>NW_026526732.1:17880842-19080842 GCF_024362965.1 Panthera pardus | reverse complement strand
CTTCTTGCATATATGTGTTGTCACATGAGTATAATGTATACAGATCAGACATCTTACCAGACGCCTCCACCCAGGCTTCCCCTAATGTAGTTGCCTCACCCCCAGCCACCAGAGAACAGATTGCCCGTTACATCACTCAAGTGTATTGTTCTCATTTCTCCCTATGGCATATGTTCCTTCTAGATGCTTTTTAGCTCATGGTTAAGGAGAGGCAAAACATATTCTGCATTTTAAGATTAATATTATATATACTTGACTTTTACAAGGCTAGACACCCTGGGGACTGACGTTTAACAGATGTTAATGGAATTTAATTTTTACGCACCCTGTGCGAGAACATTTATCTTTGGGATAAAATGCTGTGAAACCTATGTGGCACCAAGAAAATTTCATAATAAATGATTTTTCACTCTATATCCTTAAATCAAGTTACAGAGTCTGAGCAAAGTGGAAAAGCTGTTTCCTGATATTTAGAATTTAAAACCTGAATATGATTATCATTAATTTATTACACTGAGCGTATCAATAGGCATTTTGCCAGAGTTATCACTAGTGCAAAACAATTCTAAAATGGTGCCTATAAAGAAACTTTTTTCACAACCTATTTTTCCATTGATTTTCATTAGGTAAGAAGTTCTTCCTGGAAAAAAAAAAAAAATCTGGCCCCAAACATATTAAATAATAAACAGCATGATAAGTGTTCTGAAAATTTTCATGTAAAAAAAAAAAAAGCTCTAATAAAGCAATACCACTCAGAAGTACTTGTAAAATTATAGGCACTTGACAATGTATGTTGAGTAAATTAATTTGCTGTTCTAAGGCTATGCCTAGGAACATAATAGCCACTTGTTTGTTTTTTTTTTTTTTTTAAGTACATTTTTGTGTGGATGTAAACTACAGTTTAATTTCAGATTTCGGCTAATGTTAGGATTCATAGAATTTGGATTATCAATTCAAGCTTTTAGAAAATAGAACTTTTGTAATCTTCCTAATTAATGAACTAATATATATTAAAAGAAACTTTCCATTTATTCCATACGTGTTAAAAATCTGAGAGCTCTCCAGTTCCATTTAATGAAGAAAACTCTTCTCTTTTTAGTTCAGTGACTGGCACTGGGATGTCTACTTAATACACATTTGATGAGTAAATGAATGATTGCGACAGGAGCCAGGCACTTACAGAAAAATGAGGTCATGTGGCAATTGTGATGAGCATTCGAGGAAATCAAGATGGTTGCTGCTCTGAGAACCTGCTGCTCAGGTTCTATCCTGAGCTAGCTGTGTGATCTCAGGTAAGTCCATTGTCCTTCCTGAGCCTTGACTTCCTCCATGCAAACGCGGATGTTTCAGACAATCTCGAGTGGCCTCCTACCTCCCAAACCCTAGTTCTAAATCTTAATATTAACCAGTCATTCTTTCCAGTTTTGCTTTGGACGGTAGCCATGGGTAGAGACCCATTTAGGCTATAAACCCTCTGCCTTTGAAATTACATGTAGTGGCCTCTAGAACTAAATCTCTTTAGGCTTGTATGCTAAGGCAAGCAGTAGAAAGATAGAAGCCTTGAGGGTTCACACATAAAAGAGGTGAGCCAGTGGAGGAGACCAGAGAAGGAGAAGGATATCTAGAAAAAGCGCCCCTGTAGTTCAGAAGTCTCCAGACAGCAGGTTTTCTCTAGAGGTTAACAGTAAGTTTTATTTATGACTGATTAACAACTGATTAATTTATAAAAGGCTTCCCTTCCAAAGGGAGCACCAGGATACTTTATTTCCTAATTGGATGGTGACTTTGCACATAAATAAAGGAGAATCACTGCTGCCTGTTGGGGTGACAGTTTGACAAGGCAGGTTTATTCTTGTCTCCCTCCTGATTTACTATATGACCTTGGGCCAGTCATTTATCTTCCCCCAAACCAGTTTCGCTAATTATAAAATGGAAATAAAAATACTTGCTGCCTTCACAGAGGATTAATGAGATAAGGTGAATGTCTTTAAGCTCCCGGAGGGGAAAAGGCTGTATACAAGTAAGCAAAGAACTAGTCAGAAGCTGCTGGACTTTTCGCACGACTTGGGAAAGAAAGCCCTAATGATAGAACCCCAGAGGTTTAAGTTTTCTAGCCCAAAAGAAAGGGGGGTGGTGTGGACTCCTATCTTACAACCAGCCCAAGTTTTCCTCCAGCATACGTTGGAGACTGGAATGCATAGCAGCTGGCAGGCAAGCCTGAATTTATTCCTCCAGGGTTCTAGCTCTTGATCCATCCTGAACGGCGACATCTTGGGGAGGGGTCAAATTAGTGTTCTGCTTCCTCAATTTCTTCTTCTGTAAGATGCTGAATGTAATACTACTTAGTCAGATACGTGGAGATACATGTATAGATTCCTGACATATAGTGAGTTCCAAGTAAGTATCTTCTATAACTTATGTCTTCAGCAGCAAAATTCAAACTGCTGGAATGTTTTCCTCCTAAAGATCAAAGGTCCTTAGGAAAGAGCGTTTGAGGTACAATGGTAAACGTGATGTAAAAATTCTTCATTTAAAAGGTGGGGCAGGGAACTAATACAAAGATCGATTCAGCTCACTCTCTTACGCTGAATAAAGCGTGTTTGGACAACGCCTTAAAATTCGCCTGCGCGACCGCAAGGGGGCACTGTGAGTCTGCTTTGGCGCGGGAGAGGCGACAGCAGCGCGGGGCCGCGAGGACTGGATCCCAGCGTCCGGGAGAAACGCCCCGCCCCAGCTCGGGCTCCGGAAGGAGTGGCCTTGATGACAGCAGGAGCGAGGGGCTACAGGTAGCCCGACAGCTCTTCGAGCTCGTTCTCCTCCCACCCTGCAACAGGTCCCTTCCTGGCAGGTTCTTCCTGGCGGCTCTTCATAACGTGGGATCCGCTCGCTAGTGCCTGAGCTCAGAAACCCGGACACCCTAGCCCCGGACCCCCCCCCCCCCCCCCGCCCCCGAACTGTAGGGAACATTTTGGGTGCGCCTAGGTGGGGTGCTTTTCCGGGCAAAAGGGTCAAAGCTGCCGTTTGCTTCTTTAAGGGGTCTGTGTCCCTTAAGGGGTTAAGCTTTTCTGATTTAGGGAAAGAGGACTCTCCCCTCCCCCACCCCCCAAAGCCAAATGCGCAATTCTGGAAACGACTCTGAAATCATCAGTAGTCTGTCTCCAAGGTCCAGGTTAGCGGATGGCACTCCCCACCGGGACTCCTCCGGGAACAGCGCCCAGTTTCGGTCCTCAAATATCTCAGGCGCGAAGTTGAATCGCCCTTCTGCGAAAAGAGAGGAGACCTGCCCCATCGAGTACCTCGACCAAAATTCTCTTAGCCCCAAGAAGAGGTCAGATAATTCAGGAAATGTAGTCGAGGCACTCGCTCTGTTCCACCTGCCGCTCGGGTGCCCACCCCCAGGCGTTTGCCCAGGCATTTGGGAAAAAGGGGGAAACTCGGCTGATTCTCTTCCCTGGAGAGAAAGTGCGGCGCGCCAAGGTGTCCCAGCGTCTCCTCTAAAGCCGGCTGGGTGGCGGTGTATCCGTGTCCTCGCGATCCCGGGCGGGAGGTGTGAGCTCTGCTCCCTGGGCTCCAGGACAGGTCGCCGGAAGCGTCCCTGGGGACAGAGCCACCCGGGAGATTCGGGCGGAATGCAAGGTGGGCGGACCGGACTGAAAGCACACTGGAGACGAGGATGAAAGAACCTGGCAGAAAGTAGGGTGGGGGGACCGGGTGGAACGCGCCGGCCCAGGGGAAAGGTCCGACCCATCCCAAACTTTCGCAGACTCGGGGGCTTCGGAGGGGAGAGCCAGGCAGGAGCGCCAGCTTTTTCCGCCGCCCCGCGCGCCCCGCCGCAGCGAGGAGGGGCGGCACGCAGCGCCGGCGGTCCCCTCGTCGCGCCCACCCGCCGGGCTAAAGCGCCGCGGCTCGGGGCTGTGGGCGGGCGTCCACGGAAGAAGCCAGACCGCCTGGCTCCGGCCTGCGCGCCGGCTCCGAGGAAGGGGAGCTAACTCGGATTGGGCAAGGAGGAGGGCAACTTGGCCTCACGGCCTCGCCCGGCCGGGTCAGGCAGCGGGACGTGCCCTTGGGCTGCCCGCGGGCGCGCCGGCCGAAGTCGGGGCGGCTCGCGACCAAGTGAGATTTCCACGAGCTAGAGAAATCGGATTAAAAAGAAATGCACAGAGCGATCCCAGGCAGCCGCGGGAGCCGGGCAGCCTAGAAGCCGCCCCCTGCGCGCCGGGAGGACGGCGGTGACCCGCACTCGCGAAGACGAGGCGCTCCAGGGCGGCCGCGGGGCTGCGCGGAGGAGCCGCCTCCCCAGCGTGGGGCGCGCGTTCAGACGCCGCCACCGGCCGCCGGAAGGCGAGATGCGGCGCGCGGCTCCCGGCCGGTCCCGGCGGAGCAAACTCCGGGGCGGCACCGCGAGCCGCTGACCCGGCGCGAGTCCGAGGGCTGTGCCGGCCCCGCCCGCCTCCGCCCCCTCCCGCGCCCGCCGCGCGCCCCTCCCCGCGGCGGCGGCGCATCCAGGGGCGGCGCGGAGCCGAGCGGAGCGGCTCGCACAGCCGCCAGTGCTTGCGAGCTCCAGGCTGCTTGGGGAATTCACTTTGCCGCTTTTACGCTTCTCCCTCTTCGGGATTCTTCTGCTGGCTTTCTGGCTCCGGCCCTCTCCTTTCCTTTACACGGAGAACTTCGCGGCGGTTTCTCTTTCCCCTTGGAGGAGAGGATTAAAAGTTCCAAGAACTGGTGCCGCCCGTGCCGCTCGGGCGCTGGGACGGTGCTTGCCGGCGGGGTTCCAGTCCCACCATGTGCACCAACATAGTTTACGAGTGGCTGAAAGCGCTGCAGCTCCCGCAGTACGCGGAGTCCTTCGTGGATAACGGCTACGATGACCTGGAGGTGTGCAAACAGATCGGGGACCCGGACCTGGACGCCATCGGGGTGCTGGCGCCCGCGCACCGCCGCCGCATCCTGGAGGCCGTGCGCCGGCTGCGGGAGCAGGATGCCGCCGCCGCCGGCCTCTACTTCACGCTGGAGCCGCAGCCGCCGCCCGTGCCGCCCGCGGTGACCGTCCCCACCGGCCGCCGGGGGGAGCCGTGTGGCGGCCCGGCCTCGGGCACTCGCGGGGACCCCCGCAGCCAGACGACCGCCCCCCGCAGCAGGGAGCTGGTGAGCTACCCCAAGCTGAAGCTGAAGATCATGATCAGGGATAAGCTCGTCCGCGACGGCATCCACCTGAGCAAGCCCCCGTACTCCCGCAAGGTAAGGAGGCGCCGCCCGGACCGCGCGGGGCGCGCGGCGGGAGGGGACACGGCCCAGCGGCGGCAGCGCATGCCAGGTGACGACGGGGAGGCCAAGGATGCTTTGGGTAGTTGGGATGCTCTCGTCTGTTCTTTCCGTATTCGCTCTTGGGTCCTTCCTTCCCGGTGTCACCAGCGGTTGGTAAGGCAAGATCCCGCACCCAGGTGTCAGTTCTAAACGAGGACCAAGTCTCCGCTTAGTGTCTGGGGCTCACCTGCCAGGAACCGGAATGAGCGGCGCTTCTCCAGGAGCGAAGGGCAATTCCAGATACCCTCTGTGGTAGTGTTTAAGTCTGGCAGGTACCGGAACGGTGGCTAATACCTACCTTGGTGTCGATCTTTTTTTTTTTCTCTCATCCTTTTCCTTATCTTTTTGAGAAATTTCCAGAGGAAAATTGACGAACTCTTTAAAGGGTGGGAAGTCGAGCCCTGTGATTCCCAGTTCCATAAAGTCAAATCTAAGCAGTGCTGCACGTTTGTAAAGTGAACCACTGACACGGACCGGGGGGGGGGGGTGCGGGTAAAACAAATGTGTGGCCACTTGGGATGAGTTCCCTCACCTGGAGTACAGGGAGGTCATCTGTGCTAAAGACACTGAAGATAATGGGGCGGCGGAGGGTGTGCTGCCAGGGTCTGTGCTGGGTCACCGATTTGGTTTACTGTTAATCCAGATGCCACAAAGTAGGAACCACTGTGAGTTCTAGAAAGTGTTGAGTGGGCTCGCGGTTGGGAGGGGAGAGCACAGTGCAAGGAAGTGAGATTTTTCAGTGGCCAGTGAGGAATTCTGGGCAGGGGGGAGAGGGGTGGGGAAGGAACTGGGAGGTTATGGAAACTGCCCTGTGAGGAAGGCTCAAATACAGGTTTGGGCCTTGAATAATGAACAGGAAGTCTTATTTTCACACAGGAGCTCTCCCTCCAGCCGAGTCTGTTCCGTTTAGGTTCCTGAAGCCTTCCAAGTTGAGGGTCTTTGCCTTGAAAGGGAGAAGTAGACAGCACAGGTGATCCTCAAACTTGCTTGGATTTACCCAGGAAAGGGAGGACTTCAGCTGGAAATCCTATAGAGAAGCTCAGGGGGGGAATGGTGGTAAAGGAGCTGCAGCTGGGGGGTGAGGGGGGGTGGGGGGAACGGCTGTAAACACAGCAACCTAACAGGGGAACACGGATTATCTACATGTTCTGTGCTCATCTTGGTCACTTGCGTTGCATTATGTTCTTAAGTGAAGGTCATAACGTCCAGCTTTCAGGAAGGGCAAGCGAAAACTTGGTAAAAAGTGGATAGGGTAGACGGGAATAAAGCGTTTGATATTGTCCACATGTTATCTTGCAAGAAAGGCAGTTTGGATAACTTGCTTGAGAGTAGACATTTGACTTATAAAAATATAGAGAGGGCAGGTCCGGAGGACAGTTTGCCTCAAATTAAACCTGTATTCCAGTCACCCACCCTGTGTTACCGATATAACCGATGTAGGCCCCAAACCGGGGAATAGAGAGGAAAGCACGCTTTTCCCAGGCAGGTAGAGTTAGTCCCGTCTGGTGTGGATAGAGGGACGGGACCATTAGTCTAAAGGCTCGTTCCCGGAGACAGCAGATCAAAGGAGTTCAAGGTGTCAGACTCTTGTGATTTACATCGCAGGAAGTGAAGTGGGTGTGGGCTGAGAATATGTGAGCAGGTGGGCACATGGTGAGGACATAGGTCAAGGCCTGGCCAGAATGGGATACAGAGAATAAGGTGTATCACTGTGCCACTAGCTTATTCTTCGGGAACAGAGCTGAGTGAGGGCAAGAGGGCAGAGGAGAGCGTGCGCTGGAGAGAGTGATGTGCAGGAAGTGTCCCATTTGGTCCTGAGACTTAAACATACAGGCATAGATATCAAACTTAGAAGCTGAGAAGGATTCTTGTTCCATTTAGAAGCGGTCGAGAATTCTATGGATGTGAAATGTCTGGGTGCAGACTTTGGACTGAATCCTGCCTAGATCATGGTGTCCATATGGTAGTTCATTTGAGCAAGTGCGATTTAGAGAAGAAGATTTCACCTCGTGTTGTAATACTATTTACTTTCCGTGGAAATGATGATTTTAGTCAACTTCCATATAAATCCGGTAACAATCCTTGATAAAAAAGATAACACCCTATTCACTTTCCATACACACTTAATTCTGGTTCTTAAACTGATGAAGGAATCAAATGGGGGCAGAAGTGTTTTTGGACCTCCACGGATGCTCCGACTGGGGACCAGAAACATAGAGATGACAAATTGAATTATAAAAAAAAGTTCTGTTGCTGTAGTTTTATACACCTGTTATAAGAAAAACACATAATAGGAACTAAGGTGTAATTAACGTTGCATTGAACATACAAGTGAGCCACAGTGCCAAATCATGTTGCTTGGTCTGAATGTGTCACTTATGTGTGCATTGCCTCTAAAGTTTTGGGTTTTAAATGATTTAAGAATTGTTTTCTGGGGCGCCTGGGTGGCTCAGTCGGTTAAGCGTCCGACTTTGGCTCAGGTCACGATCTCACGGTCCGTGAGTTCGAGCCCCGCGTCGGGCTCTGGGCTGATGGCTCAGAGCCTGGAGCCTGCTTCCGATTCTGTGTCTCCCTCTCTCTCTGCCCCTCCCCCGTTCATGCTCTGTCTCTCTCTGTCTCAAAAATAAATAAAATGTTAAAAAAAAAAATTAAAAAAAAAAAAAGAATTGTTTTCTGGCACAGCTTGTGTGTGGGCAGATAGTGCTAGGACTTTTCCTTCAGAATGTGAGCCACATTATAATAGCTCCAAGTTCCTTGGCTCGGTCATGGTCAGAACGTGTAGGTGGTTCATTATGTGCATTTGGGATTCTGCTTATTCAAGCAGGCCTTACATTTCCTTTATAGTCATTTGCATCGTTGATCCCTGTGATTATTTTTTTGCATTTTGGTAAGAATATTAGGTGGCTTGAAAGTGGGTCATACCATGAATGATCAAGGCAGGGATAGCAAATCTTTAGAGAGGAAAGTAAATTGAGGAGTTTTCCCAAGAATCACTTGAGAGGACGTTAGGATTGTAGGATTTGCCTCAGGAAACAGTTAATGTTGGGGGTGCTGTGCATCTTACCAACTGTCGCCACTTTCCCCTCTTCGGTGAGTTAAAATGTAAGTAAAAAGTTAAGTTCCTCTTTGTTTTCCAAAGGCTGTAATTAAAATACAAGTTCAAAGTAAGTTTCCCTTTGGTTTTCCAAAGAAAGTAATTAAAATGTAAGTTCAAAGTAAGTTCCCCTTTGGTTCCCAAAGCAAGTCTGCAGCTTTGGAAAACCAGGAGCTTGCAAAGAACGAATGCTGCTTGAAATAAAAAAGCACTGGATGGGTCCCTTTTCTGTCCTGTACTTGGCTTCTGTGACTGCTGTGATTCCTGCCTCAGTGGAATGGGGTTATGTTTTCACAGGGTAAATATTAGGTCAAGCTTTACACATATTATCTCCATACTCACCAAGCTCCGAGCCCTGTGCCAAGCCTCTAGGCTCCCGGTCCCTGTGCTTGGCAGGATGCAGAAGCCTGGCCTCGAGGAGCTTGGTCTAGCAGGGAAGACATCAAATGGAATGAACAGTAATGCTAAAGGCACGGTTGCTTTGGTGGGTAGCACATGATGCCATGGACAGGTGCGTCCGACTTCATTTGCAGGGAGGTGGGTCTGGGCAGGCTTTCCAGAACAGACATTGGGTCAGAGAGCTGAAGGTTGGGAAGGGTTTGGCCTGAAGGTTTGCTATGAGCAAGGATCCTAAGGGAACAGTGTTCTAGAGAGGGAGAACAGTATGTGCAAAGGCCAGAAAGGGAGGAGGTTGGGGTATGCAACCTGGCAACAGGAACTTAAGGGAATTCAGTCTGGACAGAGCCCACAATGCTTGGAGGAAACGGCAAGATACGAGAGACAGACAGTGGCTGGTCCTGGGTGGTCTTGAACTCATCCTTAGGAGTTCAGAGTATCTTAAGAGGGGAGCTCTCGATGGATCCTGCCCAGAGGGAGGGTAAACAGTTTAGGTTGTTGTAGGGTCAGGAGAGATTTGCTGGTGGCCTGGACTGGGTAGTGACAGTGGGGGAGGAGCAGTGGAGGGAATTGTGAGGTGGAATGGACGGAACACGGTGACCGTTTGGCTGACAGGGATGAGAGGGCTCTGAGAGGTTGGGAGGACCTGCGGATTTCAGGATTCGGATTCTGATGCTGTTCCCTGACGAGGTAGAGGACCTGACAGAAGAGCAAGTTTGGGAAGGAAGAGGCTGCCTTCAGGTGTAAACATACAGAGTGTCTCCAGTGTCTTCACTACCCTAAAAATCCTCTTGAGTTCCAACTCTTCCTCCTCCCTAAAACCCTGGCAACCCCTGATCTTTTTACTCTTTCCATAGTTTTGTCTTTTCTAGAACATTCCAGAACATTCTAGAACTGTGTGTTGAAAGCACACAGTATGTAGTTCTTTCAGATTAGCTTCTTTCACTTAGTAATGTGTGTTTAAGGCCCCTCCATGTCTCCTCATGGCCTGACAGCTCATTTCTCTTTAGCGCTGAACCATATTCCATTGAACAGATGTAACACCGACATGATGAAGTTTGGCAGAGAAGACAGAACCAAGGCTACTGCTAGGGAAGAAGGTAGACTCCGTCATGGGAAGGGTTTTGCGGGGTTGTGTTTTTGTTTGTTTGTTTAATTATTTTTTTTTTAATTTTTTTTAACGTTTATTTTATTTTTGAGACAGAGAGAGACAGAGCATGAACGGGGGAGGGGCAGAGAGAGAGGGAGACACAGAATCGGAAGCAGGCTCCAGGCTCTCAGCCATCAGCCCAGAGCCCGACGCGGGGCTCGAACTCAAGGACCGTGAGATCGTGACCTGAGCCGAAGTCGGACGCTTAACCGACTGAGCCACCCAGGCGCCCCTGTTTAATTATTTTTAAGGATGAGAAGAACTCAAACGTGTCGAAGTGTTGATGGTAGGGAGCCAGAGAAAGGGAGACACCCAGGAGGTCAAAGTCTTGGAGGAGGTGGGAGGGAATCGTGCCCAAAGCATTGGAAGGAAAAGGTGGATTTGCTTCTAGTAGGAGAGGGGTTCCTCCTCCATAGTGGGAGGGAGCACAGGAAGGATGGGCAAGGAGACTGGGAACGTTGAGGGGGTGACATTGAGAAGTCCTCATTTCTCTGACCGCCTGATGCCAGTGAGGGGGAAGTGGAGGGATTAGAGGTTTAGGGGAGAAGGTTGTGGTCATATACAAGTATTGGGTATTATGATCTGGTGCTATGGCTATACCTGAACATGACACAGTATTTATAGGATGTGCGTAACCACACGTGTATAGAAGGCACCCTCATCGTGCATATGTGTGGGGTGCAAATTGCAGGCTGTGCGTAAGTTTTATTGAGTCCTGTGGAGTTTGGCAGTGCTCTGGACTGTGGTGTGGTAGAGGGGAATGCTATGGGGCTATAAAGGTATCCTGTTTCCTAGCAGACTTGGAAAAGCAGAAAGCAGGCCACAGGATAGATAGCAGACGGGGTAGGCTTCTTGACTTTTTCATTTGAAAAACATCTCCTTTCCAGTTAAAGCTGTGAGTTAGGGGCCCCTGGGTGGCTCATATGGTTAAGCGTCTGACTCTTAGTTTCGGCTCAGGTCATGATCTCACAGTTTGTGGGTTCAAGCCCCACATTGGGCTGTGCACTGACAGTGTGGAGCCTGCTTGGGATTCTCTCTCTGCCCCTCCCCCGGTTGTGTGTGCTCTCTCTCTCTCAAAATAAATAAATAAACTTTAAGAAAAACCTGTGAGTTAGTATAACCTTATTTAATAATGCTGTCAGAGTGTTAGGTTTCTTTAATACCTCAGTGTGAATTTAATTATGTAACAAGATGCCTGTGGTAATAGGCCTGTTAATGGATGTTTGGGAGAGATGGCCTGGGATGAAGGACAGGCGGCACGAGGGCTTCTGTGTCTGTGCCAGGGTGAGGATACAGAAGAAATAGTCAGAAAGGAAAGACAGAAGTTGGTGAAGATAACTTTAGAGTTCTGCCCTGGGTCCTGGCAGAGCTGAACTGACCATAAATATTCCTCCCGAAGAATTCTTCCACCTTCGTGAAGTTATCAGGGACAGATCAGAAGCTGGCAAAGTTCAGTTTTCCCAGCTCAAGTCGATGTCCTCAAGTATCTGCAGCCTCGGCGAATGAAGCTCCATCTAGAAAGAAGGGGCTGGGAGTGAGACGACTTTCCTCATGCTCTTTATAGTTTACTTTCCGGAGAGTTTCCACGAACATGGACTCCTAGCCGGCCAGCCAGCCATCTAGCCGTCCATCTGTCCGTCCATCTACTTAAACATCCCCTCCAGAGTTCCTCAGGTGAAATTTGAAACTGGCCCCTGTCCACGGAGCGCAGAGAGAGACCGGAGAGAGAGGCAGACCAGTCCAGGTTGGTAGGTGGCAGGTCTGAAATAAGCAAGGGAACTGACAAGTGAGGCTTGTCTTGGGTGCTGTGTGGTGAGTAGCTCTCTGCACCCGCCTGCCAGAATCTTAAAAGTTTGTACAGAGGTCGTAATGGGGCATGGTCATACACATCATCCAGATGCTCTCAACAGCACATTACTGTCTAAAGGCTGTGTTCTTGAAGTGGTTCCTGGTATGGGAACGTACCAGTGGGTATTCATTCCAAAGACGGGTGAGTCTGAGGAGCTTCCGCTTGCTGGGGTCCAGCTCTCGGGTCCACTGGCGGTCACCTTCTCTCGATGACCGCCATCCAGCGGCCAGGCCCTAGGATTCTCGCAGTGAACCGGAAAGATATGGCTCCTGCTTACGATCGATGGATGTGTATGTTGGAGGGCCTCGCCCAGGGTCTGACATGCAAAAATGACACCTTGTAAAAGTTGAATGTGGGATGCGAAGGCTATCTGGCTGTGACATCTGTCACCCTGTTGATCACCAGGGTTGATGGGGCTGATCTGGCTGGCTAGGCAGGTGTCCCCTTCCTCCCTCACCACTCCATGTGCTTTCCTCCTCGAGGCGACACTGAGTCTAAGAGGATGACCTTCCCAGATGGGGGAGGGCTGCTCCTGGGTCAAGGGTCTATGAATAGCTGCACCGCCCTCCTAGAACCTCCAAACAAGCTCTCAAGGTCCATTTGTGGAACGTCGGGCAGTCAGGCTTCCAAGACTCCAGACACATCCCAGTGAGTCTCTGTGCATGGGGCAGTCTGCCTTTCCAAACAAACAAACAAAACAGTTCAACGTTGTCTCCACAAATGCCAAGAGTTAGTGAATTCTGCACTTAGGTTGGTTTCAAATGTTAAAAAAAAAAAAAGAAAAAAAAAAAAAGAAAAAAAAAAGATCAACTTTGGTCAAAACTTGAATGCAGATTGTCAGTGAAGAAATTTAAAATCCAACTATGCTTATTCGTTAAGTATCATCAAAGAAGAGCTGGGAATTAAAATGGCTGGTTGGACAGGTCATTTAAAAAACAGACCTCTGGGGTGCCTGGGTGGCTCAGTCAGTTGAGCTCAGGTCATGATCTCACGGCTCATGGGTTCAAGCCCCGCGTCGGGCTCTGCACTGACGGCTCGGAGCCTGAAGCCTGCTTCAGATTCTGTGTCTCTCTCTCTCTCTGCCCTTCCTGCTTGTGCTTTGTCTCTCTCTCTTTCTCTCTCTCAAAAATAAATAAACATTCCAAAAAAAAGTAAGAAGAATTTATAAAAAGCAGACCTGCAAAGCAGGGTCAGGACCAGGGTACAAAATTTAAGAAGGTGCTCATCCTTGGGGATGTGCACTCTAGGCCCTGACAGCGGGCTGGCCGCCATTAACGGGGGAGGTCAGTCGTCATGGAAGATCAGGTATCCATGGGCATGTCGGCCGCCCTCCAGTCACCTGCAAAGCCGTCACTTGCTCTTCCCATGCTTCAAACCTGTCCCGAGCACCCACCCTGGACTGGCCTGCGTTCTGTGTGTGATAGCAGCTGGTGGAGCTCATCCAGATGGGAGAGAGCTCTGCGCATCCTCGTCGGTCCTCGCCGCTCACACCGGGCTGCGGTGGGTGAGACCACCGGCTCAGAACCAGACCGTCCAGTCCAGACCCCAGCTGTGCTCCGTGCGGGGTCACCTCGGCCCCCCTGCGAAAAGTGGACAACACCAGTGACTAGGTCACAAGGTTCTTATGGAGGTGAGATGCGCTAAGAACTTAGGAGGCTATAATTTGTATCCATTTCCTGGGGCTGCCGTCGTAAAGTACCACAGACGGGGTCCATAAAACAACAGACATTTATTCTCTCATGGTTTTGGGGGCTGCAGGTCCCAGTTTAACGTGTCCGTGGGGTCTTGCTCCAAAATCCTAAGGGTCTGCACTGTGGTTTACCTACAGGGGCTGCCCAAGCCTCCGGAGGGCATCCCTGTATGTGTCACCTGTCACGTCGGGCGCCGTTGGGTCTGCTGGAGCGCGTGGCCCGGGTGGCAGTGCCGCCCGTGCAGAACCTTCTCTTGCTCTGGGCCGAACTCAGAACGAGCAGCTTGGTGAAAGGGCTGGGGCGGCATTTCCCAGTGAGGGAGAGGTTGCCTCTGAAGCCCCAAGGGGCCCATTTAGGCGCCGTGCCTCCCTTCTGGTTTTAGGAGGGGCCCGATGGCACAACTTCTCCTCCCTTATGAAAAGATGTCTCAAGATGCCCCGCACTCCAGGGCCCCTGAACACTTCACGGGAAGGCCCCTCAGTGTGTGTCAGATTTCTCACCTTCTGACGTGCAAATTTCGTACCACGAAGTCTAGGGGAGTTGCGACTCCTTGTCCGCTAGGTCCAGGCGGCACGGCATCACCGGCGGGAGGGACGTGTGATCGAGAACCCTGTGAACTAAATGATGACAGAGGTACTGGAGAGTTGCTATGGCCCCTGGGGGGTAGGTCACTGAAGGTCTACTGCTGGCCTTGCCTGGTGGATTTTCTGGGCATTGAGAAAATTGCGTTTGCCAGATGAGGAACCTTTGTTCAGGTTAAGTGCCCCCCTATTGCAGTCCCTGTTCCGCCACACATACCTCATCTTGCTCAGATGCTGCAGCCTCCGTCATAGTGGCCTTCTGTCAGCTTTGTACAGAAAATCCCCTTGGCTCAGGTCCCCTTCCTGATTATCGGGGTGTTTGGTAATTAATGAGTGGCAGATTATTACTACAACCGATGTCCGTTCATTTCTTGCCTGAAGATACAATAATGAAAATGATTTTTAAAAATATCAACATTTCAGGGGTGCTTGGGTGGCTCAGTTGGTTAAGCGTCCCACTCTTGATTTCGGCTTGGGTCATGATCGCATAGTTCGTAAGGTTGAGCCCCACGTCGAGCTCTGTGCTGACAGTGCGGAGCCTGCCTGGGATTCTCTCTGCCTCTCTTGGGGCGCCCCCTGCCCCCCGCAGTAAATACACATTAAAAAAATAAAAATGTAAACATTTCAGCATTTAGACATTCAAAATTAGATCGTAATCTTTAAAACAGTCGCTTGATCCATCACAGCGTTCCCATTACTCAAAACATTTCTGAAGGTCTGGCATCTGCAGAACACTCTAGAACATCTTCAGTGGTGACAAGCCTTCATTCTTCTAAGGTGGATCCGGTTTGGGGTAAATACCTAGAGTGATTTGGAATCAAATCTGACAATTATGAGTAATGACATTCGATACAAATAGGAAATGGAAGACGGCATCTGACAACAGATGGAGTATTTTTTTTTTTTCTTGGTATGACTTGTAAAGTAGTTTTACATTTTACGATATAATCCTTTTCCTACTTTTGCATCCTTAAAAATACGCTTTTATGGTGTACCCACGTCCTACGGATGGAAACTCTTCAACAAAGCTGTGTAAAATACCAATGTCCATTCCCTGCGTATCTGCGAAGAGTAAGGCACTAGTCATGGGCTCCGCGAGGAGATAATTATTGCCCAGGTGCTTGTGGCCCTAAAGGGGAGGAGTTTGGTAACTACGTAGATATTAGTAAGCCGCAGCACTCGATGGGCTAATCGGGGTGTGGGTAGTCTCCTGGGGGTGTGTGTGGCTTTTCCTTTGCCCATCCTGCTGTTCTTAGAAAGCTCTGCTCTCTGGCTGCTTTCACCAGGGTTACGGAAGTCAGAGTTCTCATTTTTCCCTCTCACTGTTGAGTGCAGAAAAGATGCTAAGGGCAGGCACGCCAGTGCTAAGAATGCCTTTGTGAACCTGGTGTGCTCTTAGGTAGTTGTCTGAGGCTTACGGTGACAGATAAGAAAGAGACAACAGGTTTTGATATAAATGCAGTTATTTTTAGATTATGTCATTGCTCTGATCTCAGCTCACTGGAAGTATGTTCTGAAATGAATGTTCTTAAAAAGGAAGGTGGGTCAGATGCCACGGGCTTGACCAGGGCTGGTCCTCGAAACATACAAGGGTGCCCTGAGATATTTGGAGAAACAGTGCCCAGAGCGAGGGAAAGTTCACCAGGAACCAAGATGGTCATGGCCTCTCAATGTCACAGCCTGTGCAGAGCTGGAAATGGCGTGGAGTCCTTGGCTTATTCTCGCTGCCACCCAAGCTTGAGTTGGTAGGTTTTTAACAGCTATATTCTAAGTTTTATGAAAAATTGTTATTTCAGATCAGCTGCTGATTCGGACTTGAGAGGCCTGGGAGGGATCGGAAGGGAATTCTCGTTTTCAGTCAATATAAAAACTATTAAGGGTAAATAACTGTGGATCGTGCCAAGAGACATTAAGGATACAATCTGTCTTACATAGAGATTAAGTGACATCTAATAGTTTAAAGAGATTTCATTACTGCTTCTAATTGAAATAAATGGTCTGATGAGCTCTAAAAACCTTACTCTTAGGTTTCCATAAGGTTATAAATACAAACAGAATAAGACCTACTTTATTTGGAACACGTTCAAAACATAAGGAAAAGAATTGGTATGTATTTTTTGTTTACCCAAATCAGAAGGAACAGCTGTTCCAAATTTTAAGGCGTTTTCCCTAGAATCTGTCATAACTTTTATAATAAGACTAGAGGTATGTCTACTGTATTTAACCCCCAGGGTGTATAATTTTTTAACACCCCACTTCTGTTTGACAAAATTATCTTAAGTAATAGTCATTGGATAGTATATAGTAATGATTTTCTGGATTTCTTCTTTAGTTTTAAAGCAATTAACAATTAAAATAAGGAACACATTTTAATTTTAAAATATTCAAACTTGGGATGCCCAGGTGGCTCAGTCGGTATAGCATCCAACTCTTGATTTTGACTCAGGTATTGATCTCACGTTTCGTGAGTTTAAATAAACTGAAAAAAAAAAACCACAAAGTATTCAAACTTAACAAACATTTTATCTATGAAATAAAACTTGCACTTAACCAGACTGAAGTATTATGCTTTGCAATTTGTGCTGCCTCACTGTTTTGAATTTTCTTTTTAAAAAACAATTTTTTTAAATGTTGGTTTATTTCTGAGACGGAGACAGAGCATGAGTGGGGGAGGGGCAGAGAGAGAGAGGGAGACACAAGCTGAAGCAGGCTCCGGGCTCTGAGCTGTCAGCACGGAGTCCGATGTGGGGCTCGAACTCACAAGCCGTGAGATCATGACTTACGCCAAAGTCAATCGCCCAACCGACTGAGCCACCCAGGCGCCCCTGTTTTGAATTTTCAACACAAGAACTCTAAGTGGTCACATAAGACAAATAGAATTGGAACAATTCAAGTTGTTTTTTTTTTTTATTTGTTATTTTGTTTTTATAAATCATGGTTCCTATCACTGTTTATTTCAAATATCCTGTTTAATTTAGGAATATATAATAGCATAAGAGACACGTGTCACCAACCCACAGACTTGTACTTATTCTAGAAAAGGACTCTTGTGAACCAAGCCTGTGGGTTGGTGCCAGCTGTATCACCGGGAGTTCTCGGAGTTAACTGTCATGTAGAACACGGTGCTCATTGAAAGGACAGGTCATAAAAAGATGCTAATTGGAAGCGAATACACATACCATTGAAACTGAACAGTAAGTAATTGCAGCAGCTACAGTAAGTAATTTAGACCAAAGACTTTTTCAGGGAGAAGTGTTAGACCACTAACATTGTTTAGAATTGTCTGTAGGGCACGCTTATAATTAAAAGGTTTATTTTGTTTTTAGGTACCTTTCTATTGCCTACAACTGAGGCGAACCCTTTCCTCTGCCCTGCCTGGGAGACATGAAGCAATGTGATCATTGTAGTTTAAGAGAAGCTGTTTCTTCTGTAAAGTGGTGCTGGGACCTCTCACCGGGTTATAGTGTGAATGAAATGGGATAATATTTATGAAGTTGTTTTTTAAGTTCTAGGAGGACTTTACAGACTTAAGGTGTGTTTATGGATAGTGGATAAGTCATTATGTGTATCATAACATTTTGAAAGCATTTCTGATTGAAAATTAATCATCCTGAACCGAGAAAATTTGGAGAACACTGAAGCAGATCAGGAAGAAATTTAAAACAGTCTACATTGCAATTTCTAATGATACAGTGTATCTCTTTAAAAGTCATTTATATATAAGAATATTTGTTTTGTACATGTGCACAAATTTCGTGTTACACTGTTAATGGATAAGGGTCAGGCTGTTCCTGTATCTCAGATATCATTTGAAAAATGATTTTTACACTAAGTAGTCTCTCTGAGTTTAATACCATAATTTATAATCATTTCTTATTGGGTTGAAACCTTACCCATATTATTATTGATTGTTACAACTTTTTGTCATTTGAGGATGGCATGTTTGAGAAAGAGTATTTCGTTGTTCTTTGAATTAGATTTCTTAGATTACCGGTTTACATAATTTTGTATTTATGGCTTTTAATATTTATAATTATGTACTGCCGGTTCATGGTGCTTGCCTGTTTTTTTCTTCCCCTGTGGTCTCAGACTACTCCCAGTTGCTTCGCAAGAACTTTTTATATATAAAGGAAAACAATCATTATTGCATAGTGGTTTATAGAGCTATTTCCCAGAATGGTGGTTTACCTTAGAATTTTATGGGTTTTTTTTCCATATGCCACCAAAATTAAAACTCTTATGTATTCTAATTTGCCAATAATTTTAGTATTTTTTTTTCAGACTGGTGGAATATAGAAGGTACAAACTCAGATATAATTGAATTTGAATTATTTTTTTTTTACCATTTACTTCGACAAGTCATTTAATCTTTCTAAATCTGAGTTGTCTCATCTATAAAATAGGTATAATATTATCTACTTCTTAACCTTATGATTATGAAGCTATTCTCTGTATGAAGACCTTAAATAGTTAGTTCACATCCTTACCATTCTATTGAAACTAAGTATTCTTTTCATAATTTCAAAAAGCTCTTTAAATCATAGCAACATGTATAATATTTTTGCCTGCTATAACCATTGAGAATATTTTGCTGAATTGATCATTTGCTTTTTAGGTTTTCCTTTTTTTTTTTTTTTTTTTTTAGGTAGAGAATATATATAGTTAATCTCTATCTTTGTGATCACTTTTACCCTTATAAACCCCTTCTCAAGTCCAAAATAAGTTCATATTTACTTACATCTCCCATTATTCCTTTTGTTTGTTCATTTAATTTCTACATTTCACTCTCTCATCCATCTGAAGTTTATTTTGGTGCATGATATAAAGTATAAATATGATAAGGTAAAGCTCTGATGTTATATGTAATCATACATACATGACAATTTTATCGTGCACCTTATAGGAATTCTAGCTTTCATTTCTGTGTTCTTGTCTTGTTCCAAATTTTAATGGAAATGCTGCAGACATTTTGCAATTATTCTGCCACTGGTTCTCATTGTAAAATTCTCCTCATAATGTTAAAAATTATTTTCATTTTTCTAATTTGTGGGAATTTTTATTGGCAATGGATATTGGATTCGATTAAATATATTTTCAACAATTTAAAAATAATCGACAGTGCTTTTCTTACTGGGCTTAATGTTGTGATGTAGTATTACGTTAATAGATTTTTTCAATATTAAACCATGCTTACATCATTGAGGTGAAGTCAATAATGAAGCAATGTCTTCTGCAACCTGAGCTTGGGAGGAGGAATTATGTTCTTACTCCCAGTTTGTGATGACATTTTTTTACATTGCATATCTTTTCTCTCATGAATAATGCTTGACATTTACCTTCAGTTTGCTAACCCCTTCGACAGTTACCGTCATGATGTTATTACAGTTGACTTTGTGCCAATGGCTTTGTGGAAGTCACAGTGGTGAGACATGGGGCTAGGCCTGCAGCCTGTGGCTCAGAAGGCAACGGCTGCATAGTTGTGGGTAACTACTTATTTTTCTGGTTTGTGCAGACATTTTGTGTTTGAACCACAGAGCAGAAACTCTGAGGAGGGTAGGGAGTCGGGTTGAACTTGAATCCCTGTTGATTTTACTGTTTTCCGAGAATTCTCCCTCTTGTCCACCCACTGCACCCCCAACCCTCACAGGGCACCTGCTCTCTTCCTGCCCACCCCCCCCCCCCCCCAGGCCTTTTGGTGGAAAATACAAGGGGCTGCTTGCCAGATGCCGTGTTAAATTGAAAACCCTTATAAAGGAAATTGATGTGGCATTCGTTTTAATTTGGGTCTTTGATTTTGCATAGAAACAACAGCCCAATGTGTAACAAAGATACAATTGGAAGACGCAGTAAGAATAAGAAATATTGTACCGAGTCCTTGATTTACATCTCAACATTTCTTGACTGGTCAAATAGAATGACTTCCTTAAAAGGTCGTTGAGGCAAGAATTAACAATGGAGTACACGGATGTTATGTTTCTGGAGAAAATACCTCTATCAGGTGCTGAATTCGGCGGGGTTTGCAGAAATCAGCTGGGTTTGCAGAGAAGGACGCACCCAGCTCTTCCCAAGCTAGCCATCAATCAGGCAATAAAGATATAACCACTTTCAAGTAACCATGTATCAACACAGAATGGAACACTGCTGTGTCATGAAATGCTCCTCTGGGAAATTCTTGATTGGCAAAAGTAGTGCTGCATTAAGCAGGGGCAATTTTTTCATGGCCAGAAAGTAATAAAGCTCTAGATAATCTTTATGAAGAGAAAATATTTTACATAAGGAACCGCCACCCAGCCAGAAGACTTGCTTCCTATGGTAGATCCCGTTAAGGTGAAAAGGAGCTCTACCTAAATGTGAAAGAAAAAAACCTGATAATTTGGTAAGTTGTTAATTGCATCCAACGTTGGTGCTCTAGTCACTGTCATTCATAAGTCATCTGAAGAAAAGGTGGTATATTAGTTGCTATCTGGGATCACCCAGATCCACCGTGTCTCTGGCTTCATTAGGTTTATACAGTAGGAGAAAATTCAAGATAGGCACATTGCATCCATTAGAGATTAAAGTTGTGCCAGAGGGTATGCAAAGTAATTTTACTCCTTGGAGATGTACTTCATGACCAAGAGGTGGTGGGGAGTTGGAGTTAGGTTGGTGGCGTTAACTTTGAGTTTTATTGCAGTGTCATTTTTTAAATCAGAGTTTTTCCTGCCACGTCTTGGCACAGCAATTTGGGCCAGTGTATTTATCTCTGTTAACATGACCCCTTATATGGATATACTTACCTTGAAAATGGTGGTGAACTGAATCCTCTGATCGTTTTCTGATCGCTTATTAAAGCAGTGGGACAGTAATATGCTTCAACTGTTGAGCCATATCAATCTCGCTCTCTGACAGGAAGTATGACATTCTGTGTCACCCCCAATATTGCTATTTGGGGATGAACGTGCTCAATTATATTAAATGCGATTTGTGGGGAAAGAGGGAGAGTGATGTTGTTCTTCTGAAAGCAGGCAAATTGAAAAAGCAAGAGCCCCTAGGGTAGTGAACTCAACCCATATTCTAAAAACCTTTCCCCTGTGCTTTGATTTCATTAATTGTGAAAATTCGATTTATTCTTAATCCAACCATATGGCCATTAGTTACGGATATTTTGACTTTACTCTTCACATCTGGAGGGGACTTCTCTTCTTACTTGAACCTCCTCCCTTTTTCTCCCCGTGGAGTTTAGAAAGCTAAAATATCATTTTCCGTCCTACCTAGAGTTACTGTTTCAGTCAGACTCGCACAAATTAGGATAAGCTTCTTGCTCTTGGTAACTTTTTCAGATAGAACATAAGGAACCAGTTTTGACGTATGCAGAATAATAATAATATCTGATAACGGTCAATATATATTGTTTGTTGAGTGCTTTCCCATATTGTTTCATTCAATCCTCATAACAAGCCTCTGTGGTAATGTTTTTGTCATCTCTGTTTTATAGATGAAGGAAATGAGGCTCAAAGGGTTTACATAACTTGTCCAAAGTCACCCAGTTAGCAGATCTTCTTTGGAAACCAGGTGTACTCACCCCAGAGCCCATGATCATCTTTGCTGTGAAGTTCTGCCTCAAACTCTGCTTTTGGGATTTGACAGCTGCCTTTCAGTTGGTGAAAAGCAGGTGTGAGGTAGGGACTGGGAATGTCTTGAGATTTTCACGTTTACTTAAAAAAATATGGGGCGCCTGGGTGGCTCAGTCGGGTTAAGCATCCGACTTCAGCTCAGGTCACGATCTCGTGGTCCGTGAGTTCAAGCCCCGTGTCGGGCTCTGGGCTGATGGCTCGGAGCCTGGAGCCTGCTTCTGATTCTGTGTCTCCCTCTCTCTCTGACCCTCCCCCGTTCATGCTCTGTCTCTGTCTCAAAAATAAATGAACTTAAAAGAAAAAAAAAATTAAAAAAATGTTTTTAAAAATATAATAGCATGCTAATTAGTGTAGATTTCAAGGACGTTAAGGGTAGAATGAGTCCATAATTTGTATTTGATTTAAGTCAAAGAGAATTCCTTCATTCTTTGAACACGTATTACAAATACTCATCAACAGAAGGAGACAAGAAAGTAAGTCATACGTAAATTAAATCGCACGAATTTGGTGAAAAAAAAAAAAATAGCTCCTGTTCAACTTGAGGATCTAATGTCTTGTCCCATATTCTATCGTCTGACAAAGTGATTAGCAAACATTAACTGTGTTTGAATCCCAACTGTGTCCCAAAGTGCAAACAAATATTGGTTCTCTTTGGTTTAGCCCTTTAGGAACTTTCACCATGATAATGTCTTTGCTAGATCATACCTTGCAATTTAGTTTATGGTATCTTCTTAAGATCAGAGGCATTCCTTCTTTTAGATAGAGGGGAGAATAATATGGGAACTGGGCATTTATTTTATTGTACTTTATTTTATTTTTAAATATTTAAAGGTTTTTAAAAAAATGTTCTTAATTTATTTTTAGAGGGAGAGAGGGAGAAGGAGCGTGAGTGGAAGAGGGGCAGAGAGAGGGAGAGAGAGAGAACCTCAAGAAGGCTCCACACTGTCAGTGCAGAGCCCGACGTGGGGCTCAAACTCACGAACCGTTGACATCATGACCTGAGCTGAAATCAAGAGTTAGATGCTTAACCGACGGAGCCGCCCAGACACCCCTGGGAACCAGACATTTAAGCAAATGATTCTTTCATAGAATCCTTCTAGAAGTTAATTGGAGTTGCTTTTGTAGCCTCCAGCAGCTTTTAAATATCCATAATGGCATTTTCGGTGTTTGAGGTAAGATTTGGTAACAGTTGAAAGTCATTTTGGTAAATGAGTTAGGTAGTATGTAGTCCTATTTTTAGTACCACATCCCATTCAAATAAAAAACAAAAAAAAAATGTGATTACAAAGTGATAAGGCTAGTTTTCTTAGAAATGGACACTTCCAAGGGGAAATGGTTCATTAATATCTTGATCATGTATGTAGTTCTGTTGTAATAATAATAATAATAGTCTCCGAACAAAAATTATTCTTTAAAAAAAATTTTTTTAGTGTTTATTTATTTTTGAGAGAGTGTGAGTGGGGAGGGATAGAGAGATGGAGACACAGAATCCGAAACAGGCTCCAGGCTCTGGGCTGTTAGCGCAGAGCCTGACATGGGGCTCAAACCCACGAACTGTGAGATCATGACCTGAGCCAAAGTTGGACGCTTAACCTACTGAGCCACCCAGGCGCCCCCCAACGAAAAGCGCTTTTAAAGATACTTTTTTAGCATTCAAGTTTTGATTTGTTTGCTTGAAAGATCTACTTACCCCTTTGTAATAAGTATCCCCTTTGAATGGTCTTATTTTGCTATCAAAATTAAGAATAAATATTAGAAATTCAGTGACTAGCAAATATAAATCTGAGGAAACAGGCTCTCTCCCTAGACCTTAGTTGGGAAAGGGGGAGTGAACCTGCTCTGAAGAATTAGTTGCCATACTGTACAGTTCCAATAAGACTGAGACCCATGCTACATCTATGAACATCATGTGTGTTTAATGGAAATATGTCTAGGATATTTTCAGATCATCTGAGTGTGAACAAAAGAGTCACATCCTGATTAGTGACTTCATTGCGTAGGAAGAGAGGAAAGGGGAGTTTCAAAATAACAAGAAAGTGTTTGGTTATACTATAATTTTCTATGGAACCAACACTTCCTGTAGGATTATCGTTTTACATGATATGGAACTCTATAAATCTCCTTTCACATAGGGTGTAGAAAGCCATAAGAAGACATTGCTCTTTAACTTTGAGAAAAGGATGAATAACCTACAACATTATGCCCTTTTTCACTCCATCGGAGACCTGAGGCCTAAAGGCAACCACGTGATCTAAAGGAGAGAAGGGACAGAGCCTTCTGTCTTTGGCAGAGCCCAAGTGAGGGAGGGTTGGCAACCATTAAAGAAAATATGAGGAAAACAACTAAAATTTTTGTGAATTTTTAAAGGCCAAGTGTGGGCTGGCATGATAATTTCAAATATTCAGGGACCCCAGACGCACAGAAGATCTGTATCCACTTGTCGGCTCTTTGCCCACAGGCCTCCATTAGATGCTCACGAGAAACATTAGAAACATTAGAACTGGAGCAGGAAGCCAGAGAGAGCCCCTCGGTGGCACAGGCTGGCGGACAATGATCAGCCACCTTTGGGAGGTAGGCACAGAATCCACTAGTGTCCCAGGACTTCTATCAGAGGACATAGAGGCTGTCATAGAGGGAGGGCCGGAAACCTGCCCAAACACCTGGATCTGGGCAAAGATGGACAGTTGTTGGGATAGGAATAGAAAATATGCTCTTGCCCTCTGCGAGAGCTAGACACTGCAGTGACACTAGATAAATGTTATCTGTGCCAGGGGAGGGGTGGGAAATCCCTTGTGCCAGAACTGATACTACACAATGGTCCACCATAACTGGGTAGACCCAACAGCCACCAACGGTACCAGGTTGAGTTTGACTGTTATCCATGCTTGAAAGAAGTAGGAATGCTGAGAAAGCCATACAGCTAAAGCTTAGGTACACAAGGTCTATCAAAGACAGAGGCTGCAGCAGGAGATTAAAGAAAACTCCTTTGACTCCACTATGAGACTTCCATGGAATAGCAAGTCTAAAGCTGGGGAAGGACGTGGGCACAGAGAGGCCCCCTCTGTGATGTAAGCGTGGAGGAGGAACGCTGAGAAAAATCCTCTGTCACTCCAGGCTTCACATGAAATGCAAGGTGGATGGAATGCACTGCTAGAGGAACTCACGGCCTTTGCTGAACTGAAGAGTACTATAGCAACCACCACATACAAAGCTACCTCAACTACTCTTATTTTGACTTACCCGCTTCCGGAAATAGCTTCACAGCAGAAGAGATATGCCCATTCTAGAAGTAAACTCAGTTTCCTTCAGTCTTGGCTGTTCATTTACATACAATGTTATGCATTTAATAAAAAAAAAAAAAATTACAAGACCTGCAAATGAAAAAGGGAAAAAAAAAAAAAAAAAAATTGACCTACCAAGAGAAAAAGCAGTCAATAGAACTAGACCCAGAAATGGCTCGGATGTTGAAACTGCCAGGTAGAAACTTAAACAATGGCTCTGAATTATTAAAAATCTATCATACTAATGTAAGATGTCAATAATAAGGGAAATTGAGGGAAGGATTATCAGGGAATCCTCTGTACTGTCTTTTCAGCTAACTCCAAAACTGTTTTTGAAAAATAAAGTTTATTAAAAATTACACTGTCAAGGGATACATTTAAAATGTATTGTTAAGGGAAGAAAAGGTCAAGACAATGACTGGGAGAAAGAATTTGCAAAGCACAAAACTGGTAAAGAACTGCAAACTAAAATCTATAAAGAACTCTTACAATTTACTAATAAGAAGAAAGCCAATTCACCAGGAAAATGGACATTTGGACCTTCGTCAAAGAAGATCTATGGATTTTAGTTGTGCATATGACACTCAACATCATTAGTCATTAGAGAAAAGTAAATTAAAACCACAATAAGACATCATTAGAATGGATATTAGAATTAAAAAGCCTGTTAAATATATAACAAAGACTTGCTGTGTAGATACGTAGCAGCTTTACTTAAAACAGCCCCAAACTGGAAACTACTCAAACCTCTTTACTTGTGAATGGAAAAAGATAGTCAAATATCCATACTATGAAATCCTATTGAACAAAAAAGGAACCAATCACTGATACTTACCTAATGTGGATAAACCTCAAAAGCATTATGCAAAAGGAAAGAAGCCAGACACAAAAGAATACATTGAGTTTGTCTCCACTTATATGATATTCTAGAAAAGACAAAACTATGGTGACCGTCGCAGACGATCAGTGATTGCTATGGATTAGGCTAGAGAGGGGACTGACTACAGACTGCCTATACAATCTTGATTATGGTTATGGTTATGTGACTATACATTTGCCAACTCTTTGAGCTGAATAGATAAAAATGGCAAATTATTGTGTTCAAATTATATCAACAAACCCATCCAAAAAAATGCTGTGAAATTCCAGAAGGCCATGTAGTAGGTTCTCAGAAAATGATTTAAAATGGGATTTTAAAAATGTGGGCAATGTCTGATAACGATGTGCTCTCTGAGTGGCCTTGAGTTAAGTACCTTCTTAATACCTAATTTTCCTTGTCTATGAAATGAGATACCAGTCCTACAGATCTTGGTTGATTTTTGTGTGTGTGTGTGTGAGCATTCATTAGATAGTACACATAAAGGGCTTAGAAAAATTCCCAGAACATAGTAAGTCCTCAAATAATGCTCTCCGTGAGGATGTTGAGGCTGCTTTAGCTTCTTTTTATTTATTTATTTATTTCAATTTTTAAATTTTGTTTTATTTTATTTTATTTTATTTTTTATTTTTTATTTTTTAAAATTTACATCCAAATTAGTTAGCATATAGTGCAACAATGATTTCAGGAGTATATTCCTTAATGCCCCTTACCCATTTAGCCCATCCCCCCTCCCACAACCCCTCCAGCAACCCTCCGTTTGTTCTCCATATTTATGAGTCTCTTCTGTTTTGTCCCCCTCCCTGTTTTTATATTATTTTTGTCTGCCTTCCCTTATGTTCCTCTGTTTTGTCTCTTAAAGTCTTCATATGAGTGAAGCCATATGATTTTTGTCTTTCTCTGACTAATTTCACTTAGCATAATACCCTCCGGTTCCATCCACGTGGTTGCAAATGGCAAGATTTCATTCTTTTTGATTTCCAAGTAATACTCCCGTGTGTGTGTGTGTGTGTGTGTGTGTGTGTGTGTGTGTGTGTGTACACACCACATCTTCTTTTTCCATTCATCCATCGATGGACATTTGGGCTCTTTCCATACTTTGGCTATTGTGGATGGTGCTGCTATAAACATGGGGGTGCATGAGTCCCTTTGAAACAGCACACCTGTATCCCGTGGGTAAATGCCTAGTAGTGCAATTGCTGGGCCGTAGGGTAGTTCTGTTTTGAGTTTTTTTGAGGAACCTGCATACTGTTTTCCAGAGTAGCTGCACCAGCATGCGTTCCCAGAGGCAGCTTTAGCTTCTATATGTGAAAGTGGTCGGAGCTCCACTTGTTGTTGACGGCCTGATCTAAGAACTTAGATGAATGTTGCTGTTTTGCCATTGTATGGGATCATTTTTGTGTTCCTTCAGAGTTTTGTTTTGTTTTGTTGAGTACTTTCTGTATGTCAGACATTGGGTTGAGTGGTAGAATTATCTCGAAGAGTCAGGCTTGGTCTGTGCCCTCCAGGAACTTACTGTGAAAACAGACCAATCAGTAGGGGATTACAGTGCATTGACTGTGGTAAGCAGCATGAGTAGGCGTGGGAGCCTGTTATGGGAGTCTGTGGAATAGGTATCTAATCTGGAGGGGAGAAAGATTTTATGGGGGAGGTGATGATATGGCTGAACCCTAAGGAGTATGCGTTGGAGGCAAATTGGCCATCAGTTTGGCCTATTTGGGAGCGGGAGTACATTTTTTAAAGTTCCTGGAACACTAAAACAAAACAAAAAAGGCCCTCTAAATCTGTGTAAATAGTATTTGATCTTTCAATCAACTGATACACAAAGTACAGGTAGCTAGAGGTTCCAAGGAATAGGATTCCAACTTTTTCCCATTTGTGACTTGGCATTGTCGTTAGTCACAGTGGAAAGGTCAAACTTAAAACACGGCCATCAACCTCCTAAAGACAGCCCTTAAGATTTTAATTGAGGTGTGAACCATGGCGGTTGGTTCTTACGAGGCAGAATCAGCCAATGCCTGTCTGTGTCACAGTCTGAGGAAGAGAGAAACGTCTGCCAGCCTAGGTTCGAGGGAAGCACTGGGAACCGTCAATGTCCCTGAATGTGCTACACAAATTCTGCTGCTTGGCAGAATCTGTCTGTTGATATGCTTGTCTACAGGTAGAAAAACACAACCCAGAAAGCCAGGGTGCCTTCTGGAAAGCTAGATGGTTTCATGATGACGATAAGACATCAGTCTCTAAACCAATATAAGTTCCCAACAAGCAGATACAGGTCCAACCTTCTGGCTGTTATCCTTGGATATACCACAGAGACTGCACCTGGCCGCTTTTTGACATTTTCATTCATGTCACCTCGACACCACACTCTTCAAATGACCTGCTAGAAATGAATTCCTGGGGCAGAGTTCAAGCGTGATGATGCAGACTTGTTGCAATTCATCTGAAAAGCACGAACAGTTGTAGGGGGAATGAGGACCAGTGTTTCGCAGAGAAAGCATTGGAAACCTAGAAATGTTTCGGCTTGGATTTGGTGAGTTTCATATTTTTGTTTAGTTCTGTGCCTTAGCGTATTACTGATTATTCTTCATTAATATTATTAATTACCTTCAGCAAATATTTATTGAGCACAGAGGGTAGGTGTCATGTGGGGAATTCAGAGATAACTCAAGTATAATTATGTCCTCGTGGAATTTATAATCTGGAGGGAGATCTGTGTCAGTGTCAGTATCTGTTCTAGTCACGTGCACACACACGCACACACACACACACACACATATATATTCACAAATCCATACATAATAAATATATAATTAGGCACGTATATATAACATTTCAATATAATGTGAATGCCAGCGTGAAATATAAATAGAATTCTCTAGGAGCACCAAAGTGAGAACTGTTCCTAGTGGTTGGGGATTTGGAGGAACTTTGGAGAACAGCCGGGGTGGGAAGGATAGGTAGGATTTCACAAGGCAGAGCCAAGAGGTAGACTAGGAACCGGAAGTGGAGGGAAGATGATTGTTCTACAAGGATCTTACCTATCTTTATAAACTTTGGTATATTCAGCACCTGTTGCAAGTATTTGTTGAATGAACACAGGAGATGGCGTAAGCAAAGTCTCAGAGTAGAGAAAGTATATGATATGGATTGGTGAGTGGTCCGTCGTCGGTGCTGGCAGGTTGGGGGCCGGTTATATGGTGCCAGGTGAAGCATAGGGTTGGGCTGAGTTGTTGAGACACTCTTCTGTCATGCCAGGGGATTAGGATTTATTCCACTGACTGGAACCCGTCGGATATATTTGACCTGGATATATTTGACGGATATATTTGACGTCGGATAATATTGACCTATTTAAATACTTAAACCTATTTATTTTACAAATCTCCTTTTGACTCAAACATTCCTTGATTTCTTCCCCATTCTCTCCTCAGGAGTTCTCAATCTCTTTTTCACAGACACCCCATTTATTGTGTCCCACTCTGCCCTCCATCTTCTGGCTTTGGCTTAAAAATCTTTGGTACAAAGGGGCGCCTGGGTGGCTCAGTCGGTTGAGCGTCCGACTTCAGCTCAGGTCACGATCTCGCGGTCCGTGAGTTCGAGCCCCGCGTCGGGCTCTGGGCTGATGGCTCAGAGCCTGGAGCCTGCTTCCGATTCTGTATCTCCCTCTCTCTCTGCCCCTCCCCCGTTCATGCTCTGTCTCACTCTGTCTCAAAAATAAAATAAAAAAAACATTAAAAAAAATAAATCTTTGGTACAAGTGGCTCCAATGGCAGTTGAATTTCCTGCTCATATTGGTCAAAAGCATGTAACTCAGGAACAGGGACTCCCTGCAAGGGTTGGATGTGGATTTGATTGCTGACCGTATTAATTTGCTAGGGCTGCCATAACAAAATACCATAGCCTGGGTGGCTTAAGCAATGGAAATTTATTTTCTCACAGTTCTGGAGGCAGGAAATCTGAGATCAACGTGTCAGCAGACTTGGTTTCTTGACATTTCCCTCCTCAGTTATGGACGAGCATTTTCTCGCCACGTGCTCACATGGTGGCCCCTTAATCTGTGCAGTCTGTGTTGTAATCTCCTCATTTCTTCTTATAAGGATTCTGGACGTAGTGTATTAAGACCCACTCCTATGAGCTCGTTTTGCCCTAAGTATCTATTTAGAGACGGTATCTCCAATACAGCTTTAAACTGGGTGTTTAAAGTAATCAAGTTAGGGGCACCTGTGTGGCTCAGTCAAGGTTAGGTGTCTGACTATTGATTTCCGTTCAGGTCATGATCTCGCAGTTCATGAGATCGAGCTCCCCCCCGTCAGGCTCTATGCTGACAGCACAGAACCCGAGCAGGATTTTCTCTCCCTCTCTCTGTCTCTGCCCCTCCCCCTCGCATGCTTGTGCATGTATGCACTCTCTCTCTCTCTCTCAAAATAAAAAAATAAACTTAAAAAATATAAAAGAATCAAGTTAGTAAGAAAATTTTATTAGAGATGGGTTGAGAGGACATTAAAAAATATATACAGTTGGGATATTTCAGTATTTTTTCTTCTTGTGTTTTTTCTTTTTTTCTTTAAAGTGGATTGGTCTTTACATATACGGGGAAGATATTTTTCTGATATTGAGGTTCTGTTAAAAAAAAAAAAAACTGCAAACAGAACTGTCAAATGTAAGTTTTGCTGCAGGAAGGGAAATATTTGTTGTTTGTGGTTGAGAGTTCTCTTTAGTAAGAACCATAGAGTTTTAATTCTACGTAGCGGTGATATGGATAGGAACCACATTGATATTAGCGGAGGCATGTTTTTTGGCAACACGGTGACTTCCTCCCCTGCTGTGTGCACATGCACACGCACGCTCGCATGCACACGCACGCACACACACACACACACACACACACACACACACAATTGACTTGTTGGCCTTTCCCTGGGAGCAGAGCCTACACGCAGTGTGCGGGAGGCAGGTGCAGACAGCTTTCTGTAAGTCATAGGGCATGTCAAGGCTCAGTTCCTTTGCAGAGAAGTACAAAGCGAAGCCACCCACGGTGCCCTCTGGGGCCAACCGACTCCTTCCTTAGCTGACATCCTACCTGCCATATAGCTCCGGCCCCTGCCTCCTCAGCCACCACTGGCTTGTGGTTTTGTTTTTAAATCTTTCTGGTGGTTATTGAGGATTGTGTAATTAACTTAATAAAGCAGAACAACCAGTGAGATGCAAACCTTGCAGACAAAGGACTTGCTGTAAGTGCAGAGGATGACCAAGTGGGAGGGAGAGAGTAGGCGTGCAAAGCGTTTGGGTGGAGGTGAGGTCTTAGGGAGACTCAGGCCCGGTCAGTGGTTCCCAAACTCTGGGAGCAGCGTTGCGTTCTGGGTTCTGAGCCCTGGGCGTTTTGCCTAATCAGCCTTCTTTGCAATTTCTGCTGTTTGATGTCTTAATCTGTTATTCTGAGAACTACAAAGTCATGGTGCACAGATCCAAGTTAATCCAAGTTAACCTCCGAACTTGGCCTACTTTCATTTGGAATTACAATTTATTTAAAATTGTAAACTGTCTTGACTACAGCACGTTAAATAGTGCTCTGTTTATAAAACATAGGCCTTTTTCTTTTCCTACTGTAGATCCTTTTTGGCTTGAGAAGTCTATACAAGAAAACCAGAATATATAGTTCAGTTATCCCAGACATTTAAACTTTCAGGGATTTAAAAATAATAGTTTACTTTCTTTGTTTCTTTCCCTCCTTTTCTCTCTCTCTCTCTCTCTCTCTCTCTCTCTCTGTCTCTCTTTTCAATTTTAGAGATCAAAGAGATTCTTCAGAGTCTAAAATGCTCAATTCATTTTGTTCCATTGTCTTAGAAAAATACTTTAATCTTGTTTATGTGGATAAAGTTGAGTCCACATGCAAAAGCTACACCAAAGTCATAATAGTCGGTTACGCTTATGTAAATTGTAGATGTGAATTTGGCCAAGCATTTAAAATATTTTGTCTGGGGGCGCCTGGGTGGCTCAGTCGGTTCAGCGGCCGACTTCGGCTCAGGTCACGATCTCGCGGTCCGTGAGTTCGAGGCCCGCGTCGGGCTCTGTGCTGACCGCTCAGAGCCTGGAGCCTGTTTCAGATTCTGTGTCTCCTTCTCTCTGCCCCTCCCCCGTTCATGCTCTGTCTCTCTCTGTCTCAAAAATAAATAAATGTTAAAAAAATAAAAACATAAAAAAATAAATAAATAAACGTTAAAAAATTTAAATAAAATATTTTGCCTGAAATTGCAGTAGGTGATTGTAATTTTAGATTATTGGCAAGATAATTGCTGTTTTAAGTCTCGTTAGTTCCTTAAGACGCGAAGGCGGGCCCATGTCTCACTCATCCGTTTAGCCCCAAGGCCAGAGGATACCATGCCTGGTGCCTGGCAGGCTCCCAGTGAGTGTCACGCTGAATGGAATGTGTACTAACAGGGCACTTGCCTTCATTTTCATCTTGCTCGTTAGCGTGAGCAAACATATCAACCAACGTTCACGTCACAGATATACTCATTATTATCATATATGTTGGCTCCTAATGTAAGAGTTCAGCCCAGGGGCGCCTGGGTGGCTCAGTCGGTTAAGCCTCTGACTTTGGCTTAGGTCTGATCTCATGGCTCAGCTCAAGCGTTCAAGTCCCACGTCGGGCTCTGTGTCGACAGCTCAGAGCCTGGAGCCTGCTTTGGATTCTGTGTCTCCCTCTCTCTCTCTCTGCTCCTGCCCTATTCACGCTCATACGTGTGGTCTCTCTCTCTCTCTCTCTCTCTCTCTCTCAAAAAAGAAAAAACAAAACAAAAAAAAAACATTAAGAAAAAATTATGAGTTCAGCCCAAACCATCAAAAGTATTCTGTGGGAATCAGGTGGAGATATAGAATTCACAATAAGGGGTATTATAAACTTTATTGTACAATATACATCCTTTATATCAGTAAAATAATAAATGTATGAACATGTATATGTGCATATATCCCCCCCACCCCCTGCCCTCAGTCTCCCAGAAAGCCAGTTTCCAAATATTTAGCAGTGCCCCACTGAGGAGGGCTTATTATAGTTACATCTAGGACTTGGGATAGTAAAGGTTAACTTCAGTTAATTATTAACTCCTGAACTGAGATTTGAAGGCACGGTCTTATTTTATTCTCCATGCTCAATGCACCTACAGTAAGAGTCTGCCCCCCCCATCCCCCCTGGAATGGTCAGGCCTTGGGCAGAGGAGGAGTCTAGCAGTGCTTCCAGAAGGTTGTGACATTCATAGCTCAGACTCCAATGTAGGAGCCCAGATCAGTCCACTGGAGCTGGGTTGTATGGAGGTGAAGCTTAGAAAATTGAGGGCATATGCGGCTAGGTAAAAGTCCTGGGAAAAGCCCCAGTAAGAAGCCCTGAGGCTTCCTGCCTTTGCTCAAGCAAACAAAGCATTTAAGAGATCAGGCAAGCTCTCAGATTGAGATGGGAAGATAGCAGGATTCTCAAGAACATCAGTGGTGGCAACAGCCCGTGAGGGAGTCACTGTGAATCCAGCAGAAGAAAGAAAGAAAGAAAGAAAGAGAGAGAGAGAGAGAGAGAGAGAGAGAGAGAAAGAAAGAAAGAAAGAAAGAAAGAAAGAAAGAAAGAAAGAAAGAAAGAAAGAGAGGGATTGATTGATTTTAAGAAATTGGCTCCCACAGCTGTGGGGCTGGCAAGTCTGAAATCTGCAGAGCAGGCCAGCAGGCTGGAGGCCCAGGGAGGAGGTGATATTGTCGGTTTGACTGGGACTGGTGCCCAGAGGGACAATTCCTTCCTTCTTCCTTCCTTGCTCTTTAGCTCTTCAACTGATTAGATAAGGCCCACCCATATTGTGCAGGATAATCTGCTTTATTCACAATGTACTAATTTAAATGTCTAAAAAATATCTTCACGGCATCCTCGAGATTGTGTTTTTGTGTGTTTATGTTTGAGAGAGAGAGAGAGAGAGAGAGAAAGAGTGAGTGGGGTAAGGGCAGAGAGAAAGAGGGAGACCCGGAATCCAAAACAGGCTCCAGAACCTGAGCTGTCAGCACAGAGCCTGACGTGGGGCTTGAACTCACGAACCTGAGCCGAAGTCGGATGCTTAACCGACTGAGCCACCCAGGTACACCACCTCTAGATTGTGTTTGACCAAAGACTTGGGCACCATAGTCGAGACAGGTTGACACATAGAATTACTCATCACAAGCCCCAGTGCAGCTTCTGTTGTGGCTTAGACCGCGACAGAGGGCGAGGAGGGCAGCTCGCCTCCTCCCACACTGTGGAGACAGCCTTCTGCACCCAGAATGGAGGAGCAGAACCACAGGTGGAACGTGGCAGGGAGACCCCCGCTCGGCCACTGGCTGCTTTCATTTTCGGTCCTGAGGGAGAGGAGCCCTTTTACCTTTCCAGCCTGACTTTTCTGCTCTATAAAATGGGAGTGTCTGCAGAGACGTGCATGTCAGAGGCGAAAAGACTGGAGGTTTCTGTCTTTTGTTTCCTGTAGAAACTTTTTTTGAGGCAGAATCTCTCAAGGAGTCTCAAACTTGAAAACAGAGCTAGAAGGAGTTTGAATGACGGGGCAGGACGAGGAACGGGACCCAGCCTCCCCGCCGCAGCGGGGGCCAGAATCACTAATCGCTGCCATTCTCACCGTACTCTCTAATCCCGGTTTTTTAAACCAATGAACCAGCGTCCCAAGATCACAGAAGGACAGGAGCAGATTTGAGGTTACATTCCCTCTGTCCGCAAAATCCTTTCTCTCCACCGAAAGGTGTAGCTTACTCTTGTTTGTGAGTTCAGGCCCCGGCATTGGCCTCTGTGCTGACAGCTCGGAGCCTGCAGCCTGCTTTGGATTCTGTGTCTCTCTTTCTCTCTGCTCCTTGCCTGTTCACACTCTGTCTCTCTCTCTCTCTCTCTCTCTCACTCTCTCAAAAATAAACATTAAAAAAAAAAATAGAATCATGAACAGTTTTTTTGGATGCTTCAGCACTAAGATAGGGTCTCTGTTGATGAACTTCGAGTTGATGAGAAAAACAAATTTGTGGAGTATTAAATGCGTAAGTTCAAAGAGAGCTTAAGGCAGCAAAGATAGGAAATCAGGATGGTTGTTAAACGAAGACAGAATTTAGAATAAGGAGAGTGGGGGCACCTGGCTGGCTCAGTTGGTAGAGCATGTGACTCTTGATCTCGGGGTCGTGAGTTTGAGCCCCCTTAAAAATAATCTTTAGAATGAGGAGGATGAATTCTTTCGGATGGGGTGCTCTGGGTGTTTCCAACAGAAAGGATGGGACTTGAGTCGGATGCAGATATGGGGAGGAAGGAGCAGCCAAGGCAGTCCTGGAGAGCGTAAGATAGCAGGGTGATGCAGAGTGGGATTGGAGTGTTCAAAGGAACGAAGTCCTCTCTCTTTTTTTTTTTTTTTTTAACGTTTATTTATTTTTGAGACAGAGAGAGACAGAGCATGAGCGGGGGAGGGTCAGAGAGAGGGAGACACAGAATCGGAAGCAGGCTCCAGGCTCTGAGCTGTCAGCACAGAACCCAGACGCGGGGCTTGAACGCATGGACCGTGAGATCATGACCTGAGCCAAAGTCGGACGCTCAACCGACTGAGCCACCCAGGCGCCCCGAAGTCCTCTCTTTTTAAAGGTAGAAAAGGGATGTTTAAAATACAGATCCTTCAGGGAGATTACGGCCCTTAAGATGCCAGCGTACTGTGAATAGAAAATTAGAAGACATATAATTTATGAAAAGGCTCCCTATGGTGGCACAACCTGATTATAAGAAAATTGTTGGTTTTCCAGGGCGGTACCCTCCTTTGTGGACATCAGGCAAATTAGTAAGAGTCAACGGATAGAGAATTTGATTTTAATAGGATGATCGCACTACGTGCTCAGCCACATGATGTAAAATAGTAAACATTCTGTTTACATACATACATTCATATGAAGGCCAGTATTTATGGAATACGTATGAGGCCGTTATTAAATCATTAGCCATTAAATTTACACAGGAAGTTATGTGCATAGTATTTTCACCGCTGCCCCCCCTCCCCCCAACAGCTCGTGGTCCATCCTGTGATCATTTCTTATTACGCAGACAAATAATGTTGCCATTGTTACCCTTTTATGAATTTAGTGGCATCTCTTTATCATTTTTAGTAAGGAGGTTTTGTGCTGTTTGTTTTTTTAATGTTTATTTATTTTTAAGAGAGAGAGATAGAGAGTGACCAGGGGAGGGACACAGAGAGAGGGAGACAGAGTCCCAAGCAGGCTCTGCAAGGGCAGCGTGGAGCCTGGCACGGGGCTCGAACTCACGAACTGTACGATCGTGACCTGAGCTGAAACCGAGAGTCACATGCGTAACTGACTGAGCCACCCAGGCGCCTCTCATTTTTAGTAAGGAGATTAACGCTGATGCTGTGGAGGCTCACCCCTGTTGTACAGTGGGTGAGAGCTTCCTTAGGCATGCCAGTGATTCTGGAAGGGATGCACCAATTAATATTCTTTTTGTGGATGGTATATTCTATTTTATTTTTCTGTTCTTTTTTTTTTTTTTTTTGCATATTCTGGTTTGCTGGAGAAAGGTGAAGTCCTGAATGAATAAGAAACCATCCACATAGTTTTGCTTTAGATCTGACTCTCCAAATTTGGCGGTATAAAATCTTCTTACTTATGGCTTATGGTTTGAAGCAAACGCTTTCAAAATTAATTCTGAATAGCTGAAATTCTTTGGCAACAAAATAATTCTGAATACTAGTAGGAAATTTATGGATTTCAATTAGAGTTTGTAGGGTATCATAATTCCAGTTTTATATTCCATGCAGTTCAGTGTTTTGGATTTTTAATGGGGCCAGTGCAGTAATAATAAAAGTGATTCAAAATGCACCCAGTAATTACCGAGATTTGCTGTTGCCTTTGCATTAAAAATGACGATGATTTATGCTCAGTGCAATTGCAGTCTGTGGTTCTATTTAGGGCATTCTTGCTATTAAGTTGCTTATTAGTTATGGTCAGTGATTTAAAGCTTAAGACCTATATTAGAGGGCTGTAAAATTATTTATTCTTTAATAGATAATAGTAAATTTGAAACAGACGTTAGGTTAATTATAATCCTGTACATTAAAGAATATGTATTAGCCCTTTGTCACTTCCTAGGCCCTTTGAAATTCATTTCAAGTCAGTGGGGTAATGGGTGATGGGGTTGGAAGAGATGGGTGCCTTCACTTCTGCTTCCCGGTTTATAAATGGTTAACACCTTTCTGAGTGTTTGGGAAAGTGATTTTGACTCCTCATTGCCAGTCCTTCTCCCTGTTAAACAAATGCTAGTTGTTTTGTTTTAAACTTATTCTTGTTCTAGGTTGACATTGCTGAGATTGGTCTGGAAAGGGTCAGAGAGGTAGGCCCTTCTCTTGATTTGGGGGTGGGGTTGTGGGAGACTGAGCGGTAGTTAAGGATGAGCACACTTTCTTTTTAAATTTTTTTTTTTTTTAATTTTTTTTTCAACGTTTTTTATTTATTTTTGGGACAGAGAGAGACAGAGCATGAACGGGGGAGGGGCAGAGAGAGAGGGAGACACAGAATCGGAAGCAGGCTCCAGGCTCCAAGCCCTCAGCCCAGAGCCCGACGCGGGGCTCGAACTCACCGACCGCGAGATCGTGACCTGAACCGAAGTCGGACGCCCAACCGACTGCGCCACCCAGGCGCCCCTTAAATTTTTTTTAATGTTTATTTGCTTTTGAGAGAGAGAGAGTGTGTGTGTTGGGGAGGGGCAGAGAGAGAGAGGGAGACACAGAATCGGAAGCAGGCTCCAGGCTGTGAGCTGTCAGCACAGATCCTGACGCAGGGCTCCAACTCACAAACTGTGAGATCATGACCTGAGCCAAAGTCGTCGCTTAACCGACTGAGCCACCCAGGTGCCCCTGGCTGAGCACACTTTCATTTGGCATCGCAAGGAGTTTGTCATGGTTTCTATTGTTTTTCCATCATTCCTGTTATTAATAGCTATTGTATATGTGTAAATTTACGTGTGTGTATACATATAGTATATTTACACATGGACACAAAAGATCAGGATTTATATGCTCCTCATTGTGGTTTTATGTAAGACAGAACTCACCCAGCGTAAATATCAGATGTGTCAGAATATGAATTTCTTGTTACAGTAATTAAATTTGATATTCAAATGCCTGTGCTAATGTTCTTGTGTAAATGCTTGGTTGTTGTACCAAATCAAGAAAAAGTCGAAGACGAAGAGACTCTGTCTAAACCTGTTAAATCGAATCCAATGAGAAAACGTGTGTGATTTATTCAGGGTGGGTTAAGACAGTAGTCTTCCCCTTAGCTGTGGTTTTGCCGTCTGCGGTTTGTGTCACCCACGGTTAATCAGGGTCTGGAAGCAGGCGATCCTCTTTCTGACGTAGCTTCACAAGGTCAGTAGCAACCTCGTGCTAGGTCACAGTGCCTACGTCGCTCACCTCGCTTCACCTCGTCACATAGGCAATTTATCATCTCACATCATCACAAGAAGAAGGGGGAGCTCGGTGGAATAAGGTGGTAAGAGAGAGGGAGCCCACATTCGTATCACAGATGGAGGGACTCCTGCATTTAGGAAGCTATGCTGTAATAAGAAAATACCCCTCCCCCCAACTCTCAAAACCTTAATGTAACAAATACTTGTTTCTGGCTCCTGCAAAGTCCAGTGTGTTGGTGGAGACTTTCTTCCATCTAGTGACTCAGAGACCCAGGCTCCCTCCATCCAGCGACCTATCATCTCAACACATGGCCTCTTCAGGGACAAGAGAACTGGATATTGACTCATGATATTTTTTAAAAAGTGTGGCCTGGGAATGACTTCGGTTATTTCTGCTTCCATCCCGTTGGCCAGAATGCCATCAGATGTCTCCCACCTATTTGTAGAGGAGCCTGAGAACTGTAGCCTTCCTTTGTGCCAAGGAAAAGGGGGGAACCAGGTGAATAAGCAGTGTCTCTGCTGCATTCTGTAAATGCTTTTGAACTCTTTGCATGCAAGCATGTGAATTTATAATTGGAGAAATGCCATAAAGGCATGACAAGGATAGCATGATCAACATGACACGACAACATCCTTCTCACTCCCACCCCATGTAGTAAGAATAGGAAAGAAAATCAGTTGGTTGTCTCCAAATCCCCATCACTTGTGGCTTGGAGCATTTCAGTTTATCGCAGTCCATCTATCTCTTTCCTTCCTTGAGAGTAGTTGGTGGTCCAGCCCAAGTGTAACATTGCAACTGGGCAGGTAAATGATACCGTGTTTCCCACTGGTCTGTCCCACCTTGGGTCCTGGTTTTCCATCACTGACCATCCTCCCCTTTCCCCCCAGAGAATTCCCTTCCTTTCATTAGAATTAATGGTGCACGTTTTGGAGGCGGGGAAGAGTCATTCAGCCGTTTAACAGAACACTTCCGTTGATAAATCTGGCTACATCTATTAGTTTTCTATTGCTGCATGACAAATTATCACAAGCTTAATGGCTAAAGATAACCCTCGTTTAGTATCTCAGAGTTCCGTAGGTCAACATTCTGGGCAAGCTGGACCGGGTCAGGGTCTTACAAGGCCAGTCAAGGGAGCAGCCAGCCTGAGCTCTTATCTGGAGGATTTGGGGGAGAATCTGTATCTAAGCTTAATTAAATTATTGAGAGAATCCAGTTCCTTGCAGCTGTACGTCCAGGGTCCCCAGGTTTTTGCTGTTAGACCGGGCCACTCTGCATTGAGATGCTAACTGCATTTCTTCTCAAGTATCCTCTCCATCTTCAAGCCAGTGGTGGCGGGTTGGGTCAATCTCTCTGACTTCCTGTCTTCTAGTCAGAAAAACGCCATACTTTTAAAACACAAGGGTTAGATTAGGCACTGGAAGACACTGCAAGAATCTGCCTTTTGTCTGATAATGTAGCCTAATCATAGGAACCTCTCACGCATTCACAGGTCCACCCATACTTGGAAGGGAGGGCGTTGGACAAAGGCATGGGTGTTGTCCAAGATAGTTTAGAAAGGAAGTTTTCATTTTTGCCCCAGACTACGGTTTTGAAAGGTAAGAGATCTTTCTACAACAAGAATTAGATGCCGGTAGGGTGGCTAGCGTTTGTGAGGAGAAAGGATGAATTTTCTTTCAAAGGCTTTGTGATATACAGAAAATACTTAAAAAGCAACTGAATTTAGGTAAGGGGCATATAAAAAGCTTCCTTGCTTGATTTTTAAATTAAGAACCATAATCACAAAACTGCATTTAATACATACAGCCAGAAGAACTATAGTAATGGCCAATTAAGGGAGAGATTTAGTGGGGAACGGGAGGTAGAGAGCACAGAAGGTAAAACTCATCCCAAGATCTTTAATAGAGGAACAATAGCCCTTATGGGATAATGCTGCTAACTGCTGCTGAAAACCATGTTGTGATTTTACCGAAGCGGTTTTGTAATTTTCTTACCTATTGCCTGTTCAGGGAGAACATCACGTACGGCTTGGCCCCCCACCTCTCACTTCCCTGTCACTGTTTTTGCTAGATTTACAGACAGGTTGTAATTTGAAATGATCTTGGTTATCTGCACGTCTAATTGTTTCTCTTCTTCATTCTGTACCCCTTCCCTAAAGTGTGCACCCCACGATGGCGGGGACCTCGGCTGCCTCACATTTTCACTGTAAGCCCTGTGGCTCGAACTGCCCTGTGCACGTGGTAGGGGCTCAGTGAATATTGATTGAATCAATAACCGAATGAAATGATTTGCCACCCTTTCCCCATTGGTCTGTGAAGCAGATGAAGTGAAGGAAGGGCCTGGAGGTTACTTTGCTTTCCTCTAGAGGGAGGCCCCTCTGGCCTTTTCCCTCTTGGTCCTTTCGTCCGACAGAATTCTGATGCTTTTTAACTGTTTATACAAAGCACTTGATGTCTCTGGTCACGAGGCTGGTAGATAAGTGCCTTGACCGTAAAATGCTCACTCACAGGAATACTTACTAATAAATTAGGTTGGACTTTATCTTGTCAGTGTAGGGCTAACCTAGCTATTTAAAATTGTTTTATTGTTAGGCGAGGTTGTTAAATCTGAAAAGAATATATTTTCTGGAAAATATAGATACCTTTCAGGTAACTTGAATATAAAGTTATAACCGCAATGTTTCCTTCAACTTTGCCCTGGAATGGGAATACGGAGAATTGGCTGACGCCTGGTCCCAGCTCTGTCACAAACTTGTGCACAAGTCACTTCATTTGTGATTTCTGAGAACTGACCCATCTCAACATCTATAAAATGAAGAAATTTATGGCATAAGAAGTAGATGATTTCTAATGCTTCCCCCTGAGGAATCACCCACCACCTTTTTTTTTTTTTTCCTCTCTCATTGGGAAAAGATCTGCTTTCTTTGAATGGGACTCAATACTTCTTGTTTTTTGTTTTTGTTTTTGTTTTTAAAGCTTCTATTCTTTTTTTAAATGTTCTTTCACTTATTTTTAAGAGAGAGAGAGAGAACGGGAGGGCAGGGGAAGGGGAGAGAGAGAGAGACTCCCAAGCAAGCTCCACGCTGTATCAGCACAGAGCCGGACGTGGGGCTCAATCTCGTGAACCATGAGATCGTGACCCGAGCTGAAATGAAGAGTCAGATGCTTAACCGACTGAGCCACCCAAGTGCCCTGGGACTTCACATTTCTAAATATTGGCTGGCCATGTGCCCACGGAAAAGTTGGTGCTATAAAAGAATTTCCACAGGATTCCCTGAAGTGATTTGTTCCTCCTACCCTTGGCTTTTCTTCCATGAAAGTGAAGGCATAGTGTGCTAGATTGTATTAATTACTCTACTCCACATCATCCTTCCTGCATTGCCCGCCCCCATCCCCCCCACCACCCCCATCCCCCGCCAGAGTATCATACATTCCAGCCCTGAACCGAGAATAGGTGTATGGCCTGTTTTGGTCAATGAAAGGTGAGTAGAAGGCGAATTTCTTGTAGGCAAAAGCTTGACAAAACTATGCATGGTTCATAAATTTAACCTTTTCTCTCAAGTCATATTGACTGGCAATGTTCCTGATGGAGACCATTTTGTCCCCTTTGGTCCTGGAGTGGAGAAAATGGCACAGAACCATAGCAGCCCCACAATGGACTTACAGCGTGACTGAAAAACAAACCTTTGTTGTTGTAAGCCATTGACACTGTGGGGGCATTTGTTCCTGCAGCGTAACTGGCCCATCCTGACTGCTGCACATGCCTTGATGCTTGTGTATGCCAGTTCAAATCATCTTGGCCTTGGTTCATATTCCAGGCACTGCTAAACAAGCGCTTGTACACAGGCCTTAGCTAGCAGCACATAGGTGCAGGCTGACAGCTCGTTGGCATAAGCCCGTGCTTCTTGCTTCACGTCCAGGGGCTTCTCTGGCTTTGTCACGCATTCCTGTGGGAGCTAAGAACTCACATGTATAAACAGGAAGTGCAGGGAAATGAACACCCACGAGGCAAAACCTTGACAAATGGGCAAGAAACTTGGAGGGATAAATGTTTCCCTCTTTCTTCTCTTACATGCACGGTTCTGAGATGCATTTCCCAAGGCTCCTCAGAAGGTCCTGCAGGATTGAAGGAACACATCAAGTGGCCAACTCCATCATGCATCCTCCTTTTGGCTTTCCTTCCTTTATTTCACTTTCCCTGGCCCTTACTTCTACTCTCTGGGATCGCGTTCCCAAACAAACTACACACACGCAAGCCTGTGTCTTAGGCTTTGTTTGGTGGGGGAGCAAGACTCCTCACCAGTCAGACCTTCATTTAGTGGAACCAGTCAGAACACTGGCTACCACCAGGGTGAATTATTTAAGTAATTCAGCAGTGTAAAGGATTATACTGTGCATTGATACAAACTTGCAAAGCATGAACACTCTGTTACTCAGCCTGGAAGTTATTGTTAGATTTGCTGATCCAAAAACAAGACCATCACCACCCCCCACACCCCACCCCTCACCCCCCCCCACCCCCCGCCCCGATTAGTCTCTTACTATTATTAGTTCTCCTTCCGTCCTGGTGCCTTAACACCCAGGGCCATGATTTTTGAGAGTCAGTGATTTGTTGAATAGCATATTGTGAGGCAAATGTTCAAATATTAAAGCAAAATTGAGGTTTTGGGGTCTCCGTTGTTCTATGATGCCTTGTTACCCATCAGCCCGGTTACCAGTCCCCCGACAGTGAGGTATGGGACATTTGTCTGGCATCATGGGAAACATCACCTTGTTTAGGAATTGAATTGGCCAGGTTCCCATAGCATCTTGGCTCTGTTTCCTCTTCGCCTCCTCATTAGTCTGTTCCTTAGAAATCTTAAAATCGCAGCATGATAGAACCAGAGGGTATCTTAAAATCACCTAACCAAATGCCTTATTTCATAGGTCAGAAAACAAGTCCACAGAGGTTAAAGATAATGATCCATTTGGGGGGGGGTTGGGGAGAAGTTGAGGGGGATGCAATCCTGCCTGTTAAGAAGATACCATTCTTTTTTTTTTTTTTTTTTGACATAATTAAATTCTTGATTGTGAAGCTCTTAAATGAACCATGAAAATCTAAGCACTTACAATGCAAGTGTGATTTTTAACTAAGGCTTTTCCTCCCCCCAATCTGAATGTTAAGGTGGTGGATGCATAACTAATCTTAGCTGAATCTATATTAGGAAATCAGCAAGGTGTCTGTATTTAACTTTCCTGATCTGTGAATATAATGTAGTGTTAAGTGGCATGATTTTGCACATTATATCCTAAAATAAAAACAACTCCTTTAAAGTGGTAGTAAAATACAGCAATGTGAAAGGTTATTTTACATTTGGTTTCAAAGGGAATGAGAAACAGACAAGTCATTCTTAAACATGATTTCAGCCGATGGATATATCTATTTTAAATACTATTTTACCGGGTGGACAAAAGTCAGTTCTTGGAATCGTGTTCCGGGTCACATAGGAGAGAAATTCCTATCAACGGAAGGGGTGGGGGAGTTCTAAAATCCCTTGTTATCCTGGTTTTGAAGTTTCTGGAAAATATCCAATGCATTGAGCTTCTGTGTTTTTTGCTTGGGGAGGTTTCCATGGATCTGTATTAGTTCCATGAAATTTGGATCCATTCTATTATCTCTGGAAACAGGCTTGGTTCCTGCAGAAACTACGTGGGATTATCTGTTTCTCTGTTTAACGTCTTTGCTACGGTGGTTTGGATTCCTGAAGGAGTGAACAATGAAAAATTGTAAGGCCCAACTGTGGAAGATTGTGTGAAGAGCAAAGCAGGCTATTCTGAGTTAAGACATAAAAAATGTTGGCCTTTGGCTTCTTGAAATACTGCTCTAAAAAGTCTTGCCTGGCAAATGCTAACCAATGCAAGAATGTAGGGGCCACAAGGGTGACCCTGAGGTTGGGATTCTGGGGTTTGACTTTCATTTGGTTAACCCCTCTTCATTTTAATACATTTGAATGTTCCCAAGAATGTGATTTTAGCTTCTGAGGATTCTGTCCCTCTGGCAAAGTTGCTCCTAATCCAAAGAAGACGGACCCTTGGGGAATAAGAGTCCTAGAACCTGTTTGGGTACCAAACATTCTCAGTTGGATATCCACATAAATAACCTGCTTTGCATACATTTATTCGAAGGTGTTCTTGGTCACTTTTAAAGCAGTATTTTTTTTTTTTTCCCAATCAAAGGGCAGGAGGAAAGTAAAAAAAGTATATATAACAGTAAAATTACTTTTTTATTCACATGCCCTGTGTGTGGGGGGGCCGTGGTTCTATCTTGTACTATGTTTTTAAAATAATTAAAGAGGTCTTTGTGCTTGAAGAAGCTGAGAACTATACTCCTATGGTACTTATGTTCTATAGGGCATGCTTCACAAAGCTAAATGAAATATTTAAAAGTTAATGGCTAGACAGTGCTTAAAGCATACACATTACTCATGATTTATTCTAATAACATTTGTGGATGACTAACTTAATGCTGCCGCACATCTATTATGTTTTTTTCCTGAAGATGTGCCTAAGTCTCTGTGCCTCCTAAGGCCGGGGGGGGGGGGGGGAGGGTTTATATCACTCAGTGACTGAACGAAGAAATAGAGTTCCGTGCCTTTTATGGGGTAAGTGTTAGGAAAAAAACACCCAGACACTTATATGGGCTTACATTGTGCCCGATACTGTTCTAAAGAGTCTAGAAATATTAGCCAGCTCATTTAATGCTCCTAATAACACTCTGAGATGTAGGTACTACTGTTGTTCCCATTCTATAGATGAGAAACTGAGGCACAGAATGGTTAGATTAAGTGATTGCCCATGGCCACCCATCAGGAAGCAGTAAACCTAGGGTTTCATTTCAGATTGTGAGCCTGGATCTCTGGTCCTGCACTGCTTTCTGACGCTCCCCGCCCCCCCCCCCCCCAACCCACAGAGGATTTCACTTCTTTCCTGGCAGAAAGGGATAGATGGCTCTTGAGGACTACCTGGAGGGTAGGCTGGTTTGATTTCAGGTAGTGTACCCCTGTGTGTTCTCCATTCCCTATCCCTAACCCTCAACACCACACACACACACACACACACACACACACACACACAGTCACCTGGGCTTACTCTGGACACAATGACATTAAGCTACCTTGTACTATAACTGTGGAGTCCTTTGATCTGGGCTCTGTTCCCAGACCTTCTGGAACTATCACTTCCTAGCAGCAAGTATGTGTGGCAAAGGCGTCCGGTGTGTGATGCAACTCAGTCCTAGTCACATATTTTGCGGCTTCCGGTGACCCATTCACGTGTCTTCGGAGTTCATTTGGCCAAGGCCAGAATCTTGAGGATTCTTCGGATGCCTTTATAAACACTCTTCCTTTAAGACAATGAGCCAGTGGCCTCTGAGACTCTGAGTGACGGCATCAGAGAGTGTGGCCTTTGTGAGCCACTTGAAATTGTCCCTCTTTTCCCCTGCCAACACCAGAGAAGAGGTAGAGAGATAGCAAACCGCACAGATGCCCTGGACAGTCCTTCATTCTGGCTGCCACTAAACATGCAAATATGCTTTGCAAGGAATTGCTAAAGAGGATTATGACAGTTGCCTTGCTTCCCTGCCCATTCCAATTTGGCAGGTGAGGTCAAGGCCCCGTGGAGGCCACGCTTCAGTGTTCGGGAAGCCGGGATGGGATGCCAAGAGACCACGGTTATTTTGATGCGGCAGGCTGGCTGTGTTCAGAATTGCCCAAGTGACTTCAAAAGCTCCTGTTGTGAAAGCTGGCAGGCACAGTGCCTTAGAGACGCCCCCGACCCCCTCAGACCAGCTATCGCTGCAGTCTCTCTCACCAGACAGGAGAAGAAAGTCAACTGGCTTTCATGGCAGGAAGGCTCCAGACTTTCTAGTTTCTTGGGGCTGAGGCAAATAGGGAGCCAGGAGGGTAAACGCAGAGCAATTATTAGCAAGGAGCTTCTATTTCAAAGGGCAGAATTCTATTCCAGACTGAGGAGTTGGTCAGAGATTGGTGCTGATTTTGCGATATCAACTTGACCCTTGCGTCTAGAAGTGGTATAGAGCGGTGGTTCTCAAAGTGTGAGCCACAGACCTCAGGGGGTCTCTGAGACCCTTCTAGGTTCTGCAAGGTAAGAGTTACTTTATAGCAACCCTGTGACATTGTTCACCTTTTCGCCCCGTGGACATTTGCACCAGTGGCACAAAAGCAACAGGGAGCAAAAACGCAGGCATGTTGGTGCCGATCAAGGCAGTGACACCAGCTGTATTAGGGTTTATTGTATTCCTCACCTTTACATGCCCCAGAAAGTCATCTGCCTTAAAATGTCTTTGGTGGGTAGTGGAGATACGTATGTTTATTAAATCACAATCTCTGCGTACATTTCAAAAAAAAAAAAAAACAAAACACTCTATCTGACCAAGAGAAAACTGTTTCATGGGGGTTAGGGGCCGGGTTCCCCCAAATAATACCACTTTGGCATATTGATTACTTTGAATTAAAGTTCCATGAGAAACAGCTGATGCAGGAAGGATGCTCTGACTGTCCTTTGTCTCTCTGAGAGCAGAAAATAAATCTCCATGTGAATGGTGGCCCCCGCTCCAGGGGGAAAGGAGTCATCTTTACCATCAGAGCTAGGGAGTTCAAGGCCAAGAGCCTTTGTAAACAAACCTTGATATTTCTTTACTAAGTTACTACCCTAAGCCTCAACTTCTTTGCCTTGTCAATTCTTTACACATTTATTGTTTCTTTGCCGAAAAGGTATAATAGCTGCCTGTTTTTGTCACTTCTTTGGGTCTCATATCTTTGGGGCCTTCATGCACACAATATTATTTTTATTTATTTTTTAATGTAACTTATTGTCAAATTGGCTTCTGTACGATATTAAATTTGTTTTTCTCTTTTTAGTCTCTCTTTTATTATGGGGTGGGGGGGTGAGTTCAGCCAAGAACCTAGAGGGTAGGGAGAAATTTATTTTCTTTCTCCTAGGTACCCATAAAGACTTCCTTTGCAAATGGAAGTGTGTGTGAACCTTGACTCTGCAAACCAAGTCTCTTCTTGTTTGAGTTCCCCGCTGAATTGGCTGCTTTATTCATGGAACATCACTTTCAGTTGAAAGAGTGACTGAGAAACAAACTGTGGTTATTTAGACTTGGGTGTTTAGCAGATAACTTTTTGGGTTTTTTTTGTTTTTTGTTTTTTGTTTTTTGTTTTTTTTTTAGCAGATAACTTTTTGAACGTGAGTGACGGATATTTATGGTTAATGCTAAAATCTGAATATTCAAATAAAAGTACATTTTGGAAAACTTAAATCTGTCACAGTGAGATTGACAATTTTCCCATGTCGAAGGCTTTTTTGATGAAATGGGCAGTGACGTTAACAAATACATTACTTTTTTGATATCGAATAATGATGTGTATTGTTTGGCAGAGTGCATAACCCATGAATCCACCCGTTTCCAAATGACCAATGCATGATGTTACCAAGTCATATATGGAAAGAGGTCCATTAGTAGAAAACAGACCAGGGGTGTCTGGGTGGCTCAGTCGGTTAAGCGTCCTACGTCAGCTCAGGTCATGATCTCACAGCCTGTGGGTTCGAGCCCCGCTTCAGGCTCTGTGCTGACGGCTCAGAGCCTGGAGCCTGCTTCAGATTGTGTCTTTCTCTCTCTCTGCCTCTCCCCTGCTCGCACTCTGTCTCTCTCTCTCAAAAGTAAATAAACATTAAATTTTTTGAAAATAAAAAATAAAACTATGAAAATAATTTTCCTTTTTATTTGTTTTTTTTTAGTCTTTTTCTAATGACATATCTGTGTGAGGCTAGATTTTGTTTAGATACTTCACCTAAAATAACATATTGTCACAGATCAAATGTGGATGAGGTGAGAATCCAGTAGTCTGTCGAACCAGCCATTAAATAAATATCCAAAAATGAAAATTAACGCCATGCTTCTTAATTTGGGGGGAAAATGTATTTTTTTCATAAAAATCTTACTTAGGTTAACATGTAATGCATTTACTATTTTTATTTTTAAATGAATTAAATATTTCAAACATTGCTCAGTTGTGATTTCAAATAGTGTAAATATATCAATAGTTATAACCCACATAAACAAAAGCTCTTTGGAATCCTCAATGTTTTGTTTTTTTGTTTTTTTGTTTTTTTTTTTTTTTAAATACAAATGGATCCTGGAACCAAATGTTTGGCGACTGCTAATAGAGAATTGCAGTGTTTTCCAGCTGGAGCCTTCTGAGCTGTCAGAGAAATCAAAAAAAGTTTTCCAGGTTGGGAATAGTGACTGTTTCATTATAGACCTTTAAATGTATTTTGTAATGAAAATACCGAAAATTATTTAAATATTGTCCTCTTTAAAATGAAAACCTCATAGAGCTCAAATATGCTTACCTTGCACATTAAATTCTCATTCATCAATAACTGATACTAAAACAGAAAACTATGGGCAATTATGTGCAATTTGAACTCATTGGAAATGAAAGTATCCACATACATCGTTTGTTATCTGTAGAGAAATGCTTGCAAATAGCCACTGAACCCTTCTCTTGTCCTGCAATTTAAAGCAAATCATAAATATTCAAACAAATAATAAATCAGTGGACATTAAGCAAAAGAAAAGCAGTAATTTCAAATTCTGATTATTTTCTATTTTTGATGCTGTAGCAAGTGGTTAAATCTCAGCCGGCTTTTTAATATACACGGAGTTCATGTATAAACACAGTGTATCATCTTTAATGTATTTTTCATAAGTCGTATTTTTCTTATATAATTAATTTAAATAGTTTGCATCATTTATTTAATGTGAAGAAGCAAAATTTCCCTTATATATTATGAATGACATTGCATATAATATCTAAGTAAGCATTATGCTCAGCATTTAATATTCTGAATAAAAATACCTTTTGCCTCAAATCACATTTGCATGTACTGCCTAAAACAATGAGGTGATTAAAAATATTCCTAAGAGCATTTGAGAAATTATATCTTTCTGTAAGAGGGGTCTGTATTAGTTTCCGAGGCCTTCTATGACAACGTGCCAAAAGCTGAGTGGCTTAAACCAACGGAAATTTATTCTCTCATGGTTCTGGAATCCAGAAGTCCAACATCAGGTCTTGGGGGAGAGGGCGTGCTCCCCCCAAAGCCTCCAGGAGAGAATCCTTCCGCACTCCTCCCGGCGTCAGGCGACTCCTGGCATCACTTGGCTTATGGCTGCCTCTCTCTCTGTTCTCTGCCTCTGTCTTCACATGGGCTTCTCCTCTGTGTATGTCTCTCTGTGGACTGTTCTCCTCTTACAAGCACACCAGTGACTGGATTTAGGATTAGGGTGGGCCCTAAATCCAGGATGATTTTATCTTGAGATCCTGAACCTTCTGCAAAGGCCGTATTTCTGAGTTCACATTCTAAGTGATAGGCACTTTGGGGAACACCATTTATTATACATTCCCAATCACAAACAGTGGGGTGCAGACCTACTTAGGGCACCTGGGTGGCTCAGTCAGTTGAGCATCTGACTTTGGCTCAGGTCATGATTCTATGGTTCATGGCTTCGAGCCCTCCATCGGGCTCTGTGCTGACAGCTCAGAGCCTGGAGCCTGCTTTGGATTCTATGTCACCCTCTGTCTCTGCCTCTCCCCTGCTCATACCCTGTCTCTCTCCGTCTCACAAAAAATGAATAAAAATGTTAAAAAACTCAAAAAAATGATAGGGTGCAGACGTCCTTTTATAAGAGGAGGCTCTGCTGTTGGACAGACCCCCTCTGCCACTGATTAATACTTTAACCCAGCCAGGTTACCTACACTTCAAAGCCTCAGATTCCTCATCTATAAAACCGGGTCTGTGATAGGCATCACATTGGCTTCTGGTGACAAGTGATGGAGATTTCGCGTAAATACACGATGTTCTCAGCACAGTGCCTGGCACAGAGGAAGGTCACTTAATAAAGATTAGCAGTTGTTTACTGTTGCTAGGATAGGCAGGTAATAATAATTACAGTATTCTCTGTAAACATACCGTTAAGGGCAATCATATCGATGATAATCATAGTAAGAGTTAGCAGATTACTGCTAATGGTGTCTTCAGAGACCATTAGTACATAATAATGGATGATTTTACAGCGACTAGGTAGATGAGAGAGAGAGAGAGAGAGAGAGAGAGAGAGAGAGAGAGGAGAGAACCCTTCAGTGGGCAGCCTTGAGTCTGGTTAGAGACAAACATTCCTGCAGACTGAGTCTGTGTTCTCCAAGATTTGTAGGTTGAAACCTAATGCCTAGAATGGTATTTGGAGGTGGGGCCTTTGGGAGGTGATTGGGTCGTGAGGATGAGGCACGGATGACGGGGTCAGCGCCTTTATAAAAGGTCCCCCAGAAAGCTCCCTCACTCCTTCAGCGAGAAGATGGTGTCGGTGAACCAAGAAGAGAGCCTTCACCACCGAATCTGTAGGCACCTTGAGGTTGGCCTTCCCAGCCTTTGTTGTTTATAAACCACCCAGTCTCTGGTATTCTGTTGTATCAGAATATTTGTTTTTGAGACAGAGAGAGACAGAGTCTGAGCAGGGGAGGGGCAGAGAGAGAGAGGGAGACACAGAATCCGAAGGAGGCTCCAGGCTCTGAGCTGTCAGCACAGAGCCCAATGTGGGGCTCGAACCCATGGATTGTGAGATGATGACCTGAGCCGAAGTCAGACGCCCAACTGACTGAGCCACCCAGGAGCCCCATTGGGTGTTTGTGTTTAAAGTCAAAAAAAGAAAATATACGTAGGTCACTCCGAAGTCAGTTATTTTTTTTTTAGTCTGTAGAATTCCCTGGGAAATCTAGCAGCGAAAGGACATGTATGCCAGCTAATTATGTGACCTTAAGTAGGCATCCTCCAGCTTCCTGGGGTCTGGGAGGCAGCCTTGGCCTTTCCTAGTGCAGCAGCCGAGGGGACCCAGGCCTTTTGAGGAACGGAAAGGTGACCATCACGATATATACTGGTGGAGTGGACATATACTGAAAATGTTTTCTCTGTTGGAAATAGATACTCTCAGCTGACTGCCGGACTGATATTTTCCAGTAGGAACTTAGCTTACTGAGGAATGATACGTAAACGTTATACTGTGGGGGATCCCATTGGTCAGCAATAGTCGTGTGTGTGACGTTATATGTATGTTTCCACTGGAGACATAAAGAGAATGAAATGTGGTTTCTGCCCTTGGAGAAGTTCACAGTTGAAACGAAGCTGAAGGGGCTCCTGGGTGGCTCCGTCGGTTAAGCGTCTGACTTCGGTTCAGGTCTTGATCTCATGGTTCATGAGTTCGAGCCCCACATTGGGATCTCTGCTGACAGCTCGGAGCCCGGAGTCTGCTTTGGATTCCGTGTCTCCCTCTCTCTCTGCCCCTCCCCGCTCATATTCCCGCTTTCTCTCTCTCAAAACTAAATAAACATTAAAAAAAATAATAAAAAAAGAAAAACAAGCTGTATTTAAGCCCCGTCTCTCTAAGCAAATTCCAACCATCCTTCGTTCCATAACGATAGGCATTGTGATGTGACTGAATGTTGGGAAACTTAGCTTGAGAAAGTCATGAGGTAAAAAAAGCTTTTATCTTGTCACCAGACCACCAGACCACATTCAGCTCTGTGCCCCTTGTGTCATCCAGAAGGAGAGAACGTGGCATTTGTACCATCAATCTTAACTTTTTCCTGAGAGTGTTTTCCCCACCCCCATTGTAAGGAAACTGCATGGGCTATTAATATTCACTCGCCAGTTTTATGTCTTTATCCCAGCACCCAAATGTGGATATTTTCTGCCTGTTGGCTCTATATCTGCAGTGGAGTTATAGCCTCTAGAATAATAACACAACAGAGAAATAACTTCTAAATCGGGCACCCTCCGTGTAACTCTGATTGCCTTTAATTAGGGGGGTAAATCACAAGCTAAAAAGAGTAACAGACTTGAAATCACTTAAAAATCAGAATAATCAACCGAGAAAAAATGTAGTCTCATAAATCTAATTTTTAACTACAGCACAATAGTTTCTTTATTCATTAAATAACTTTCGCCGCCCCTCCCTGTTTCTCGGATTGGAACTCTAACGTCGATTAGGAGAATTGCCAAATATCTGTGAAGTGAAAGACTTTCCCTCCGCCCCTCCCACTCCCCATAATAGCCTAGAACATATAAAACTGAAAAGTCACCGTTCAGCCCAAGAATTAGGTTTGTGTGGCCATAACTATTATTGAGAGTGGTTTCAAAGGCAGGTTAGGGGAGAATTAGGCCAGCTGGGGAAGAACCCTTTTTTCTTTTCTTTTCTTTTCTTTTCTTTTCTTTTCTTTTCTTTTCTTTTCTTTTCTCTTCTCTTCTCTTCTCTTCTCTTCTCTTCTCTTCTCTTCTCTTCTCTTCTCTTCTCTTCTAGCAGTGTTTCCCTAGAAATAGAGAGATATAATTTGGCACATTACAAACTACTGCATTCATTTTTCATAAATTCCACCTTTAAAAATAGCAACACTTCAGGAGCATTGATAGCACCAAAAATATAGCCTGCTATTTATTGTTCCAAGGCTTGGCTTTTCATGGTTTTTGAGAAAGGACCAGATTTGAAGCAATGCCATGCATGATTTTTTTTGTCAACCTAATATCCAAAGAAGCCTATAAATACATATAAACAGATTATTATTTCTCTGGAGTGAAGAAAGAGCTTCTTTCTTGGTAGGCATCTGCCAGATAATTTAGGGGGGAAAGGAAATATGAAAAAAGTGTGGCGGGGAGAACAGCCGTGCGAAATAAGGCTGGACTGGCGGTGCCCAGAAGACTCCTTTCCAGCAGGTATCCCCTGCAAGCCGGGCAGAATTTTCAAAATCTGTTCGCTCCTATTCCACACGAAGAGTGGGCTCTATCAGGAGCCGGATCAGGGACGTCACGGTGCATGTCAGCTGCCAGAGCGTGAAGCCGCGTTTGTAACAGAGAAATTAGTGACGTTTCCTTGCAATCATGAACCAACATGTGCTGGGCTCATTACAGCTCTCTGGGACTGCTCACATCTTGAAACTCTCCATTGACCCAACTGCGGAAATCCTGTTTGTCTGCCTCCTGCTTTCTCCCCCAAAGAACAATAAATAAACAAGCAAGTAAGTAAGTAAGTAAATAAAGAAATAAAACAAAGCAAAATGGAAGGCTGGGCTTGTTTAATGAATGTGATTTGTTTTTGTTGAAGCAAAGGCACACACGAGGTTTCAGAGGCTGTCAGCTCGGTGCTGGGTTTGTGAATGATTTCACGCCCCACGTCTTTAAGGGGTTTAATAATATGGAAGGTGTCTGCATTTGCTGGTGATAACCTGTCCAAAGGCATTTTCCTTACTTTCGTAGGTTCCTAGAATAAAAATGACCTTTCAAGGTAGGTGAGGCCATCTTTCTGACTTCAGACGGAACTATATCTAGCTTGGGCAGACATCAGAGACTCTTTCGTTGTAGGAAGAATGTCCTCACCATGGGTGTTGCCTTATCCCTCCCTTTGTGACTCTGCCCTGATCCTAGCTGGGGTCTTCCTGCCATCCGAGAAACGCTGACGCCTAAAGCTGTAACCTGAAGCTCTTTCTTCTGCCTTTTCTGTTTGAAATGCAGTCTCTTGCACTGTATAGGCAAGATAGTTTTTGGTGGAATGCCTTTCCATTCATTCACCTATGACAACGTTACACCAAACAGTCTTGCCGTCTTTATATTAGGGTGACTTCCCTCCTCTACGGAACTTCCCCTCGTTCCCCCCCCCCCCCCCCTGCCCACCGCCCTGCAAAAATAGTTTGTCAAGATAGATTGAACATGATTTTTCCACAGTTCATAGCAGGAAGTGATCTTGATAGAGGCGTTGGCTTAGATGTGAATTTATTGGAGTGACTATTTGAATATGTAAATTAGTAGTATGATATTATTACTTAGTAATATAGAAAAAAAAAAAAAGGGCCTGGAAAGAGCTTGATTCCCCGGAGAAAGAAACTTTCTGAGCACGGATAGTAATACTTTCTCTCCATTTAGATGCAGTTGGTGGATGATATTACCCACACTAATTAATAATGACATATTAGTTAACATATTGCCATCAGCAGGTGGCTATTTGAGCAGGGGTGAAAATGGCACATGCTAAAACAAATTGTTGTACCCTAGAGAAATGTGCAGAATTATTCTTTAAAAGAGTCTTTTAGTGATGTCTAGAATACTTTTTTTTTTTTTTGGCACTTAACACGGCTCTTTTAAGAGCTAAAACGAGGGGTGAGGCTGGAGAGGTGGAGACTAGAAAGGCAAAACAAAAGACCGCACAACTGATTCAACCTTTTTCAAAAGCTGTTCCAATTAGAAAACAAAATGAAACAAGTTAACAGTTGAATCCAAGCGGCACGGTCTGCCTGTCACATCAGACATCGCGTTGGAAGACTCACGTGTCCTCATTCTTCCCCTCTGCACTCTCTTTCTTCCTCCCCTGCCTGTATTCTAGATCCATCAGGGGATTTGGGGCATGCGGCGACATATGGGCAGGAAGCCATAATCTGTTGCTGGCTTTCGGTTTCTGAGGACTCTCTGTGACAAAGAAGGGGTTAAAACTGTCAACGCCTATCACAGCTCGGTGATAATTAGTGTAATAGCAATCCCAGAACGTCGGCACAGATGACCGCAGGACAGCAGGCAATTTCTACGAGAGGGGGCTGCTTCCTAAGAAATCCTTCTCGATCTCTTTCCAGCTCGTGTACGACTACGCTTTTGAAATGCCTACGTGAAAAAGTGACTGTGTGTGCCTACAAACGATTCTAAGGATGACTGTGAATCTTTTTTCTATTTCAGAAGGTGCATTTTGAGTTAGCAGTTGCAGGTACAAGTTGAATAGATATGTACCCTCTGAGCCCGAGATAGGTGGCCTTTAGAATGTCTCCAAGTGTGCTGTTACTTCTGCTACTGAGGACGCTCCCGCGTAGTAGGGAGCGAGGTGACGTCAGGAGACAAACTGTTGCAAGATATACTTTCATTTATTTTTTTTTTTTTTTGTTTTACTTGCCTGTTCTTACAAGAAACATAAAAGGGGGGGAAAAAAAGAACAACGTTTTTAAACAAGACAAATAAGACTTGGGCCTGAAAAAAATTACATTTTTCATTCAGTAGCTTCAAGGAGAAAATTGATAGGTTAAAAAAAAAAAAAAAAAAAACAGAGACTTAAAGCTGTTTTTTCAGGGGCACCTGGGTGGCTCAGTAAGTTAAGCGTCCGACTTCAGCTCAGGTCATGATCTCATGGTTCATGAGTTCGAGCCCTGCGTCGGGCTTTGTGCTGACAGCTCAGAGCCTGGAGTCAGCTTCAGATTCTGTGTCTCCCTCTGTCTGCCCCTCGCCCACTTACTCTCTCTCTCTCTCTCTCTAAAAAAGTAAACATTAAAAAAAAAAAAAAAACTATTGTTTTAAAAGTCCATTTGATAACCAGAAAGGACAATTGTGACTTAAACATAGGAGCAGCAGTTGGTACAGCATGTGACTCTTGAGCTCAGGGTCGTGAGTTCAAGTCCCACACTGGGTGTGGAGTTTACTTAAAAGAAAACTAGGAGCAGAAATCCATGATGGACTAGGGGAAGAATGGGTAAAGGAGAACCTAAATAACCCCGATATGTTCAAATCCACAGGTCCCCATGGCCGGCATCCTAGAGTACTTAATGAATTGGCCGAAGTCATCACAGAACCGCTAGATATCATTTTTGAGAACTCGTGGAGGACTGATGAGGTGCCTGAAGACTGGAAAAGGGCATATTTAGAACCTTCTTTCAAAAAAGGGACATGGATGATGACCCTGGAAATATTCATCAGCTTAACTTTTTGCTTGGAAAAATTCTGGAATAATCAACTTAGTATCCTGGGTAACTAACTTACAACAGCTAGAAGTGAGGCAGTGAAACATCACATAAAGAAGAACTGAGTTCAGTTTTGAGATAAGGTCTTGTGCATACTTTGGGAACTCTCCTGTCCATTCTCCGAATTCTTGGGGGGAAATAAATGAGGTTGGCTGAGGCATTTGGGTGATAACTGATTGTAAGTGTAATATAAGACACAGAGCAGGTTTCTGGCATTAGCTCGCCATTACATCGTTTCCACATTAGCCTTTAACTTGAGAGTTAGGAGCTTTCATTTTATATTTTAACATACATCTTCTTCTCGCTTCATATAGGACCATGTTTTCGTGGGTTGAGATTTTTTTTTATAGAATTCAATATAGAATAGTTTGGTGATGGAATTCTTATTTTAAGGTGCTTTTTATAGTCATTTCATATACAGGTAGAATCATAAAGCTGATGAATTAAGGAACATCACCCAGGGAAGACCAATTTTTCTAACTTCTCGTTTTAAATTTAACCTGGCTGAAGTTTAGTGTTAGGACCAGTAACAGTGTCTTGCTCTCCCAGAAGCCCGGCTAGGCTAGAGCCAGCTCTGTAACTTGATAGCTAGTTTCCCTCACTCCCTGGGGGCTGCCAAGGCCAGTGTTGTGTCCAATCCCACCTCACTCCCCAAGTTTCTGATGTCAGGCATGTGGGGGGCAGGGTGGTAGACCTAACCACTGGTCGCATAACCACAGCCAGAAAGGAGAGTAGAAGGAAGTAGGGGAAGGAAATGAAGACAAATCTGGAATATTCCTGATTCTTACTTTTCTTGCCTTTGGATGTCAGTAGTTTTATTTTCTGCTTAGAAAACACAGCCATGTTGATGGGATCAAAAATAATTGAAAGGAAGTTATCAAAGAAGACACAGATACACAGCAGGCTCCCAGGGCAGGCAGCTTCTGAGAGCCCCTGAGCAGTCCTGCATTACAGAATCTTTCCCACACTACTTGGAAATAGACACGATATGTAAGTTTACATCAGCATTGTGATTCTTAAGAGTAGGAGGCTCTCAAAGGAAAAGCAATTAACATTCATTTTCTTCCTGGTGTATACTGGCCCCTAGGTGAGCAGTTAAGGTCTCCAAGGGCATTTTTATCACAGTACTGCTTTAAAAATCTAAGGTTTACATAGTTTATCTACTTCTAGAGATTAATTTAGACACTGTAAAATCAGTCTCAAATGCAACGCAAGGAGACTAAGCTCAAAAGCATGTATAAATTGTCCTTTAAACTCTATGTTGCTTGCGGATAAGTAAGGATCATACTCCAGTCAACCTTTTCGTAATTTTTTCTAAGGGAACCAGAGTCTTTAAAATTTCCAAGCTAGATTTTGTTTTGTTTTGTTTTTTTAAGGAGTGGGAGGTCTGTATAGATTACAGATATAATTTATTGTGATAACAAATGGCTTCCTCTTCACCACCTCATCTCCAGGTGCAGCATCGGTGGTAGATTTATTTCACAGATGTACGTTTACATGCATTTTTTGAACTGTTGCTAGAAGGGACCCAATTTCTGAAAACTCTGCTCACCATGGGCATTACAATCTATGGCAAGTGGAAAAAAAAAAAAAAAAAAGGTGGGGGGGACTCTGGTCATTTAAAGTTTTATTTTCTATTTGTGTTATGTCTAACTTCAGTTATCTTGCTACATTTAAATCTCTTTGTGTCTGCTGTTGGAATCTGAAAATAATGATTCTCTACCTAAATTAAGAGTCACAATCTAGAATGGTTAACTAGCCAATGGACTTGTAAGACTTCTTACCTCAAGCCAGAGGAAGAAAACTTTAAGTAGGGAAGTATTAAAGGCAGCTCATTAATTCTTTTGCATTAAATGAAGATCAGGTAAGAAATATAAGAGAAAAATATAAGAGAAAGGAAGGAGTCTTACCATGAATTATACCTGGAGATAATTACTCTTAAGGATGAGTAATCATTTCGTAGCATTTTCTCTTTTATCTAACATTTATGATATCTTTAATATTTTAAGATAAGGTAAGTAAGGGACAGATATGTTAACAGAACTAGAGGAGTACCTTGATTTGTATTTCCTAGAACATCAAAAGATATTAGTTAGAGACTTTTCTTTCATAATATTGAGGATATTATGAATTTGGAGGATTATAGCAAAATTCCTGTTCAGTTCATCTTACAACACAATTTTGTGGGGTGAGGAATCAGCCTTTTCTTGACTTAGGTAATGCATAATGTGAAGGGCTTCCTCCCACTACAGGAATTTAAGCAAATTAGAACAGCTGTATTCAAGCAGTTTCTTAGTCCAGAGAAGTTTACAGCATCTTGTGTTGTGAAATCAACAACAAAAACAGTAAGCCTTGAGTTTTTACTTTGGAGCTCCTTGGCTCTTAGTTCAAATTTTGGAATCATGCCGATTGCCTTTTCAGGTGGTGAATCAATTTAGAACATAAACTATAGTGTAGCATGGGGAATGGTCTTGAACGATTATTGAACTAATCAACAGTTTTTTATCCTTGTCCATAAAATAGGAAAAATAAATACCTTCCATAATTCCTAAGAGGCTTATTAGCATTCTGCACCAAACATCCACAGAGTTCCTGGCCCAGGGCTTGACAAATAGGTACTGAGTGCCTTCCTCTCTTCCATTTTTTACTCTGTTATTTCCTCTTATATGAAAGAAATTACCTTAAAACTGACTAGAAAACTCCAGCATAAATTGACATGTCCTTATTACTGCCTTAGACCCACTGAACAAGGCCCCTTTGCTTTCTTTTAGAAAGGATAGAAAGGTTACAGTGGCCACTCACAGTAGGAATTCAGTAAATGTTTATTGATTGAATGAAAAGAATGTGATTTTTTAAAAACAGTGAGCAAATGTGTAAGGCCAGCACTTTTCAAGGCTGAGGAAATAGTCCCATAGACACATAGGAAGGTATTTCTCCAACTTTCTTCTTTTTTTACAGCTTTACATTTATAAATTTGGTGTATAGGTTAGTGAGTAGTGTATTTGATTTTGTGACTGTGATTTACAAATTAGGAGTGCAAATGGGCATTTCCCCGTAGATTCTTCTGGGATAAATCCAGCAAGGTACCAGGCAGATGATGGCAGATCAACAAACTTTTCTATGTGAAGAGAAACCAGATGTACCAGTGACTAGGAAGCACCCGCCAGAAAACTGAGCTGAGCCTATCTGGATTATTCTCTGGAAAGAGTCTGACTGCTGTAAACAGGTTCCTTGCCTGGGCATTGAAGAATAACAAAAAGAGAGGTTAAAGAAAATTACATTTTTAGACAAAATATTTGGTTTATATAAGTTCTTACATGAAATATTAAATTAGGTATCAAAACGTCAGGTTCAGGCAGGTAGAAGGTTTCTGAATTTCAAAGTAAAATAGGGAATAAACAATAGAATATTATATCCAGAGACATATACAGGAAATGAACAAGAGCCTGACCTTAAATTGCCAGTTCTCTGTTCAGACCAGGGGCCAAGTAATAGGCAATGCTTAGAAGTCAGTTGACAACTTGTGCTTTGACCAAAGCATCTTTAATAACAGATGCTGTATTAAACAAAGTAAGTAGTACAACACAGAGCCAATCAAATCAGCTAGGTTTTCTCTTTCTGAAGTTTCTAGATTCTTCACAATCTCAGTGGTCATCGGTTAGATATTCCTACATCAGATGTTTTACACTATCAGATTCTTTGATTAGAAAATTGTTGTTAACATCATATTATTAACCTCTAAGGATATAAAATCAAATTTCTATTCCATGATCACTGTGACAGATATTTCCATGAAAGGTACACATAAAAAAACAAAACAAAACAAAATGGTAGTAGTCAGGAAAATGAATAATATAAATTTTTATTTTTAATTATCAACTTTGATGTTTTTCTTTCAATTTTTTAAATTCCTGGAAATGAAGTTTTTTTATTGTTGTTGTTAAAAGATAACTTTTAGACGAAAATGGGAGGTTAAATTCCACATTAGGAGCTGGTGGGTTTCTGTTGTTGTTTTTTTTTTTTTTTGACAATTTGACCAAAATTTCTTTCACTGATACAAAAGGAAGGACATCAACTTGTCAACATTAAGATGAGAAGTGTCTTCTATAGATGTATTCTGTATCATGCCCTTTGTCAGATGAATTTCTCTTTATTATTCCAACAATAAAATGCTGACTTGAACATCTTCAGGGCAAAGTGGTGTATTAATTGGGGCAAATGGTAGAAATTCTATTGCAGTTGTTGCCCTGGTCTCTAAGACTGACAATATTCTGAGATACTTTTTGGGTTACTACAGCCATTATTCATTGAGAAGTTCTGCCCATCCAGAAATGCGTGCATAGGTCCAAATAATCAACATGTGTACGTCTACATAGCTGAGCACAGATTCATTCTAAATAAAAGCTGCAGTTTGGTTTTTGCAAATGTAACTGCAACTGACACCTTTTTTCCCCTTTCATTAATTGTCTTTAAAACGGATTATATGAGAAGGCTCTATTAAAAGCTTAATTGGAACAGCATCGTGAACCGTGGATTGTGTGCCCGTGCAGCGCTGTGATTTGCAAACATATGTCCGCTCTTCAATAAATGTTATGGCTTTCACAGCGGTTCCGCCTTGGCCTCTTTTGTAATCGTTTACATTTCGGTGAATGGCGTAGAGTATGTGTGTTGTTTAAATTGACGATATATAAATGTTTACAGTAATGTCGCATTATGGGTAGCATGGGAAATCAGAGTTCCAACTTGAAAGACAGGAGAAAGCCAGGCTCCCCACACACCACGCAAAATGCAAATAAATCGTTACGATGTGTGCTTGGATGCATTTGTGTGATTGTTATAGACGCGTATGTCGTGCCTTTCTCCTCCCCCTCCTCCCCACTTCCAACTAAAAAAGTACCCCCGAGGGTGATAGCATGCGATTTTGTGCCAGTAATTGTGCTTCACCAGAGTAGGAGGTGGGGTGGCGGGATCTATTAGGTGGCAGGCTCCCACAGCCTTGAATATCCATCACCCACAGGTTGTGATGCATCCACAGACAAGCGGCATCTCAGGGATCATTAGATCTAGAGTCTACCAGACTCAGATCCTGGCCTCACTGCTTTCTGGCTTCAGGATCTTGAGCAAATGGAGTAAATAAATATAGACCTTAGCACGATAATTAGCACATGATAAGCAGGCCCAAAACATCAATTACACACACACACACACACACACACACACACGTGTGTGTATATATATATATATATATATATATATATATATATATATATATATAAAAATCAGTAGTAGCATTGTGGGTTCTGTATAAATGGCACCACGTGTGATATGTTTGGTGATGATGAAGGACTGTTTTTATTCCCACTGAATTCAAGGTGAGCAGAATATAAATTTAAAGCAAGATGTAGGGTAACTATTAGGAAGAAATATGTAACAATTAGAATGTGAGAAGTGAAAAGCATCCTAGGATAACATAATCTGGTTCAGACACTGGCGAGCCCGGGGTTTGTGGCCTGATGTTTGTTCTCCCAGACCCTCTAAATCCTGGCTTTTTGTCTCAGAGTCTGGAAAGTCTACCTCAAGGGATCCGTGGCATCTTCAAAAGAGACCCATCTCTCTAGACTGGCCTTAATTTCAACTTAGCTCCATAGTTTTTGAGACCTAGCCTCAGAACACTTTTACTCATATCCTAAAAGTCCAAGCAGCCCCAGGGCTCTGCAGGGGCCAGCATCACATTATGAAAGCCTCATCTTTCAGCTCTAAAATCTTAGGCTTCAAGTCTTCCTTGGTCTATCAAGCATATTTAGAAAAGTCAATGATATTGGCAGCCAGCACTAGAATGTATTTTTTTTTTAATGGGGAGTTGCATGCATGAAATAGAAATCCCAAGTAAGGAGTGTTTGGTAAAAAAACATGGGATGGTTTATATCATTAATAAAATCACTTCACATAAGGCAGCTTTTAAACGTCTTTCATCTGAAACTGGAAAATGAATACCTTCTAGTCTCATTCCCGGCCATATGCTGCTCCACTGAGGATTTTTTAATTTAAAAGAGTACTCTTGAACAATTTTAAATGAAAAATTTACCTTTTTTCCCCTCCTAGAGTTACCCCGAGGACAGAGTGTATTCGTGTAATTACGGACACTTTTTTGGCCAACTTCCTCCACTTTCAAATCTCTCCATGTACCAGTAACAGGATGTCTGTGGAATCTCATCTGTTTCTTGGTTGAATAATGAGCACCGATGGTGAACTGTAGATCTTCAGCATGCATTCTTTTACATCCGTTGAGCTCGATCAATTTAACGTCCACTTCATTTTGGAAATTAGTCTACGTAACCACATTTACAAAAATAGCCATTTCGGGTGAAGAATATACGTTTCATTTTTTCTAAATCCTGACCTATACATCGGAAGCCCTCAATGCAGCTTTGGTTTCCCTGGTGAGTAGCTGTCTAGTCCCGTACTTTTTATACCTTCGCTGCTCTCTGGTCTGTAAATGTGTCCAGGGCCCGGCATCACGTAGACACAGCCACGGAGGGCTTAGGCGACAGTATCTGTACAACTTTACGTTCTTCAGCAGAAAAGTCACGGAGTGACACGGTCTGGTTTTTACCGTGGCTTGCACGAGGCTCTGCGCTCATTTGATTTGTCCCCACTAGTGTTCCCCATACTTCCGTAGTTCCTGTGTATTTTGGGGGACACTGCAGGTGCTCAGTGACATTGACATATGAGTGGAGGACTAAAGCCTAAGGAGACGGAACCCTGAAGTTGTGCAGGTTGGCTCTAGCAGGGCGTTTCCTGGTTTCTGAGAACAGGGAGGAAACCTGTGGCCTTTGTGTTTAGAGGAGAGCTTGCCTTTCACCTGAAAACCCTGGAAACCAAGCTTCTCTTTATCAGAAGTTCACCTTGGGGTGGGATTTTGTTGTTCTTCAGGGCCTCTGACTTTCCTGTTGTCTTTTGGATAAAACTATAAATGCAAATAATTTATAAAATAAAATTGTACAAGGGCACCTGGGTGGCTCAGTCGGTTGAGTGTCCGACTTCGGCTCAGGTCATGATCTCACTGCTTGTGGGTTCGAGCCCCGCATCGGGCTTTGTGTGTTCCTGGCTCGGAGCCAGGAGCCTGCTTCAGATTCTGTCTCCATCGCTCTCTGCCCCTCCCCTGCTCGTGTTCTGTCTCTCTCTCTCTAATATAAAATAAAACATTAAAAATAAAATTTTACATACTCATTTAGGTTTTCTTGTGCCAGCAGGTATTAAATATGGCAATTTGTGAAGGCACATGAAAATACTAAAATGACATGCTTATTTGAATTACAATTTTCTTTTGGCCCTATTTTTGTTTTAATCTGAATTGTGAGAGGGGTATCATCTATTCCTGCAATTAAAGCTAATAAAATGGCAATCAATTCCTGCAATAAAAAATAATCAAACTATGTTTAATGTATTCATGGCATCCATGCGAGCGTATGGTATGCTGCTAGACAAAATGCGAACATATCCTGATACCTTCCCTACATAAACATTAACTTCTCTCTTAGATTGCATTTTGGACACGCTCCCCTTCTAGATATATTTAACGTAAATATGTGAACGCATGATACTGTCCCTGGAGATAGTTATTTCTTCTTAAAGGTTACTTTTCCTTTCTAACCCATACGAAGGCCAAAAAAAAAAAAAAAAAAAGGTGAAGAAATTAAGAAGTGTCGGTCCAGGATGTTCGGATCTGGGTTTGAATCCCACAGAACTGCTGAGTATTGTCATGACTGCTTACCATGTAAGCAGAAACCGGCAGGTATACAGCGGTCACATGCCTTGTCTTTCTTTGGTCCCGTGGATGTGCATGCATCAGGTGGCTGGGAAGAGCACCCAGGCTGGGAAGAGCATGAATGTTCTGGACTCACGAGACCCGGGATGCAAATCGCAACCCCTGGCACGTGGCTCAGTGACCTTAGGTTACTGAGTCCTTGCCAGTCCGTTGCACCACCAGAAAAGTGAGGTTGATAACACCCCCTCAAAGAGGTCCTGTGGAAGGTGAACACACTAACGAGGAAGAGAACCCACAGAGGGTCTGGTGTTGGAGAAGCAGGAGTCCTCCCCACAGTCAGCGAGGCAGTGTCTTTGGCAGGTGGGAAGGGGAGGCCTGGGCCAGAGGGGAGAGGTTTCCGACCCATGAGCTTGAATTGTTTTCAAGATAAGTCAGAAAAAGAGCTCGCATTCCAGAATTGATGACAAAACAACCACATTAAACAATACAATGGCGGGGACACCCGGGTGGCTCAGTGGGTTAAGTGTCCAGCTTCGGCTCAGGTCACAGGCTCATGGTTCTCGAGTTTGAGCCCTGCCTGGGGGGTCTCTGCTGTGAGCACGGAGCCCCCTGCGAATTCTGTGCCCCTTTCCCACTTGAATACGCGTGCGTGCTCTCTTTCTCTCTCTCTCTCAAAAAAAGTAGAACTGCCAACACTTAAAAGGACATTTAACGTGTGCCCAGGACAGTTCAAGGCACTTTACATGTATTTTCTCCTTTAACCTTTACAGTCACCCTGTGAGGTAGATGCCATCATTATTCCCATTCTACAGATGGGGGAGCTGAGGTAAAGACGGGTTTTGTTAATTAATGGCCACACAGCCATTAGTTGGGAACACTGGAATTTGAATCTCAACAGTGTAAGTTTAAGCCTGTCCTCTTAACCTGTATTTATGTTTTATGGGGCCAAATTTAACATGAGATGAAACGTGAGGATGACGAATTAAGAAGTAGGAGAGGGCAGATTGACAAGAGCAGGGTTTGTCCTACAAGAGGGTGTTTGGGAGGTCAGCAGACTAGGTGAAGAAGGTAGGAAATACGTTGCATTTCGTCAAGTCTGAGAGACCCAAGAGGGCAAGACCACCAGCCACCAGTGTGTGTCCTTGAGGAAGAGGAAGTCCTCCAGCCCAGCTCTTACACAGCATGGTTTTCAATTAGGATTTTGTTCTTCTTTGTTTTAAAAAATGTTTATTTATTTATTTTGAGAGGCAGACAGAGAGAGAGAGAGAGAGAGATCGCGAGCAGGGGAGGGGTAGAGAGAAAGGGAGAGCATCCCAAGCAGGATGCAGGCTGTCAGCGCACAGCCTGACTCAGGCTCCATCCCAAGAATCGTGAGGTCATGACCTGAGCTGAAGTCAAGAGTCGGACGGTCAACCGACTGAGCCACCCAGATGCCCCTCAATTAGGATTTTTGTTTTCAACTTCTCGAAAGAACTAGCTTAGATATATTTACACACAGATGTTTATGATTTATCACTCAGACATACATAAACATAAAAGATCACTAAGTAAATGTGATGTAATCCTATGAGGTTTTTTTAAGACAATCTTCTGAATCACTTTCGACTCAGGTCCCTCCAGTCCCTGCTCCTATTGTCCCCATGGTGTCACCATCTGGCCAGCAGGAGCCCTGTCGATGTAGCCGCCCCGAGCGCCTTGTCACTCTTGGATCTCATCCAAATCAGTCTATGAGTTTGGATGCGGGCACTTTTGTTGATCTTACCAGAAGTTGTCTGCAGGTTTTTGGACAGGAACTGATTCTTTCCTCAAATGGTTATGAAATGGTTCGTCAGCCGAAATGTCGTGGGCTTGTGGCTTGGCAGTCACGTCCCCAGGAATGGCAGCCACATTTGCACACGTGCATACATGGCCACGACCTCACTCGCTGCTGGTCAAAATCGACTGTAGTTCTCCACGGATTGTTCTCCACCCTGGTTTCATATGTGTTTGGGAAAATGTGTGCATTGAAGTCCATGAAATACGCTTGTCTCTCAAGTTACAAAGGGATTTTGCCTGCCCATCTCATTTTACCTTCTGCCCTCTTACTTTGTTGATAATTACGTAGCAGTAATTTTGTCTCAAACAAAATTCGAATGACTTGGACCCAGAATAAGAACGTCTTTTGTTTCTTTTTGTAGTCGAGCCCGTGCTAGCGTCGTTCTCCAGTGCGTCTCTGACGTGATTTATCCCACAGACACATATTACATATTGGTAATACTTGGCTTACTGAAGTCTGTGTTACACGGACATCGCTGGCTTGTGGGAAGTCTTTAAATAACGATTTAACAATTAGTTCATAGAATTTAGCACCTTGCCCCAGGGAATGATAATAATTTATTTGGGTGTTTTAATTTAAAAAAAAAGTGTTATCTTTGAGTATAGTTGACACATGATGTTACTATAGTTTCAGGGGGTTCAACGTAGTGATTCAGTTTCTCTTATGTGTGCCGCACTGGCCACCGAGTGTAGCTACTATCTGTTACCATACAATGGTATTATGGTATCATTGACTATATTCTTCACGCTGTGCCTTTATTCCTGTGACTTATTTGTTCCATCATTGGGAGCCTGTATCTCCCACTCTCCTCCAGCCATTTTGCCCATCCCTGTACCCCCTTCCCTCTGGCAATCATCGGTTTGTTCTCTGTATTCATAGGCCCGAGTCTGCCTTTTATCTGCTATTCATTTGTTTTGTTTTTTTAGATGCTACCTATGAGTGAAATCATATGGTATTTGTCTTTCTCGGGATGACTTATTTCCTTTAGGATAATACCCTCTAGGTCTATCCCTATTGTGGCAAATGGCAAGATCTCCTTTTTTCTGGCTGTGTAATATTCCGTGTGTGTGTGTGTGTGTGTGTGTGTGTGTGTGTGTGTGTGTGTGTGTGTTGGGTATTTCAATTTTTAATAATGATGGCTGATGATAGAGCACCAGTATACGTGCCTACTGTTGGAAGTAGGGCTTTGTTCTCACTCATGCTTTAGGGTAAGAGAAACTCTCTATTTTAATTAGAATTCCACGTGACAGCTAAAACTTTATTATTTGGCCTTTAAATATTGGAATCCTGTGAAAGTGTTTGGAGTTTCTAAATGTCTCCGGGAGTTTGGGCTCCCGTTCTTTGTGCTCAGTGTATGTGCGGTATAGTGGAAAGAGGGCGGGCCTTGAGACCAGGAGGAAAGAAACTCTAAACTCTCTACTAGGTGACCTTATGAAAACAACAAAAACCAAACACCGACAAACAAAAAAAACCCCACTAGTACACTCACAAGGCAGATCAAGTTCTCTACAAATTCCGTTGAAGCCTCATAATAACCCAACAAAGTAGTTACTGTTCCTGTTCCATTCTACAGGTCAGGAACTAAGGCTCAGAGCTAAATACCTTAGGAAGCTCACTTCACCTCTACTATCCTAGATGTCCTTAGAATTTGTGAGAGGAAGACTTCCAGTGGGCACCAGTCATATTCTGGATACAGCATATTGCATATTATCAGGTGCTTGAAATGGAAACTAATTTTTATCACACTCATTTAAATGGCCTTTTCTTCTCCCATTCCCTGAAGAGTGTGAAATTGCCGTTTGAAATCGCCTTATGGATTCTGAGAGGAAAATGAGCATTTTGGAATTTTTAAAGTCCCCACCCCCCCACTACCTCCAATCCATTTCAGTTACACAGATTGATTCTCCCTGTTTTAAGTGACAATGTTTAAAAGTTGTTGGGTTGTTTGTTGGTGTTGGTGTTGGTTTTTTTTTTTTTGTTTGTTTGTTTGTTTTGGCTTGTTTTTAATTAGAAAAATGAGTAAGCAGCTTTATACCAATGCTTGGTACTTTCTACTCCCTGGAAATATTCTCCATGATGACTAAACTGAAGGAATTTAGTGGCCAGATATTTTTTTTAGTGGGCCTCTGGGTGAGACTACATAATATCTTCTGTATTTTAAAGAATCATAACTATCCAGTTGGATACATAACAAACCATAACTTCCAATAGTCTTAGCTGAATAAAATTCCAGTGTCTGCATGAGAAATACTCCCATTGGAAAATTATTTCAATTGCCTCCACCGAATACAAAATAGGGTAATATTTATATACATGTTAAGACAAGTTTCTGTAATAATTTGATGGATGTAATTGATTAAGGTATAGTTTTGAGAAACATTAGAATTGCCGCCTCAAATTATGGAACTCTTTCTTCCTTCCTTTCTTTCTTCCTTCCTTCCCCCCTCTTTCCTTCCCTCCCTCCTTCTTTTCTTTCTTCCTTTCTTCCTCCCTCCCTCCCTCTCTTCCTTCCCTCCTTTCTTCCTTCCATCCCTACTTCCCTACTACTGTCCCTCCCTCCCTCCCTCCTTCCTATTTTTCCTCTCTTTCTTGAACTTGACAACAAAATGAACTAAATATATCTCTTTTAGCCCACAAATCCTATTTATCTGCTTTTATTTTTCCATACTTTAGTCTCCTTCCAAGTACATTCCAAGAATGAGTAAATACATTTTCTGAAAATCTTGGCAGTTTCCTACATTTGGGAGGTGTGAGGAAAGAATTGGCACAAAAGTGATTTTTGAATGAAAAATTAAATCTGTACTTACGCTTAAAATCCCCAGAGACAACATTGATATAAACCAAAGTAGCCATTTTCAGTAAAGAAAATAGCCAGGCTGTATGTAATTTTGATGAATGAGTTAACAAAACAAGCATGTAACGACTGAATATATATGTGTATATGTAAATCTCGTGTGTAGTGTTTTTGTATCATAAACTCTAGTGTAATTTCAACTGATAATTAGAAAAAAATAAGCCAATGAGGGATGTATCCTGGCATCGAGTGCCCTATTACAAAGGTCCAATCTACAAAGATAATAGGTCTGTTGAATGCAGTGTCAGGAAGGAGGCAGAGCCTCTGACTGTGTCTTACCACCGGGAGAAGTTGACACACTTGTACAAAGCCTGCTTCGTGGAGTGAATTCATACACAACTGAGAGAGTAAGAAAGGCCAAGAGAGAACCACACATTTAGTTTATTGCCTGTCAGATGTTTATAACCCCGCTGTTTTATAATTTTTCAAGAAGATTTTTTGTGGCGCCTGAGTGGCCCAGTTGGCTAAGCATCTGTCTTCAGCTCAGGTCATGAGATCACGGTGTGTGAGTTCGAGCCCCGCGTCGAGCTCTGTGCTATCGGTGCAGAGCCTGCTTCAGATCCTCTGTCTCGCTCTCTCTACCCCACGTCCCCTCATGCTTCTTTCTCTCCCTCTCTCTCTCTTTCTCTCTCAAAAATAAATAAACGTTAAAAATTTATTAATTTAATTTAATTTAATTTAATTTAATTTAATTTAATTTTATTTTATTTTATTTTATTTTATTTTATTTTATTTTATATCTATTTTTGAGGGAGCGAGCGCAAGCAGGGGAGGGGAGGAGAGAGACTGAGACACAGAATCCGAACCAGGCTCCAGGCTCAGAGTCTGATGCAGGCTGAAACCCACAAACGGTGAGATCATGACCTGAGCTGAAGTCGGACACTTAGCCGACCGAGCCACCCAGGCGCTCCCCCCCCCAATTGTTTAATTTTTAAGTAATCTTTACACCCAACATGAAGCTCAAACTTAAAACCCCAAGATCGAGGGTCTCATGCTCTACTGTCTGAGTCAGCCAGGAGCCCCAAGTTTTTTTAATCTTTCCTTTGGATCTTTTGACTCGAATTAATAGTTAGGTTCAATTATTAGGTTTAATTATTTTGATACTATGCTACTTAGTCGTGTTTTTAGTAGACTATTCCGTGTCTATTTATAATTTATGTGGCTTCATAAATAGGAAATAATACTGAGCAACAAATGTAGTGTGTCCATTTCCACCTTGTTTCCCAAAGAATGCTCTTTAAGTTAGGAGGGTAACTTGCTCTGGGCAATTGGAGATCCTGAGGAAGCTTTGAAATCATATCAGTTCTAAAAATTTATATGAGAATAAATATGTCTGTACAATAACGGGTGAGTTTATTCTTTGCATGATTCAAAAATGATTCTGAGGAATTACCTAGTTGTAGAAAAAAAATTAATCCGATCTTTCCCTTGATGGTAATGTTGGTTGGCAAATGAGAAAATATTAACAGGTTGTAGCTCACATTTTGTAGTAAAAATTCTTCTAAAAATTTGGGAGTTAATAATCAGAGGAAAGCATATGGCAGAGATTGAAAGTTATTTGTGGGTAATAATCACTCATATCTATACATGCTATGTATAATAGCATCCAGAATAATGTTAACAAAGTGAAAACAAATAAATGAGGCCATACTTACTACAGATGATCAAGCAGGTGTGGAAAAGAAGGGGTGGTACAGGGATTTGAGTTGCTTTCTGCCACCTAAATCACGTGGCCTTGGGCAAGTTACCTGGCCTCTGTGGGGACTATATGAACTATTTGTGCCGTGCTTTGCATACAGTAAGTGACCAATAATTGGTTGCGTTTGTCGTCATAATTCATTTTCATGTTTGACCAATACGCTATTAAGACTGTGTGATGGACGGAGGCCCAACCAATTCCTAAATGCTCCCGTTAGAGAAGAAATTGTTGGGCGGTGTGCCCGGCAGGTACCGTGCTGGGCTCCGAGGGCACCCAAGGAGGAATGAACAAAGGATTTACCTTGTGGAGGAGGAGACGATGTGCGGAGAACTCAACTCAAGCTCCATGAAAACGCGATGACGGTGCCAGATAAATTCCTAGTACTCAACGGCAGAAGTGAAGAGAAGATGTGTACCATGTAGGTGAGTAGTCACCTTCCTTCAAAGGTGGACCGGATTGTGACTATTGAAGGAGGGAGGGATTTCCAGATGGGGGAGCCACATGAGCAAACACCTAAAGGGACAGAATTGCATGGTTGTTTTGTGGAAGAATGGACGTTGGCCAGTGGCTCTGGAGTCTAGGATGAGTAGGTGAGGGAAGATACATCTCTCAGAGCTTGGGAGCAGGTCTCCAATTCTCAAATTTACTAAGAGGATGTACTTTATTTTATAGGCTGGGTATTGTTAGTTTTTTTTTTTTTTCCTTGAGGTATATGACTGATGGTATTTGCATGCCCAAAGTATTTTCCATGTGGCAAATGTGTACTGACTCCTTCCGTGTGCCAGGCACTGTTCTAAATGCTAGGAGGAACTAGGCCTAAATCCTGCCGTCGTGGAGACTGCATTTGTAATGAAATATAGGTGTGGCTATTTGGTGCTGGCTACTGCTTTCTTGTTCACTCAATGAGGCACGTCAAAATGCAAATAGACGACACTCTGGTTATGACGGAAGAGCCGAATGCACGCAATCGCCGATCACGCACAAACCACCCCTTCAGGTGTACTTGTTAGCAGAGTCTTGGTACCTAAGAACCAGCAGCCATTCTTCTGAGTGCCTGACACCAGCAGTGACACCCATCGCTCGGGCCTTGGGGGAGGGCAGTGAAGTTGAGGACGAACCAGTGGGTGGTAATATCCGGACTAGTCTCATTCAAGCTTTACTGAACGCTGTCATTCTGTGCATCCATGGGCATTCCTTCCCTGGGCATCCCCCAAGACCTCCTCCTTGTGGTGAGCGCCTCTCCTGAGACCATAAAGGCCAAGGGTGCGGCTGTTTGCGAATCCACCACTGGCCTTCTCTTCTCATTATATCCTACCCCCCTTTACTTTAGGTAACATTCTTTATTTTTTCAAATTTTTTTTAATGTTGATTCATTTTTTGAGAGACAGAGACAGAGCGTGAATGGGGGAGGGGAAGAGAGAGGGGGAGACCCAGAATCAGAAGCAGGCTCCAGTCTCTGGACTGATAGCAGCACAGAGCCCGACGCGGGGCTCGAACTCACGGACTGTGAGATCGTGACCTGAGCTGAAGTCGGACGCTTAACCGACTGAGCCACCCAGGCGCCCCTATGTAGCATTCTTATTTCTCTAATTATATTAGTCTAGACCAGTACCATCATGTAGCACTGTCTGCAGTGGTGGAAATGTTTTATTCTGCACTGCCCAATATAGTAGCCATTACATATATGACAACTGAGCATTTGGGATGTGGCTCGTGCAACTGAGGGACGCAATTTTATTTTATTAAAAAATTTTTTAATGTTTATTTTTTATTTTTATTTTTGAGACAGAGAGAGACAGAGCATGAACGGGGGAGGGGCAGAGAGACAGGGAGACACAGAATCGGAAACAGGCTCCAGGCTCCGAGCCATCAGCCCAGAGCCTGACGCGGGGCTCGAACTCACGGACCGCGAGATCGTGACCTGGCTGAAGTCGGACGCTTAACCGACTGAGCCACCCAGGTGCCCCTAATGTTTATTTTTTAGAGAGAAAGACAGACAGAGTGTGAGTGAGGGAAGGGCAGAGAGCGAGGGAGACAGAATTCAAAGCAGACTCCAGGCTCGGTCAGAATAGAACCCGACGTGGGGCTCAAACCCACGAAGCATGAGGTCATGACCTGAGCCGAAGTTGTATGCTTAACCAACCGAGTCCCCCAGGCACCCCAAGAAATGAATAAATCACATTTAATTAAATTAATTTTGATTTAAATAGATTGTTGTAGCTAGTGGTAATATATTAGTATAGGTCTGGATGTTCATAAAATTATCTAATTTTGTATTCTTTTTCTTTGACAATCATATATTGGGCAAATTCTTGCATTTTCTCTACCTTTTAAAGTACCTGGAATCATTTTTTTGCAGCAAACCTATGATTTTTTTTTCTTTTTTTAATACTCACCTAGATCTAGGAGCAGGAAAGTGGCATACTGATCATGCCTGGTCTGCATATGGCTTTGTAGTCATAGGACAGGCAAGAAAGAGATGCCACCTCAGGGGTAAAGCTCCACTGTGGCTTTTTATTTTCATCTACCTCGTGCCATTCTCTAGTCAAGGAAAAGACCAGTTTCTTTTCCCTCTCTCTCCAAACAGGCTGCCTGAGGATAAGAATTGCAAGAGACAAGAAGTAGCTCTGTTTAGACAAAAGCGTACCCTGAAACATAATATGGGTGTCTGTCACGGACTCCTCATTAACGGATGTGGGGGTGAAGGAGAGGGAGGGACCATGTATGACTTTGCAGACACCTCTACGAATGGTGCATTCATTCATGAACGGGACACCAGAGATGGAATCTGTTTGCAGGGCCAGAAAGGGGATGAACTCCATTTTGGACGCATTGAGTCTGAGGTCATTATGGTGAGATGGGTGGTTGGAAGTAGGCCATAAGTCTGCACCTTTGGCGAATGATGTGTTCTGGAGATAAATAGTTGGGGGTAATTGTCATGTACTAACTAAAGCCACAGGGATGGATAAGATGGTCCAGGGATAGTGTGCAGAGGGAAAAGAGGAAAGGTTGAGTGACAGAACATAGCCGTCGCATCAACATTTGTGCGATGCGTGAGGAACGGGAGCTTGGAACCAGGTAAGAGGAAAAATCCAAGAGAAAACATTCACGAAAACCAAAAGAAGAGAAAATTCTATGAAAAAGAATATTCGACAGTGTCACACACTGCAGAAGGGTCGAGGTAAGAATGAAGAGTGTCCATTAGATTAAGCCTCATGACGTGGAAAGCACAGACTCTGGGAAGAAGAAGTGACGTGGCTTTGAGGGCTGGGTGGGAGGTGAGGATAAGCGACAGCAAGTGTAGCCAACCTCTTGGAAAATGATGGCTGTGGAGGGGGGGAAGCGGGGGTGGCTAGAGCTAGAGAAGGTGAAGTGGAGAGGTTTGTGGATTTTATTTTGAAAGTAGGTCAGACTTTGTCTTAAAAACTTATTTATTGGGGCTCCTGGGTGGCTCAGTCGGTTAAGCGGCTGACTTCAACTCAGGTCACGATCTCGCGGTCCGTGAGTTCGAGCCCCGTGTCGGGCTCTGGGCTGATGGCTCAGAGCCTGGAGCCTGCTTCCGATTCTGTGTCTCCCTCTCTCTCTGCCCCTCCCCCGTTCATGCTCTGTCTCTCTCTGTCTCAAAAATAAATTAAAAAAAAGTTAAAAAAAATTTAAAAAAAAACTTATTTATTTATTTTTGAGAGAGAGAGTGCAAGCAGAGGAGGGGCGTGGAGTCTGATATGGGGCTCGAACCCATGAACTGTGAGATCATGACCTGGGCCAAAATCGAGAGTCGGATGCTTAATCGACTGAGCCACCAGGCACCCCAGGTTAGATTTGGATCCAGCTGAGGAGTCCACGGAGAGTGGTTGAAGATCTGATGCAAGAAAGAGAGTGAGCAGATCCTCCAGAGATGGGGCTCCTGAGAAGGGGCGATTGGGGTCCAAGAACTAGTGGAGGGGAGACATCAACCCGAGTCAGAGGGAGGGACAACTTTCAGTTTAAGGTGGAAAGGACTAGTGTGCCCGCAGGTAAGTTCATGGGCTCAGCAGATGGTTTGAGACAGGTCCTTGGGGCTGGTTTTGCCAAAACTGGTTTTACGTCTCAAATTCTATATTTTCCTACAGTGACCTTTATAGAGCTAATACAGCCAATACAAATATGCTCATAAGAAGAGTCCCAATCCAGATCAGCTGTGCTTGAGAAGTTGGTGTAGGGCTTTGGGACAGCTGCCTGGTCTGCTGTCACCTCGCATGACAAGTCGTTTTGAAACTCTGGAATGGAGAGGAGCTTTAGGTATGCCTCTTGACTAAATTAAAAGCAGGAAGCAAGCACAGTAATTGTTTTGGCTTTTGCTCTCTGTGGTCTGCGTTGCAAAAGCGCGGTTTTTAATTTTTAAAAAATCTGTGAGAACACCTCCTTGAATTTCGAAGGTGCGGATGCCCTATGCTGAGAGTGAGGCTTCAGGTTGGATCAGTGCTATGTCCAGAGGCACCTGTTTGTGTGCCAGGTGTGTGCCTGCCTGTCCCGATGCGCAGCGGAAACGGTATCTTCGCAGGTCCTGGGAAACACACTGACCTCAAGCCTTCAGGGTGTGCTGGGATCTGGGTGGCATCGGCCTCTGAGCAAATCTTGTTACGCAGAGTGAAAATATGACTAAACGCTGAAACACTTAATGATTTCTTAAAGTAACATATTCGTTAAGTAGGAACAGGATGTATAAAATCCATATCTAGTTTTAAACATAAACATTTCATTACATGACTATTTCCCCGATATGAAACTGAACAGCTGTTTTTCCAGATGCCGTATCAGGGCTCTGAAGGGAATAGTTGCTAAATCCAATATGATAGTTAGCTAGATATTGAAGGGAACACTTCAAGATGTCTCTGGTCTAATCAGCAATCCTCAGTGAACGAAAATTTAAACCCACAGCCTGGAATTATTGTGAGAATTCGGATTATAATCTAAACAACGGAAATGTAATTGCTGTGCTTTTGAGCTTACCATGTTCTAGTTTTTATTATTTAAAACTTCTTAAGGATCCCTGACAAGAAACTCTCTTTGTTTTTCATACAATCAGTTGTCATTGTGACAGCCAATTGTTTTGAGAGAGAAAGTACAACATTATTATTTATGAGAAAGAGCTGACACGCACAATCCATAGATTTAGCTGACTCTAATATGCCTGGGCCAGCGTATTAAATCATATGCATAACTACTTGAAAGACAGATCCAGAAGGTTACAGGTAATTTTTATGCAGGAACCATCAGCTCTATACTGAAATGAAAAACTGCTTGTAAACTGGTTCGTAACCTACTGCCATTCTGTATCATTGAGCTGTACGATGAAGAGCAGGAGAAATTTATGGAAGGTTCTCTTGCTCTAGAATGAGTTACCTGATAATTATGTAAAAAAAGTGGAACCAAAAAAGCATGAAAAAAAATCACCATTTACCTGGAAAAGGTGAAAAATTGGGGGAAAAAATTAGTTGATTCTTTTGATAAATGAAAGGCAAGTCTCTTGACTCTTCTTCCATTTCTAAAATATCTGCAAATAAAAAATGTTCCATTATGTTGCCAAATTAAAAAAATAGTCTTTAAAATACTCTAAAGTACGTGGCTCAGTCAGTTAAGCATCTGACTCTCGATTTCGGCTCGGATCACGATCAAATGGTTTGGGAGTTTGAGCCCCGAGTCGGGCTCTGAGCTGACAGTGTGGACCCTGCTTGGGATTCTCCCTTTCCTTCTCTCTCTCTGCCCCTCCCCCGCTCATGCTGTCTCTCTCTCTCTCCCTCAAAAATAAATAAAACATTTAAAATAAAATAAAATAAATACTCTGAAGTACTTCAAAGAGTATATCACTTTAGTAAAACTATATATGTAGTCTATACATGTAGGAAAAATACTGAAAGTCATATGGCGGTATGTTACCATTTCTTCTCCCTGATTGGTATGATTGTAGGCATTTTTATTATTTTTCTTTTACTGATGAATCCTAGCACTGAACATGTACAGTTTCCATGATTACTCAAGCACAAGCCACCAAAAAACTCCCTAAGTGTTTCGCACCATTTATGGAGGGTTCGTAACCATCATTCAGACATTCTTTTTTTTTTCAGACATTCTTAACTAAGGATTTCCTTTTGTTTCTCAAAGAGCTGTCATGTGTCTTTACATTATATTATATTGATAAAGGAATTCTTTAGTCTCTGTAATTTGATCTACTGTTTCTTTCATTTTTTGCCACTCGTGTTCCTTGTCCTAGGGTGCCCAAGACTGTGGTGCTATTTCTGGACAGTGCTCACTTAGTCTTAAAATGTCCTGAGCCCATGGCCTCCACCTACTTTTCCAGCCCCCAGGGCTGGTCTGGCCTCACAGCTGTTGCTCTGGCCCGTTCCTGGCCTACATCCTTTCTCCTTATTATTGGATAATGAGGCACAAGGACCATGCCAGGCAGCATGGGAACACGGCTTTGGTGGCTTTGCCCCCCTGATTCTACAGAGCATCTTACCACCGATGAGTTAATATATACATTATAATTATATACACATTTTGTTAGTGTGATATATATCTCTTAGGACAAGTGAATGAGGACACATAATTTGCTTTAGTGTTTCACGCAGCTAATTAGATTAGCTCTGAGTGCCTAGTAAAATGTAACTTGTGTGTTTTCCTCGGCAGGTTTGATATCAGCTATAAAACCCTTATTAGAAAACGTGACAGAAAGAGGGAGCCCGAGAGAAAATCATTGTTGATTTCGCAAAAGTGGCTTTGGTAAAATGAGATATAACCAATCAATGGTGTTTAATATATCAAGGATACATGAATGTATGGTTATATGAAAAGTCTTTGGGGGATTTAGGGGCTTCTAAAGATTGCACCTGTCCGTGCTCACTCTGTATTCTTTGCCCCCAACCTCTGGTGCCTCAGCCACTTGAATGAGCCACTCTTATTTATGGGAGGTGTATTGGTACAGACAAAGGTTGAGAGCCATCGATAGTGATATAAGAATCTGGAGAATGTCATGGCAACTAGACGGAAGATCTATTAATGGGGAGGAATGAAGGCCAGTAGAGGATTTTTAAACATTGACGGTTTCAAATGAAAAGCTATAGTGATAACTCCAAAAGCCGCAGTAAATATTATCAGGTGAGGAGACATAAGACTGATGGAGTTATAGCATGAACTTTCTTCCAGTGGTTGTTAGGTCAGGAAACATGCCCCCAGAGTCAATAGTTAATCTCACCAAAGAGAATAAGATTTTGCTTTTAAGGGCTATGATGGGCTCACTGCTGCCTCTTAGAAACTTTAGGTAACAGGCGAGAACTACTAATGAGGAGGCAACAAGGTACTTCTGTTTAGTGGGTGTATTAAGTCTCTCAGGCCGCTGGGAATTCATTTAATAAATTACTACTCTAGCATAAGAAATCGCTCTCTAATGGCCCGAAAAAATTGTTCCAGAGGAGGAGCAAATTACTCCCGTCTTTGCAGGGAGAACCAGCCCCATATACAGAATTAAGAACTTTCCATTTCTTTGTCATTTAAAGGATTCTTATTTTTGGTCTTTGTGAATCTCCAAAGAACTTTGATTTTCTTAAATCCTAGTGCTATCTCAGGTTGAGAGAGAGAATATACATACATATGTTCACACCATGAAGGCTAAAAACAGCTAGTGAAAAAGTAAAAATCCAGTGTTGACATAAATTCTCTTGGAAGGGCTGCAGACATACAAGGGTTGTAATTTAAACCAAATTTTCTTGGTGTCTCAGTTCAGAACGACATGGTCATGATAAAAAGAAATGGGTCACATCAAAGAATGGGGGGGGAGTGAATATTAGGTCAGAGCTGAGATAGCGGCGGTCCTTAAGGATGGCCATCACATGGCGCCATGATTAATTAAGGTATCTGCCAGTCATATGGGCTTGAATCGTTGCTTCAGAAAGGGCAGAAAGCCTCTATATTTACATAGGGATCATCCGCTCATATTCAGAGCGCTGTCGCTGCTTCTCTTGGCAGCCTCTGACTTGGCAAAATGTCTTCAGTTATGGGCAAACTGCCTAGTCTCATATCATCACAAACCGATTTGTCAGGATGTGTGTATTTGGAAAGCTTTGGAAACAGAAATATTTTACTTCTTTTAAAAGGGTGGGGGAAAAACCCTGCGTACGTACATTCAAAAATAGCAAATTTTATGATATTTCACTCAGGTATTTAATAAAAATGCATATGCCTTTTACAAGGGAAACAAAACGAGAGAAGAAATATCTGTGTTAATGTTGATGTTAAATAGCTCTGTGGGTGTTTATGGAGGGATTGCGGAATAGAGAGACTAAAATATTTCTGCCCGAAGTCCACATTTAAGATGATTAGCATGACCGTGGGCTTTCTTTAAGACATCCTCTTTGCCTAGGGTTTTTGCTTGTTTGTGTGTTTGTTTGTTTGATCATCATTTCCTCCCTACTTTGTGGTAATAATGGGTATTAAAGTATTAGTTATTCTAATTTCTATTACAATAATAGAAAGATATGAATGACATAAAGATAAATACAACCATACAGGGAGTGTGGACAAGAGCCTACAGCAGCAAAAATAGAATAAAGGCCAATTAATGAAATAAAAGCCGGAGTGAAGAAATACATGAAACTTCTTCCACTTTTCTTGCTCCTTGCCTTTCTCCTTCCCTGACATACTGTAAGAAAAATTCTAGAATTGTGGGAACCAGGAAACAATTATTGGTACGTAAATTATGTTAACACTAATTCTAATTGTTGTGAACACCTATTCCATCTGTGGTTTTATATGTTATGTTAAGCTTTGAAGGAGATAGCTGCTTTCCCGTAAACTTGAATGTAAAGTGGATGCCAAGGAAACAAGTGTGATTTTCCCATTAGATTTGGTTATGGAGTTCTAGGGTGTTTGTTTATTTGTATGTTTCCCTGTTAATCCTTGTCTTCCCTGCTAGATTGTAAGTTTCAAAAGGGTAACGCCGGGGACTTCTTCACTGTTGTATTCCCAGCACTTGCCACAGCAGTAAAATTCTTAAAATATCCTAAAAACATTTTTTCAATGACTCTTTAAGACATGCTGTTCTGAAAAAGTATCCAGTGTAAGAAATCTGACATCTTGCAAAATAAATAATTATTTATGGTTAAGAGAGCTATACTGATGTCATAATAAGTGTACTCACATACCAACAGGGATACACCTGCCAGTCACTGAATTTGTTGTAAACTTACTTTTCCTTGTGCGGCATTTCAGGAGTTGGTAGGATTTCTCCAGGTCTTCCATCATCTGGGCGAGTCTGCCCTTCCCCATCTGCCAGAGCAATGACTTGTTGGGTTCGTTAAGATCCTAGAACTTACCCTGTCTCCTCCGTTTCATCTCTAACTTTTTAATGACAAATGGAGCCGAACTGTAAGGATCCACTTCCTTACAGGATGTTCTACAAACTGGAAACTTCTTACGTGTGAAGGTTTGCATTTTTCAAAATGAACATGGATCTGCGGTTTCCACTCTTTAAATTTAAAGCGCCTGTAGAGACTTCTTACAATGAGAGATACTTACCCTTATACAGGTTTATAAAACTAAGCAAAGAAATTAAGATGAAACACGCAATCACGTGGGGCATTAGGGGCGGAAGGGGGAGGAATAAACACCAGGATAGAGTTGCTTTAAATTTCCCTCATTTTTATTCTTAGGAGGAATCACTATATGCTAACTAACAAGTCTTGGTAGGAGCCTGAAACATAAATACGTCTCTAATTTGTTTTCAAGTATTTACTTTATTTTTAAAGGTTTATTTTATTCATTTTGAGATAGAGAGTGTATGAGAGCAGGAGAGGGGCAGAAAGCAGAGAGAGAGGGAGAGAGAGAATCCTAAGCAGGCTGTACTCTGTCAGCGCAGAGCCTGATGCAGGGCTCGATCCCACGAACCGTGAGATCATGACCTGAGCTGAAATCAAGAAGTGATGCTTAACCAACTGAGCCACCCCTGTCTTTGAGTATTTTAGATAAATATACAATATGAATCATATTGCGTGGTTTCGCATAATCATTTCAGTTCCCTGAATAAAATGTGTTTTCGGGGGCACCTAGCTCAGTCAGTTGAGCGTCCGACTCTTGATTTCGGCTCGGTCATAATCTCACAGATTGCGGGATTGAGTCCTGCGTCTGGCTCTGTGATGGCAGTGCAGAGCCTGCTTAGGATTTTCTCTCTCTGCCCCTCTCCTGCTTGTGCTCTCTAGCGCTCTCTCTCCCTCTTTCTCTCAAAATAAATAAATAAACTTAAAAAAAAATGTGTTTCTTGCTCTGTGATAAGAATTTGAATAGATTTTGGAGGACTACTAGACCATCATTTGCTTATCAAGATAAATTATACTTTTGTCACTTGTAAGGTTCATTTAACTTAGAGAAAATGGTGTATTTTTCCGCCCAGGCACCTTTTTATTCATTTCGTCCATTAAGCCATTTCATGGAAATATGGGCATGATTTTCTCTATCGCGTGGCCATACCTCCTGCTTTGTGCCTGTTGTCCTGGCATTATAAACAGCACCCATTTCACTTATGAAAGTGTGTACGGTAAGTTACACGGTCAGTTGATCTAGAAGGACTTTAAGAATACCCACCACATACTTTGAACATGTCCCACTTTTCTCCACCTCTGCTTCTCAAACACCAAACTTGGGTGTTTCTCATATAGGCCACGATTGAGCGTGGCCATTACACCGTGACCCGTAAGGGATCGGATGCCGGAGCCACACGTCCTGGATCCAAATCCACTTTGGCCATTTGCTGGCCATGTGACCTTGAGCCAGCTCGTCAGCCTCTCCACTGACTACCTCAGTGTCCCCATCTGTACATGGGGTATCACGTACATCTTCTTAGAAAGGCAGTAAAGTGTAGCCGTTCCCAGTCTGGATTTTGGGGCCCAGCCGCCTGGGCGTGCAACCCGAGCTCCGCCACGATGTAGGGCTCTCGGAGCTTGAAAGGAGCTGACATGTAAAGAAGTTCTTAAAATAAAAGCCTGGCATCTGGAGAATCGGAAGGGATGTGATGGGGACGTTCTGAGGTGACGATCATGTATATCTTTTACAAAATGCTTCTTATCGTATGTTGACGTTTCAGGTGCTCGACATAGTGATTCAGCAATTGCATATAGTAAATAAATAAAAGCCTGGCACGGGGGAAGTGCTCAGTCAGTGTTAGTAACTGTTAGTGCTCCGAGAATTAAACACGGTATAAATGCAAGCGTCTAATCTAACGCACAGTCGGCACTCGGTAAATGAGATCCAGTAATGTTATTTGCTACTGACCTGGCATGTCTCTGGTTTCTATTCCTGCCTAATCCCGGCACTAATATATGCGTCGTAGATATTCTAAATATGTGCATACATATGTATGTGTATACGGGCCCAGAATTAGACACTCTGAGCAGATACTGCTTTCTATCTCTAAATAGACGGTTCAGAGCTGCCAAACTGCAGTTAAAACATCCAGCAAAATGCCAGCACATTTTGAATAAGATGCAAATATGAAATTCACTTGCTCTTAGATGGTGTATAAAGGCTTTGCTAAATTAGAAATGCAGAGAAGGGAGGGTTTATTTATCCTGTTTATTTGAAGTCAGAGCCAGAATCGCGATGGTTTAATGGCCCTAAATATTTCCTGGGTTTTTTCCAGGAGAGCGAGACTGTATTTATCTCTTAAACGGCCCACAGCCATTTCCACATATGAACTGGGAGAAATGTTATTTCTTTAACATTCCTCGAAGGCGGTGTTGACTCCAGGGGAATATGACCTCCTTCGGTGAATGAAGTGCCCGACTGTCCCGTGACCCTCACGAGCCTGGCGTGGGCCCTGCGTCTGTCAGCGCTCAGTGAGTGTCCGTTGCATTGAAGGGGGTCGCACCCCACGGGAGGGGTCAGTCACTGCCGGATTTCAGTTTCCTTTCTTTCTTTCCACTTCTTGTTTACGAGGGACGAAGGGTAGTACTAAGTTTTCTTGACCTCGCTGAGTAAGTGACACGTTCAGCAAAGTTTTCAACTTTTCCTTGTGAACGGCTTATGCTTTATGGCTCGCGACATGAGGATCCGCATGTTAGCAAGTGTTCCCTTCATGGACCTGGAGAACAGGCTGGTCAGTTTTCCTTGGAAAGGGGGATTTTTTTTTTTTTTTTTTATTAACTTAGAAGATTGTTACTAACTTGGCTTACTGTACTTAGAATCAGGCTATAAAGATCACTGTGACATTTTTGGAAAATGACAAGCTGTGCCAAGCATGTAGTGCCCACATTTCTAGGTCCCTCTTCCTCCTGGGACAGCGAATGCTCCAGGCACAGGAAGCTCAGAATCTCTGAGCCACCTCTGGGGAGTGGTCCTCTGCCTAAAAGGCTTCTTTCTCCCTGCCTTATGGAGGTCAGCCGTAGGGCCACTGGGAAAAGCGGGTCAGAATTAGGACTGGGAAGTAATAGAGTCTTTCTTTCTCTTTAGATCCTTGGAGAGCCTCACCTGTTGCATTCAAGATGTCCAACACGTCTAGGTGTTTCCGAAACAAAGCCCAACCTTGGCTGGTATAAATGTGTCCTCTCCTCCCGGTGCTGTATTTAGTTCTTAAAGGGAAAATGCTTTCCTCCTTCCCATCCAAATGTAGAGGCATCTATCATGGGGTAGGGTCAGTGATAGGAAGGAGTGGGCCCATGCTGCACAGGGATGCAGGAGAGGCATCTGACGTGGTCTCAGGTGTTCAGGGAAGGCTCCTGGAGGAGGCAGCATGCAGGTTAAATTGCCAGCACATCCAGAACCCGGAGATCGGTTCCTGATGATTTAAAAAATTAAGTCCAGATACTGAAAGCTCTACTCAATCCATTGCCCACCCATACTTCTAGGCCTTTTTCTGACTCTGCTCCTACCCAACCTTTCATGCCCATCATCATTCCCCTTGTTCTCCAAACACTCTGGGTCCCATCGATGTCCGCCTTCCTCTTCTCTGACTCCTAAAGTCCTTTCCGTCATTCAGGTCCAAGATTGCTGATCTACAAAGAGCAGAGCAGTCACAAGTTTTGTCTTTAGTTCTCTTTTCTCAAATGGACTCTAAGCTCCCAGAAGACTAGATCCATGTGTTAATAACACCCAGCACTGTGGGTACAGAGTGATGCTGATGATCATGAACTTGAGTTAGCTGTGAAGCACTGGGCAAGATGCTCCACTTTGCTGCACGTCAGGGTTCGTTTGTAAAGCAGAGATAATAATGTCTATATTGAAAGGTTCCTCGCAAAGCAAGTGAGAGAATGTGTGGAAAGTACCTGGCCTGGTGTCGGGCACAGAGTGGGCATTCATGGATGGATGTAACCGCGGTTACCACTATTTCTTTTCTTTTTTTATGTTTGTTTATTTATTTTGAGAGAGAGAGAGAGAGAGAGAGAGAGCGCGAACAAGTGGGGAAGGGGCAGAGGGAGAGGGAGAGACGGAATCCCAAGCGGTCTCCACGCTGTCAGCACAGAGCCTGACGTGGGGCTCAAACTCACGAACTGTGAGGTCATGACCCGAGCCAAAATCAAGAGTCGGACACCCAACCAACTGAGCCACCCTCGTGCCCCACTACTATTTAGTTTTTGATGCTGCATTCAGGATCTGTAACGCCTAGCTGGTGTTGAGGTCTTGAACCTCCTTCAAGCAGAGGTAGAATCAAAGACTCCTGAAGTCAGATAAGACCTTCAATATCATGTGGTCTGGAGGGTTGATTTTTTTTTTTTTTTAATTTGTGTAGTAGAGTCCTGGGATTCTATCTATAGTGTTGAGGAAGGGTTTGTGGTGTTTTATGTTTGTGTCCATGTACCAGGGAAAAGAACCTGTGGTAGAGGAGAGTGGCTTTGCTAGGTCACGTCAGATGTAAGTGGCCAGGACTGAATTTAGCACTCATGCATTTTCCAATTCATTCATTCATTCATTCATATTATTGAATGTTGAGAGCCTACTTGGTATGATCCTGGAAAATACCCAGATTTACAGTGGCAAACAAGTCTTGTAGAGAAGCAGATGACATACAAATAAATATTCAAATAAATGCATGATCCATATACTGGAGCAAAAGGACAAGAAGACTAAGGAGAAGGGGTGGGGAGCCTCCTTTAGATTGAAGGACCAAGGAAAGCCTCGTATACAAAAAAAAGATCAATTTAGGGGCACCTGGCTGGCTCAGTTGGTAGAGCATGTGACTCTTGATCTTGGGGTCATGGGTTCAAGCCCCATATTGGGCATAGAGCCTACTTTTAAAAAATTACCAATTTAGTGGAGCCTATGTTAGCACTATAAAATGTTTGGTCAATTCATGTGGTGTATTCTTCATAGTTAATGTGTTTGAAATTGTAGCTAATGTCCTGGGTTTGCATAGATGTGGGGGACCAGGCATTTGTCGTGGGTTGAAGGATCACTTTTCAGGCTGCCTGTAGCTGAAGGTTAAAAAAAATTTTTTTTTAATGTTTATTTATTTTAGAGAGAGAGAGAGAGAGAGAGGGAGGGGCAGAGAAAGAGGGAGATGCAGAATCCAAAGCAGGCTCCAGGCTCTGAGCGGTCAGCACAGAGCTCGATGTAGGGCTCAAACCCACGAACCGTGAGATCATGACCTGAGCCAAAGTCAGACACTTAACTGACTGAGCCACCCAGGCGCCCCTGAAGGTTTATTACAGACAGCGATGGACTTGGACATGGATTTCAAAAGAATTAAAACTGCAAAATCATGCATAGTGTTGGATTCCATTGTGCTCTCTTCTCTGTAAGTGTCTCTTGCACTTACTTCCCTTCTCCTGGAGGAAAGCCTGCAGTCGGAAAGAACACGCCGATTGTAGGAGGTCTACATGGTCTTTATGCAAACTGGTTCCCAGGAAAGTGAAGCGAAAAGCACCAGGAGCAAAAGAGTAAAGTGCAACCGTGAGCGCTTCCATTTCCTATCCTTAATTAGTCTGTTTGTGCATTGTCTGAGCACTTTGATCTTTCTTTCTTCTCTCTCTTGCTCATTTTTGCTCATTTCTTTGCTTGTTAAGACTCCATCAGCGGTTAGGTATGAGCAGAAAGAGGAAAATGCAACAGTCCCTTTTCTTTTTTTATTAACAGCTCCTGTAAAAGGTTTGGTGGCAGAGAAGATTGAAGGTGAAATGAGATTATAATGAAGTTTAGGGATAATGCCATTGACTTTAATTATGCCAAGTTCTGAGCAGCAGACATAATGAGGCTGAGTTTATTTTACAAGTTTTCCTCTAATCTAGTATTGTACAAAGGCGGATATTGATAAATAGGCGTTTCCACTTTATGGTACATAATTAAACAGATTTTGGAGCATCATTAGGATGGCCAGTTCTTTCTAATAGTGAAAGGAGAAAGACACGAGGTGGGAGGACAGAGCAGGGGGAATTCAGAGCCCATCCAAACTACATACAGCCTTATCTCTGGACAGATAACTGTAAACACTGTCCCCTACTAATTGGTGAATCATAAGTTGTTATCACCTGATGTGTCTCCCAACTTGGGCCCTGCAAGGCAAACTGGGGTTCAGTCCAATGGTCTTCAGGTAATTCAAAAGCTTTGAACACCTTCTTAAGCCTCAGGAAAACAGAAGTATCCAGGTATGCTTTCCTTAGGAGTTGGTGACTGTGCACCTTAAATGTGACAGTTCTGTTTACCAGAATATTTATTCAATTCGCACATCCCTTCTCCACTCCCGACAGGGAAAGAACTTATTCTGCTTGCCTAAAGCTGCAGAAGAAAAGCTTGGTGAAGCTATTAATTGTATACGGTAGAATAGTTTCCGTTGACTGCCTCAGAACTTGCTCTACCTGTTAAAACCACTGCATAATGTCATCTTGAGAGCTCATCTAGCTGAGACTCCATCCATCCGAGCAGCCCCTTAAAATATTCCCCCAAATATATTTGGAAGGCTTACACACACCATGAAATCTGCTTTTTTGTGATAATGCCAATAATAAGCATTGCTGTTATATTAGCACAGTGCAAAAAAGCTTTATATGCAGCCAATAACTTAATGCTTACATGAGGTAGGCACTATTATTTCCCCCATTTAATTGTTGGCCTCCCTTACAATAAATGCGCTCTAGGGGCGCCCGGGTGGCTCAGTCGGTTATGCGTCCAACTTCGGCTCGGGTCATGATCTCACAGCTTGTGGGTTTGAGCCCCGCTTTGAGCTCTGTGCTGACCGCTCAGAGCGTGGAGCCTGCTTTGGATTCTGTGTCTCTCTGTCTTTCTTTCTGCCCCTCCCCTGCTCACGCTCTCTCTCTCTCTCTCTCAAAAATAAATAAACATTAAAAAATTTAAAAAAAATGAACTCTAACCTACGTGCCTTCCGCTTCCCACCCATCTTTAGTAGTGGTAGGGGACTTCACTACTAAATCTTAATATGTAGGCAACTCATTCATACTCTTCATGCCTCTGTTTTCTTACCTAGGAAGTAACAACTGCCCTCTATATGGCTCAGGATTATTCTTATCATTTCATCATCATGACACAGAATGAATGTGATACAGACTTAGACAAGTACAGCTTTTGCTGGCTAGGGATATTGAAGGAAAACATACTCGGGATACATCCTGTTTACACTGTGTGTAACCCCTCCTACGTTTTCAAGATTTCCAGTTAAGATACTCAAGGCCATGTAAAGGTAACTAAAAGCTGCCTAAAGAACCAGATGATTGTAGTATTTCTTTGATCTTCATTGACCTCTTCCTTCTTGCTGGGATGACGTATTTGTATAATTTGTTTTTCTGTATACGGTTAAAGTGGCTCCTATGCTTTCTCTTTTTTTTTAATATGAAATTTATCGTCAGATTGGTTTCCATACAACACCCAGTGCTCATCCCAACAGGTTCCTCTACTTTCTCAATCAGCGTGTCACCATGTAGTTGGGTTTTATTGGTTCATGACTGTGTCCTTATCGAAGTACGTTTAGTACTATCAACTTTCTTATAAAACATTTTCAAGTGTTTAAACTTAATAAAATTGGTTCAAAGGCATATTTCTGATTGCACATTCTGATTGCATATTAAAAACTACTGGTATTTAATTGCGGCAATAATTGCTACACTGGCAAAATTCGGGTGTGTGTATGCAAATGATAATGAGAGACTAATGTCCGTTTTCTAAACATACATTTTCCAGAGAAATGGAATTATTATTTGCTGCTAAGAGCGTCATTTAAAAGTTCGATTTGAATAATGAGTTCTCAAACACTCCAGTGTTTCTCTTTTCCCAATTATTAATGAGCTGCTTCCCAAAACTCCTTAAAGTTACAAGAATGATTTATAAGCATCATTTAGATTTACTATGGTCACTTACATTTCATAAACTAACATTTCTCTACAGTTATAATTTTTTACTTACGTGTCAAAACATGCCATTTCCTAATGTTAGTACATCTCTGCTTTATCTGTTAGGTACCATAGAAGAAGGGTCTGTCTGCTTTGATTTCATTTTGAACAGTGTCATGCAGATCAGTCCTACCAGCGGGTGGTGATGTCTCTTTAAATTTATTCGGAGCCTTATTTCTAGGAAAGTACTTACTTTTTAGTGCCGCGTGCTTCAAGTTTGAAACAAATACCACCTGAAGACTTTCCCCTTTGTGCCTTAAGGGCTAGTGGGGCTAGGTTGTGATGCTAGCAGTGAGAGGGTGCGAGGGGTGACCCAAATGAAAAATCACCTGGATTCCTGATGTGACTCCGCGTCCTGGATGCCATTGTCTAGTTAGCTGGTAAGTTTCTGAGAAGGATATTTATCATACAGATGGGTCTTTACAAAATCAGCATTCTCTCAACTATAAGGTTGTTGATTTTTAGGATTAATTAGTAGGGTTATTAATCCAAACAATTAAATTCTCTCCTAAGAGTACAGCTGTCTGATTAATTAATCTATTAATTAATCAGTGGCTTCTCCAGATGTCTGTTGAGATACTGTCCCTTGAGCACTCCTGAGATATGTTTTCAGACCATGAATTAATCCCGTTGACTTATTCAACTTTACAGTAAAAGGGGGACTATTTATTAAGAGGGCTTGTTGTGGGTTTGCCATGAGCAAAAATCTATTTGTAATTATTTCAGGTTATCCTTCTCACTCACGTATGTGACACGCTTCTGTGTCGTGAATTGATAACGTTTGATAAAATCTTAATAGCTTTTCAGATGCATTTCCTCCCACCATTCTGGAAAGTGTACTTACAAAATTAAACATTTCAGCTCAAAAGAGAAGAGTCATCACATTCTAAAATATGATTTATTTGTTTCAATAAAGCAAGAAAATTATACCAATATTTCTAGTCATATAAATTTCATGACTGTTCCAGAGCCACTCTTTTCCAAGGCAAAACTTCGTGTGGCAAACTCTTTTTTTTTTCCTGCGTCTTGCTTCAAATTCACCTGGGACTCCAGGTCCCTTGGACAAGTGCTTCTGTGGCAATATTTGGGAATCCCCAGGGAATCCTTGCCTAGTAGGTTAAGAAGTGACTTCTTCCTCCAGGCATGGCTGAACTGCTCTGGTCATCTGGTCATCTAACTGCTGCTGAGATAGAACTACCTTCTGTCTCCCCTGTGGGCCATCCAGCACCTCAGCCCTAGTTGGTTAGTCCTTCTTCTGTAACTACCTTCTTCCTGGAGCCATGTTACTTTGGCTGGATTATGCCAAACCCTTCAGCACGGCATCTACAAAATGAAAAAGAGGATAATGATGATGATACTGACTTCACAGCATAGCTCAGAGTACTGCATTTAAAAGACTGAATGTGGGGCACCTGGGTGGCTCAGTGTTCGACTTTGGCTCAGGTCATGATCTTGTGGTTCATGCGTTTGAGTCCCGGATCGGGCTCTGTGCTGACAGCTTGAAGCCTGGAGCCTGCTTCAGATTCTGTGTCTCCCTCTCTCTCTGTCCCTTCCCCACTCACACTCTTGTCTCTCTCTCAAAAATAAATAAACATTAAAACAAATTAAAAGACTGAATGTAATCCAGCCTCCTTCAGGAACCCAGCCCTTGGATCTCCTAGCAAAGATAAGAACACTTCTGTACATCAGCCATATACATTCATTCATTCATTCACTCACTCATCAGTTGGTACTTACTCTGCATTCATTATGTGTCCAACACTGAGTTGACTTATGTCTTGGAGGTGTGTCCCAAGCACAGAGAATGGAGAAGAGGACGGGAGGGAAGAAAAAGCTCTGGGCAATAGTTGAGGCTGTGAACCCATTTGAACTCCCCAACATGGTTATGTACAAGTTAAAAAGACAAAAGCTGAGAGTGGACCTTTGGGGAGCAGAGACTATGAAAGGGAGAGCAGGACAGTTGTCAGTACGGAACATGGAGGAGAAGTGATCTGTGGGGTAGGAGGAGAACCAAGAAAGGGAGGAGAGCCACAGTGGGTGTCATAGAAGACAGGGGAGGAGTTCCAAGGAGCAAGCAGGCAGTGTGACAAATGGGTCTAAGTATTTCTTGGCTTGGGCAAGGCCAAAACACTGGTGAGCTTGATGGGAGTCATGACAAAGAAGGCCAAGATGCCATGGGTTGAGAGCAGCCAGGGAGGAGAAAAATACAGATTTCCTAAAAGAAGCGTGGCTTTGAAGGGAAGAAGGCAATAGAGGAGGCAAGAAGGTCAAGATGGGTTTGTTTTTTAAGATAAAGGAGACTGAACATGTTGTGATATGTTCCAGGTAGTTTTGCTTGCCAAAGCAATTTAAGATTTGCAATGAAATAAGGTTTCAAAAACTATAAAAATGGAAGTTAATCTGTCACTTCAATTTTAATTATTATAGTAAGGTACAAATTCTACTCTAATGTAGCTCTAGTGTTCCTCAGAATTGGATGAGAAATGCATTATTTTAACTTTTCAATTCTCTTTTTCCAGATTGCAGTTGATATTTTGACTAGTGACATCATTTGGGGGGGGAAAGAACCAATCCAAACACTTCCTTGTGAGCATCTTTGAGGCCTCAACATTGAATTCAGTCGTTTCCTTCCTGAGTTAGCGTTGGAAGCAATGCGAACCAGACCCATTGTCAGATCACATTTCCGTCAGTTTCTCATCACAGGAAATTTGTAAAAATGAGCACATCTTCGCCCGACTGCTGGGTGAAATTAAAACCCTCCACACACACATCAAGCTGGGCCTGGGCTGTTCCTTTCAGTCATCTGCCTGAAGGTTTTACTTCCACGTATTTTACTGGACCAGCCCGACCTGTGAGGCAACAACAGATGCCAAATCCAGACGTTGGCTGAGGCTCAAGGAGACCCTTAGAGGAAGCACAGGGACCTTCCCATGCTTCCCCCTGCCTGGGTTTCCCTGAAGTCTTCTCTTTGGGGGAGGGAGAGCTTATTAGCTTTTACCAGAGACTGGGAGAAAAGTGACAAGTGGAAATTGACTCTCCCTCTTCACAGTGTGGTCAGAACTGGTGCCCAGGCCTGAGAGCCCAGGGGAAGGGCCCCTCTCGGACATCCCATCTAGCAGCGGACCATCATGCATTTTGCAGTGATTCTCCGTGATCCCTCTTTTCGAGCTCTGTGCTTTTGCTCCAACCCAGCTTCACCGAGTTCATCTACAAGTCAGCGTGTTCTTAACACGGGAACGGAGCAAGAGTCTACAGTTTGACATGCCAGACTTTTCTTTCTTTCCTTTTGGCTTTTTCTTTGTCTTGGATTCACACAAATACCCTACTTCTTGATGAAAGAAGTAACTAAACAGAACTGAGAAGAGACTGCCCCCTCCCCCCCCCATTTCCTTCCTTTTGGGGAGGTTCATTTTGAATCCCACCTCCCTGTCTCTTCCACCTCCCCCCCCCCCCACCACCCCCATCTAGCTCAACGTGCTCCCTGCCCTCAGGTTTGTCTTTCTCTTTAATTTCAAAATTAGATGAATAGACATATCTATTCTTGGAGTACATTACTTTCCCCCACTTTCCCTCTCCTCATTTAGAATCCTGTGTTTTGACATAATTTATCAGGGGTTGTCACCCTTGATGATTAAAAAAGGCACTAATGAGAGGAAGCTTGTCAAGACTTGATCACAGGGTCTCTACGTTCTGTTGGATGGTAATAGGACACCTTCAGGAGACTTGGAGAAAGCAGAAAGTGTGAGAACAAATGATGAATTCTCGTGGATGAGAGCAGAGGTGAGGCGAGGCTACCCCAGATCAGAATTCCTTCAGGAAATCAAATACTACCATCGCAGTTCTGTTCCCGGCTGTGCAAATAGGGCGCCCAACAAGAACGGTGAAACGGGAAGACTTAGAACACGTATCCACGAGACCAGAATTTTCAAAGATAGATCTGGGCTTTTCTTGCTGTGCCTGGGACTGGACTGGGACGGTTGTTTGATTTGTGGGACAAACATAACGTGAAAGACCGACAGCTCGATTAGTTTTCCGTAGGTTTCACGTGGAAGGCACAAGGGGGCCCCAGGACCGATGAGGCTGAATTTACGCGCTCCTCCGACAGGATTTCTTGTTTGAGATTCAGCTCTTATTCTCCACCAGTGTGGTGTAGCCACCAAGTTGGCCGCAGGTCATTAGGAAATGAGTATCCAAAAATAAACATCGGGTTGAAATCACCATGTTTCTGCCATATGAGTTTACAGATTATAGATTTATAATATCAGACATACACTGAATGCTATAAATTGGAATTCTTCTGTTGGTATGCATGCAGCTATTTCAGTCAGATGCTCGGATAAGCAGGTTATTTTTATTTATTTATTTTTGAGAGAGGGAGACAGAGCACGAGCGGGGGAGGGGCAGAGAGAGAGGGAGACGCAGAATCCGAAGCAGCGTCCAGGCTTTGAGATGTCAGCACAGAGCCCGAAGCGGGGCTCGAAATCGTGAACCGTGACACCATGACCTGAGCTGAAGTCGGACGCTTCACTGACTGAGCCCCGATCAGGTGCCCCGATCGGGTTATTTTTTATATCCAGAACCACTTCTCTCACTGAGGTAAGAACTTCGGTTAGTGTAAGATTTGGATTTAACCATAGCTTGTAATTTATCGTTTTTTAAAAAATACCATTGGACATGTGTCTGTTGACTACTGTTTCAGACTGTTAGAACTTCAGTACGTCCAAGGACACACTCTAAACGTTCACAACTGAACACATGTCCACAGTTTATCAGCATAAACATACCTTCGATTGAAATCCTCAAACCTTGTCATGAATCGGAAAACTCATTAGGGAGGTATAAATTTTTTTTTTAATTAAATAACCAAGCTCAAGCATTATTTTTTTTGCCTGACCTCACCGTTATCCTTGTCTCAGATGGTACTAAAGGATTAATCACAGTCTGTTGCTGGTCGACCCGTAGATTTGACACAGCTAACTCCACCGTGAATACGATTATACATTTCAGAATTTTCATGGAGAAGCAGCTGCCAGAAGGAACATGTGCTAGGGAGTGTTCGTATTTTATGAAAACTATCTTGGTCCATCGCCTCCTTCCCTTGAATTAGCACTCAATTATCCTAAAGGAAGAGGCTGAAGATTCAGCCAAGCTGGAAGATAACCTCCAATCTCCTTAGCCCAGCAGCAGCTGCCTGAATTTGCTCGCCCCGAATTGCAGCACCTTGTTGCATTTCATTGGTGCTGTCTTACTCTGTAAAAGACACACATGTATCTTGCATTTTCAAAATGTCTTAGCACAGATTGAGAGCTACATAACAGCCTGAAAACTGGTAAAATCTCTCATTTATGAAATCTCTTTCATACTCATTTGACAGGCTAAGGGCTGCATGCGCGCTCTCTCTCTCTCTCTCTCCCTCTCTCTCTCTCTCTGTTTCCCTTAACTTCTGGACTGGAAAGGATGACAGGGCTGAGTCAGTACCATGGAGTCTGTAGCTTTTTTGTTTTCTTTTTTTAAATTATACTAACGTGTTTTTTAAAAATTATTTAGGGAGATAGTCGATTAGGTCATGTTTGGGAAGGGTGCCTTTCCTACGTTTGAAGGGGTTCCTGTGGAAACAAACATAATCACAATAAATTCTCACCGCATAGAAAAGAATAGTTCCAGAATAAGGTAAATAAACATAATCACGATAAATTCTCACCCCACAGAAAAGAATAGTTCCAGAATAAGGTAAATAAACATAATCACAATAAATTCTCACCCCATAGAAAAGAATAGTTACAGAATAAGATTAGTTGTGAGATAACTGAAAATAGAGAAAGGGGAGAGAGAAATATTCGGCCAAGAATGCTGAAATAAAAATGGTGTGGCTGAGGCTGTGGGGGACTCTGAAAGCATGTGATTCAGCAGAACTAGTGGAAAAGAGGCTACATTATTTGCAGCTGATAAGCATCAACCAGAATGCATGTAATGGAAATACATTTTCTAAGTATGAAACAAGTTACGGCGCTATAATTTTAAAGTCACACAAAGGTAAAGATGAAATTGAAAGATAAGAGTGCTTAAGTTCAAGATTCACATTCTTTGAAAAAGAAACTGATCTTATGTTTCTTCCCAGGGAATTACATCAGATATGTTAACTGAAGTGATTTCTAGGCGATTACAACAGAAATTAAATTGAGGGTTAGGGAGGAAAAGATGGCAGGTTATTAATAAAACAGAGCCTCCTATCGGCATAATTTTTGGCCCACTGATATGCGACCCAGGCAAGTGTAAATTTTTAGCGCTCTCTCCAACCACTTTGTGTGTGTGTGTGCATGGAGGTCTGTAGATAGGTGTTAATATAAGTTTATATTGACAAACAAAGAGATATGGTTCATTAGATTTCTGGGTTTAGCCTTTCTTATTAGAGTCAAGCGTTCCGTGAAGGCAATCCTGATTTTAAAACTCCAGGAATCCAAGTCAAGATCTTGAAGTGATAACTGCATTCCCATGTTTATTGCCACGTTATTCACCATAGCCAAGTTACAGAAACAACGTTAAGTGTCCCTCTGTCCATCGGATGGATGAATGGATAAACAAAATGTGGTCTATACATACAATGGAATATTCTTCAGCCCTAAAAAAGGGGACATCGTGCGGTTTGTGACACAATGGATGAAGCCGAAGGACATTATGCCGGGGAACTAAATCGGTCCCACAGGGACAAACACTGTTTGATTCCACGCATGTGTGGCACCTAAAATAGTCAAACTCACGGAAGCAGAGATTAGAGAGGTAATTGCTGGAGCTGGGGGTGGGGGGGTGGCGGGGGGAGGAGGGGGCAGTTGCTAATCAAGGGGTATGAAATTTCAGTTGTGCAAAAGGAAGTTCTAGAGATTCATTGCACAACATTGTAACTATAAGAATACTGCCTTGTATACTTACAACTTTGTTAAAAGGGTAGGGCTCACGTTGAATATCTTACTATAAAAAAAAGAAAAAACCCTACAGGAATCAATGTTTCAAATTTGCTCTACTCAGAAATTAACAGTAATATGTAGATTGAGTTGAGGGAGTAATGAACCTCTCCTTCCTCCCTCCTCCATCCCCCCCCCCCCATGGCGGGGGTGGGGTGCCTCTGCTGCTGTCTGCTCCTTGCGGGCCCAGCAGGAGTGGGTGTCTGTGTGTGACACAGACTCACTGTGTCACAAAACTAATTATGTCGAAAGCCAGGTCCAAGATACAGGTTTCCCAAATCCCTGACCAAGATCTTCCCACTAAGCTGTTGCACCGAATTTCAGGTCAATTGACCTTTAGCACATTTATGAATGGAAAAGCCCATTTGATTCAAGAACCTACCTGGCCGAGAGGTGGAGGCTTAGATTTTCCCACGTTCATGCAAGAATTGAAAGCTGGGCAGTGTGGATTTAGTCTCTGTGTTTTTGTAGCTTTAGGTGATACTATTCTCTCCCAATTTTTCTAAAAGACATTCTGTATTAGCTTGTGATATGAGGCTGCATATATCTTGTTAGGCTTTAGTTCCCCATGGTGGTTGAATTAAAATGCACAGTTTTAAATTTAATAACTCTGGTTTTTAATCTAGGGTCTAGACCTAATATTAGAAAATCATGTTTTGTTTCTAACACGGGGAAATTTTGGTGGTTTACGAAACCTCCAAAGTCAGTTAGGCCAGACTGACAAAATTGCTGTTTTACATAGTATGACTTACTGTTTTGTTTTGTTTTTTCCACTAAGTGATGCTTAAATATCAACATCTCAAACTTATGGCTTGCGTTAGTGCTCAGATCATTTTTAATACTACCCTTAATTTTTCCTACTAGAAAGGCCTGGCAGTTCTTGATGAATGTAGTTTAAAAAGAAAACAAAAGTGTTCTGCAGTTGGTATGAGATTGTGAGGAAATTATGCCCTTTTCCCCCTACCTCATAAATCTGAGCCAGGAGATAGTTTCCCTGTAAGGTTAAGTGCTGTGTAATTACAAAATTATTTTCAAGACAGGGGAGAAACAGTTGGCAGGTTTGGGGAGTTTTGAAACAAACGAGACTGTGCCAGCGGTATTAGATGGGGATCCGATTTCAGTTCTGGTTTTTAAGAAGAGAACTAGTTTTGACTCATCTTTCCTTGAAGTGCCAAGGATCCTTTACTCAGCTTGGTTGGAAGAATTCTTTTGATCCTCTGACACATTTGCTTAATTAAGCTTCAGCATCATGGAATTTGTGAACCCAGGTTGGCAAATTAACCGAATTAATTCACCTAGTACATGATTGCCTTAAGGATAGCTTCCCATGTAGGTCTAGAACGACTTTTGTCCGTGTGTGCTGATGTTAGGAAAACACCAGGCTGTACCTTATTGGCAAACTGGAGCGCGGAGACTGGGAGAGCTATTGAAACAAACAAACAGGCAAATACATAATGGGGAACTTGTTTGCCAGGACTTCTGAAGCTCTAAACTGTGGTCAATGATTTCTATCTTGTGTGGGATAAAATCAGGGCCTTGACTGCTAAAATATGGTCTGGTGGCATTTCCGCATTTAAGATTTCTCTGACACTAGTTTGTCATTTTCAGTGTTAGTCAATGCCCTGCTCTTATTGCTGGTTTTAGCAGCATTTTCAGTTTTGCAAAATATATCGGTAGGAATGGATGGTGAGGAATCTGTCGATAATATTTGTGCTTTTAATCCTATTATGGAAACCAAAGAATCATGTAAGCTACTTGAAATAGAAATATTTATCAGATTTTTTTTCCTTAATGAAGCAATTGATGGAAAGTGGGGTGGACAGAAGGGATGTTTTAAAAAATATTAACTCATTAAAAAAACTGTTACAATGGGTATTGATGAGGGCATCTTTTGGGATGAGCACTGGGTGTTGTATGGAAACCAATTTGACAATAAATTTCATATATTAAAAAAAAAGAGGGGCACCTGGGTGGCTCAGTCGGTTGAGCGTCCGACTTCAGCTCAGGTCACGATCTTGCGGTCCGCGAGTTCGAGCCCCACGTCGGGCTCTGGGCTGATGGCTCAGAGCCTGGAGCCTGCTTCCAATTCTGTGTCTCCCTCTCTCTCTGCCCCTCCCCCATTCATGCTGTGTCTCTCTCTGGCTCAAAAATAAATAAACGTTAAAAAAAAATTAAAAAAAAAAGATATACATAACAAAATTTCCCTTTCTAAAAAAAAAAAAAAAAACACTGTTACAATTCCATTTATATCAGCGATTTACCCCTTCACGTTTTCTTAAATTCAACAGAATTTATAATAATTAGATTGCCACGTTTTGCAAGTTTATCATGCAGTAATCTAAGATGGAGTGATGAGTTGAACCCAAAAGATAAAAAAAAAAAAAAAATTAACCATTAAGATTGTATCTGCTTCCGGGCAAACATACTTTAAAAGGAGAAAAATTCCTCTTTCGAACAGAGAGGTCAAAATGGTAAAGGAGAATAAAATTGTTTCCCATGAGAGATGTTTGAGGCCCAAGAATGTTTATCATGGAGGAGACTCTAATTGGTCTAAGACTATGTTGGCCACATAGCACACACACAGCAAATATTTGTTGAATGTATGAGTGAATCACAGGATTCAAATACTTGGGGGTATTGTCATATGAAAGAGGAATTAGATTCTATTTGGTCTTATGGATAGAATTATCATCTACTTTGCTGAATATCAGGAAGAATTTTCTACCTCCCAACTGTTTAAAGGAGGATGGACATCCTCTAGGATGGGTTTGCTGCCCGGCGTGGACTGGATGAATCTTTGGTGTGGGTGCTTTGGAGAGGACTCAAGAAATGTACGGAAGGTTGGGTCAGTTGACTTTGCTGGTTCCCTTTGATTCCGACATGCTGTAAAGGGATCTTTTCTGTTTGTTTTTGATTCCTATTCAATTTCCTCACTCTGTTTGGCAAATGCTGAGGATTTAATAATGCCCTTGGACTTATTAAGCCAAGACAAAAAAGCCAGGAGTGAGATAAGGCACACCTGATAGCCCAAGGTGGGTCCCCCATCACAATACTCTGTACTTGTGGCACAAGGAGTATATATTTCCACTGCATTTTAGTTTTTAGAATTGTTTTTATTAACTCTGATGGAATTTTGAAATTCCTTTTGACAATAGAAAGCAATTACATTTTTTTAAGTTTTTTTTTAACGTTTATTTTTGAGAGACAGAGCATGAGCGGGAGTGGGGAGGGGGGTGCACGGAGAGAGAGGGAGACACGGAATCTGAAACAGGCTCCAGGCTCTGAGCTGTCAGCACAGAGTCTGATGTGGAGCTCGCACTCACGAACCATGAGATCATGACCTGAACTGAAGTCAGATGCTTAACCGACTGAGCCACCGAGGTGCCCCAGAAAGCAGCTACTTTTTAAAGGAAGCTCATTTTTCTATATCAAATGGGTAAGAGCTACCTTTAACAGCTATTATTTTTCAAATCCCTCATTGTGGGGTTCATATGCTGACGTCCTAATTCCCAGTACCTCTGCATGTGACCTTATTTGGAAGCGGGGGTTTACAGAGGTAATCAAATTAAATGGGGTCCTTTGGGTAGGCCCTAATCCAATATGACTGGTATTTCTATAAAAAGGGGAAATTTGGAGACAGACACACATACAGGGAGAATATCACATGAACGTGAAGGTGGCCGCCTATACACCAAGGAGAGAGGCCAGAAACAGATCCCTCCCTCACAGCCTGCAGAAGGAACCAACTCTGTCAGCACCTTGATCTTGGCCTTCTAGCCTCGAGAACTGTGAGGCAATAAATCTGTGAAGCCACTCAGTGTGTCCACTTTGTTATGGAAGCCCCAGCAAACTGATACACTCTTTAAAAGACTTTACATATCTACTGGGCTGCTAAAAGGAGAATATATTTAGTAAGTCCGAGGAAAAAGTTGCCTCATATAAAACATTTATTTTCTTGGGTACACCTGGGTTTAATTTTCCTAACAGTCCAGTTCAAGTCAACACAACTTGTGGCTTCCGTTGCTTTCATTAAACAGTTGGGAGACTAGCCCTCAACAAAGCATAAAGATCGCACATTATGTTGTATGCTGTGCTCTGTAAACGGTGAGCATAATTTTCTCACTTATGAGATACTTTCCATGCTGGGCACATACCTCTTGTTACACATTTTACATTGTGCGTGTTCAGGTTTCCATTTACATTTATATGTGAAAAATATTTGGGCTGGCTGATAAACACACAGGGAGAGGAAGGAAATGGATAATTTACCTGAAGCATTTAGTCCGTCACAACCTCTATTATTCCTAGCTACCCCATTGGAGTAGAAAGAGGAGGCAAATGTCCCCTTTAAAGAGACACTTTATTCAAGACATGACTGGCTTTGGTGCAGTGACTACACTCGCGGGAGCAATTGTCGTGCCGGGCGATGTTGTGTGTAGGCAGACCTCCAGGGATATGATTCTTAGCCGTCTCTCCCCGCCACCATCTGTCGTGCAATATATTTCCTACAAAATCGTATTCAAGCGTGGAATTGAAATTTGTATCATTACCAGTAGTTTCCTACGAGTAAGATACTTGCTGGACATGTCAAAGAACATCAGAATATTTTTGAAATTCAAATCACCTACCAGTCCTTTTAATCAGACCGTCCCCCACCCTCTTAGGGCATCGTGAACAGCCTCCGTCTTAGGAGATGAACCAGCGTTATTGAATCAGTCATTCTGGTGAGGGTTTGGCCTTCATTGCCCTCACAGTTGCACAAGGCTTGACCAGGATTCTTGGCGTGGGATGGGTGTCCTCCTGGGGAGAGACTGAGTCAGGAGGAACCGGTGGAGGTCAGTAAGAGCCAGAGTTCTTTGCGAAAAGGCCAGCCGGGCGCGGGGAGTGACCAGATACACACTCCTAGGTGGGAAGGGAGAGAAGAGACAGAGAGCCGATTAAAGTGGAGGCTGGTCAGAAACAACCAGGGAGGGTGAGGGACAACTTCTGTGACCCCCCCCCCCCCAGTGGTGTTTTCCATAGTGCAAAATGGGAAGGGTGGTTTGGACTCCTCCGAAGATTTGGAATTGAGCCAGATAGTCCTCAGCTTTTCTGCTGGTTGAAATCTTTAAGAGGAACGGAGACTCTCTGAAGTCATCTGAAGCAGTCAGGTCTGGTTATAAGGATATATGGCAGGAATCTCACACAGGTCACCTAGAACCCCAGGAACAGTCACACATTTGAGCCCCATGGAGCTGAAAATGTCACTCGGGGGGGAAAAAGATGCCTATCACTGGGGCTCTAAGATAGCTGGAACTTCTATCTTCCCGCTGCCTCCGGGCATGAATGTAGTTCACTTCTCTCTCCGATTCAGTTTTCCTGTATCTACCTTTTGGCTTCTACTCTCACCACCAATTGCTTATCTGTCATTGTTTGTCCCAAGTTCAAAGTCTCACCAAGCAAGGGTAGTGTTGGTTTAGTTGGTTGGTTTAGTTGGTTGGTGCTGTCCAGCAAGTAGGTGGACTGATCTTTGATCAAGTGCCCAGCTCTGGCTATCGCGGGGAGGTCACATGGCATCTGTGTGGTGACGGATGGGACCTGAGACCCATTCTGAGACCTGATGGACCCAAACACCACAGCCCAATAAGCCACGATATGTGTCACTGCCAGGTTAACCTATGGCCTCAAATGCTGTTTATACCTTATAATTTGTTGGATTTTCTTTCTAAACCCCCTTAATTTCATTACTGCTTCTCAAGGATCAAACTTCAACTTTATTCCTTGGCATGGAAATCCTTAGTAATCCGGCCTCAAACTACTTTCCTAACCTCCTCTTTCAATAATGTTTTACTCCAACTTCTATTATTTTGAATTACTCTCTATGAGTTTCTTTACCTGTCATATCCTGCTCCTGAACCTGTGTGTGTGTGTGTGTGTGTGTGTGTGTGTGTGTGTGTGTGTGATAGGAACAGGGCTAGATTTGGCCTTAATAAAACTGCTGGAGAGCAGAGGAGCCTGCTCTGTGATATCGGATGAATCACCATTTCTCTCTGGGCCACTGTCTCATTTACAGAATACACTGAGTTACAGCATTTTATCTGGTTTTCTTCCTCTCATCCGTGCCGTAGAGCTGAGCCAGTGACAGACTCAGTCCTCTTTCTTTTCTTTTTTTCTGAAGCCTTTGCATTTAAAGTCTCAGCTTTTCTTGAAAGTTCATTATGTCCTGTAATCCACTCCCCACCTTCCTGCATGCCCTAACGTGGCTGTGAAGTGCAGACGCAGGGTGGCCAGTTAGTGGGTCCTGTCCTGTGAATCTACAGCTTTCCTTCCATATTGAGCTCCTGGTCCTCTAATATGCCTGCTTCTAAGGCATACATGAGGAGAGCAGTCTGAGCCCTGGTCAAACTCGTGAGCCCCCTTCCGGGTACCCGAGCTGTTTGGCACTTAGCTCGTTTCCCACCAAGAATCATTCTTGACTCCTATCATTGGACTGACACCCTTGAGTCACTGGTTTTGTCCTCCTGATCCTCCAGTTCAAGACCACCAGACACATCATCCGTTGTCTTGGCAGAAGGCTAAAAAAATTTATGGGAACTCAGTAGCCTGATCTTCCATCATGTTTTTCCCATGGATTAATTACATAAGAAAAGAAAAAATGAACATACAAGGTAAGGAAAGCAAGGAGAATGAGGTTAAGAGAAGCAGAGGGGGAGCTGGAAGGAATAAGAAAGAGATAAGGAAGGGGCGCCTGGGTGGCTCATTCAGTTAAGCATCCGACCTTGGCTCAGGTCATGATCTCCTGGTTTGTGAGTTCAAGCCCCACGTCAGGCTCTGTGCTGACACCTCAGAGCCTGGATCCTGGTTCAGATTCTGTGTCTCCCTCTCTTCCTGCCCCTCCCTGGCTCACTCTCTGTCTCTCTCTGTCTCTAAAATAAGTAAACATTAAAAAAAAGTTTTTTTTAAAGGAGGAGGGGAAGGGGGTGGAGACAGCAGAAGACAAAGCGGCAGAAGAGGAAGGAGGGTGGGAGCATCGTGAAAACGGGTTGTTGCCAAATGAGACATTTTTCTCAATCGGTCGTCCATGGCTGCCGCTGTTTACACTCATCCACTAAGTGACTATTCATCTGGACTCCTTTCCTTCTCCTGCCAATCGCTTTGTGGAGTGGGGGCACCCCGGCACACGGAGCCAGTTGGCACACGTTGGAAAGAAGCCACGAACAGAAGAGGAGATGCTACTTTCGTCCGGGAGGAGCAAGAAACGGGTGATGGCGGAGGTGGCAGTGACCGAGCTCAGCAAGATGGGAGGATTCGTTAAGCAAATAGGTGGCCTCTGTGGCCGAGGAGACGGCCTGCAACGTGACGAGCTGATAAACCGAGGCAACAACGTGGAAGCATCTCAGGAACGCGACGCTGAGCCACAAAAGCCAGACACAAGAAGCAGGAGACATGCTTGCGACCCTGTTTCTGTGAAGATGAACAGGCAAAAAGTGTCTATGGTTTTCGAAGCTGAAAAGTGATTGCCTGGGATTACAGGGGAGTAGTGTGTGGGAAGGGGCACACGAGAACTTTCTGGGAGGTTGTAAGTTTGTCCTGTGCCAATTTGGAGAGTAAATGAGAGTATACATATGTAAACGCTTGTCAAGGTGCATGCTTGTGACTTTTGCATTTTACCATATAAAAATATACTGCAATTAAAAAGAAAAAAAGCTAAGCAGCAGAAAGTATCCATGTAGAACAGTAAATTTAAAATACCAAGGGGCGCCTGGGTGGCTCAGTCGGTTAAGCGTCCGACTTCGGCTCAGGTCACGATCTCGCGGTCCGTGAGTTCGAGCCCCGCGTCGGGCTCTGGGCTGATGGCTCAGAGCCTGGAGCCTGCTTCTGATTCTGTGTCTCCCTCTCTCTCTCTGCCCCTCCCCCGTTCATGCTCTGTCTCTCTCTGTCTCAAAAATAAATAAACTTAAAAAAAAATTTAAAAAAAAAAAAATAATAAAATAAAATACCAATACAGGAGGGGCACCTGGGTGGCTCAGTCGGTTGAGCGTCCGACTTCAGCTCAGGTCACGATCTCGTGGTCTGTGAGTTCAAGCCCCGCGTCCGTGCTGACAGCTCAGAGCCTGGAGCCTGTTTCGGATTCTGTGTCTCCCTCTCTCTCTGACCCTCCCCCGTTCAGGCTCTGTCTCTCTCTGTCTCAAAAGTAAATAAACGTTAAAAAAAATACCAATACAGGCAAACAAAGCTTATTAGACCATGGCCCTGATTTTACAATTTATATTACTGTTATTTAAAAGCTTGTTGAAATGCAAAATTAGGCTCTATTAACAACATGTGAATACATGGCAGGTCTGATTTTAAGATGAGATTTAATAAACGTGTACCTTTAAATATTTATTAACTTAAAAATAGGTTACAGGTAATGTTTGTCTCGTGCCTTCTTGGCATCTATTTTCTATGACTTTGGAAAAATTCAAAAATTCAAAAAATGATTTTTATTTATATAAAAAAATTAAGAAAAATTGAGACTTTATTTGTTTGGGGGGGGGGAAGTACCCACTATTTTATTCACGACTGTGAACTTGTTTCTAAGAGCCCTCCAGAAATAGCTGAAGAATTCGCTGTGCATGCCAAACTGGCAAAATAAATGTTTAGCTCCTTGAAATATGCACAAAGTGTGTGTTAGTATAAACTTACCTTCCTTGACTGAGTGATGTGAAAATATTGGCTGGAATGATTCATATTTTTTTGGTGAGCCAAAATGTATGCATGAGTATTATTTTAATAAGTAAATTATGTTAACTGTAGTTTGAAATATACCAAAGACATAAACAGTTTCTTTACTGTAACTCTTCTGGACCAGAGGTCGTGACTTTCATCTTGACTCTTATGTTGTTAAGAGAAAATGCTGCAGGGGATCCAGAAAGTTGGTCACAGGCAGAGTGAAATTTAGGGTCCACAACCTGGTAGGCTGTGTGACCTCATGCCTTTGCCTTAACCTTTCCTAGGCACAGTGTCGTCATCTGTAAAAGCCTAACTACCTGTATCTGCCTCGAGGTGCAGCCTGTTGAAGAGTGAATGATATTTCAAGCGGAAAGCGTAAGGTCTGGTGTATAATAGTTGCTCAATAAATGTTTCCCACCTACTTCCTTTCCTGGGGATTCTGTGGTCACTGCGATCCTTGCCTTAGGCTGTAACAGTGGCCGCGCTCACCTTTAATAGTTCTGTTCACTTGCTAGCTGGTCATTTCACAAGAAGGAGAGAGGGAGTGATAGTTGGTCAGACAATTCTCCTTGTCCTTGGTGTTAACAAATGCATTCTAGCTGGACAGAGCAGGTTGAAATGAGGGGGTAAAAGTGTCTTGTCTGAACTCGAACTGTTGGGATTTGCCTGGTTGAGGTTCTCTGCTTGTGAATCTGTTACAGGACAGTTTTGTGGATAGTCTTTCTCTAGGTGAATCTTACACCTGGTACCAAAAGATGCTATGCTCTGGGCGGGAGATTTGCACTGGCTTCTGGAAACTTGAAGGGACATTAAGAAAAATTAATAGTCTGCCTTGAAGAGCAAGTGAGAGACACTCAGGAGCTTCAGGAAAAGCAGGATCTCGTGGGTTGCTTGTGTGTTCCTCCATGGCTGCCATTCCACTGGGCCCCAAACGACTGCAGAGATGCCCGGGAAAAGCAACTTTTCTGTTTCATTGGCCTTTGGAATTGGTTTGTGACTTATAAACTCAACTTAGAGCGTAATTATGTCATTTTCATCTTCGCAAATGTGGCATGCTCTCGAATCTGAGCTGCAGGGATGGCTTTATGAAATGAAATTGCTCCATAGTTGCTTTAAATGGAAATTGCTGCATCAGCTACACGGCAGTGTCTATTCTGGAAGCTAATTGAAATTGCTCTGGCAGATGCCGGAAACAAATGCTGGGTTACATTAGCTTATGGGGGTCACTTTCTCCACTGTGTCACATGTTAAACTTGTCACACTGGCTTGGATTCTAAAAAAGAGCACAGGGCTGGGAGAAAGGGAATTTGGCCACTGCCTTCCATACAGTACATACTTCTGGTGGCATTCCAGTTCTGTCTGGGACAGATATGTGCCTTGTGCAATAGCAATCCCTTTACCCCTTAACCACCACACAGGTTTATTGACGTAAATCCAATGTGAGAATGTTTAAAAGACAAAACTTACTGGGCAAGCGAGCCGTTCAACTTTGAATATTGATTTTGTCATTATATCCATATTTATTTAGTCTTTTATTCAACCAAACATTTATGGAGTGCCTAACAATGGCTACATTTTATTGAATGCTTAGAATAGGCCAGAACCCTCTTTTTACGTGTTAACCAGTTTAATCCTCACCATAGCCCTATAATCTCTGTTTTGTAGCTAAAGAAACTGATATAACAAAGAGGTTAAGTGACATGCTGGACATTGGAGCGTTCTGAATACGCTGGGCACTGCTGGATGTTAGGAGCACACAGATCTATAAGTTCCAGCTGAAGTGCGATGCCATTAACATCTAGCTGAAGGGAGAACGAGAACAGAGAAACCTGGCCTCTGTTTAAGCCGAAAGATGGAGAAATGGCTGAGTGCTGGGGGAGCCCCGTGGAGGGACACCTGATAGCACTTCAGGCTCAACGGTGGGACGTGGGGCAGATTCCAAGAGGATCGGCGGGGCGGTGGGGCTAAATGGAGCCTGGGGCATAGACTGGGGCATAGACTGGGCAGCCGGTTTGGGAACCAGCTGCACCTACGAGAGTTTCGACATCAGTGGTGAAGATACCAGAAGCAAAACAAGCGATCAGGGACTGAACACACAGGGCAAGGTGAGGTCAGAGACTCGGGGAGATGGTCCACCCCCATTAGCCAGATGTGAGGAGACAAAGGGCACTGCTCATACTCAGTCCTTAGCAGGAGCCGGCTATCTAGTCAACCTGGAAAGCTTTAGTTTCTGCTGAATCCTGGAACCAGTTACCCACTTGGCCAGTGGGAGGCCTCCCCTCAGAGTACCTGGTCATGTTAGGAGTGCAGAAAGGATATTTATTTAAGTCTTGGTTTTTTTATTTGAGAGAGACAGAGGCAGCACAAGTTGGGGAGCGGCAGAGAGAGAGAAAGAGATAGGGGGAGGGAGAGAGAGAGAATCCCAAACAGGCTCTCCACCACCAGCACGTAGCCCGACTCAGTGCTCGAACTCATAAAACTGAGATCACGACCTGACCCGAAACCAAGAGTCGGATGCTTCACCGACTGAGCTACCCAGGCACTTCCAGAAAGGATATTGAAAGAAACCATCCAAGCTGGTTCTTAGGAGCATTGCATTTCTCACTAAGTCATTTGAACAACACATGTCTACTTAGGGGATTCATCTGTTCATAGTATTGTGTTCCTTTAGTACATTCCGATGGTTCACCAATGTTTTTAAGTTGCCTTATCTATTGAGGAGAATGTGTCTCTACCTAGGAAGTGGAAACTCTTAGCAAACAAACAAAACAGTAAAAGGAGATGCCTCCACACCGTTCATAAATGACACCCTCTCCATCCTTATTCAAAAGAAATAGGAAATCTAAAAGGAAAACAATAACAAAAAAGCACCATGTACTTGAAAGGAATGAAGTACTTAAGTGAACACTGAGTTTACATCTGAATTTCCTAGCAGCCACGCTAAAAAGGGAAATGCATTGGGTTATTTAGTTCTGATATCCTGACAGAAAAGAAGCACACACCTGGATCTGGAGAGAAGCTTTCCTGACCTGCATACGTGGTGGATGTGCTGCTCCTAAGCAAACAGTTAAGTCAAGATGCTCCTTGATGCTCCAAAAGTCACCAATTAGTACAAGAAGAGATCCTTGCTTTCTGCCTCCAAATAAATGAATTGGAGGGGGCGGGCTTGTACCGTTTCTGCTTAGCTGTGATTTCTGTGTGGGAAGAAATGCCCCTTCGGAAGTTCTTGAGAAACATGGCCAGCGGTCAGGAGAAACCTGCGAGGTGGTCCCAAGAGTGTTCGGGCCATAGTCATTGTTAGCCAGTGGTCTAGGGAGGCCTTCCACCGTGGGGCTAGGCTTCCGGACAAAGACGCATGCCATCTAGTGGTGAGTACCCCTAAATGACTAGCACCCAGATCCTTCAGGGTCTCCAAGCCCCTGCAGATGCGCCTGAGAGATCTATTAGAGCAGGTCCGGTGGAGTCCCAGTCGACTGAGGGAAGCTTCAGCTGTGTTCTCTGCCCCTTAATGGTTTAGTGAAGATACATTATTACCATCTGAGTTGTTACGGATTCTGTATGAAGTAGAACATATTTAATCAAAATCAGTGGGATGTTGGTTTCATCCTTGGAGCCACGTATGACCCTTACTGGAAAGAGCAGGTGCACTGCTCTTCCTCTTTCCCGTGCAGCCCCACGAATCTCATTCCTTCCTTCCTCTACGTCAGCAACGTGGAGCTCTCTCCTGCCTAGTTCACTTACCCTTTCCCTTCTCTGTGCCTTACTGCTGTTAGGACACCCGAGCCACCGCAGTGGACCGCTTTCCTGCTTTCGTTCGCTCTCGCAATGAAAACCACGGCACTTACGGCGCACCGATTATGGGCAAAGCCTGGGCAGGAGTTCTACCGGCAAGGAATTCACAGTGTGGGGGCAATGAGACACAGGCCTAACGAATTGAGCTTCAAGGCAGAAGTAGTAAATGCCCTAAGAGGCCTACGGTCCTTCCGGAAGGACCCAGAGGGGTTCCGTGAAGGAGGCTGTGTTCTAGAAGCCGGGCCCCCTTACCGGTGTGCTGGGCGTAGCGTGTCGCTGACCTAAGCCGCCTGCCGGAGGACGTGGCCAGCCAGAGATCGCCAGCGGCTCGGTTCACCTCGTGGGCTGGGAAAGTAGCGTCAGTTCCCACGCGCGTCCAGATGGAGAGACCGTGAGTACGCTCGCTCACCAACGGGTTAGGTTTGGACGCTGGGGTTGCGTGTGTAAGGAGGAGTTTGAGGGGAGACAAGGATCGAAGAAGGAACCGGGTGCATTTGCGTGTTTGCGGGTGTTTGCGTGGAAGGGAGCAGTGGGCCATAAGGCTGAAAAGATGGATCAGAACGTCGTCACGGAGGGTCTTGTGTGCCAGGCTGCTGAGTATGAATTGTATTCTGGAGTCTGGGTGGTCGGCGAAGGCTTATGTGATGCGGAGTGCTACGATCTGAGTGAGGCTTCTTGAGTATCTACCTGTACTTGTTGGGTTAAAAAGGAGAAAGAGGCTGGAGGTAAGAAGTCCCAGGGAAAGACTGTGAAATTTTAGATCTGAGAAGTAAGGAAGGGTGAACTGTCAAAGGCACCAGGCATGGTTTTCTGTCTGTCATCCCTGTGGCCCAACTGCCTTTGTTCCCTTCATAGTCCGCATAGCAGGAAGGTGACCCCACAACAGCCCTTGTTCAGGAGACCAACCCGAAATGCATACGGTCGCTTGGTCACAATCTCATATTCTCCAGCGGACGGTCTAGCCTGGTTTAATTAGCTGCCCTGGATTGTGGGATTATGGTTTATAAGCATGACCGCACTGTGTGTGTGTGCACGTATGGGGTGGGGGGGGGGCAATCAAGAGGGGCCTGTGTGAGCTGCACAGACCCCCCCCCAGAATTTGCCTACCTACTACTCTTAATGCTTATGTAGCTATTCTCCTCCAATGATTCCTCACGCACACCCACAGTAGGAATAACGAATCGTTAGCCACATAGGACAAGTTATTTCAGTGTTAAAGATCATTCTAATACCAAAGGATTTTGACACAAAAATTGTACGTCTGTATTTGAGGACATCTGCTATGCTACCAAACTGTAGCGAATATTAAACTAGCGTCATAAGAGGTGGCCCGCTTTCTCCCCCACTGTAGCATATATGGGACGGAATAGGGGAGGTGGAATAATCTGATGTTACCTTTGCCATTTCCATGGTATATTTGCCTGTTAGAACATTTGCACTGAAGAAAATAATATACCTCCGCAGCTCCTTGCGAGAACTCTTCCTGAAAACAGAGGATGTTGGGGGAAGAAAATAAGCTTTTGCTCACTGTAACTCTAACCTCATTATGCCTAGTGTATCCGAAAACTCAAGATCTCAAAGGGCCATTAAATTTAAGTAAGATTGAACACATTAGAGAAATGAAGAATTGGCAAATGGTAGATGCCAGTGAAGATGTTTCAGTTAGAAATTTAACCGAGGGCGCATACATTTGCTTTTTTTATTGTATTTATTTCCTGGGCACATTTGTTTCACGTTCCAAATTTTTGTAATTCTGAAATCAAAGGGAGAACATTGAAACCCTTCCAGCTAGGCTCGTAAGGAACCTAAAAAGTGGAACTTGGCCGGCAGGCCTAAGCAGTGGTCCTGGCTGGGCCATGCACACCTCCCCACCCCCCAGGGCGAGTGGAAATACTCCAGGAACACGGGCCACGGGAACCACGCCTCATCCTCCTGGAGCATCCGATTGGCTTGATGTGAAGTAATTAAAAACATTATTTTTATGTTAATGAAAAAGGGCAGATAATGAAAAAAAATTCAAGAACTTCCTTTTTTATTGTTTTATTATTTTTTTTTTTAATTAAAAACTGCCTATTTAGGGCAGTTCTCTGGCTGGGCACCTAGTCATTGCAGGGAAGTGGAGGGAGTGATGTCGGAGGGCAGTTAGAATGAAGGTCAAGTACAAAGACCAAGAGAAATGGGTAACTTCTTTCCAGACCCGTTGTTCCATTGGTGAGCGTTTCAGGTGGGGGCTGGAGGGGCCGTGTGACTGTGGGTGACTATCCCTTGCCTTCCAAGGGCTCGGGGTCTCTTGGGACCATAGGCTCAATCCGCTAAGGTTTTGTGGTTAACACGGATGTGGTGCTCCCACCGTTTGGGCTTTTAGTCATTGCGATAAATGCTGTTGTTTCCCTTTTTTATGCTTTCCTGATGTTCAAATCACTCAGTCTTAGGGCTGGAGGGGGCTTGTGGCCCATCAAGTCTAGCCTCCGCTTTGCAGGACCCAGTCTGGCTGAAAGAACTCAATTTATTTGGGGAGTTCTGAAACTACTTGCCTTACTTATTAAGTCACACATTTATTTGTCAAATTATTTGTTAGGCTAGGAATCTGGTTTTCCTAGCTCCCGGTCTTAATTCTTTTGAGAAAATCAAAGTATAGATCTAGGGAAATGTTAAGGCTCAGAGGCAGTCTTAGCTGATTAGAGTTCCTTCATATCTGGAGCCTTGTCCCGAACCTCTGGCAAACCACAGCCTTGCTCACAGCTGATGCTTAGATAGCTCAGGACTTAAGAATTTTTTTAAGGGTCGTTAAAAACAAGAATAAAGATGAACATGTGGCAAAGATTACATGTGGCTTCAAAATCTGAAATGTTTACTATTTGGGTCTTTACTCAAAAAGGTGGCAGATCCCTAAGGCACGGTGGCCAGCTAATGTAACCCCAAATCCAGTCACAGCCTTTCTCACAGAACTCCTCTTTAGTTCCAGGCAGGGGGGGCTCGGCCAGGTGATCACAAATGATTAAACTAGTCACAACTCCTGTTTTACAGTTAAAAGTAGCCATGAGACTTCGTTCTGACCTACAAGGCCTGGAAGTCTTCTGATGAGGCAAAAGGTAGCTGTTTGGGGAAAGCTTTTGCTTTTCTGACCTATGCATTTGACAGCACGTGTTTCACTTCTTGGACTGTGGTATGATGGCTGGAGTTGCGGCAGCTCTCTTGTTGCCATGAGGAGATAACCAAGAGGATTGCAGTGTCACTGGCCTTAGCATGATTGAACCAATTCCAGCAACCATCTACCTTAAGAGGTTTTGCTGTGTTGAAGAAAATTAAACTCATGTTTCCTGAAGCCACTGCAGCTGTTTTATTTGTTATATCTTCCTAGCGATGGAGGTGCCAGCTAGCCTCGCAAATTTCAATTGCTTCCAGTTTTTATTCGAGGAAATGTTTTCTAGTCAACCTAGAGTTACTTGTTGTTTTCTGATCTGTATTTTTATTCATAATTATCCCACTTCCTTATTACCTCCTCTGATAGAGATTTAGCTTTAGCAATTAGTGTTGCCTTTATGCATTTTAGATAAGCCACATAACCTTGGAAAATTGCCCTTTTAGTTTCCGGAGTTTTAGGATGGGAATAGTAATACCTTACCTTATGAGGTAAGTACTTTGGGGGGAAAAAAAAGTAACGCATAGTAAAGCACTTAACAGAGGGTTTGGTGTGCATAATTTGCACTAACAACTGTGAGTTGTTGTTGTCGTGTTTTGTTGTAATTCTGCTCATCTTCCTCGTCCTTCTTCTGGGTTTCTAATAAAGGAATAAGCATCTTGGGTTCTATATGGAACTCCGTCCCTTTAATAATGATACAAAGGCAGTGGCCTTGGAACTAGCGGGAAATATTTACCTCAGGAGAGGAGACTTTACCTTGAAATTCAGTGTTGGAAATAACCTGAGATTTCTCATCCCTGGATGCAACTTTAATTTGAATATCAACATTGGACAGGTTTGGAGTACAAAAGATAGCAGAAGCAGCATTCCTTTTTCTCTCCACTTTCAAAAGTTACCCGGGTAAATGGGATAACAATATTTAGGAACGCACCTCGCGACCGACGGAAGGCTCTTGCTTATGTTTAACCCAGTTTGATGATCTGAAAGGTGTAGGACGTCACCTGAGCAATCTATGTTTTATGTGGGAATTTTTTATCATACCAATTGAGATTGCTCGTAAAGAATCCTTGGGGTTTTTGACAGGGAAGAGAATCTATTTAGCAAAATTAGGGACGGGGGAAAAAAAGCGCCTCTTTTTAAAATGATGCTTCAAAAGGAGGAATATTTCTATTGCAATAAATTATTTTTTGATTGCCTCTATACCTCTTCCTGCTCCAAATCCCCATTCTGAATGTCATCATTAAACAGTGCCCGATGTGAATATTAATGTGAGTCAGGAGAAGGCTGCCAGCCACACACAATGCATTCAAATGTTGGCTTTACATAATTATCCTTCCTTTTTCCTGTGTTCTTTATGATGCCCGGTCTAGATTTTGCAGTGCTATCTAGTAAATCTGCGGGACAATTTCTTTGTGTTTGGATGGCAGCCTAAAGTATTGCCAGCCTTGTACCTAGATGAAATTTGGCTCAAATGAAAGCAAGCTATTGGCAAAAGTGAAATTTTATTAGAGTTTTAAAGACGCTATTTATATTTGACTGTTTCACTTCTTTTCTGTCCAGATGTTTCCCTGCCTCTAGGTCATTGTTCTACATCTTTGATAAGTGTGGAAGGGTTAATCATAGTGGCCACCGTATCTGAATGCCGAGGATTTGTTCAAAATACTTGCTGAATACTGAGTGGAAAGCCTAGAAAAAATATTTTCTCATCGGTGAAAACATATAGTTCTTCGTGCAAGAAAATATTATTGAGGACCAGTAGATATTGCTGATAGATTTGTTTGTTGTTTCCTGAATATTGCCGAGGTTTCTTGAATCTGCTCACAAGCTTGAGGTGAGGGAGAAGGAGGTCCCAAATAGGAGTTGAGAGCTTTCGGCTCCTTTAAAGGACTCTAACCCCGTGGTAGGAATGAATTACACTCTGACATACAGAGCAAACTTGGAAATCCTATTGATAGATCATTATTGATCATCTCTAAGAATTTGTGGGGGGAAATGATCATTTCTACAGTTCTATGATTTGGCAAATGTGTCCCTAATTTTCAAAAATAATAAACTTAATGCTCATTCCAGCTCAGTATAAGTGTCTTAAACTGTATTTTGAGAATTAAGAAAAATGGAAGGAGAAACAGTGGATGATGAGGAGTCAGCATAGATTTGCGCTAAGATTATTTGCTTTAATGGTAGCATTACAGGAGTGTTAGTGAGGGAAGGTCGGTACGATCTATCTGAATTTCAAAAGACATTTGTCAAAGGATCTCAGATGTACTCAAGGCAAACAGAGAAATTTGGTCTATATCACTGGTTTTCAATAATTCATTTGAATACGGGATTGTTCTCAAACAGAAGATCATGAGAAAACGCCATATGCAGAAAAAAAGAAAGAATGAAAGAAAAGGAAAGAAGAGAAAGCAAGGAAAGAAAAAGAAAAAGAGAAAGAGTTGGCTTAGGGAGAAGGGAGACCCCCCTCCCTTTTCTCCCTGTCCCCCTGCCGCCTATGGAACTCATAACTCTCTTTGGAGAATAGAAGGAAAACTACCCACTAATTTGATAGCATCTTTGATTGCGTTCGTTAACTGAATGACCCTACTCAACAGTGCTCATTATTCTATTGATGACATTCTAGAGTGCGTTCTCCAGTGGAAGGTCACAGAGCTTTCTCCTCTGTTTCTCATCACCCAAGAAACTTAGAAAATGAGCAAGATATTGGTGATGATCATATCCTGGATATGAAACTATGGAAAATATTAATGTGATGGAAGGCAAAATCAGACTCTAATTGGGTCTCAAAGGGTTAGAATGATAAGGAAGTTCCAATAGGATGAAATTTAATGGGAATAGATGAAAAGCCTTGCATTTAGGTTATTAAAACCAGTCATATATGTACAAGACAGAGGATATAATTTAGCAGTGAGTGTGAGAAAGGTTTGAGGGTTTCAGTTGAACTGAAAGTGAATAGTAGTCAAGCATAGTAAAAGGATGATATGTAGGAGAGGGCAACATATGATCTCCTATTTTTTGATGGTCAGAGCCATGTGAACTATGGTGTTCACTATAGTAATAACAGTTGTTAAGCTCTTGCTCTGTGTCGTGGTGTTTTCTTCTTCAACCTTACATGGACTGTTATCTCTAGGTTTCTGACCACATGGTTTCTTCTCGTTGGGGTGTATGAAGAATCTCTTTCTGCCACTTCTCTTCCAACTTACCCATTGGCAGTGATGTGCTCTGAAATACCTAAGTCCCCCTCCCATCCATGGAAGAGTTTTTAATGAGTTATGACCCTTGGATATTCTGAAGACAAAATCGTCCTGGCTTTTCACCCATTCGTTACAAAAGATGAATAAAGGGTTGGGATGATTCAGACTACAGGCTTGCTAAGTGTCCTGTGACAACAGACTGTCTTGGGCTATTTGTTCATTTCCAACCTAGTACCGAGTGCTAACATTCGAACATATGTGTAAATGGCTAATGTTCTTTTAAAAATAATAGACCGCAACATGACATTCTTTCCAAATTGATGCTATGGTGGGTATTAGATCACTTCCCGTATTTGTGCCTCCTGACTTAAAATTTAACAGGCTGTGGAATACTAACTGAAATGTCTTACAGTCAATACAAGTTCTTCCTTCCTCCCTGATTTCTATGTTCTTTCTTTCCCACCATCTTAACCTTCCTCCTCCTCCCTTCTTCAAGTACCTATTAATCACTTTCTATGCCTTAGGTGTGGTGGGACAGAAAGAATCAAAGGCAGTTAAGTGTCAGATGCACCCCTTGGACGAAAAGGGAAGTTGGATGAAATGACAGGACTACAGGCTTTTCTGGATTCGTGTTCTCTTTCAAAAGAGGCCATCTTTTTCAATGCCTAAGGCTTTGTGAAGTTTCTTCCAAAACATACCAAATATAGCATTTTTTGAGGCAAATCGCCCTGTTGCTCCCTTTAAAACTGTAGGAATTATTAGAGATAAACTTTCACCAGGGTTACAAGCCACTTGGTTTGAAAAGAGGAGAAATTCCAGCTGGCACTTACCGCTATCGCTTCTCTGCGAGGTTTCCTGACCCAAGGCCTACAGTTTCTTAATTCCCGTCAGCAGGGGCAAAATAGCCGGCGACATGATTAGCTTTGCGGATCGCTGAATGGAGCGGGAGTGACTGGGGACACGGTACAATCTGGCATTTGGTGACGATAGCCTTAGGGAGGAAGCGTATACCCCCATAAGCTAACAACTGCTGTTTTTCCAAGGAAAGTATGGGTATTGGTGTGGAAATCCTTTCCTCTGGAGGCTAACACACACCGCCTCTATGCAGAGCACTGAACGTGATCTGGCAATTTATATATAATGTAAACATTTCAGGTAATGATTTTTTTTTTATAGCATCTCAGCAAGATCTGCTTTTTTTTCTAATTCCTCCTCCTTTTCTTTCTTTCACGCTTTTTCTCGTGTGTGTGTGTGTGTGTGTGTGTGTGTGTGCGCATGCGTGAAAAACTGTGTCTACTTCCTCCTTTTGGAAAATAGTTTTATTGAGTTGTAATCCATACCATACAACTCGCACATTTAAACTATATACCTCGGCGATTTTTAGTATATTCAGGGTTGTGTAACCATCACCACAATCACTTTCAGCATATTTTTATCACCTCATAAATAAACCCTGTATCCATTAGCAGTCACCGCCCATCGATCCCCAACTCCCATCCCTGCCAGTGCTCAGCAGCTACTAATATTTCTCTCGATATAAGATTTGCCTCCTTTGAACATTTACTACAAAGGGAATCCTGGATATGGTCTTTCAGATCAATAGATGGTCTTTTATGATGGCCTTTCATTTGGCATAATGTTTTCAAGGGTCTACCTGCGTTGTAGCTTGAATCGGTATTTCAGTCCTTTTTATGGCTGAATAATATTCCATTGTGTGGACTATTTGCCTTCTTTCATTTTCTTGAGGCACTGAAGTCTTTGTAAATTTTTTCAGTGTTTATTTTTTTTGAGAGAGAGAAAAAACACCACATCTGCGTTCTTTCATTTTCTTGAGGCACTGAAGTCTTTGTGAATTTTTTCCGTGTTTATTTTTTTGAGAGAGAGAGAGGGCGCGGGCGGGGAAGGGAGGCATCGAAGTTTTATCTCATCCGTTGGGTTGTGAGCATTTGGAGGAGATGGATTTCTTTCCTTACTAGACTTGTCTTCTGCAACATAATACGAGTTTGATAGTAGTGAATGGACGCTAAATAGAAGTAAACGTAGGAAAAGGAAGTTTGGCATCTTTCAAGCTTTGCCAGAGTGCAGTCTACGTAGTGAAGGTGTGAAAGGGAGACTGAGAGAAAGGGTTTGGTGTAATAAACTGAATGAGTATGAAATAACAAAGGACAAAATAAAGAAGAGGCGCTAAACCCCACAGTGGGACTTCCAGGACCTTGGAAAGAAGGCGGCTCGGTGATAAGAGTGGGAGTAGCCAACCGAAGACAGAAATTTCACATACTTGCCACGCGTTACGTTGACAACCACGGATGTAGTTGTGTTTGGTTTGTGCAGGAATCCTGAAATCGTTGACGTTTTAAACGTAAAATGAGTTCGTTGATGAATAGCTGCAGTTGGTTGTGACTTGTCACCATGCTCCTTCTCATCAACCCCGTTGTCACCACCACCACCGTCATCATGTCAACACTTATCAAATGCATATTAAAAGGTACCCCAAGTGGGCATTTCTTGGTGTTCAGGACACTAGGCTGAAACATTTTACTAGTCTCCGTAACGATTTTATGACGTAGGATCGACTCATATCCTCGTTTTTACCCGTGAGAAAACTGAGGTGTGAGGTTGGAATTGGAAGATGTCCTTATATTCTTCTTTTTTTTTTTTTTTTTTTTGAAATATTTCATTTTTTTTTCAACGTTTTTTATTTATTTTTGGGACAGAGAGAGACAGAGCATGAACGGGGGAGGGGCAGACAGAGAGGGAGACACAGAATCGGAAACAGGCTCCAGGCTCCGAGCCATCAGCCCAGAGCCTGACGCGGGGCTCGAACTCACGGACCGTGAGATCGTGACCTGGCTGAAGTCAGAGGCTTAACCGACTGCGCCACCCAGGCGCCCCTGTCCTTATATTCTTCTGAAGTAGTTTCTAATTGGGGCTCCCAAACGTTTAGTCTCAACTCTGCTTCCGTCCATTCTGACTTTGAGTTAATTGGTATAGTTGTCGTGATTTGGATGATGGTTGGCAAATATACCCACTCCCCTCCCCCCACCCCAGCTGCTCTCCCTGTGGGTGGCATGTGCTTCCCACTCCATTAGTTTGGGCTTATGTGACTGGCTTTAGCCCGTGGAATATTAAAAGACCTAACTTCAGTAGAGGCCTTAAACGTGCTTACGTTCTTTGACTTGCCTTTTATGCACCAGTGGTTAACCACAAAAAGAGGATGCCCGCATAGCTACCGCCCCTTCAGTCTGGGCCCAAGAATGAATACATATGGAGCAGACCAGAGCCAACCTGCCTGGGGCCAAGCCCAGCTGACCTACACAACCTGAAGCCCACTCAGATCTGCTCGGCTAGGCAAATCTATGCACGAGAATAAATCTTTGACCTTGCAAGCCACTGAGTCGGGGTCCTTTGTTACACAGATTTCTATCTGGCAATATTATTACGATAGAATCCATGAGTGCTTTTGTTTGTTTAGTAATTGGTTCAACCAAGATGAGTTCGATCGTCTAACCCGTACCTGCCGCTGTAGTAGGTGCTGGGCATACAAACATGCACAGAGGAACGTCTTTGTTGTCTTACGTTTGGCGTTTAGGCAGGAGAAATGATGTGTCCATACATTATTGGAAGACAGATGAAATCTGGCAAGGTGCCCAGCAGGTGGCTATATCTGTGCTCTGGGAGCTCTGAGGAGATGATAGCACGAATAACTGGAGAGACCTACAAAGGCTGAGGAGCTCTGAGAATGCAAGGAAATGTATGTAATAGGAGGACTTAAGTGCTCTGGACACCAAGAAATGTACATTTTCGTGAGGTTTTCCACCATGTTTTAGGCACTCAGAGATGACACCTTTATCAAGAGTTGAGAAATTAGACATCCATCATCAAAAACTTGACAAATTTGGGGCGCCTGGGTGGCTCAGTTGGCTGAGCATCCAACTTCGGCTCAGGTTGTGATCTCACGGTTTGTGTGTTCAAGCCCCGCATCGGGTTCTGTGCTGACAGCTCAGAGCCTAGAGCCTGTTTCAGATTCTGTGTCTCCCTCTCTCTGCCCCTCCCTTGCTCGCGCGCTGTCTCTTTCTGTCTCAAAAATAAATAAACGTTAAAAAAAATTGAGAAATTAGAATATCTTCCAAGTAATTCATTGCTATGAGCATGTGGTCAAGATACTTGCATGAAACTATAGGAATGAAATTATAAAGTCTCCTCATCTTCTTCTTATATCAGTTGGTCTGGATTATAAAAAATAAGGTAACTTGTCATTTTATTTCTGTATCTGTCATTTTTTTTTTTAAATCAATGTTATTTATTTTTGTGGCCAAGACCTGGCATGATGGCTGAGAGTAGTGCTGTCCAGTTAAGTGTTTGAGCTCTGGGGTCAGAGAGACCTGGGTGAAGGTCCAGCCTCTCAAGTTATTTAACTTTTCTCCACCTAATAATCCTCATAAACGGTCTGTCATGTGGCAGGCCACTACCAAATGTTAAATATTATTCACAGTATGATCTAAATTCTTGATGAGCAGCCCCTGGGACCCATGGTCCCCCTCTGCAACTGAATGTGATAACATGGGCAGCAGCCTAATTTCAAATATACTTTTACTTCAGACTAAACAGTGGACTTAGTGAAGAAAACAACAACAGCAATGTCTTGGGTAAATAGAGGAATATATCTTAGAATTACTCATCCCAGGCAGTAATGCTCCAGCCATGTGAAGACACTGAATAGAGAAGTGGTTGAGTAGTGGGTTGAAATCTGGGTGCTGGAAGCCCGTGGAAAACCGTTCACCTGGCACAGAGCTGCCCAAGCACCGCACAGCCACCATTTTCTGGGGCCAGCCAAGACGCTCCAGGAAACAGGGCTCTATCTGCCGAGCCCTTCTCATTCTATGGAGGGGAAATCCCACAGCCACAACAGGGGGAGTCCAGGTAGGGTGAGGAGTGCCCCCATATATTCAGGTCAGCATGAAAGAGTCTGGGACATCCAAGGCTCTCCATAAACTTTACATGGCACGGAGTAAACTCATTTCAGCTCCAGATCTCTGGTGAACCTGTGTCATTACAGGCAGGTACACTTTATGTCTCAGAACCACAGCTTTCTTATCTGTACGGTGGAAGGGTTAATACCTACCTGTTGTCCTGGGGGTCATTTCAGGGGTGGAATGAAAACACTGCCTGCAAGTGTTCTTCAATCCCTGGTGTGCTTGTTAGATGCAAGGGATGAAGGACTAGAAAGTGGCCGCCATCTTGAAACTCCCCAAACGGCCCAGGCATTAATGTCTTAGCAGAACTGGTTTTTTCATTGACTGTCTTCTCAAACAGAAATGCAGTCTAACTGAAGACTGTGAGATTTGTATACCTCTCATTTTGTAAAAACAAAGAGAAGCCCTTAATCTCGTCAACATTTTTAGCTCCCCTAACTCTACCCTGGGCAGAAAAAAAAAAAAGATGTTTACCATGATGGGGACATGAGGACTTTTTTGGTTTGTTATTGCTCTTGGCAAAGCAGTTGTTTCAGGAAAATGCATGGTGGCCAGTCATCAGAAGCCTTTCCTGTGGACGATTGAAGTGTCTTCCTTTTCATAGGCAGGTTTTTTTTCTTTTCTTTTTTTTTTTTTTTTTAATTTTAAGCCAGTTTAATACTTTTGTTCGGTACCAGCCATTATTAATTTCTCTCAAGCACATATTTTAAATTCCTCGCATGACAGTTTTGAGAAACTAATGAAAATTAGAGTGTGTTAGCATATCACATTCCTACAGAGACCTGCTAATACATTCAATTACATTTAGTAATGGTAATGGGGACTATAGAGAAAAGCATTACCATTTATACCTGCTTGCTCATGTGCTGTCTCTGTCTCTCTCTGCACCAAATATTCAAAAAAATATAGAGAGAGTGTAAAGCAAAGGAAAAATCACTTTTGATGCTACTTTAAAAAATGACTTTCTGAAAATGCTTTGCTTCTTGATAAGAAATAGGATGGTTATGGCACATGTAACTTACTTTTTTGTGTCAGTTAGGAACATTAGTCCATTTATCTCCACTCCTGAAATTTTTCCATTTGTTCACCAAAGGCTTCAAAGGAATTACATAAAGATATTTTTCTGCCTAGATACATACTTTGGCAATTTGATTTTGTTTTAAAGTAGCATGATTGCATTTTCTTCCTCCACTCTATGAATCACAGCCAAAGGGAATTCCTTTGAAAACTTGATTAGGAACGTGAGACATGAATATCTGGTACATGATGGTGTTGATGTCCACCTGCCTCCCAAGCTTGGTTTAAAATTCAGCTCTGCCCAGCAGGGCTTACCTTGAGCTGTGTGGCGTTATTTTGTGACTGCGGGCCCAAGTGACTATGTGTGCTGCGACCAGCAGGTTGCCCAAATCACGTTTGGGCTAATAAATATGGGGTGTCTCAGTCCTTGATGTGAGACGCTTTTATAGCCTATTATGGAATAAATTATGTGCACGTTTATTCTTCATGAGTCTGTCGACTTCAGTCTGTTCTGTGTTAGATGGTGACCTTCTGGAATTCAGGGATCGTGCTGTTAAATTTATTTCGTGTTACTTGTATATGCATCTTGATGGGCGACAAATATATGAGTGAGTTTTTATCCGATGATTCGCTAGGCTAATGTTTTGAAATGTGTTTATTAATTTGTTTGTGTCAGAGCAAAGGCTAGCTGGTATTTCCCAGTAGGGAAGAGTAGTTAGTGCAAATATATAAACATCCGTTGACCTGGACAAGTTCTGTACAGGCAGGGTGCTCTGTGTGCTGGTTCTAAAGATAGACGAGACAAAGTTAATTACTTAAGCTGTAAATTGCAAGTACTTGGCAAATGAGAGTTATTCAGCGTCAAACCTTTTTTGCATTTTTGTAGTCTCGGAATTCATGCCAGGAAGCCAGAATTTCTAACTAGGAGGTAGTTACAATTCTAAGCATCATACTGTAGTTATAGGAATTATCCACGGAATACAAAAGCACAATTAATGAAGTTTCTAATTTAAAAAGTGCTGAGCATTATTGAGTACTTGGCCTGTGACTATATACATATTTTTGAGATAAGGATTATTAAATTTTATACGGCCCAGCCAATGTATATTTTTATGAGTGTGAATGGTGTCTCCAGTAAGACCCGTTTCTCCCTAAGCTTCCTGCAGACCTTAAAGCTGTGTCCACACTGGTCAGGAAGAATGGAGCTTCTGTTCTGGAGACCCCGGAGGAGTTATTCGTGATCCCTTTTCATCTTAGTGGGCTCCTTGAGCAAAGTGGGGGTGCTCCATCCTCTTCCAAAGTTCCGGCAGCCAGAGGCCTGCAGGGATAGCAGGGGAGGGGACAGCGTAAGGCTTACGCTCCCTCACAGCTGCCTCCTTTCCCACTAAAAAGGGTTGAAAAATGTGCTTGCAGATGTTTTCTTTGCATCTTTCTTTGGAAGGATTTTTACGTGTTCACTCTTAGAATATCACAAAGTAACAGTTATTCAGGTTTATCAATTTGAACATCCATTCTATTTTGCATGGCAGCCAGTACCCTAAAAAACTTAAGGAGAGGTAATCTTTTTTTTTTCAAACTATAAAAAGCAGATTTTGTGGCAAAGAAATTTGAACGACCAGTTTTTACATAATTGCGAAGGAATTATTATCACATAAACATCTTATCATAAAAATTCTTGTGATAAAAATTTTATCGAATAAAATGTTATGTGAGTCTATAAGAGAATGTCCATATTTCTAATCAAGGCATGCTCAAAGTATATAGGGCTAAAAAAAATAACAATGTCAGGAGTTTGCTTTAAGATACTTCACGGGGAACAAACCATAAGCAACTCTGAACGATAGAGAACAAACTGAGGGTTGCTGGAGGGGACGTGATGGGGAGGGGCGGGATTAGATGGGTGATGGGCATTAAGGAGGGCATTTGGGATGAGCACGGGGTGTCATATGTAAGTGATGAGTCACTAAATCTATACCTGAAACCAATTCTACACTCTATGCTGTATGTTAACTAACGTGAATTTAAATAAAATCTTGGAAGGAAAAAAAAAAGATACTTAAAGAGAGAAGAAATAGGTGAATCGGGGCATCTGGGTGGCTCAGTCGGTGGAGCGTCTGACTTGGGCTTAGGTCATGATCTCACGGTTCGTGGGTTCCAGCCCCACTGCTGTCAGCCTGTCAGCACAGAGCTCGCTTGGGATCCCCTGTCCCTGTCTCTCTCTGCCCTTCCCCCGCTTATGCTCTAAAAGAAGGAAAAAAAAAAAGGTGAAGCATGTATGTTAAAATCTAGAAAGTTTTTGATTCTGGATGATAAGTATATAGTGTTCATTATCCCATTCTCTTTTGTGTATATTTGAATATTTCATAATAAGAAATGCTTAAAAAGGCAAATGAGTATATCCTCATTCCCTTTTTATAAATGGAAGAAAGTGAAATGACTGGCCCGCAGTCATAAAGCTGAAAAGTGGTAGGACCAGACTTAAATCTCAGACTCCTCTCTCTCCTTCCATGTATTTTACATCTCCAGAACTGAAGGCACTTATTTATTTATACATTTATTTTCCAATCTCGGGTGCCCAGGGTTCCTTCTTGATGCACTCTCATTGTTTCATTCGTTGCTTTTTTTCTGTTTTATTATGATGACAGGTAATCTTTAATAGCCACTTAGAAACATGAACAACTTCTAATTGAGACAGTTACTTATTGATTTGCTTTAATTAGGAAAGGTTGCTGCTGGTGGTAAAGGGCAAGAATATTGCGGGTTCTTTTGTAAGGGTAGAGATGCGGAAAAGAGCATGAGAGCTGAATTGTTCAGTGGAGACCACACAGGTTACAGCTAAAAAGGCTTACGGGTGGTAAGAGATGATAAACAAAAGAAACAGAGCTCTGCAAAATCTAACCACGTTTCAAGGAGGAACCCTAAAGTATGTTCAAAACGCTAAAACTTGTCTCACAAATTAAAGGAAAACATATTTTAACCTAAACATTTACCCAAATAAACCGGTATTACTATGTTCTTCCCATTAAAAACGGGTCCAATGGGAAGTGTCCTTATTAACAGAAATAAACTTTTAGGGAGGCTATTTCCTCGATACCAAAATGGAAGAACACCTAGAAAAGTTGCCAACCCAAATGGCCACCGGCTTTGCAAGATTTTGTGTCCAAGCCATGACCTGTAAAGTTAGACCTGGGGACTTTGTCTTTAAGAAGATCACTCAGATGCTTATCTTGTTGCCTAGCAGTTAAGTATTTTTTAATTTAGTGTTAGCTTCCCTTGTTCTGCCTCCTCAACTCCTCAAATATCCCTTTGAAGATTCATTGAACTCTTGTAGAAACTTAAAGATTGCCTAATAGTAAGTTTGGGTTCCTTAATCCTCTGTAAATCTCCTTTAACATCCAGTAGACATTAATAATAGCCGCACACTGATAGATGGGCATGGCTGGACACGGGATCTGAGAAGTCTGGACTTTTCACCGGAACCCTGGAGTTTTCTGCCTGGAACAGCCTAGCTCAATGCTCAGCTCTTTCAGCTAAGATATTGGGTTCGAAGTTGGAAGTCCAACACTGGGAGATTTCCCCCAAGAATTTCCCTTCCCACGTTTGTCCATTGAAACGGGCATCGGTAGCACACAATGCCATCTCCTGCCCAGTTGCTGGAAAGTTCTGTGTAGGAGCTGCTGGACTCATGGGCCGCCATGGATGTGATCAGTGGGTGCGATCAAGAAAGTCACACCCATTTGGAAGGTGGACCTTCCGGATGTGGTACCAGTCAGAGCGTATTTCAGGACTGCTGCGCGTCAGGCTGCCCCCAACTTGGTTATCGCCTTCTGCAAACTCTCCGACACTCTCCCTCTCCCGGCCTTGAAAAAAATTTCTTTTGCTCAAAAATCTAATGGGTAGATGATTAGACTCTCATCATAAAATTTCAAAATGTCTATAAAGAGTGTGTGTGTGTTTTAAAATGATGATTCAGATCCTAAATTTTTAAGAGTTTTGTACATGATTAACATCCAGCTGTCTCAAAGCCCTGCTGGGAGCTTTCTTTGGTATTCGGCCCCGCATGCCTTTGAGAGACTTCTGTGGTTACATGTGTGGTATTTGATCAAAAGCATGCAACACAGAATCTCTTCATCTTACCTATTAACTTTGAGTAAGTTTTAGAGTTTGGCGGTAAAATCCTTGTTTGTTTCGCTGGAATTTTGAATTCGTGATGTGTTTACTAAAGCTATTTTTCACTTAATTATAAAACGCCTCAAAGAAAATCACATTCTTAGGATACTTGCTTTTTTGTTGCAATAATGACAGACTGCCATGAAGACGTTTGGTTTATTTTCCTATTTTATTGTTCTGTTTTAATTCGTACAGATCCGGAAATAATGAATTATCCCTTTTGTTCAAACTTTCCTTTTTGTTTTCTGTAAAGTGAACAATGGGGTTATTGTACACACATCGCACGATGTTTTTTCCCTCTCTCTGCATGGGGAAAATAATGAGCTAGATTGCGGCCCACTGTTTGTGACATTCGTAATTGTTTCTTAGTTAAAAAGAAAATCCATTTGTTTTTAAACCTTCCCACTTGAAAGGGCTGATAAAAGTGTTTAGTTTCCAGCTTTTCCATTGCCTCTCATTGTCATGGTCAGTGCATTTAATTCTATATATGAGCTGTGAAAAAGGCCCTGAGTAAAGGTCCCTTGGGTAGAAATGTCATCTCTCTGGGCCTCAGACTCCTCAGCTGTAAAATGGGAGACTTACCCTGCAGGATTCCAAAAGGCTTTTAAAGTCCAATTTGGAAGACCCAGTGATCATGGCAATGTTCAGGGTTAATAAGTCCTTTATTTCAGTGGCTGAATTACCCTACTCCTGTAATGCATTTTTAACATGTGACCTTTCCATTTGAGCTGCAACGTCCCGTTTTGCAAGTTCCCTGAAAGACGTTCTTTCTGAGAGGCTCCTAGCGGCATTTAGTGCCACGGTCATGTAGCCCAACCCTTTCATTGTACAGATAAGGAAAACAAAGCTGTGTTTTAGTGAAACATCAACGTGAGAGCAAATAAACTGACTTCTTGTTTTCTTTCTAATAGCTATGCAACCCCGGTCTTACTATAAATAATTCCAAACCGAGGCTGCAACATCGCAAAGCTAATTCCATAAAACATGCCTATGGAAGGTCAAAACCTGCCTGCTTCCTCCAAGGCCACCCCTCTCCCACGTTGGGTGTGTGGGGGCTCAGTGCCAATGCGAACGGCATCCCGGGGGGCAGGGGGTAGCTGGTCGCCATCTACACCTTTGTCACCCCAGAATGAAGTCCCAGAAAAGGAACAGAAAGCCCGAGCCACTTAGGTGTGCCTAACTCTGTGAGGATAAGTATTACTTCCCCACATACGAGAAATTTAGCACATGAACTCATCATGACGTAATAACCAATCTATTCGTTTATTCTGTGAGGAACACTTAGCTGTTTCCTATCTATTTAATGCTCTCTGCTTTGACATTCTATTTGATATTGCAGATCCTTGTGCCGATGGACACGTGAATAATTATTTATTCACCTTTTTTAAGAGATGGAGCTGTTTTAGGGCTGACATTTTGCACATGCAAGAGATTTATATTTTGAGCTGACCTTTTGCACGTGGTCTGTGCTTGTCCTCGGAGAAGCTCACGAATACACCGGAAGGAAAGAATTGCTTGGTGTAGAGAAATAAAGCGGTGAGCGGGGAGAGGTCTGGCCAGAGATCGGAGCGCAGGTGAGGGGTCAGATCTCTGTCACTCATCTTACTTTCCGAGACCTTTGCTTTTACACCAGTGGGTGTAACTCTGCCAGCTCCTGAAACTGATTGTGGAAGCATGTTTTCTTTTTTAATCGTTAGCACTATTTTTGCCTGTGGAGCAGACTTTTAGTACCTAGATCAGCAGGGAGGACCAGGAAGTGGGTTGAGCAAGTGGCAGACCTTTCCTCCTAAACCCAGAACTCCATCCTGACAGAAGTTTTATTCAGATTCCAGGGATGTTCCCCGTCTTCTAGATCCCTCCAGCTGGGATGGGGAAAAAAATTGTAAAATCTTCCCACCATCCTCACATTCCATTGTTCTCCAGTGTCCTATATACCCTTCCATTTTATTTGATGGGGCTCACCCAGAGCCTTTGCGGCCAAGTGCAACATTGCTGCTAAACAAACAGCAACCTGAAGTTGCTTACATGGTCTTTCGCGATGGGATCTGTGTGGGATTTCAGGATGACCTCGGACAGCACAACGCCTATGATAACAAGGCTTGCCCCAAATGGAACGCTACATTTTGTTGTGTGTCCAGACTCCTCCTCTTGAGCAAAGGGTTTTCATAGATTCTCAAGTATCTGCTGTTTTTTTGAAAGCTGTTAGAAGGGAAACACAGGGTAGCTGGACTAAAGAAAAGACCTCAGGTTTCACGAGGGGACAAATGAAAGTATGTTGTTGCCGTCACAGAATTAGCTCTAGCAGATGGGTGGTCAACGGGCCAGGAGCCTGAGGGTGTGGGACCACAAACTTTGCCACCGCTGGTGCTGCGTGAGCCACAAGCAACGTGTGTGGTTTCTCATACAGACGCAGGAGAAGTCTACCCGTGAGCTAAAGCCTAAGAATGGGGAAAGAGAAGAACGTAATGACTCATGCAATGTTCTTGAGTAAATTGTACGCATGCAATAAAAATATCCGTATGCTTCTGTAGCAGAACATCACAGTTTCTGTTTTGACGGAGCAGCACATGAGAAGATAATCCCACATGATTTAAATTGGACAGCAGGGGCTGGAGGGAGGATGCATAATCAAATTATCAGAAAGCATCTTTTGTAAAAAAAAAAAAGTGTTTATTCATTTTGAGAGAGAGAGCATGGGCAGGGGAGGGGGAGAGAGAGAGAGAAAGAGAGAGAGAGAAAGAAGGAAAAGAAAAGAAAGGAAGAAAATATATAGAAAGAAAGAAAGAAAGAAAGAAAGAAAGAAAGAAAGAAAAAGAAAAAGAAAGAAAGAAAGAAAGAAAGAAAGAAAGAAAGAAAGAAAGAAAGAAAAGGAAGAAAATATATCCCAAGCAGGCTCTATGCTGTCAACACAGAGCCCAACGCTGGGCTCAGGCCCATGAACCACGAGATCACGACCTGAGCCAAAATCAAGAGTTGGATGCTTAATCAACTGAGCCACCCAGCTTCTCCAGAAAACACCTTTATTAAAAGTATGAAATAGAGTACCTTTATGTGAAAGGTAGTCTGCAAAATGACTGAATCATATGATATAATTATACTTGAGTATAAACCATGAAGCTTGAGTAATAGTTTCAATTGTATTACACTGAGACCTCCTGAAAATTAAGTCAAAAAGACTATTTCATTCTATTTGTTAATGCTTCTTTTAAAAATTAAGAATGTATTTTTGTTTATAGTTAAATATAGTTAAACATATATTTATAGTTAAAGTACATAGTTAAATATGGTTAAATATATTTGATAAGTTATGTTCTATACTCTCCCTGTATACTGTATTTTTCCTCTATATTTGATATATTTTCCAGATATATCTTTATGGGCTTCAGCATCCCATCAGTTTTTTTTAAAAGGAATTTAAATATTGGCTTAGTAATTAGATGAGTCTTTTACAGTCCTTTTAATTTTGTAGATAGCTTTTTTTCTTAATTATCTAAGGTAAGGGGGACAAGATCAACTAAAAAGCACAGTAAAGACGCTAATTTTATCCAAGCGTGTAGTAGTTTTCCAATCCTTCATTTCACTTTGATATAGTTTAAAAAAGACCACTTGTCTGATTTGAATTTTACTCCTTTTATCCTGGGGAAACATTTAGAGGGAAGAGAATAAAATCTCCAACTGGAAAATCATCCCAAATTGCTTGGACTTACCACTTCTCTACGAATGAGAAGCAATTTTAAGTTGAGTTTTTCTGCTTGGGTAAAGTGTATACTCCGAAGCATTTTGTGACACAGGATTTGGTATACTTTTTCAGAAGGCTTTGCTGAAAAGAAAGAAAGAAAAAAATTATGAGTGCCTGACATATTAGCAAGGGTTTGTTTGGGAACTTAACTTGCCTGGGGTTAACCAGTGTTGTAGGTCCAAAGTAGCTCAGTTTAAATGTCACATATAATGACAAGTAGGAAAATTGGGACGTTATTTGCATGTGAATGGGGATAAAGGTGACTGGATGTTGATTCATTGCGTGATGAATGTTTGCCCTTGGTGAAATGTTTTACCTTCCGTGAAATTATAAACAATATTTCTTATTGACTGTAAAATGTAGACACCAAGCCCAGAAGTCCTTGCTCCTGAAATGCTACTCCTATTAGAAAACTGAGGAGACAAGGAGACTTGGAATTCTGCCCTTTTGAAATTAGGACTTCCCTTAATGTGTCTTTATTTGGGAGGGACGAGGGAGGAATAGGGTACTATATTCCAAAAAGCATTAGAGATGAGTGGACAGAGACATTTTACTAGCATTCCTTAGAAAATATTTTTGAAGTCTTCAGAATAAATTAGATTTATTCTTATTTTGTTATTAGTGTTTATTGATCTAAGGTGCTTTTTTATTTATAAAGTTAATGCTTTCGTGGAAATAAACACAACCTCAACTATGAGACTGAAGGAGCAATTTTTTTCTAGACAGTATCAGTACCTCGTCAAGACTTAGAGAGTCTTAGAACTTGGTCAGAGGGGCGCCTGGGTGGCGCAGTCGGTTAAGCGTCCGGCTTCAGCCAGGTCACGATCTCGCGGTCCGTGAGTTCGAGCCCCGCGTCAGGCTCTGGGCTGATGGCTCGGAGCCTGGAGCCTGTTTCCGATTCTGTGTCTCCCTCTCTCTCTGACCCTCCCCCGTTCATGCTCTGTCTCTCTCTGTCCCAAAAATAAAATAAAATAAAAAAATTAAAAAAAAAAAAAAAAAAAAAGAACTTGGTCAGAACCATAAATATGTTTCTTAATTTTTTTTTGTAGAAACGTTATCAAATATATACATTGATTTTTTTTTTTTCAAAACCGGTATGCTTCCTAATCCTTTCATTCAACTAGATCATAGTTAAAGCATGATTTTATGGTGTAATTATAAACCCTCGGATGTGCACGTATTTGTACGTGGACCATCTGTCTGAACTCGGGAATTCTCCCAATCACCAAAGAGAAATGGGATTCACAGAAGGCCCTTGATTTGCCCTTGGTCAAATCATAAATTAGGATCAGAGTCAGAATTAGCATCGACCAGCAGCCCTGAAGTTTGAGCTTGTTACTGAAGCATGCTGGGTGTAGTTTGATCTGTAGAGAAACGGAGATCGGGCTGCTCACACAGGTTTCTGTACTCTGTGAAGAGAGACAACAAAACCGAACATCAGAGACCCCATGGGAAGCCCCCTTCATCGGGCATGGAACACCAGTGTCCCGGGACTTTAAGAAGGCGATGCCACAGTCAGAGGCTCTGTGGGATACCCCTCCCCGCCACCCTGCCCCACAGGATGCCTGGATGATTTGAAGAAATGCCACCGGCGGCTGATGGCGAGTGCGAGGAGAAGCGCTGACCTCCCCCTTGGGACTCACAGGGCCTGACCTCTGTCTTTTAAGAAATTGAGCAAAGGCCAGCTCCCCTGGGCTATACAAGGTCAGCATTTCAGTCAGCACCACCTGTGGAAGCTGGTTCAGAAATTGTTTTCAAAGAAGCACTCTCCAGGTTCCTTTCTCTAAGTTCATCCAGTCTGCTTCTAAAACAAAAGGAATATTGTCCCTTCTTCTGCTTGAGGTGATGACGCTGACCCCCCAGGTCAGAATCCTAGAATTTTCCTGTAGCTGAATATATTTATAAATTTACTGCAGCTTAAACGTGCAGACCGTCTGGAGAAAGAGAGCCGGTGGCATTGAACTTCGATGTAGTAGGTGTCATCTTGTTCCGGTGTGCCGGTGTTTCATCTCAAAGGGCTTTCCATAGTTTTGCACAGCAAAGGCCTTAACACAGATGGGCTTAAGCTGAGAAGCAGGCCAGGGATAAGAGCATAAGGATTAGTGCGGCCTGTGGCAAACTGAACTTTGTGTTTTATTCGGGAAAGGGTGATGGGCTCTGGCTGAATGTTGTGTGAGAAATACAGATCCAGGGCTGTCAGCTCTTAAGACTTGTTTCATAATAAACTAAAACTGAATCTTTATATGAGACCATTAAAAAAACTTAAGTAGCAGTCTGAGCTTAATAAAATACGTGAACAGGCCAGAACCGACCCTTGGGTCATCAGGTTGCAGCACAATAGGATCATTATCAATGGCAAGCCCTGTGCCAAGTGTTCTGTGTATGTGAGCTTTTTAACTTTCGGCACAAGCTTGTGAGATAAGTATTGGTACCCTGTTTTACTAAAAGGATACTGGAGTTCAGTGTAGTTAAGTAACTTGCATAGGATTTAGCAGCGATGACGTAGGAGGAAAAGGAACCCACGCTCAGACTTTGAGTTAGCAAATATTTATTGAGCCCGTGACGGTTTCCAGGGACTTGCTAGGCGCTAGGGATCCAATAGGGAATGAGACAAATGCAGAAGGCATCTAGTCTATGTAAGTTAAAACATGGGAGATGAGGGCAAGGGTAAGATGCTTTTGGAGTCCACAAGAAGAGAAGGCTTTCAGGGGGTTACATGATCTGGGACCTGAGGGATGAGTAGGAGTTGGCCAAATGAAAGGGGTATTGATGGGAATTGTGGTTAGGAGTACGTAGCAGGAATCCCAGAGGTGAGGGAGGACGGACAACCTAGGAAGTGATAGATGTTTGCTGTAACTGAAGATGGAACTCAGCATAGAGATGGGGAAGGACAAAAAGAGATAAAACTAGAGAGATGAGTCAAGGGACACAGTTTTGTTTCTTTCCAGCTTTACTGAGGTTTGGTGGGCAAATAAAAATGATATGTATTTAGGGGGTACAATGTGATTTTTAAAGGTGTACAACGTGGTTTAATATATGTATACATTGTAAAATGATCATCATAATTGAGCTAATTAATATATCTATCACCTTGCAGAGTGACCCTTTGTATGCATGTGTGTATGTGATGAGCACACTTAAGATCTACTCTCAGAAAATTTCAAATCTACAATACAGTATTATTCACTTTAATTACTCTGCTATATATTAGATACAAGAATGTATTCATCTTATAACTAAAAGTTTGCATCCTTTGGCCAACATTTCCCCATCCCCCACCCCCCGCCCCCACCACCCATACCTACCCTTGGCGGGCACTGTTTTCTTTGGTTCTGTGAGTGACTTTTTAGGATTCCACATGTAAGTGAGATCATACAGCATTTATCTCTCTGTGCCTGGCTTATCTCCCTTAATATAACGTCCTCCAGGTTTATCCAGGTTGTTGCAAATAGGATTCCCTTCTTTTTCATAGCTGAATATTCCTCTCTCTCTCTGTGTGTGTGTGTGTGTGTGTGTGTGTGTATGTGTGTGTGTATCATTTATTAATTACAGACATTGAGGTTGTCTTTTTATCTTGGCTGTTGTCAACAGTGCTTCAATGAACATAGAGGATACAGGTGCCCCTTCAAGATACTGATTCATTTCCTTTGGATATATACCTGGAAGTGGGATTGCTGGGTCATATAGTAGTTCTATTTTTAAGGTTTTGAGAACCTCCATACTGTTTTTCATAATGGCTGTACCAGTTTATATTCCTACCAGCAGGACACAAGGATTCCCTTTTCTCCATATCCTTGTTGATGTCTGTTCTCTCGTGTCTTTTTGGTAGTAGCCATTCTAGCACATGTGAGGTGTGATATGAACCGTGGTTTTGATTTGCATTTCCTTCATGATTAGTGATGTCAAGCACTTTTTCATATACTGGTTGGTGGACCATTTGTATGTTTTCTTTGGAAAAATGCTTATTCTAGTCCTTTGCCCATTTTTTAAATTGGGTTATTTGAGGGGTGCCTGGATGGGCTCAGTTGGTTGAAAATCAGACTTTTGATTTTGGCTCAGGTCATGATCTCACGGTTCATGAGTTTAAGCCCCACGTAGGGTCCCTCTCCCTGCCCCTCCCCGCTTGTGCTCTCTCTCTCATAATAAACGTAAAAAAAATTCATTGGGTTATTTTTTTTTTTACTATTGAGTTGTGTGAATTCCTTATATGTTTTGAATATTAACCCCCTTTCAAATATTTGGTTTGCAAATATTTTCTCCCACTCGGTAGGTTGCCTTTTCATTTTGTTGTTTCCTTTGCTGTGAAGAAGCTTTTCAGTTTGATGTAGTCCCACTTGTTTGTTTTTGCTTTTGTTTCCTGAGCTTTTGATACTGTGCCCCCAAAATCATTTCTGAGACCAATGACAAAGAAATTTTTCCCTGTGTTTTCTTCCAGGAGTTTTGGTTTCAGGTCTTATATTTAAGTCTTTAATCGCTTTCGAGTTCATTTTGCACACAAAGTTTTAAACGGGAACGACTTGATAATTTGAGTGTTAGTATGATCACTCTGGCAACAACATAGAGAGAGCAAATTTAGAAGGTCATTGATTATGGAGGTGATAATAGAAGGAAGGAGACCTTTAGGAAGCTAATTGGAGCAATCCAGGAGAGGGGAAAGTGCCTTAAAACGGGGTAGTGACATGAAATTTTCATTAGGTGATGCAGGAAACATTTAAGGGGTAGAATAAACCCAAAACGGTGACTAAGTAGAGTCAAGGAGTGAGAGAGAGAGGATAATCAAAGGCGAGGTTAAGATTTTGCTAATTGTGTACATGGTGAAACCATTCAGAATTTGCAAAGAACTGGCTTTGAGGGGGGGTGCAGATTAAGCAACCTGATTTAGATGGATTGAGTCCAAGAATGATGTTCCAGTGGGATATGCAAGTGGAAATTCCCAGAAGTCAGTCAGTGATATTGATCTGACACTCTGGGGGCCACTCTGGGCTAGGCATATAGACTATAAGTGTGTCAAATGGGATGGAAAGTATTGAAGAAGGCATGTATTGAGAAGAAGCATAATCCCTCTCAGATACTAGTTCTAGACATTGTGAATCACTGAAGACAGCTCTCATCAGGGCTCCTGGAGCCCTGGCAGGATGTCACTCTGAGCAGGTAGAATATCACTGCCATCAAGTTGAGTTCATCTCCCAGGAGGAGATTTAGGTGAAAGTGTATCCTTGGAGCTTATCTTAGATGTAATACTCTATAATTGAGGTGACAGAGACTGTTCATTTCACCCAAACCCAGAGCTCTGTAGGAACTCTTCAAGAGATTTAAGTCAGCTGATGAAGGTTATGTGACAGAATTTGAACACATATTCCTGGAACTTGATGTTACCACATCATCAGCTAGTTAGCTCTATTCTGGTTAGTAGGGGAGACTTCTGTGTCTGAGGCCAGCTTTCTAACTGTCTTGGAGAAGTAGATTGTGGAAAGCATTGCTACAATCCCCAGACCACTGCCAAGAAAGATCAAAGCCTCTGGCAGACCAGGATGTACCCCACCATCATCCCCCTTCCAGTTGATGTACAAGACCTACGAACCATTCCTCTGCTAAAATCACTCAACTCTGGAAGAGATGTAAGCAACAGTTTCAAGTCTGGATCTACAAAGCTGGAGATAATTTCTTAAATATCTCTGTTTATGCAGCACAAATGGGCTTGTATTGTTCCCTTTTTGGTGCCTCCGCAAGTCAGCTAGAGAATAGAGAAGGTAACTAGAAGTAATTGGTCTGGAACTTTTGGAACGGCAAATCAATCAAAAATTTAGTAACGTATTTAAGTACCAGTTAAAAGTTCTTGACCAATGACACTTCGCCATATACATTTAATGACTATAAAAACTTGATAGGAAACATTACTTTTCTTCCATATGAACATTCCATTAAGCTTTAGCTGTTTGAAATGGTGAAACCCATTGCCCTGCAAGATAGAATTGATCGTGGAAGCATATTCACACAAGAGGATGTTTTTTTTAGATTACCTCGTTGGATTCTGATTAGCAATGTTTATGTTCCATTTAATGTTTTCCATATGCTGGTTACTATTTGAAAGTTTGGTCTGTGCATTTATCCTCATCACCAGCTGTGGAAGTCGACCCTGTGCAGCAGCTTCAGACCCAATGTCTGGATATTCTGGCATCCTGACCACCAGAACTGTTGATTTTAGTCTCATTTCATTGTTCTTGGAATGCGGGTTTGGATGACCGATTTGTGAATATCATCACAAACTTCAAATGTCCTTCATCTTTATGATGGGACCATTTTGTCCCACGCTTAGCTGACTTAAAATTTGAAGAATCTTGGCATTTTCCATAGCTGTAAAGATGAACCTGAATATTCTCAAAAAAAAAAAAAAGCACATGAGATAAATTATATGGTGGCTTTTTAAAAGTAGCTTTAGTTTTGTAAAAGTGATGCATATACGATGAATGAAAGGAAAGTCAACTAATCAAAGTACAAAAAGTAGGAAAAAAGTCACCTGAAATTTTACCACCTGGGCAAGAACATAGTTCAGTGTTCATCCTTCCCAGATTTCTCCAAGTCTTTTAAATGATATTGGTAATTAGTAAGACTAGAAGTGTCTTATTAATCTATCAGTGTCTTGACTGATAGTGAGTATATAATTTATCGTCCACACATGGATACTTCTGTGAGTGAATAATTAGGCGAGGACAACAAGTATGTACCTGGACTGTCCTCGGCACCTGGGACTGGGATTACCTAAGTCTTAGACCCATTGCCGTGTACAAATTTGTTATTTCATTATAATTTATTGGACACTTATTCTATGCCAGGCGTGAGTCGATAAAGTAAATAAAACACAGACTCTGCTCCTCTGGCCTCACAGTCCAACAGCAGTTAAATGCCATGCAGTGGGGACTGTGGTGGAAAGATGGCTCTCGTATTATGGGAAAATAAATGGTCAGTCCATGAAGGCTCAGAGTGAGCAGTAGAAAGGCTGACGCGAGTTTCAAAGGGTTGATGGGGTTAGCCTGGCAGAGAAGAGAGCAGAGGACATTCCCACTAAAAAGGGATGATACATACAAAGACTATGCAAAGGGAACAAAGCATATGGGATATTGGGAACTTGCAAAAGGCTCAGGAGGATGAGAACTTTCGGGGGGAAAGTCATCAGACTTGACTTTAGAATGCTGGCTCAAGATGCTACTCGTGGGGAAGAATGGGATGTATCTGAGGCAATTTGGAGCCTGAATCATCAGTGTTTGGGGCAGTGGAGAGGAGAGTTTCCTGAAGCCCAACTCGGGCACTGGCCTGGACCGCGGGAACATTCGCAGAGACACGTAACGCCGAAGAGGGAGCTGGTTTGGGAGGGAAGGAAGCAGGTGATGGCTATGTTTGTGTAGTTCGAGGCTCCAGTAGGGCATCCAGGTGGAGATGTCTGTCCGTGTGACTTTGGTTGGAACTCAGTAGAGAGCTCTAGGCTGGGGAGAGAAATTGAGGAATTGGTGGTTTATAGGCAGTATTTGAAGCCATGGGAATTTGAGGCCAGTTTGATTTTTATTACTTATCATGAATTTCTATTAACTCTGGTTCAAGGTTATTGAATTTGTAATAGAGTAGAATAAATGGGAGCTTAAGTGATGACATTTTGAAATTCATTCATCCCCACCCATTTTCATGAAAGAAACATTTGTCTGGGAGATGTAAAATACCGCTATTCAGAATTTATTGTCCAAAGGAATTGGCAAAGAGACTTTCCGCCAAAAATCAGATTTAGAAAAGTCAACCTTCTTTCTATTTTATAATAAAGAGAGTAATTAAAGCTCTCTGGTTAAAATTCCAAATAATTACAGTCGAGCCTGTATCAGTCGTGGGGACCGGGAGCCTTTTGGATCCTTGAAATCCACAAACAGTCCTGCTGTATTGTAGCCACAACTTTGTCTCTTGCTAATCTTGAGCATTTCTCCCCTGAGAGTTGCTTGGCTTTTGAGATTTCAACATACACAGGAAGAATAAAAATATAAGGGAGAATAATCGAAGAATAGGGGAGCTAGGAGAAACCTGAGAGATTCTTGATTCAGCTGTGTCAGTGTTTTCGAAGAGGAAGCTGAAGACAGGTCACAGGGCCCCAGGGTCCAGCAGGGGTCAAAGTGCTGTAGCTCAACCATTCCTAGCACCCCCGTGGCGATGAATGAGCGATCCCTTCGGTATTCAATAAAAACAATTTTGATTTTACTCTTTGCCATTTAGAAGCATTGCTATCTCAAACTACTGATAAATAAAAGCGTGTGATAACTACATCTTAATTGGCCAACATGTAGGAACAGAAAGTAAATAGAGACAAAGGAGCTTTCTTTATTCAGTTGCTTTGTATTTTTCTTGTAAATTGCAAATAGACAAAGTGTGTTATCTCTCTGGCTACATGTCCTTTAATTGCACTAAAGGCCATTTGGTTTCATCATAAAGTCCAAGTATTGCCTCTGATTTAATAAGGCTTATTACTGTCTTATAAATATACCATTTTATAAGCATTTGATAACCATTGGCATTCTCCTCTGAATCTAGCAAAACACACAGGTAAGAAAGGACAGCGAAGCAGAGAAACTGATGTTTTCTGTTATTTTCTCCCACTAATTTTCTCACTGGGTGAGAGGGGTCTAGGCATTGGAGACACTGTGGTGTAGTGGAAATAGAGAAGGCAGACGCTGTTCAGCCTGTGGCCCTCAGTGGCCTCTTGTGGCTCCCATCCCGATTCACTCTTTCATATGGGAGTGTTGGGCCAGATTGTTTTTATGGCTCTTTGCAACTCTAACAGTCTATTATCCAACAGTCAAGGCATAAATTTTCGTTTTCCCACAATTTTCAACTCACGCTTTTCCTTATCTAACGTGTTGCTGAATCTTGTCACTTTATTGGGTCAACATTAATTTACTATTTATTATTTATGTCCTTGGTGCCAGCCAATGTCTTAGATGCCCTTTTTTTTTTTTTTTTTTTTGCCTGCCATCTCTTACATTCACTAGACCTGCCTCCTCTGAGAGCTGAGAACACCCAAATCTGTGACTTCCATTTCCTTGCCTCTTAGAGACTAAACATGCCTTCCAAGTTCACAGATGCCCGTCCTTAAATACACACTCTACCATATTCCTTTCTGCAGAGTATACCTTCGGAGTAGTCCAAGGTACTGATGTTTTATTGTCTCAATTTAAAATTAGAAAATGAGAAGCAAGTTGGACAAATTATGAAACCTCTTTAAAATCCACATATTTCCGGAAACATCCAATTTTGATCTAAATAGGAAATAAAGTAGTAGTCAGAAATAAATACTCCTAGATGTAGTTAAGTTGACTTGCTTCATACTCAGAAATTCAAATAAGAATAATATGCAAAGCTTGCTTGCATTGCTCTTTAAAAATCCCATTTCATTTGGTTGTTTCATTTACAAAATGGCAGCCAGAGACGTTTAGGACAGTGGAAATGTATGTCTCCACTGCACATATTACAAATATAAAGTGTACATGTGAAGACGTCACACATCCATATGCATGTTATCTATTGCTCTGTCGAGCAGTCCTCTTAATTACGCTTTATATATGCTTTGTGCAGCCAGGCATTGATCTTTCAAGTACCGTTGTCTGGTTCAGAGACTTGTAATTAGGCAGAAAGATCTGGTAAAATGGATTCTGTGGAATTATTCAAATGTTCTGTGTGTATGAAATTGTTCAGCTAGGATTATTTATCTGGAAAAAGGCGCTTTTACATTTGCACCGAGCCTATTTCAAAATTTCGATTCCTCTCCATTATTTACCGATAGCTCATGCATTTCTTGGACAGTTGCAAATTGCAGGGCTTTTCTGTTTTGATATGAAACTGCTTTGTGCTTTCCTGTGGGCTTGTTAATTGGTGAGCTCTTTATCCAGGAGATCAAGAATCAGGGGCTTCTTTATTAACCCATTGTGAGCTCTCAAATAGTCCCCATGGGTGTGGAGAAGAGGAGTTGCCGTTGAGACTTCATGCTCTTCCTGTTCTTTTACGACACCGATCACAGCCTGGAAGATACAGTCGAGAATGACAAGGAGAATTTAATAAACAGCTTAGAATAGAATCTCCTGATACTGAGGGTTCTGTAACGAGCCTTTTTGTCTCCCCCCCCCCCCCCACCGCCCTTTTTTGGTTAGCATTTGCGATTCCTTTGACTTATGGCAACTTTCTCCTGCAGGATGAAACAATCCTGATAAGGATTTAAAAATATATGTAATTGAATTTTGCGTTGCAGCCTGAAAACCATGAAAAGAACAATGTTTGTTTTTCCGGAAGGCATTGTCCTGCTCCGTAGGTGGTGATGTGAACATTCTTTGAATTTTCTCCCCTGAAAATAGACCGGGAGATTCCTTGTTCCTCGCTCACGCACAAACACACCATCATCACGCGCTTTCCCATAAATGTATGAATTTACCTTCTGAGTGGCCTGAGAAATTATCTCTGTACAAAGAGCTCCCTGGGGATTGGTAAGGTTTGGAACTGGGGGAGAGAGTGAAAGAAGCCCAACACAGTTTGAGTGGCTCTTAGGGAGTTAAATTCTCCATCGCTACATGGTTTGTTTGTGTGTTTATTTATATTTTATTTGTTTGTTTGTTTGTTTGTTTTTGCCAAAACACACGACTCCCCTTTCTAGGACACTGCTATTGCTCTATGTTTGCATTGTAGGGTATGGTTTTTCTTCCTTCTGATTAGCCTCTGCTTTTTTCTCCTGCTGCTGGCCGCCATCCCGATAGAAGTGCATGTGAGTAAGCAGTAAGCTCCAGCTTGCAGGGGGGGATTTTTTTTCCTCATGACTCTTAACGGCTTTTTACCTCAGAATGATTTTGTCTGGGTGGCTTGACTAGTTTTTTTCTTAAGCACACACACACACACACACACACACACGCACACACACACACACGCTTGTTGCTAGTTTGCCATCCATCCTCCCACCGAACTCACTAGAATCTTCTTGGTCGGCCTGGAAATTGGTGGCAGTCACATGGGGGTCCTTTAGATTGACAAGAAGGACAAGCCCAAGCGATGGGGACCATGAGAACCCACGCATGCATTACATACCTGTTCAGTCATCATCCTAAAGGCAACCAGTGACTACTTTCACGTGCTGAAATCCCCATTCCCTCTGTATTTTCCTTGCCCTTCCTACGTTTCTTTCCCAAAGAGGACGTTGGTGAATGTTTCACTTCTCATATAAATGGCCCGTGAAGAAAGGGTAAAAATACACACGTCGTGTGTCACATAGGCTTGTTGGGGCACGAAAATTTTTCTGTTGACCAAAGTATTTGTAGAGTGAACAAGGCACTCTGAGGTGCACACAAATAGACTTCATACGTAAGCATCAAAAGAGCACTTGACTAATTGTTAAGCAGCCTGCGTGATGGGAGTGATGTTGTGCTAACTAGCTGTGTGACTAGGCAAGTCATTTCACCTTGCTGGGCCTCATTTTTGTCATATGTAGTCTCTTTCAAACTGCCACATGTAATTATTTTTATATAAAATGTCCCTTATGAAACAATAAGGAAGCATACCTATGCACTTTGTTCCAATTTTCTTATAAGAGCTTCAGGCTTCTCAAAACTTGAATAATACTAAATGAACAGAAAAACTTATTTCTAGACAAGACATTCAAAGTGACTCTATTAATCGGGATTTGTGTAACAAAATCAACTCTTGCCATGCGTAATTATAACCAGCACGAAAATGCAAGAGAACATTTATGTAATTTATTAAATACAATAGCTCCTTAATTCTCTAGCTTACCATGCCATGTACACAGAAGAGGTTGCAAACTCTCCCCACATCACACATCCAATTACTTACTTGTCATTGTACTTTTCTAGTACAAAGCTGTGCTAATGATCAAAAAAAAAATGTGTTGATCATACTGTACAATGAATGTGACATTTAAAATCACATAAGTGCAAGTCTCTCTTATAGGTTTTCAGAAAAAGTGAACTTCAAGCTAAAAAGCATTAAATAAGACAAAGACAAAACACTTTATAACATGAGAAGCCATATTCTATGGGAGTTATAACAATTATCAATATCTCTGCACCAAAAAACGCAGAATCCGTCTATAAAACAGAAGCCAGTAGAACAGAATACAATGCCAGGATAACCCAATTACGTATAGAAATCCAATAGAAAGTAAAAGTAGTATCTTAAATCATGGAGATGAGAGGTCTTCCTATAATAAAAGGTGTGGAGACAACTGAATAGCCATTTTGAAAAAGGTAAAATTAGATCTTTTCCTCAGACCACGTACAAAAATATACTCGAAAGGCTTCAGAGCTCTAAAAGTGAAAAAAATAGGGGCCCCTGGGTGGCGCAGTCAGTTAAGCATCTGCCTTCAGTTCCGGTCATGGTCTCACGGTTCATGAGTTCAAGCCCCACGTTGGGCTCTCTGTTGTCTGCACAGAACCTGCTTCAGATCCTCTGTCCCCCCACCTCACCTCTCCCCCACTTACACACTGCTCTCTCTCTCTCTCTCTTTCAAAAATTAAATAAAATAAAAGTGGAAAAATAAAAGTATATGTATTCCAGAAGAAAACATGACCGAATCCCTTTAAAACCTGGGTATAGGGAAAGGTTTTTGAGCAATGATTATAAAAATTCTAATGCAACAAAACAAAAGATAAATTTGGCTGCATAAAAAATAAAAGCTTTTCAGGTCAAAAAGCAAACAAAACACTCAAAGAGGGAAACACTGTAAACAAAGAAGTTAAAAGACAAGTGGCCATGGGGAGAAAATATTTTCGGCTTTTATCACAGATAAAATTAGTAAACAACTTTTAAAAATGAAGGTGGAACGAATACAAATCCTGTAGAAAAACTGGCAAATGACACAAACAATTCACAAAAAGAGAACATCTGACAAAATGCTCAAGTTCACTCATAATAAGACATATAAATAAATGGAAACAACACTGGTAATATTTCTCATCCACCAGACTGGCAAATTTGAGAACTTGATAATTCGTTCTTTGGGCAAGGCTGTATGGAAACCTGTGCTCTCATACATTGCTTATTGAAATAGAAAATGGTACAATTTTTGCAGAGGAGGATTTGGTAATATGTGCGTTTGCTTTTTGACCTGGCAATCCCACTTCTAAGAATTTACCCTGAAGATAAACTTCCAACAATACAAAAATATATACAATACAAAAAAAAAATTGAATCATTTGTTGTGATTGCAAAATATTGGGAACTCAAGTGTCCAAGCATAGAGATTGGTTGCATGAACTAGAATATATACACACGCTGCACCATGATGCAGAGGTAAAGAAAAAAAAAAAAAAAAGAGAGAGAAAACCTCCATAATAGAATGATTTCTAGGGTATATACTTAAATGAAAAAAGGTGTGCACAAAATATATTAATAGACTTCTTATGTATGAAAGAAGGGAAAATTAGCATATATACTTCTGCTTGTTTACTAAGAGCTGCATAGGAGGAATAAACCAGAAAACAATAAAGTTGTTTATCTATGAGGGGTGAATAGAGAATACAGTGGGAGGGATATGGAAAGGAAGAACACTTCTTTGAGTATATCTTTTTATATATCTTAACTTTTGAAAGCATGTTAACACATTCAAATTCAGAAAATAAAATTAGTAAGAATTGGAAGCAAGTTGAAATAAATGAAGTATTTCATAATGAATATTTTAACGCCACTGAAGAGAGAAGGAAGGAATGATCCATGTACCTTAGAAAAGCAAAATAAGTTCATCAGAGAAAGACCAATATTGTATGATTTCACTCGTAAGTGGAATTTGAGAAACACAACAGGTAACATAGGGGAAGGGAAAAAAAAACAAAAACAGAGAGGGGGGCAAACTATAAGAGACTCTTAAATACAGAGAACAAACTGAGGGTTGCTGGAGGGGAGTTGGGTGGGGCAGATGGGCTAAATGGGTGATGGGCATTAGGAGGGCACTTATTGGGATGAGCACTGGGTGTCATACGTAAGAGATGAATCACTGGGTTCTACTCCCGAAGCCAAGATTACACTGTATGTTAACGACATTGAATTTAAATAGACTTTTAAAAAAGAAGCACAGAATTTGGTTCGAAATCCTCTGTCTTGGTAAGGGGGGAGTGGCAGGTGCAATCAAATCCTCACCACTATTTACTAAGTTTGTTTTTGGATTGAGCAAAGCAATTTTCGAGCTATCTTAGATATGTTATTCGTACGAGCAAATAAATGTGTTGATGTTGTTGGGATCTCACTGTGGAACAGACACACAAATAAGAAATGGGAGAGGACAAGCCCTCCCATGGGGATACACAAAAACTGGCCGTACTTGGGTGAATTCATGATTGACAAAATATGCAGTTTTTGTAGTTATGTGTATATAACTACATTTATAGTTGTATGTAATCGTATCTGTATCTGCACCTATTTCTAAGCTCTGTGTGCTGAACGTGTCAAGAAGGAAAAACCTCAGTAGCAATGACCCTTCCTAGTTCCTTATCTGTTTCCCACTTTAAGGAATCAGAGATCCATGAAGAAATGGCCGATTGCAGGACAGGGATGGGTAGAAGGAACCGAATCTTCTTGTTCTACCACAAAAGAAGGAGGTACTAAGAAAAGGTGGGGGGACGCTGCAAGGACTTAGAAACCAGCATGAAGGGGGTTCTCCTGCCAAATCTTAGACAATGTGAGCATCCACATAATTAAGGACAATAATGAATTATAAACTATTAAACATAATAGGAATTCATCGGTCCTGCCAGTAACCGAAAGGCAAACACAATAATTAATGGGGGAGAAAGGAGGGTCTGCTTCTAGGAGAATGCTGAGGGCTGCGTGGTGAATGAGGAGGGCTGGAAGGTGTGTGGGAGCTGGAAAAGTCATGGGTAAAGATTGGGTCGAGCAAGAGTTATCCATTGATACTAAATTTAGGGAGAAATTTTGATGAGGAGGAAATGGGTATTTGTATGGGCTTGGTGTCTTCCCACATACTGCTTATTAGTGGTGAGGGGGAAGATCTGTAGAGTGGTGTGGTCCAGAAACTGGGCAGCGCCTTGACCAGATGATCAGAATTGACATCACCAATGAGACATTATGCACCATAAGCCGTGATACCGAAGGACACATCACCTAAGCAGTGTTCTAGCCTAGAACGAGAGCTGAATCTAATCATGAGGACAAGCGGGCAAACTTATGTGAGGCATGTTCTATCCCAATAAATAATAAATGAGGGTGTAGGGAACTATATTCTTCAAAAAATGTCAGTTCTGTAAAAGATATTGAAAGTTATTATAAAAGACTGTTTAATGTTCCAGATTAAAGGCTATAGAGACATGGCTGGTAAAGGAAATAATCTGGATATAGACCAGATCCGGTACTGGAGGGTATAAAAATGGGATAAAAAGCATATTTGAGACAACCGATAAAACTTGGAATACTAATTATAGATTGGAGAGCAGTATTCATGTAAAACTTACTGAAGTCGGTAACTATACTGTCATCATGTAAGGGAGTATCCCTATTCTTGGATGATAAAACACTTGATATATGTACCTATTTTAGGGATAAAGAGGTCTGTAACCTTTAAAGAGTTCAGGGGAAAAAAGGATAGAGAACAAATGATAAATAAGGTAAGGTTTTATAAAAAAAGGTGAATCTGGTCAAAGGGTAGATGGCCATTCCTAGTTTTATGTTAATTTTTGCATTTCAGATTTTGAAATTACTTCTAAATTAAAAGTCTTTAGAAATGGGAGTGCCTGAGTGGCACAGTCGGTTAAGTGTTTGACTTCGGTTCAGGTCATCATCTCACAGTTCCTGAGTTCGAGCCCCGCCTTGCGCTCTCTGCTGTCAGCATGGAACCCGTTTCACATCCTCTGTCCCACTCTCTATCTCTGCCCCTCCCCCAGCCATGCTCTCTCTCTTTCTCAAAATAAACATTTTTTTTTAAATGGGGAAAAATATTTTTCTCCAAAGCATCCAAAGGGGGCTTCCACAGTACTTGAAAGATAGCCTTTGTCACTTTGTTCAAACACATCATATAAATCAGGCTAGTCCTGCGGCCTCTGGGATCAGTTCAGGGCTCTTCCCAAAAGCCCCTCCGGGGACTCCCCCCACCACCCAGCAGCCCAGTGTCTCAGCCCAGCGATGCTGGGCACATTTAATGTGTTAAACTACAATTATGTTTCTGAGGATGTTAGCAAGATAGCTTGGGATCAGTTTTAATTTTTTTTAATGTTTATTTTTGAGAGAGAGAGAGAGAGAGAGAGAGAGAGAGAGGGAGAGAGAGAGAGAGAGAGAACGTGCAGAAGAGGGGCAGAGAGAGAGGGAGACACAGAATCCGAAGCAGGTTCCAGGCTCAGAGCTGTCAGCACAGAGCCCGATGCGGGGCTGGAACTCTCAAACCGTGAGATTATGACTTGAGCCAAAGTCCGATGCTTGGTTAAGCATCCGAGGCCACCCAGGTTCCCCAGGATCAGTTTTATTTCATAGCTCTCTCTGTGAACTGTAGAAGGTGTGGGCGGTACTCAGAGCCACCAAAAGTAGTGCCCAAGATGAAAGACCACAGTTTAAACGCGGAATCCTCTCTACTGAGTCTTTCCCACAAAAATGATGGTTGGTGTGGAAACTAGGATAATTGATACTATTGATCTCAAAATGTAGCAAACCTTAGTGAGAAAGTGAAGAGAGGGGTCATTAAAAACCTTCACAGTTTTCTGCCCACCTCTGCACTCAGAAATGATTTGCTAATTGAGATGAGAAGATTAGAGAAATTAAAGAGCCAGATTGTTGTCTCCTGCCAACATGGTTTTTTCCACTTTTAAGTCAGAATGTGGGTGGAAGAGACCATTTCGTTGAGCACAAGGGATGAAAGTAAGAATGGGGATAAAGGTGAATGGGGGTCATGGTTGTTTTGTGGGGCTTGTTCTCAGTCTTCCTCAGATATGTAATAATGGTGTTAGTAATAGCCAACATTTATTGAGTGCTCTGGGAAGGACATGCTGAAACCTCTTGGGGATCAGCTAATTTGATCATTGTGTTCATTTCTGAGATGAGGAAACAGGCACAGAGATGTAATTTACTCCATTAATGAGTGGGAATTACTCCAGAGCCCAAACTACCAAAGCCAGGTAGACCTTGAGATTAAGGGCATTTATCCAGAATTTTAAAAAATGAGCATAGAAGACACCTTCTCAAAGGCTAGTTTTCATATAGAAGATGTCAAAGAGTATGACTATAACAGAATGGGCTGAAACACCTGTGTTCCTACCAGCTTTAAAAATTAATCTTTAAGTCCAAAGCTTTAAGATTGGCAAGTGACGGCTGATGTGTTGTGAATGGTTAGTAGGTTAATAGGTATTCTTTGGGGAAATGAGTTTCCTAATCAAATAAGATCAGGAGACAGGACATCTTATCAGAACATTAACAAAAATAATAACTTCCATATTATTGGTCCTGGAAACATGTCTGGGATACTGTGGGTTTTTTTTTTTTCCATCCCCTGGTTCTGTGAATTTGTCTACTGTAGATTATTTTGCTGTCAGTAAAGCTTTATCAGTGATCACCTAGGAGATGCCCCCCAAAAGATCATGTGATTAAGAGAAGAGACTAAATACAAAAACATTTGTATTATCCTTGTATTTTTTTTCACTTCAACTCCAGCCTTCTCCACTAGCATAACTTCCTTCCGGAACAGGTGGGATGGTTTGAATGGTGGAGAGGTGGCTCATGAGAAAGAGAAAGAATTTGAAAGGCGATCGAGAAAAGAAGTAAACATAATTTTTCCTATGGTTCCCCTGGGGTGTAAAAGAATGAATGTATTCCACTTAGGAAATTCTGTTAAATTGCTTTTATTAAAAATGAGAGAAATAGCATCTAGAATATCAGTAATAAGCTATAATGAATAGATCTTTGGCAATCTGTCGCAACAGGGTACACATCAATAGCATTAGGGTGTAGGGTGTAGTTCCGTCCCCCAGTGTCAGATTTTCATGGCTTGTGGCAGCTGACCATGGAACCAGGGAACACTATATAGTACCTCTCCTGTAGGTCACGGCTCTGTTGTGCCTGTGGAAAGAAAGCTGCTCTGTGGGGAGGGAGGGGAGATGGCCACGAAGTCCTAATAGGCCATTTCTGTCTTCTCCCTATGATTGTTCTCAATCATTGGGCAATCACGAGGCTATTAGGAGCTCCCTGACCGAAGACACTCACGCGCTTAGCTTTGCCATTAACAGCATTGACAGGGAGCTTTGAGGCTGCTGAAGAGCTGATGGGTCTTGAGGGCCTTGAATTAGAAATGCGCCTGTCCTTTTAACACGCTGACATGGGCCAGCTCCTCCTGTGGAAGGACTCCCAGGCAAGCATGGGAACCGTACATGTGTAAGCATCTGGCTCATTTCCTCTCCTGTGTCTCTTTTCATATTCGACAGTATATTACGTGCAAGGGCAGTAAGTCATGACTGCCGTCTGAAATGGTGCTCGTGGGTTTTACTAAAACTGAAGTCCGGCATGCCCTGGAAGACAGGATTTATAGAGTGACTTCCAGCATTCCTCCCTTCTCTAGACCTCTGTCTTCTGGCCACCCTGTCTCTCCACCAGGGCGAACGACTGCCGGGCTGGAGGAGACCTTGCCACGGTTTGCTACCCCATCTTGGCCTTTTTAGATGTCATGATCTGTAGGAATTGGGAAATCAGGTCAAGGTTTCTTTGGGACAGCGTTTCGAGACTGATCCCCCAAGTTTTATTGAGGTCACCCTTCCTGTCTGCCAGAGTGCTCAGTGAGGTTAGACACAGACTTGTCCCTAATCTTCTGGGCCTAGGAGGATATAAATTTCCAGATTGGCCATCGGGGCTCATGTTCTGGATGGCAATAGGCAGTTCTAAGTATAGTCCCTTTAGGAGCAAACTTTGTCAGGATTTCCCCTGGCCCCCCTGCCCGCCCAGCAGAGCCACGAATAACCATGAAAAAAAACAAAAATGGAATCTTAAGATTCCAAATAAGTGTCATCACTAAAACGCATTTGCATTTGTGACTTCACCCTCAGACATTTTACTGAAGAATATAATCTTGAAATATTACAAATGAAAGTGTTGTTTTCTCTTGGAAGAAGTAATGACATAAAATCTAGGGGAAAACACACCTTATATGGTGATGGAAGACAGTATCTTTTACATTTTTTAAGGCAGGCGTTTCTCTAAAATTCTCAAACATCTGAGAAGTGTGGGGGTATCATGTGATCTTGGAAGAAGTTGTTAGCCATCAAATTATTAATGGCTCTCAGAATAAAGCCCATCTTGAGGGAAATGGACTTGCTGGAAGGAACAGAACTAAGATTACCCAGGGCGTCCTCATTCGTTAGCAGGACCTTACTCCGTTCACTTAGCTAAGAAAGCTTGCCTCTCATTTAGGTTCATGGTTTCCCCATTTTCCCTTCATTGGTGTAGATTGGTGAGCGATGTCCCTCCACTCACTTCGTCCCCTTCTTTGCATCTCACATCCTCAGGAGAGTAGGAAGAAAGAGCAGCAAAGGGCAGATGACCCACATGAGAGTCTGCAGGAAGGAGAGTACGAGTAACAGATCAGCCACGCTTACTGGTAAGTGGTAGTTCCTCAGCGTAATGATCTGAATTAAGTGCAAGATGAAAGAACCATAGTATTTGATGGACTTACTCACCTTTCTCAGTTAAACAGCTCAGATGCATCCCGTTTGTAACTTATCAAACTTTGGGAACAGATAACAAACGAGGTCATAACTATCTCCTTTCAGAGACGGATGTTCTGGGCAGGCCTCTGGGACCCTCTAGTTCACTTGACAGTTAAGGGCCTCATTCTGCCCTTGCAAGCTGGCTCTCCAGTTTATTCTTAAAATGAATGAGGACGCAAAATCCGAGAAACGGAGGGAAGTGGCTAGTTTCCATTTTGATAGGCAAGGAAGTGATTTGAATTCGTGAAGGAATGGAAAGTTACATGCAAACCCGAGCAACCTGGTTGTGCCGCAGATTGTGTAATAAATGAAATCCCTCTCAGGAGATCTCTTTCACCTGTTGATGAATGCACATCTGTGTGTCAGGACCCCTCACTCCAGGATCCCTACGAGGGGTGGGCATGTCCAGGGTGCAATGGCATGGGTCAAAGATCACAGATGGAATAGTTCTGGTTAGGGGCCCATTCAGTTGTCTCTGATTGTCCTTGAACTAGAGTCCTTTGATTGTCTAGATTCTCCCCTATTGCTACATCCCTCTGGCATGCATTGAATCATTTTAGTTTGCTGTCAGGTCCCTTCTAAATGGTGTGCATAATTGGGTACATGTCCTACAACAAAGAGAGCCACTTTGACACCTGCCGCTTCAGAGAACAAGTACAAGGGAAGAAGCAAAGATATTGTAACAGACAGATGTATTTATTTTGACAAGTGGGATTTGTTTTTAATTATTAATATTTCACAGTATACCGGTCACTGTCTTGTAGGAGATTTTATAAAAGCAACAACATCTGATAATATGTCATAACCACATGAGCATACCTTGATGCAGTTAGGGATCTGGTCAGAACAGGGGTTGACTTCTGTTTTTAGTGCGAATTATCATGAAGCTAGAGAAACACGAAAATGGGAACGAAGAATATTGTGTTTATGTTAAGCCCTTCATCAGTGATTTGAAAACACGTCGCTGTTTCTTCCACAAGGAAATCCTGAAACCTTAATACAAAAATCTCCAAGGATAAAGGATTCTCTAATTGTTCCATTCATCCATTTCTCTGAGTTTTTTTTACACATGGAGTCCATTTTTTTTAAGAAATTTGCATCCTTTGTCTTTTTCTTTGCATCCTTTGCATCTGGAATTTGTCACAGAATATATTTCGAGTTCTAAAAGATGAAGTTGTGAGATTCATCTTCTCTTGTCTCTGTAATGAGTAGGGAAAGCTGAAGGAACGTGGGTAGTGGTCTCCCACCACTTTACTCGACAGTGACAACTTCCCCATTCAGCGTGCATCATCTCTGTTTAAATTTTCTGGTGTGAGTCTCCTCGACAAACTCAAAATGGCCAGAAGAAAGATAGGGAAGGAAAGATTCTGCCCCTCCCCCACTTGCGCCACACTTTCAGCTACTAAAAAATCTGATTTCCCTTTAATTTGTACTCAGCAGTGTCAGCTCTGCTAGAGGAAAGGGCATCCCTGCTGACAGTAATCATTATAACTCCAGGAGACCAGCAGAGATAAATATACTATAAGCCATCTTCTGAGTGGGTCAAACTTGTCCTGATACTTTTGAGGTCCGTGTACTTTGCAGAAAGATTTCCTCCATCATCCTGGCTTCTCACTGATGCCCAGAGATGTGCTCGTGTGTGATCCTTTCGTGGAAAAAGACTCCTCTAGTGCACACAGAAATATGCCAATTGTGTTTATTGAAGGACTCTCTTTGAGTGGACATTTATGCTAATATTCAGCAAACAGGATCTCCATAAATTAAAAATAAATAAAAACACAAATCCAGAAAACATTTAACATCATGTGCAAATTGAATTGGCATTTTGTTCTACTCTCTCGTGACTGAACAGAATATTTGCAGAATTAATTGAAAATCGAATATGTTTGATATGTGTATCGCATTGAAAAGCGTGAAGTATCTAGGTTTTTGGTGGGTTCTTTGCCATTAGAAGTTCCTAAATCCTACAAAAGGTAAAACAAATAGCACCAAGCAAGCATCTGCTGGTGAAATTAAATTATGCTGCTTTTCATTGCTGCTTTAAATATTATTGTTTTATATCTCCTTTGTTCTGAGTTTGCCCTACTATAACCTTCATAAAATTTACTTAGGTAGCAATTCCTTTATTGGGTCCCAAGATTGTAGAAAAGTAAGTGGGGGAGTCGCTCAACCTTGTTTAACTAGAATGGGCATTTGCACTGTTACTGTGGAATATGGTTCTGGTGATGAATGTCTTCCCCTAAAAGAATGTTTTTATTGTATTTTCCACTGTATTGCCTTTATTGCATTTAAAGATGAAATTTAAGCAACTGAATCTACAAACATAGTTTAGTGTAGTTTATACGATTATTCCACGGTGCTTCTTTTTTCATTTCACGTGGATAGGTCTCTTTTGTATATATACCAGTCGGATAAACTCTGCGATGTATCTTATAAATTAATGTTTGGAAAGCGTGGGAAGAACATAAGGAAAAAAAAAGGAGAGAAACCGCAAAATGAAAAATTGTTAGGTTTACATGACGTGATTGTGAGTGAGCTGTATTGCCCTCTCTGAATTTTTTTTCTACCTTATAAAAATTTACCATCGGCAACGGAGTATTTTGATAATCGGAAGAGAAAAAGAACGCTGTTTTGGAGAGAATGGACAACAGACCTGTGAAGATCAGTCCGTCCACCTGCCCAGTACGTACAGAATTCCTACCGTGTGCCTTTTCCCCAGTCAACTCCAGGACTCAAGCCTAATATAATTAGAGGGTGATTTCCCACTGCTTTCCGAGTCTGTCCCTTCGACCAGCCACAGAAACCATTTCCACAGCTGCGGTCCCTGAGATGTCAACTGACATAGTTTTTGCCAAGACAACCCTTGATGTGATACCATCTTTCAATGAAGGAGCTATCTCTAGTGTGAAAATATCCTTTTGAAAATACAGTAGGATAGTTCGTATGTCTATTTTTTTCCCCCCTTTTTTCCTGTGGAGGTCTTAGAAATGAACAGTTAAACTATGTTCAACCCTCTGGTGTTTTTGCCCTCCCAGGCCGCTTCTTTAAGCAAAGGCTATGAAAGGATTATCATTTTTGCTTGTTTAATATCTAATTACTCTCTGTGAGTGTGTGTTTTTAATTTTTACTTTTGTTACATATGATTCCATAAGTTTGCCTTACTCAGGCTTAACGAGTAGTTGCATAGGATTTGTTGCTACCGGCTCGATGGGATGTGTATGCATCCTTCGAGAAGAGGGCTTTAAATAAAAATGCTTTCTGGAGTCCCCAGATGACTTCCTTGGTAGTCTGCTGCTAAGAACGACGTATATCCCCATTTCTGCTTTAGTGTTGGCTATTGAAAGCTCTGGGCCCTTCCTCCTCAGTGCCCCTCAGGCCTCTGACTCCCCCTCTCCTGTGCCCCAAGCTGCTTTAGGAAGCCAACGAGGACAAAAGTGCCATTTCTCCTGGTGGCCCTAACCAGCCACATTCTCCCTCTGTGTTTAAGTGGGAATCACCTTTCTTTTTGTGATCAGATTACCAACGAAGTGATTTGGGAATAACAGATTTTTTTTTTAACTTGATTCAGAATGTCCAATTTAGCAAATACAGTGACGTCCTCCTATTACATAGCTCCCATAGACAAGAAATAAATCCCAAACCAGGAAAAAACCCCGAGGATCCTCAAATAAAGGAGACATTTACCAGGATGCTACTGAGAACTTGTGTTCCATCTTTCTGGGAGAGATTCCCAGGTCTATCTGCCTCCTTTTCCCTTCAACTTCCCCTGCACACCAAGCTTCACCACGAAATCACTGGCAGTTCTCACTCTTAAGCCTTTTGTCATATGGATCCTTCTTGGAATATCCCTCTCCCCCATTTTTTCAAGGCCTAGACGACATGTCATTTTCCACATGAAGCCTTCTGGAGCCCATCTGGTTAGAGATCACCCTCCTCCCTGTGAGCTGCCCTGTTATTAAAGCCTTTATGGGATTCAGCCTGATATTAAAGTGGTTGTTGACATAGCTGTCCTCTCTATGACATCATGAGGGCTTTTAGAGAGAGAGAGAGAGAGAGAGAGGCCTGCATCTTAGCTTGTGTTTTCCCACAGTTTATTGTTCCGAGTTTTGCACGTATGAGGCACGAGGTACAGGGCTGTTGTTGTTCATTTAAAGGCCTCACATTTATTTATTTTTATGGTGAGGGGTTGATTAGAGAAAGGATGAAAGGCATTACAAAGTAATTTGCAGGAACTGGTAATAATCACCTCTAACAATTTGCATGGCAATTTGAGATTTTTTACAAAAAAAGGCCTTGTCATAGAATAGGGGAGACTTAGTGGCAAAGGCTAGTTTGGAACATCTTTCCAGAAAAATCTAAAAGGGGCTAAGAAAAAGCTGAGCGAGCAGTTTGGTCTTGTCTGCTTCTTCCGTGTTTTTGGCGTGTGCACATGCGCACGAGCGTGCGTGTTTTTATTAGGACAAAGCTACTTTCCAGACTATTGTTTCCCACCTCTCTGAGGTTGGAGAGGTGATGAATCACTTTATGCAGTAAGAATACTATTGGGCTTTTGGCACATCTTCTGGAATCACTCAAATTTTCCTTGTATACTTCTCTCTCCCTCTTCTTTTCCACAGAAATTTTAATTATCATAGTGGGAAAAAAAAAGACAAAAGGTAATGATTAAACTGAAAGGTAAGCACTTAATTTTGAGTTCTGTACCACGTGTAGTTTTTCTTTCTTGCAAAAAAAAAAAAAAGTCTAGGTGATAACATTAAAGTTTCGACTTACACACGAAGTGATAAAAATATGGTTGCCATAGGCTTTCTTCTTTGGTAGATGGATTGATAATGCTTTTACTGTTGCACTATGAAACTATGACGTAGGTGCCTTCGTGGCTCAGTCAGTTGAGCATCCGACTCTTGATTTCGGCTCAGGTCATGATCCCAGGTTCATGGGACTGAGCCCCACATCGGGCTCCATACTGTGTGAAGCCTGCTTAAGATTCTCTCTCTCTTTGTCACTCTCCTGCTTGTTCTCTCTCTCTCTCTCTAAAATAAAAGAAAGGAAGAGAGAGAAAATGTTTAATTACAAATGGATGTGAACATTTCCTCCCACGGAAAAAAAAATCAATCTTAGAATACATGAAGTATAACGTGAATTTCTGTCTTTGTCCTACCCCAATCTCTCCTTTCAAAAGGAACATTTGTTAAACATTTTATGTATGTTCTTGAAAAGCTTTTTCTATGCACATATGCACATACATATATAGATCATAAATGACTTGTATCTTCCTACACGTCATCTGCAATTTGCTTTTCCTGCTTTCAGTATAAAGTATACCTTGGGATATCTGCCCATTTGATACATAAGGTTGTACTACATTATTTTTATGGCTACAGAGTTCATCGTCTTTAACAGAATAATTGATATTTAGGGAATTTCCAGGATTTTTTTTTGGTCAGCAAATATTCCTATGTGTGTATCTTTTTAGCACGTGTATGAATACAACCCCAGGATAGAGTTCCAGATGTAGAATTTCTGGGTCAAAGTTTAAGCATATTAACCGTGTAGATTTCCTGCCAAATTGTCCCCAGAATGGCTGAAACAAGTTGCTTACACCAATAGCACATGGGGACACAGGCTCCCCGTATCTTCCAGAATACGGTATTATTAATTTTTCCTTAATACTTCCAACAAACGGGGCAACAGGTAGCTCATTGCTTAATTGTTATTTCTCCTCTGATCAGAGAGATTTAGCATCTTTTCATGTGCCCATCAGACTGTGTAAGTGTGAATTGCTTGTTTATCTTTTCCCATTTCCGTTCATCTTCTTGTTCATTCCTGCTCTGGTGCCTCATTTTTAGAAACTACTGGAACTTTATAATGTGTTTGATATCTGGTAGAGCAAGTCCCTTTTTTTTTTTCTTTTTTAGCGTTTTCTCAGCTAATTTTGCACATTGACTCTTCCAGATGGATTTTAGAATCAGCAGGATAAGTTCCATAGAAAATCTATGGGGGATTTTGTTGCAGTCTGCACTGAATCTATAAATTAATTTGAGGAGAGTTTATGGGTTTACAATATTGAGTTTTCCAATCAGGAACATGGTTAACCTCTCCACTTAGGTGTTTTCATCTGTAGTTTTCTATAAAACGTTACAGCTTATGTACATGTGTTATCTGTCTTATTGCTGGTGTGTTATACTTGTCCCCATTGTGAATGGGACGCTTTCACGTTATATGTTCTAATAATTATTAAAGATCCATAGGAAAGCTATTTGTTTACCTTGTTCTAGACACTTTCACTGATTTCAGTAAATGTTCAATGGATTTTCTTGGATTAAGAACTTATTTTTTAATTACAAAATAATACATGTTGTAGTATTATACAGTAGTACTATGCAGCCTAAGTGAATAAAAAGAGAAAATGCTTCTCCATCACTTTAAAAAAGTCTGCAGTGTAGTTTTTTCACTTACCATACATTAGACTATTTTTCATGTTAGCACACGTGCAGGTACCCTATTCTCTTGAGCAACTATATAGTTTTCATGGTGTGGATAATCATGATTTATTTTTACCCAAGATCTATATGTGCATAGTTAAATAAATCAATAGCAAATACCATTAAGGAGCTGATAATGAAAAAAAGTCAATCTCTTTGTCACAGCCCTTCTCACCTCCTCTGCCCTCCCTAGAAGCTACCTCTTTAAGCAATTTTTGATCACTTTTTTCCGGGCATTTTTCTTTCTATTTCTAAATGCTCTGATTATACTGATCTTTCCCTATATATCAACTTCTATAGATTTTCTGGATGAAAATTCACTTTTTAAATTCCTCTGCTTTGCTTCCTCATTTCCTCCCAAATAACATACATCATGATTTGTGTTTTTGTTTTGTTTTGTTTTTTGTTTTGTTTTGTTGTGGTTTTTTTTTGTTTGTTTGTTTGTTTCCACCAATAGCCACTATTTACATTATCAGAACTTTTAAACATCTTTATTGCTGGGCCAAATAGTGTACCATGATTTGATTTTCGTCTCCGATTTTTTAAAGTGATATCTTTGCTTCTTTTCTTCCTACACTTATGCCACTCATTATTTTATATGACTTCATTGGGCAGAACTCTTAGAATAATGTTAAAGAGTAACCCTAATCCTGGCTTTCTTATCTTGTCCAGACTCTTACAGAAATATCTTGAAAGCTGATTATTTAGATGTCTACCTGAAAAAGACAGTATTAAAAGAAAAAAAAATCTTAAACTTATCAATTTCTCAATGATGGGATTGCAATGAAGCTAGGACATTCAGCAAGACCAACATGAATGAAAGATGTGCTGGAAAGGGAGACTTTAATCTATGCAAGAACAGGATTTTAAAAGAAACTGGAGGTCTACTTGCCAGAAAAAAAAAAAAAAGCGTAATGGTGTCCTCAAGTTTCTGGACAATGAATAAAAATGGTTATATTGTACAAGGTCACTTTAAGCTCCGTACTTATTAGAAAAGGTTAACAGTAGTTTAAATTTGTGTTTAATCACAATGAGTTCACTAATGATATAATGTACTGTAAATGAAAACTGAAAACTATTTTCGTGTCCTCTTTGGGTAGGAGAGAAAAAGGGGATAGTGGCTGTGATAGTCATTTCTTAAGCACTACATATCCCCAGAGGTCCTTGAACAGACTTTGGTAGGAAACGGAAGACAATCTAAGCTTTTCCTGAGCGATGGGGGTAGAGCAAATCGGGGGCTGGAGGATTGCGGCTGATGCCCGGGCTCTAACAGACTGTGCCTCTGGGAGCTGTCATGCAGAGCTGGGGCCCACCTGCAGCTCATCTGTTCTCTTCCAGGCTTAAAGTTCACCTTTTTCCACCCACCTTTCACACTCGTGAACACCAACCTCAAAGCCAAGGTTAGTAGCACAAATTCTACAGATGTAGCACACGTTCAAATCAGGGTTTCCTCATGAAACATCTGGTGGATGATCTCTGCATCCAGGTCCCCAACTTCTTCTAACCTGGGTTATGGGACAGCGCAGAGCGGCTCTGCACCCCATGTACACGCCTCTCTAACATAGTCGAATTCTGCTACAGAGCGCTGCATGCAGTCTCTTCCTGCGTGAAATATTTAGCGTACGTCCTGCTTTCCTGATGGAACCTCAACAGATACACGGTCATTCTCTCATTGTTTCATGTCCTGAGAGGCAGGTAGCTGGTCTGTAGTCTGTGCAGGAATTACCTGCCTTATTAAAACAAACAAGCAAAAGCATGAATGCAAGCTTTCAGCAAAAGGAGAATCTGCGAGTGAGGAGGGACAGCTGGACGAAACGATGGTCTGCTCTCTTCCTGCTTCCATCCTTCTTTTCAGGTCTCAAGCTGGATTTTCTCCTGTATCACCATGTGTGCTTGCAATAATGTATTATCATCCTTTGAAACCTAGAATAGCGTACGCTATAACATTAACCCTCGCCGGAGGCAGACATTAATAATTGATCACCGCAGTCTTGCCTGCTGATAGCAGATTTAGTGCACATTCTCCTCAGTACAGTGATCCGGCCAGCCACTACTAATTGACTGAAATTGACTTGTAGAAAGAACCTTATGTTTTGCCCACAGCTTTGACAAAAACCCCCAAAGACATAAAAACCATAATGTTTATGTAAAAACAATTATATTCCGAGAGTAATATGGGGATCATACGTGAAACATTCTTTTTCTCTTAGGTTTTATGGGTAATCTATGATTGTAACAAGGAGACTAAAAGCTCTAATTATATGATGAAAGCATGGTTCCAGTCTATGTTCATGGGCTTCTTTTAGAATTACAACCACAACTTCTGAAATGTGAAAGACCCATCCTGAATATGTTCCTTCTGCTTCACTGTTGAGGTCATCTTGTCGAGTGAGTGCCTAATACACATTCACACTAGAAAATGTTATCGCTTCCCCAACAACGTAATTGACGCAGATATTCTAGAGACAGTTTTGTTCTTCAGTGATGTCATCTCAGCAGGGATAAACCTTTCTTTGTGCTTTTCTGTGAGTCACTTTAACTCATTCCATGAGGGTTTTGTATTTGTGACGGTTGTCAATTGGTCACAAGCTTCTGATGTATTTTGGTAGACACTCCTACCTGATCTGTGTCATTAAGATCTCATGCTTGAATGAGCTGCATTCGATACATATTGTAACCACTTACTGGCTTAGCGGTATCATTTAAATATAGATTTTAAAATATTTTTATCAACGTGGAAAACTGTCCTACCTTCCCAGAATCCATTCAAACTGCACTGACGGTGATTTTCCATTAATGTGGTGCTGCAAGGAATCGCTATAGTTCAAGGATGATGTGTTGCGTGAAACTTTTGGTCATTTACATTAACAAAATGCCGTGCAAAAGAAATAAATTTCCTTTACATTTTATGAGACACTTGTAAATATGTTGGAGAAGGCCAAGAATTTAGCTTTAAGGTTCAATATATCAAACCAAGGACAGTTACCTTTTCCCTGTTTATTTTACAATGAGCACTGAAAGCATGGGGTGTGTTCCTCTTATGGTAATTGAAGTTTGTCATCTTTCGCTCAGTTGCCTATTCGTAATGTTACCTCTGAGAAAAGTCACCTGCACATGTGAAATGTACCCCGATAGGGAGAAGCAGAGCGTGCTGTAGGTATTAATTTTAATTCAAACGTCATTTGTCAACCCCTCAAGATGCCAGGAACCATTCTGGAAACTGGAAACACAACCATCCATAAGAAATCGTCTCTGTCCTCACAGAATCCACGATCAAACTTTGGACATCAAGATATTAGCAGTGAACAGTGATCTCACCGTTCTTCAGCTGCAGGCTCATTTCTCAGCTCCTGGATCTTTATTCAAAAGTCATCCCCTCATTGGGGCCATTTTGGGCCACGCTACTTTTTTTATATTATTTATGTTTACAATTCCCCTTCCAGCTGCTCAACACTCCATATTCTTCTAGCCTGGTTTGCAGCACATCTCTTTTTATCCTGCCCTCTTGTTTATTATCAACTTACTCCTCTTGGAAAGTGAGTTCCAGGAGGGCAGGGATTTTCATCTGTTTATTGGTGAACCTCTGGATTCTAGAATGTGCTTGATCTGTAACAGGCACTCAATAAATGGATTAGGAGTGAAAACTCCTGAGAGATCTAGGAAAGATTCAAAGAGAAGGTAACAACATTTAAATTTGATGACAGCAGAGAGAGAAATTTCCAGAGGAAATTTCTTCTGGTAGAGATGACCCATGAGCTTAGGCACAGGCCTAAGGAGGGAAGCCACCTGGGGTGTCTGGAGGGGCAGGGCTAAGAGGCGGGAAGGGACACCCGATCAAGGGAGAAGGCATGGGAGTAGGAAATGAAGGAAGTTAGAGGCAGATGGTGAAGGGCCTGATAAACATTCAAATTAGCATATAGATGGACTTGCTTTGCTAAATCAAAAGGAGGATTTTCTTTCTTAAAGACAGCTACTGTTTTCCTGATGTTTATGGCTTCGGCTTATAAACCGGATCTTCAAAGCCGCTAACAATGTTAACGTCTCAGTCCCGATAACTAGGTGTCTTCGTTTACTGATGGTGATCGTAGATCCCATTAAAATACAACACTGACTTTGTGGTCAGGTTTAGCAGCAGGAAGTGACCGGACAGTGGAGTGACAGCGGACGGTCAACTGTGATTAGCAGCGGGTATTTCAGAATCCCCGAGCAGGGCAATCTCAAAGCGCGTGCGGCTGACAGGAGGTGAACCTGGCCTTTGCTGTGTGAGACCAGGCTGGGAACACTGGGAAGGCCCGGGTGCTGGAGGAGTTATCCTCTCAAGTGGTGAGGCAGGTTCTGAGAATGATGGCAGAGAAATGAAGTTTGTGAGGACGGTGGAGAAGGGGAGGAAATGGTGCCTCAGATGCCATGAACCTATACCTGAAGAGCCGTCGGGGGAGGGTGAGCTGGGAGCCCTGGTTGGAAACAAGACCCTCCTGGCCGCTGGCCCTGGTGCTGGAGCAAAAAGGGCTGCCCTCAGAAGATTTTGAGGACGAGGTTTTGAGTTGGAGAGAGACGAAGCCACATCTAATGTGAGAAAACAGCAGAGACGTTTGATTCGGTGGTCACTGTGTAACACGGAGATGGAGGTTAGAAACCCAGAGGGGGTGAAGTGTTCAGGGTGGCTGAGTGGTGATGGGATGAGCGGTTCTGGGTCAGGATGATGTCACGGAGGAGGCAGGGAGGGTGTCCAGTGACGGTAGAGAGCTGGAGGAGAAGCAGGGACTTGAAGGTCAGGCCACGGGGACCTCAGCCCTGCCGAGGGCAGGGGGGCTATGGGTGGGTTGGTCATAGCTAATGGGGAGCGTTGTAAATAGTCACCCTACAGATTCAACCCCATAGTGGGTGAGTAAGCCACTTTCAGGCAAGGCTTTTTCCCCATAATTGAAACACTCCTGGCACGTCCCAAGTGTCATCTTATATTACCCCTGGAAATAGCTGCTCCATTTAGGGTTGCATTTAACTGGGCTTCTGCAGAAAAGATAAAGAATGGTACAATCTGTTCTCATCCTACATCTTTGGTTAAGGGCATAACACGGAGGGGTAGAGGTGAGGGTGGGATAATGTGTAATTGATAGTAAATTATCATAGATATTTATAGATACATTTTACCCCTAAGTTGGTCTCCTCGCTATTTTCTATGCCTGACTTACACTTCTGAAAGAAAGCAATTTTTCTCTTTTCGTATGCGCATTAAAGCACACATACTCATTTCTAGTAAAGTAACATTGATAGCAATTTGTGTCATTACTATTAAAAATAAAACAGTAGATTTTACAAAGAATAACGAAATTTGTTATCGCAAAGTATCACAGTCCCTCATTGTTACGCTGTTACAGCATCTTCATATTTTAAGGAATTTGCAATCATGTAAAATGTATTGAATTTGATAGACTCCCACCATAAAACAGCCGAATGCTTCATAACAACCAACAAAGGGATGGCATTTTTTTCTGCTTGGCAGATTAACTGCTGGTTTTGTTTCTTGCCAGATCGCTCGCAGTAACACGAGTAATAAATCAGGATGATTTTCTTCCTTTTTCAGGTTTTTCTTTTTGTTTTCTTAAGGCTCTCTTTTCTAGCGGACAGAAAGACCCAGGACCTAATCTGTACCGTTCCTTGCCCTTATCAACACTCTTATTCAAATTCAAACATTTAAAGATAAAATCCGCCTAAGGACATCTGACAGAGAGAAGCCGTAAAAGAGCAGTTTGAGAAATGGGAGTTTGTGGAAAGGGGACACTTCACACGGGTGTCTGACATGCAATAAACTGCCCAGATTTAAAGTATACAGTTGCTCAAGGTTTTTTGTTTTGTTTTGTTTTGTTCTTGCTTATTCACTATAGTTTATTTGCGTTTATTTTTAGTTTGAGCTTTCATTTTAATTCTGCTTGGCTGATACAGTGTTATATTACTTGCGGGTGTACAATATAGCAATTTGACATTTCCCTACGTCCCCCGGTGCTCGTCGTCACAAGTGCACTCCTTAATCCCCACCACTTATGTACCCCATCCCCTGCGGTAATGATCGGTTTGTTTTTTTATAATTAAGACTCTGTTTCTTGCTTGGACTCTGTCTTTTGCAACTTGTTTAAGTTTTGACTTATGTATATACCCATGAAACAATCACCACATCCAGATAGTGAGCCTCTCTCTATCCCTACCAAAAGTTTGTTATGACGTGTATCAGTAGTTCATTGCTTTTTATTGATGAATATTAATCAGCAATATTATTGTAGACTACTGCATGGCTATAACTATACTATAATTAGATGGCTATATACACAACATTTACTTATCGGCTCACCTGTTGATGGGCATTTGGGTTGTGTGGTTATTGCAAATAAAGCTGCTGTGAACATTTATGTACACATATTTGTAAGATCAGATGCTCTAAGAATAGAATGGCTAGATCAAATCGTAGAGTCATGGACCGCTTCTTAGGAAGCTGCTGGACTGTTTTCCCAAGCAATTGTGTCATTTTACTTTCCCGCCGGCAATGGGTAAGGGTTCCAAATGCTTCACATCCTAGCCGACACTTGAAATGGTCAGACGTTTTTTTTTATTTTAGAGATTCAAACAGGTTTGTAGTGGAATCTCATAGTTCTAATTTGTATTTCCCCCCAGTGGTTAATGATGTTGAGCATCTCTTCACTTACATGTTTGAATTGGTATATCTTCTTGGTTGAAGAATCTGTTTAAATATTTTGTCCACTTTTAACTTGGTGGTTTTCATGTCATTGGATTTTAACTTTTTTTATGTATTGTGAATTAAAGTTCTTTAGCTGATGGAAGATGTGCACTTTTTCTCCCCCAATCTGTGGCTTATCTTTTCAATCTCATAATGAGTTTCTAAGAGCAGAGTTTTTTTGTTTTTGTTTTTCTTCCTCCTACTAACCTACAAGTAATATGATTACAGGGATTTAGTTTTTTCCATATCTGTATTTCCCAAACACAGCATTTGGCACAAATTAAACACTAAATAGGTCTTTGCTAAGTAAGTGAATGAATTTTCTTAATGTGTATTTATTTTTGAGAGACAGGGAGTGACAGAGAACGAGCAGAGAAGGGGCAGAGGGAGAGGGAGACACAGAATCCAAAGCAGGCTCCAGGCTCTGAGCTGTCAGCACGGAGCCTGACGCGGGGCTCGAACTCACGAACTGCGAGATCATGACCTGAGCTGAAGTCGGAAGTTCGACCGACTGAGACACCCAGGCAGCCCTAAGGGAAGGAATTTTCTAAGGGAACTTTCTCATTTTACAGAGGAGCTAATAGTTGAATGGGAATTCTCAAGCAATCTGAATTCTAGTTTCTTTAATCAGTTGGTTACAATGAAGGTTGATTCAACTAATGTTGAAAATCTTTCTGAAATGTTCTGGTCTGATTTCTTATTAAGGACAGTGCATCACATAATATTTATTCTTCCTTTGGTGGTCAGGGTCTTAGGGTCTTTTTGGGGAGAAGTTGGGGGCTTATTATCTGAAGGTGAATTAGAACAAAAACAGGTTCACTTCGCTGAGAAGTTTATTGTGCTCTGCTCCCCATTCCCATCCTCCAATCACCCATAGCAGTGAGGTGCAGGTTCATAAGGAAGATTAACTTCAATTATTTAAAATGAAGAAATTATATATTTTCTTTATACAATTGAATAGAAATCTGTTTATTCATACCTTTATTTCTGTTTATTGTCAGTTAATATCCTCAACTCATTTTTCTATTAGACCTTTTAGACTTCTTTATCCATTTAAACTCTTTTTATATAGTCAATATACTAATCCTTTGTTTAATATCTTATAAATATTTGCTTCCAACATGCCACTTGCTGTTTAACTTGTTTAATTTTACGGACTTTTGTAGTTCTGATACAGCAAAATTTTATAATCTTTTATAGTTTGTATTTTTTGTGTCAGCTTGAAAAGTCTTTCCCAGGAGAGATTATAAAGATATTTCTTTCCTATGCTCTTTTCTGATAGTTTTAAAGATTTGATTATAATAATATATTTTCTTTAACCTGATATACCCCCAAGTATTGTCATTTCAACAGGTAATCAGTGTACAAAATTATTATTTTATTTTTATAATATTTTATTATATATGTATTATATATAAAATATTACATAATATTATATATATTATATATTTTATTGTTTATTTTTATAATATTTTTATATTTTTAAAAAATATTTATTATATTTTTCTGCCTTTTGACCCTCTTCACCCATTTCTTCTACACCTCATCCCCCTTTTCTGGCAACCACCAACCTGTTTTCTGTATATCCCCTCCCCCAACCAACATATAAGAGAAATCACATGGTATTTGTTTTTCTCTGACTTACTGCGCTTCGCGTAATGTCCTCAAGATCTGTCCATGTTGTTGCAAATGGCAAGATTTCAGTCTCTTTTATGGCTGAATAATATAACTCTATATATATATCTGTGTATATCTATATGTATATATATCTCATAATTTTTTATCCATTTATCCATTGATAGATACTTAGATTGTGTCCATATCTTGACGATTGTAAATAATGTTGCAATGAACATGGAGGTGCATGTATCTTTATTTGTTAGTGTTTTCATTTTCTTTGGATAAATGCTCAGAAGTGAAATTGCTAAATCATATGGTAGTTTTAGTCTTAAATTTTTGAGGAATCTCTCTACTGATTTCCATAGTGGGTGCACCAATTTACATTCTCACCAACAGTGCACAAGGATTCTCTTTGTCTTTACATTGTCGCCAAGACTTGTCATTTTCTGTCTTTTTGATAATAGCCATTCTAGTAGGTGTGAGATGATACCTCATTGTGGTTTTGATTTGCATTTCCCTGATCATTAGCGATACTGAGCATATCTTGTACTGAGCATATCATGTACCTTTGGGCCATCCGTATGTCTTTTTTTGGAAAACTGACTATTGAGATCTTCTCAGTTTTCAATCTGATTGTTGTTGTTTTTATTATTGAATTGTATGAGTCCTTTATGTATTATGGATATTAACCCCATGTCAGAGGATTTGCAATATGATTTGCCCATTCAGTAGGTTGACTTCTTCTTTTGTTGGTGGTTTCTTTGGCTGTGCAAAAGCTTTTTATTTATTTATTTATTTTATTTTTATTTTATCTTATTTTATTTTTTGCAGAAGCTTTTTAGTTTGATGTAGTCCCACCTGTTATTTTTTTCTTTTGTTGCCTTTACTTTTGATGTCAGTATAAAAACAATAATCACTGAGATCTATATCAAGGAGCTTGCTCCCTATGTTTACTTCTAGAAGTTTTATAGTTTTAGATCTTATGTTCTTTAATCTGTTTTGAGTTAATTTTTGTGTGTGGTGGCAGAGAATGCTCCGGTTTTTGTTGTTGTTGTTTGTTTTGTTTTGTTTTGTATGTGGCTGCCCAATTTTCCCACCATTTATTCTTTCCCCATCGTATATTCTTGGCTCCTTGTCATATGTTAATTGATCATATATGTGTGGGGTTTATCTCTGGGCTCTATTCCGTTGCATTGATCTATGTGTCTGTTTTTACGCCAACATCATACCGTAGTATATAATGCTACACCATAGCTTTGTAATGTAATTTGAAATCAAGAAGTGTGATGCCTCCAGCTTTATTTCTCAAGAATGCTTTGGCTATTTAAGGTTTTTTGTGGCTCCATAAAAATTGTATGTTTTTTTATTCTGGTTCTGTGAAAAAATTGCCACTGAAATTTTAATAGAGATTGTACAAAACCTGCAGATGGCTTTGGGTAGTGTGGGCATTTTAATAATATTAATTCTTCAAATCCATGAGCGTGGAATATTTTTCCATTTATTTGTGTGTTCTTCAATTTCTTTCCTTAATGTATTATTGTACCTTTTAGTATACATGTCTTTCACTTTCTTGGTTAAATTGATTTCTAGGTATTTTGTTCTTTTTGATGCAATTGTCAATGCGATTTTGTTCTTAATTTCTCTTTCTGATAGTTCATTATTAGTGTATAGAACACAAAAGATTTTTGTGTATTGATTTTGTATCCTGCAACATTATCAAATTCATTTATTCTAACAGTTTTTTTTTGATACTCTTTAGGGTTTTCTATATATAGTATTATGTCATCTGCAAATAGCGAACAACTTTACTTCTTCCTTTCCAATTCTGGTACGTTTTATTTCTTTTTCTTGTCGAATTGCTCTGTCTAGGACTCCAATACGATATTGAATAAAAGTAGTGAAAGTGGGCATCCTTATGTTAACCTTGATCTCAGCGGAAAAGCTTTCAGCTTTTCACCATTGAGTATGATGTCAGCTGTGGACTTGTCATATTGCCTTTAAGAGTTCTTAATTTCTATGAAGTCCAACTTATTTTGATATTATTCATCTTCCTTTCAGTGTTATAGCTAAGAAATCTTTGCTGAACCCAAAATAGATACTTTCCTACATTTTCTCTATGAAATTTCATTTTAAATTAATAATTAAGTATTTTGTAAAGTAGGTGAATTTTTTTTTTTTTTTTTGCATATGGGTATGTAATTCTTCACCTTTTTTTTGAAAACACTATGATTTCTCTATGAAATTGCTTTTGAATCTTTTTCAAAAGTTGATTGACCATATACTTTGGGTCCATTTCTAGACTCTCTATTCTCTTATTTTATTTCTCTATCTTGATTATGATACTAATACCATGCTACCTTGACTAGTAAGTCTTGAAATCAGGTAGTGTAACTGCTTTTTCAAAGTTGCTTTGGATTTTCTAGGTCCTTTGCATTTTCATGTAATTTTATTTTGCAAAAAAATCTATAGATCAATTTGGGAATAATTGATATCTCAACAATATTATTAAGTCTTCCAACCCACAAACATCTATTTCATTCTTCATCAATTGCTCTTAACGATATTTTATACTTTTAATTGAGCATTACCCACCTTTTGGTAAGATTCATTTCTTAGAATTTCATATGTTTACATTTTTTTTAAGTTTTTATTTAAATTCCAGTTAGCTAACATACAGTGTAATATTAATTTGGGGTATACAGTATAGTGATTCAACACTTCCATGCAAACCTGGGTATTCATCATGACAAGTCTGCTCCTTAATTTCCGTCACCTGTTTAACCTATCACCCAACCCACCTCCATTCTAGTAACCACCAGTTTGTTTGCCAGAGTTGAATCTCTTTCCCCTATGTGGAAATTAAGAAGAAGGAAAAAAAAAGAGGTACAAACCAAACCTAGAATGTCACATTTTTGTTGTTATCATAAATGGCATTTTTAGCTTCAATCTCCCATTGTTCAGTCTTTGCTAATATATGGAAATACAGTTGACTTTTATATATTGATCTTGTACTTTGCAAACTTGCCAAACTCATAGATAGATTCGTTTTAGTGGAGTTGTTATTATCCTGTAAATTTTTACACACAGATAAACATGTGGTCTGCAAATAATGACAGTCATACTTTTTTTTCTTTTCAGTCTGGATGCCTTTTTTTTCTTTTCTGTATTGCACCAGCTAGAACCTACATTATAATGTTGAGTAGACATCCTGAAAGTAGACATTGTTTCTTTGTTCTTAAGCTTAGGTGGAAAGCACTTAGTCTTTCATTATTAAAATGTTAGCTGTAGGTTTTTCATGGTGCCTGGATGGCTTAGTGAGTTAAGCATCTGACTTCGGCTCAGGTCATGATCTCACGGTTCGTGAGTTTGAGCCCTGCATCTTTATCAGAGGATAGTTACTGGATTTTGTCAAATGGGTTTTCTTTTTTTTTCTTTTTATTTTTTTTAAAGTTTATTTATTTTGAGAGAGAGCGAGAAAGGTAGAAGGAGAGGGAAAGAGAGAATCCCAAGATGATTTCACTGTTGTCAGTGCAGAGCCCCATGTGGGGCTCAAACTCACAAACTGTGAGGTCATGACCTGAGTTGAAGTCAAGAGTCAGAGGACTAACCCACTGAGCCACCCAGGTGCCCCCCAGTTGTTTAAATGTTTTTTTCTGAATCTATTGTGATGCATATGGTTTTTCTTTTCTAGTCTGTTAATATGGTGAATTCCATTAAATGAAATTTTAGTGTTAAAGCAATCTTGCATTACTGGGATAAACCTTACTTGGTCGTGCTGTATTACCATTTTTACATATTACTGCCTTTTGTTACCTAAAATTTAGTTAAGGATTCTTATATCTGTGTTCATGAAGGATATTGTTTTGTAGTTTTATTTTCCTGTTTGTTTGTTTTTTTTAATGGTTTTGGCATCAGGGTAATATCAGCCTCATGAAATGAATTTGGAAATAGTCCCAACTCTTCAATTTTCTGGAAAACTGGATTTAAATAGGTATTATTTCTTTCTTTAAATGTTTGGTAGAATCCAGTCAAGCCATTTGAGCAGGACATTTTACTTATTTATGTATTTTTGATAGGAAGATTTTTAACTACAAATTCATTTTTAAGTTACGTTGCTTGAAGTTACCACACGGGGAACTGATGCACTTTTCTTTTTCTTTTTAAATCTAGTTTATATGTTTCATTTTGTGTCGTTCCTATTGCCGTGTCTGTGAGTTTACTCTTTTCGTAATAACTAATCTGCTAATTATATCTGGTGTGTTTTTGATCTCAGGCACACATCATGAAATGTATGGTTTGGGTTTTGCTTTTGTTTGTGGATCTTCCATGTCTCTATTTAATTTCAATCACTCCCCTGTCTTATTGATAATATTGAATATAGTTATAGTGTTTTTAATGTCTTTGTCTACTCTTCTGTCATCTGTATCATTTCAGTGTTGATTTTGATTAATTTTATTCCTCATTGACGGTTCTTATTTTCTTGCTTCTTTGCGTGCCTGGTAATTTTTTACTGGATGTGAGACATTGTGAATTTTACCTTGCATTTTTTTTTTTTTTTTTACTTTGTAAATATCTTGAGCTTTGGTCTGATATGCAGTTAAGCTACCTGGATACCTGGAAACAGCCTAATACCTTCTGTTCTTGCTTTTAAGATTTGTTAATATGGACCTCATCAGTGTATATTCTAGAGGTAATTTTACCCCGCTGCCTAGGCAAAACTCATCTGAGCACTGGGCACAATGCCCCATGTCTTATGAGATGTACCACTCTGGCTGGTGGGAACAGGACCTATTTATTCCCAGCTCTATAGGAGTCTTGAGGAAGGCTCTATCTACTCCTTTTGTGAGCTTTGGGTAGCTTTATCACATACATACACTGATTAGTACTCAGTTAAAGAGACCTTCTACAAATCTCCCTGAGCTTGCTTTTTTTTATTTATTTATTTATTTATTTATTTATTTATTTATTTATTTATTTATTTATTTATTTCCCGTACAGCCTTTATATCCTGGTGCTCTTCTGCAAACTCTAGCTGCCTTTGCCTCACTGGACTCTCATCTCTGTGTCCTCAATTGAGGATGGTCATCCCACAGATTGTTTCATGTATTTTGTCCAATTTTTTAGTTGTAACAAGTGGGAGGCTAAATGTGATACCTGTTAACCTGTCTTGGCCAGGCTTTGGTTGGTCCGGAATTGGTCCCGAGACCCTAAGCTCTGGTCACTTCCACATGCACCTCACAGAACCCAGGAACCTCACAAAAGTCTCACACTTGCCTCAGTGATAGCCCTAGGTGTGGGAAAGAGGATTTTGCTTTCGTTTCCAGATGAACACCTGAGGAAGCCCATGCTGTGTAGTTATTTTTAATGGACGCACTATTTTTAAAAATCAGAATCAGAGCCTGGCTTACTATTAAGTTTACAAAAATCTAACCTCAAAACTAGTAGGTTCTGAGGCACCTGAGTGGTTCAGTCAGTGAAGCGTCCCACTCTTGGTTTTGGATCAGATCATGATCTCACAGTTTTGTGAGTTCGAGCCCCACATCAGGCTCTGTGCTGGCAGTGCGGAGCCTGCTTGAGGTTCTTTCTGTCTCTGTCTCTGTCTCTCTCTCTCTCCCCCCCTCCCTCCCCCGCTCTCCGCCCCTCCCCCACTTGCTCTGTTTGTCTCGAAATAAACAAATAATCTTAAAAAAACGAATAGGTTCTGACTTAAATGCTAAGAATTGCAGATAATTGTCCCCATGTTCTTTATATTTTTGAATCTTTTTTGTTACATTTTTCTCACCAGTTCTTAGAGGTGATCTAACACTTGGTGTGCCTTTGTTGTTCATATACTTTGAAACATTGAGTAAATTTTTATTAAATCATACTTTCCTATAGATCTACCTCATTTTAGGTAATAGTAGCAGGATTCTCACACCAAGTCATGACACTGAGGCTTTTCTTTCCAGGAAGAACTTCGTTCCTGCAGGCACCACTCAGTTGGGTTCATACCCAAAGAACTGAGCCTGAACGCAATGTGGCATAGTTTTTTATATATTTTCTGCTTCTTTGTCTCCCATATATGGTAACACACACAGACATGCAGTCTGATTAAGTGGTCTCATGCTACAAGGTCATGAGGGATGTTGTCGCGATGGCACACAGCCAGGTTACCTTGAGGATTTGTTTGTTTGTTTGTTTGTTTGTTTGTTTTTCCTTGGGAGGGGACCCTACCACATAATATCCTCTGTTGTAAAACTGTGTGTAAAAATTAAGTGAAAAATATAGTGGGGCGTAGAGGTGTGGAGGGTTTTATTCTTCAATGAAGTTCACGGTGACCAAAGATACTTGTTTTTGAAAGACAAGTAACAACTTCCTCTTATCTGCCCTCAAGCCATATTTTACTCCTTGAATAAGTTGAAAGGAGATAACTTCACACCCATACTCTCGGTTGACTTATGATGGGAAATTCTGATCATTGGGTCAGAAACTAGGCTGAACTTTATCTTTGGGTGTCATTTAAGAAGTCTGCCTAAGTAAATAGAACCTACAAACGATTGAATAATGAATATTTTTAACTACTTCAGAAGATTTAAGCACTTAAAAGGGGGCTCATTGACATTTAAGTGGGGTAGTTGCACAGTAATCAGAGACCTTGTATCTCCTGAGTGGTTCTCAAACGTGTTTGGTCTCAGGACCCCTTTTTCCTGATAAAATTATTATTATTGAGGATCTAAAGACCTTTTGTTCCTGCTATTTACATCTCCTGGTATTTGCTATATTAGAAATTAAAACCAAGAAATGCTTTAAATATTTATGTATTCACTTGAAAATAATAAATGCATTACACACAAATTTATTACTTAATCAAGGACACTCTTAAGTGAAGCTCGTTTCTCTCCTCTTTCTCTTCTGCCTCCTCCTTCCTGTTCTTCCCTGCCCTCCTTCCTCTCCCCCTACTGCTTTCCTCCTCCTCCCCCTCCTCCTGCCCTTTCTCCTCTTCCCTTCCATTCTCATTCTTATTCTTCACCGTGAGTACAGGACAGAGGACCATCCATGACAGCTCATACATTCGGTGGTACTGCTTGATTCATGCTAAGATGCCTGCAGGTTTCTAGCCATCCCTTTTATACTATTAGTGTAAGTGAGAACAGAGGAAAAGGCAGCTACTGTCTTAGTATTATTTTTATTTTTTTTTTTTTAATTTTTTTTTTTTTAACATTTATTTATTTTGAGACAGAGAGAGACAGAGCATGAACGAGGGAGGGGCAGAGAGAGAGGGAGACACAGAATCGGAAGCAGGCTCCAGGCTCTGAGCCATCAGCCCAGAGCCCGATGCGGGGCTCGAACTCACGGACCGCGAGATCGTGACCTGAGCTGAAGTTGGACGCTTAACCGACTGAGCCACCCAGACGCCCCTGTCTTAGTATTATTTTTAAAAGTTTTGATTTCATGGGCCCCCTGAGAACGTTTCAAGGACCTTCAAAAAGCTGAGTAAGAGTAGTTTGGACAGTGCCTGCCTTCCCATTGTGTGGCTTCCAGTGCAGAGACATCTTTTCTATGCCTTGGCAACTCGTCACTCACCTTGCTAAGTTTGCGGTTCCTAAGTTTACCCCCTTACAATCTTGTGTACTATCCCTGAGAGGTCCTTTAATCTAAAGTATTTTACTGGACTCACTTTCTCTGGGAGATCGTAATCCTTTTCATCACAACCACTTTTACGTGGATACATTTGCCTTCACAGAGTTCCTCCGGTTGCCTATCCAGAGTCTCTCAGATGGTGGCCGGGTCCACATTCTCACGATCGGTTATTTCTTCTTTCACTTCATTTACATTGTTTTGGTTCTATTTTCAGTATTATCCCTCTTCCTTTTTTTCTTTAACTTTCCTTTTTTTCCTGCACTTCCTCTAGTTGGCCGATTCCCTCTGTTGATTATTTGTTTTTTGTGAAATATCATATGAGTTTTTAACGGGGCTACAGCGAAGAAACACAACTGCATGCTTTGCTGTCTGTGAGGGAACCAAATAACGGATTCTCAGGGACCGATCACTGACAGACTTTGAAAGAAGTGACGTGATTGGTCGTTGGTCATGATTCGCAACTATTCACAACAGCAGCTTGTGCCTAAAGAACTATCAGCAAAGTTTGCATTTCATGCCATTATAGGTAAGAAACTGGTAAATGAAATCTGCGGTGCTGTTGGGTGACTGGTGACATATAGATATCAGAACCTTGGAAAATGAGGACTGTATTGGTCGCATGGATATCCTCTTTTGTGAAGTATTTACTCATCTTTTTTGCCCTTTTTAAAAAAAATTGTTTTTAATGTTTATTTATTTTTGAGACAGAGAGAAACAGAGCGTGAGTGGGGGAGAGGCAGAGAGAGAGGGAGACACAGAATCCAAAACAGGCCTCAGGCTCTGAGCTGTCAGCGCAGAGCCCGACGCGAGGCTCGAACCCATGAACTGTGAGATCACAACCTGAGCGGAAGTCCCAGGCTCAACTGACTGAGCCACCCAGGCGTCCCTTTTTCGCCCTTCTTTTTAATGGCAAATTGTCTTTTTTGTTATAGAAAATACAGGAATTCTTTATTCTGGGAGTTAGTATTTCTTTGGGTTATATATTTCAGATACCATCTCTGACTTTGTGATTTGCCTCTTCAGCACTTCACAATGTTTTTCTTTTCCTTTTTAAACATTTTTATGTTTATTTATTTTTGAGAGTGAGAGAGACAGAGCAAAATTGGGGGAGGGGCAGAGAGCGAGGGAGACACAGAATTGGAAGCAGGCTCTAGGCTCCAAGCTGTCAGTGCAGAGCCCATCCCAGGGTTCAAACCCATGGACCGCGAGATCATGACATGAGCTGAAGTCGGACGCTTAACCGACTGAGCCACCCAGGCGCCCATACAGCATTTATCAATGTAACGTAGCCTGGTTTATCAAATGTTTCCTTTATGGTTGCTGCTTTTATTTCTGTGTTTAAAAAATCTTTAAAGGTCATAAAGGTATTCTCTTACATATCTTCTAAATGCTGTATTGCTACAACACCTTTCATATTTAGAATTATAATCACATGGAATTATTTTTATAATGAGATAAGGTAGAGAGCAAGTTACTTTCCGCCGTGTGGGTATCCAGTTGGCCCAGCCTTTAACGAGATCATCCTCTCCACTGCTGTGCTCTAATCACATTCCCATTTAAGTAAGAATTTCTTTCTGGTCTATTATATCCATTGGTGTATTTGTCCATGCTTGCACCAATTCCACACCCTTCTTACTTACTAGACCTTTTTTAATTATTTTATTTTATTTTATTTTATTTTATTTTATTTTATTTTATTTTAACGTTTATTTATTTTTGAGACAGAGACAGAGCATGAACAGGGGAGGAGCAGAGAGAGAGGGAGACACAGAATCCAAAACAGGCTCCAGACTCTGAGCTGTCAGCACAGAGCCCGACGCGGGGCTTGAACTCACGGACCGTGAGATCATGACCTGAGCCGAAGTCGGACGCTCAACCGACCAAGCCACCCAGGCGCCCCAACTAGACCTTTTTTAAAGACATCTTGTTAGTATCTGCAGTACAATAACTCTTTCTTGACAATATCTTGGGCCCCTTTTAATTCCATGAGAATTTTAGAATCAGCCCATTGATTTAATAAAAAGAAGCATGCTGGAATTGTGATTGTGTTTGCATTGAATTTTTAGACAAATTCTGGAAAAAAGACATCTCTATGTATGCATGTACACACACACACACACACACACACACACACACACACACACACACTTTTAAATTCCATTCTGTGGCTTTTCTTCATCCAGCCTTGTCTCCTAATATTTTTGATAATATTTTATTTATTGGCAAATGTAGGACAATAACATGTAGAGGTAACTTGAAATTCTCAGTGATGGTTCTCTTTCTCCAAAGAGAATGCATTTTTCTTTCAGGCAGCAGCGAAGATAAATGAAGATAACTTGAAGCCAAAGGAGGATTGAGTTGATCTGGAGTTTGGCGTTAGCCCTGTTTCTCACGCATCTGTTCTCATTCATGTGTCTCTCATCCATTCATCTTTGTTTGGGAGAGGAGTTCTGAACTGAAATCCAGTGGGCTCCAGAATCCGATTTCTGCCATTCTTGCTCTTTAAGACCGGTGGAAGTTCTCTGTGGCTTCTCGGTCCAGCCACGCCGGATATCAGGCTCACCTCTTGGAGCTTCCCTAGTCTCCAGGATTTTACTCTTCACATCTTGGCTGCCTTCATAACTCCCCAATATTTAAACAAAAATTGTGGTTGCGTGTGTCCAGCTTTTCATCATGTTTCAAGTGGGACCGTTTGTTGGTGACAAGTTCATCTACTGTCACCAGAGGTAGAAATTCTGGCTTCATTCTTTAAAGAGAAACCTTGTCAAAATCCAACTAGATACAGTTTGGAAGGCACCAGAAGGGTCTGCTTGCTCAAGGTGTCATCCTGGCCAACTGGAGATTCTTTCTATACTGATCCATGTGGTAACTAGTGGGAGTGTGCCTTTCTCTTGAAGTTTCTGGAGTAGGTTCTTTCTTTGTAATGCTCTATTTGTTTGGCATCTTAGGTTATTAACCTTTGAACTGAAGGGATAGAATCCGTTGACAGTCCTAGTAAGAATTAGTAAAATGAGGATCAGCAGGAAAGGTGAGTAAGACAGAATCTCTCTCTGGGCCAGTTAGTCCTACCATGAAGGCAGTGAACAAGAGAGCGCAAGCCTAGATCCAAGGTCTCAAAGGCAAGATTCTTGGCTTGGAAACTGTCAAAATTGAAAGAAAAATCGCATTTACCATACTGTTATTCTAAATTAGTTTAGTATTAAAATAGAGTCAGCCCATATTGGGCTTCAGACATAACTTCAAAACATACCAGCTCCTTACCTTGGAAAGCTGTATTTAAGCCCTCTGAGCATCAGTATCCTTATATATAAAATGGTAATAGTTCCTTACTTGCTAGTAGGGGGATTAAATGGGAGAATGTATATGAAAGCATAGGAGCTATCAGATGCTTATACACGTTAATTCTCTTTCCTTTCCCCTATCAAATTTAGTGGAATCAAAAAGGAAGCAAACGAAGGCATATAATTTTTCTAGATAGTCCCCTGTCTTTGCAAGGGTTTCTATATGATCACACATTAAACATGGTGGTAATGCAATTTTGGAAAGAGAGAAGCTATTTTGGTGCTTCAGGAGAGCAATGATTTATTGTCAAAAATAATTCCGTCTCCTGATGCTACAAGGCTTTCTAGGAAATACACATGGTAAATGATTTCATTTTCTGCTGAAATACAACTGTCTATGGGGTGGGATGTGGCAAATTCATATTGCAGTGCTTGTGAGATTAAATCCAAGATCTTTACATTCTTTTATCTCTTAAAAAGTTACTCTGGAAAATCGGTAAAATGAGTGCTATCTGGGGTGGGGGGATTTTAAAGATTTTGCAATTTGCTTGATAGTTATATTTCATCTGAGATCTATAAGTTGGGGCTTAAAATAACTTTTTAGAGAAATATAAAAAAAACATTGTTTAAAAAATTGTCCATGAAGAAAACATGCATGATGTACTTTTCAATTAAAATGTTGTTGGAGACATATTAAAATATAAATGAATATAATCACATGAAATAAATGAAATAATTTGATTATTAGACAATTACTAGGAATACTTATCTTTTGAGTCTAAATTATAACTTTCCAAGTATACAACCTCTTACCTTCAGAAACTTCACTTTGTGGTATTTCCCTTGGTGCATTTATGGATCTTTTCTTTCAATGGCAAACTTTACTTAATGAGCTATTCGTAAATTAATGCAAACTTGTCATACTTAATTTAGGGTACAGGAATTAAAAGGGAAAGTGAATTATCACATTTATAAACAGTTCTTTTTGATGGGAGGCAGTATCTGTTTCTTTTTTTTTTCATAGAAACCCTTATTGAGTTTTTCGTATGAACAAGGTAAAACTAATTTTTGACAACTGATGACTGAGTATTTTTTTGATCTAGTCCAAAATGACAATAATAAATTTATAAGGTTATAAGAATTTATAAGTGGATAAGGGGACATTTCAGCTCATTCTGTCCCATGTAGGAAGTAGTTCACAGGAAGTCTTACTACCCCCAAGGCAATGATGCCTCATGAGTAAAGAATAGAAGGAGGAGGAATGGGCTGTAGATATTTCTTGCTGACCAGAGATCGCTTCTAGAAATAGCCCCGCCACTGGGCTAATGTCTTAGGTCCTTGGTTTCTTGGTGTTGAAGACACACACTGTTATTAGATTTCTAACGGTGGTGTTAAAAGTGATATTTATTTGTGGAAGTATTTTTTAACAAGTTTTCTTAAAAAAACTCTGTCTTCTTTAAAATCCCATTTCTAAAACAACAAACTATAGTGGAAACTTGGAGTAAGATCTTGATCCAATTTTTCATTCTCCCTCTTTCAGTCTATGTGGTTAGACAAAGCAGTTAATTTCTCTGATCTTTGTTTCCTCTTTGAAAATGAGAGCATTGGTCTACAACTCCAGATGGTCTCCAGGACTCCTTCTAGCTTTCAGGTTTCTATAACGAAAGACATCATTCAGTCTTTCCTCTTGTAGAACTCAACTAGTCTTTTTTGGATTTCTTGCTTTTTTTTGCAATCACTAACTACTAGAATCTGTCTTATTCTCCAACCTGTAAACGTATACACTAAACGTTTATTAATTTGTGTCGGCTGTTCAGATTTACTGAGAGACTCTAGATTTGTTACCTGTAAGGATGGGGCTTTATTATAAAGTAATAAAAATGTGTATTTCACAACCTCCAGTGTCTACACAGCCAAATAAGTGTTGGGTTTTAATGCAGTCATCCCGGAAGCTGCACATTTACTCTGCTGAAGCCATTATTACTCCCTCTTTGAACTCCTCTTTGGGAGTTGGCTTTAGGCAGGAAGTCACCCAAACAACAGTATGCTTGTTTGATAGAGTATATCTCAATCTTGCCCCCAAATGATATATTTTGGATTGCTTGCTTGAGCCTCTTTTATAACTCTCACTCCTGAATGACAGCACTGCTCAGAAATCAAGGCCACTGTCACAGAAGTTTTTCCAGTCTGTCTAAGATTGTTCTTTGCAGATATTAAGTACTACATAAATCTTACTAAAGAGAATGTGCTGAAATCTCTGAAAGGAATTCAGGGGTTTCAAAAACAGTTGTAGTTTGAACAGTTGCAGCCTCATTGCAATAAATACATTGTCTTCAAACATAAATAGGATATCTATATTACACACACACACACACACACACACACCCCTCCTACTGCATGCCAGGTATTAAACCTCATGATTTCCCCACATTATGTCATTTGATTCTTGCAATAACAATTGGAAGGGGATGATAAAGTACAAAATACAGAGATTTTAGCGTACTTGTATAAAAAGGAACTTCCATACTTTAGAGCCCTGCCCAATCTGTTTGTTCATTCATCGTTCATTAACTTCTCTCGATGAGAGTAGCTATGGCTTTCCTTAGTTTGTTGTTTTTTAGTCCTTACAATAAATAACTCCTTTGTGTGGTATACTTGAATCCACTTATGATGCATCTTAATAGAAATCGTCTTATTATTGTGGCCTCAGTATGAGGAACAGTTCACCGTCACCCATAGGATACCCTATAGTGTGAGTTTTCTCTTGTTTCACGGTCGTTTTCTGTCTGTTATTGGAGTCAACATGTATTTGGCAATTTTTTTTCATAGCGAGGGGTCTGTCAAGTATGGAGTTTCAGATAAGGCTAGATAAACAACAATGAGGTTGTACATCTGCCTAGCTATGAGATGTTCCTGGTTATTAAATGGCATTAGCATCATGACACAAGTGATCTTTATACTCGTTTGGATAAGTGTGGGTCTCACATCCATTCTCTAAACTGTAACTCCCGGAAGCAAACACCTTTTAAGATGCAATCAGCCAGGGACAGACTGTTGGTCCTCTGGTCCTCAAGTGGAACCAGGGAGTTTCTCGCGAGGCTACTCTCTAGGCAACATGTAGAAGTCTGGGGCCTTTTGGGTTTCTGACTCGCGAACAAACGTTGCTGACAAGTAATTGGGGTAACAGTTGAGGTTCCCAAAAGTCCAGCTCAAGTCATAATTCTTTTTAAATATACATGCAGAGACCGGTCCAGAACGACCGATGTCTTCTTTAGCGTAGAATCTCCAGAAGTTCGGAAAATCCTCGCGCTGGGGAGAAAGGGGGTGGTGGTGGGGAAGGCCACCGCAAAACCTGTCACCACTTACACCAGCTTCATTTGGTTTTCAATCAATTGAAGGACTTTGCAGAAGACGGTACTTGTGAAATTGATCTCAATTCAAATCAGTCTGGGCGCGAGCCCTCTCCCCCAGCAGCTCCCAGGGCCGGGAGGGGAGCCTTGCGTTTCCAACGCGATCCCACCGGCAACCCGTCCGGCCTCTGCTGGCGCTTTTCTTTTTTTAATTTTCACCTCAGCCTTTTCTTCCAAGCAGTCTTTGACCTCCGTGGCATCCCTAATGAACTCCTCTCATTGTGTGAGCCTCTTCTCCTGCACGTGGTAATGGAAATGCGGTGGGGGGACGGGGGGTGCCCGGCTGTCTTTCACCTCCGGAGACACGCCTGCCCGGCGGCTCCCAGCTGTCAGGACACTGACACACTGCTTCAGCAGGATAATTGGGTACTTGAGGAAGATTCATAAAGCAATATGCGGCGGAGCACCCCCCCCCACACCCGTGTCCCGCCCTGGGGCAACAAGGCGAGGCCGGCGAGGTCAGAGAAAGGAGGCTCCGACCGGGGACACAAATCCGGCCTGGATAGATAATAATCTATTTATAACAGGCCCCGCAATGAAGACTTTTGTTCGCGACGAGGCCACAACTCACGCATTCGGGGAACGGTCTTTAAAGATTTCAGGACTGGACTCCGTGCAAGGCGCCTCCAAAGCTAGGTTCGCGGGAGAGGAAGGTTCCCAGCCTCCCATCCAAGAGGAAGCGCGGCTCTCACTTGAACGGGGCCTTTCATAGCAGGAAGTTTGTTGCTCTAATCAAAGCCAGCCATCTGACAGCTCGTTATTAAGAGACAACAAGGAGTGACTTTATTAATACAGTGTGGAGTTGGTGCCGCTGCAAATTAAAGTTCTTTGTTCACTTGTGACAGTTTGCTTCGGAGGCATCTGTTAAGAGGTGCCCAAGTGGGATAACATTTTAAAAGTGTAAGGTGATAACAATTAACCTAGAATTCCTTTTTTCTGATGTTCTCCCCTTTCAATTTTAGTAGATAAATTCATCACGAAAGGGGATGAAGACAAAACCTTTCATGTGATTTCCTTGTGAAGCAGCCCCTCACGACCGACATAATCTGGCGCAAACTTGTTGGCGTCTTATTTCCCAAATATTTACGATTTTGCCTATGGAATGCGACAGGCTGGTAGTTTGTGGGTCTGCTTGGGTTGGGAAAGGCCAAGATCCTTCATCAAACATAATATCTTAGTGGTAACAATAATAATGTGGTTGATTTATTCATCCAGCATAGATTAGGTTACCAAAGCTGAGACAGAAAAGTCATGTAATACTCTGGAATGTCAGGGCTGTGAAGCAAGATTTGTCCTTCCGTAGTGACATCCTGGAAACCCTGAAATCTTATACCAATCAATAGTCAATGAAAATTTTGTTGATTGTAGGAAATTTAGTTTTGATCATCTAGAAAATTATTTTCAAAGGCAAAAGTACACATTTGTAAGGATAGCCCATAATAGAAGAGCCTCAAACCAACCTCAGAACTCTGTCATGTCTAAATTTTGTTTTAATGTTTGTTTATTTTGGAGGAGAGACCTAGACAGAGCGTGAGCAAGGGAGGGGCAGAGAAAGAGGGAGACACAGAATCCGAAGCAGGCTCCAGGCTCCGAGCTGTCAGCACAGAGCCCGATGTGGGGCTCGAACGCACAAACCGTGAGATCATGACCTGAGATGAAGTCGGACGCTTAACCGACTCAGCCACCCAGGCGCCCCCCCCCATCAAGTCTGAATTTTGAAGGCCACATGAGATCTTTCTTCCACCCCAGGTGCTTTCCTTCTTATATTTCTACTCCACTGGAAATCACAGCTAATTTGACCCATGAAGCAGATAGGAGTCCTCGAGGCATTTAAATAACGGATGATGTTAAATTTGTCCTCTTTAGACAATGAACAGAAACTTCTGTGACTTGTTCAGTTGACATTTTCTGGTTGGTTAGTTAAATACTGTCAGAGATAAATTTTTCCTTGGTAATTATTTTTTTTAATTAAAGAGAATAGCTTTAAGTGTCTAGGTTTTTTACCAGAAAACCTCTAAAACTCAAAATGCCTGAGTTATTCTGAGGCCAATAGTGCACATATGTTCAAATTGTTCCTTAGTTTAGGTGATAATTGAGATGTTACCATAGTTTTGCTTCCTGATTGCTAGAGAAGGCAGGGTGAATAAAATAATGGATGAGAACATTAAATCAGTTAATGATATTATATTGCCATTTAAAGTTATTGTCAATAGGAATGAGGAATATAACTCATTTCTTTCAATTTGCATTGTCTTAAAAAAGCTAGGGAGGTTTCCTTCATTCACTCCCTCATCCAGCCTTTACTTAGAATTTTCTGTGTCCCAGCTTTTGTGCTAGCCATCTGTCTACAAAGATGAGTAAGACAGGGTCATTGCCACAGAGGATTTAAGGCCAATAAGCACCCCAAAATGTAATAATGACCAGGTGTGGGGCACCTGGGTGGCTCAGTTGGTTAAGCGTCTGACTTCGGTTCAGGTCATGATCTTGCGGTTCATGGGTTTGAGCCCCGTGTTGGGCTCTGTGCTGTCAGCTCGGAGCCTAGAGCCTGCTTCAGATTCTGTGTCTCCCTCTCTCTCTCTCTGCCCTTCCCCCTCTCATCCTCTGTCTCTCTGTGTCTCTCAAAAATAAATAAAACATTAAAAAAGGTGGGGGGGGGGCGTCAGACCTAGGCACAAATGACAGATAAAGTTTGGCCTTTATTTAAATAAGGGCCAGATGAGAGGTTGGCAGAGGGCAGAGCAGGGACATTCAGAAGGTTGGTACGGTGTGTATAAGTGTGTGTGTGTATTCAGACTTTTGATAGTAATTCTCTATAAGTAACCCACAAGGGTTAGAATAGAGACCATTGCTGTGTCCCATAAATCATCTATTCTTTATTTTCCAGGTCTTCTGGGAATTACCAAATTAGTTGGGAGAAATGAGGAGGAGTTTTCCTCATGACCTGCCTACTCACCAGCCTGATTTCACACAGGGGCAACTCGCAGGCTGACCTGTGGAGAGACAGGCAGGGATGGTGACAACCAGTCAGTGGTGTTCACTGAGGAGTTAGTTCTTCCTGAGCTGTCCGCCCGCACCCCTTCCTTCTGCCCTGGGCTCCCCACTTGTACATCCGTTCCTTCCACTGATGTGAGCTTGAGCTCCGTTCTCTCCTGTGCTGCTCCTGGGTGTCTACCCAATTCAACAAGTTAACTTCTGTGCAATTCCAAACGTCTGTTGATGGCTCAGCCAGTCCCAACGTCCTTCATAAGATAGCAAACACAGAAAGCCGCACCGCTTGTCTCCAGGCATCCTGGAGGAAACAGGCACTTGCGGGCCTGAGGTGGTCATCCTGGGCTCCCCCCTGGCCCGGAGCATGATGGGACCGATGAGTCGGGCACGGCGGTTACCATTTGTACCATGCCTGAGCCCAGCACGCAGGCCAGGTGTTCTGCTCTTCGCCCTTCCCTGTCACCTTCTGCTACTGTACTAGGAACGTTCGTTGCCCAAATACAAAAAGAGGGGTGTCCAGCTTAGTAGTTCAGCGCTGTGGAGTTTGACTAGCCTGTACTGGAAGTCTGGCTCTGTTCTGTTAGCTGAGTGACTTTGGGCAGTTTATTTCACTTTTTTTGGTATCTCAGCCCCTACCTAGTGGGGTGGCAAGGTGGATTCGATTTTAGGAGTTAATGTCCACAAATCAGCCCGTGTGGAGTTTCACGCAGGGTGTGTTCCATTAGTCAGCCCTGCCATTGTTTGTGGGTAGTAACAAGGCCACTGCGGCAGAGACCGAGTAAGAAAGAGATTTAACATAAATCCCTTATCTCAAAGCAAATAGCCCATGTGCTTTCATACTTTTTTGCATAAATGAATATGTGTATAAAAGCACTGCTCCCCTTTCTCCTTTGTTCTCCTGCTAACTTCTGCTGGTCTTTTCAACTTAACTCGGATGTGATATTCTCCGGAGAAGGTCCCGGCTCTCACTCCGTGTATATGCTAGCAGAGAGACAGGGATGCAGGTCAACCAGATGACTGAGAATTGTGAATGGCTGGAGACGACAGAGGATGCTGTGCGGACTGCCTGGCGGTAACTTGAGAGCCAAGACCTCGAGGAAGATGGTGCCTGGCAGGGGCTTTCAGTGGAGGGGTCCCCCAGGGCAGCCCATGGTGGAAGTTGGCTCCGCAGGTTTAGAGAAGGGAAAGGAAGTGGGCGTGGCTGGAACCGGAAGAGTGAGGGGAAGTTGGTATAGAGGAGGCAGAGACTCCCGCCAGTTTTTGGGAAGGATTTCGTCGTCCTCCCAAAGCCCCTGGATGCTGAGACCACATGCATTTGAACTTGATTGCTAACAGCTCCCTGGTAGAATCTCAGACTCTCTTGACCCAGGTAGAGGTCAACTAACTTTCCAGCCCGGTCGTCAGTCAGAAACTTGTTGTTCTGTGTGACTTGATGTCCTTCATCATCTAGCACAGTGCCTGGTACGATGTAGGGGCTCAAAAAATATTACCAGGATATTCGGATGAGTGGGTTGAATACTGGATACATGTGGGAAAATGAACTCTTGTCTTAAGGCACTGGGCTTCCTCATACTGAAAGGGTGCCTTGTCTCTAAAAAGAGCCCTCCTGCCTCCCTTGCCCCACCCACTTGTTCAGTGTTTCTTTGGAGAATTCTTGAACGCCATTTAGCATTGAATGAAATGACTTTTTTCTCCCTCTCTTGCTAATTATAATCATACAAGCAATGTACTAAACAGCTGGGGGTGAAAGAAATTCTGATGATGTTAAAAATGCAAATAGTGTTCACACCAGATTAATTCATTTAACTAACAGTCCTGATCTTTAAACATTAAATGTTTAAGTGTGAAACGTTTTACTCACCGGGGAGATTGTCCACGTGAGTCTGGTCTGAAGCCCATTCCTCTGTCAGGAGTGATTTTAAGATAAACAGGATACACATTGTTAGCTAGTTATTAACTAACAAGTTGTAAGTTCTTAAAAACATTTCAGGATGTGATTTACATGATACAAGATTCGCAGGCCTGGGGTACTCTGGGGCTGTTTGAGGTTAGGATAAGCCAAGTCATACAAGGATCTGAACGGATGTTTGTGTTATCTGCGTGTTTGACTAATATTTGAATGAAATGTTTTATATTTAATCAAAGCAAGATTAAAATTCATTATTACTGCTGATATGCAGTACTAATTACAGGAAATAACCAGCCCTTCCACGTTCAGTGCCAAATGCTGATGGTGGAGCAGTCTGTTCTCTGGAGGCGGAAACCATAGGTCTTAGATCTGGAAGAGTGTTTCACTCACTGGTTTTTGGCTATTTTAAACCCAGACTCTCTTTTGATTTAAAAAAAAAAAAAAAATCCCTTGCCCTGATTTTCTTTAACCTTCAGTTTCTTTCATTTGTGTAATTAAAACAATAAGATGCTTTTTCCGAAGATGAGATTATATTATATTGATATGTGTAATTTTTCAAACTACCCATGTGGTTCTTCTCATCTTGCATTATTATCCTGGTTGAGAATGACTTTTCCTTTTAGAGATGAGAAACACGGAGGCCTCGTGTAATTAGGTCTTGAAATTAAGCTTGATCACTGGCCTCTTTTAAAGTCAAGTAGGTGCATGGTTGGGATTCACTTTTTTTGTGGGTCTTATATAAATGCCAGAGGAGTCTAGAAATCCAAATTCAGGTTTTTCAGATATTGTGGTGTATTCCTTTTTTTTTTTAAGTTTATTTAGAGAGAGAATGAGTGGAGCAGGGGCAGAGAGAGAGGGGGACAGAGGATCTGAAGTGGCCTCCATGCTGACAGCAGAGAGCCCAATGTGGGGCTGGAACTCAAGCTCAGACCATGACCCGAGCAGAGGTCGGACGCCTAACCGACTGAGCCACCCAGGCACCCCTATTGTGGCACATTTCTTTTTTCTTTTTTTCTTTCTTTCTTTTTTTTTTTTTTTTTTTATTGTGGCGCATTTCTGCTGTCCCTGTGATGTAAACCCCTGTGTTGGGTAGGTCACTCCATGTGAGCTGACATCACAAGTCCACATTTTCCTCTGCATCTCAAGCCCTGAGCACATGTATTTTACTTGTATAGCAGCAAACATCTGGATCTAAGGGATCAGTCTGCTAAATGTGATGGTCTCTGGCAATAATAGATGGTATACATTAGGAGTGTGTACCGTATTCTTTTAGGAAGAGTACTTGGTTTTAACCCTATGATTTCCCAGAGTAAAGAACAACTGGAATGAATATATAAATATTTATATATTCATTCCAATATATAGATATAATATCTATATATCTATATCTATCTATACATAGATAGATATTATTAGGGACAGTAATGGCAAATATGATCTGCTGGTGGGAAATTGAAATCACAGATTAAATTACATTCCTGGATAATAAATTCACTAGGAGGACCGACCAGAGCAAGTTTCAGCAGAACACAGCCCTAAGACATTAAATAAAGGTTATCTGATTGAGGAAGGCCTATGGAAGCAGAGTCTTGTTAATGGGTCTGGTTATAATTATTTCTGGCCGGTGAAAAAGAATCCTTGAGTGTTACATGTTCAGCTAAACCAAATGAGCTGGTTCCTTCCTGTAAACTTCACTGAAACTTGTTTCCGGGGTCTCTGCATGGAAAGGTAGAGGTAGGATAATAATAACATTTAAATAATATGATAAACATTAAACCATTATTCGAGGAATCTCAGACACTGATCTCAACATCCTCACCAAAGGGCAAGATGAAAATAATTAGACATTTAAGTGTGCTGTACGTATTTGTAAGTGCTGATACAAGCATAATATAGGATAGATTCAAAATCACATATGAGCATGCATATACACATTAGATAAAACACATAATTATAAAGAAGATAGAAACTAATTTAAAAACTGAATTATCTGTATTAAAATAGAAGGGTTTATTTTGCTGTGATTGGCATTACTTGTTAAAATCATGTTTTTCGATAATCAAATTAAGGTAAAATTAGAAATGCTTACCAAAACCCAACTGATGTCTCAGCTCCACTCTGGTTTTGAATAAAATAGAACTTGAGGGACAGAAAATATAAGCTTATTTATAGGATGAATAGGGAGAAAATACATATGGGAATAAATGGAAGAAATCCGTAGAAAATCTTGATTTAAAAATTATGGCTAGATTTGGGGAATTTGACGAAAGAATGGGCAATGGGAAGGGACCCCCTGGTAAGATTCAGTTGTGCAAAATTTTGAAACTATAGATGAGAAGCTAGGAGCATTTGGGGAAGTTACTGAGATTTGAGCATGATCAGGGTAATAGATGAAGAGTGACATATGTTTGAACTAATTTATAGAGGAGAGGCAGTGGATGCGTTTGGTGATAAAAGATTTTCTGCAGAATTAGGGATGAAGCACACTAATGAAGATTATGGTGTGTGAAGGTTATTGCTGAGAGGTATTGAGGTTATTGGCCAGCTAGAGAATTTAGGCATTCATGTATCAACGACAAGAAAAAATCCAGCATTTTGTGGCCAGATGTTTAGGATTTGATATCACAAGTTCAGTTGGATGCAGATTCTCTTGTTTTTTGATTGTGTTGAGAGCTCTTCATTTTATTTCATTGACTGGCCTCATTCATTGATGACGGACCAGCAGACCTGCTGGCCTTCGATGTTTTAAGGTTTAGAAGCATTTTATACTGTGCGTGTGTGTGTGTGTGTGTGTGTGCGCACGCGCGTGCTCGCGTGCATGTTTCCCAGAAAATCTCCATCTACATACAGACCTCTCTCTTTCCCATCTTGAATCCTGTTCAATTACTAGGTCCTAGGGAGCCTGTTCCCTTCGGCTGAGTAATCAGAAATTGAAGATAGGAAACTCAGAAAGGACTTTAAGGGAACTTAGGTCTTCTGAGTTTTATATTTCTACTCACAATGTGTTCCAATAGCTTATCTGTTCATTCACTTGTACTTGGAATATTTAATCTTAGACTTGGTTTCGGTAGACTGCACTTTGGTTCTTTCAATTGTCTGCAGGGGTAAAACAGCGACCTACTGTTACGCCAGGAACACATTTCCACACACAAGCACACTTTTATCAGGCAAAACCTCTGAGCACAGAAGACCTTAGTTTACACATTGCCTGGTTCTTCTGACGTCCTTTTATTTGTTTTATTTGGGAGATGTGAGTAGGAAGAGATTTGAGCTACCAAGTGCAAGTCACGATCTCCTTTTTCTCAGAGACCACAAAACACGGTTTAGGTGGCACAATTTAGAGATACTGTGGCAGAATAAAAGGTGGCTCTTTCATAAAGAGGAGATGAAAAGAAAATGTTTTCACACTGAACACAGGAATGTAAGCACATTCCAAAGTGAACATACCCATCATCATGATGATGTTGATGTAAGAAAGTAACACGTGGGTGGTGCTGGTGTGAAAAGATGAGCATCCCCTCTGAAAATCCAATTCATGAGGACACATCTATGTGCATATGGAAATTCCAGTGTGTATTCAACTCTCCAGCACCAGCTTAGTTTTAATGTTTTGCCAGAGGAATCATGAGATAGCAGAGGCTCTTTGCCTACAAAAAGAGGCATACAGAAACTGAACATTTAATTTTCTGGGAAAAAAAATCCCAACTAGTGATTATTGTCCAAACCCTTCTCATTTTATTAGGCACAACACCATTAAATTATGTTCTTCATTCATCATCTGTTTAATGAAAAAATTACATTTAAATACTCATGTCAAATAGAAACTGAAGCAAAATAGATTGGACTACGCTAATAATCCCGGAAGAGAAATTTAAATTCTATAGTTAATTTGTAGGCAATTACGAATTGTATTTCCAATGCAAATCAGAAGAGTGGGCTGCGACAAGTTACAGGGATGTGGGGTGAAGAAGTTTGGAAGAATGTGTTGTTTTCCTGTGTGATGGAAGAAAGTTAACCAGATCCCTTCAAGTTTGACAATAATAAAGATCAAAGACATAAGGTCTATAATTTCAAATGGCAGCCAACTGAGAGAAAAGGAAGCCTTGTGTGTTGAAAGAAAGAAAGAAAGAAAGAGAAAGAAAGAAAGAAAGAGAAAGAAAAGAAAAGAAAAGAAACGAAACGAAAAGAAAAGAAAAGAAAAGACAGAAAAGAAAAGAAAAGAAAAGAAAAGAAAAGAAAAGAAAAAAGAAAAGAAAAGAAACGAAACAAGATGAAATAGAAATTTCCAGGAATACATAAAGAAGGTGGTAGTCCGTGTTACCATAGGTCAGTGCAATTGTCTGGGGACAAGAAGCCAAACGTGCTTGGTTGAAGCTGTCCTACTCCTCCTTGGGGATCAGCTGATAGAACTCCAGTCACCTCCCTAAATCACATCACCAGCTGAGATAGCACATAAGTTAAATGAAATTGTCATCGCCACAAGGTCCCCAGCACACAATACCACATTTTGTCCACGGTGAGCCTGGCTGTCGGCACTGAGAAAGTGAGGCGGGGATTGTGAGGAGTGATTTAAGAGAGGAAGATCGGAACGCTTACGCGTAAAGGATGTTAGATTCTCCCCAATAGACCAGTTGAGGCAAACTGCGTGAGACGGAAGAAGAAAACTGCAGTGGGAACTAGATTTCACTGCTGCCCAGTGAAATATGTTCTAATGTTTGGAATGTCCTTCTCGTGTTTCTTCTCCATTCCCTTTGAAGGTTAACACACACATGATATGCGCTGTCTCAGTTCAGCACATGTAAATGCTCTCCATGAACCCGGGTAGAACTAATGCAGCAATCCTCAAGTTAACTGTATACTTGATGGTGTCAGATGTATACATCTCCAAGAATTACTCTCAACTTCTTGTTCTGAGATTATAAAAGAAAATAATCTGCTAGCGATTTCTTGATGCATTTGTCCCCTTCAATTGTCATCTCACTTTAGGCTAGCGTATTGTTTTTAGATTGCTGAAGTGAAGTCCTTTTAAAGGTGTAAAACTTAAAATTTCTGCTGCGTTTCTGAAAGCTTAAGGAAAAATCCATTAAGCAATAGTAGGAGAATTCAACTGAGTCTTCTCCTGTGTTACAAGCATTTTGCATTCCAAATAGAAAATATGCCAAGGTGCATTGTGTATTAATCAATCAAAACGCAAAAGTAACAGCAAAATTCACCATAACAACCGAGAATATTTCTCAGGGGAGCTTTCATTGAATTGCCTGGGTTTTGACATAGAGTAACCCAGCTGTCCAGCTATTGATTTGGGCATAATTATCTGCTGCTTAGTAATTATTTACATATGCATTGGAATTGTGTCACTGTGCTTTCCAGTAGGATTGGGAGAAACGGTGAAAATATATTACTGTTTGAGGGCAGCACTATGGTTTCCAAAGATAAGAACTCATTGTTAGGTTGTCTAATGGGCTGAATTTTTTACTGGATATGGTCCCACCCAGAAAAACAGGGAAGATGGCTTCTGGATATTTGTTTCTGGATTTTATTTTATTTTTTCACAGCCTGTAGCTGTGTATCGTATTCCTTTATACACCTGAACTTGAAGTCATTTCCTAGGTTTGAATTCATTAAAATGTGTGTATGCACACCCATACTTCCTTGACAAGTTTTGCATTATAAGAAATTTTTTGTAAGTTTATTTTTGAGAGTGAGTGAGTCGGGGAGGGATGGAAAGAAAGAGAATCCCAAGCAGGCTCTACCCTGTTAGTGCAGAGCCCAATGCAGGGTTCGAACCCACGAACTATGAGATATGACAGGAGCCAAAGTTAGATTCTTAGCCAACGGAGCCACTCAGGTGCTGCTCATTATAAGAAATTTTTAGTATTTGATAATGGGTGTGGCTTGGGCCAATGATGCTTATCTTTTGACAGATCTTCATAAAAGAAAGGGGGAAAACAGTATCAAGTTCATTGTCCGTAATGAACGTAAGGCCATAGGACTAAAATTAGAGTTGTCAACGTGAGTAACTCATTGGGACAAAGCTAAAGGGTGGCCTTCTCTGTCTTTCCATACTCCCGAGGATAACCCCACGGTGGGACTGATAGAGGTGTGCACTATTCATCGATGTTAAAATATGTGACCAATTAGCTTTTAATTTTGTTCAGATCAGGTTCTGATATAATATGGGAACATTTGATTATGTGTAAATTTCATTTCAAGCCAGCTTTGGCCAGAAAGTTGTGGCTAATGTTGCATCACTTGAGGAACACAAGTTTCACTCATTACAGAGGTGTTATTCACGTACCTGTGATGCTCAGAATCATTTTCCAGTGTTTACACAGTGGTAAGGATGTTGCAGATTTCTTCTTATTTGCTCTTAAATGACTGGCGACTGAGAAACCTAGCCAGATGCCACTTCAGCTGACTTTGATGTTTTAATATGGAATCAAGTTTTATAAGAGTTGATGTTAGGTTTCATTTTTATGACCTAAGGAATTACAATTTTCCATCAATATGCCATTTTACTCATGACCATGTTTACAAACTTTTTAATGATAACACATTCCTGAAGATGAACGGGGACAAAATATGTAAAATCTACAATGGGCTTTAAAAAAGTGAATTGAGGGGCGCCTGGGTGGCTTAGTGTTTGAGCGTTCAACTTCCACTCAGGTCGTGATCTCACATCTCATGGGTTCGAGCCCCTCATCGGGCTCTGTGACAGCTCAGAGCCTGGAGCCTGCTTCGGATTCTGTGTCTCCCTCTCTCTCTGCCCCTCCCCAGCTCACACTTTGTCTCTCTCTCTTTCTTTCTCTCTCAAAAATAAACATTAAAAAAAATTTTTTTTTTATGAGTTAAGACTGAGCTGTTTTTGGAGGCTTCTGAAACCCTTCCCACAGTCGTTCTTGAATAACAGGAAAAGAGATGAAGATTTCCTTCAGACCAGCCTAATCTAAATATGAAACTTCCTTCTGGTTCTACTTATCTCTTTGCTCTTGTTGAATGGGAATCCTTTCATTATCCAGTTAATACAGACATTTCTTCAGCTCTTATCATTTATCTTTTCAACTTGTTTGCATTGGTCATGTCCGTCATTGGTGTTCTCCTAGATTACAGGGTTAAGTTCTCTTATATTCTGCTTCTAAAATGCATATTACCATCCCCTGTTAAATAGATAATGAATAAAAGCATGTAAGGTGCCTTTGTTTACATTTCTCCTTCTGGCAGAAAATTATTTTTCTGTATTGCTTCATCAAGTGACTCACTTTCATACCAGTGGTGAACCTTGGGATGGGCTAGAGGGATGGGATATGGCATAGGCTGGGGTCAGGACTGGAGAGCAGTTTGGGGTGAATAAGAACTTGCTGCCTGGAATCAGACTCTGGGAAATAGTCACCTCACAGTTGACTCGCTTTCTGGCCTCGGACACTCCAAGCCCACATTTCCTCAGCTGTAAAATGGGAAAAGAATGCCTATGTTAATGGCCGAATTGTGTCCCCCACAAAACTCATGTCGTAGTCCTAAGCTGAGTACCTCAGAATATGACTGTGTTTGGAGGCAGGGTCTTTATAGAGGGACTTAAGTTAAAAAGAGGCATACAATATGAACAGTGACCTTCGAAGAAGAGGAAATTTAATTTTTTTTTTTAATGTTTGTATTTTTGAGACAGAGCTGGACAGAGCATTGAGCAGGGGAGGGGCAGAGAGAGAGGGAGACACAGAATCCGAAGCAGGCTCCAGGCTCTGAGCTGTCAGCACAGAGCCTGATGTGGGGCTCAAACTCTGAACCGCGAGATCGTGACCTGAGCCAAAGTCGGACGCTCTTCTGACTGAGCCACCCAGGTGCCCCAGAAGAAGAGGAAATTTAGACTCAGACATGGACAAAGGGAAGATGTGAAGACACAGGGAGAAGATGGGCAGTCCAAGGAGAGAGGCCTGAAACAGATCCTTTCTTCCTAGCCCTCAGAAGGAATCAGGCCCTCCTCTGGGGACTTGCAGTCTCCAGAACCGCGAGACAATTAATGACGGACAACCCAAATGCAAACACATTCAAAAGATAAACGATAAAATGATTTCTATTGTTTTAAGCCATCCGGTCTGTCCTACTCTGCTACCGCAGTCCTCGCCACATCATTTCATTGTTGCAATTCGGCGAGACCCTGTTCGTAAAGCGCTTCTCACCGGGAACGATGCGTAATAGGCAGTTGCCAAACGGTAGTGTAATAAAATGGTCAGGGGCAAGGAAAGAGAACAGAAGTAGGAACATTTTTTATAAATCTATTTGCATCCCCAAGACCCATGTGGGCACGGGAGGTGGCTTCAGAAGAAAACACAGAGAAGTTTCTTTTTGTTTAAATTAGGCCCCAATGCAAACATGCGAATATTATGGATCGGCTGTGTTCAATCGTGTTTTCCTTTGTGGTTATCCTCTGGGATGATAAATGGGCCCAAATATTAACAAATGAGCCTCACAGGAGGATTTATGATCTTGAACCATAGAGTTCGAATGGTGTCTGCATGTTGAATGCTTGGTAAAAATATGTAAGTAGTGGTGTCCCAATCTATCTGGCTTCATTGGATTGGTTTCACACTTCATCGCTCTCTGGCAAAGAAATATATCGCGAGCCCAAATAATTTTTAAAATTGCCAGTGTTAAAGTGATGCCCTCTGCTATTTGCTTCTGTGCCTCTGAACGGCAGTGGTCACTGTATGTTTGTGGATCTAAGAGCACATTTTTTAAACATGAGTCCTACATGCCAAGCAGCCCCATGCCCCATTGAGTTTTTTCTTTTTCCGTTTAGGTTGTTTGCAAGCTATTTTTCAAGGTAAGTATTAGATTCTTTCATTTATTTATTTATTTTTACCTCCAAAGAGCAATTCCTTCTAATTTGAAGTTTAGTAAAATTATAATTTAGAGGAATTGCTTCTGGAAGGACTGGGTTTCTCCAGAAGAGTGTCGGAGTTGGCGCATTTCTTAGGACATTCGAATTCTTCAAACACTTTGCCCTTCAACTACATTGATGCAGCATGTTTTATTAAACACTAATAGGTCCTGATAGGTCTTCCTAAGTGCTAGCTGGAGTAGGTGGGGAAGGTGATTGAAGTGGGGAGGTTATATTTTGTGAAACATTCCCCCCACACACACACATACACGCGCGCGCGCACGCCCAACACGGTCTTAAATGTAATCAAATTCCAGAGAAAGCTAGTCAAGGAGTTTGTTTTGCTTGCTTTGTTGGGTTAGCAGGTAGTTTAGTCAGCAAGGCTCTCTTGGCACAGAAACAAGCGTTGGTCACTGCCTCGGAAGGTGACTGACTCTACAGCAGTCACCAGCTGGACCGTGACCCTCACTTAAATACCATGAGTCACAAAGGAAATATAAAAATGATACTAGCAACTATTCATGCTTATAAACTGTTAACACCGGCAAGGTGGAGAAAGTGGTAAGCCTAGTCGACCAGCTAGAAACTTCACAGAGGTTCCCAAGGGTCATTCTTCTTTTAAAGAAAGGATAATAACTCTGGGTCTGGCTGCCTGTTGCTTTTTCCCTGGAGGACTCCAAAGGCCTCCCATCTGGCTTCACTATCTTGACTAATTTCTATACCTCGCCCACCGTCTTTCTAAAGCGCAAGTTGTAGCCTGTCTCTTCGCCACTTAAAACCCTGCAGTCGCCCCTGGTTGCCCTCTAGACCTCAACGAGGTCTACAAAGTAGTTCAAGATCTAGCTGCTGCTCACTTCCGCTTTCATTTCCTGCAACGTGTTTGTGCCTTGCCTCCAGCCAGACGGAACTCCCTACAGTTCTGGGCTTCCTCTGGCCTCTGGGCCTTTGCACCTGATGCTCTCACTGTGTACGAGCTCTGTCCTCCGTGTATAATCACCAACTGCTCACCACCAGCTCACCCTAAGCTTTGCCTGGTCTGGGACTGGATTAAAATGTTCCTTCCAGTTGCTTGCCCCACTACCTGCCCCTCAGCCACACACCCATGTACTTACCACTGTATTGAAAGTTCTAATTACTTGTCTTCCCTACTAGTCCTAAGTATTTGAGGGCAGGGGCAGAGGGAAGAGGGAGGGAGGAAAGGGACGAGGAAAGGAAGGAATGCAGGCAGCAATGGAGAGTACTGAAAGTGAGTAGGGGTTATGGGGAGAAGGGACCTGTCATTAATAGAGAGCTTACTGTTTATCCTACCAGCTTCTTTCATTAAATCTTCATGACAACCCTTTGCAGCAGGAATTCTCATCTGTAGTCACAGACCAGGAACGCAGTCCTCAGAGGGTTCAGCCCACTGTCCAAGGTCTCACAGCTGGTAGGCAGGAGCGTAGGGATTTGAATTCACACCTGCCTGATTCTCGAATCTGAGCTCCTCCTCTGGCCCTATGCCCCCTTTTGCATTTCCCAGCCACGTGGTGGGACACATAGAGCAAGATGTCATACGACCACCTCGCGAACTCGCCCAGCTCTTGATCAAGTCAGGAGAGCCTAATTCTCCACAGCTGTGCGTTACCCAAGGCTTCCTGTGCTTTCGGCTGAAAGAGAAATAAACTCAAAACGAACCTACTGGCCTATTTTTGTTAATCACTCTGAAGTGGTTGCTGTCGCCGAGTTGATTCATTTAATTAAGGTTGTAGGAAATCCTGCAGAAAGGAAGGGAAAGTCTAGGAATACCAAATTAAACTTCTTGGGAGAGTAGCAGTTTGCATTTCTTCAAGGGGGTCATTGCCAAATTCATAATCAGGTTGCAATGGATTTCAGCCAAATTATTAAATATGTGGTATCCAGAAACCAGGAAATATGTTTGTGCTGTGAGTCCCTTGCATCATGGAGTGTCATGTGCATAATTACACTTAATTGGCTACTCTGATGACATCAGTTACAGTGTCATATGTCACGAATGGCTAATTGCTTGAGAATCAAAAGCCCTATTTGAATAAACACCAGGGGCTCACTCTGAGGTCTGCACCAACCATCTTTTAAGCTGACAAGGCATATCTTTGGTACCTTGGGGCAAAGAAACGAGCATTTGCATACAGAAATCCAAGACCCATTAGTGGAGCAAGGAGGACATTTTGTTAGAAACCTTCTCTTATCTAACCAGTTGGTACAAACTTTAAGAGGTTTTAAAATACTAGTTATTAAAGTGCCCGATAATATTTCATGGCCATTATATCTAACTGATGCCCAGTACTATCTTCTGTATCTTATGTCTTCTAAGTGTACTTTGATTCTGAATGGAAGGTTTCTGCCAAGCAACTTAATTATATTTTGAAAGCAATTTTGGGATGTTAGCTTTACAGGGTTAACCTCCCACCTCTGCTCCAACACCCACACAGCCTAGCATCAAATACATACTGGGAAACAACAGGTTAACTCTATCTGGAGATAACACTTGTGTCTTAACTTTTAAATGAGGGACATTAAAGGGATTCCCATCCAACTTGCCTACTTTTAGTCCTGAGAAACAGCTAAGAGACAAAGTAATTCACCTAAGAGCCCCAATCTCATTGGAATAGGGTTGGAACAATTCGTTGGTTCCTACAGATGATTATAATCCCCTTATATAAACTTTTTCAGACCATCAGGAATGCTAGACATCTTTTCCAAAGTTAAGCCATAAATCGATGTTAAAAAAAATGAAACCAAAGTTCAGACTTCCTGATTCATGATCCAGAGCTTGTAGCCCCCAGGATGTTGCCTTTTTATGGAAAACATACTTGTGTTTGATAGTCTTTTAATTATTTTTTTCATTAAACCCGTTCATTGACTGCATTTTGCGGACACTCTGCTGTCCTTGGTCTTCTGGGGACATTGCAGGCTTTCTTGATGTGAGAAAACTTTAGTGTTTAAAAATTATCCTGCTATATTCAAAGAAAAATAAAGGGATAGCCCTTTGTTAGTGAGGAGTCCTGCACAAGCCCACAGAAGCAGGAAGGAGTTAAACAGTGGAAGGAACTAATAGGCCGCCTATGATCTAAGAGGAGGCCCAAGGGTATTTGGGTGTTCGGTGACTCACAGAGTATTGGGTAGTGCCTGAACAGGAGTATCACCCAAATTCCATGCTATTTCCATGTCCTTCTTAGCCAAAGGAGTGTTTGTGGTGGAGCAAAGGGCACTAAGGGTTAGCTAGAGTCAATCTTTCTGCCTGCCTTCCTTCCTTCCTTCTTTCCTTCCTTCCTTCCTTCCTTCCTTCCTTCCTTCCTTCCTGTCTTCTGAATTATTAAATATTTACTGAGATGTCTGGAGAATCCCTTTCTTTTTAGTCAGCAACTTTTCTTTGAGATCTAAGAAATGATACTCCGTAACTGCAGAACGGGGAGAAGTTTTGCATTTCAAAACAAAAGCCTGTGTATTTACTTTTGTGTATTGGTAGAATTTACGGACTCCACTTAACAGTGTAGGAAGACAACACTACAGTAAGATGAAGAGTACTTGTGTTAAGTGCTTATGAGAATGATGAGTCTCCATGACCCACTGAGTTGATATTGAGGTTCAGCGAAGGCAGTGCAGAGCCCCCTCCTACTTGCTTAGGAGTTAGTTGACAGATGCAGAAGTCAGAGGTACATTTAAATGTCTGCTTTATTACCGCTGAAAGGTAAAGTGAAGGATGGGACCTAGCTTTCCAGTAAAATTGGGATTCCCCGTAGATTTTCTGACTTAGCCATGAGCCATGTCTAGTAAGCCTGTGGCATGGAAGGAATTGGAAGAAAACCACACTACAAGAGGGCTTCCCAAAGAAAGTGCCAGGCAAGACTGGGGAGAATGTAGTCAGCTGCTTCTCCCCTGAGTTGCCAATCAACTTTCTTCCATTGGAGGAGTGACTGAGAAACAGAGTCCAGGTGACTAATTGAGGTCCTTCTACATAGAAGAGAGGAGGAAGACAATTACTTTTTTGCTTCTAAACCTATTTTGATGGCTAAACAATTAGAAGGAAAAAAAAACTTTTCTTAAAAGGGAAGTTAAAGATTTTTTAAGTCATACCTGTCTATTTTGAAGACCTGTATAATTATTTACCGTTTAAGATAAGTTACGTACTTTGAGTCAATGGTTCTTGAATTAAGTTCGTACTGGGATCACCTTGGAAGTAAGTTATAATGCAGATTCCTGGGCTGCATTCTTGGAGATTCAGTGGGATGCATAAAAAACAGGAATTACTCAGGTGGTCTTATAGCCACACTTTGAGTAATATTACTTAGATATGTCTTCTTCTGTACCCATACCCATCTGTCTGAATCCTTTTTGTATTGTTGGCCATTATTTAGCTATTTCAGATTTACTTATTAAAGCTGATGATTGTTTACCAAATCACCATTATTAATTTATATTTTTCTTTTTTTATGTTCATAAAGCCATAAAACCTGGACACACAAAACTGTAGACAATGGTTACATGCTTGGCATGAGATTATAGCAAGAGAGAAACAGTTTTATGTTCTCTCTCCTACACTGGCATGTTTTGGCAATTTTTAATGATAAACTTACATTTCTTTCTCTCTTTTTAAAATGTTTGTTTATTTTTAAATGTAGGGGGGGCGGGTAGAGAGAATCCCAAGCAGGCTGTGTGCTGTCATCACAGAGCACTACATGAGGCTCGATCTCATAAACCACAGGATTATGACCTGAGTCGAAATCAAGAGTCAGACGTTCAGCTGACTGAGCCACCCAAGCAACCCACACTTCTCTTATATTCAGCAAAAACACTTAAGATTCTCCGACTTCAAAAAGGAAAAGAGGCAGAGTAAAGGAAGGGAAGAAGGAAACAGGTAAATGAGTTAAATGCTGAAGTTTTCAAGGAAAAAGAAAACATAATCTCTTCTTATTAAACGTAACTTGAATCTTGGTCCCACCTGTTACTCGGATGCATTTTCCTATTGCTGAACTGATGGACTTCTGACAAACTCTTACCAATTCTGCATCCCCCACTCCACGCATCTCTCCATTGTATTTTAAAATGCAAACCATATCACATCAGTCCTTTACCTAAAACCTTCGTAATTTCCGTTGTACTTAGATTAAAATCCAAATCTTTCATGTTGACCTGTAAGGTCCTTTGTGACATAGCCCTGCTAAATGTCTTTATCTCATGCCTCTCTGTATCCTCATAGACTACTACAGTACGTGGCCCCAAATAAATCCTTCACAAATATTAAGTTAAAGAATGAGTGAATGAATATCCCTTCTAGAGAAATGGAAATGAATGTTTGATTGAATTTCCTTCCAAAACTTACAGTTGATCTTTCCAGTGGGTACTTATGGCCCTCCAGGGGACACAGCCATTTTCCAGGTTTCATGCCCTTCTCATTAGACAGTTCTCTTGTCTTCTGGATCCCAAAATCCAGCTAAGTTCTTCTCTGACACTGAGGTGGAGGGGCTAAGTTTACATAAGACAAGGCAGCGATTGAATGCATTCTCATCAGGACTCAGATAATTGGCCTTTCTAACTGATTGCATGGTTTTCCAATGTTCTTTTGGTCACAAATCACTCGGACAGAACGTCCGTTCTCCTTCATCTCCGACCCATTCGGGTTTCCACCTAAAAAAGATTTTTAATATTTTCTACAGTGATTAAAAGAGATGAGAAAAAGTCTTTTGATATGTCACCAAGATGTTGAGGTTGTTTTCTTTTCATTGATTATTAGAAAATATATAATGATAACTGTCATTTTTGAAATAGTATTTGAAGGAAACAAAAAACCTGTTTCTTCTTCAAGAATCCATTTGTGGTGTAGTTCACAAGAGAAGTTGCCACATTTTGCAAAGTAGTGGCTTTGATGCTATAACACAATTACTCTCAAGAAGTAGATTGCTTACTATATGAAGTGAATTAATGTCTCCAGTGGTGGAAATCAACTCTCACAGGGCACCAGGGTATCATTTAGTACATTAGAAGAGGTGATTTTCTGAGGAGTGCTTTATGTATCGTCTGCTAAGCTGGGAATCGAAAGGAAGGGGCCGTGGCTGGTGGGCACCCCCACCAAGTGTGTGTGGAGACACTGTCTGAATCAGGCATTGCATCTGAAGCCTGGGGGTGTCTCTTAAGGCTGATTTCCAGTAAAAGAAATTTTCCCATGGTTTTCTTGCCTGCTGAGCTAAATGAAAAGAAAAAAAAAAAAGTTAAGGAACAGGAAGGTCACCAAAGCATGTCCTTCGCAGCTACCTCTGGATGAGTGGTTATCTATCTCTACCACCTCATGAATTTTTATTTCAAGGCTAAGCAATTCCCACAATGTACTGAAGTAGAAAAATAATAGAGCTCTGTTAGTTTGAGCAAAGGCAAAGGAGGCCTGGAGATATATAGAAACTTCAAGGAATTGATGGTTTAACCCAGGTGTAGTAGCAGCTTTGTTGCTAAAAGGTGTAACCTTGATGTAGAGTTTTTAGAAGTGTCCTTTTCTCTTCTTTGTTCTTTTTTAATTTTCTTTTTGTATTTTTAACTTTTTTTTTTTTTTTTTTTTTTTTTTGAGACAGAGAGAGACACAGCATGAACAGGGGAGGGTCAGAGAGAGAGAGAGACACAGAATCCGAAACAGGCTCCAGGCTCTGAGCTGTCAGCACAGAGCCCGACGTGGGGCTCGAACTCACGGACCGCGAGATCATGACCTGAGCCCAAGTCGGACGCCCAACCGACTGAGCCACCCAGGCGCCCCAACTCTCTTCTTTCAATTACCAAAGGACAGACAGTTTACTTGAGAACATTTGAGAGGTAGGCTTATCTACAGAGGAAAGGTGGAAGAAAGCATGGCATCCCTTTTGACGCTGACCTCTGTGCCGCTCTGTCTTCTGCACTTTGCCAATAACCACTTAACTCAGAGGGCAATCAGCCCTTACCAAATAGCGGCTTCGGTGAGAATAGCAGAAGTAGTTATTGTGAGAAGGTGGAGGGAGGCCACTTATAGAGCCAGAAGAGTCTCTCTTAACACTGTAAATTCTCCTGTGGAAATAACAAGTGGGAGTTCCTTGACTTGTGCCTGCTCTGCAGGTGTTCAGGTGGGTCAGACTCCGCTGGGGGTCAGCATCACGTGTCAGTCATAGGGAGGGCTCTGTGGTGTCAGAAGGATGCTCTGGACGCTATACCAGAGTCAGAAGGTTGACTTCCTGAGGGAAGCGCCTCCCTATGACCTAGAGTGGGAAAAAAAGGTGTCAGAATATCTGGGCCCCAGGGCAGTTCAAACAAATTTTGTAGTACTTTTTGTAGTTTTTTTTTTGGGGGGGGGGGGGATATTTTTGTTGGGCTATGGCTTTTTTTTTTCTGGAATACTGCTCTTAAAGGTGATGGTGCTAAGCCTAGAACAATGAGAGAGAGAGAGAGAGAGAGAGAGAGAGGAAGGGAGAGAGAGGGAGAGAGATCTGATCCATTCTGTTGAAGGCCTGTGGTTCTTGGATCAGGAGAAACCATAAGCTGAACTTTCCTCAGCAATTCCTTTGGTGGGCAGCTCATGTTAGTTGAGTTTCTGTTTAATGCATTTCTTAACACTAGCGATTTCTTGAAGAATTATATTGTGACTATTCCAGAATGGCTTCCTATTAGCTACAACCATACCTCCAGATTTCTATATGCGGTGCGTTAACTCGCCTCAGCAGCTTTCAGAGTTTCTTGCAATATCCACTATGGTCCCTTTTATAGGAGAAGAGCATGAACAGAGGAGCCTACTTGTGTCCTGGGGCCAAGGTGAAGACCATTTGGTTTATCGTAAAGATACGTTAATTTGCATTATAACTCATGATATAGCTACATTTATTTATGAAACATCGTGTTTTCTCCAAAAATATTTGAGGGAAATGAATGACCCAGGACGGTGCTCCTTGCTTATCCTAGCACCAAAACTCTCAGCAGCAGCAGACTGCACACCTGGGAATACATCTGCTCATCTGAGAAGCAGGGATGTGCGGATTGGCTGCGTTTCCCTGGCCATGTTGCATTTCTATCTCCTCCTGCACAGCTGTACATAGAGGAATGCAGGATTGCAATGGATGCATAAATAAATGAAATACAGACTCTGGAGGGCCTGATCCCTCCCCATCTAAATGAAAGAGGGGGAAGATCAATGATACTAATGGAGATTTATAATGTGTGTGTGTTTTTTTTTAGTGTTTTAAGTTTGTTTATTTTCAGAGAGAGAGAGAGAAGGGGAGAAGGGCAGAGAGAGGAGAGTGAGAGAATCCCAAGCAGGCTCCGCACTGTTAGCACAGAGCCTGACGCAGGGGTTGAACTCATGAGCGCGAGGTCATGATCTGAGCCGAAACCAAGAGTCGGATGCTTAACCAGTTGAGCCACCCAGGCGCCCTGAGATTTAAATATCCCACAGCCCCCTTGCCCCCGTGGAACCCACACATTCTATCCTGACCTGTAGAGAGGCTCTACCTACCTTGAGGGAGTCAACTTTCCCACAGAGAAAATGAGGACGGGAGTGAAAATTAATTGCAGAGTATTTGTACAGCTTCCTGAACTGCTCAGTGGCAGCCTATACATAAAGTGCACTGTGTGTAAGAGTTTAAATTTCACACTAAAAATCAATTTAAGCTAATTGTATTGAAAGTTTTGTGCAGTTGTGCCATTTCCTATATTTTATAATCAAAAGCTCTCCCTGTTAGCTTTGGGTGATTTCCAAAAGGTTATAATTTTTGTAGCTCTCTAAAACACACATGTGAATGTTTATGTTATTCAAATAAAGAAACTAATTACCATTAATGAGAAGTATTACAAGCCATACAGTTGTCTAATTCAACTTTTCAATAAGAAAAGGAAAAAAAATTGGTAGTGTATTTCCTGTGAATAGACAAATGTCAGAAATTTATTCAAATTTATGCTAATATGCTCTTTGTGGAGAGGAGGATATTCCGTCTTTGGGATGCTCAGAAGGCTTCATTGATTACAGGTGTTTTCATCTAAGAGCATCTTTTCAATTAAATATCAGCAATCACCAGTAGCAAGAAAACTCAACTTTTCCAATGGCAGCTAATGAATGAGCTAAAGGGTATTCAAGAATCATTCTTCCCGAGGCCACTGTGGTAAGGAGTCACTTCACCCCCAACATAAAGTCAATTTGTTTTCCTGTTTGCAGAGAACAATTAGCTTTGTGTACTGATGTACATTCACAGACACCAGGAGAAAAGCACCAAACCATGCAAGAACTGTTTCCCCCCCAAGGCTCTATTGGCCTAACTGTAATCACCAATATTTCATGTCCTTTTCATTCATCTGTGCCTTCACACAGCAATATCCTCTACTGAGAGGCTCATTCCGTCTGTCCTCAAGGCACACGCTCACTTAATGTCTCTTATTTGCTTTTTTCTGGCACCTCCCCTTGGGCAGAAATAATTACTCATTTCCTTGTATTTGTACTACTTCTAAAACACTTGGAAATATTTCTAATATAGTACTTTGTTATAGTCCATTTTAGCTATTGGCTAATAGTCCTCTCTCCTAAGCAGGAACTTAATAAAGGCAAAGCCTTGTTTAGTCACTTTTTATTCTTGCTTTCTTATGTGCCTCGTTATTTTTGATTGAATGTCAGACATTGTGTTCGAAAACCAGAAGAAACTGAGTAGTATCACATCCAGAAATGGACACCCCTCTTGTTCTGTCAGGCCATTATTGTGGGTGGTTGTAGTGAGAAGCTAGAGCTGGTGTGTTAAATTAAGAATATGTAGATTATGACCAGCTGGATGGGGAGGCACAAGGCACCCACATGAGGTTAGCAAGTAGCTCCTTCAACATTCAGGTTCCCACTTTGGGGAAGTTAAAACCCTGGGGTCATTTTGCTTGAGGGCACAGTTTCAATATAGCCATAGAAAGGGAGTAAGTTCACAAGATTTATTACTTACGGATCCCAGAAATGGGGGGTGAATGTGCAGTGAGCCAGGAGAAAGTCAGTCCTCTGTCCCAGGTTGTGGGTGAGCAGGACATAGAGAGATATCCCAACATTTCCCTTTACCATACTGCCACAGTTCTTCCAGCAAGAGTGAAATGGTACAGAAAAATACTTTTTATTCTTCTTTGGTTTTCTTTCTTTTTCTTTCTTTCTTTCTTTCTTTCTTTCTTTCTTTCTTTCTTTCTTTCTAGATCTCATTAATTAAATAGCAACAGATTTCAAACAACCCAATATCTATTAATCTTTTAGTCCTCACAGAGAAATGAGCTTGACACAAATAAAAACACACTGGGTTATTTTAAGACCGATATGAACCAATCTTTTTTCCTTCCTTGTTGCCTGAAATAAAAATTCAGGTAAAATAACTATGACATGACAGCTTGTGACAAAAGTATATTCAGCTATCTTAAAAAATTATTTAAAAATGTGCAACATTGGAAAAATCACCTTACCCTGGTGTCTGGTGTAGATCATGCTGAAGTGGTGAACTGTGAGGCTGCCTGTGGCCAGTTGGTTGGGGCTTTGCCTGTGTTTCTGACACTTCATAGTGATGGGGGAGGGGAATGGCCTATTTGCAGTATTGTGAAAAATCAATTTTCATCTTCAAAAGATGAAACTACCAAGTAGGATATTGACTTAGAAATAAAGTGTTTCTTAAAGACTTCCCATATCCTATAAATGTCAGACCCAAACCTAAGAGTTTGCGTGATTTAAAGCTTATTGCTAATTTCAGACAAACATGCATATAGCTCTGCCTCAAGAAAAGAGCTAGTTCTATATAATTTTCTTGCAGAACATTTTGCGGCATACATACAACTCATGTCAGAACCCTCAAAACTAGTCTTTTTTTTTTTATTGATTAGGTATAACTTGAACCCTTTCCATTTATTTTCCATTTTAGGATTTTATTCTTCTTTGTTCCAAAGATAAATTATTTCCAAATTTGTATGATAAATTTTATATAACTGGATTTGACATACCTTTCAATACAGCTTCTGCTGTCCGTGACATCCCTAGTTGTCTAAGGTTTAATAAGGAATGTGTTATTAACTAGTTGGGGTAGACCTTTAGTTCTCTTCTGGCCTTGAAGGCTGACCAGTATGATGGCCAATATCCCAACATACAAAGTAGACACGGATGGACAAATACGATTGCATCCTCACCCCCCGTGGGGGGGAGCAGAGCAGCCGTGCAGGACGTGAGCAGACCTATCTTTAGAAGGAGTGCTTTGGAGAATATTGAAGAGTCTGATGTCTTGTTGTTTGCTTCCTGTCAGCCTTATGTCGAGTGGGCTTATCTTGACTGGAAGCATACACCTGCATGCTATTTTAGGGAGAGAAAGAAGGGAGGCAGGAGGAAAGGGGAAATAATAGAAAAGATAGAGATGCTCATTTTTATGAAAGAGACGCAGCATTATCTGAAACGATTATTTAAACTATTGGATCCAACTAAGCTTTACTCTGGACAGCAATATCCAATGCTTTTCACTATTAACTTGTGGAGGGGAGCTAGTGAGGGAAACGGGTCAGCTGTAGACAAAATAAAGGGATTATTTCTTTACCCTGGTGTATTAATATTGAATTATGAATTAAATTTATCTCTACACATATTTGAGAAACTAGTACTTTCCAGAAAGCAAGTCAGAAAGCTGTCAGAAGCAACTACAATCTAGTTCCTGCCTTGAAAATGCTTTTCACAGGATTGAAAATATCCTGAAATTACCATCCTCTGTCCCCTAAACACTGCCCACCCCACCCTGCTCCTCCTTACCTCTCTACCCATTTTTCCTAGCTTGGGGACTATCACTGATATGGAGAATGTAGGCAATATTTTTGAATAATCACAGTAACGATAACCGTAATTTACCTGTGGGCTTTCTTTGTGCTAGATATGGTGTGTCCAGTTTACATATTTAATTCCTTGGGATAAGCCTGCAAAAATCCAATTTTAAGAATTACTAAGATTTTACAGTTTCAACCGAGACTCAGGAAGATCGGGTAACACGGTTTCAGACAAGGGTGCGAGGCCAGCCTTCGGTCTTGGCTTGTCGGGCTCTCAAGTCCGTGTCTGTGCACCTTGCATGGCTTCTTCTTGACTCCATGTCCTCTTATCTCCCACTTTTGCACGGTGTGATGGAGTCTGAGCCCCAGGATTTGAATCCGGACCCGGGTAGGCAGAACTTTGTTAACTTGGACACAGTCCTCCCCTGCTCTTACCACAGAGTCGCCACCTGTAAAATGGGATCGTGGCGGTACATACAAGCATGGAGTGGTCCAAGGGATTTTAGGAGATACGCATGGAGTGCTTAGAACAACGCCTCGCTATCTCCGTCACTGTACAAGAACTCCATGGTATTACGATTGTTATTTTCTATTTAGGATTAAGTTTAAAACCGCATTCTTTTTCCTGCCCTCTCTTTTCACTTGGACTTCATTAATAGCCCCTTAAATGGTCTCCTTAACCTCAGCCTCGCTGCTCTCCAAACTTTTTTTTTGTCGTAACAGCCAAGTGGTATCTCTAACATTCAGAACGGTTCACGTCACCCGAAAACGTTATTCCCCATTAGCTGTCCCATGCCCACTGATTACATTTCATTTCTCTCTGCTTGCCTTCACGTGTGGTTTGTTTCAACCAAGGGGGAACTATTTTCATTTCCTAAACAGGTCATGTCTTATACAGGCCGTTCTCTTTATCCGGAAGGCCTTTCCTCAAATAATTAGTTTGGCAAGCTCCTGAGCATCCCTCAAAGCCAGCATGAACGTCCCCCCACCTCCAGGAAGTCACTCTGGTACTACTCTGACCCCTATCAAGAGGTGCCCTTCATAGTTACCCTTACAGTTGTTGAGGGTGCCTCTGTCACACCCACATCGTACCGAAGCTAGTCGTTTGGTCTTGCTTTCCCACCAAGAACAGTAATATTGTCTTATGCTTCCAGTTATTCCTAGGGCTTCTCATGAGGCAGCACTTAGTGAGTTATACATGAATGTGGAGACGGTATCTGGTTCACTCCATCCTTAGGTGAAACAGAAGTAAAAGAATGGGTGAGGGGGTTGCTGAGAAAGGAGAAACCAGAGAGAACCAGGCACGCGGTGATCTGGAAGCAGGGGAGGCAGGAATTCTAAGAAGGGGTGTGATCACCGTGGCAAGTTTGCGTCTGTGTGAGTAAACTGAGGACTGCCGAACTGTCTATTGACGTTAGCAACATGCATGCCAGTGGCAACTTTGTTGTTGTTGTTTTTTTTAATGTTTATTTTTTGGGGGGAGAGGGAGAACAGGAGTGGGTGAAGGGCAGAGACAGAGGAAGAGTGAGAATCCCAGGCAGGCTCCACACTATCAGTGCAGAGGGCTCAAACCCATGAACCGTGAGATCAGACCTGAGCCGAAATCAAGAGTCAGGCACGTCACCGACTGAGACACCCAGGCGTTCCATGTAAGATCAGTTTTGATGCAGGTGGTCGGGAAGCCTGAGTGGGGTGGGTGCAAGAGAAAGCATAGGGGACGAAAGCGGGGAAGTGAAAACGTTTTCAAGGAATTTCACCAAGAGGCAAAGGGAGAAAAATCAGGAAGTTTACTATTTATGTATGCTATTTTATGAATTCAGATGGGCTTTTACTAAGGGTGTGCTGCCTTTCTAGAATAACAGTAACAGTAATAATAACGGGTACATACTGTGCCTCTACCATGTGTAGGTACGGCTCTTCTCAACACTTAGATGATTCTTTGAATCCTTACAGTCACCCAATGAGGGAAAGGTTATTTTTACTCCCGTTTTATAGATGAAGAAACTGAGGCACAGAAAAGAGAAGTGACTTGCCCTGCACCACACAACTGGCAAGTGAGGAAACCAGGTTGGAGCCCAGACATTTGACCCCAGAACCCGACTTCTATACCATATCCCCACTTGAAGCCTATGCCCACAATAATAGTTTTATGATGACAACCACATATAGGGCTGACACTGTTGGTCAGGAGAACATAGAACACAGCAATTCTCAGAAGGTTGATGTTTATGAAAATATTACTGTAACCATTATAATCTATGAACCCAGTGAGGGATGTTCATGTGCAGCTGTGATGGGGGAAAAAAAAAAGACTGCATTCTATTTTTAGTAGCTTAGCAAAACAAGGCTGCCAAGTAGACATTGGCAGTGATAAACTTTGAAAATCTGTTTCCTTTATTCTCCATTCTCCATACTCTGTACCCTCTTTGTCTCCCGAAACACACTCTCTCCATTCGTTAGTTGCCCCATGAATAATCCACATTTAGAATTACTGTTTAATACTTGACTCTCTCTTTAGCTCCTCCAGTTACTACGAAAATAATATCCTGAATGCACTATCATTCATTCATTCACTCATTCATTCGTTCATTACTTTTGGCTCTAATAATATAGCAACCTGTACAATTTGGAGTGGCTTCTTGTCATTCATTCACATTCTGTATTTTCACACTTGGTAGTAGACATGCGACTGCAAGGGAAACAGACTGACCGCAGTACTTCTGAAGTTTGGAAATTCTAAGGTCTGGAACCGGAAAACAAGACTTTGGACGATGTGAAAACTCATACAAGCCCAGTGCTTTGGGGACTAATGCAATTTTTCAGTGAAAATGCACAATTATAAAATGTTACTACTAGGTAGGGAACTGATGAAAAGCAATTATTGGAATGCAGTGTGCTTTAAAAGTGGATTGGATTTCAGAGAAAGGACCATCCGCCAGCATCCCTCATTTTGTGTCGTAATTGCAATTTCTAGGCCATCTGAACAATTCTGTGACCCTTGAGAAAAGAATTAGTGATTGCAATCATAGACTCCTAATGAGGCATCTTGAAAGGAGTAATACTTGAAAATCTTCCCCGTACACAGGGCATGCCAACCAGCTTTGCAGTTTCTCATATATTATTGCGAGGACATAGTGTTTTAGTTTGCTGATAATCGTCCAATCCATTAAAATCAAAACGGAAGTTGCAATGGGGGAGACTGCTAATTCCATCTAGAGAAAATGGGAATTGTTGATCTATGTCACTTTATGAAGCTTGGATTCTTGCAGGAATTCCATAGTAAAGCCTAAAATTGTATCAAGGTGGAAGCTTGGTCTCCTCAAATAGTTAAAAATGACGAGGCAGGGACATTGCATGTAATTCACTATGAAAGATGAATATAATATTATTCAACTGAGTTTCAGATTTATTTTTGATGGACTGGGTCTTGTCTTCTCTGCTGTAATAATATTTCTGGCCTGGGTATTTGTTTTTGGAATCTTGTTACAGGATCTCTTAGTCTGACACAACACCATGGCATCTTTCCCGTCTCTGCTTGTAATCAGCCATTCTCCAACAGAATCAGGAGGGTAATTTATATGGATAAGCACCTGTTGTTGGAAGCAATGTTTTAAATCAGATATAGAGAAAGAATTTAAGGTACAAATGAATTATTCACCCTCAACGAAACACAGAGCTGAGAGCTGGTTGTGATTTGTAATTTAATAGGGTATTTTTCTTGAAACCTGCTACATCTATTAACTCCTTCATTTAAGAAAAGCCTTCAGCATTACTGGAAGCTTCTGTGTATTTATTTGGATGTCAGCTGATTCCATTTCATTCATAGTTAGGTCTGTCAGGCTGGCAACATTTTGAAATTTCTAGATTTTATTTCTTCATTACAACTGAAATGAATTCCCTGGAAATTGAAAATATTTTCCATTTGAATAGTTGAACGAATTTACCATTTTCCCAGATTAACATTTAGCAGGTCATAACAAAAGCATCAATGATGACATAGGGTTTGAAAGGATGTCAGTGATTAAATAGCCCAAGGATTTTGTTGTTGTTAATGTATGTATGTTTCGCAACAAGATTTTACTTGGGTACCGTCTTTGTGTGTCAGTAATATTAGCTTGGGGTTTTTTTGTTTGTTTGTTTGTTTGTTTGTTTGTTTACCCTTTTCTTTTTTCTAGAAGCCTGAGTTTGATGTCCATCTTCTGAGACTATTCATTTGCTATGCTTTTGTGATGTGAAATACAGCATTGAATCAACTGGACTGAGACCATTCCATTTTCACTTTAGGCCTTTCTCACATCAGTGATCAGAATGACCTTTTAGTCACTCCAGTCAAGACTTGAATCCAACTAGTCTCCGGGGTGAAAAGTCAGGGGGTTATCCATTTAGCCACCCAATTCTCTAGGTAGAACTTTGATAGCCATTACAATGATTTTATTCTCTCCTGCCTCATCCATGGATTGCTACAGTTAATGTGATGTCAGAATTTCCATTATGAATCATGTTTTGCTAGGATCTAAAATGGAAATTCTTCAGGCAGAAAATGAGCACCTATAGTTATCACAGAAAAAGTTGTTTTAAAGCCAATTTTAAGGTGAGCTGCTGAGATTTGGCAGAGGAAAACACTTAGCCTATCCCCACAGCTAGAAAAGGACCATTCATTCCCTGGGACAATGTTAATGATCAGTAACTCGAGTTAGTTTTTTCTTCCTCGAAATTTGAATTTATCTGTGTGAAAACTTAGTGAACTTATCCTTGTGATGGAAGCAGAAATGAAGCAAAATAGGTATTTCAATCTTAACTCTTATAGTTGCAACTAAAACTTAATTTCCCCCTATGATTAAATTTTTCCTTATGACACAGGACAGTTTACCATTGGGATAACTGGAGAACTCTGGCACACGTAGAGGTAGCTGACTTGTGTCAGAGAAAGTTTGGCCATAAATTCATGCTCTAAGTGGTTTTAGTCCTTACAGGTTGCATTTTCTTGAAAAATTATAAATAAATGTTTTTGAAGACATGACTCCTGAAGGAGGGATAGTGTGTTAAGGACTGTTTTTTAAGACAGCGTTCCAGTAGCATTTATGTTTTCTTCCCTTTCGATTGAAAATTGACTTTACATTGACTGAGGAGTCTTAAGACAAAGCAAATAATGGATTTTGCCTCATTCTGTGAGGATCACTGCTCTATGTATATTTACGTTGTAAAAGCACATATCTGAATAATTAAATCCATATCAAGAAAGCACAGAGTTAGCACTCAGTAAAGGTTTTTGAAAACGAATTTAACTAACAGTGTTTTGACGTACAAACACATAGGAAAAACTGATCTTATGACTTCTGCTAGGTATTGACTCTCTTAATTCCATCATGGCTTGATATTGGCTGCCAAAATGATATATGTGCCTAATATGTTCTCACTAAACCACATAATTTTTGTTTTAAAAACCAGCACAATCAAGAGAGAGACAATTATATGAAAAGCACTTATTGACGAAGAGCGTAATGTACAATAGAAGAGCTGGCTAAGCGTTTCTGAAATGAAAGCCCATTGTTTACTGAAAGATTCTACTCTCTTTTACTGGTTTTAATTATTTCCAAGTTGACAAATTGTGATCGATACTCTGTTATTGGTCTGATAATTAACAGATGATGGCCTGTCTCTATGAATAGTAAATGCTGGGTACTAATTAACATTTGTTTTGATTACTTGGTATTTAGTTGTCAAAGGCAGCTATTATAGTGGCAGAGAATGTTAGAGGAGGGTTTTTTGTTGTTATTGCCTTTGCTTGTTATCAGAAATAACTATTTGTGTGTGTATGTGAAAGGATGCCTGATTTCTGTTACTGCTCACTGTAATGTAACTACAGTAGTCTGAGAGCTCGTCCCAAAACCTTACGTGTTTCTAATGAATTGATGGATGGCCTCTCAGCTTAAAGGGAGAGAGAAGGGGTCTGTAATCAAAGTGGAGATGGTGAGATTCTTGAACAAGGACTAACAGTGCCAAATGTGGTTGATGGGTCTATCACTGAGTTAAGTTTTAGTATAGTGTGAAGGGATAGCATGAAGTCTTCAGAATTCCAGAGGTTGTATAATTTATCATTTTGTTAAAGTCTACTTATATTTTATAATCTTTTTTAAAAATCTACTTATTCTTTTCCATTCAAGGGGGAGTTTCACTGGGGTTTCAAGGTGTGTGGTTATCTGTAGAGATGTCTAAGGGGTCACCATGGTGGAAATGATTGGGAAAGGAAAAGACCAGAGAGCTGATGTTTTCTCTTAGCCTGAAACTTTCTCATCTCTTTTCATATGTTCAGATTGGGTACTACAACTACGGGGAGAGTGTATGGATTCTAGATTTAGACTTAGCTTCAAACCTCCCTAGCAGTGCAACATTGGACATCATTTGGGGATCTATAAGAATGTGACTACTATTACTTCTCTAGTTGGGTAGATATGAGGATTAAGTGAGATTATATATATTAAGGTCTATATCAGTCTGGGCTTTACAGAGAAACAGAACCGATATGAGACACATATAAAGAAATTTGTTCTAAAGCATTGGCTCACATTGTTATAGAGGCTGAGAAGTCACAAGATCCATGGTTGGCAAGCTGGAGACCCACTAGAGCTGATGGTATATAGAGAGTTCCAGTCTGAGTTCAAAAGCCTAGGAAACAGGAGAACCAATGGTATAAATTCAAGTCCAAGTCCAAAGGGAGAAGACTGGTGTTCCAGCTTGAAGGCAGTCAGACAGCGTGAATTCTCTCTTACTAGTTTTGGTTCTTTCCAGACCTTCAACAGATTGGATTAGGCCCACTCACATTGGAGAGGGCTGTCTACTTTATTCAGTCTTCCAATTCAAACGTTAATCTCATCCAAAAAGACCCTCAGACTCACTCAAAGTTCAACCAAATATCTGGGTGTCCCATGGCCCAGTTAAGTTGATACATAAAATTAACCATCACAAGGTCCTATCATAATGCTTGGCACACAATTAAGAGACTCTGGAGGCAGACTACATCCCTTCAAATGCTGGCTGGGCCACCTTTTAGTAATGTGACACCAGGCAAGTTTATGTAACATTTGTGAATGTGTCAGTTTCCTCATCAGTAGAATGACAGTGTTATTAATCTCATGCATATGGTTGTTGTACAGACTAAATGAATTGATAAATATAAGGTATATAGTCTGGTTAATAGTCACTGGTATGTATTTCCTATTATTAGTAATCGTAATTATAAGAAGTGCTAAACAAATCCTAGCTATTTTACATTCTTTAATTCACTCATTTAACATATTCACTGAAAATTTCGCCACAAAATTACTCCTTAGTATAAAATGTAATCATAAATGAGAGGGAAAATTTTGTTTTCTATATTGACAGATAATTTTTACAGCTTGCACTGAACAGCTCCTACATGCAGTGAAACTCACAAGGGCTAACACGTGGATGTACATGGTCTCGGGAAAGCAAGGGATTAACGTGTGTGTGCCTTGATTATTGACACATCCTTTCTTGAGAGCTTATTTTGAAGGGTTTGAGCTTTGATAGTTCCTAAGGCTGTTTTAAATTTTTTTTTAAGTTTGTTTGCTTGTTTGGTTATTTATGCTGAGAGAGACAGAGACAGCGTGAGCAGGGGAGGGGCAGAGAGAGAGGGAGGGAGAGAGAATCCCAAGCAGACTCTGCACCATCCGCATAGAGCCAGATGCAGGGCTCGGACTTGCGAAACCAGGAGATCATGACCCACCTTAACTGAGAATCAAGTGTCCGACGCTTAACTGACTGAGTCACCCAAGTGCCCCTTTAAAAAAACAAAAAACAAAAAACATTTTCTTTTAAGTTTATTTGTTCCTAAGGCTGTTTTAGATAAAGACTACAGTCTTTATCATATTTTGACCAAGGGAAACCTAAAATAGATTCAAAAATTAAACACGTATCTTAATATTTAGTCTAAAAATTGGATTTCTCTTGGTCTCATTTTTCTTCCTTAACTCAACATGTTCCATCCAAAAGTACAAATTTTAGTCTGGTGCCTGTTCTTAAACTCACTGACTTTTTAATGCTGATTGGTTAAATACCAGATGTGTTTAAATGTGTATATGTATTTATTCATATTAACTAAAACGAGACATATCAGTTCGATTTGAGTTTTGAACTCATCTCTATAAAAAGAGAAGTGTTTTTAAAAACTAAAAAGACAAGTCAATATCTTAGTAGAGAGAGAGAAGATTGGCTTGTGGTTAGGTGAACATTCAAATATGTATGAGTGTTATATAGCATCTAATGTTATTATGCATGTATTATAATATGTTTTATATAATAAATACATACTTTTTTTTTTTTTTGATCAAGGTCTTTTATACTTAACAGCATGTCCCTCCCATCCTTGGGCAGGCTGGACTTTGGTTTTCCTCCTCCACTGTGCTTTTCCAGTAGGATTTCACTGGCAACACTTAATTAAACTTCATTTCCTCTTTTTACGCTCCAGGTATGATTATGCTGCTCCCTTCAAGAAGTAATTTGTGCGTTGTTTATTTGAGCTATGAATTTAATCATTTTCATCCCACCCCAGGGCAGGGTGACTCCAATAAGATGTATCGACATCTCTTTGCGGCCCATTTTTGCCCCCATTGTGTGTTGTTTTGCCAGAATACTGAAGGCAATGTTGGTCTTATGGCCCATCTCCCTAAAGGCGGCTCTTCTTTTTAGGACAGTGATGAATTTAGGTTACTTGCCTCAGTAAATGCCTGAAGTTTTAAAATAAGTGTATTCTTGGAACAGTGGTTTAAAGTACACAGAGTATAGGTTTGGAAAGGAAACACAGATGGACTGGCACTGGAGCTGGGCTTTTTTTTGCCCTTCAGCTAAAATAGAGTGGGATGAATAAACCACCCCAGTTCTCCCAACTAACCTCTCTCCTATTCTGTGTATGTATTTATATAATTGTTCACATTTCACTTGTGTCACATGTGTACATGTAAATGTATGTGTTTGTTTTATGCACAAGCCAGGATGTCAGTTATTTCCTAGTCATGATATTAAAAAATATAGAGGCCCGCCTAGGTGACTCCGTCGGTTAAGGGTCTGTCTCTTGATTTGGGCTCAGGTCATGATCTCAGGGTTCATGAGATCAAGCCCTCCATTGGGCTCTACAATGACAGCGTGGAGCCTGCTTGGGATTCTCTCTCTCCCTCCCTCTCCTCCTCTCTCTCTTTCTCAAAATAAACTCTAAAGGTAAGGAATATAGAAATGAATGGTAAAGCTAAGGAGGATGGAGAAAGAGATGACATGATATAATAATGACTCAATAATGACGCCTTTTTGAGAGTTTATGTGATGGTTATTCTTAACATTTTACATATATCAAGAGGTATTGTACTTTTAAACATATCTGTAGTAGAGGGTAGATTAGTGTCCATAAAGGCCTGAATAATACATTCGTATCCCCCCCCCCATCTGCAAGTTTTCCAAACCCAGTGTCCACAAGGTTCAAACAAGGCCATGCACCTGAGAGAAGCAATCCTGGGATGAAAAACTCTAAACTGAGCAAAGGGGCCAGCACGGCCACTCCTGATTGCCACAGATTGCCAGGAGTTGGTACAACTTCCAGTTTTTAAAGAGAAGGTATTAATTGGGATATTTATATGGTAATTCTCTTGATGTTAAGTTTCTGGGAAATAATTCAAAATCTTTTATTTGACATACCGTGAAAGCTGTACCACACCCACCCACGGGCGGGAGGGACTCAGCTGTTTAAGCTCCAGAGAATCACCACTCAGACTCAGCCTGTGAGAAAACACTGCAAGCTGGGTCATCATGTTTCTTCAGGGGATCATCTGACTATTTGAAAGAGCTGCTTGCCTACGACAGAGCGGGGGAAGAAAACATCATAGTAATCAAAGCACATTTCCCTTTGTACACAGCAGCACAGGGGTTCTGCTTCTGTTTTCTTTACGCCTAGTGAAGCCTGCATGACCCCAAAGCTTCAGTGACGCTGCTCTACTCAAACCCTAGGTCCTAGTTTTATTTTCTGCCAGAAAATATTTGAACAGCAACTGACGTAATGTACTGTAAATAGTATATCAGTTCCTGAGGTCAGTGGACAGAAATTTTTAGGACTGTTAGCCTCTTGCCTTGAAGTAGGAAGAAATAATTGATTTTCTAAGCAAATAGATGGGAAGTCATTTGGAATATACAATTATTTACGTTAGTTTGTTATTTGTATTCATTTTGATACATTATTTTAAATTATGCTGTTTTAAATTATTTGTATTCTCTATCGCTTATATAGTTAAAGCTGTATTACATTATTATTTGCTTTATTTTCGTTACCTATTCCTTTGTCATGTGCACGGCTACCTCTTTGAAACAAGTAGGTTCCAGATCAGAGGGATCTATCCAGAGATGTAAGTCAGAAAAGCTGGCTGATTCCCCCTTCCCCACAAGGAGTGGGGAGGCCTACATATGAGTATTTTGGAAAAAGGTCTCCATTTGATAGTTAAATGCCTTTCTGAAAATAATACTAGATCAAATGATCTTTAAATTATATTTCATTGATTTCCCGCTACATTTCATTACTTATCTTAGATCCATATTCCACTGGAATTTACCAACCCATGGGATTTAAATGTAAAGAGAGTTTATTTCAGGTAAACGAGAACTTCCTTTGTATTAAGAAACTTGGTTCCACTCTCCTGTTGTACAGGAATCCGCTTATGTTTTGGGTTCCAAAGTTGCAGATTCACACAAGCTTACCCTTGGCATGTTGCTACTTTCTTTTTCTGGAACTTAGACCTCGCTTCAGCATGTTTTATCAGTCATACAAATAAAGCAGGAAGAATCTGGTGATTCTTAAAATGCTTATTTTTCCCCCTAAATACTTAGTTGATTTTTTTTTTTTTTTTTTACAAAAGAAGCAGACATTTGTAAATAAGATCAAATTACTTGCCTAATGTGGTTGTGACCTGTCTGCCTAGGGATTTTAGCGTCAGTTGCTTTCTTTTGTAAGACACACCCAAGGTTTTGTTACCATTGGGCCAGTCCTCGGTCTTGATGTTGGCCAGTTAACTGTCAGAGCACTTGGGATTGCAGCAAGGAACTGGACATTACTTTAGATAAGTGCATGATCTGGGCTTTAAAATTGTGTTAAGTGCGGTATTTAGTTTGCAAACTGGGAGGTTTGTTTCTTGAGGTGTACATGGAGACATTCATCCTGGAATGACATCTGTGGGATTTTCTTAGATTTTTTTCTTTTTTTTAAAGAAAACAGAGAAATCATGAGTTGAGTCAGTCTTGATTTTATAGTAAGACATATAATATAGATATTCGTCTCCTAGAGGCAAAGACATGAAATCCTACTTTTCAAACCAGAAGTTGGAGAAACCCAAGGGTAGACACGCAGGGGCAACATGTTTTCACGCTGGGGGTGTGCAGAATTTGCAAAGCCCCTGGATTGATATGCTTCCCTCCTTCCTGATGGTGGTGATGTGTGAGGGCCCTTTGGGCCAGCCCCCAACCCCCCCAGGATGTTTGCATTCTCTGCTGCCCTAGGGGTCTTTGATAAAGAAGCTTCAAAGCCTTTGACTAGATAATTGTTCAGAATTCTCCAGAGTTTCACATTTGTTTGCAGGGATCTAAGAGTTTGAATGGAACAATGACTTCAATGTGGAACATGTTGATTTTATTAGACCTAGTGTACTCTTCATTGTTGAAACGTATCTATTTTCTGGATACAGGGGATGAGCAATACAATAGAAAGGCAAACAGAAATGGTACTTTTCCTTGGATGGTGGTTCTAAGTGGCTTACTTTTTTGCCATAAGTGATAGAGGTCACATGTGTTATTGGCGTGTTACCCGTGAGCCATTCCCAGGGGCCGGGGCGGTACACAGCATCTGATTATAACTGCGCAGAAGGCGAAACGGCTGAGTAAAACCTTGAATATGTGGAAAAATGGATATTTAGTGTGGTCCCCATCCCCAACCTGAGGGCAGTGCTGTCTTACAAAACACGACCCTCCAGTGTGTGTATCTACACGCGTCTCTGCTTCTTTCCTCCTCTGTTCTGGTACGTTTGCAAAGCTCACCATGTTGGCATTTCTTTGAAGAAGGCTAAGAGCTGTTATATTGGGTTCCTTAAAATTAGACCTTACATCTATTTCCAGGATGTGTGTGTGTGTGTGTGTGTGTGTGTGTGCGCTGATGAGAAACACATAAAGGACTTCCTGATTGAAGTTTGCAAATTACACTAACAATGCAAAGTCTGATGACATAGTTTGAAATACAGTAAAACGTGGGTTTGTGAGCATAATTCCTTCTGGAAACACGCTTGTCATCCAAGGCGCTTGTGTATCAAAGCGAATTTTCGAGGACCATCGGCTCAGTTGTGATCACGTGACATTCAGCATCACGTACGGCTCGGATTGCAAGACATCACTCGTTTATCAAGTTAAAATTTATTAGAAATGTTTGCTTGTCCCCCGGAACATTTGCACACCAAGTTACAATCTAGGGTTTTACTGTACATAAAACAAGATTCTGGTCAGTGGCTGTGGCCTTTTTGTTTAACAGATGTCCTTGAATAAAGAAAGGTGAGTTTTGTGTAGGCAAAAAATAGAGTAACAACCAAAACTATAGTAATATTATGAAGCTGCTCCCGGTTGGCTTTTCTGACCCGAGTGGAATTCTGCCCTATTCATTCCTGAGCACGTTCATTTGTGTGTATGTGTGCACACGTGTGCACGTGCATGTGTGTTTCCTTTCATCTAAGTGCAGAAGGTGTCTGCTTTCGTTCTGTGGATCACTTTACGTGTTTATTTTTCGTTGTTGAAATTGTTCTTAGTCACATGCAACCAATAATACTTTTCACGTGACCTGCATGTTTTAAGGAAACGGTGTTGGAGCTCTTCTTGTCTGATACACACACCATGCATCCTTATGATACATAAAATTATTATCAGATGAAAACAAACAAAAATCATGCCAGGGAAACCTTTCCTTCCTTATTTTAGAGTTAGAATGAGCCTTCACTTTTTTTCGTACTTGTTTATCTGAGAAAGCATTTAGATCGGCTCTAAAGAAGGCTTTTCGCCTCTCCTGTTTAAGTGGGGGAAGGGAGAATGCTCTTCCCAGTCGTAGTTAATGAAGTTGGACAGTTGGTCACTGGAATGTAACAAAGGCTTCCAAAGATCAAGATAGTGAGGTTTCTTCCTGAACACCTCTGCAGGGTTTTTAAAAGGACAGATGAGCAACTAAATATTTTCCTTCTTCAAGAAGGGCTTAAAGTTCTTATTTATGATTTTCTTAAAAAAACAAAAAAAAGATAAAAAAATCAAATAAGCTTGACTTATCTGGCTTCTTTTAAGTAGAGGATATCACTCTGTCTGCTCTCTTATCTGGGAAAGTGCATCTGAAATAAACCTTAAAATGTAGAGAGACAAGAAAAACCATTATTCTCTAAATTACTGTATTACGTTAAACTAAATTTAAAGGGAATCTCGAACAGTGCTATATATCCCATTATTTTGACAATCCATCAATTTATGAAAGTAATCCGAGCATACACTTCAATTTATTAGAGATAATTGTTCTGGGAATGGTAACACCCAAGCTCAGGAAGATCAATAACAAGTTTATACTTGAATTTGGGGTTATAGTTTAACTTTCCAGTCTATTTAACTTACTCCTCAATGATTCACATCCTATAAATTGTTTTATTACATATATTAAATAGAATATTTATCTTCTGAAGTTCAATAATCTTATTTGAAGCAAATGCACATAGTTATAATTGATATTGATCGCTTTTTCATATCTTGACTATTTTAGCGCAATATTTTATGTATTTAATCAGATGACAACCGTGATATCCCTTTAATTAACCCACCCTGCAATTAGTTCACACTAGCCAGTTTAGTTGGAACTCAAAGTCCCAGCTTAATAAATATTTGTTGATTCATGAATCACATTCATGCCTGGTTACTGGAGAAGAAGTGCCCAAAGATTTGGGGCTTAACAGAGGCTGTGTACTGCATTCTTGACTGCTGTGGCTCATTGTAAGGTGAAATTTTATAAAAAGAGGTTTCAGTTAACTCCTGAAGTGACTCTCTGGATGAGATTTATGTGATGTTTATCAAATGCTCATTGTCTATCAGGAAATCAGAGAGGGCAAGGACCCTGTTCAGAAACACACAACTAATATGTGGAGTAGTGACCAAAACCCAGGTCAAGGGTCTTTTCAGCTATGCAGTGCCAACTATGGAAAATGACTAGATTAAGTGGACATTTACTGGGGCGCCCGGGTGGCTCAGTCGGTTAAGCGTCCGACTTCGGCTCAGGTCATGATCTCATGGTCTGTGGGTTCGAGCCCCGCATCGGGCTCTGTGCTGACAGCTCAGAGCCTGGAGCCTGCTTCCAATTCTGTGTCTCCCTCTCTCTGCCCCTCCCCTGCTCATGCTCTGTCTCTCTCTGTCACAAAAATAAATAAAAACATTAAAAAAAAAAGTATATTTAAGTGGACATTTACTATTTCCCCAACCTCATTTTCTTCATAAAGCTGTCTACTTAGCTGTGTGACCTTAGGCAAGTTCCTTAGACATCTCACGTCTGAGCCTTAGACATGTCTTCTGTAATAAGGGGATAATAACATTATGGTAATTGAATGAACCGGTATTTGTGAAGAAATCAGAACAGTTACATATGGTGCTAAATAAATGTTGGTTTAAGTAAAACTAATTGAAGTATTTCTCCAGCAAATTTTTTTTGTACAGTTGACGAAAGTGATGGTTATAAATTATAATTAATGAGTGGAAAATTATAGTTGAGATAGAGGAAAGTTGGATTGTTTATACTGAGAGAGAAGTGAATTTTATATAGCTCACAGAATTCTGTGGGATTGTATCAACTGAACAAATGATCTAATTTCTTCAACAACAGAAAAATTAATTACAATGAAAAGGGGAAAGCTCTGAGTAAAAGAGTCTGAGAGACGTAATATTCACAAAATACGGACCTTATTTGGTTCCTAACCTAACTAAACTGTAACAACAACAACAGCAACAAAAAACTGGAAGAGGGTAGAGAAATATAAACATCAACTATATATTTGATAATATTAAAGAATTATTGCTAAAATTTTAAGTGTTATGTTATCGTGGTTGTGTTTTTTGAAGGAGTCCCTACTGAGGTGCCTGGGTAGCTCAGGTGGTTAAGCATCCAGCTCTTGATTTCAGCTCAGGTCATGATCTCACAGTTCATGGGATCGAGTCCCATGTTAAGTTCTGTGCTGACAGTGTGGAGCTTGCTTGGGGTTCTCTCTCTCCCTCTCTCTCTTTGCCCCTCTTGCACTTGTACGTACGTGTGTACTCTCTCTCTCTCTCCCTCAAAATAAATAAATAAACATAAAAAATAAAGGAGTCCCTATCTTTCAGAGATATATACGTAAATATTTACAGACAAGATTTACAAATTGCAGGAATTTGATTCAAAACATAACTGCACGTGTATGTATAGAAATATAGTTGAAATACGATTGCTCAAGAGTCTGTAAACATTGAATCTTGGAGACAAGTACCTGAAGCGTCCAATTCTTGGTGTACAATTCTTTATGATTTTATAGATGTTTGAAATTGCCCATTAAAAAATGTTTTAAAAGTGAAAAAAGAAAGGAAAGAGTCTTTAGTGGAAACATTATTCTCAGAGTCATTACTATTCATAATATCTGACATTCACAGAGTGCTTTAGATAAATAATCTCATTTATTCTTTAAGACAGCCCTGTGACGTAGGTCCATGTATAGTAATCATTAAACAGATACTAATGGAGTCACAGTCTGTGCTCTTAACTGGTCTCTCTTGCTGAGGAGATAGATGCCTAAACCAAACATTTCCCTCCTGAAAATTGTTGTCCAGACTGGAGGAGACAGGTAAGCACCACCCTCACAAATGGTGTTTTAACAAGGTGGTCACCATCTAGGTGTACTACCCGGGCACGGCGTCCACGTTGAGTGTCACTTGTGACTTGGAAGCCTACGTGGGCTAGTGAAAAGCTCGTACGCCATCTCTGTGCCTTTGGGCAAGCTACCTTCTTTATCTGAGCTTCAATTTCCTCAAAATTTCCTGGAAAAAATTACTATTTCAGGGGCCACCTGTGTGGCTCAGTCGATTAAGCATCCCATTCTCGGTTTTGGCTCAGGTCATGATCTCGCAGCTTGCGAGTTCGAGCCCCACATCAGGCTCCAGGCTGACAGCACAGAGGCTGCTTGGGATTCTCTCTCTCCCTCCCTCTCCTGCCCTTCACCCACACAGGCACTCTCTCGCTCTCTCTCTCTCTCACTCTCGCTCTCAAAATAAATAAGTCACCTTTAAAAAAATTTACTATTTCAGTCCCTGTTTCACTAGGCGGTTGTAATAATGTGCGATTTGAAAACTGAGATCCTTGAAGGGGTCAAGGGCAGAAGCACAGTATCCTTAGTACTCAGCATGGAATGAGTGCTTAGAAATGTGTCCTTCCCAGCTGCCATCCTGTCTTCTGCCTCCCTCTCTCCCTCCTTTCCAATTAGAGGTGGTCTCCTGGGCCACACGGACACTCTCAGACCACAGCTTTCTCTGTTCAGAGGATGGCTGTGGTGAAGGAGTAAACCCGTGCAGGTAAAATCACCTAAGATGTCTTTGCTCTGTTGTGTGCTCAGTTCTTCCTAAGGCCTTCAGTGGTTCAAGTTGTGGGGTTTTGTGGTGTTCACTTTTCATTTTGCTTTCATTACTTTGCCACATCAGTAATCTATAGTCTGAAAATACTAAACCAATCGTGGTTAAAGTGGAAGTCCCAGATGACAATGCAGTACGAGTGGGTAATGGGCATTGAGGAGGGCACCTGTTGGGATGAGCACTGGGTGTTGTATGGAAACCAACTTGACAATAAGTTACATAAGAAATTAAAAAAAAAAAGAACTCAGTAGGAGAAGAGGCAAAACTTTGCTCAAATGAGGTAGACAAATACTGAAAAAGCTAGTCAGGCGTCTTTATGAAAGACTGATGGAAAATCGCGGAAGGCTTCCAGTGAACCAAAAGTGGGCAAAAGTGGATGTCAGAAACTAGGAGAAGGTACTTCATGCTCACAGTGGTAACCTGGACTCAAAGACTAGTACATTTTACTAAACATCTAGAACATAAAGCAGGAATCACTGGGAGGCAGGGACCGTATGGACTCACCAAGAATAAGCACCCCAGATTAGGCTCATTTCCTTTGTGATGGGTTACCAGACTAGGTCATGGGGCTGTGGTGGACATGACTCTATTAGGAGTCCTGTGTTTCATGTAACACACTTTCTCAGTTGATCGGGATGGACGGTGCGTGGTAACAGTCACAGCCTCTCGAAGAGCATGCCCAAAGGAAGCTCTGCTCTGCTGTGCTCTGCTCTGGGAACTGGTGCTTCAGAGGGATGCTGACACTGAAGATAATATAAAAGTCTGGAAATTCTAGTTCGCAAAGTAGTTGAATGGGTCCGGGATGTTTCGCTTGAAAAATCCTGGTGGGATAGATGAACATTTGAATTCGGAGAGGAGAGAAGCTTCCTTTTGTGTCATTTTGGGGAATTGCTACCATAGGATCTCATGGTAAAAGCGAGAGCATGGCTGGGGTTCTGGGAAACTGATGTCCCCAGGGGTCCGGTCAGAAGTGGCAAAGGCCTATCCTGAGGGCCCGGCCGTGCCCATGGAGGGGAGGGATGCTGTGCAGGGGGTAAAGACAATAGTATTGCTGAGAAATTCTTTTTTTTTTTTTTTTTTTTTTTTAACTTCACCCAATTGAATAGGAGTCTGATCTATCCTTCTGAATCTACCCCTGTGCTGGTATGTTTTTGCCGTATCATCTGATCGCTATTTATAAGCCATTTGAGGATAGGGACCCTGCTTTATTTATCTTTGTATCTCTATTGCTCCTGGGTTGGTTGTTAGTAGGTATTGATTTCAATGAGTCCTTTGTAAGACAGCATTAATACAGCTTAATGCATTACATAAAAACATTAACCCTGGCTGTGTGTTGTTTTTATTATTTTTTAATCTTAGAGAAAAGATTTTCCTTTTAGTACTATTTTCACTTGTTTTCACATAGTCATTCGTTTTTCAAAAGTATAGGGTTGTTTTGTTTTGTTTTGTTTTGTTTTGTTTTGTTTTGTTTTGCTTAGAAGGGGGTTTTGAGAAGAAAATGATCCAAGGAGAGGGGCGCCTGGGTGGCTCAGTCGGTTGAGTGTCCGACTTCGGCTCAGGTCATGATCTCGCAGTTCGTGAGTTGGAGCCCCGCATCGGGCTCTGTGCTGACAGCTCAGAGCCTGAAGCCTGCTTCGGATCCTGTGTTTCCTTCTCTCTCTCTGCCCCTCCCGGCTTGGGCTCTCTGTCTCTTTCTCTCTCTCTCTCTCCCTCTCTCTCTCTCTCTCTCCTTCAAAAATAAATAAATAAACATTTTAAAAAGATCAAAGGAGAAATGCTTGGATTTTGGAAAACATTTCTCTCCTTGAGGGCGGTTCTGGCCTCTTCTGACTTAATCATGACAGACCAGTCGTTCATTATCTGGGAGGCAAAAGCTCTTTATCCTATTAACGCCTCAGTCATCAGGTTGAAGATCCTCCCCCAACTTACTTGAATTTAACAAGGAATTACTTAGTATTCTATTTTCCTCACAGTAAGCGCTCAAAACACATTTATCCCAGTGATCAAGTCTGAGTTTGAGGAACCTTTGAAATGGGTCCACCATGGGATGGGGAAATGGTATTCATTACTCGAGACCTATCTCCTTGCACAGGCAGGGTGGAAGAGGAGGGATGGGGTACATCCATGTTCAAGAGTACAGACAGTTTGGATTAGAAGCAGATTCTACCACTGACTAGCTATATGACCTTTGGCAAATTATTTGAGCTCTCTGAGTCTCAGTTTCCTCACCTGTACAATGGACATAGTAATAGAACCTACCCGTATGGTTGTTAATGATGCCTGAATGACTTATTACATATAATACACACTTAGAGCATTGCCTGGGGACGGGGGTAACTAAGTTTTATGTGAGTGTTTATCACTGTTATTTGCAAGACCTCTCAGAGAAAGTTTCCTTTGGAAAATACGAGGAATGGCTAATAACCCTCCTTTACCTCTGTGTTCCCTCTCGTGTTTTCGCAGGGAAATCATAGCTTGTTTGACTTGCAAAGAAGAAAGGGTAGATGCAAAAGGGAAGGAAGGAATGCAAGAAAGGAAGGGAAGAGATGACAGGCAACATTACGCTGCTTTTCATCTCTACCACGAGATCAAGTCCATAGAGCATCGATAGACAACAATTCCCTGGAAAAACAAATTCCAGTTTGTATAACCAGCCATTGATTTGTTATTATAAATTTCGTATGTGAAGCACTCAGCCAAGTATAGAGCCAAGCTGGATGGCCCAGATAATCAGTAGTTTGATCTGGTGGTACAATTAAGTCATGTATTGACTGTTGTTGATTTAAAGGCTAAGGGCCTTCTATCTGTCTCAGCTGCATTTTAGTTAACGACATTTAATGATATTTTCATGCTAATAACCTCAACTTGCTGACATCCCGAGTTTCATTTCTTTGGCTTCTATGTTAGAACTTGCCTTGAAAACCAAGTTTTTTATACCAAATTGTGTGCTAGTGAATAATTTATATTAATATAAATAACACCGTAAATGTGTGGAAGGCTCTTATTGGGGCTGAAGAACCTTTATGGCAGATCATAAATTTTTAGTACTAGAGGTTAAGTGAATAAGTGAGTATGAGTATATTTCAGAATGTATTTCAGTAGATATCAACCTTCTTAATTTCAGAGGATGGGTATAAAATGTATGATAGCCACTAATGACCAAGAAGCCAGAGGCACCTTGAACTGTATTCAGACAAATCCATTGACCCTGAAACTACAAGGTGGAAGAAAGTTACAAGAGCATCTTGGCACGATGTTCACAATCATTTTGCCACGATGTATGTAGGAAAGTGATTTTTTTTTTTTTTTTGTCATGTTACTAAATCTGTGTCTGTGTGTTTCTGGGTGTATGTACCGCAACAGCAATTAAGTCAGAGTTTTCTCAACATAAAAAAAAAAAACTTTTGGATGAGCGCTGTCATTCAGGCTTCTGACACATTTATTTTCCTTCCTCTTTCTTATTCCTAATCTGTGCCTTGCACGTCATATATCTCGCCAGACAGAAACGGTTTCATTATATGGTGTAAAATAAAATACATCAAGATTTTTGGCACACAGGGGCGCTTTCCCGTTGGAGGAGACATACAATTTTGTATTTGTCTTAGTCACTTTGAACTGCTATAACAAAATACCACAGGCTGCGTGGTTTATAAACAGCAGAAATTTATGTCTCACACTTCTGGAGGCTGGGAAGTCTACGATCAAGGCGCTGGCAGGTTCAGTGTCTGGTAAGAGCCAATGTGCTGGGCTCAGAGATGACATCTTTTCTCTTCCTCACGTGGTGGGAAGGGGCAAGGGATCTTTCTGGGGTCTCTTATCAGAGCGCTCATCTCATTCATGAGGGTTCCACCCTCATGACCTAATCACCTCCCAAAGGACCCGCCTCCTAATACCATTATCTTGGGGGTTAGTGTTTCAACACACAAATTTAGGGGGAACTGTTCATAGCAGTATTCAACAGAATTAATAGAAAACACAGTGTGTCTGTTTAGACTTTACGTTTGAACATGTGGAAGAGTAGGTTTTTTTCTTAAGCAAAATGATTGCTACGAGGCAATGGTTAGGTCTTCCATGCGTATGTAGTGATCGCATATGCATTCTCCTTTATTTTTTTTTTAATTTTTTTTTAACCTTTATTTATTTTTGAGACAGAGAGAGACAGAGCATGAGTGGGGGAAGGCCAGAGAGAGAGGGAGACACAGAATCCGAAACAGGCTCCAGGCTCTGAGCGGTCAGCACAGAGCCCGACTTGGGGCTCGAACTCAAGGACCGCGAGATCATGACCTGAGCCGAAGTCGGACGCTTAACCGACTGAGCCACCCAGGCACCCCTGCATTCTCCATTAAATAACAGTAATTAAGAATGTACATTTTTGTTGCATAAATGCACTACAGGACTAAATGTATTTTCAAAACAATTTGTTTCAGGGCGCCTGGGTGGCTCAGTCGGTTAGGCGTCCAACTTCAGCTCAGGTGACGGTCTCGCAGTTCGCGAGCTCGAGTCCCGCGTCGGGCTCTGCGCTGACAGCTCAGAGCCCGGAATGTGCTTCGGATTCTGTGTCTCCCTCTCTCCCTGCCCCTTCCCAGCTTGTGCTTGCTCGCGCTCTGTCTCTCTCACTCTCAAAAACAAACACTAAACCAATTTATTTCGTGTATTGCTTCCATATTCCCAGTCTGGGTTATTATGTTATCAATGTATCTTAGTAATTTCTTTTCTTATTGTTTGTTTGTGTATGTATGTTCCAGTGATCTGTGTCTCCTGACTTCCTTTCCGCCTCAGTGTAAAATTTCAAAGACCCGTGACTGCTGTATTTCATCCACTGTTACCTTTTCTCTTGTTCAGTTGGCTTCAGACCAGGTCCTTACACTTTGGGGTGGTCACAATGACAGGTAAGAGGAGAGAGCTGTTAATACACAGATGGCGAAATCCCATTTCACCTCCAGCCCCAGTTATGACAAAGAAGGTCTGATCATTTGAATTTCTGACAAAGTTTTAGGTGCCGCAGCTGGGCAGAGGACCACATTACTGCTCCAACTCATGGATTTCCTTTCTTTTCCTAGAACACAGCAGGCTGGTTGCCAACTCAGGACCTTTGCACTTGCTGTTTCTTCTGCTTGCAAAGCTCTTTTTTCTGGCACCCTTCAGTTACTTCCTTAAATGCTGTTTTCTTAAGAGAGCTTTCTTGGGTTTCAAATTGTAGCTCCCTCGTTACCCACAGGACTTACTGCTTTGTTTTTTCCATTCATCTTTTACCCATTTGACATGTTACCCACCTTATTTATACTTCTACTGTTCTTTAGTTTTTTCTTTCTCTGTCTCCTTACTACAACGTAAGTGCCCAAAGTGTAGGGATTGTCTATGCTTAGTTGATACGTTTCCTGTTGTATCCTCAGGACCAAACATCAAAAAATACTTGCTGAATGAATGAATGAATGAATGACCGATCAAGATTAACTAAAATTTTTAACAGGATTCCAAAAGAATTACTGAAACCACCAAAAAATGGTGCGGTCGGTGATGGTTATAATTAATGCAATGCTGAAAGCTCACAACCCCCGAGAAGTTTGAAGATCTTTGATTTTCAGGTGCTTATCTCCTGAAAGAGATGAGATTATTAACCCCCACAAAGAAACCGATCAAACCAGATGTCACTAAACACGTGACTGAGGCCTGGTCCTGTACTAGATGCAAAATAATTAAGGTCCCTGCTGGGGAGAAGGTAACTCTCTCCTTGCCAAGAACTTCCTTTTTTGTTATATTTGGATTAAAGGGTAATATTTTCATGACTGGTCATTTTTTCCAGAAAAGATCCAAGGTGACTGACAGTAAACAGAAAATATGTATAATAAATAGAGGAAGGGGCGGAAATAATTTTCCAAAAATCTAGTCATAGATAGTAATAAATATTAATAGGAACCATCCTTTCATATTAAACATCGATTGATTAGATTTTGCTGTGACTTTATATCCTTGCTTTACATCCTTTGTAGTCTCTGTTTTTGATGCAACAGAATAAAATATATTTGTAGTGCAATGATTTTTTATTCCTTGTATTTCTGTGAATAAGAGTACCTTGTTCTTGAAGTGTAGATTTAAATTTTTGTCTGTAATGCCCTTTTTCTAGTAAGTGCATAAACCAGCTCATTACTTCTGACTTTTAAAGTAAATTGGTGCCTTCATAAAAAACAAGTAAGAGTTAGGTACCAAGCCTCAAATAATGTGGTCATGTTTCATTGTAATATTAGTTCTGAATCTTTTTAGGTATTTTTTTTTTAGCTCCTGAAGTTTAAGCCTAATAATATGAATTTTTATCCACGAATTATATACTTAGGAAATTTTCAATATATTGCCATGATGGAAATTTTTTGGAAAGCAGGAAGAAATGTTAATTATTCCATCATCGTTTGTAGTAATCTCTCTCAGATCCTTCTCTGGAATTGATAGAGATATTTTTCAAGCCTTGCAAGTAATAATTATAGTATTGAAAAAGATGACAGCTTGTGTGTGCTGTGAGCTGTGTACTTTTATTGGAAACATGCAAATTAGGGCTTATGGAGGGCTGGATAATAATAGCCTCTAATTATGTCATATTTCCCTGAAATTGTATCATATTTACATATACTGGCACTGATGATGACACCATGGAGTGTCCTCTGATGACACACTGGTGGGGTCTGACCTCGTGACAAGCTCAGTTAAGGTGGGAATGAACACAGGAAACAATACCAGCTAAGAGACCTCAGCACTTAACGCATTTCCCTAAAGAAATAAGTGAAGAGGCAATTTGAAGCATGTTGGAATTTGTTTGGAATCCAGATTTCTGCTTTTAGAGCTACTTACCATGTACTTAAGGAGTGCTCAGACACTTGGAAGCAATTTGTGGGTTAGTGCATTTATTTTTGCCTTACTGCCCTATAGCAGTAAACTGTCAGAATATAACAAAATTGGAATGTGATGCTTGTTTCATTTGATTTTACAGCGAGTATGACCGGTTTAACTTTGAAAAAGAAACATAGCGGTCGCCGCATTTGCTCACGGATTAACACTGTTATCAGTGTGGATTCTGACATTCAAAAAGTCACTGCTTCTTTCCTTTTTCTGCAGCATGATTTAAACACTCAGAGATAGGGAAGTGCAGGGTTCAGGGAAGGCAAGCCCCGGTCTGGAGTAGAGGAAATTTACCTGGACCTAGCATGGTGCTTATCACATCCTAAGCACACACTGAATGGGAAATCAACACACACGCACACCCCTACCTACCTGCCTACCTACCCATCTGTAGTTACAGCTGCTTTGCTCTCGTTAGTACGAAATTCTCAGTGTTTAAGAGTCTAGCTGAGGAGTGCAAAAGCAATCTTTGGCGTAAAAGCATTAATATGTGGCAACCATAGTCATTAGTAGTCTACATTTTGATGCTTTTTTTTTTTTCCTAGTAAGTGGGAAAATGCAGACAATTGCTCCTCCAAGATGGATTGAATTTTCTGTCAAACAAAAGTCAAACCATGTCTTCGGAATGCAGTACGTCACTGTCACCCCCCTCCCTCATAGAGACCTGCATGGATCAGGGGCATTTCGGCATGTGCTTTCCCACCTCTGATATCCATTCCATGCAGTTCCAAATGTTGGGGATAGAACTTCATCTAGAGAAGTTTAAGATCATGGTGTCAGCAACATCACTGAATGTGGGCGATATGCATAACACCCGTTTTTCCAGAGGTTCTAGGGAAGTGTCAAAAGACATGCAACGCTTCAGAGTTGACAATAAAACTGTAAATGGGACTGATGTAAATATATTTCACTAAAATACAAATTATATTTCTGGAAGTTCTAAAACCTTTTTTTACCCTCCCTAATGAATGCTTCAAAGCAGTCTCCTTAAGCAGATAATACACATTTGTCTAATAATGGGACCACTTCTCAAGACAGTTTTGGAACCTGTGTCACATTTTTGAGCTTTCTTAAGTGAGGATAACATATGTCACTTACCAGAATTTGGGGGGAAGAATATCATTTGGAGCCATACCTGGTGAGTAAGGTTTTGCAATCAGAGGTTAATAGCAAGTTTGGATAAAACAAAAACCGTTTTTGAGCCAAAGAATGTCTGTAGTAAAGAAGATAATCACTGGTCCTAGGCATGTATTTGCGTCATATAGAATTCTTTAAGTGTTGGGATAGGTTTTCTTTTTTTTGTTTTGTTTTTTTTGTTTTTAACACTTTGACACGTATAACTGACTTGGGCTGTGTATATGCAGAAATCAGGACTTGCTGCTTCAACAAAATCCGCTATCAAGAAAGAAATCTCGGTGCTCAATTACAATTTTGATACGTGAAAATCCTGATCCTTGGATCCTGAGGAGTTTGGAGTTTCCAATAAATCCATCAAACATTTTATATCCAGGTTATATTTTGTAAGTATTCAACAAGTTTTTAAAGTGAGTTTTAGCCTACTCTTTCTGAAAATTAGCAGAAATGACCTATCTTAATTTTCTGTTGTCGTTTCTCATCCAAATTACTCAACATATTCTTTCCAGAAACTTGTCTCATAGTTCCTTTCAGAGCAAGTTAAATTAGTTTTAATCCTACCATTTAGGGGTCATCTGATTTCGGTCTCAGTTCTCTTGGCTGTAAAAGGAGAAGTCTGGACTGAATGAACATTCATATCCTTTCCAGCCCTAACATTACATCATTATCTGTTCTTTGCTTCAATATTGTGCCTTAGTTACCGTTTGTGTCTTAATTAAATTAGTGGAAACTTAGATATTTTTAACATTTTTATGAATGACTCCTGGAGACCGATCCCATAGGCATTTTGTGTAGCAACATAAACATCTTCCGTAGGCTTCTTCAAAAGTTTGTTGGCACCAAAATTGTGACTCTCAATGTCCTTTCTTTCCTAAAAGCTTACTTTGGCGTGTCAAGTAAGTATGTCGAAGATTTATCGCACAGAACTCAGCATCACCCCCGTTTTGTTCTGACATAAAGCAATATTCAACTGCAGCTGTTAGCACATGACAGTTGACTGGCTGAACTTGGAAATTCTGCTGCTGCTCATTGAAACATGTTGCCGTTATATTCGTGCTCTTCTCCTTTCATAAGCTTTTCAAGAAGAAAATTAGTCTCATTTCTTTACGGAGACACTTTGCATAAACATGCAGCCATCATTTATCTACAAATCATATAAAGTGAAATGTAATCAATTACAGTTGTATATAAGTATTCAGGGTGCTAGGATGGGGGTGTCCTTGCTGCCAATGGCTGAGAGGGGTTGATCGCATTATATCAGGGACCCTCATTCATTTGCAGCTGGGATTCCTTCAAGTAAGAATATACTGACATGTTTTTACGGGTATAAATACTCGCAGATGTCCCCATTTTCTCTGAGTGGCTTGGATGCCATTTTGAAACTGGCTGAACCCCCTCCCCACCACTATTTGGTTAAGGGACAGAATTATGTTCCATATAAACCAACGCTAGTGTAATCCAAAAACCATTTATACGTTTGGCATCAGTGCTGGCACTTGGGTTCTCTGCTGTTGTTCGTATCATACCAAGAGATTCCGTTTAAGAGTCATTGATGCTAACTAATTTGGATGTAAATTAGAAAAATATTAAACTAAAAAAGAGTCACTGATACCTATGGATGTATCTTTTGGCAAATGTTTTTTGAATGCATTGAGAAGAATTGCCTCCACTTAGAAGAAATGGGTTGTCAAAACTGGCCACTTTTTAGTCCTTAGAAATTTTGAAGCATTTCATTTCCCTGCTTATGATGGGGAAATTTGGGAAACTCCTTTTTTTTTTTTTTTGGTAAAATAAAGGAGGGAAACGGTCTCCCCCTTTCACGTCCCAATATTTTTCTACATAAGGAATGACTTCTTGAACTTGGTGAATGCTGACCTTTAAAAAAAAATTACCAAAGTGAGCAACATTGAAAGACCAGTGGGTTTTTCATTTGACCGAATGAAATTCCAACTACATTATTGTTTTCGACAGTGTTTGGCTCTATGGCTTGTTGTGTCGTCGAGGAGAAATTGTATGCACCACTGCACAGTCGCAGCCTGGACGTACAGACTTTGAGCGGCTTTGCTGGGTGACAGGATGGGGTAACAGAGCTATAATTTATAGTCACTAATATGAAGATGTTATATCAATTACCTAAGAAAAATACCCTGCTGGATTTATATCCTTTAGTTATTAAAAAGTGGCAGCTATCTTAAATTAGTTACAGCAAATAAAGAACCTCGCGACAGAAATTAATCACTGTCACGATCCATACACAGACGCTGAGTTGCAGTGTTCTGCAAAACATTTGTTTGGAAAAAGGAAAATTGCTATGATGGTCACCTTAATAGAAACAGACAATCAAACAAATCTTAATTTAAAAGATTTCATGCAGTCATAAATCATAATGGCAGTAAGATTTCAGGCCCCAAAAGCAACTTCATAAAGAAGTGAGGCGTGCCAGGGAGAGCCGGTGACCAAGCCCGTTGCCCCTCTGGCCCTCCATCCTTATAGCTGTGTTGCAATGGTTTTGATATTTCCACCCCAAACCTAGACTGCTCGTTTTGCAGTAAAATGCGACCATCTTCTACTCTGCTTTTCTCCCATTGCCTTTCCTGATCGCTTCCAATCCATTCTCCATCCAGCAAGTGGAAGGATAGCCTTAAAATGTAAATGCAGTCCTGACAGCCTCCTCCATCAAAGCCCATTAGGGCCTTCGAGTTGCAGGTAGGATTATATCCAACCCCTTAGAGTGACGTGCCTTCACCTCCCGCAATCCTACAGCATGTGGGCTCACCTTTTAGTTCCTCAAGTATTCCTTCCCTCCTCCTAGAGTCCTTGGAGAGAGAAGGCTACGCGAATGCTTGATCTGCATTTGGTTTAACTCATCATTTCTACCACCTTCAATTCCACTTAACCTAAGTCACATGGCAAAAACAAATGGCAACAACAAAAACACTAAGAGAAGAAAGAGGGAGGGACTACGGCAGTGAAATCACAATCACTTATCTACTAATTGCCGCGCACAGGTTGTATTGCTGATTGTCATATTAGCTGAATGTTGAGTTCTGTTTATCTACGGTGAAATCAGTGACTGCCTTAACTGATATTTTGTGGTTGAGCACAAACGTTTGCTTGCCTGTGAGTGATAGATGTCCCATTAGGGGGTGTTATTTGGGAGTTGCAGCGTCCGCTTGGAAGGCAAAATAAGCATCAGTCTAAGTGAGATTTCCTTCGTTATTGTATTGCTTTACCATCTGTCCACCTAGCTTTCTCAGGCTTCTATAAATAGGCTTCAGACTGGCCAGTGTCACCAAGCATCCAACTCTTACAGATGGAGCCTGGCATGGCCAACTGGATTGCAGCTGTGTCTCAGTGTAGGCCAGGGCATACTCTTTTTGGCCAGTAACTCTTGTTTGGTCTCAAAAATGGTCTGATAGCATTAATATATCAAAAGAAGAAGCTGTTCATTTTGTGGGCAAGGTGTATGTGTCTGTCTGTCTGGTTTTAAATTTTTAACCAAAGATGTAAACTGCCAACTCTCAGAATGAACTACTCTCTCAAAGTGTAGTTCCCAAGGCGCGAGTGATGGAGGAATTCTCTTTACTCAATGACGGGAAGTCAGCATTTGGCAGTATATTTTCAAAATGGAGTAATCAGTGCATTCTATGTGGATTATTTCCAAGAATGGTCTTTCTTTAGGACCAAAGCACAAATAGAGTTTGGAAAAACAACCTTAAATGCAATTTCACTTTTATTTTTGAATGCCGTACAATATATGTAGATTCTCAAAGCATCCATCTTCTTGAATGGAGTACGAACTCATGGAAAATCCATTTCTGTTCTCTTTCCTGTGAATGCATCAGGTCAAATATAGCTCAAAATTGGAGAATAATAAGTGAGGCTGTATCTAATCTTTCTGCATGGCTCAATCACAAATGACACAGTCCAGCTTTTCAGGTAAATACACAGAATTAGAAAATGGAAATAGATGTGCAACTAAATAGTTTAATGGATTGTTTTTCACATCCTAGGCCAGAAAATAATGACTCAGATGTAGCTTAGCTTTGCTTGGTAACTAATGAGCATATTGATAAAAATGGTGACTCATTTAAATGACAGGTCTCCCTTCCATCACCATCTGTCTGGTTGTGGCAGACAGTTAAGGTATAAGTTTGTATGTCTTTTAATAATAGCTTTATATGAAAGCACACCATAGCTAATACTGCCATAACAATCCAAAAGCTTATAGAATTTGTTCTGTGTGCTTTGTTTTTTGGTTTTATTGTTTGTTTGTCTGTATTTACTGTCTTGGAACAATATATCTGGTAACGCAGTAACTTTTTAAAAAACATGGCATGAAAAGAATTAAGGAATTCAGGAAATCTCCTTGAGGCAGAGTCTTTGGTTTTGACTATAGCAGAGAACTAACTAGATGCCATTGTAAGTACCTTACAAGTTACTTAGTACAACACATCTCTGTTAAGGCACGTACTGAATTGTAGATAGGAACACATGCAAAGAAGGAAATTGATTTTTACAATACTGAAAACACTGATGTTGAATTTAAATGATTGCTTCTCACTGTTTACAAAGTCACGTGCATGTAGGTAAATGAGGCAATATATGTATATCAGTATTTGGAACGATTTGTGAATATTGGTCATTGCCTAAACTCCTGTATTTGCTTTGCTAAACTTCTACATAGATCTATATCCTGCAGAATTTCTATAGCCTTCTGTTGACTTCTATTAAATCAGAATAAGTGGAATTTTTTTTTTTTTTTTTTTTTTTTTTAATAGGCAGAGACACATTTACCTCTCTGGGGAAGGGAAGGAGATAATTTGAAATATAACTTTGAATTTAAATAAAGTATATAAATAATATTTACCTGCAGGAAAAAATGTAAAATACATTTAAATCCCTTTAGCAGTTTACATTAAACAATCCTAATTAAAAATAATTTCTCAATTGTGTAAATAAAATCCTTTAGAACTTTTATTGTACCTTTGTGGGAAGTAAATTTCTTTAAAAAATAATCTTTGACACAAGTTTTTTACTCAATTTCAACCTTAGTGTTTCCTATTCCCATAAAGTACTCAAATGATGATATATACCCTGGAAGGTCTAAAGCATATTTTTTAATGTTAGCTATTTTATTAACTTTTTAAATGTAATGAACTTGCTTGTTAGAAACGGGTGGTAAGAGATGAGCTAGATTATCATTTCTTACTCTGGGAAATCTAGAAATGAGCATTTCTCATGGCCCAAATAGGGTATTAGTAGAAAAAGTTAAATAATAAACCTGAATGTTTAACACAAAATATGTTGTTTGATTAGATAAGTAGCACATATCACATTTTACAATGCAGTATGAAATTCTCTCTAAAAAATCCCCTATATTTAATTATAATATAGTTAGTATATAATAATGTTTATATTACAAAACTTTAAGTACTTTTCCCCAGAGAATAATTGTTACAAATGTGTTAGATTCTAGAAGACTATTTATATCAGACCAATCACAGCTTTAAGTGGTTTTTTGTGGATCGCTTAGTACTAAACAATTTTTTTTTTTTACATTTTTAACAGGAAATTCCACTTATAGTATGAAGTTGGGATGCCAAATGTGTGTCCATTTCAATTGCTGAAATTGGTGTTCTAATCTCTCAAGATCTGTAATTTGTAGCCGCAATACAATAGTCCGCTTTTTGCCCACTAAGAACTCATGGATTCTGTGATAATTTACACCTTTAATTTCATTTTTGATGATATCATATGAATAATAGTGGGAAACCACTTTTCATTCTTTTATGCTATAATATCGTGTGTAATATGGTTTCCTTAATTAAATGTTCCTAATTGGAAAAAAATTACAAATCACAATTCCATTAGCTCTTAGTATAGTGGGGCTTTGACGAAAATGCAATTCAACCAAGTGAGCAATTGAGACCCTTGAGTCCCAGTGAGATTAAATGCTTTACCCCAGAGAGTGGCAGAACCAGAACTAGAACTCAGGCCTCTCTTTCTGGTGTACTGACTTACCCCCTCTCCCATGTCAGTCAAAATATTTATTTAGTAGTTCATGTAAAATATTTTGAAGTTTTGGTAATAGTATGGGTACCATAAAATAGAAGATCTCTGCTGTGTTCAGGGGGTTTGGCCTGTAACTGAGGAGTTTACAAACTAGGCAAATAATAGTATTTATCGGTAGGATTTAATAACTTTTATAGCATACGGATATTAGCCATCATCGGACTGTCTTTTTGTTTACTTTTGAACACACAACAAAAAAAGATACATAAACACGCATCAGTGCCATTCCAAGCTATATTGGAGTTTTACACAAAAATGACAATAAGTGATCTAGGTTGCCTTTATTTGAAAATTTGACATTTAGCTCGCTATGGATTTTTTTCATTAGCTAAATCCATACTTTATTCACATTTCTTTAGTTTTTTTTTTAATTTTTTTTAACGTTTATTCATTTTTGAGAGAGAGAGACAGAGACAGAGTGCAAGCAGGGGAGGGGCAGAGAGAGAGGGTGACACAGAATCGGAAGCAGGCTTCAGGCCCCAAGCTGTGGGCACAGAGCCCGATGTGGGACTCGAACTCACTGACCGTGAGATCATGACCTGAGCCAAAGTCGGCCGCTTAACCGACTGAGCCACCCAGGCGCCCAGCGTTTCTTTAGTTTTTACCTACTGTCTTCTTTCTGTTCCAGGATTCTGTCGAGGATTCATTACTTTTAGCTGTTTTGCCACATAGAGTTTTTTCTATTAATATTGATTTTTAAAATATTATAGTACTATTACTTCATAATTACTGAGATTTGGGGCAACCATTCAGATTTTCACCTGAAATGAGTGCTTTACTCACCTCCCCTTTTCCTTGGTGCACACACACACACACACACACACACACACACACACACACTTTATTTTGTTTGTGAGAGATGTTTGACTGCTGTCGTCTAAAAGAGAGACCCCTATGTCCCAACTGTGCCGATTGCTGAGGTGTGAGAAAATGTGATTCTTGTACACAATGCAAACTAGGAGCATATGTCATAAATAACTCAGGTATGTTTACTGGTATTTATGGATGAAGCTGCAAATTTCTGACTGTAAATATCCCAAGTTCCATAGTATACGTATTATCTGAGCTCTCAGATCAGGCTTCATACCGGGGTGATAAAATGAGACATAAACCTGACAAGCCAGAAGCCAGAGATGGGTCTGCCCTTAATCATAGCACATGTAGTAACATTCCACTTTTACTTTTAAGATTATTCTTGAATTCTTACAATAAATAAAGATGAAGTTTGCGTTTAATCTTCTCCAAAATATCTCATCATTTTGCAGCTTAACCGCAGGATAATTATTTTCACCAGATGTTATTTACTGAAATAATTTCTGGACCAAACGAGAACATTTAACACTCAGTGTAATGTTTTGATGTTCTCTCATGCCCCAATGCATTTGGACTTATTACCAAATCATTACTACAAGGCTGGAAGTTTCAATAATTTATAGAAGTCATTACGCCTGGCAGAGCAGTAACTCTACCAGAAATGACTTAAATGTCCCCCACACATCCCATATTCTTTGGCCTCTTCGTCTACATTTCTCTCTCACCCATTTTTCTTATATATAAAATCACAGAGCAAATATTTTGGGCAGAATTTTAAAAGAAAGACTCTATTTTATCACATGGCCTAATATCTTATTTTCTGTTGACACATCTTGTACATGATGCAATTTAATCATGTAACTGTGTCCATTCAGTTAGTTGTTGATTGCCTTTGACGTTGAGATTGGACTTTTGCCTTCTCTTTGGATGCCTAATGATTTGAAATCATCATTCCGATTGATGCTCCCAAGGTTGCACAGAATGATAGCATTTCTGGTTTAGAATCTATAGTTCTATTGATTAGCATGATAGAAACAACATATGTCTACATTCTTTGTCTGAGCTTCAGGGCTGGGTGCAAAATGTACAATGACTATTTTTGCCTACATATTTTACCTTACTATGTGGCTTTGTAAAGAACAGTATTTCAGAAGACATTTTTTAAAAAATTGTGTTGAATTTTACAAAAAGGTTGTGACTTTATTCCTTTGAAATCTTGTTTTTCTTCCCTTTCTTTTCTGTCTTTAAAGTGCAGACTCCTTTGTTGACTTTGCACTTTAAGTGGACCATTTTCTTAAAGTTGACTGAAAGAAGACTCCTGTGGAGAGGGTAAATTCTTTGTTAAAACCACTCTTTATCACAAGGCCTGTGAAATGATAAGTACATATTTGGAAAGAAGACATTACAGGGCTTCTACTTAAAAGTGACAGTACGCCCACCCACATAGTTTTTCCTCTCCCCAAACCCAGCTAAAGTGCACCAAGAGAACCCCAAAAGATGCTAATCCCCAAGGACAAAGAGTGCCAGAGAGAAGGCAACAGTGGAAAAATATTTTACCATTGTTGAAGCAAAAAAGACAGAGGCTAATTAACCTATCAGAGTAGAAGAAATGCCTACCTAGCCCGTAGAGGACAATATCACCAAGAAATTAATCGCCATGTTGCTTGGAACCCCATCTAGGAATACCAGGTTCTTCCAAAGGCTGAGCTGAGCCTTTGGCTGAAAAGAGCAACGTTGGTGGAAAGGCTGACACACAGCACATGGAGGTCAGATCTTCTCCCCAACTTCTCCTCCTTGGAGGACACTGGAGCTCTTTTCTCTGGAGAAACTTAGGGACACAAGTTGAAGGTTGAAGTAAGTCCCAAGGATAAATAAAAATGCCTCCACTGTAAATAGCTTTTTAAAAATCAAGGATCATCCAATATTTTAGGAAATCCTGAAACTGAGAAGATAAATAAAAATCTGGAGGAAACATTATTTTGTAACTAGTAGAAGAAAACATAAAGAAAATTCTAGGATCCACAGATATTTGAAGACTATATCCATAAAATAAGAACAGGAAGCCCTGAAAAAAGAAACCAAGACCAATAAAGTGTTTCAAAATTTAAAATATAGTAAAGAAAAGAACAGAGTGAAAGGATTGGAACATAACGAATGAACTCTTCCAGAAAGCAGGAAAAAATGTCCGAAATAGAAAATAAAATTGTAAGATTAATCTAAAAAGTCCATTATCTTTACTGTCAGGAATATCCAGAGTCAGCACCTAGCTGACTAGATTTAAAAAACAAAGCTAACCCAGAACACATCATCACAACATTTCAGGACACCAGGAATAAAAAATAATTCTCTTTAGCTTTGTGAGAAAATTAGTCATTTATTGCTAAGGAGAGATCAAAATGGCTTTGGAGTTTTCACTAACAACACTGGATAAAGGAAAAGTTGGAAATTCAGAGGAAAAGTGATTTGCAACAAAAAAATTTTATGCCTCACCAAACTTTCAGTCGTGTATGAATGACAAATAACAGATGTAGATTTGTCCCAAAATGTACCTCCCATGACAGGTATGCTTTCTTAGAGAATAGACTCCAGCAAAACAAGAGAATAAACCCAAACAGATAAATATGTGGGATTTGCAAAATAGCAGACCTAACACAGAAGAATATTAAAAGGAATCATCAGGGACGATATCTATCTAAAGCAATCGGTACGTATTAGGGGCAGGAATGTGAGGGCTGCAGGAAGAAATATTCAAGCATCAAACAGAGCTGCTAGAGTATTTATTACATATAAGATTTGTTGGGGCACCTGGGTGGCTCAGTTGGTTAAGCAGCCAACTGCTGTTTTCGGCTTAGGTCATAATCCCCCAGTTTCATGAGCTGGAGCCCCACATCGGGCTCTGTACTGTCGCCACAGAGCCCGCTTGCAATTCTCTCTCTCTCCGCCCTTCCCTTGCTCCCGCTATCTCTCTCCAAATCAATAAGTAAATAAGTAAGTAAGTAAAAGATTTGCAAAACGTATTGAGAGGCAAAATGCATTGACAGATCCATTGACATTTTTGGAGAAAGCAGAGGAAAGTTCACGGAAACTAAGCCAATGCACAAACAATAGCGTTATTAATTCTGAGACCAAACACCATGTTTATGAGACAGGAATGATAATCATACGATGCTATTTGGCTCAGCAGTGAACAGAATTTCACTGTCTTAGTGATGTAAGCAGCAGCAGTTGATGGAGCCAAAAGTCGTGATGTAACTATACTGGGAGGATGAGAGGAAGGGAAGTGTGTGCACATGTTAGATTCACCACCGCCACCAAGTCTAACGTGGCGTCTTGGGTTCCCCGGGAAACAGGCACTGTGCAGGGAGTTTTTGAGGTGTGTCCTTGGGAGAAACACTCGGGGAAGACCGAAGGAGGCAGGATTGGATAGTAATGGCGGTGCAGTCACAGAAAGATCTCGCTCTGGAGCTGAGTCGTCCCTTCAGAGTGGCACTCCCTTAATTCGAGGGGGCCAGGCCGTTAGACCGTCAGAATCCACCGTCATTGGAGGTGGGCACCTGCAGGGGAGCGCTATGGGCTGAATGTTTGTTCCTCCCCTGCCAAAACGTGTATGTTAAAGCCCTAATCCCCAGTGGGATGGTATTTGGAGGTGGGACCTTTGGGAGATAATTAGGTTTAGATGAGAAAATGGAGATAGAGCCCTCATGATGGAATTAATACTCCTAAAGGGAGAATCACAACCTCTCTCTCTCTCTCTCTCTCTCTCTCTCTCTCACCCCCCCTTCTTCTCTCTCAAGCGATACAGTGAGTAGGTGGCCCTCTGAAATAAATGTCATTTAAGTCAAAGTCTATGGTATTTGTTATAGCAGCCCAAGCTAAGGAGGGGTCATGACGTTGGGCAAGGTGGCTCTTCACAATTGAGGGCTAGACACGGCTGAGAGTTATCGTTACCAACATTCCCAGGAGCTGGAGGAATGAGGGCCTCAATTCTAAAGGAGAGCCAGAATTTTCGATAGCATTCAGTATCTCAAATTGATAAACTAAAGATAGAAGCATAAGCATACTAGAGAAAAGGAGGAAAATGGCCCAGGAAACAGCTAAAACATTTAGAGCTGGCAGAGGGAGGTGGGCATAGTGGGGAAGAATAAGGTTCTTTTGTTATAAGACGTTTAGCAAAGACTGATTTTAGCTGCGTGCACATGCAACATTAACAACATTAACAACTTAACATTTAAAAGTAAATGTTACTCACTTATGGAAGCAAAGTATTAAATATCACGCCATTTTTTTTTTTTTTAAGCATCTGACTTCGGCTCAGGTTATGATCTTGCGGTCTGTGAGTTTGAGTCCCGCTTCGGGCTCTGTGCTCACAGCTCGGAGCCTGGAGCCTGCTTTTTATTCTGTGTCTCTCTCTCTCCCTCTCTCTCACTGCCCTCCCTGCTCATGCGCACTCTCTTGCTCTCTCTCTCTCTCAAAAATAAATAAACATTAAAAAGTGTAATGCCATTTTTATTGATGGTATATATATCAGCTAAGAATCAGTACCTTTAGTTTATTCAACACTGATGGATGTTCGAAGAACGGTGATAATAACAGTAATAAATCTTGCTGTGTGCCGAGCACTATGCGAAATGATTTTACCACGTTATCCCAGTTACCACATTAGCCCTGTGAGGTGGGTGTTGCTGTACCCATTTCGACCAAATTAGAAACTGAAACGCAGAGAAGTTGATCTCGCTGTTCATGGTCAAAACTAGTAAATAGTCATGGTGGAAGCTCGCGTCTGATTTCCGCTCTGACCACAGAGCTTAGGTTCTTACCCGCTCTGCTCTCACGACGTATTCCCATCTCCAGATATTCACTCGCTTAAAACACAACGGGATGAGCGCTGGGTGTCGTATGGAAACCAATTTGACAATAAATTTCATATTAAAAAAAAAAAAAACGGAAACGGAAAACCACGATGGCAGTCCTTATTATTGCATGCCAATTACTTGATGACCCACGTGGCGGTTCACTAGATCAGTCTCTTTGTACTCGGTGCCAAATACTGTTGAGAAGCTGTGATCTTGCCTCCCCTTATCTTCCTTCACGGTTCTCTGCTCCCGTGGTAGAGATTAGCAGTGGTAAGAAGATCCCGTATCACGTATGCACAGGAATGCTCTGTTTGGTCTCAGATGAACCAGCGGAGAAGGCATCCTCGTTGCCCGTGAACGAGAGGCCTCGGAGCCAGATGCGTTCTAATCCTGCTTTCCCAGCTTCCTCGCTGGGTCACTTTGGGCAAGTTGCTTAAATGTGCTGGGCCTCCAAGCTGACCTTTGTAAACTAGGTAACAAATGTACTGTCTGCCTCACCGAGTCCTTGGGAGCATGACGTGGATTCAGACACGTGAGGTACAGAGACTGTGGCTGGCCCTTTGTTACGGCTAAGGGTTAGCCATTATTAAATATTAGTCCGAATAGAAGTCCGGGTTGCCGTGGATTAAGTGCCCCCAAGCCATGATTTCCAGAGAATGAAGTTCTGTTATTTCATTTAAACGTCATTCATTTCCTGTATCTCCATTCCTCACCTGTTTTTTTTGTTTGTTTTTTTGGTTTTTTTTTTTTTTTTTTTTTTTTTTGGTCTTCCTCTTCCTTCTTGCGTCTGGACATAACCGTGTAAAAGTTAAACTGTTACGATGCATTTTATTCAATTATTTTCCCTGTGCTTGGTTTCTCCCACCCTTCTTCTCTCCCTACGCACACACACATGAAATAACTTTATTATTCATCGGTAACGGAATCAGGCATAATATCACTACCCTCTGCTGTATTTTATTAATGAGATTAATAAATTCGTTTTCCTTTGTTAAAAAAAAAAAAAGCATCATCAGAACCCTTGAAGGTTTATGTGTGTAACGTGTTCCCAAGTTCTAAGTGATAATATTTGCCCAGTTTGGTATATCACTGGGCTTTCACTTACCATGGCAATATTATGACTTGGCATGCTTAGTCCTGTATTTGCTTTTTCTTTTCTTTTATTTTTTAATGTTTATTTTATTTATTTTGAGGGAGAGAGAGAGAAGAAAAAAAAAAAAAAAAAACAAGCAGGGGAGGGGCAGATTGAGAGGGAGAGAGAATCCCAAGCAGGCTCCACACCGTCAGCCCAGAGCCCCACACGAGGCTTGATATAACGAACTGTGAGGCCATGACCTGAACCTAAAACCAACAGTTGGACGTTTCACTGGATGAGCTACTCAGGCATCCCAGCTCTGTATTTTCTAAGGAGCTGCGGAGTTAGAAGGGGTTTGTCGTATTTGGCCAGCAATTAGGATCTAATTCTGCCTTGAGCCAGTAATGTCTAATTTCTGTCTTCTTGGTCTGTCTCATTATTTGGAAATGGAAATTGTCCTTTTATGCCTCAGTCTACTTGAAATATCACGGAAGGGTAAATTGTCCTGAGGGTTTGAAATGGCAGAATGTGGGTAAATCCCGTGGCACATGAGGACCAGGCACCCCCTACAGTAACTAACTCCTGGTGTCGTTGATCAGCATATTTGGTTTTAACTGTGGAATGATACACTCTTTAGGAAGAGTAGAAATGCTTACTGGCTTCACTTTAGTTTCTTAGCTGGAACCAAGGGATGATTTTTTTTTTTAATTTTTTCAATGTTTATTTTTGAGAGAGACAGAGCATGAGTGGGAGAGGGGCAGAGAGAGAGGGAGACACAGAATCCGAGGGAGGCTCCAGGCTCTGAGCTGTCAGCGCAGAGCCCGATGCGGGGCTCGAACTCATGAATGCAAGATCATGGCCTGAGCCTAAGTCAGAGGTTCAACCGACAGCCACCCAGGCTCCCCCAAGGGATGATTTTTAAGTTTGAAAAAGAAATGCCTGGGCATATAGCTGGGGATTATGATCAGACCAGCTCCCAGGTTATCCATTTTAAATCTCCATTTAGCCAAAGCTAAACACATTTTGGATTAGCTGCCTTTTGAGGTTATCTTGGTCCCTGCTGCCTTCCATTAGTATTGACTGTACTTTAATTTTTTTTTTTTCTTTTTAAAGATCTAGTCTTGGTTTAGATTGAAGTCTATGCAGTAAAGGAGGATCTCCTTTCCCACATTGGGAAAGAGATTAAGCATCTGAGTCATAGAGCTACTCAAAGGGGCAATTTCTGCCTGAAGCCCACACTGATTTATGAGCATCAGCATGATTTAAGTAATGGGAGTGCAGAATCAGGAAGTCTGAGTCTTGTGCCACTAACTGATTGGGTTGACCATAAAACAACTGATTTTATGCACCATCCTTAGGCAGGGTTAATCTTCAATCTGGTACGAAATGGGGCTGCCATGAGTTTTTTGTTTTTGTTTTTTTTTTTGCTGGGAATTTTTAAAAATTCAATGTATTGGGTGCTTTGAGGGTTTTGGGTTTTGTTCGTTGTTTTTATGAATGGAGTAGCTTCAGATGGAACCAATGGAAGAGATTTTAAGAGACTGTTAATGTTGGTTCTCAGATGATTTGCTTTTTGTTTAATTCTTATATTTTTAAATAGATCTAAATTTTATTTTATTATATTTTTACAGAGAGAGCACAAGTGGGGAACAGGGGGAGAGAGAGAGAGACAGAGAGAGAGGGGAGGGGGGGAGAATGAATCCCAAGCAGGCTCCATGTTCAACATGAACCCTGATGCAGGACTGGATCTCATGACCATGCAAGTCAGACACTCAACCGACTGAACCAGCTAGGTACCCCAACTTGCTTTTTGTTTTTTAAATCATAATTATTATAAGCCTTTGAATGCTTAGTTTGATATATGTCTTGAAAAATAAACATCTTTTAAAGAATAAATTTCAGACCTGAGACAACTTAATGGGCTGGGAGGAGGTGTCCCTGCTCTCGGAGCTAGTGTGCATCCTACCAATGGAAGCAATGGCAACATGTCATTGGGGATCGTCACCGAAACCAGGGTCATTCGACAGAGATTGTAAAGATATGGGTCACAAATCCTTAAATATTTGAGAGTCATCATAGACTTGTAGAATGGGGAGAGTAGCCTTCCTAAAATTTGAAAATTATTTAAACATAGTGGCACTTTCTTGGAAGTGTTACTGTTTGTTTCTAAGACCTTTTATCAGGTAAATGGCTTGGGAATAAATTGGGGCTGCTGAAAGGTGACTGCAGCCCTTAGAGGAGGTGAAAATGCTAAATTGAGGCTTTAAGGCCATTGTTTGTGGCCACTCAGGGAAAAACATTCCTCTAAATATGTCAGTGTTGGCTCTCAAGGTGCTGTTGATGGTCTAAATGCTGTATTTACGATGTTCTGACATGAGGATTAAACAGTGGGTCTGATACCTCCGACTGCCTGTTACAACTGCCTGTGGTTGTCCTTGTGGTTCCTACTCTCTCTCTCCTTTTGTTCACTCCCATCCCTTTTCCCAAAGCGCCAGTGCTCTAAGACTGGTTGTAACAAAGGAATTAAAGTCCTGGTAATCATAGCTTGGAAGTCACATTACTTTCTTCCGCTGTCTTCCTTTTTCCCTATTCCAAGGGAATGGAATTTATCCCTAACCCAATGAGTGGATTTGTGTAGGGAGAGGATCTTTCACATTCTAAGCGTCTTAGTAGTAGGGTTAGTGTTATCCATCGTTGTATCTCCGGGATAATAGGGGCCAGGTTTCCATGGAGCAATCTGATTTGGTTTGTTTGGACAGGGTTGACTCAAAGTGTGAGGTTTCTCATCACCAAATATTAAGCGGAAAATGGAATCTGACACAAATCCTGAGCAGTGGTGCCACCCACACATTGGTCCCCTGGCCACCTCCACCACCTCTCTGCATCACCGGTGCACCCTCCTCACCCTTGTGCTCACCAAAAAGGAAAGATAAGACATTGAGTCTCTATTACCGACATCACCGGATTTAATAAAACACACAATACGTAACGTCTAATGAAAATGACTTCAAGGTCAACTCAATTTTTCCCAATCGAAATGCCCCAATGTCGTCACAGCCACTTTAAAATATTATATACCTGCCCGTGGCACATATTAAATACTTGATAAGCATTTGTTGAAAGGAATTAAATTTTATTTAGACGCTTCACAGCTTTGTTCCGGAAAGGTGAATCTACATACTCCATTATTAACTATATATATATATATATATATATATATATATATATATATATATATATATGGAGTGGAGTCCAATCTGATTTCATAATGAGTCTCAAACGTCACAGGTGCCCTTGCTTCTTCACGAGACAAGTCAGTAATTGAGTTCCAGATGTGGGATCTGCTCCTAAATATTCACTTGCAATTTGCATTGAAATGTCAAATACATTTTACAAATATTATTTGAGAATACTCTGGATAACTTAGGAAGGGATTTAATTTAAAATCTTCCTGAGGGGGAAAAAAACGAGCCTACATCAAATGAAACAGGAGGCACCCCGAGAAGTTGTAAAAGTCAGATGGAAAAATGGGATCCTCGGAACTTCAGAAGAGGATGAGGAAGAATCTCCATCCTTGACGGGGACATAGCAAAGTATCGTAAAATAGTTCACGCTTCCATGCTTAAGTTCTGGATCAATATTAAAAGTAACATTTAGGACCATTAAATTTGGTGTCTCTCTTAGTTTGCTGGTATTGCCATTAAAAACATCCAGGCTGGGTGGCTGAAACAACAGAAATTAATTTTCTCACAATTCTGAATGCTGGGAAATCCAAGATCAGGGTGTCCTCAAGTTTGGTTTCTTCTGAGGCCTCTTTCTTTGGCTGGCAGATGGCTGCCTTCTTATACGTCCTCTCTCCTGTGCATGGACATCACTGGTGTCTCTGTGTCCACATATCCTACTTTTATGAGGACCCTGGTCAGATTGGATTAGAGCCCCCTCTGATGGCCTCGCTGTAACTTAATCACCTCTTTAAAGCCCTTGCCTTCACATATACTTACATCCTGAGGTACTGGGGTCAGGACTTCAGTGTCTGAGTTCGAGGGGGACACAATTCAGCCTATAATGGTGTCTGAGCTAAAAGTTGTCTTAAAAACGCAGGAGTCAGTAAGAAATATTCAGTGCTCTCCATGCCGCGTTTGGACTCGTGGGTGTGGAAGGACACTCACGCGTAGTGCAACTCTCACAAGGAGACCCATCAAGTGACGTGGTAGTTATCCTGAGGTGAAATGGACTGGGACAGTCACGAACCAAGGACTCTCTCTCATCTGCCCATTTTCCACCATCACCATATGGGTTCTCTGCTCAGATAGCTTTTTGGTATTCCTCAGCTGCTGTGCTGCAGATCCAAACAGGGGTCTTGCCCACCGGATGTTTGTGTGGAACTATTGGGGTACACGCTTTATAAACGTTGCTAAATTGTTTTCATGATTCACTTCTCAGTTCCCACAGAACCATTAAGTTTTAACCTTACATTATGCTCCAGTATCTGAATTTCTGGAAAGAATAGAATAGCTAGGTTTGAGAACCAGCTCCATCAGAGGTAGGTGGTGCCAATCTGGACAAGTCACTTTATGTCCCTGAATCCTAGTTCTGTCATCTGGAAAGAGGAAGAAGTAGAATGGCCTAGCAGACTGGGGAGAACTGAACGAGGTGATATGTATGAAATGCCAAGCATACAATAAAAGCTTAACACAAATAAATTGTTTATGATGCTTCTTGCAATTTCATCCTTGAGTTTGAACGAGTGACCCCCCTGTGCCAATGCCTCTCTACACGATTTAAAATAACATTAGCCCACGCGTAGAAACAACCACATGATTCCTTTCATTTCCCTCAAGACTTGATTGAGATGGGGAGAGCCCAAAATGAAGTCCCTAGACAAAGCCAGAAAGGACATCTCCTGGCATATCTCAGAAATAAACTTGGAGGGGAGAGATCTTGGGAAGAACATTTGCCTATATTAGGCTTACAAGGGTCAGTCAGTGGCTCCCAGTTTCCTAGGCTCACTGGGCAGACCTGAGCTTTGACGGGGTCCCTAGCAGGCTCGGGTACAGTGGTAGAAATTATAGACTCTAAAGTCAGATGATGTGCATTCACATCCCGACTCTGCCCCTTTCTGGCTGTGGGCCTTTGGCACGTTAGTTAACCTCTCTAAGCTTCAATTTTCTCATCTTTGTCTGAGGCGAGAATATAAATATTTTCTACCCCAAAAGGTAGTCATGAAAATTAATTTGCAATGCTCCACCTGAGTATAGAGTCTATACATACCCTAGAGACTAAGCTTGGTAAGCTAAGGTTTTGATAAATCAGTGTTAGCCATTGTTATCCTAGCTTGACTTGGAACTGAAGTTCAGTATCCCTTTTCTGTTCTCACTTTCCCTCCTCCTGGCTCTTCTCCTGTCTCCTCACCTTACCTCTCCCCAACAACTATGTTAAATAAATGTGTGTGAATTTAGTGGATTGGTTCAATCTACTGAAGTGGTCTGGAAATGGTTCTGTGCCCTTCCTTTTGTGTAGTGTTGATGAGATACTAAGGAATGTCAGGAGTCCACTGGGAAATGGAAGGAAGAAGAGAGGATGATGATAGACTGGCCATTGGTTTGAGTGTTTGGGACTTTGGGACAGAGAGACAGCAGTGTCTCCTGACAAGGATATCTACTCTGGAGCCACAGGGAGGATAAATCTCAGCTTCATGAAGATCCCCAGCTGTGTGAGCTAGGTCATGTAACCTACCCTCTCTCTGCTTCATTTTCCTGGTCTGTAAATTGAGGATGGCAAAAAGATGCTCAGTGGGGTTATTGCAAGGATTCAAGGAGTTAATATTTAGAAGACATTTAAAGCACGTAAATGTTCATTTTTATTAAAAAACTTTTTTTTAAAAAAAGATTTCAAGTAATCTCTACGCCCAACATGGGGCTTGAACTTACAACCCCAAGATCAAAAGTTGCATACTCTTCCAACAGAACCAGCCAGGCATCCCTGCGTTATTTATTTATTTACTTACTTACTTATTTTTCAATGCTAGAATAGGTGCTGGAAATAGTGGAGATAAGATCATCTTTCCTCCCGGATTCTGTGAGCATGGTGGTTAAAGGCACAAGCTGTAGAGCCCGGTTGCCTAGGTTTCAGACATTCCTTCTTCCATTTACCAGCTGGGTAACACTGGGGAAGTTGTTGGACATCTTGTGCCTCAGTATTCCCCAACTGTGAAATGGAGATAATAATAGCAATACCTAGATCATAGTATGATGGTGGAGGTTAAACAAGTCAGCGGTGGTAAGTTCTTGGAATACTTGGCCCATAGCAAGTGTGTGTGCGTGCGCATTTATATCTATGATTATTATTAGTAAGTGGCATCCACAAAGCTAGGGTAAAATAACTGTAGAGTAGATGTGGAGATGACTTGAGTTCTCTTTGTCTTTAATCAAGTGATGTTACCTCTCCTGGCCGCCGGGATGGCAGGTTGTGTCCCGCTTTCACATTCTCCGCCCCTTGTCTTCGTAATGATCAGATTGTGCCTTCCGCAATAAATATGGGTTCTTTATTGCTTTGGAAAATGTAATGGAAACGTAGAATTCCAATTTTATCGATAAAATCCACTAAGAACTCTTTCAGCCTTTGGGCCAGTCTTCTGGCTGCTTCCAGATTGATCCTCATTATTGGGCCAGTATTTTAATCACATCAATTCTTTCGGTTAACATGTTCTTTATTTTTTTCCTTTGTACTCCTACCAAGAGAAAGTACTAGAATTGTGAGTTCCTTCATACTTGAAGCTTTGGTTTGGAGAAACCTTGGAAAAGACTGAAATTAAAGCATTCGTTTCAAAACTAGGACCGTTGAAACATCTGAAGTGAGTTTTAACTCACGTTTTCTCTCCTGCAGGTTGCTCTGGATAGTAGGATAAGCTCAGAAAGACCTTCAAGGGGTGGTCTTTGTAGCTGTTTCCCCCTATTATCCTAATGAAGCTATTGTTGTCAAAAGCATAGCCCTGTTAGCATAGTCCAATGACCTTACGCTCAAGGAATATTTAATATATTGTTTTAAAATGTGGTGACGAGAGATGGAGAACAAATGGTTGTTCAGAGGGATTTTCCTGGAAGAACTGAACAGACTGGGGTTAATGTCCAGAGGTAATGGACTCTCCCAGAGGGTCATTAATTCCCAGGAATTGGCCTCTGCTTCAATTGCTGTTGCTTAAGTAAACAATAAATAACATCACCCAGATATGTAATGAACTATAAAACGACCACTTCTCAACCTGCATCGGAGACATGCCTGCGGCACGTACAAGACTGCCTTCTATTAATCACCTCCCAACTTGATTGATTAGTTTCAATCAGCACCCTGTCCCCTATTTTCTTTTCAGATAGATTAATTTCATACTTTTGAGGTCAGGGAATGAAAGCATTAATGTTAGGCCCAATAGAAATGGTGTCTGTGCTACGGTATTTTTGACTGTTTCTGTCCGTCTGGTTTCCCCTGCACTTTCTGTTACTCTTCAGCAATTAGTTACAACCCACACTGTGCCCCAGCAACGCCAAGATCTGCGCTCATAACATTGGCTCGTGGAAATCGAATGAAACTTCCAAGAACAATGACTATGTGAATTGGGCTAAGAACACAGAGTTCCATGCCCAGTCTCTCCACTTCTCCCATCATTTCTTAGTTATCCTGCTCAACCTCCCAGCAGCCTGTAACCCTCAGGATTAGTCTCGTCTTTGGGAAACACTTCTCTGCCTGCTCTCCCCTCTCTCGGTTCTCTTCCTACCCATCAGCCACGCTTCCGTTTCTTTTATTTATTCTGTCTTTTTAGATTTTTATTGTGCGATATACCTAACATGAAGTTTACCATGTTAACCTTTTCCAAACGTACAATTCGGTGGCATCGTGTACGTCCACACTGTTGTGTAACCACCAACAACCAACCACCACCCCTTCCAACCTTTTTATCACCCAAAATAGAAACCCTGTAAACATTAAGCCAGAAACTTCCATTTTCCCTCCTCCATTCTCTTTTCGGTGTCTACGGATTTGCTGCTTCTAAATACCTTGGATAAGTGGAACCATACACTATTTATCCTTGCAGCTCTGGGTTATTTCACTTGGCATAACATTTTCAAGGTTCATCCGTGTCGTAGCATGTGTCAGGACTTAATTCCTTTTTATTACTGAGTAATATCTCATTGTATGTAGATAGCGCGTCTTTTTTTTTTTTTTTCAACGTTTTTTATTTATTTTTGGGACAGAGAGAGACAGAGCATGAACGGGGGAGGGGCAGAGAGAGAGGGAGACACAGAATCGGAAACAGGCTCCAGGCTCGGAGCCATCAGCCCAGAGCCCGACGCGGGGCTCGAACTCACGGACCGCGAGATCGTGAGCTGGCTGAAGTCGGACGCTTAGCCGACTGCGCCACCCAGGCGCCCCATAGTGCGTCTTGTTTATTCATCTGTTGATGGACACTGGGTTATTTCCACCTTTTGGTGATTATGAATAATGCTTCTGTAAGCATGGGTGTACAAATATCTCTTGGATTCACTGTTTATCAATTCTTTGGGGGTATACACCTGAAAGTGGAGTTGCTGAATCATATAGTAATTCTGTGTTAACTTTTTGACAGCAAAACTTTTCTACAGTGGCTGCTGCACCATTTTGCATTGCCTGCAGCACAAGGGGCCCCAGTTTATATTCTCACTAGCACTTGTTATGTTCCTTTAAAAAAAAAAAACAGCCAAAATAATTAGTGGGAGGGAGGTAATATCTCATTATTGGTTCTGTGTCGTCCTTTGAATTTACTTGGCATCATTGGAGGACCTGGGGACTTGATCTTTGTGTCTCTTCTCTTTCCCTTCGCTTCCACTCCTTGGGCGATTTCCTCCAACCTCCTAAAGATGATGGCCATGCTGATGTATACTGCCAGCCCCAATGTCTCACCAAATATTAGGTTCTTATATGCCATTGCACATCTTGACTTGGATGCTCAATAGACATCTCAACAATGAACTATCCCAAATTGAAGTCGTGTTCCAAGCTCCCCATCCCTACCAACCGTGACCCTGTTCCTGCCACAGACTTCTCGTATCTGTCAATGGCATCTCCATTCTACCAGTTTCAAGCCTTGGATTCATCCTTTGCTTTTCTGTTTTCCTTGACCCTCCATCCGCCATCCACCAGCACATTCTGTTGGCTCTACTTTCAAAATATACCAGAAGTTTGCGCTGGTCTCTGTTCAAATGCTGTCTGCACGGAGAGGGGAGAGGACTTCTCCATATAAGATAGCCCTTATCCCAACACTCTCAATCCCCTTATCTCTCTCTGTTTTTCACAGCACCTGCCATCATATATATTTAAGTGGTATCCCCTGTAACACAGTGTGAGGGCAGGGGTGTGTCTGCTTTGTTCACTGCTGATCGCTTAGTGTCTAGAATAGTAGTTATTCAATAAATGCTTATTGAATGGATGAGTGGAGAGTAAGTGGAAGATATAGTATCCACCCCTGAGGAAGCAATAAAATTAAGATACTATATACGAATTAACTAAAAGTCATAAACTTTCTGGATATTTTTCTCTTCCAAGTAAATCCTACCTCATCATGGGACCAAAATGTGTCTATTTGAGCTGAAAGAGTTTTTGCCTTGCTAGATACCTTCCTTCTAAAAGAGAAGATATTGAACAACCTGATCAATTAGAGTTGCTCTAACAAATATGCATTATTTGGTCGTAGTTACTTTTAGTTTTATAGAGTCCTCCTTTGTTGGAGCCCTCCTCATGCACCATCATTTTTCTTTTAAACTGATGTTAGTTCCTTAAGAATTTTTTCTTGAGTAGGAGAGAGGAAAATGCCACGATTATCTGAAATTCATTAAGAGGAATTTTTTAAACGTTGATGGCATAAGAATAATAAATAATTGTATTATTATCATCACAGAATTTTTTTTTAAGTTTTACTAATTTTGAGAGAGAGCATGTGTGAGTGGGGAGAGACCGAGAATCCCAAGCAGGCTCTGCACTGGCGGTGTGGAGGCCAATGTGGGGCTCAAACCCACGAACCCCAAGATCATGACTTGAGCCAAAGTCAGATGCTTAACCACTGAGCCACCCAGGTGCCCCCACAGAATTTTTTAAATGTACTTGCGTCCCCACAGCATATTTTACATGTACTTAGAGATTCTATTAAATGTTAAGCTCCTTGAAGGCAGAGCAATGCCTTGAGTTCTGCATGCTGCTTGACGTCTCAAGTCATACTTTTTCATAGATTTCCACCAAATAATGGCTGGATGAAAGAATCATTTTCTGCGAAGGAGAATTATACTTTTTCTCAGTTCTTCCTGGAGAAAGAGTACGATATGGTGGACAAGATACTTGTGGGTCCAGGGTCTGGCAACTGCCTGCTTTCTGGGAAATGATTCCCTTGGGAAGGAGACACTGGGAAGCGCTTTTCCATTAGCAGCAAAAGGAATATAGGGACTTCAGCTCTTCTGTCTCCATGGAGGATTCCTGTAATAATATGTAAATAAATTGTAAGACAGATGTTGGTTGTTATTACTCTTCGTTTTTCTTGCGATGTTTTATTTTCACAGAATAAAAGAATAGTAAAGAAGATAAACACACACTCTAAGCCGTCTTCAGGTGAAACTAACTAATCCTTTGAGCCCCTGTTGTTCCAGCCACTGAACTGGAGGGGAAGTCCGGCCTTTTTTCTTGCTTTGTCTTATATTATTTTTGTTAGATCACACATCTTCATATATCCATTCTGTCAGAATTCCCATCAATTTATGACTTTTCTTTTTTTTTTTAATTTTTTTTTTTTAATATTTGTTTATTTTTGAGACAGAGAGAGACAGAGCATGAATGGGGGAGGGTCAGAGAGAGAGGGAGACACAGAATCGGAAACAGGCTCCAGGCTCTGAGCCGTCAGCACAGAGCCCGACGCGGGGCTCGAACTCACGGACCGTGAGATCATGACCTGAGCCGAAGTCGGCCGCTTAACCGACTGAGCCACCCAGGCGCCCCAATTTATGACTTTTCATGCTTGAATAGTGTTTTTAAAGTTTAAAAACGCATAAACATTCTGAGTGAAAGGAGTAGTTTCTCAAAAAAGAAAGCATTGTGAATCTGTATTTTTTGAGGAGTTACTGAATTCTGCAAATTAAACAAATGGAAAACCTTTTATCCAGATGGGTTTTAATTTCTTCTTTCCTAAAATGAAATATTCTCTGCCATAATGCAAAAATAATTAATTTCTCTGGTGCCTGGGTGGCTCAGTGGGTGAAACACCCAGTTCTTGACTTTGGCTCAGGTCACGGTCTCGTGGTTCATGAGATGGAACCCAGGTCGGGCTCTGTGCTGACAGTCTGGAGCCTGCTTGGGATTCTCTCTCTCCCTCTCTCTCTCTGTCTCTCCCCCCACCCATCTTAAAAATAAATAAACATTTTAAAAAGTTAACTTCTTCATATAATAATAAATTCCTCTAAAAGAGGGGAAAGCTCTTCAGGGAAAAATATGAATTTTTTTTGAACTTTTCAAAACTTGATGACCCATTTTATTAGAACTTGAGACCTTGCTCAGCCTGGTTACTAATCCCTTTACTTACCCAAGTGTCCTTTGGATACTTCATTATTTCTCATGAAATATTTTTAGCTTTTATTTAATATAACATTCATATTATTCAAATTCAATGAAAAGAAAAAATTATAATTTAAATATTTCTGGGCCGCCGATAGGAAAGGTGACACAGTGTATAAACTAATATGTGTTTAAAAAATTCAATTGCCCTAATATTAGGCAATGAAAATGAATTTTTTCGTGTGCCTTATGTTTCATGTTGCCTCCCAGGCCTTAAGAGCCAACTTCCTTGTTTTATGTAAATCTGGGCTCATCATAATTGAGATACATGTGAAAGCTGCTGATAACATATTTAGATTAATCTAAATAACCTTAAATCAACAGAGTCAATGGCAGAAACACTGGCACTGAATTGTTGTTAGAATTAAATGATTATTATGTATATTATATTTATATATAAATATTAATTGATATAATTTATTAGTATATCTGCTATATTTTGTAAGTTACATATAATGTATGTGATTTGTTTATATACATTATATATACCTTGCGGGTACACACACACACCTACACGGCTCGGCTCGGAACCAGAGCCTGTCTATCAACCTGTGCTCTATAAGTATTAGCTATGATTTTCTGGTGGGGGGGGTGATAATGAGGATAATGTTTACCCTCCCATGATATCAAAAAGGACCAAAAAAAAAATCTTTTACCATTTTTTTTTATCTTTCATGATGGGTAAAGGGATCCTATGAAACAGAAGGCAATATGCAGAAGTGGGTTTTAATTTGATGGCTCAAGTATATGTATGTATATATTTTAAATGGCTCCAAGAGCTGTTGATGCAGTGCATTCAAGTTCAATCCTTCTGTTTTATAAAATCCTACCAAGCTCTTTCAGATGGGGGGGAGGGGGGGATCAGCTAAAAGAAATAAATGGTCAGAAGTCACACATTGAGGGAGGTCAAAGAAAATAAATATGTTGAGCACTGGGCCTAAAGGTTGAAAGAGATGAATTTAAATGGCTCCACTTAGAGAACGTGACAAAGTTCCAACATTTTATGGCAGACGCAGTATTTCAAGCTTAAAAGTTGTGTTCAGATATATTCTCTCTTCCTTCTTCTATAGCCCGTATCAATGGGTGCCAGTTATCTGCACACAACTGCAGCCTGAGACAAGGATATGAGTCTATGAACATGCCATCCAAGTTAATGATGCCATGGATTATAATGCAATAAAATAATAATCCATTCTGCTCCTAGTGCAGTGCTTTTTAATTCAGCCATGACATCCTATATGGAGATGTTTATCCTGCACTTTTCCCTGGCTGTGGAAATTATCCCCCTCCAATCGGCAGGGGACTATCTGATGTTTCACCAATAGGGTATATCAGCCCTGGCGATTAAAAGGATTACTTATTTGCTTACTCAGAAAGGATTAATGGCAGAGAGCAAAGGCTTTGTTTGAAAATCATGTGCCATGACTTCCTGGAGCTTAGGAAAGGAGAGTCTAAAGGTATTAGACCACTTTATGAAGAAGCTTTTTATTCAAAAATTAAAATCTTGATGCAGCAAATGGTCCCTTTGTGATGAATTCTGAACTTGCATTAAGTAAATAATCATTTTCTAATGATAGGCTGCAGTTGTATTTGGCTTTTCCTTACCCCCAAATGTGCTAGAACTCTTGCTCGAGCTGACTATTAGGGAAGGTGGTTGTTTGTATATAAATGAAGACTGAAAGATGGAGTCCTTTATACTTAATTGTATGCTAAAACAGCAACATTAAAGATCATTTAATTCTTGGGATACTGTACACTTTTCCTTTTACAGGGTATCTGTGGTATTCCAAGATACATATAATACAGATTTTCATATTACTTTTGGTTTTCTTTGTTTGGGCCAATAAATGTGATAGCAGTTACAATGTTCTGATTGACCCAAACATTACTTGACGGCAGTTATTAAATCTTACACTCTACATGTGAGATTCCAAAATTGGAAAATCCTCAGGATCTGGCCGTGATATCTGCTGCTGTTATTAAAAGTATCGACATTAATAATATAAAAGAACATCAACAAAAGCAGCATTGGACCTCAAAATACGTTAGACATTGTTTATAAAATCTACTCCCTTGTGAAATTTTCCATTTTAAAAACAATTCTAGCATTTCTTCACTTCACTTTCTGGTTAGCTTATGATGAGATTTAATTGTGGGAAATTTGGTTTTCCTGAAATCTATTTTCTTCTCGTGTTCTCCCTGGAAAAACAAACAAACCAACAAACAAAGAATTGCCAAATTTTCTCTACTGAGCCACTAAATAAATGTTACCAATAGCATATTAAGAGGTTAAGGGAGAGAATCTGAAATAAAATTCTGATTCGTGTCTGCCTCCACTGTGACCAGAGCAGGGAAGGGGCTTTCGTGGCCAGTCCACAATTTCAGGAGAAGGACATCGTATGGGCCCATTGGCATGGATGAGAATAGCACTACTTTGTAACGTAATGCTCTCATTTTCCTCTCCTTGACCTTGCTGGATGACTTGAAGAGCCATCCCCCACCCCTGCAAATGCAGTACTAGAAGAACAAAACTACTTCGAAGGTAGTTCCATTTGACACAGAATTAACTTTCTTCAATTAGGAGGAAATTTTCTTTTCAACTAAAAAAAATGCTGAATTTCTTTGGCCAGTAGAAGGCACAGATGGCTGGTTTCCTCTTCTATGATAATAAAGTGTGATTAGTTATATAATATGACAACAATCTAGCCTTCTGTTCGTATTCTCCCTCTGCTTTCACAATCATTTTACAAAACACACGGGAAAGGTTCTTCTGACCCACTTGTGGCTTTGCTGGGTTATCTGCCCGAACAGCACAATCTTATAATTTGTTCTGTTTCCCATATAAACTGAAAATTTTCTTGTTAACCCCGGTGACATCTGAATGTATGTTTGTTTACTGCCAGACTCTGCTAACTTTATTGATATGTTTTACATTAAGGCTGCCTGGCAAATTTGCAAATGCAGCAATTATTGCAGTGAATTGAATTTCAGAGGCAATGCCCTGGATTTTTCGTTCGAGACAATACAAATGATGCTGTCTAACGCCAGTGATAACTAGCCACAAGCCAAGTTCTTTCCAATAAATGCGATGTTTATAATGACACGGTGGCTTTCCTTTTATAGAGCAGAGGAAATTGGTAATGAAAATCAGGACTTTTTCCCCTGAACTTTATTAGATCAAATGAATCACGGTCTGGTATTTAAAGTCAATAGCTCTAGCTAAAACAAACTGTATTATATGTGTGATTACATACCTCTTCTGAAATTAAGGTAATAAAGATAGTGAAAGTTTCCTTTTTAACGATTTCACTGAAAAGATTCTAAGTTTTAAGCCCGCATTAGTTTTACTATTTTCAATGAATTGCTAAAGCGGATTTTAGCTTTTGCCCCAAATTATCTGGAAATTAAGGACCCTGTGTTGCATCCATATGCTATGGTAATTTCGACCTACTTCTTAAGAAGTGTGAACTCACTGACTGTCATTCCTCCCACGAAAATATCCCCAAATATTAAAGCTCTCCACCATGCCTCTCACCCTCCAGTTCTGGAATCCTGCTGGCTTCCAGTTAGAATTGAAAGCACCTGTTGTGGGGGCCACCTGGGGGGCTCAGTCGGTTAAGCCTCCGACGTCGGCTCAGGGCATGATCTCGTGGTTTGTGAGTTCGAGACCCGCATCGGGCTCTGTGCTGACAGCTCCGAGCCTGGAGCCTGCTTTATGCACCTCTGGGATGTACCGCCCGCCTCCCGTTTGGTAGGGGCCACCTCTTACGGGGTTATTGACCTGATTTCCTTGCTAGATCCAAGTCCATTAGTCTTCAGGTCCTGGCCATCCCAGCCAAAGCTCTCAGCCTTGATTTTGGCATTCCCCAGATGTGATCCTTCCTGGTCAACACCAAAGCCCACGCTTCGCTTTGATATTGAGAGTTTCATGGGACATAGGGTTTTAGCAGGGTGCACACGTCTTACAGCTATGTCCACACTTACATAAAGTTGAATATATAAATATTATATATCTTGGGACCCGAGGGCAAAATGATGAAAAGGCACCTGTTAGTGCTATTATAGGAAGATCTCAAGAGATTGTTAATTCTGTTACCACCAGGTGACTTCTGATAAATTCCTAATCTCCAAGTTAAGAGTTAAATATAAAAAGTCCTTCTGGAGTTAGCCCCACAGTTGTGGTCTATATTATACAGAATTCTCCTGGAGGTTCTGACAATGGTGGGGACGTGAACATATGTATTCTAACTGCTTTTCACCTCTGGTTCATCTTCCTCCAGCTGATTAACTTGTGTCTGTAATTTCAGGGGGATCACTTTTTCTGCTCACTTTCAAGTTTCACCCTTAGCAAACGAAAACATTTGGGTTCTGCGAAATGTCTCCTGAACCGTACTCCTCTCTAGCTTCCTTGTTTGTAACATATTGCCTAAGTGTCTGCCTATTGTCTTAGCAAATTTAGATAGCCTTGTAACATTTGTATCAACTAAAGTTTGAAATACCTGGTTTTTGTCTACTATGATTGCCTATGCTTTTATTTAATTGTAAACATCCCATGTAACCTATTATCCTTGAAAAACACTGAACGTTTTTTTTTTTTTTTTCCAATTGGAAGCTTGTATTGTGGTTATATTATTTCCACATGGGCGAATATGGTGATCTGCAATCTAATTTATTCATCTGGAAGTCAAAACTTCATTTTGAGGTGAATGTAAGCTCACAGACTCCCTCGTGGTAAACTTAGATGAATATTCTCATTGCTTCAGAATATATCGTGCATACCTAGTGAAGAGACCTTGCGGCAAAATTGCCATTTCTGAAATTCATCAGGCAAAGTATATGTATTTGCCTTGGCTTTAAGCTTGCTGAAGGAGAGGTTCCTGATGTAGAAAATTTTCTCAGGTGCAGAGACTGGCAGAATATTCACATATGGTTGACGTGGTTTCATTTGCTTCTCCTAAACTACACGAACTGGACTCATTTTGATGCTATCCATATTGCTGCCAAAGTTTTTCTAGTTTGTTTTGAGGCCATTTGCCATTTTTTAAGTGGTTCTAAAGCAGGAGGGGGGAGTGAGGCAGCCTTGCCTTTGGCATCACCTGGAGTAGAATATTCAGGCATGTTTGATTTGACAGTTGAAGTACAACGAATGGCAAATCACACTCTAGAGCCATACTGATTTCTTAACCTTTTGAGTTCCCACCATTTAAAATGCTTGCAATATTTGCCTTGAGTCTTGGTTAAATACCTTGTACATAGAATGAAGTGATTTCATTAAAGTCCGTTGGAGGAGAAAAATAATTTATCAGAGGATGTCTACAAGTATAAAGAATTTAGCCAGAAGTTGTGCTGTAATGTGAAGCAAATAACCTTCAAAAATTGTCCTGATAGATTTATTTGTGCTTCCACGGAAAGTACCTATAATTTATGGTGTGGGTTCCAATCATAGAGTTTTGCTACAAAGCTCTCAATGAAGTGGTTAATTTCTTCTCACCAATTGCCCTGCGAAACCGAATTAAGCCTCGTTAGCTTCGAATAGAATAGATGTCCTCCATGATGGAGGAGGACGGTGCCTCTGAAATAGGCAGGTGTAGCATCTTCCAAGTGTATTTTTCTTACCTGGGGTAGTCAGAGGGATTTCTAAGAATTATTTTATAAATCTTACTTTTTGATGATTTCTGAAATTGAATTCAGTTGAGCTGAAACCTTTATTACGTTGAATATTCATGCATGTCAAGGACCAGTGGACATGAATAAGAATTAAAGAGATTCATAAATAGAGCCCTAAAAAAAAAATTCCACTTACACTGCACTTGGATACCACAGTTGGACTGAGTCCTGAATTGTCATTGACAGGTTTCTCAATCTTGTCAGTAACGATGGCATCCCATAGTGCCAGCAAACAAAGAGCGATTTTCTGCCATAGCGGTTGTGACCAGTCAGTATTAAGACGAAATTTTGTCATGAGATAAATATATGGAAGCTTTATACTTCTGTCTAATGCAAGACATTTTTTTCCCCTGCTCAAACACAAAGTACCTCCACCAAAAAGAGATTTGGAAAGGATCCGCTGACACTTTGGATGCGGTGTCCTTATTGAACATAAAATTTTTATTGTGAAGGCAAAAGGAATTAAGTGCATGATCACTAGTTACACAGTATTAAGGCTCATTTGACCATTCACAGGTATATTTTGTGCTTCTTTATTAGCTCTCAAGGTGGAGCAAATTTGGTTTGCTTCAAGGGTTACAGAAAGATTGGATGTATGGTTAGTAAGGTGGTTCTTATCATATGGGACAGTAATTTGGGAAAGTTTGTTTGGATGTCAACCCAAACAGTTGAGCTTACTATTTGATTAAGGAATTGTAGTTGTGTGGGTGGGTTTATTGGAAATGACAGACACTCAGGTAACACAGGTCTGCCCTGAAGGTTTGTAATTCTTCATCTTTTGTTTCCAAAATATTTAAGTTGAAATGTTTACATTGAAACCGAATCCTATGCATCTTCAAGTATATTGCACTTATAATTAAGGCTACTTGAAGTGTTTTGGCAGCTGGTGACAAGTGGAGACGGTTGCCAGCACCAATAAAATGCTAAAAGAGAACATTAACGAAGAGTTTGGCATATTGCTTTCTTGACTCAAACACCATAGACATGAACTTCAGATGGTATATTGGAAGACAAATGGAAGTTGGTTATACGATTAATAGTGTTTGGAATTTTTATCCCTTGAAGACTCCCCATGTTTTAAAATGTGGCTATAAAATACAAAGACTTTTTTTTTTTTTAACATAGAAACACACTAGTGCTTGATCTAGGGGAGTCTAGCCTTTTTGGGATAAGAGTCTATGTTTATACTTTCAAAATAAGATTTTCCCATTCAGTGTAGTTACTTTCCAGAGATGGTATATATAGCATAGGGAGTAAGCATGTGTGTGAAGTTTTTAGAATAGTTCTAGCAGATATTAAGTACTACATGAATATTAGCCCTTGGCTAATAGAGGTGTAATAATGCTGCCATTGAGTTGCAAAAGTCGCTTTTTAAAAATGTTTTTATTTATTTTTAAGACAGACAGAGACAGAGCATGAGTGGGGATGCGGCAGAGAGAGAGGGAGACACAGAATCTGAAACAGGCTCCAGGCTCCAAGCCGTCAGCACAGAGCCCGTCGCGGGGCTCGAACTCACGAACTGTGAGCTCATGACTCGAGCCGAAGTCGGACACTCAACCGACTGAGCCACCCAGGCGCCCCAGTAGCTTTTTATAAATTTTAATTCAGAAAGAATTAAAAATCACCACCACGGACACAGAAGAGTGTTTTAACTTTATAACCACACTTCTAATTCATGTTTTTCCCCCAGATACTGTGTTTTTTTTTTTTTTTAAATTTTTTTTTCAACGTTTTTTATTTATTTTTGGGACAGAGAGAGACAGAGCATGAACGGGGGAGGGGCAGAGAGAGAGGGAGACACAGAATCGGAAACAGGCTCCAGGCTCCGAGCCATCAGCCCAGAGCCTGACGCGGGGCTCGAACTCACGGACCGCGAGATCGTGACCTGGCTGAAGTCGGACGCTTAACCGACTGCGCCACCCAGGCGCCCCCTGTGTTTTTTATTATTGAGAGTTAATTTTAAGGAGACAAATTTTAAAATAAATGTTTTGTTTTAGAAAACATTTAGGTTTACTGAAAAGAATAATGTTCCATATGCCCCACACCCATTCCCTGTTTATTAACATCTTACATGTTTTGGTACATTTAATACAATTAATGAGCAGATGTTGATACTTAACATTGAATAAAGCCCATACTTTATTTAGTGTGTGTGTGTGTGTGTGTGTATGTGTGTTGACTTAATGTCCTGTTTCTGTTCTAGATTCCATCCAGGATACAACAGTACATTTAGTCATCATGTCTACTTAGGTTCCTCTTGGCTCTGATGGTCTCAAACTTGCCTTATTTTTGATGACCTAAAGTTTTGAGGAGTACTAATTTTTGTCAAATATCATTCAGTTGGGATTTTGTCAAATATCATTCAGTTGGGATTTATTTAATATTTTTCCCATGAGTCAGTCAACTGAAGCTATAGAAATGTGGTTGTTGGAAATAAGACCACAGAGATGTTCATTTTCATCATATTCTGTCATTGGTACATGTTATCAACAGGACTTATCATTGTTGATGTTGACCTTGATCACCTGGCTGAGCTAGTGCTTATCTGGTTTCTCCACTGTAAAGTTACTCTTTTCCCCTTCCAATTCTGCAGTCTTTGTTTAAATTTTTTTTAATGTTTATTCATTTTTGAGAGACAGAGAGAGACAGAGCATGAGAGGGAAAGGGGCAAGGAGAGGGAGACACAGAATCTGAAGCAGGCTTCAGGCTCTGAGCTGCCAGCACAGAGCCCAATGCGGGGCTTGAACTCACAAACCATGAGATCATGACCTGAGCCGAAGTTGGACGCTCAACCGACTGAGCCACCCAGGTGCCCCCACCCCCCTTTTTTTTCCCATTCTGCAGTCTTTGAATGGAAGTCACTATGCACAGCCCACACATCAGGACAGGGAGATGTTTTCTACCTCTTTGAGGGTAGGTTATCTACATAAGTTATTTGAAAATCTTTGCATTGGAGATTTGTCTATTCCCCCTCACTTACTTAATCATTTGTTTATATCAATATGGGCTCAGATACTGTTTTAAGCTTTAAGCTATAATCCAATACTACTTTCTTTTCTTACTCATACTATTCCAGCATTGGCCATTTGGGAATGCTTTTAGTTGGCTCCTATGTCCTTTTGATGTGCCCTCATGATTGTTGTTGTTTTCCAGGACTTCTTTGCTTCCTGACAGAACAAGGGGCTCTAGGCTTATCTTGTGTATTTTTTGCCCTAGTCCTAGAATCGTCCGTTTCTCTAGGGAGCCCTGGTTCCTTTGATTAGAAAATGGAATGTGCTTGTTGCTCTTGGGGTGTGGTTCCTAGGCCTTCAGCTAACACTGACAAAGCAAAACACAGTATACATGGGCATAAGAACCTGTGTTTATACACAGAGGTATAAATATTTCTATATAGATGTCCGTATGTATATGATACTAACATGAGTTCGTAAATGTCCTCTGCAATTCTAACCCATTACTATATGGATCATTCTAGCCTCCTCTCCTTGTATATTTGTACACTTCTGACCTGTTATATTTACATTTAGATTCTGGAATAGAAAATGGACATTAGGTCAAAATCAAGGCAATCTGATTAAAGTATGGACGTTAGTTGGTATAAATGTCTATACACACAGATGGATATATATGTCTGGCCAGTATTCACACCGGTATGTATAGATCTCCTTTTTAATACCTGGATTTTATGGATGAAAAATAGTGGAAGACGCAAAGAAACAAATATTTAGGTGTTACTATTTGGGTTGTTTTTCATTTTAGTTTGTACTCTTTTTGACAGTGTTCAATGCTTACATTTTATACCACCACCCTCCCCCCACAAAAACATTGACTCTATTTATATAAGTTTCTGCGTTCTCCATTCTGTATCATTGTCTGTTCTTTCACTGATACCACCTTGTGTTGATCGCTGTAGCTTTACAGGAAATCTTGAAATTGGATAGTGGGAGTTCTCCAACCTTGTTCCTCTTCAGTATTGTGTTGGTTATTCTAATTCCTTGTCCTTTTCATGTAAATTTCAGAGTCAGTTTTTTTATATCTACAGGATAGCGCACTGGTCATGATCCTTTTCCTTAATTATTATACTTTGTTCTCAGTAACTGTTTACCATTTCAAAAATTCAAATTCTTAAAAATTTGCCTCTTCTATGAAGATATGTACCCTCAAACTATTTGAACAATTACACTGTTGGAAAAAATCTATTTGTCCTCCCCAGGTATTTTGTTTAATGGATAACACTTACTTGAATGCATAAATTTGAATATTTAAATATTTTAATTCTCTTAGTTTTCTTTGATAAACATCTCACAATACAGCAGTGATAATATCTATCCCCAGGATTGTTGGGAGAGTTGAATTAGAAGGCTGGAGAGAATTAAATATGCTTAGAGCTTAAAAAGTATTCAATAAATGTTACTCATTTTTATAGTCAACCTATTTTCTCATTTGGGGGAAAAATTCTTACACACACTTTAACCTCACATAATAGTCTGGTACAAGATTTATTGTTTCTTTAAGTATTGTTTAACATCATACACTTTTAAAACATAATACTGTATTATATAAAAAGCCTTACTCCCATATAAATGCATTTAATTTCACCCTAGGTTACATTAAACATTTGTGATGTTAAAGTTAATGGATTTTAAGAAAGTCTTAAGTTTTCATTAAAAGCACAACACTGTGACTATAAATGCACCTTTTAAATATTGCGAAGTTACAAAATTAATATTGAGGACTTTCAGAGATTTTTCTATCGGATATTTGACCATCTGAGTTTGTATGATATGTTTATGCAGGATAAGACAGAAGCATAAAAATTGAATGTCCATGAGCCACAGAATAACCTATAAAGAACAGATGTGCAAGATTTCTTCCAGTGTCCTTAGGGGTTACAGCCTACAAACAGCTACCCTTTGAATAAGTCATTTTTGGGCTGACTTCGTACTTGGCTGTCCAGGAGCAGTCAGATCAGTGAACTCAGAAGGATAAGTTAAAGTTCCTTTCTGGAAAGTTAAGCCTCTACACTGAGTGGCACCTCTGGATAATTAATAATAAGTGCTATTAATATAATATGAGAAAACTGTTGTAACGTGACTCATTATAAAATGAATTTTAATACACATGATGTATCCTATTCTTTTATATTTAAGAGATCTCAAAAGGTTTTGTTTTGTTTTTTCTTTTTTTTTTTTTTTGGTCAGTAACTCTTTGAAATGACACTGTTATTGGTTTCATGTTTAGTTTTTTGTTTTTTTTTTAACGTTTATTTATTTTTGAGACAGAGACAGACAGAGCATGAGTGGGGGAGGGGCAGAGAGAGAGGGAGACACAGAATCGGAAGCAGGCTCCAGGCTCTGAGCCATCAGCCCAAAGCCCGATGCGGGGCTCAAACTCACGGATCACGAGATTGTGACCTGAGCTGAAGTCGGACGTTTAGCCACCCAGGCGCCCCAGTTTCATGTTTAGTTTTAAAAGCCGAATGAGATATTAGTGTTTTAAAAATAGCCTTAATACTCTGGGCTGATGGCTCGGAGCCTGGAGCCTGTTTCCGATTCTGTGTCTCCCTCTCTCTCTGCCCCTCCCCCGTTCATGCTCTGTCTCTCTCTGTCCCAAAAATAAATAAAAAAAAAAAAACGTTGAAAAAAAAAATAAAAATAAAAATAGCCTTAATAATATTGATATCACAGCATATCAAATGCATACAATGGGAGATTATAATTTATAAGTAAAATATATGCACTTTTGTAATAACTACCTTTATTTCCATAAAATTAAAGATAACTATTCTCGTATCCAACTTTTTATCTGATTGAGTTAAAATTTATTAAGAGGGAAATGTAAAAATGCTTGTAACTGAATTTATTTAATTATTTGATTCGAATGTTGCATTTCTTTGGGATACAGCATGTGTTTCACCATGTGTATAAAGTTGAGATTAAAGAATGACACTGTGGAATGCCTGCGTGGCTCAATTGGTTCAATGGCCAACTCCAGCCTGGGTCATGATCTCATGGTTCATGAGTTTGGGCCCTGCATTGGGCTCTCTGCTGTCAGCCCAGAGCCCACTTAAGATCCTCTGTCCCCACAGAGCCCGCTTAAGATCCTCTGTCCCCCTCTCTCCATGCCCCACCAGTTTATTCTCTCTCTCTCGCTCTCTCTCAATAAATAAATAAACTTGGAAAAAAGAATGACACTGCTTTTAACATAACTATTAGAAAGAAACGTTCTCCCGCATATGGTGCTTCTTTAAATTGTATTAAAATTGAATCTGGGTACAGTACAAGTATTAATATTGTTCGTATATCCCATCATGTTTAAAACGTCTGACAAAACAGACATGCAGGGCACAGAAATGTCTTTATTTCTATGGAATCCTAACTTTATCACTATTAAATCATTTCAGTCACTTTGCTTATTTAACAGCTATAATTTGAATGCCTTCTACTTGGACCCCGCAGTCTGCTAGGCACTGGACACAACAGGGACAAGTACTTCAAGGAGTTCATATTCAGGGTAGAAACAAAGGTAAAAACAGAGGTTGAATGTACCAGTAGTGGTGACAGAGGTTAAGAACTGGAACAAACTCAAGAACCACTGAAAAGGAGCCAGAGCCCCCAGTGGGTACGTAGTAGGCAGTGCTGGTGTAGACAGAGGGAAGAAAGGAAGGCTTCTCAGAAGTGGTGAGGCTGGCCTTTGGGAGGAGTAGCCTTGGCCCAGTGTAGTCAGTGCTGGACATCCCATATGAAGCGACCATTTTCAGACATCAGACAATGGGCAGCAAAGGTTACGATCCTTCAGGGAAGGAAAACTCCACATTCACCCTAATTTGCTACCCAAGCTTTTCAGAATGCATCACAGAGAAATGGAGCCCAAAGAGAGAAATGCTTGTGGCAACAGCTTTGGAATGGATCAGTAAATCAATAGAACAGAATGGAGAATCCAGAATTAGACCTATACAATATGGTGGATTTTTAGCAAAATTAACAAACTCAGTGAAGAAATGAAAGTCTTTCTAATCAGTCGTGTGAGCATAATTAGATACCCATATGGGAAAAAATGAACCTTGACCCCTATCTCCTATTATACACAAAATTTAATTTGGGATGAATTATAAGCCTGAACATAAAAGCTATAACTATAAAGCTTCCAGAAGGAAACAAAGGAAAATATGTTCATGACCTTGGGAAATGCAGATTTCTTAGCACATAGAATTATTAATCATCACAGAAAAAAATTGATAAATTGGATTTCATCAAAATCGAACCCTTTCATTAGAAGACACAGTTAAGAAATGAATAGGCAAGCCACAGCAAATGTTTTACACACAGGAGAATCTGTCTGTAATACATACAGTGGCCAAAAGACTTGTATTTTCAATATGTAAATAATTCCGATAATATAATTGTGCAAAGGCAAAATGCCTGATTTTGTAAAAATTAAAATGAGCAACACACTTACCAAAAGCAAAACACACAAATGGCCACTAGTCACACTGAAAAAGTGCTCAGCAGTATTCATCATCAAAGAAATTCACAATAAACCGAAAAACGCATAGCACGCTATAAACACTAGAATGGCTGAAATTATGAGGACTGATAGCGCAAAATGTTAGCGAGGATGTGGAGCGACTGGAACTCTCATAAAGTACCCACCGTAGTGTAAAATGGTACAGCCAATTTGGAAAGCAGTTGGGCAGTTTCTTATAAAATTAAAGACGTATCTGTCTAATCTATGACTTGCCAATTCCACACCTACGTTATTCACCAAAAAAAAAAAAAAAAGGAAAACCTAGGTCTACAAGAGATTTGTAGTCAAGCGAGTACTATATACACCCTGGAATTTTAGGAAGATAAGACTTAAGTATAAAGCAGGATAGGTGAAAGAATTGACCAGAGGTGGGGACGTTGGCTAGGAGACCAGTATGATGTCCAGGTAAGAGATGATGATGGCTGAACATAGTAAGTGCAGATGTGAAGGAATGAACTGGTAGGGGGACGTGTTTTGAAAGTGGAATGATCAGGACCTTCTAAATGATTGATTGGGTTAGAAAAAAGTCAAAGGTATGTGTGAGCACCAGTTAAGAAACCTATACAACCTACGTCACAATTCATGCAGACGCTCGCATATATGTGTGTATATACATCACACCCGGAAAGGAGGATCAAGTCTTAGATTGTATAGAGAGAAGTAAGCAGAATGTGCTCATGTATTAACATTGATGGGCTCATTTACATACGGTAAAATTCACAAATCTTGTGTTTTGTATAGTTTGAGGAATTTGAGCAAGTGCTTATGTTTATGATTAAATATCTTCATCGGCCCCCACTGTCCACATGCCCATGCCTCAAGGCATATAACGTTTAAAAAGAAGATAATCTTGGGGCACCTGGGTAGCTCAGTCAGTTAGGCATCCAACTTCGGCTCAGGTCATGAACTCATAGTTTGTGAGTTCGAGCCCCGCATAGGGCTCTATGCTGACAGCTCAGAACCCGGAGCCTGCTTCCGATTCTGTGTCTCCCCATCTCTCTGCCCCTCCCCTGCGTGCGCTCTCTCTCTCTCTCTCTCAAAAATAAATAAACATGAAAAAAAGAAAAAAGATCATCTTTTGTACATTAAAAACAATTTAGAGTACAAGGAGGGGAGATGGGCAGAGGGAGACAGAATCTTAAGCTCCCCACTCAGCACGGAGCCCAATGTGGGGCTCAATCCCATGACCCCAGGATCTTGATCTGAGCTGAAATCAAGAGTCGGACACTCAATTGAGCCACCCAGGCGCTCCAAGAAGATAATCTCAAAGCCTGCTAGGCTGCATGTTTCATGTTTCTCATCCCATGCAATCTTTGTCACAACCCAGAGTGACTGCATCACTGCCTTCCACTCTATGGAGGGGACAGCTGCCGCGCTTTGCAGTCGACCTCTAGCTTTTGTCAGCTGACCTAGTGTTCTGCCTCAGTCCTGGGCACCTACACCCCTTGGACACCCAGCTTCCCCGCGTCCTTTCACACGTCCATCCTTTTCATTCCCGTGGCTGCTGAAGCTCTCACGGCTTCTGACTTGCAGATTCTCTCTGCTTCAGGTTCCCACTCCAGTATGACCTCCCTGGGAAAGCATTTGCCAGGTTCTTCCAGGTGGAACAGCCCCTACAGCTCCATTCAGCCACAATGCGGTGTTCCCGGGGCCATTCTCATCTGTGTCATTTTCTGTTTTGAAGGCGTGTTTCTGTATCTCTGTCTCCTCACTGGAGCTCTTCCAGGAGAGACTGGCTTCCTCATCTTTGTTTCTCACGGACCTGAGCCTGCGGAGAAGAAGGTCCATGACAACAGTTTGTTGAATAAACAAGTGTTTTACTGCCAAACAATCTAGCATCAAAATTGCATTTGCCTAATTTTGGTCTCCCACTGCAAATTTTCTGTCAGACGGTGATAAAATGCTTTGCAGCTCGACCAAAACACTCAAAAATCAAAAGAGAGAGAGAGAGAGAAAAGGGGGTGGGGTGGGTGTCTTGTTTCGGGGCTGAGTAGCATTATGGTATTACTCTTTAACAGCATGGTAGAAGGTGGAATTTTTTTAGAGCTTAAAATGATTGGCTGAGATATTAAGCTGCTTTGCCAGCTGTTCAAAAACTGGATTGCTCCCAGCATATAAATAACTACTGTTATATCTCTATAAAATCCGAGACCTTGAGTGGCATATTTGATTAGAGCAAAATGAAAAAGAAAGACTTGTTATAAACAAGAAGCTGAGATTAAAAAGGTGTATTCAGTAACTACCTATGGTGCGTCCAAATAATCTTTCCAAGAGTACACCTAGAAAATTCGACAGAATTCTTGGAGTCTTAAAGGAACTGAAACCTAGACCTCAGCCGAGTTTAATCCTACTCTTCACGGTCTCTCTCTTTCATCCCTTTAGGTGAAGCTTATTGGAAAGGAGAGTCAATTGCACGTCGTTTTAGCAATTTCTATGCCGATTTCAGCAACGTAACATCTTTGTCATCTACTTGTGTGATATTTGTCAAAGGAACCTTTCATTTATACGTGTGCTTCCGGTAGTGTTTTTGGAAGCAAATCCAATATTGTAGTAGTAATAGTCAGAAATACTTGGATCTGAGCTCAGTACTGCTACTTACCAGCCACATGATATTGGGTCGCGTGTTCAAACTTTCCTGGTACAGTTTCAAGGTCTCTAAAACAAAAATTGTTGCATTCATTTCCAAGTCGTCACGTGAAGAGTAAATGGGGTCAGGAATAGGAAGCATGTATCATGACGCTGAGGACTTAACACAAGCTCTCAGATATGTTACTTTTTTCTTATTGGCAAAAGGCGGTGGGTTCTGTGTTCCTTTGATTTCCTAAATGTAGCTGATTTCTCATTCAAGGTATCCTTCAACGAACATTTTTTAAGTATTTATTTTTTGTAGCTAGCCACATAAGAGAGAATATTGAAGGAAAGGTGTCTGTGCTCACCTTGACCTACTTTATGAGACATCTATAGTTTCTGTTGAAATGTAATGCTTCACATTTATTTTTATTTAATCCTAGGATTTTTTTAGTTGGAGTATAATTAACCTACAATGTTACATTAGTTTCAGGTGTATAGACCTGATTGGTTCAAAAATTCAGTCCGTCATTCAGTGCTCACCAGGATAAGTGCACTCTTAATCCTCCTTAACTCTTCACCAATCCCCCTTCCCATCTCCCCTCTGGCAACCATATTTCTCTGAAGTTAAGAGTCTGGGTTTTGCTGGTCTTTTTTTCTCTATTTATTCACCTGTTTTCTTAAATTCCACATGAGTGAAATCATGGTATTAGTCTCTGTCTTTGAATTGTTTCACTTAGCATCATACCCTGCAGCTCCCTCCATTTTGTTGCAAATGGCAAGATCTCATCCCTTTTTGCCGTATGATAAACACGCACGTGTATACCGTCACGTGCGTCTTCTTTATCTTATCCACCCCTCTGTCGACGGACACTTGGGTTGCTTCCATGTCATGGCTGTTGTAAATGATGCTGCAGTAAACATAGGGAGGCGTGCATCTTTTCAAATCAGTGTTTTCATTTTTGTTTTCTTTGCCCAAATACCCTGTAGTGGAATCACTGGATCGAATGGTGAGTCTATTTTTGACTTTTTGAGGAGCCTCCACACTTTTTCCCACAGTGGCTGCGCCAGTTTGCATTCCCACCAGCAGTGCCTGAGGTTCCTTTGTCTCCACAGTCTCGGCAACCCTTGTTATTTCTTGTCTTTTTTATTTTAGCCATTCTGACAGGTGTGAAGTGATGTCTCATGGTGGTTTCGATTTGCATTTCTCTGATGATTCATGACAGTGAGCCTGTTTCCCTGTGTCTGTTGGCCATCTGTATATCTTCTTTGGGAAAGTGTCTATCCAGGTCCTCTGCCTGTTTTTAACTGGATGGGTTGGCTCTTTGGGTGTTGAGTTGTAGAAGTTCTTTATATATTTTTTATATTAACCCTCCACCAGATATATCATTTGCAGATATCTTCTTCCATTAAGTTGGTTGCCATGTTATTGGGTTGATCGTTTCCTTCACTGTGCCTTTTATTTCGGTGTGGTCCAAATAGCTTAATTTTGCTTTGGTTTCCATTGCCTGAGGAGGAATTTTGCGTTTATATTTATACTTCCGGTAATATCAATTACCGGACAGATACATTAAGTATGAACAGTAGCCACTTGTAAATACCCATGTACGGGCACAGGATCTTCCATTTCCATTATGAGTACCACCAGAGGGTGTCTTTTTCAACGTCATGCATTGCCCTACCTGATCTTAGGTATACTTACATACAACTCATGTTACTAAGCTCTATTCATTATATTAAGTTATACGAATGAAAGTCCAACTTCCTTTATTTGAAATGATAATGATTAATGAACTTGCATAGACCTAGTATAGGGAAAGTTGGATGATAATCGTGCATATGGTGAGGAGAAACAAAGAAGAGGAAAAAAATCTTGCGATCAATGCATTATTTCGAGTTGGCAAGCATCCATTGAATACTGAACTTGTGTGTCCAGCTCTGTGTCCACATACACACACACAGATGAAATGTGGGAGCCTCCTTTCACAGTGGAAACTGCCATGCTGCCGACAGTAAGGAAGAGTATTGACTGGGATCTAAAAATTTCTGGGAATTTCTTGCCAGGAATAGTGCCAAGGGGTCAAAATGAAGAAAAATACTGACGTAGGTCTCCCAATTTTCTGACCTAAGGTGAAGAAACACCATCAATGGGAGGAGGCAAAAGGTAAAAGATAAAAGTGAAATCCACTTAAGGTCTGGAATTCGTGAGAAAAGAATGGGCCTGCAGTACTATTGGGTAGCACGCTGCTCAGCCTCAATTTCATCCCTATGTTCAGCTATATCAGGGCAGCCTCAGGGTTCATCTGGGAACCACGGCAGACAGGGAAGCATCTGGGCAGTGGGGGCATTTTAGCAGCCAAGGGAAAGGAACCAGGAAGAGCCGCAGGTCACGCCTGGTACGGAGCCCCATCCGCAAGGAAGACAGTTACAGAAATGGTGCCAACACACTGGTTCTTCCAAGACCGGCCAGTCTGCTGGTGTGGGGTGAATGAGAGGGGCATGCTTAGGCTAGCAAGACCTCCTTAGGCAAGATTGTCAATGCAGCTATATCGACAGTTAGAGACACCGAGAGAAAGCCACTCCAGTGTAGGGGTAGACACCAGGGCTGGGTAGACTGTTTCTTATTCGCTAATGAGAAAACGTATAAAATGACACTCCCCCAACCCCCGCCCAACCACCACATTCATGGGCATTAATCTCTCTACCACTTCTAGTCATAAGGAACCCCCATCACTGGTGCCTATGGGAGTAAAAGTGAAATTGGAGCCATGAGTTGCCTGGGTCGCCACCTCTTGGTGGTGGTCCCGTGTGCCTGTTTGACTCATTGCCCAAACTCTGGGCGTCTGCTCCCTCCTCCAGCCTGCTGGGCCTCAGTTGCCCTGCTGTGCTCTGACCTCCAACACATGCATGCTTCATCACTGGGTTTCCTGCACCTACCTTACCCAGTGTTTGAGTCCCTTCCCAGTTAAGCACTGTATAGTCCTCTCAGCAACTTTGAGGATGCTATGTGCTGAACTGTGTCCCCTCCCTGCAGATTCTTATGTCGAAGCCCTAACCCCCACCTGGTGCAATGGGATTTGGAGATGGAGCCTTTGGGAGGTACTTAGGTGTCAGTGAGGTCATGAGGGTGGGTCCTTCCACCCTCAGAGAGGACAGAGAGAGAAGGTGGCCTTCTGCAACCAAGAAGAGAGCCTTCATCAGGAACGTAATTGGCTGGCACCTCAGTCTAGGCTTGGCAGCCTCCAGAACGATGAGAAATACATTTCCATTGGTTAAGCCACTCAGTCTGTAGTATTTTATTACAGCAACCCAGGCTGGTTAATATAGAGAGGTACTTAAAGATAGAGGAAACAAGACTCCAAGAACATAAGCACTCTGTCTTAGAATTTAGTTTGGTGCTTCCTATGACTCGAAAAAAATCCTTGTTCTTTTCACCACACAGTACTGCAAGAAAAACTGGACAATTTTTCCCACCCTCATATTGCCATTACTGGAAAGGAGATACGGGTTAAATCGTCTATCTTGTGGTGAAGACTATAACTTTAGACGTCCTGTATTTAAGCGTGTTTTAGTATTTTACTTGCGACTCTTTCTGGGACTTATCCTTTGTGTCCATGATAAATACATGGAGGTGTGTATATTGAAGCTACTTCTAAGTCATTAGACTTGTAGGACTTAGTCTTTTGACTTTCCACTACACGGCACTTAGCTGAACACCAGTCACAGGTGGTATGATTTAGCTAATGTTTCATTGTGATAAGTCTTTGTCATATTTTGGTTATATTTTGGTGAAATAGAATATGCAAGCAGGAAAATAGAAATAAACATTCGATTCTCGGCTTTCTCTCAGCCACCTTGAGTATTTTCTGAAATAAGAGGCTTTTCTCTTCTTGAGAGACCAAAATGAGAAGCCAGCCAAGCAGTTCGCATCATCCCTTGGGGAACCATGGTGGAGACTGGGGCCATGAAAGGCAGAAGGCCTCCATCTACTGGGGGCCAGCCATGCAGCGACTGTGGTCATTAATACAGTCCTATATTTTGTAGGGCCTCTAGACAACTGAATCTTATCTTTCCATGTCACTAAGAGGGCATTATAATCCCAAGGAATTATCAGAATTCTTATCTCCAGGGCTGGGCTTGTTAGGAAATGGCTTGTTTAAAATTTAGTTTGAAGCAAAGCTTGGAGTATTTTATTTCCCCAGTTTAAAAAACTCAAGTGCATGTATAATATAACAGTTCTTTTAATGTTATTTAATCAGCTATATATAAAATCCAAGGCATCGCTTGCTTTGAAGCGGCTTTGCTGAAGTCAGCAGTTTGAAAACAGAGCTATAGATTTACAGACCTGCACGTGCCTTTGGTGACAAGATGATCCTGCTCCTTTGAAAATGCACGTGGCCTAAACCAAAGCCTGGTCGACTCACGCTGAGCGCGCCTTTTGAGAGACGACGAGAACTCCATCACCTAATTTTGTTATTTATTTATAAATGACAGAAGCAAAGTTTATGGTGTTAGGACTTAATTGGATCTTGGATTGCATGTAAAGTGAGTTATGGCAAAGCCTAGAATCTAGTAGTCAAACAGGCATTTATGACCAGAATCACCGATCCATCCTGGAAACCTGTGCTGATCTTTCTTGCCATTTGTCAAAATGGGGTTCTCCTTTTATTTCTTCTGTCTGCATTATTTTCTTCATGTTTATTGCTCTGTAGGTAGATGGCGTTTGCAGAATCTAAAGATCCTCTGTGCTTTTCTTTCATGTGGAAATTTAGAGCCCATCCACAAAGTCAGTTCTGGGGCACATTACAAACATTCAGCTGCCCGTAGCCTGGGTGCGGTGACCCCCTCCCCCGCCCCAGTTGAATTGAGGAGAGCCCCTCACCAGAGGAACCCTGTTGTGGAGAATGTGTCACATTCTCTGCCCTCGAGTCCTGGGTGAGCAGTAAGACAGGCTTTCTGAAGCGGATGGCACCTGGGGATAAGAGAAACTCAAGGAATGTTTATTTTCAGGTGATTTTATTTTTAAAGAACAAATGTAATTAATACAAATATGAAGGCAATAAATTCAGAGGATTTATTTATTGGGTGAAATAAAAAAAAATACGGAACAATATCCTTCGTTTCATGTATTACATATGGCTGCGTGGATGTTGATTTCACTTCCACCTTGGATTCAGATTATCCAGATTATGTTTTAAACTGGAAGTCTATATCCTTTGATGTAGAGGGCTGTCCTGTGCATTGGACAATGTTTAGCAGTATCACTGGTCTTCACTAAACTAGATGCCAGTTACTAGCCCCTCCCCACATCTAGCCATGACAGCTAGAAATGTCTCCAGACACCATCAAATAGCCTCTGAGGGTGAAATTGCCCCCTATTGAGAAACACTGGATATATTTTTTGAGTATACAGACTTTTAATTATTCATCTTTGTGTCTCTGGTCCCTAGCAGTGGTTACCTCTAGCATTTACTTGGCGATTATCCGTTGAATGATTAAATGGAAAGTTGAGGGGCGCCTGGGTGGCGCAGTCGGTTAAGCGTCCGACTTCAGCCAGGTCACGATCTCGCGGTCTGTGAGTTCGAGCCCTGCGTCAGGCTCTGGGCTGATGGCTCGGAGCCTGGAGCCTATTTCCAATTCTGTGTCTCCCTCTCTCTCTGCCCCTCCCCCGTTCATGCTCTGTCTCTCTCTGTCCCAAAAATAAATAAAAAACGTTGAAAAAAAAAATTAAAAAAAAAAAATGGAAAGTTGAAACTAGTATGTTTATGTATATAACCATTTTTTGTGCCTGAATAATTTAGTGTATGTCTTTTTTTCCCCATAAAGAAAAGAGGTCTTATGATACCTCTTTTTTTCTACGATTTTTTTATTTTACTAGTATAATAATGTAATGTAATTACTAATTTCTATTCATTACTTATAATTACATAAATGTTTTTTTTTTTTTTTAAGTTTATTTCTGAGAGAGAGAGAGCGAGCATGAATGGGGAAGGGGCATAGAGAGAGGAGACAGAGAATCCCAAGCTGGCTCCACGCTGTCAACACAGAGCCCGGCATGGGGGGGCTTGAACTCACAAACTGTGAGATCATGACCCAAGCCAAAGTCAAGAGTCGGAAGCTCAACTGACTGAGACACCCAGGCGCCCTTACATAATACATTTTTATTGTATTGATGGATTCGTATGGATTTCACATTTGCTTATGTCAGTATATTTGTCATTCCTGCTGAGGGTAACATGCATCCGGTCCTAATAAAGGGGTATCTTGTGTCTTCCAGAAAGTTTGGTGAAAGTACAGTAGTCCTACCTGGATCTTGGGAGTCTGTGACCTGGGAGAATCTGGGGTGTGGTGTTGTCTTATCCCACTCCACTGGGCAGCATGGCAGTGAGAGGGGGATAGTCCTGACTACCTCCTGGGGAGTCACCTGCAGAAGAAATGAAGATGGGAGAAAATCTAGAGAGGAAATGAAGGAGTCCAGCATGCTTCCACAGGGTTTCTCCTTTCAGGGTTAAGCGTCTTCATTGTAGCCATTTAAGAGGCACAAACAACCATCAACACGCCAGCTCTTCACATAACTAACAGTTAGGTGGTGCATGCTATCGGCCAGGCGCTGTTCTAGGAACCCTACTGGATTTACTCCTTAAATCCTAACAACGGAGGCACAGAAGGGTACTAGTATGATCCCCATTCTACAGAAGAGAAAAGTGTGGCATAGAGAAGTTAGTTAGTATCGCTCAATTCAGTAGATATTTTCGGAGTACCTACTACCTGCCAGGTGTTGTGGATACAATACGATGAATTCGAATTCATCTCTGATACTTTACTTGACCCCAGAGCTCGGATCTATGTAGTAGAGGAGCTTATTCCCATATACAAAGTACCAAGTCAAACATGTTAAATGCTATAAAAGAGGAAATGATAAGGTGTTATGTTGCTTGTTGTGCAACAACGGGCGAGTTGTGTAATTTCTCTAAACTTGTTTTATCATCTCTAAAACTGGGACAGTAACAACACCTTGTGAGGTTGTTGTAAGTACAATGTCTGGCATATGTAGTAAGGACTTAATAAACATGATATAGTCGTAGAGTAAAAGTAGGAAGAGAGATGATTTCTACTTGGGTGTACCAGAAGTTTCTGGAAGGTACTGTTTTAACTGAAGCTTGAAGGATTGGCAACCGTTCGCCATCTGCTAACAGAGGGGAAGATCCAGTCTTAATAAAGAAAGAAATATAAATACGAATAAAAGTACAGTGCAGGAAAGCTCAGAAAATAGGAAAAGCCTGAAGTGTAGTTTCCTTGTGCTATGAAAGAATATAGGAGAAGAGAAGGTTAAGGGTAGGGAAGGCCATAGCATTACATGCACCTCAGGCTAAGGAATTTGGAACTTTTCCTCAGACAGTGTGGAGCAGGGGAGGAGAGGAAGAGTGCTTTAGGAGGATTTGTCTGTCATTGGCTTGGGGGATGGAAGGAGCAGTGTCTGGGGCACAGTCAGAAGCCCAGAGTTCCCGGAAGGGGCTGCTGAGGCCTCACCTCTACTAATGGCCCAGAGAGTGGCAGGGGAGGACGACAGAAGGTCATTTGGATTCTAGAATTGAAAGGATCTGCTGGAGTTGGAGGAGGGATTTGTCACAAGACAGAAAGATGAACAGAGAGCTTTAGATACTGAGAAATGAATAACTGGAAGGATTGTATAGGGATAATGAAGATCCAGAAAACTCTGACATAAAGCAGCAGGGGTTGCTAATGAGTTTACCTTTTGGGGTCTTGAGTTCCAGGTACCATCTGCTTGGGGACATGCAACAAACACATGTCCTTTCCCAAATGGAAATCTTAGCTGGAGATAGGGATCCAGAAGTTGTTTTGGCTGATGCAGTTTTTGGTAGTGGGGAAAGGACAGAGGATGTCATTCCATGGAGGGTGTGACGTCGAGCATCCAGCAATGGTGCCCAAAGAGGACATGGAAGTCAAAAGGGAAGTTAGGTGAAAACCAAAGGAGAGGCGGCCACCAAGCCCAGGGTGGAGGCTGAGTCCGGAAAGCGGGGTTGGAAATGGATGCAGATACTTCAGAGAGGCTGAGGAGAAGGACCAGTCGGGTTAGATGTGAGAATGGACAGCCAGAACTAAATTTACTTTCAGAACAAACTGTTCTCTGATTGAGGCAAAAACGCCGTGGCAAGTGAGGAAGAAGAGTTGGGGAGGAAGGCTACCATGGTTCTATGGGACAGGGTACAGATGTACACATGCACCTGGGAAACTTCCAGTCTTTGAAAAGGGCAGCCAGCGCAGGAGCACGTGAGTGTGTATGCATGGAGAAAGGTGTGGGGAGCAGAAGAACCCATGACCTGGTTCAGCCTTAGTCAGTCATTGCCGTATGGGACTGTGAGTCTGGTGTTGCCAGCAGTTTGGATTTTTCAGGAAAAGCAGACCATCCAGGGTTTCGTTTTTTAGTTTTTGTGGGTTTTGTATTATTACTATTTATTATTATTATTATTATTATTATTATTATTATTATTTTGATGGGAAACTTGCACGTCTTAAAATTTTGGCTCGGGGTGCCTAGGTGGCTCAGTCGGTTGAGTGTCTGACTTCAGCTCACGTCATGACCTCCCAGTTGGTGAGTTCCAGCCTTGTGTTAGGCTCGGTGCTCACAGCTCAAAGCCTGGAGCTTGTTTCAGACTCTGTCTCCCTCTCAGGTTCTGTGTCTCCCTCCTTCACTCACTCTCTGTCCCTTTCTCTCCAAAACAATTTAAAAGAATTTAAAACGTGGGCTCAGATTGTTTAAAAACCCTGTCTAAACCAAAGAAAACGTGTCCACGCCTGGGACGTGGCTCATAACGCTGCCGTTTTCTCTGGTAGAGATCACGGGTTCGTGAAAGTTCTCTGTGACGAAGAGACGAGAGAACGGCTTATCACAAGCACTAGATAAATATTTGCTGGATTAGAAACGAAGTTGTGGGATGATGACTTTTAAATAGGAGGAAACGTAGCTGTGATAGTCTATGTCTTGGATATGTGTGACAGCTGGAAGCGAGCGGGCAGATTAAACCATGAGTCATTTCTAGTCAAAACTGTTTTATTTCCCTGTCAATATTGGCCTCTCATTACCTATGAATGTGATTGTCTTTACACCCCTGGTAATTGGCAGTGGCATTAGAACATGCAGAAATCTGCATCACCATTATCACTCCACTTCACCGTTGAAGATGAGTAATTATTAGAACTTCAAAAGTCACGTCACTCAATTAATAGGTAGGCACGCCTTATCTGTTCTTTGCAGTGCACGTTAACATAGATTTTCCTGAGTGAAAATGAGGGCGGGAACTTTATATGAGACACAGGTGGATGGAAAGGTAAAGGTAAACGTGAACAGATGTGTAGGAAGTGTTTCCATGCAGGGTAAGGTCATTACCATTAGGCAGACTGCTCACGTATCAGTCTTTGTCTTCTCCTAAGGACATTATTCTGCTCAGACTCAAACAGAACTGAGATCATAAAGAGTGTACCGTCCAGACATACAGACTGGTTAATGACCCAAAGTGTTTTGTGACTACAGTTTGGGAAATTGTAGTCGTCCCTGTGTATGGACTTGCGTGGGTGCTTTTTCCACTCGAAGCTGCAGGAGCTGTAACGGGATACATGTCTTTGGTGGGGGTGCCTGGGTGGCTCAGTCGGTTGAGTGTCCGACTCTTGATTTCAGCTCAGGTCATGATCTCCCCGTTTATGGGATTGAGCCCCACATCGAGCTCTGTGCTGACAGTGCAGAGCCTGCTGGAGATTCTCTCTCTCTCTCTCTTTCTCTCTCTTCCCCTCCTCTATTCGTCCTCTCTGAAATAAATAAATACGAAGAAAAAAAGCAAAGACTACATGTCTTCACGGTAAGTATTATTGCCCTTTGCCAGATGAGAAAACTGAGGCCCAAAAAGGTCAGGTAACCTGCTTATGGGTCACATAGTAAGTTATGGAGCTGGGATGTTATACAGGCTTACTTCAAGGCCTGCGTCTTGAGATGGCTTCAGCCAAAGTGACCTCTGAGTAACTTGCTTCATTGAGTTTCACAAAAATAAAACTCATTTATTATTCTTAAAAAAAGGAAGAGAAGTAGCCCTTCTTTTGCTCTAGCCTTGGAGGATGGGTACGCTTTTCCATTTCATTTTTCTGGGTCTACATTCTTTGCCCTGTTCTTTCTGTCTTCACAGTCAAAGTTCTTACATAGGTCCTATTTTTCAGGATATATGCAACTGGGAAGGGGATTTTTAAGACCATAGATAATTAACCTATTCTTTGATGAAGGCTTCAAAAAGATGCCTACAGTTGTATCAGCCATGGGGCCCAGTGGAAAGCGTTAGTATGCTTTATTATGTTTTTCTCTCCCTGAAGCTCAACCGTATCTCTGCTCTTTGTCATGGATGAAAAGAAGCATCGAGGGTTTTGTCTTTTGGCTAAATGTATGTGTGTATTTGAATGCAAAGATATAAATATTTAAATATGTAAAATGTAAGTATGTGCATATATATCCAATTGCAACCTAGGTATCCCTTTAGACAGATGTTAACGAGCTGATAAATATTAATACACTTTACAGGTATACAACTTCGTCAAGACTCTACTTTTTGCCGGCAAAAATATGTTTCTCTGAGACCACACCACACAGACTAAACATCTGTTTTAAAGTATGTTAAAATCCAGCAACTCAATGTCAATTGGCTCTGGCTTTGCGGTGTTGCTTGCTTGATTATGGCTCTCACTGGGGGAGGAGAGCTTTCTGATACCATCCAAACCTCCAGAGTACCATTCAAAGCAGCTGGTATTCTATATATTACATAATTACGAAGCACACAGTGTAGTTTAGAATACTTAAGAGGCACTAGGGGCCCACTTCTCAAAATATTTACAGCCTTTTATTCTTCTAAAAACAATAATTTGCATGCCTAAAATGATATGTGTACCTTTGCCATGCAAATTTTCTTTGGCTTTTTTTTTGCCTGGTGAAACTTGTTCGGAAAATATCCGTGTTTAGCGGTGAAGAGGCCAGAGGGAGATGTCATTGCCAAGAAAGGAGGTCTTTACCATTTTCCCCAAGTTTTGAGTGTTCAGGGGGAAATGAGGAAGGTCCCAGGGAAGGACCCCTGTGAGAAGAGACCTAACACCTAAGGCAAGACTCTGAAAACAGATGGCAGCCTTTGCATGGAAGGGGTGATTGAGGCTAAGTGGCCATCCTGTAGGCCAGCTCTGGCCATTCTACAGATTTGGAAGAACATGAAGAAAATCGTTTCTTTTGTGTAGGTCCCACAGTGAGGTGTTAAGGCAAGTCCTCGTGCCAAGGGGCCAATTAAATGACAGTTCTTAGGGCTCAACGAATCTGGTCATTCAGTGGGCTCTTCGTGTCCGCTCCTGCCTTTCCAACTCTCTTTCACCTTTTAGGACCTCACGCAGTCAGCCGTTCACTCAACAGACGTGAACTGTGCCTGCTGTGTGCCAGGTGCTATGCTGGAAAATGAGAATATAAAAATAAACGTGAGAATGTTGTCCTTCTAAGATGCAGGTGTTCAAGAAGGGAGGAAGACATAAATCAGGGTGTCCGGGTGTCCATGCCATGGCAGTCAAAGCGTGTATAGGAATAGTAAGGGCGTTGAGTGGGGAATATTCACCTCCGACTTAGGTAGTGATAATGACGAAGGGCTTTGGCAAAGGAGGCGATGCCTGAGAGAGGCACAGCAGGGAAATTATTCTAGAAAGAGGCGGGCGAGAGAGGGTTTGAGGGTCAGGAGCGAATGGCATGCTCTAACATTTTGTTTAATAACACTGTCTTTTAACAAAGCACTTCGGAGCTCCCCTGAGCCACCTTATTTCTTTTGAGTGGTCTCTCTCTATTAAGTATCAAGAGACTTGGTCATTGGTATTTACTGAAAATGTCCCAGATGGTTGCATCTTGATGAATGGAGCCTGACCCAAAGGTCAGGTCAGGATTTAATATCTTGGGTCAGAAATGCATGATTTATCCCCAAAATAAAACTGGTAGTAGCATATTTAACCTGGCCTCAATTCTGTGCTGAAAGAGAGGATTAAAAATAGGCAAACTTTAACACTGTCTATTAAAAGTACACAAGCTCCTTTTGGAACTCAAGCTTAGTCTGGCCCCCTTATTTTTGGAACTGTACTAATAAAAATACATTAGCAAGAGAAATAACTGGGTCAAAGTCTTGGTTAATTATTCGTATATACATACATATGTGTGGTTTTAAAATATTAAATGTGTACACAATGTATACTGAATATTAAATATATACAGGGTACTTAGGTAGTATCATCCCATATAAAAGGCAAGGAAAAGGTCCAGAGCCATACTGTGGTCATCTTTGAGCAGAGCGTCACAAAAGACAATTATTTTCTGTGATATTCTGTGTGTTTGCGAAATTGTATACGATGACGCTACGTTCATAGACTAGAAAAATTTCTTTCCTATAGGGAGCAAATTGTGAATGTAGTAAATGAAACAAAGTTCCCCTTCAGGAAAGGAGAATAGGGATGCTAGGAACCACTCCTAGAAGGCAATCTTCTGTGACCAGGCGGGCCTGAAAGTCATGCCCCAAAGACGTTATAGTTTCTACTCTATTGTATTGATTCATTCAGCAAGAGAACCTACTGCATGCTGATACCAAGATGTAAAAGATCAGTTCATCCCCTCTGGTCTAGTTTAGGAAAGAGATATGGAGACAAAAACACGCAAAACCACCTAACAGGCCTAAGAAAGAATGTCTGCTCACGTGACGAAGAGAAGGTGCTTAATTAAAATGGAAACCTTGTGAAGCTTATCCCTAATTTCCTTGGATCTGAAAGCCTTTGCTCCAGACTTCCTGCCAGACTCCACGTCTTCCATCATCATCAGAGTTAAATGTTCTCTTGAGTGCCATATACGTTTCTGCTATGATGTCAGCTCCCTGAGAGCCACATTATGTCCTATTCATATTTATGTGCCCCACAATGCCTTGAACACAGTAGAAATTCAATACATATTTATGGACCAGGCGAATGGTCCAGTATTATGTGGGGCTAACACAGAGAGCGGTAATAGAAAATATTTCACTCCATGCTCAAGCAAACTGTTTATTTTATGAATCTGACATCTCAGCACTGCAAGTGGCTACGTCTGATCTCAGCAAAGATTGATCGATCGATTGGTTGATGCCACTTGTCTTGCCACGTGGCAAGGGAAGAGGTTTCTTCACAAAGTCAGTGGCCTCTGACAGGCTCTACCGTGTCTTCTTTCCCGATAAATCGTCTTTTCTACCAGCCAAGGTCATGTGACCTGTTGTGTGGGTGGCGGTGGGGGGGAGGGACTCTGAGCATTGTGGCAAGACAGAAACTTCTCTCTGATCAACGATAGTTATATGGTTTATAGAAAGACGCTACCCAGAAAGCAACTACCTGTGAAGGGTTTGAGTGAATCATTATAACCTCTGTGGGAGGCTGGTTTTCTTTGTGGTGTCCAGAAACGACACGGGCAGCAGAATCCATGCTACCGGTTCACGGAGCCCGACACCCCCGTCATGAGTGTTACCGTTCAATTTTCGCACAGCAGGAGTGACAGGAGCTAATTGTTCGGGCCCCGTTTGTGTCCTTCCAATCCCATGAAGTTGACTATTTTGCATACTAATCTGACCGGCTGGTTTGAAGTTCCAATAATCAAGTCTCTAAACCTGTAACTAGGGTGTGCCAGAAAAGGTTGGTTCCATACGGTAAAAAGAAAAGATGTTTCAGTAGGAAGAAATCTTTCCAGAGTTTTGTTTAGTAAAAAAAAATGTAGTTTATTATTTGGAGGAAACACGACTCCCACTGCATAGCACCTAAAGGTATACTGTGTGTTCACGCATGCACACGTGCAGGCACCTCTTCAATGAAATAAGCATTGAGCATTGGATAGACAAGGACTGGAGTTCTAAGGACTTCCAATGAAAGGGAATGCTATATGGAATTGAACTGATGCTGTGGTCTCTGTCAGGGAATTGAACTGATTATTTATTAAAATAATCGTGGAAATTTTAGCGTGCTGGACAGAGGGACAGGAAGAAGCTTTTGGCATTGATGTATACCCTCAGTGTCTTGACTGTGGTGATGCTTTCACAGTCTCATGCATATGTCACAACTTAGCAAATTTTTATACTTGAAATATTTAGCTGTACTTCAGTAATAAAAACACAGTTTTAGTATGCTGGTTTCGAGAGCCCCTATACACATCTGTCGGGAAGTTTTGCATAAGACAACCCATGTGAATGCCAATGTGCTTAATCTAGCAATCGCCTCTATGTATCATCCTCCAGTCACCCATCATTCCTTCCAGAATCTAAGAAAATGAAACACAGTGGGTGAATTTTATGAAAACACATCCAGTATCCATGACCGATCACCACTGGCCCGGACCTGTATCTGCCATGGACAGAGGGAGCGGCGTGTCCCCTCACCGATGAAGTTAGGGACGCGGTTAGAATCCAGAATCTGGATTTAGGACTGTGACAGCAGCAAATTACGGTTACCCCGTGCAACCCTTCCATCCTGCCGCATCAGTTGGATGTCTTAATACACTTTGAATGTCAGGTTCATCTGTTTTCGTCTGGCTTTTCAATACCGTCTTTTCTTCTCACTATAAGCGATTCAGGCAGAACCGTAGGAATAGGGCAAAAGAGTTTACAGATTTCAGGTGAATTTTAACAAAGGATAACCACGTGTGTGGAAAGAAAGACCGTTTGTATTTGTGAATCCCGGGCCCATCCTTCCCAAACTGGGAAGCGGTAATGCAATGCCAGCTGGAAGCTGGGCCTTGGCGGGCGGCTTCCCAGATCTGTACTTGTCGGGCCCAAGCCTGAGGGCTGAGGCAGGGATTGGAATTTAAGAAGATTGGAATGTAAATTGCTGGAGTTCAGGGCAGTGTGGGTGAGGGTCAGAGGCAGCTCAGAAGAGGTAACAGGTCAGCTGGTACGTCCCTGACCATGATTCGCAAGGTCACGGTGGAGACTTCCTCTTTCCCACTTGCTGCCACATATTCCGAGGCAGGTACACAGGGACACATGGGTGAGAAGAAAGGGAATCAGGAAAGCTGAGGGGACCAGCACCACGGGGTTTGTATGGGGAGGACAGAAGAGACCTGGGGAAGCAGCAGCATCTTCGTATCTGTGGGAAGTGGGGTGTGGGATATTAAGGTGGCCTCGGGACCCACTGAGGCTAGGTAAGAACTTCTTCAGTGCTTTCAGGCGGAGAGATTAAGTACACGTATAATGTTCCTATCTGCCTTCTTCTGTCTTCATTATTTCTTGCCTAAAAAGTCGTTTTATTTCGAATTAAAATAAGTTCGGACTTAGTTTTGTAGAAACGGATGTTTGACAAACTAGAATCCCAGCACTTAACTGTTAGAAATAACTTTAAAATTAAACAAGGATCGTATCTACCTTTTTTAATATCCGAGAAACAAAGCACGGTTATTAGTGATAGGTTGGGATGCCCTATTACAATTAACGTTCATCCGTACTAAATGGGCTTTAAGAAACCAGGTTTTCCTCACCTCTGTTCGATTTCATTTTTCAGCTTTAATGATTTGAGGGAGCTCCTGCTCATCTTTGTTAGCCAATGCACGAATGTAAATGGTAATGAGGCTTTTGTGTATGCGTGTGAAATTCAAAACCCATCCCTAGTCTATTAACTCTGTAAAGAAACTTACACTGTTGGAGTCCATAGCAGTCTGAACAAAAAGGCTTCTATTGTATAAAACCAATTTCCATGTAATCAAGTGGGGCAATAGAGTGTTTTCTCTTGAATGATATTTGTGCAGCGTTAGCGATGTCTGACCTGTGCACTGTACAGACTTAGCTGTACTATCACTTAGCAGGTGTAAAGGTCAGAGGAAAGAAACGTTTCTTGCCACCATCGCTCAGTCACTATTTGTATCAGGCTAAAATCTGGTGACGACGTGCATGTTTGAACCAATTTACTTAGAAAACAGCAAGCGATTCTTGTTCAGTAAAAAAGTACCTCTTTGGGGTTTTAAGATATCCCTTTTTCTTAATGTACTAAGTCTTTTTAAAGTTTAAATTATCAGCTAATGCCATGTCGTGTGGCTCACTCCAGTGCCTGGCACATAGTAGGAACTCAGTAAATAGGTATGGAATATTAAGGAATAAATGGAACCAGATTTCTCCTAAGCAGCAGATGGAAAATAATAGGACTTAATCATACCATTCTATGCTGGAAAGCTTTTCTCACTTTGATCTAAAATGTTTATTTCTGGGGCGCGTGGGTGACTCAGTCGGTTAAGTGTCCAACTCTTGATTTCAGCTCAGGTCGTGATCTCACAGTTTGTGAGTTCGAGCTGCAGAGCCTGCTCGGGATCCTCTTTCTCTCCCTCTCTCTCTGCCCCTCCCCAGCACATGTTCTCTCTCTCTCTCGCTCTCAAAATAAATAAATTTAAAAAATAATAAAAAATATTCATTTCCTATAATTTTCTTGTAATGCAAAAAGTAACACAATCTTATAAAACCTTTTCATTTCAGCAGATGTCTGCGAGGCGAGGTTAGGAATAACATTTTGTAACCTAAGCAGTCATTAAATGGTGTCTATACCCCTGGCAGCATTTTAGCTCCGTAAAGAACCCGAGCGTCCTAGAAGGGCCCCTCCCAACCCACCCAAGCGTTTCTGCAGAAACCTCCTCAGGGTCCAAACAGCAACCTGACTGTAATAAAGGCGACACACAAAAGCTCGCACAGGATTGTCCCGGGATCAAATAAAAGAGGCCCAGTGCCACATTTAAGAGGCGGCACCACACTGACATGCTGTGGGGCTCTGCCTTATAAATCGATGCTGATACAATTCGACAAGGCTGTAATCAGTTTGAGATCATGCTCCAGTACGTACTCTAGCAGACAGATTGCAATTTTCACTTGAGTTTTCTAGGAAAACAGACGACAGGGGGAAGTTACCCTGCAGTAGACTTGTTCGTCGGCTAAAAAAAAAAAAAAAAGGTAACGCATTTTGTTCATTCAGTGGCCCCCAAATTGATAGAGTGTAGTTTCTCCCTCTTCCGGACTCCCGCTTTTTCCGCACACATCATATTTTACGTGGATGTGTTTGTAGACGTAACAGACTTCCCTCTTCTACCTCCAGACAACACGTTCCTCTAGAGGAAGGCCTCTCCAGATGTTTTGCATCTCTGTAGCCCCGGGGCCTAGAGCAGCATCCAGATATTTTTCAGAATGAAGTCATCGAAATGCACTTTTTGGAGCTAAAGCGAAAATAAGAGTCTGCCGTGTTGACTCACAGCCCCATTTTGCGATAGCTGTTTGTACTTGGTCCACAAACCTGAAACTGAGCGTAAACCTCTATATATGAAGGTCTCATACAAAAGACCAGATGTACGTGGTAAATGCCACCCAGGTATGTAACCAGTCCAACTGGTCCTACCACCATTAATATGACAGGTGATGTTTTGCCGACAGGTTGTATGCTTAAGAATTTTGAAGAACCTACTTGGCATGGTTTCGTTTTCACTTGCCGGGTGGAGTCCTACAATTTTGAGTCTGGTGGACCGTGATTTGAATTGTCATGATTATCTTGGCTATTTTTCCTTAGATGGCGGGCATGAATCTAAAGGCACTATTTGTTTTAAAAAGCTGAGGTAATAGAGAACTGAACATAACAACGTTCACTTAAAAACACACTAGATGTGAAAAATTTTTCATGTCATGTTTACTTGTCTACCGGCTATGAATGCAGTGTGTAAGGCTGGTTGGTATAATCAGGTCACAGCACGAATACGGTACTCACGTCCACAGAATGGTCCCTGTGTGCCTCGTGGTGATGCCGCCTCAGGAGGTGTAAACTCACTCACCGCTTTTCCCTTGAGAACACTGGATAATTTTACTCATGTGTTGGCTCTTGATTACAAAGAGTCATCCACGTGAAGCAGAACTGTAAATGTTTCGGGGGATTTGCGAAATCATTCTCCCTGCCCCAAGGCTTAAGACCCATTGCAGTGGACGTCCTCTACATGGGTGAATAAGTGAAAAACCCTTAATGGGACCTGATTCAGAAGATTCTTTAAGTAATTATTTGCATATTCCCTTTTGTGCTTGATTTATTTATGTTTTTGCTATTTTTTCTCTGGTAGGAAAATTATAAAGTTACCGGGTCGTTTCTCAGTTCATTGATCTTGAAAGAGAGAGAGTTCGCACACCTGCATCAGTGGGGAAAGGGTAGAGAGAGAGTGTGAGAGAGAGAATCCCAAGCAAGCTCTGTGCTGTCAGCGTGGAGCCTGATGCGGGGCTTGATCCCACAAACTGTCAGATCGTGACCTGAGCTGAAATCAAGAGTCGAACACTAAACCGACCGGGCCACCCAGGCACCCCTAAAGTTACTGGATTTTTTTTTTAAAGATCTGATGCAGGTGATCTTCTGGAAACACTTAGCAAAACACTTGAATCACCTTATATATTATATATTATTATATATATATTATTAATTATATATTATCTATTAATATTATATATATATATAATAATATATATAAGAGATGGAGACACAGAATCTAAAGCAGGCTCCAAGCTCTGGGCTTTCAGCACAGAGCTCAACATGGGGCTTGAACCCACGAAACACAAGATCGTGACCTGAGCCAAAGTTGGACACTCAACCTTGCCACCCAGGTGCCCCAGTTAACTGGATTTTTTTAAAACAAGTTCATGTTCCTTTGTTGGATTTCTGAAAATGCTGTATTTACCTGTGTTAACTCTGGGAGACTTAAAAGCTTCCTAACTGTGTCTTCCAAAGTATCATATTGTCCCAACCCAAATTTCCCCAGGGCTTAAGAGATTCCTAAAATTGAGAACTATGGCAATTGTCTTAACTCTTTAGAACTACTGAAGTTTATTTCCCACTGGCATTAAAAAATTAAAATAAAAAATAAAAAGTAAAAAAAAAAATCTCAAAATATCACTGTAATAACTCTCTATGTTTTTTTTTAAGTTTATTTGCTTATTATGGAGGGGAGGGGTGGAGAGAGGGGGAGAGAGAATCCCAAGCAGGCTCCGTGCTGTCTGTGCAGAGCCGGACACAGGGCTCAATCTCAGAAACCGTGAGATCATGACCTACAGTGAAATCAAGAGTCAAATGCTTAATCTACTCCCACTCTTTGGGATTGAAGTGTCAGTGAGGGAACTTGCCTGGATCCCTCCCTTTGAGAAAAGAATTGGACACTGGAAATGGAAATTGATGCCATAGAGAAATGAATATTGGTTGACTGCTCGATACTATTTCTTAAACCTTAAGCATGATGATTACTTCTTAGGTTATTTAATACTTAGGGACTTTGAATAAAATGATAATAGTAGTTACAATAACATGGATTTAGAGGTAAAAAATAGAATCCCGTGAGGTGCTTTAACACATCAACTCATTTGATGCTCACAAAATCACTCTACTTTGTTGCTTTATTTCCATTTTAAATTGTAACAGTTTAGGCTTATGGAGGGCTGTGACTTACCCACAGCCTCTCAGCTGAGCAGGGACTCTTGGACAAGGCTGTGGGACAGCTTCACAGCCAGATGGATTTCCACAGTGCTCTGTGCCTGGCCACCTTCAACACTTAAGCATGCTGAAATTCTGCAATGTCTCGGAGATGTCTTCTAGTTTTTGAATTCTGTGTCTTTAAGCTGCAGCTGACCTATAGTTTTGAAAAGTTAGGATACATTGATCTCTCTTAACATATTTCTAATACATGACATTTTAGAAATGAGTTAAATAACTATGGCTACATTCTAAGACGTTAAATTCTCAACCTCTTTGGGGAACTATAGGAAATTCTATGACATTTTTTGAGGGGTGCCTGGGTGACTGAGTCGGTCGAGTGTTCAATTCTTGGTTTTGGCTCAGGGCATGACCTCAGGGTTGTGGGATCAAGCCCCATGTTGGGCTCTAGGCTGAGTGTGGACCCTACTTGGGATATTCTCTCTCTCTCTCTCTCTCTCTCTCTCTCTCTCTCTCTCTCTCCCCCCCCCCACCTCTCTCCCTCCCTCTGCTTCTCTCCCATGCTCATGAGCTCTCTCTCTAAAATAAGAAAAAAAATTAATTAAAAAAATTGTTCAAAAGATGAGAGTTTAATATACAAGTGATAACAGATGTGCCACTTGAAACAGCAACAACAGAACCTAATATGAAAAAAAAAACTTACAAAACTGGCAAACTAGGAGTTGGTTCATTGCATTTTAAAGAATGTGTGATTTATTTTATAAAAAGGTCCCCGCTGTCCTGGTGCATTTATATGTTTGATTGTAGATCGGTAACCACTTGCTAAATGGCTGGGAGAAAAAAAGAGGAAAAATGGGTAAAGGTTTGGGAGATAATACTAATTGCAAAGCAATCGAAAAGGAGGATAATGCATTTCTAAACTTAAAATGTGAACTAACGGGAAAATTTCATTTGAATCACCTAATTTTTACTTTTATAATTTTGCGAAAGATACCATTGGCCACCTAAGACGTGTTGTTACCTGAATTCATAATGTGTTTCATTCATTCATTCATTCGACACGTATCTATTGGATGTTTAATATGTTCCAGGCACTGTGCAGAGCAATGATGAGCAAAACTAGCCACAGTTTCTGACCTCCTAGAGTGCGCACTGTGATTTTATCAACTTGATTTTGAGGTTTTATGGAGCTAGAAGATGCGAGATGATAATGAAAAATAAGTTCTTCTTTTAAAAACTTACCCAAGCATCTCGATGTGATCATTTCTTTGCCTTTTGTAGTGTATCTTCTTTATACATTTTCTGAAATATATTATAATGAATGATTATTACTTTCTGGATTATTTGTAAAAGATAAAGGAAAAAGCTTTTCTTAATTTGGTTCTTGGCATATTTATATGAATGTTTTGAGGCTCTAGAAATGGCAATTATCATAAATATCCCAACTGGCACATTTTATTAGCAGGAGCTCACATAATATAGATGAATCAACCTGACGTTTTTTCCTTTAGCTGTTTGGCCACCATAATAATTGGTTCTATTACAGGTGGATAGTATGATCTTAATTTCCTTCGGTAAGCTTGAGTGATTTAATCTCGTCAGTGAATTGTGAGTTGAAGATAGATTTCACATTTTAAAATCCCGTCATTTTGGTGGAGATCTCCCTGCCTTATGAATTTAATGAAAGCAAGTAACCTATTAATACGTCACGTACACTTACTTATTCATGTGGAAGCAGTGTTAGAACCCCAAATTGTTTCTGTAAGCTATTCATAGGAGCTGGTTCTAATTCATTTATTTTTACCACGATTCCAACTTTTAGTTGAGCAAATATTGAGCTTTATTAATCCCACCTGTGTATCCTGCTGGGTAATAAAATGTATTGGCACGTGTATTTAAGATTCTTCAGGCTTTGAACAAAAATGTTGCCATGGGAACCTGATTTCATAGCCCATAGTCCTTTGCACAACTACACCTGCCTTATGGTAGGGGTTTCCATGGCAACGTTTTTGTTCAGGGAACGCAGAACTTGCACAGAATATGCCATGCATCGCTTTTAAATGTGTGTTCCTAGCTGCGGTCTTACTATAGTTAATGTGCATATTAGAAATACCTGTGGCTCCATGGTGGGCGACTGTGTTCTCTTGCTTGCAGTGAATAGATTCCTATTGAGTTTAGTGGTCAGAATGCATTGGATTAGGAAATTAGAGCAATTTCTGGCCTCTTTGCACTGTCTCTCCACCCTCCACTCATTCGGGCCTCCTGCTAGAGTATGGTGAAGTAAAGTCCTCCATGGCTAGCATGACCAGAAAGATCATTTCTGACAGCGCAGAGCTGTAAGGAAAAGATGTGTATCTAATGTCTGGCCAGGCTCGGTGGGCTTTTTTAAAGGGCAGCGTCCATCTTGGGAAGCCTCTCCTGCTCCAGAATATTCTCCTAATGGTTCTTCAACTTCCTCACACATGCTTTACTCCAGAGAAGGCCATGAGCTCCGCCCACAGAGTTCCACGAGGATGGGGTAAGAATTAGTTTTCATATTTTTAATCTAATGTCTTCTCTCTTTCTCTCTTATATTTACCTGCGGCATAAAAAAACAAAAACCAAAAAACAAAAGACGGTTGGCAACTCCTAAATTAAGGCAGCCCAAGTTCTTTCTTTGCTCGTCATTCACTCGTGTCTCATTACATTGGTGGCTAAGGCCATGTGGGAAAAGTGCGCTATGGCCTTGCAATAGATAATCCGGGGTTATCACTGTGGTGTTATTATGGTTCTCTCAGCTGTGGTATGCACACTCATCCATCAGGACCAGGCTCACGTTCCTGCCAGGTATGCTGGCATGTTGCTGTTTTCTTGGCAGGTCTCAAAACATGCAGCAGTGGATTTCGAAGCAGCCTCAGCTGCTGCTGACAGTATACAAAGGAGCCGAATGGGGGATATTATTAATGCCAATCATCCTCTACCCACAAGGGTATCAAAGGGACTTTTAGAGACCACAGGGCTGCTTTCAGCAGAAACCCTAATCAGATCATCTTCCTTGATCAGGGAAAGGAATGTAGGAAAATGAGGTGGGTTAAAGGAATTAGGACAAGTAAATGCATTCTGAATACATTCAGGACAAATTAGCCCGGAGTGCAAATAGACATTGATTTGTCTGATTGAGTGGAAGCATAACTTAGAAGCCCAAGGTCAGGCTTCTGCCAACTTAAGGCCTTGGGAAGTTAAACAAATACAAGGGAGTGTGAAAAACACGTTTATTTATAAAGCTGGAAGGGAGAAAGGAACGAATAAAGGAAAAAGGGGCGGGGAGGAGAGGGGGAGGGACAGTGAAACCAGGCATCGGGAAATGATAAACTCAGGGAGTCAATCTAGAGAAATCCTATTCCAAGGCATGAGCAGAAAAATTGTAGGTCAGTTTGATCTAGAGGAAAATTCAGGAAATGTAGGGGAATGTGTACCAAATCAGGAGCCAGACAATCTTGGTCTTCCAACTTACCTATCACCTTGGATTTACCACCTCGGTTGTCTTTCTGTAAAATGAACAGTGGGGCCGAGCTCAGTTTTTAAAACTTGGTGTTCTGTGAGTGTGCATGTAAATACAGTGGAGAAAGCTCACGGGAGACACTTTTGTCTCCTGAACAACCACTTCAACCAGACCAACTTTCCTTTGCTGAAAATTGTGATGAAATTTCACTTGAAGAAAATGCTTCCTGGAGTATAAAAAGTTTTAAAACTATTGGGACTGCTGATTTCCTAAATCCTGCCAACACTAATATTCCATTCGATGCCCCAATCTCTACTAAGCTAATAAAATGATGGATTTGTAACCATTGTTTAATATAGTTATGAGAGCTTTGAGCTCATGGCCATTGCACAATCAATATTTCTTGACTTGAACGGAATTAAATTTCATCCATTCTGGAAACAGACCGTGCAGATCCTTTCCCTAAAATGCCAAAGAAATTATTTTCATCAATGGGAAGGCCCCTAACACAAAACAAACCACAGCCCTCTCTTTGCAAAAACAAACAAACAAAAACAGGGTTTGGCTGCACCTGGGAGATGTTGTGCCTTGGTCACCGGACTCTAAATTCAAGGGAAGCCAAAAACCTTAGAGTCCCTGGAAGCTGAAGAAAGCAAGCTATCCTCACCATGGCGAGAACACACAAAAGAAGAGGGGACCCGCCAGGTATCCCAGAGGAGCACACGTTAAACCACGGAGTCGTTCGCCTTTTGAACATGAAGACTGAGGCGGCTGCGGTCAAGGTTTGGAGCCTGTGAAGACTACGAATGTGATGAACACAGATCTGATCCTGGACGGTTATTAGAAGGGAACCAAGTTGCTTTACAACTTTAGAGAGGTACGTTTAGGCCAAAAGGACGTAGTGCTCCTGAGAGAAAGTTTACTAATGGGATTCATTACCCTCAGAGTTCAAATAAACTGGGTGTGAAAACTTAAACCCAATAGAATGAACGTAATAGATTGATGACCTGGGCCCCTGAGTTTAGCAGTCTTCTGTGTGTGGTCTGGACAAGTGTCCCTGAGAAGGGGAGGAGTAATGTGTACCTCTCAGGGTCTACCCTCTGGACAGAGTGTTAGGCTGCTAAGATAGGCCAGTGATGGTTGGCTCATTCTCAAGGAATGGATGTAATGTATGGCATGATCTTCGTTTCTGCCCCTGACCTCTCAATAAGAAGGAAAGAGGCAAATTCTCCCGTAATTTTTTCTCTGAATTTTTGCTAAAACCCAGTACGTGATAATTTGCTTCTCAAGTACGTGGGTGCACCCCTACCTATATAGACACAAACGTGTATGGTCACATAATGTGTGTGTGTACATAAAGACCGTTAGGGCAACATTTTCTAGTAGTCCGGCAAGAGCCCTGTCATTTCCAAATGTGCTCCAGGCAGATGGGGATGGGAAAACTTCAGGTGAAGGCAGCCTTGTGTGTGAATGTTCAGAGGTGTGAGACTGCCTTGGAGGGCTAAGCAACAGCAGATGGGGCGCTTGGGTGCCTCGGTCAGTGAAACATCAGAATCTTGATTTCTGCTCAGGTCATGAGATTGAGCCCAGAGTCCGGCTCTGGGCTGCGTGTGGAGCCTGCTTGGGCTTCTCTTTCTCCCTCTCCGCCTGCCCCTCTCCCACTCGTTCTTCCTCTAAATAAATAAACACACACACACATAAGGAGTGCAGGAGAACCAACACACAGATGGTTCTCTTTGGGCAAGCTAGAACTTTGAGTGACATGGGCTGTGCCAGAAAAGAGAGGTGAAGCATAATAAGGTTGGTGGGGCACACAGGTGCCAGATAACGGGAGCCTTGCTTGTGTTGATATAATTAGGTTCATCATTTCACAGGTAATGGGAAATGCCATTGCAGAGGTTCAAATAGGAGATAAATGAAATTTGCATCTGAGAAGGTAGAGTCTGGAAGTTGGATGGAAAGCAGGTTGCTTGCAAGAGGGAAGTCAGGAGATCTGTTGGTTTAGAGGTGATTGGTTCCTACAGGAGAGGAGAGCAGAAAAAAAAAAAAAACAACCCACCCCCACCCCAGGTTCTGAATTATTACAACAGTAGCGATGGGGATGGAGGGAAAGAATACAAGAGTGTGTAGAATCTCTTTGTATTCTGCCCAGTTCCAATAAGCTCTTTTCCTTTACACTTCTGTCTCATTTAGGTGAAGGAGGATGTTATGAAAGACAAGGCACCTTGGTGCGTCTTGTTGATTTGTTCGCCACCTGCTTTCATTTGTCCCCCCTTTACTACTTGTTACATTTCATTTGAGTCTCCTAGGTAAGTGGAAAGAAAGGAAGAAAGAAACCATTCTGGTTCCTTAAAAGCAAAGTAACTAATAGGTTATGAATGAGCTGAGTTTATTATTTTTTCAGTAAGCCAGGATTTTCTGTAATGAATTTTGTCAGGGAGATCTAATTAAACCATAATAGCAGTCTCTGAGAATAGTAACAGGAAGCGTGCTAAATAGGTTCTTGCTAGGCAGTTTTTTTTTTCCTCCTATTCTTACCTCTCCTAACCTTTACAATGCACTTTTCTCCAAGGAGTCTGCAGTCTACCTACCAGGGAATTCTCTTGTTACAGACTCATATACATCTTACAAATACGAAAACTTAACCCTCTGGCATATGTAACAGGAAGAGAGGTTCCTGTAGAAATGTAGTAAATTCCCCTTTCTGTTCCGGTGGGAGGATAAAGTTAGAAGGTTTAGGTCTGACAAAACCACATCACCTTTAAATAAACAACCGGAAATAAACAAAAGCAGTTGAGGTTGAATACAAACTCATTTGATCTTAAAATAAAAGAAGATCCTTAATATGGAATAAATACATCGAATGCTTCCAATCTGATGAGAAGGTAGGTTAAGTGCTCTAACTTTAAATTCTCTCCCCATCTGTGCAACTACCACACTTACTCATTTGCAAGTTTTCGTGGTAAATTTGGGCCTGTGTGAATGGTGAGGAGCAAAAAACAGGAGACTTTTCACCCCAGTCCTCCTCAAGCTATTAGCATTCCCTTTGGTCTTGTTCTCCTCTTTTCCTTCCAACATAACATCTTACAGCTTAAGATGAAAAGACTTATTGGATTCTCTGTTGTCAATTGGACAAGCCCTCTCTGGGGTCTTTTCTGTCAAGATGCTCAGATTCCATTTGAATTTAAAACAGACCTGTAGGCTTAGGAAACGTGGCAGCCGTGTGTTCAGGGAAACAGAGAAAAGAGTTATTTTTAAAATATTTTAAAAAGTCTTCATTCCCAAAGCTGGTTGAGGGGAAACTTGGCGGATGGTCCAGAGTGTTTGTGACCAGCTGACTACAGATGAGTGATCCGAACAGGAATGGTAATCATTTATGACAGCATTTATTGAATGCACACTGAAAATTTTCAGCCAAATTTTTTTTTTTTTAATTTAATAGTCCAAAACCTTTAAGGGATCAGTGATAGTTGGTCTTTGGAGCAAGACCCCTTTCTTTTGGTAGGACATTTGGTAGAACAGACGACTTTCTTTACATCAGAGAACTGTGATTTTAATCTTACTTTACTAAAATCTAAATTCTCTCATACCACATTTTTTTCAAGAAAGAATATTCTCTTCATTTTTCCCCTTATTTTGATGGAAACTTAATTGTCTAATTAGTGTCCTAATACCAGAATATTTTAAGCTGAATTGTGTGATACAGTAGAAAAATGCAAGGAGAGAGAAAATAGTCATGTCAGAAAGAGAAGGAAAATGTAATACATGGGATAAAAGCTATAATTGCTGATAAATGACCGTGGGACTTGTAAAAATAATTTAATGGAAAAGTAAATTTAATTTTATCATAACATTTTTCTCCCTTTCTTAAGAGAGTTATATTTTTTAAACATAATGCTTACCAAATTGTCTTTTAAGATATTAGGGATAGGCGTGAGTGTTCATATTTAATTTCACTTGTATTATTATCTAAGCTAATATTTATCTCCTTCATTGACAGAGCCATAAAGAAGATGTGAATTTCCTTGTCTTTTTATGTATACTTAACTCCGATTGATTTTACTGACAAGAGTGCATTTAAGGAGAATTCCCCCAATATTCCACAACATAAAACTGTCTCTGAAATCTGTCTCGCCACCTGGTCGCCAACCCCATTCATCTCTAATCTTTCCATTCTACCATGGCCTGACGCTCCCTTGGGTTTCTTGTCCCTTCCCACCTGGTCTGGAGCGAAGTCAGAGCCCATCCCAGACCAAAATCACTCCGCTTCCTGGTCACTTGAATGACCATGCCTTTGTGTTTAGTCGGCTGCGTAACAAATACTTTTCACTACCTACTTACTTCATCACATCGATATCTGTTGCTGCTTTCTCTGCACTATCGGCTCCAATGGCCAGGAATACTGTCTCGTATCACTTTTGTGTTGCAGCAAACACTTAGCCCGTAGAATTAACCAATGACTTCCAAGTCCTACTCTATGAAAGACTTTTACCCGAAAGAAAATAATGGTAGTAATGTAGTGAGTTAGTTTCTAATCTCAATTTATTTGGTAAGTGTTATTCTTTGATAATGTTCTCTCAAATTTTCGCGTTAAAATACCCTTTTTAGACGTAAAGCGCTCATGATTTTAAATAGCAAGGTGGTCGTTTTTAATAATTTTAAAAAATATCAGCTCAGCGCCAGTCCCCCCTATCCTGTGAACGTGAAATCCTTCAATGGGTGGTGGGCAGTAGCGAGGGCACTTGTTGTGATGAGCGCTGGGTGTTCTATGTAAATGACGAGTCATGAAATTCTACTCCTGAAATGGATATCACTGATATTAGTAATTTTAACTAGCTAGAATTTAAATAGAAACTTGAAACATAGAAAGGAAAGAAAGGAAGGAGGGAAGGATGGAAGCAAGAAAGAAAGGAGGGAAGGAGGGAGAAAGGAAGGACGGAAGGAAAGAAACCCTAACACCTGGGAACCACCAGCTGGTGATTCTCTCCATCGGGCTGGGCACGTTTTCCCTCATGGGAGCTCCTCTAACTGTAATTGTATGACCACTGGCCCCTCGGCCTTGGCTGTGCCGCTCTTGATCCTCTTACAGATTTTCCTGTATCTACAGCTAATTTCAAGAAAGTCTCATCAGTGCTTATCATGGCATCTAGGTATGACTATAATATTTTCAGCAGACCTCCAGAATATACTTGTTAAATAATGGAGTATTCACATTTATTAGAAATTTAGAAAGCTAAAAGAAGTCATGGACTTGGGTGGATTAATTTGTATTCAGCGGATTAAGATTACACATTTCAGATGGTAAAAGTAGCAAAGATCGTGATAAACTCACTATACATTAGACCGTGACTCGTGGAAAATTATTGAAAAACCACATCAACTTTACAAGCCCTACACAGTATTCAACTAAATGTTTAAGGAAAGAAAGTGGAGTAGTTTAGTGGGACTGCCTTGTTTGCTAGTGAATTTGGTGACTATAAACTTTATTGTGGTTCCAATGCAGAGTTCTCTTTTCTTCCACATTGGGCATATAAAATAGTGCCTTTGTGTGTGTGTGTGTGTGTGTGTGTGTGTGTGTGTACATATATGTGTATATGTATGCATACATGCACAGTTTTAACAGTCTTTTAAAATCAAGAAATACTTTTCTATTTTCTTCAGGTTGTATCTAGCTATCAGTTTCATTCTTACAAATACTCTTAGTCCGTGAAACATATTTTCTGCTGAGTGCTGTGAAATTTAATTCAGAAGTAGTGCTTTATTGATGCTTCGTTTTTGTGACCTTTCCAGTCTTGTGTTGGTGACATATTGGTCCTCTGTCTCCACTGCTTTGAGAATCTAATAGATAGGATGGAATGGGTCAGATAATGAAAGTCCCTGGTACATTAACTTTCAATTTCATGAATGTCTGAATATTGCAGAGAAGATGAATAGCAGGACTTCCTTTGCTTTTACATTTTAACATTTATAAGCTAGTTAAATTTCCCCTGTATTATCAGCAGCAGAGTCCTAGTCTCCACTATTAACACACACATTCATATTTTGGAACAGAAGTGTAAGAGTTTAAAATAATTTATAAACCACAGAGCAGGCAACTTACAAATGTGTGCTTCTAAAAGACATGAATAAACAGGGCCTTCATTTCAGATGAATTATAGCATGTGAACTGTACGTTGAACAGGCTCCTTTTTTATTTCTCTTTGTTTTACTGACGTGAGCAGGGAGTTGGGGTTGTGTAGTCAGTCTTTTGACTGATCTCTTATTAGGTGGTTACAGCCATCCCCAAAAGCAGTGTTGCTATTTTGAAGCAGCATTAATCTCTGAAGATTTGAAAGAATCTGTTGAAATAGACTCATCTTTGGGATGAGGCTCAAGTCACCAGAGTGATAAGAAATACAGATGGGCCCTGAGTGATTAGGCAAGGACAGGATGAGAAGGCACACAGCTGTTGAATTGTTGGGTTTCGAACACTGATATGTGAACTCATTTGTATTCCCTTGGGTTATTTTATAGACATTGCATCATCCGCCGTTGCCCTGTTCCATTCCCACCACTGTATTTATGGTATCCATTTTTATGAAATGTGGCTAGAATTAGACAATACAATTTGGCCTCTTGGACTGTGCTTGACATTCCACTGTGTGGAAAAACTTGTGCTGTCTTGCCATGCTAGAAAAGCTGTACTGGGGATCTGAGATTTTGCAGTAAATGAGAAACGTCGTCATTGGTTTGGTCCAGTGGGAAACTCCAATGTGGAAACTTCACCTAACCTGATTCCTTAACTTTTTTGTTTTTTTAATGTTGATTTATTCTTGAGACAGAGACAGAGCGTGAACAGGGGAGGGGCAGAGCGAGGGGGACACAGAATCTGAAACAGGCTCCAGGCTCCGAGCTGTCAGCACAGAGCCCGACACGGGGCTCGACCCCACCGACTGTGAGATCGTGACCTGAGCCGAAGTCGGACACCCCACCGACTGAGCCCCCCAGGCGCCCCATGATTCCTTAAATATGTGATTACATGTATATGGTAGATGCTTTTATACTTGAACACAGAAATGAAAGGGCCGTCTACGTTAAGGATAGGGAGAATATGGAAGTGTGTGATGACTGATGTTTGGACCATTTTTCTTTATCTGGTTTCTTTGCGAAGACATCAGGCTTCTGGCACTGGTTCCGTGCTCAAGCACCCATGGTGATAGCCATTCTCTCAGGACCACTGCTTGATTATCTGGTTTCTTTGAGAGGGTATCAGACTCTGGCTCTGGTTCTGTGCTCTCCCATGGACATACCTGCTCTCTCACCGGGGTCATTTGCTATCTCATTTAAGTAGTTATTGAAGAACTTTTTTTTTTTTTAGCTCCTTTCTCCTTTAACCCAATCCACGCAAGCAGTATGCAGGCATGATGATCCGTCTCAGCCTTCACCCTTCACCCTCTTGGACCCCCCCAGGAGGCCTCATCGCTACTGGCAGAGACTCAGCAGTGCTCTTTGCATTTTCCTATGGGGCCATTTCTGGACCTGTTTACTTTGAGGTCCATTCCTTGACTTCCCAGTTTTTCCCTGCTCTGCTCCATAGCACAAATGGTGGACGCCACAGGGTATATCATCTGAGTGCTGGGAGGGTTGGGTCAGTGGGAGAGAAAGTACTGGAATGAGACTGGGAAGGAAGGGAGAGGAAGAAGGTAGGGGATTTCTCCCCTGCGCCTTGCCTCAGCTAGGATCTCTAGAGGGAGGCCCATCACCTCTTTGGATCTAGTTCTTTCTGAATGGGTCCTCTAAGGTTCCAGACTTTGCTGTGTGATCCAAGCCCCTGTTCTCTGTTACCCCAACATTTCTGTCCCTCTCTCCTAAATGTAGCAGTCACGTCCTGCTACACTATCTTCAGGTTACAGTCTGTGTGTTGACTTCTCAGCTCTCTCATGACCAGTGCAAAGAAGCCTTTGCACCAAATGTACTCTTTTTAAAAACAAAGAATGGTTTCTGGGTTCCCAGTGGGAGCCTGACTAACATACACACTCACTATAACTACTTCATATACATTCCCCTTTACACATTACCCTCAAAGAAGGTGAAATTCCAAATTTCTCATCCAGCTGATCTTTTCAGCCATATCAAACTAAATACTTCACTTCCTGATGGATGTTTTAATTGGTTAGTATGCAGATTCAAAAGGATTACCATCCCAAATCCCCCTTGCCTAGTATACATGACTAGAAATTAATCTGTCTACCTCTGGACTTTGAGGGTTCTTTGAACTTACATGAAGCATGTACCGATACCGTTTTAAATTCATTACTTAAAAATGTGTCTTCTCAACCCTACTAGATTATGAGACCTCTAAACTCAGTCACTGTATCTTTTCTATGCATACCTCACAGTCCAAGCACAATGTCACGTATACACAAGGTGTACAAAATATTTGTCACATGAGTGAATGACAAATGCTTTCAAACCAGAAAGGAAGTTTATACAAAAAGACTCCATTGCTCATAATTTTATTGGTTGCCAATTGCTGAGAAGAATCCAAAAGAGAAACAGAATTTATTCTTCTATCAAACGGGAAAGAATCATACCACATATACAAAAGGCATATACTACAACAGTATACTGACAGACATCATCTTGAGAATGTTGATATGCTTTTCCCAGAGATAGACTCACCCTTCAGTTTCACCAAGAATACTGATCCAGGAAGTATTTCCTTACAGTCTGGTAGTTGCTCTGTTACCTTTTATGTAAGTGGACACTGTCGGTTGGTGACGATCTACCCAGTGTTCACCCTCCTCTTCTTCCTTTGTACGTTCACCTCAAAGCTCCTGGCTTCTGGAAAAAGATGGCGCTATCCTCGGCTAAGAGGTGGGGTGTTGGCATAAAGCAGTAAGGACAATCTGGTTCTTCTCACCATGGTGATTGGTTCAGACAACCCAGGCTTAAGCCAATGGGCTCGTGGAATTCCTCTGGCCAGTGTGGACAGAGATTGGTTTAAGAAAGGAAATAAGATCCCATTTAGGTCAGGGAGACATAGAGGAGAAATCTAAGGATTTCTGAGGAAGTTGCTGAAAGAAATGCTCCGTCTCCTTCTGGACTACAGAAAGGATGCTTAGGACGGCCACAACCGTCTTTGCTTCCATGATGCAAGCCAGCATGAGGATAAAACTGGCCCAATGGAAAACAGAGTGGACAGATGGAAATAAATGGGTCCTTGCTGACATCTTTGAGTGGTTGACTCAGAATTACATCTATCTCCGTGCTTTCACGTTTTATGAGCCTCGCCCTTTGAGTAAGGTTTGCTTGGGAACGCATTTGAAAATATCCCGGCCGATAGACCACGCCGAGAACTAAAATGCTCAAATACTGAGTCAGTGAAGTCTCTAAACACAGGGATAAAATTAGACTCTCAGAGGATGAACCAAAGGAACAAAAACATGCCCCCTCGGTGATCTCAGCTCACCTTTCTTACTTTCCTTTCTCTTAGTCATTGTCCTTAAAATGCTCACAGCACAGTGGTCCACTTTTAGTACGGGGTATTATCAAAGTATGCGCGGTGTGAGGGCTGCATGAATAGGCCGTGCTTGCTTCACTCAATAGACTAAAACTGCAATTTAGGATTCTTAAGTACAGAGGATCTTGGAGGGGCAACTGGAGTGTTCAGAAGCCTCAGACCAATAATACAAGCGTGGAACAGGAGAGCCTCAAAACCACAGAACCGTTGAGAAAAACATGAATTGGCCATGGAAAGGTAATGACTAATACAAGAAAGTAAAAATATGAAGTGAAGGGCTAGAGGGTGTGTAAGTCCCCGGGGTCAGAATATAACATGGTTAAGACCTAACAACATGGATCTTGGAATCAGACTGACTTTTATGTTCACTTCCCGGCCCTGCCTCTGGACCAAGCTTGTTCATCTGTAAAATGGGGGTAATAACCCTGTCTCATGGCATTATAAGAATTTAATGGGAAGTATGTATTTAAATGTCCATAGGATATTGCCTAAGACATAGGCACTGGGAACAGCCACCTTTTCCTGTTTTTATTGTTCTTCCTGGTATTATCATTAAGCAGTAACAAGGGACTTCTTGTCCCTTGATGCTATTTTCCTGATCATTTTAGTCACCCTGAGCCTGCAAGAGTAAGTCCTTCCCAACCTTGAATCTGTGCTAAGATCTCTGAGTTGACATAGCCCAGAGATAGATAGATGGCAGGCAGATGAGATTTCTCTAGGATCAGGGTTGGAAAGTAAACCTTATTAAACTAGGACTTGTAAGCCATATTCACTTGGTGTGAAAAACGAACAGCAGCCCCTCACATATCAGTGGGGACTGTGTCAACATAGAGTCATAGTACGGGCAAATGGGGCTACAGAAAGAGGCTGCAATCACGCACAAGAAGTCAGGGCAGCCACTGAGCATTTCAAGGTCAAAGGCAGAGCCATTCTGGGGCCTGCCATAAATTTCATTTTTTGACATTCACTTCTAAAATTTTTTTGCAAGCAGAAAAAGTCTAATTTCCAGAATGGCTCACATGCTACAGCCTCTGAGACGCCATTTTCAGTTCTTCCGGTTTTAGTGGCTTCCACCTATGAACCCTTGCCAGCATTGCCCATACATCTCTCTGACCACTTATCTGCTCTACTCAGTTTTATTTCAGTGCTCACGTGTGTGTCCTTCACCCCTCCAAACTGAACCACCGGTCCAAAGGGATCGCACCTTATTCTTTTCCCATTGTCTTGAGACATCTAGCTTAGAATCTACATGAAGGAATAGACGTCAAAAGATTCCAATTGGACAGGGTCCCCCTTGCTGCCCAGATCAGAGTTTAAAAGGCATCTATGTCCCCAAACAAGTCTTTAACATTTTAAGTTTCCCAGCTTCTAACATACTTATGGAGAATTTGCTACCTATATCAATTCAGTGATTTATCAATTCTTCGAAGGTCAAACTTGAATGTGACCTTTATGACTTAGGAGAAAAAAGGGTAGAAATGACACCTATAAAGTGCATATTATGTGTTAAAGCCACTGTGAAGCCTTGGTCCCGTTTGGTCCTTAAAATAACCATGTGGAAGAGATATATGAAGCCTTCTTTAAAATGAGGAAACCAGAGTTCGGAAGTATTTAGTAACTTGTCTGACGTAAAGCTGAGACTGAAAACCAGAATTTTGACCAAAGCCCTTGTTTTTTCCCTGTATTTGTTCTGATATTTACTCTTTCTAAATAGGTGTTTCTTTTCATTATGAGATTTAGCATTCATCAAAGGAAATGTCTGTATATGTAAATTCCCCGCACTGATAGACCAGCTGATTATTTATAGCCTGTTGACATTTGCAGAGTTTTCCGCTCACATTTACATTAGTCTGATATGCCCTAGAGAAGGCTCAGAAATGTTTTGATGGCATGTCAGAGATTTCTAATATATACTCACTGATTTGTCCTATCAACACTTATTGAGTGCTTACTCTTGTGCAAGGGCAAAACATAAAATCTTGTAGGCACAGTGGCACAGAGCATCTATTAAAAGGGCAGTCATTCTTAAAGAATTTTTCTGCGCAGAGGTTCAGAAATGCATGTTCATGTGTTTGGGGATTTCTCGGTGAGAACCAGGTGTATTCCTAGCAACCCAAACACAGACAATTGGGCTTGGGAAGGAGAGAATGGGACATAGGCCGACGACAGAGAAAAATTCAACAGGAAGGACAAAAGAGTTGAAGAAACCTGAAAAACATTAAAAACAGCAAGAGCCTTTGGGGCATCTGGGTGACTCAGTCAGTTAAGTGTCTGACTTTGGCTCAGGTCATGCTCTCGTGGTTCGTGAGTCTGAGCCCCACCTTGGGCTCTGCGCTGGCTTGGGATTTTCTCTCTCTCTCTCCCTCTCTCCCTCTTCCCCCCCTCCCCCCCCCCAAAAAAAAAGATGCAAAGAGCCCTTCCACCTGTAGTCCTAGAAGGATGAAACATACAGAGTAGAAAACAAGGATTCAAGTATCATCTCTGCTATTTAAGAAACGTGCAATCTTATGTAGGTGTGTGTCGTTCCTTAGTGATAAAATATAGATGCCACCCCTCTCAAATGAGGCGATGACAGTTTAGTAAAATGAAGAGTGGTGTATACATGCCAAAATGAGATCATTATGCATCTTTACCCTGACTTTTCTTTGATGCTCTCGAAATCTTGGAGACGAGCAGAAGCGAGGGCCGACTGGAACAGAGAGGCGGCGTGGTTTGTGATTGAGCGGGGACCAGGGCAGAGAGCAATGAAGCAAGAGAGCTTTGCTTCTACATATGTATCAACGGAGGCAAACCAGCAAGTGAAAAATTGGAAGGGAGTCTGGATTTTGAGCTAGAAAAGCCAGAAATGTGTATTCAAAATACATACCACAATTAGGCAGAGGAAGAATTATTTTTCTAGGGTATGCTCAGAGCTGCTCCTCACCAAAATTTAAGACACAATTAAATGAGATGGAAATTTGTAGAAGCTTTGGTTTATACATTCTGCTTCAGTTTCTGCCTTTTGCTGTCATCCAGAGGAGCATTTCTTGGTAGGAGACAAAAACTAATCTGAGTTTATTTAAGGTTAGATTATCTTGATTCGGTGCCCTGCCATTCAGAGTTACCTGACTCACCTTTAATAACTCAGAACATCAAAGAAGATTTTCTATCTGAGACAGCCAGCTCCCAAATAAATAAATAAAACCATGGAAGTTGTTTTGTTTTGGTTTAAAGATCAAGTTCAAAGTGGTCTTTGGCGATATTAAATCAGGATAGATTTCGAGCTTGCATTTAATAGAAAGAGAACTCATGTCTCTTTCTCCTATTCACATTAGTTTGGACCCAGAGGATATTTATTAAACAAAGAACAGCAGAACAAACTAACGTTAAGGGAGGAAATTGGTTTTCCTGCAGTCCAACCTATTTTTAAATTAGCAGAAGCAAGTGCTAATATGAAACCCTGTGACCAGTAATCACATTTTCCTTTCGCTTTGTTGGAAAATCACAGCAATCCGTATTAGCATTTCACACTAGTTAAGAGAGTGCGGTAAAATGGTCCAAGGAGACTGTTCAGGGTGAGAGCCGGGGCGGGAGAGGTGATTTGGGCAGTGAGGTTTCCCGGGAAAAGCATCTCAGTAGGCAATTTCATGTGGAGGCTAAAGCCTTTTTTGGACGGCAATTCAAAAATAAAGCACAAAAGACAACGAACGTGGCTCCAGACCAAGGCTGGGTTATAGTTTACTCAGGTACTGACACAAAATCAATATTGCCAGCACCTATTGATGATTTATTTCAGTAATTACTCTCGAACCCATAACTAAAATGCTGTCAAAATACAACAACCTTGTCCTACTAAATGCTTGTGGTTTTTCTTTCGCTAGATTAATTTACATGTTATAATCAGAATGGTACAATTCCTTGGCTAGTCAGCAATCTATCGAATGCTTTAGAAAACAGGAAAAAATTAATAACCACTTACAAACACCTTTGGCTGGGTGACTCAGGATTAGACCCTTCTGGCCGTTATTTTCCCATTGGTCTGGTTGAGAATGTCTTTAGAACTAAATCTGGAAGTCCAGGGAGGTAATACTCTTTCTCTCCTGGCTCATGGAAAGTTCTTAACCATTGTCCATTACAACCCTCCCCATTGTGTTCCTGGGGAATGCTCTCCCAAGCTGTTGGAGAAATTTCCAGAAAGGAAATGTGTTTCTTTACTGGGCAGCGGAGGAGCATTTACAGACCACTAATAGTTTGAGTCCTTTATGATTTAAGCTGAAAGGTGTCTTCCTATAGTGTCTACAGTTGATTAATCCAAAACAGGTGGCAGACTTAAGTGTAAAACCTAAAACTATAAAACACTTAGGGGGGAAAAAAAATCTTCAGGACCTAGGGCTAAGTCAAGAGTTTAGGCTTTACCCCAAAGCCATAATCTCTAAAAGGAAAACTGGGTAAATTGGATCTTATCAAAATTTTCAAATGTTGCTCTGTAGAAGTCCTGTTAAGATAATGAAAGACTGCAGATACTATGTGTAAATTTCATGTGTGACAAAAGACTTGTATCTAGAGTATGTAAAGACCTCTCCAAATGATTTAATTAAAATGAGCAAAATATATGGCAAGAAATTTCATCATAGACTGTATACAGATGGCAAATAAGCACCAGAAAACATGTCCCATATTATTAGCCATCAGGGAAATGCAAATTAAAGCCACAATGAGATATCACTGCACACCTATCACAATGACTAACAAAGTAGTGGTAACCATATGCTGGCGGAGATGAGGAGAAATGGAATTATTCACATGTCGCCGGTCGGATGGTGAATTGTTCAAACACTCTGGAAAGCAGTAGCTCAGCAGTCTCCAAACTAAACCAGGCGCTAACCGTCCTCAGCAATTTTGCTTTTAGGCATTCCTCTTAGAGAAATGAAAACCTATGTTTTGTTTATTTTTTTTAATGTTCATTTATTTTTGAGAGAGAGAGAGAGAGACAGAGCGTGAACAGGGGAGGAGCAGAGAGCGAAGGAGACACAGAATCCGAAGCAGGCTCCAGGCTCCCAGCTGTCAGCACAGAGCCCGACGCGGGGCTCGAACTCACGAACCACGAGATCATGACCTGATCTGGAGTTGGACATTTAACCAACTGAGCCACCCAGGTGCCCCAAGAAATGAAAACCTATGTTCATAGAAAATCTATGTTCCTACAAAAACCTGTGCACAGATGTTCACAGCAGCTTTATTTACAGTACCCAAGCCTGAAAACAACCCGGAGGTCCTTCAAGAGGAGTATGGTTAAAGCAACTGTGGTACGTCCATACCATAGAATAGTCCTTGGTAATGAAAGAGAACTGCTGATGAACTAATGAACTCTTACTACACTCAACAACATGGATGGATCTCAAAAGAATTCTGCTGAATGGACAAAGCCTTGTTTAAAGGGTCACATGATGCACGATATTTATACAGCGTTTTTTAAATAAAACCTATAGAAACTAAGAATAGATTACTGGTTTCTGAGTAGGAGGTATGTTTAGAGATATGTGTAGCACCATGGCCAAACTGTTCTATATCTCGATTGTGGTAGTGGTTACACAAAGCCACATATTCGATAAAATCACATAGAATTGCGTGTGCGCGCGCGCACACACACCATAAATGAGTGTGCGTATAATTGATAAAATGTGAATAAGCTCTGGATTGTACCAATGGCAGTATCCTGATTTTCGTATTATAGATGCTAACCTTAGAGGAAGCTGGGTAAAGGGTGCACAGACTTCCATGTGCGTATCCACAACATCCTGTCTTCCTGTGAATGTAGATCATTTCCAAAATGAGCAGGGTTTTTTTGGGTTTTTGTTGGGTTTTTTTTGGTGTGTTTTTTACAAAACTCGAAAACGAAAGCATTACTCTTAGAATGGGTATTGCCAGACTACCGAAATGGTCCATGGCGCAAGAAATAAAGGTCAAGAACTTTTATTTTCAATCTTCATTATAAATGAACTCCTGTTATTAGTCATGGTGGGAATCAGGGGGTTAAATAACTTCTTTTACTCAAAGCAAAGTATCCTCTTGCTAGCCAAGTACAGGCAAGCATACACAAGCTCATTCTTGAGCCCTGGGTTGCCCCCTGGGGCTTGAACCCAAGATTAAAGCCCAAGGCCAGTCTGCCTTCTCCTTCTTTTCCTTCTTTCCCCTCCTTCCTTTCTTCCTTTAAGGAAAGATACCCCTGTTTATTAAATAGGACCATGCATAATTTCCAGGTAAAACTATCTCTACAGCCTTCTAAGTCAAGTGCTTTCCTTCCAAAGAACAAGTTAACTCTAAGTAGGAAATGCTTCTCTGTGGAATGCAGCACTCATTTTCAGCACAAAATAGGTATTTTTCTATTACAAGATTTCAAAGCAATGCTGAGAAGCATTTCCTAAAATGCTTCTTAAAAGTTTTTCTTAAAAAAACTTTTAAAAACAACCTCCGTATTACTGTCTTAGTGAGATAGATTACTGATGTCAAGTTTTGCCATTTGGTGGCTAAAACACACTTTTTTTTTATTATTAAATATAATTTATTGTCAAATTGCTTTCCATACAACACCCAGTGCTCATCCCAACAGGTGCCCTCCTCAAAGCCCATCACCCACTCTCCCCTCTCCCCAACCCCCCCATCAACCCTCAGTTTGTTCTCTGTATTTAAGAGTCTCTTATGGTTTGTCTCCCTCCCTCTCTATAACATTTTTCCCCTCTGGTCTTTTGTTAAGTTTCTCAGGATCTACATGTGTGTGAAAACATACGGTATCTGTCTTTCTCTGTATGACTTATTTCACTTAGCATAATACCCTCCAGTTCCATCCACGTTGCTACAAAAGGCCATATTTCATTCTTTCTCATTGCCAAGTAGTATTCCATGGTATATATAGACCACATCTTCTGTATTCATTCATCAGTTGATGGACATCTAGACTCTTTCCATAAGTTGGCTATTGTTGAGAGTGCTGCTATAAACATTGGGGTACAAGTGCCCCTATGCATCAGCACTCCTGTATCCCTTGGGTAAATTCCTAGCATTGCTGCTGCTGGGTCATAGGGTAGTGCTATTTTTAATTTTTTGAGGAACCTCCACACTGTTTTCCAGAGTGGCCGCACCAGTTTGAATTCACACTCTTCACTACAAGAGATCAATCTTAAAACTCTTCTTTTGCAAAAAAAAAAAAAATATATTGAATATTACTGGACAACAGTATTAGAGTCTTCAGTCTCTTGACCACTGGAGGGATATAGGACCATCAGTTTCCATAGAATCTCCATGATGCCTCAAGAAAGCAGGAAGATCTTTGCTTGATTCATTTAGTATCCACTATGCCCATTTTCTCCATAAAATTATTTATTTTACATATTTTTAGACATATTTTGACATCTAATTTTTTTTTTTCCAGAATAGAAAACATACTGGACGAAACCCCACCACAGATGGACCTAAAGGGAAATGAGAAAATCTAGCAAGGAGTATCTTATATTGGCAGAACTATAAAACCTATAGTCCCAGACCAGAAGCCCAGCAAATCATTCTCCCTGGGCCTCAGTTTGCTCATCTAGAAAATGAAGGGGATCGACAAGTTCTAAAGTTCTTTCCATTACATAATTTTCCAGAATTCTGAAGCCTGTGACAGTTCACAGCCCCACATCTTGAACACTGATATCTTGGTTCTCTCAAAGCTTTGGGTGAAGAAGACAGCGATAGCTACTTTTCCTGTGCATGTATCACGTGTCAGATGCTGTTTTAGGCACTTCGCGTGCCTTAGCTTATTTTAATCCTTGAAGCAACCCAGTAAGGAGGGTCTTGTGATTTTTCAGCCTCTTCATTTTATACCTGAGGAAACTGAGGCTCATCACGTCCGCAAACTCACCTAATAAAAATGGCTGATGAATGGCGGAGATAGAACTTGAGCCCGCTAGCTCTAGAACTCAGGTCCCTAACCACTAGACCCTATTTGCCCACGAAATTAATACAGATTTTGCTCGGTAGCGACATGCCCGGTGAAGCACCCACCGTCTAACACCATTGCTACAGGCCCAGTGTGCCAAACATAAATTCCCACACATTATGAGGACACAGATAGCAACAGAACAGTCTGGTCCACAGTTAGATCAGCTACAGCACTTTAACAGGGACAAACCGTATTTTCTGTTTGTCAGTCACCGCATCTCTGTATAGCACACATCCATTCCCCTGGGTATTTAGGGTCGAATCATCTTCCATACAAAGTCAGAAATCTTGCCCAGCTCTGAATCCTTTAGATCGGGGATTGACGAACTTTGTCTTTTTTTTTTTTTTTTTTTTTTCTGGAAAGGGCCTGACGATAAATATTTAGGCTTTGCAGGCCATAGAGGCTCTGTCGCAACTATTCAACTCTGCTGTTGTAACTCGAAAAGAGGCCGCAGTCTGCTGACCCCTGCTTTAGATAACTTAGAATTCTCAGCCGTGGTTGCTTTGGATAAATCAAAGTGATAATCCGGGCGCCTGGGTGGCTCAGTTGGTTAAGCCGCCGACTTCGGCTCAGGTCATGATCTCGCGTTCCGTGAGTTCGAGCCCTGCGACGGGCTCTGTGCTGACAGCTCAGAGCCTGGAGCCTGTTTCAGATTCTGTGTCTCCCTCTCTCTGACCCTCCCCCATTCATGCTCTGTCTCTCTCTGTCTCAAAAATAAATAAACGTTAAAAAAAAAAAAATCAAAGCGATAATAGTTGAAGAGAAATCTCCTTGTTCTAGCTGACGAATTTTTTTTTTATGAACTTTTTTCTATGCTGTGGTTTAGTGATCAACCACAAGCAGACGACCCTTAGTTAAAAAAAAAATTCCCATGTATATCAAAAAAAGAATGTATAAAATTTTCAGAAAAAAAATTCACAGATACAGTTTATGTGCCAGAGGTAATCGGAGGCGAGGTGCTATCTAATTTTGAAGGCATTTTAAAACAAATGATGTCTTTTCCTATAACGGCCGAGAGCAAACTGACGGTTGCCAGAGGCGTGGGGCGGGGGGATGGGCAAAGTGGGCGAAGGGGAGTGGGGGGTACAGGCTTCCGGTTACGGGTGCGAGAGGCATAGCACAGGGAACACAGTGACATTGCACTAGTGACGTATGGGGCCAGATGCTACGTATACTCGCGGAGAGCACCACGTAATGTACAGAGAAGTTGAGTCACTGTGTTGCACGCTTGAAAGCAACGTAACCTTGTCGGTTGTACTCAAATTGAAAAAACCAAAAATAACAAATAACGACGTCTTTTTATTTCCTCTGAATAGTTCCGAATCTTCACGAATATTCCACATTTGTCAAGGAGGCTTATTTCGCTCCCTGCTTGTGCTGTGACCTGTTTTGCTTCCGCCTCTAAAGGAAATATCTACTGTTTTCCACCGAGGATGGCTCAGACACAAGGGTTTTGACTTACAAGGAAGTAATGCTCAAGGCCATAGTTTAGCGCTGTTCGTATGGGGTTGTGTTGGAACCAAAGCGCTTAATGGATGTTCAGTGTTATGTGTTGCATCCCGACTTGAAACTAATGTTGGGTTATTGCTGATCTATGCAGTTTAGTCTAAATTAGTTCAAGGCAAGCCTCCGTGTGAAAGCAACGTTCAAGACTCTATTTGTTACTATGGTCTTAAAAGCATGTGCCCAATCACCATCTCATAGAGTCCTATAAAAGGACTCTCACTAAGGCTTTTGTCCAGGCAGGGGCAGGACTTGGGCTGCAGTGGTGGGAGGAGGGGTCAATCTAGACAAAGACTTAAATATTTGGTACGCTGTGTAGCATTTGAAGACAATGTCTGCATGCAGCTGTATTCAGTTTTCACTTGGGTTCTGGCACACAGTGACAAAGGCATTTGTTTGAAGATAAGAGTGACATACTTTTGGTTCGCTAAGATGTGTTGTGATGGAAATGAGAGAAAGTAAATAGTGGTGCTTAAGAGCAGTCTGATATGTTTGGCTTCTTCACTATGTATGCTTTAATAAGTTTGTTTTAACTTGACTTTGCATTCCTTTATTTTTATATGAAAACTCAAAATGGCTAACAGTGTCGCGAATGCTTTTTCAGTGATTCTGGAATCTTGAGAAAATGTGTGTACACAAAGCCAGCAAGCTCTATGGTTTTCTGGCTTTGAAAGAACAACGTGGTGCAGAGTGTACTTATTATGAGTTAATTAAATGATAACATACCAAGGCAATTTATTATGGACATCAAATAAAGCCTAGTTAAAAAAAATTGTGTGATAAATTTAGAAAATCTAGAACTTGCTAGAGATGAAAATTAACTGGCTTTTAAATTAACCAGCAAAGGCCTATATCTAAAATTAAATTTCTATTATTTTTACTAGAGGAAATAAAATTCCATGTGAGGGCTTTTTAAAAAGGACTCTTTAATTATGGGAGGTTAATATTTCAATGATGGTGTCACAAATACGGCAGTAATATACTCTCAGCGAGTGGGCACTTCTGCCGTAAGAACAATAAAAATCACCTGTCAGATATCCACAACTAGGTTGTGCATTTTATTGGTTTTAATTATTACAAGGTTGTGCTGCGTTCTGAGTCTTATACTATTTGACTTAATCATCTCTAAAAGGTAAGAGTTACTTAGAAAGCAAAACTTCAAGACGAATCCTTGTGGATGGAATCAAAGAATCAATCTCAGAGAATTAGAAATGATCCTGTTCTGCAACCCTAACTCAATTCTTGGCCACCTCTTAATTTTTTCATAACCCAGCTCCGGGTAATTACTTTCCATCTGCTCTTGGTTCGACACTGCTAGGTAATGTCCCGAATATTTCCAGTCACAATCAAGGAATTTATATCAGACGATAATTTCTAAAATTTCGAGAAAGAAATTCACAGGTGCTGCTTATGTGTCAGATGTAATCAGAAAGGCAAATTGCTATCTAATTTTGAGGGCATTGTTTTAAAAAATGATGTCTTTTATTTCCTCCAGATATTTCAGGATATTAGTAAATATTGCAAATTTATCAAGGAGAATCATGTTGTTCACTGTTTGTGCCATGATTTTTTTTTTCTCCGCTTCTCAAAGAAATATATACTTTTTTTCCTCTAAGGATGGCTCTGACACAGGGTTTTGATTTACTTAGAAGTAACGCTCAAGGCCATGTTTTAGTACTATTCACATTGTGTTGGTAGTAAAGCACTTAATGGAAGTTCACGCTTACATTTTTTTTTTCGTTTTTGAGAATAAATTCACATTCTAGAGAGTACTGATAGATAAATAAATAAAACCATCTATCTTCTAGCCTACCTTAAAACTTGGAGTAGATGGTCATCCAGTAAACCACATCGGTTTGGGTATCAGAATAAAATGTTAATGAGAAAGAAAATTTAGATTATTGTGTCCCAAAACTTTCGTTTTAATTGTATTAAGAAATAAAATGTTGCATGCCCGTATTAGGTATTTTATGAATCATGGTGTGCCTTAACTCAAATACGATTAACTCTTTAGGACAGAAACTAACAATTGCTTACAGTCCAAAATACATTTACTCATCAAAAAACAGTTTTCTAGCACTGTAAATCTTCTAAAATAGGTCTACAAGTACTTTTTATATTTACTAGCATTTGTTTTATAAGACCTGAAATTCTTAGAAAAACTTAATAGTTCCTAAATATTCTCAACATTCCTCGATCTACAAATATTTGCTTATATTGGCATTTAGATTGTTCCTGTATATACATCATATATATGTGATATATATACCACATCCATATACACTATGTGTTACAGTTAAGGCAACACACAGGGCATATGGAGCTTTATATTTAAAATCATCGCAATAAATAATAGTATCAATAAATATTAATAATCCCTTAAAATTGTGGCCAGTTGATGGTATGGGCATCTTTCTATTCCGACAGATTGAAAAATATTTAAAGACCTGAGATGATTCTGTGATATTTTTTGAGTACCAGTGTATTATATTATGAACACATGCTTCATTTCTTCAATAAATTAGTGGGACCCATATTTCCCATAATATGATTTTATATATTAAGAGAAGGTGATTAAATCTGGGAGTGTTATCGTTGACGGAATTGGTTATGTGCAAATTGATGCTTAATGCAAATATCAGTTTTTAAAATAATAGTTGAGGTCTGCATTTTAATTGGAAAGATACCCCCCAAAGAGCTGCTTCATAGCCTGTGTTCATACTCCTAGAGATATTATCAGGCTGATAAATAACAGAAGAGTAGTTCTCACCGTGAACAATGAAGGTAGCCAATTTCTTAAGTTAAAAACGTTGACAAGAAGATGGGCAAAGAACTACTGTCCCCTCCTGAACCAACACTGCTCTTTTCTGTTGACTCTTGAATCTTCTCCATCCCGTCATCCATTCATTTGCATTCACTTACAACCAAACTCTTAAGTGACTTGTTAGAAACGTTTAAAAGACTAGGCACAACATTCACGTTTATTTCTCATGGGCCCTTGAAACATGCCACCATATTTCTGATCTGCTACATTAAAAGAAGTAACTCACTTCTGGTTCACTGGTCTAGAATCCATAAGAAAGAAAACAACCTACATCCGAAAGTTAAACTCAGTTTTGTTAGATCGTAGAGATTTTGAGGTCTCCTTCAGTTTCCTTCTAAAGAATGGACACATTTGAAGCAACTCCCTGTGACAGGTCAATTCTGTTCAAGCCAACCACAAGTATCAATGGCCTGGTAGAGCAAATTTCTCTCATGACCTCTTTCCTCGAAGTCCCGGTAATAGGACTGTCACTTGGGCCCCTGCCATGGGTATTCTAAGGAAAAACTGCTTCACAAGGAAGCCAAGGCCAAGCTCTGTGAATGATGCACAGTGATAACACATCCCTCGTCAGTCACTTCTGGCTCCTTTGAAAGTGAAAGCCCAGAATAAGAGGCTGTGAGCCACACCAAAAAGCTAAATAAATACCAAGCTGAGGCACCTTTGGGATAGTTTTCATATACCACCAATTCAGTAGTACACTGATCTTATGTTTTATTTTTCCAGTACTGTAAATCTCCTAAAATAGAGCTACAAGTACTTTTTATATTTAGTAGCATTTGTTTTACAAAGGCCTGAAATTTATAGAAAGATTTAATACCAGTTTCACAGTTCCTAAATATTCTCAACATTATTTGATTTACAAAGATTTATTTATATGCACCTAGAATGTTCCTGTAAATGCAGCAATAGTTAAAACCACATTTTCAAAGGATTGTTAAAGTAATAGAAAGCAAAGATCTAAAATGCATCAATTTTATTTACATAGTACTTTTCTTCTCTTTGGTTAAATTACCTTTTGGAGATAATGATAAAAATTTTTTTACATATCCATTAACATCTCTTTCCAAACGCCTCATTCATTAATTTTCTACCAAAGAAAAGTTGCTTTCTAAGCTATCTATCCCAATGACTCTGATCTTTTAGTTAATGCTGCATGTGGATAAAGTGCTTTATCATGGTTAATGAATTTTTCCATGTAATAATGCCTTTAAGTTGAATAAATAACATTATCCTATTACCATTAATAATAGCCCTTACTGTCAGCAATGAACAGTATGAGTATATATCAAAACTATTCTAAATGTTCTTAAGATACATTTCATTATTGCCTTTTGTTTATCCTCATTTTGTTGAATACATTTGCTGCTTTCAAGTATTCATTAAGGACCTACTGTGCACGAGGAATACTCTGATTTAACTGGTCTAGACACTGGTATTTTTACAAATATCTCCAGGTGGGGCACCTGGGTGGCTCAGTGGGTTAATCATCTGACTCTTGGTTTTGGCTCAGGTCATGATCTCATGGATCATGGGATCAAGCCCCATGTCAGGCTCTGTACTGACAGCCAGGAGCCTGCTTGGGATTCTCTCTCTCTCTCTCTCTCTCTCTCTCTCTCTCTCTCTCTCTCTTTCTCTCTTTCTCTCTCTCTCTCTCTCTCTGTCCCTCTCCTGCTTATGCTAGCTTGCTCTCTCTTTCCCTCTCTCTGCAAAATAAATAAATAAAAGCTTAAGAAAAAAATCACTCCAGGTGATTCTAATATGTGTAGCCTTAGTTGAAAATCACTTTTCGGAAAGCTGGGAAGATTTCACAGCAAAGGTGACACTTGACATAGACCTAAAGAGAGAGTAGGAGTTCCCCAGGGGTGGAGGTATGGAGGGGGCTATATAAGAAGAAACAAGGAGGCTTGACAGGCAAGCACCCTTGGCAGGATCAGACCATCTTCTTTAGGGAGGTGGGAAAGAAAGTGACCAGAGAAGACCATAAGGTATGGTTAGAACCACACAGAAAATAGCTTTGAAAGCTATATTGGGTTTTTGCATGTTACTCAACTGGAGCCACTATATCTTAACATTTTCAAGTAGTAAGACAGTACAACCTGACCTGTGTTTAAGATGTAAAATCTGCAGCATGGAAGATGTGTTAGAGTGTGAGAACTTTGAAATTGGCAGGAGTTCACATCATTCAGGCAAGAGATAATGATGGATTGATTGTCCCAAACTGACCTCCATTGTAATTTGGATCACCGTAACTTTCTTTTTATACATGTTTTTAAATGTTATCAATCATGACTACAAATGTGTTAAATTTGTGCTCAGAAGAGGAAAATAATATCCTTGATTCACAAGGCATGTAACAAATTTATTGGTACAAAAGAAGGAAGAAGAATTAAAACACAACAAAGACAGCATTTACTACCAAGTGTCTTTAAGAGAAAAAAAAAACCAATTCAATATTTACTCAATAGCTTTGAATCAATCAACTAATCTGTAAATGCACCTGCTGTTAGAACTGTGGAAGAAATATTGTGCTTAGAGACAAGATTTAGGACCAGAACAAGAAACTCTTTTACAGTTGATTTGTTGTTGTTGTTGTTATTTTTTTGTTTTGTTTTTTTTGTTTTTTTTTTTTTTAATAATGACTAGTTGTCAGGGACTGAAAGAGATGCAGATTTGGGTGGAGGGAAATGGGGGAGAAATCACCTCGCCAACTGCAGTGTATTTGTGTGTGTTTAACCCTTAACGAATTCTGCATTTTAGGGTACTTGAGGCTGACTTGCACATTACAGTTTTAAAGTTGTCCTTTTTCCATTGTAAATATTTCTGTGAATACTACCAGTTGGAAATTAGAACAGTAGAGTACTTTTCTGAATCCAATCCTATTTTTATTTTATACCGTATTTCTCAGATATCTTTAGACCAAAAGCCAACAGCAGAAAATAAATAGTTTATACCAGTTTCATAGTATGTGTTTGGGTTTTGTAAATAATTTTAACTCAAATAAAATACTACTCTCAATACGCCCCCCCCCCAAAAAAAGTTCTTCAGACTAAGAATACCAGGAATAAGGAATGCAATTTATAATGATAAAGGGGTCAATTCATCAGGAGGATATAAAATTGTAGTATTGATGCACCAAGTAACAAAGCTTTGAAATAAATACACAGAGCAAAATCTTATTAAACCACAATTATAGTCACATTTCAATATTCCTCCCTCAGTAATTGGTAGAACATCGACAGAAAACCAGTAAGGATGTAGAAGAGTTGAGCAATAATTTTAACTTGATGTAATGGAATATTTGGAACACTCCACCCTACAAAAGTAGAATACCTATTCTTTTTAAGTGCATATGGAAATTTCTGCAAGGTATACCATATTCTGGGACATAAAGCAAGTCTTGTTAAACTTAAAGGATTCATATAAGGTGTGCTCTCTGATTACAAAGGAATTAAATTAGAAATGATTACAGATCTTTAGGGGAAAAAATATTCAGAAGCAACACGTTTAAATAAACTGAGCCCAATAATTAAAGGGAAATTGGAAAACATTTGAACTGAATGAAAACTAAAAACAATATATCAAAATGCATTGGCTGCTGTTAAACCAGTGAATAAAGAAAATTCTCTTACATCAAATGCCAATATTAGAAAATAGGCATGATCACAAGTTAATGACCTTAGCTTATGTCTTTAAAAAATGGAAAAATGAGAGCAGTGAAGCTAAAAGTCAGTAGATAACGGGAAATAAATTAGTGTGGAAATCAAAAAAAAAAAAATGAAAATACTAAAACAGTGGTGAAAACTGGTGAAGGCCAATGGTGAACATTTGGAGCCAGATAATTCTTCCTTCTTAGGGCTGTCACGTGAATTGTAGAATATTTTGCAGTCTCCTGGCTTCTACCCAGGAAGATGCCAATACCATGTCCCACTTCCTGGTTGTAACAAGGACTCAACTGGAACTACTATATCTTAACATTTTCAAGTAGTAAAGACGGTACAACCTGACCTGTGTTTAAAATGCAAAATCTGCAGCATGGAAGATGCTCTAGACATTGTCTAGAAAAATGTCTCTAGACATTGTCAAATGCCCTATAGGTGAGAAGGAGTAATGGTGCCCCCTGTTGACTTAAATGGATAAATTTTTTGAAAGGCACAAACTACTAAAACTCAAGAAGAAATACATAATAGCCTGTATCTATCTATTAAAGAAATTAAATTTGTGGCTAAAAATATCCCAACAAAGACAACTCTAGTCTCCATTAACTTCATCGGTGAATTCTACCAAACACTGAAGAAAGAAATGATACTGATTCTACATGAACTCTCTTGGAAAGTTGCTAGTTGGGGATGACTTCCCAACTCACTCTATAAAGCCAGAATGACCCTTATATCAAAACCAAGGACAATATAAGAAAACTATAGACCAGTATTCTTCATGAACATAGATACAAAAATCCTAAACAAAAATTTGGTTAATGGATTACAAGGTATTGTGAAATGATAATACGTAATCAATTGGTGTTTACCTCTGGAATGCAACATTGGTTGAATGTTCAAGAATTAGTGTAATTCGCCCCATGACCACACTAAAACAGAAAAACTCTATAACCATCTCAATAGATGCAGAAAAAGCATTTGATGAAATATAATCCCAATTCCTGATTTACAAAACTCTGGGCAAACTAGAAATACAAGAGAACATCCTTACCTCGATAAAAGTTATCTACAATATCCCTAAAGTTAACACTGTACCTAATATAAACTTATTCTACTCAAGCTTTTACTAAAGGTTCTAGCCAGTGCAATAGAACTAGCAATACATACATACATATGGAAAAATAGCACCCTGATTGGGAAGAAAGAAGTAAAATTTTATCCACAAATAGCATGATTATCTACACAGGAAATTTGATGTTGTCTGTGAAATAACTACTGGAAATATTAAGTGAGGTGAGCGAGGTTGCAGGATTCAAGATCAATATAAAGTACTCTTGTGTAACTGCGCACGAGCAATGACCATTGAAAATTGAAATATAAAGCAGTACCAGGTAAAATTGCATAAAAATATGAAATGCTTAAAGATAACCCTAAAAAATATGCAAGACCTGTATAGTGAAAACTATAGTACAGTGGTGAGCGAAATTAGAGACATAAACAAATAGAGAAATGTATGGTTCTCATGGGTCAGACATTTCAATATTATTAAAATGTTTATCTCCCGAAATTTATCTGTACGGTCAAGACAGTCCAGCCACTTGGGAAAATAGTCTAGTGGTTTCTTCAAAAGTCAAAAATACCCAACAATATGAGCCAGCCATTCTACTACAAGGTATTTATTCAAGAGAAATTAAAAACATATGTCTGTGCAAGACTTGTACATTGTGAATGATTATAGAAATTCTATTTGTAATAACCAAAACCTAGAAACAGCCCAAATATCCACCAACAGATAAAGGGATAAGCGAATTGTGGTGTAGCTATATAATGGAATACAATTTAATAATAAAAGGAATGAACTTGATGAGCACTGAGTAATGTACAGAAATGTTGAATCACTAGATTGTACACCTGAAACTAATATAATACTGGATATTAACTATACTGGAATTAAAAGCAATAAAAACACTTTAACAAATGAATGAACCATTGAAACAGCAATACCATAGATGAATGTCAAAGTAATTACAGTGTGTGGAAGAAGCCTGTAAGACAGAGTGAAACATACTGCCCAATTTCACTTATATAAAATTCTAGAAAATGTACGTTCAACTTTAGAGAAAGGATCTCAATCAACAGTTGCCTAGGGATGGGTGGGGTGCAGTGGAGGTTGAGTGGAAAGGAGCAAGAGGGAGAGATTACAAAAGGACATGGTGAAGCTTTTGAGACGGTACGTGTGTCCTTTATCTTGATCGTGGTGATGGTTTCCTGGAGATACAAATCTAGCTTTCACTTTATATATGTGAAGTTGAGAGTATTGTTGTGAGGAGAAAAGAAATCAAGAAATTCCAAAGTACTAAGTAGAATGTAATTTCAGAGTTTAAATATAAATTTTGTCTTTGATGAGATACAAGATAGGGCAGAATGTTGAGGGTAGACGAGTAACTTTATACTTGATAGTAGGCTTTGAAAAATGATTCTGTGAGGACAACCAGCAAAAATCATTTGTATGATCATCAGACCGTATGCCATAGATGATTATTGAACCAAATAATGCAAATACATTTTTTATTATTTGCTGGACTTCTAAAGCTTGTTAAGTAAAACCCGTCTTTCATTTGTTATCTTTTAACCACCAGATAGACCAAGAATCTGGATGCACTGCTCTTTCACTGACATTTTCAATTCCCACCCATCGTATTACCATATTGGTCAATGAACTCATTTAAAAAAAAAAAAAAAAAAAAGGTCTGTATCTGCAGGTTGTTCAGCTTTAAACTTTCTGGAATTCTGTAAGGAGTTTTGCACAATTAGTAGCCCAAAACGTGTGCATCTTCTGATAATGCGAATTAATAGTGGATGACTCACTTCCTTTTCCCCCTCCGTCCTGCTCTTGAAGCTCTGCAGGGGAGGGAGACCGAATACAGAGGGACCTGAGCAAATGTGTGTTCTCCAATGCGTAGATTCCTGCCCTGGAAGGTCTACAGGACCCAGAACCACCCCATTGATATTTCAGGCAGAGTAGAAAATGACCACCAGATAATGCCAACCGCCGCAGAGAACAAGACAGAGTTACACCATGAAGACAGACCCGAGAATCCCCAACTGCCAGTCAGTCAGGTTCACCTCAGTTAATTTGTTTGCCTTCTAATAATGCCAGTGTGTATTTTGTGGGTTTAATTTCTTGGGCCCCCTTTCTGCTGTTTTACGTGGGAATTTGTGGTGTATGTGTGCATGTCAATGGACTTTAAGCCTCACCCGGGACAAAAATTGTTTTCAGCATTTGACATATGCTTGTGGGTATCCACATTACAGAGAGATTGCATATGCGCTGCTTGGATTTTTATAGTTTTCCAAATGTGGACGAAGGACTAAATAGTTAGCATAAAACATGTAAAAAAATAATTCCTCATTGGTTGTTTACAAGAAATAACTTCATGAACAGCACTGTCTTTCCACGCCAGGCAAGCCCAAAACATTGACATCCATAATGCAGCCTTTGAGGTCTAGAGATGTCTTGGGCTCATCTGACTCCCATCTTTAGGTCTGGTTAAACGTTGGTTCGCCCTCTGTCAGGATGACATGTCCTAGGTGCCTTAGGGTAAAGCCTTCACGCAGTGGGCTCACAGAAGGCTTTTTGTACCTCCTGGCTAATAACGCAATGGTCCTTTTGGCACCATTTGGGTGTAGGCTTACTCTGGTTGTGCCACTGTGATCAAGTTATGGTGGGGGACATGTATACAGTCCTCCACCTGCCCCTGATGGTGATAGTTTACCATATTGTTTCCTAAATGAACCTGATCAGCGTTGCTTGGTAAAACACCTATTTGATGAGCTCGCAACACTTTGTGACTAGGCTTGATTGGAACTTGCCAATTCAATCCCTTAGGTGCTAGTATAGCTCTTGGGCCTTCTTCAAATATTTATTTCTACTGCTATGCATCTCTCTAGGTTGCTATGTTCGAATCTTTTAGTAGGAATTATTTAATTTGGGCTTTATTATTCTGTCCTCTTTGAGCAATTTATCGTTAGTTTAGGGGCACTAGAGGCACCTAATCCTCTTCTGGTCGATTGGCGAAGCCCTTAGATATTGTACAGTGTAAATGCTTCAAAAGTCCTTATACCAACTGGCTTTGGCAGTCGAAGATAATTCTCAGAAATGATAAGATGCTTAGAGTGTACAGATGCCTGGTTGGCTAGCCTCGAGAAGCAATCATTCCTCGGGTGTTAGCAATAAATATATGAGCTAAGTGAGAACTCTACCCTTTCAGTCTTGTTCATTGGTCAGAACCTGTGGTTAGTTAAATCCACTAAGGGTTTCTCACACTCAACAATTAAGTAAGCCCAGGTCTTTTCCTCAGTAATTTGTTTATTCAACAAGTATTTATTGAGTGCCCACCAAGTGCCAGGCACTGTTCTTTGAGAATACCACCATGACCCATGGAGTAAAAGGCCTTCTTGGAATTTGCATGCTAGTGGGGGAAAGGCAATAAACAACATAAACAAGCAAAATATTTGGTATGTAAAGGAGGTGAGAAGGCAGAGAAAGGCTGAAACCTCAAGCAGAGAATTTTTTATTATTTATTTATTTAATAAATACGGACACAGAGCCCAACGTGGGGCTCGAACTCGCAAACCGTGAGATCATGACCTGAGCCGAAGTCCGACGCTAAACCCACCAACCACCGAGGCGCCCCTTTTTATTTTCTCCTGGGGACCCCGGAGAACCACACTGTGAGGGCGACTTCTGAGGAAAGACCTCTGTGTTTGTGCCCATTGTCTGGTAGTGTGGGATTTTGTGACCTGCGGAGATGGCCATTCTACCAGCAATGCTTCCAAGTCCCCGTGTGGGACCTCCCTTGTGCTCTGTTCCACTGCCTGAGCCACAGGCACAGGTGGGCATCATGGACGGGAGGGTCCTGTCACACACGGTGCCAGTCTAGCCCCCCATTACTGTTTCTCCAGGGCTCCTGGTTCTGCCAGCTGCCTCAATGAGTTCAGACATGATTTGCCATGTCTTCTCTGAAATCCCTGGTCCTGCCAAAGATGGAAGTTTCTGGATTGCTTTCTTTCCACCTTGATCTGAAATATTTGGATTTGTGTGCAGTGAGGAAACAACGTGAGGTTGGGGGGGGGGGGGGGCGGGCACAAAAGTCTTTTAAAACCACATCAGGTTCGGGGCGCCTGGGTGGCTCAATCGGTGAAGCATCCGACTTCGGCTCAGGTCATGATCTCGCGGTCTGTGGGTTCGAGCCCCGCGTCGGGCTCTGTGCTGACAGCTCAGAGCCTGGAGCCTGTTTCAGATTCTGTGTCTCCCTCTTTCTCTGACCCTCCCCTGTTCATGCTCTCTCTCTCTGTCTCAAAAATAAATAAATGTTAAAAACAAAAAAAAAACCATATCAGGTTCTTTACTGAGAGAGGATAAATGAGAGCACCTCTTACATCGTTGTTAGTTACTAATATGTGTGGGTTTGGAAAAGGCCACCTACCAGGCAGGATGCTACAGAGATGATGAAACTTTTGTTGGCTTTCCTTCACACTTCCTTCACGTGTTGACATGTGATGAGGCAACTTGTTTGGGGGCTACAAGATAAAACAGTTATCCAGTCTTGAGGTAAACTTTACAAATATTCCTTTACTCTTGGGTTTCACTACTAGCTATCCGATGAGGGAGCCAATGTTGATCCTCAGTAACACAAGACGCTGAAAAGATTTTCTTCTTTTGGGCTGCATCTAAATCCCAGAGTCTGTTCTCGTGGTTGATGAGCTCTTGTTTTGTTTTGTTTTGTTTTGTTTTTTTAGTGCCCTCATCAAAGTGCTGAAAATGTGTCCCTTGTATTCAGTTATGACCGTTTAAGGTAATTACACAAACATAGGTCAGAAAATAACTTGTGTGTGTCCGTATTTAAATACAGCGTGTCGTACTTACATCTGTCACTAAATAAGAATGTAGGCTTCCTGTAATGCAAACTAGCAGTCATATTTATTTTAGAACACTTAAAACAGGTGTATTAGTTTCCTAGAGCTGCCATTACAAGTTCCACGAACCGGTGGCTTAAAACAGGAACGTATTGTCTCTCAGTTCTGGAGGCTGGGGGTCTTGAAATGGAGGCGTTGGCAGGGCTGTGCTCTTTCTAAAGTCTCTAGAGGAGGATCCTTCCTTGCTTTCTCCTAATTTCTCATGGCTGTCAGAAATTTGGGGCATTCTTTGGCTTGTAGACACATCACTCTGGTTTCTGCTTCTGCAGATCTTTCTCCTGTGTGTTGTATTTGTCTTCTCTTCTTCTAAGACACCAGTTATATCGGATTAGGGCCCGCCCGGATCTAGTATGACCTCGTCCTAACATGATTACAGCCGTTAGAGACCCTCTTTCCAAATAAGGTCAAATTATAGGTAATTGGGGGTTGGGACTCCAGCGTATCTTTTTAGAGCACAACGTTCCGTCCGTAACAACTAGTATCTTAATTGATGACCCTGTTGAACAGCAGACTATTGCAGATTTTTAAATAGGTCAAAAATGTTATGATACCCATTTGTAGAAATTAATAAGGATTATTCTTTGATTTGAAATCCTTGGACTTTAAGTGAACTCCATGTATCTTTGAATAGTAAAGGTTTTACTAATTGCCAGCGATAGATTCAGGGTCCATAATTCCTCAGGGAGGTCATAGCCGTGCACGCACTTGGAACCAATGGGAAAAGAAGTTGGCTGTTCAGATACGGAGAACTTGGGACCAGTGTCTGCTTCTAATAGAAATGCTAAGGACAGGAGAACAGCCAGCTTGTTTTCTTCAATAAAACATACCCTGTGTTTTATTAGCTTGTTTTATCAAAACCTTAACTATAACTCTTTTTTATATGAATAGCTTCCATATGAATATGTAATTTTAAAACAGAAAATGAATTATTTCAATAAGTTGATTCATATTTTCCCTTCTCAACGTGCAGTAACGATCGCAAGATAACAGTAATATATGGGCAACAGTTGAACTATAGAAAACATCTGTATGGATATCCAAAAGTTAGGATTTCTGTTTCCATTGTAAGGTCAATAGTTACACAAGTAAAGCAGAAATTCGGTCACTGGCCTTTCCAGCTGACAGTATTAATCACATCTCCAGACTTTCTGTCATTTCGGCTCCACTGGTAGATAGTTGGTGGTGGGCATAGAAAGCCTTCTGTCCATTTCCACATCTGACTATGATTATTTCCAAAATTTGCCTGGCTAGTCAGAAGTTCAGCTTTCCCATATATCACAGCTGGGACATCTGCTCACACGTACAGACTAGGTTTCTGTCTAGAAAGCAAATGCATTTCCATCAGCTCTCACTTTGAATCCGATGCCCAGGGCCCGGGAATGCTCTTTGTATCGCCAGACTCTCTGAAAAACGATCAGTGGGAAATGTGGATTTTCGTAGGACCGAGAGAGTTTCCGCAGAAGTTATCGGGGTTTTTGCCTGCCTTTCCAGCCTGACCTCCCTCCCTCAGGCCCACATCCATACCCGGACTCTTGTTTCTGGAACTTACCCTTGAAGCCCAAGGGAAAACATGCCAGAGTAAACCCCAGGAAGTGTGATCTCTGAAGGCATGCCCCTTGTGTGAACCAGAGGCAGACATTCGTCTCTGGCTCTGTGACAGCAGCTGTTACTCGTGACAATGAGCCGAGAACAGCACAACTGTGCATATAGCCTTGCACACAAATAGATGCATTTCCATGCTTTACAGCAGGCATGACAGCTCAGATAGGGAGAGGTCCAGTTTCGGGCCAGAAAGCATCCTCACTAAGGATTCTCTAAGGGTGTCCTTCCCCCTCCCGAGTTTTTGTTTTTTTTAAATGTTTGTTTATTTTTGAGGGACAGAGAGAGCACAAGCAGGGGAGGGACAAAGAGAGAGGGAGACACAGAATCCGAAGCAGGCTCCAGGCTCTGAGCTGTCGGCACAGAGCCCGACGTGGGGCTCGATCTCACGACCTGCGAGATCATGACCCCAGCCAAAGTTGGACCCTTAACCGATTGAGCCACCCGGGCGCCCCCGCCCTCCTGCGTTTTGACCTCCATTTGTGCCTACCCAAATTATGCAGAAAAGTTCATTTCAAGCCACTGGACGTGACTGACAAATCAGTTAAGACGTGAAATTTCTTGTCCACTTTGGTTTCGTTAAAAAAATATATATTTTTTTTAGATGTCCAAATACTCTGGAGAATCAGGATGAGTGTTAGAGTCTTTTGTTACCCCTGCTCCCTGGAAAATACGTTTTTAATGCCTGTCAGCTGTACGGATGAAAGCTTAACTCATCAGGCCACTTCACTTCTAAATCTTTAGGCTTCAGTATTGCCTGGGAATCTTATCCTTTGACAACTTTTAGCTTTACAGAATTTATCAGTTCTCTTGACTGAGACTGGTTCTCTTTCTTACATTTTATTTCTTCAGATTTCCAAACATGGGTGCTTTCCACCAAGATGAAAGGAAACACCCTGGTGTGAGAGGCTCCCTCCGGTCCCCCCCCCCCCCCACCTCCGGGATGAATTCCGGTTCCCTCCAGAAGCTTCTCTCACACCTTGAGATCTGGGATGGCGTTTGAAAAGCTAGATTGGAGGGAAGAACCGTTACTCGTTATTCAGAATTTACTTCTGGTACCGAACGGTATTTTTAAAAATGACCCTGAAGTAATCGTAGCATTTGTATGTTACCAAGTAGAGCTCACGTGTGTAAGTATGTTAATATTGAACAGAATTTTATGGTAACCAAAATCCATAACGCTTCTTTACTGACATTAGCAGGAATAGTCTCTTTGAGATCTCCAGTGTGAAACTGCATATGGTGACATTGTCGGATTTTGTGTTTTTGCATAAAAGTGGCATATATTCCCTAAGATGGAGCTTTGCCGGGGAGGGGGGCGGGGGCTTCAGTTTGCTTTAATGTAAAACTTCTGAAGTGGCAATCGTCTCCTGTACGGAATACGTTTTGACTATTAGTCTTAGCTTGTAAGAGTAATTCTGAAAGCGCAATCCGTGTCAGCTTAGAGACCACCGTGAGGGTCACAGATAAGGGAAGAAGAGGTCATTGCAGGATCCGGCATATTTTTAAATTATTTCCCTGTACAAAGTGATCTTATTTACAAGGACTTGGAGGAAGAAATCATTCACTTAGTCGAATCAGTGTCAGAGGTACAGAGTCGTAATTTTAGAAGCAATTTTTCTTGAGTTAATAGCCTATAAATTCAGAGCGAGGATCTTCATCATTTTACTACATTCTCCCAGCTCACGTTTGGATTTGAAGGCCAAAGTTTACCGAAGCCCTCAGGAATATCATTTCGGAATGGTCTCCCATGGTAAAGAAGGACTGGTGGGGAACAGGGCTATCATAAACGGACCCCCCTTTATTATAACTGCGCCTTAATGTCTGACTAATAACTCTTCACCACTGAGACTCCTAACAGAAGTTGCAAAACACCTGAATATCCATTTAAAGAGCCCATTATGGTGCCTCAGGTTATGATGTGAAGCTGAAAGATTTTGTTACCTGCCGTAAAAGCCACTGAAGCAAAAAGTTAAGTAGAAGATTGTTTATCAGGCAGTTGTAAAAGGGAGTTAAGGATTGAGCTGGGCAACAGCTTTCCCCTCCCTTTATCCCTCTTTTGTCTCCTTTTTATGGCATTTTTTTTCCCATGCAACGTTTATAGGTAACATATATGTCATCGTTCCCAATAGAACTCCAGGTCTTACCTTTTACTACTAACCTGTCACCAGACTGTCTCCGCCACCCACCGCACCCCACAGCTATTGGGTCTTGTCTGTCACTGAAGCGTTTGTGTTTGCAAGGGAGAAGTAGCCGCTTCCTTGTTACTTTTCAGCGTTGCAATTTGCTTTCTTTCCCCTTTTAAAAGCTATTGCACGGAGACCTGCCACCCAAGAGCATAAACATCATCTCCACCTACGTGTCCTGAGTAACTTGAATTTCGCTGCCCTGGGGAACGTCCTGCTTTTTGTGCAGAGGGACTTGGTTAAAAATGTCACTTTCACTGTTTGAGAATTTTTCAGAGAACGCGGGTCCCTAAGTGTACTCCAAGTGCATGTAATTAGCGTTAACAGCATGTTCTTGGTTTCCTTTTAGAGGATTCTGAAAATAAACAATTTGGTCAGTAATACGTGTAGTTGGTGAACCTCCCTACTATCTCCAAATGGTGCTCTGTACAGAAGCCCCCAGCAAGATGTTAGGAATGATATGTTAGGAATGAGATGTCTTTTTCGTGCAGCGTTTTGGGAATGTCACAGAGCACCGTGTCACCTTCATAGACCCCAGGAATGAAAGGAGCGATACCAGACCTTTCATGAAACCTGTTAAATCAGAGAGCTGGGAGAAAGTCGTGTTACAACAAAGGCAGACCCACAGTCTACCTTTATTTAATTATTTGTTTTGATGTGTGAATACAAGGCTTTGCCTTGCAGTTTTTCAGTTTACATATATATATATATATATATATATATATATATATATATATATATATATATATATTTTTTTTAATATAAAATGAGATCAAAGAGTCCCAGAGAGAAAGATGGATGTTTTATGTTCCTTATTGCATCACACACGTGGTTGGTCATAATATCAGAAACATGCTAGTCATAGGGGGCCGAGTTCTCCGTATCGTTCCCTGTTCCCTGTGGTTGATAATACGTAGTAAACAAAACAAATATTTTCACGTTGAGAGATTCTGAGGCAAAGAGCTTTAAAATCGGTTTCTTTACTGCAGGAATTCTTTCCGAGCCTTTGCTATGCTAATAGGCATTATAAATCTCCACGAGGGGAATAAAACTTATTTCGCCAGGGAACTATTTTTTTGCTGGGCTTCTTTTGAGGTCATGTTCCATACATCATATTTTCTTCTTATTTTAGACCAAACTGGAGAGTCAACGGTGGGTACGTGGAGACTTACTTACATGAGAGGATTGAGGGTCACTGTACCTTATAGACACAGGTCTTGGTGTGTGTGTGTGTGTGTGTGTGTGTGTGTGTGTGTGTGTGTGTGTGTGTGTGAGAGAGAGAGAGAGAGACAGACAGACAGACAGACAGACAGAAATTATCAAGTGAACTAATGAATGCCTCAAAGATTCTCTTCTGTGTGTATGCTTCCCTGATATTTTCTGAGGGTTCGTCTCTGGGACTCCTGGTTACCACCTGAGGACAATTATTATGCATATTTGAAACACAGAGCCTTCATTGTCTTTCAGGAGGTACCCTAAGGCAAAAGAATAAGAAAACCCTCCTTCATTGTGTTTTGCCAAAACCTACTAGGTTTTGAATACAAAACCAATTTGAAACAGATGAGTAAATATCCGGTTGTCCCTTCTGAGCAGTAAATGCATTGATATCTATTGATAATCTATTTGCCTAATAAAAAAAATTTTCCAAAGCATGTATGAATTGTAGTTATGACATAATAATACATTTAAAAGCTTCTTTTTTCAATTGGGCTATACTTCTGATTTTTCATTAAAATACTTAATAAAACTTTGATACCTTTGGGGGCGCCTGGGTGGCTCAGTCAGTTAAGCATCAGACTTCAGCTCCGGTCACGATCTCATGGTTCATGGGTTAGAGCCCCACATCGGTCTCTGTGCTGACAGCTCAGAGCCTGTAGCCTGCTTAGGATTCTGTGTCTCCCTCTGTCCCTCCCCTGCTTGTGTCTGTCTCTCTCTCTCTCCTTCAAAAATAAATAAATGTAAAAAAATTTAAAACTTTAATGTCTTTAATACTTGATAAAACTTTAATGATTTTTTTAAATGAAAAAAATAGGGTTTATTTACAGAGTTACATGATTTTTCAACATTTATTTTTTTAAACTATCCTTGTATCTAAATGAGAATGAGCTGGGGTGTTTCTTATTTCCCCCTAAAAACCTATTACAAGAATGCAGGAATGCAAGAGTGTGTATATACCTGCAGCCAGGCGCACACACGGGCACACGTGTCTTCTGTTGATCAATTTACAACTTGTCTGCAGCTCAGCAGAAATCTTAGGAGATTAGAGCGAGTTTCTGGAATTGCCATTTCTGAGGAGTCTGAAACTTAATTACATGGGAAGGACACATTTCCTCTGCTTTAAGGAGCAACACATCTAGTTATGGTGAGAAACAATCATTTCCTAGACAGGTGCAAAGCTCAGATCCCTGGAAAATGCTCACAGTGTAATGAAACACAGAAGAGGAAGATACAAAACTCTATAAAGAAAGATTCCATTATGTAACGGGTGCACAGACCAGAATGAAAGCATACCGAAATGCTAATAAGGTTATCATCCGTTGATGGGTCTAAGAACAATTTTTAGTATTATTTTTCCTTACACTTTTCTCCTATTCCAAATTTCTGCGATGGGCCCTTGCTCCTCAGACAATAAATGCGCCCCTCTCGTTTTCACTCCCCTCTTCCAGCAGCCTGGCCAGTCAGGAAGCCTATTGTGTGACTAGAGAGGCACGTTCAGCACCTCTGCATGAGGTAGACCCCAGCTAAAATCATTGCAAAAGAAATACCGGATATTCTGTAGATGCATAAGAAGAAAGAGGGAGTTGTAAAGTAACATTCCATCAATTTGACCCTTTTGAGCTTATTTCCTATAAAAGCACCTGACTTCATTTTCTGTGAAAATATATAATTCATACAAGGCTGTAAGGAAGAAATTGAATTTTTTTCCCGGTGTGAGAAAGTCTGTATGGAAAAGAAAATTATATGAAAGGAATGCTAAATGACAATGATGTTATGAAGGCTAACACCCAAGCAGGGAGAAGAAAAAATTTCTGAGTATCTATCTCCCTGTCCAGGTTAGAGTGAATTGTAACTGATAATCTGCTGTTGGACATATGATAGTAAAACAGCTTACCAAACATTTCTTATATACATATTCAAATAAATATGTGTGTATGAATATATATGTGTGCATGTGTACATATGTATGTATATCCTGCTCCACACTAATGTTTTGTATCTCATCAGCTCGTGTTTACTTTCTCACATTTGTGGCCAATTAACCATACTTTAACATACTGAGCTTCTAAAATTATTTTACTATGATCACTTTTTATTTTATGTTTTAAAATAGGGCAGCAAGCGAAAACACATATAGTTACATCGAGGGAGACATTTCCAGATTTATTGAAAAATCTCCTGTGAAACCTAGGTGGGAAGAGTTTTTTAAATCTTTAGAAATAAAACATAAAATGCCTTTTGAAGAAGATCTTAATAAGGCCGGTGCACTGGTGACGGAGGGAATGATTTCCATCTTTTAAAAGAAAAGACAGTAAGCTTTCCCCTTGCCGACCCTGCCTCTTCCTTCCCCCACATACTTAATATTATGCGATGCAGTCAGCACAGGCTAAGGGGACCCTTCCTACTGCCCATCAGATACGTAGAATAAATAGTCTCATGGAGATTCCAGCTGTAGAAGGCGCATTGGATCCCTAATGCCGGAGCAGGACTGGTCCCTCTCGTTTGCTTTTAAGTTTAGGTTTAAATGACCTCCATGTTTTACTTCCACAGAATCCTCTAAGATGCAGCTTCAGCGGGGCCATTCCTATCATTAAGCCTAAAATATTGTTGAATGAATATTCGGTGTCTCTCCTATTGCCAAAAAACAATCAGGATGATCTCCTTCTAGAAACACAAGCTTAGAATAAGAATGAAAAGAGATTCTCCATTATTGCCAATGTGCTCAATATCACAGACCTTTGTGGTGTAAATCCTTATGTCAGGTGTAGCCAGGGGGCTTGGGGGAATGTGAATTACGTATTTTTTACAAGATGTTGACTAAAGCTGGAAATGCTATTACAAAACTTATTTTGCAGCAGATTGATTTTTATTTACAACTTTTCAAAGGTGAAAGAATATTGGTCAGATGAATGTAAACACGCAGTGAAAATTCCTTTCTACCCAAGCATGCTTGTGAGTTCTTTCAGATGGCTTCTTGGGTTATATAAATTTAGTTTGAGGTCATTATATGGATAATTTGTTACTAAGTAAAGTAGTTTGTCAGGTTACGAGACATTAATCTTCCAATAGGTCTTTAATTAGGACAGATGCACTAAATAATTCATAGCAAGACTTGGCCTGGAAACATTTATAATACTCAATTATACCATTTTACAGGGAATGGCAAATTGTTTTTGTGTAGTCTGGAAATTGTGGGACTTAATTAATTACCTTCAATGTTTTAGACATCTGCTCTGCACTCTTTAAATGCATTAAATTGGCAACTCGTGAAATGGCTAAAAATAGTGTTCAAATTCCCCAGATGGTAAAGGGTGAAGATCAACCATGACAGGAAAAAAAAAAAAAAAAAAGGCCACTGTGTGGTGTGCAGGAGATATGAAACCAAATTACATATCCGGCAAACATTTGACTTAGAAGACTCTCAAGTGTATAACAATTATTTTTGAAAGAACGAGAAATTTACATGATTTTTAAAAGCTTTTACCTAACATTTCTTCCCGGGGTAAACAAATGGGGAAACCGGGCAGTTGTAATGGCAGGAAACACGTATCAATCTGTGCCGTGCAAACACCTCTGCGGGAAATTTATTTCTGCGCAAACAAATAACTTTGCCCCCATAAGTTGTATCAAAGGCGTGACAAAAAAAATAAGTACTCTGGAAGCATTTGCAGAGGTATTTTCATGTCATAGATCTTAAAATGATGGAAAGGGGAATTAAGAGCTTATTCCATTTGTAATTAGATCACAGAAAACAGATGGCAATGGCTTTGCACTGAGTAGGAGGATGCGGCCATTTAAGTAAACAAAGGAAAAAGCCATGTTCATTTCATTTTTCATCCTAGAAATTTCTCCAAGAAAACCGTAGTTCCTTGATCCTCTGCTTACGAATACTATGTGGATCCATTACAGAGGAACTTAAGCAAATTCTGAATGCTCTAAGTGGGGAGGGGGCGAATTTGCAGATAAAGGGGTCCCCTCTTATGTTGCTGGTAAGACACAGCACAGAGCAGCCTCCGTCTCTTGGAGCCCAGATTCCCGCAGCTTTGTAACAGAGCATTTCTCCTAAGGCTGGGCAGTTTCTCCAGGGTTGTTAGGAGACATTTTGTTCACATGGACAGACAGACCCAAGTCCTCCTCTGGGAGTCACGCTGGCTCAACACCTGAGGGTAGCTTGGCGGCAGATGTGTTTTCTACCTGAGTAGCTCCTGAATAGTTGGGGAGAATGGCGTTGACTATTAACAGGCTCAGTGGATGGACAGAGCTTTGTCACCAAATCACGCAGAATCTGGATGAAAAAATACAGTGCAAGCCACGTGCGTGATTTAGAATTCTCTAGGAGCCACATTTTAAAAAGTAAAAAGAAACAGGGACAATTAGCTTCAAGGATGGATATTTAATGCAATATCGCCAAAATATTTGTAATTTCTATTGGTAGTCAGTATACGAATTATGATGCGATATTTTACATTTTTAAAAAAATGTATTCTAAGCCTTCAAACGCCAGTGTGCATTTTACAACACAACTCAGATGAGCCACCTTTCAAGTGCTCCGTGGCTCATGGTGGCTGGTGGCTACCATATTGGGCCACGCCGCTCTACGTAATGATCAAGGGTAACAAATTACATCCTCAACCATGATGGGGGGTAGCGTGGTAACATGTACAGAAACCCCAGCGCATGTGGTGATCACAGTGCCTGGAAGAAACAAACTAGTGCTCATTTTAAATGCCGGAAGAATCCTACTCACCTGGCAAGCCCCAGCGTAGTTTTCTGAGAGGGCCTTCCCTTCTTTTCATCTGCCCCTGAGACAGAAAGTTGAACCACTTTGTTTTCCCTGTTTCCCTTTGGTATTGACAATTTTTTTTTTTTGCTATTTCTGTGATGTCATATAATAATAATTATTATTTTTTTATAACTTTCCCCATTGCAAACTCTAAGGTTTTTGAGGACAGGGTCAGTGTCTTGTTCATGCTGATTTCCTGACATGCAAGGTGTGTTCCATAAACATTTGTGAGCGGTCCACGATTCAGATGAGGAACCATGGCCAGAGTGCACATATCAAGGCAGGCAGAAGTGAGAGAGAACAGAAGAGACTGGTAAAATGGGGAGTGGGGGAAAGGAGAGGGGAGCGGGAAGAAGGGGAGACAGACAAGGGATGGAGAGGCAGAAAGAGGGGGAGAAATACAGGCAGATTTGAAGGAAGAAGCTCATCCAGACTTACACACCATCTGCCCCACAATCTCTCCACTGGATCACTCTGCTTTGCAGGACAAAGTCCTCTTTGGGGAGCCAGACACAGTATGGTTTGGGAATGGAGTGGAACCATTTGCATGTATGATTGCTTAACAGTGTGCGGTATATAAAGGGAATGCGCGACTCTGTTGTTCTGGTATAATTACTTTATTAGAAAAAGAACAACATGGGGCACTTGGGTTAAGCATCCTACTTTGGCTCAGGTCATGATCTTGCAGTTCACGAGTTCGAGTTCCGCATTGGGCTCTGTGCTAACAGCTCAGAGCCCTGAACCTGCTTTGGATTCTATGTCTCCCGCTCTCTCTGCCTCTCCCGCTCTCTCTGCCCCACCCCCGCTCACACTCTGTCTCTCTCTCTTTCTCTCAAAAATACACATTAAAAGACATTAAAAAAAAGAACAACAACAGCAACAAACAACTATGTGTTGCTGTACACGCTTGGGCATGTTCTCCCTAGACCAACTTACTGTTAATACAAACCTAAACAGTTTTTGACCATGTTCAATTCAGATAATTTGATTAGAAGTCTGTTTCTTGACGGAATCAATCTTTTTTTGTTTGTTTACTTTCACAGGGGAAAGGTGTATAAAAATAAGGATTTTGGAGTTGTGTATGACTTTAAAATTAGTATCTTTTAGAATTAATATCAAAGGAATACCTTCAGGCTTATGAATGTAAAAGAACCTGTACAAATTCGCCACTGCAGCTGTCTAGGCTTGTCATTATTATACTACTCTTTGAGGCTGTCCCTACTAAAAACAAAAGCAAAAACAACAAAAACTGGACAAGACAAATATCTAGAATGCAACTTTTTTTTTTCAAGGTTAGCCAGCAGAAACTCAAAAGAAATGGAGGGAGGAGAGATAAAAAGGGGAGAGAAGTTAGGAATTTTACTTCTCCTTCCATTCAGTTTAGCAGAAAAGCAAAATTAATCCTGTGATAGCAGTTTGTTCCATGGGCACCAAGAACAGCTCACTGCTTCTCTGGTATCCTGAGCACCTCTCCCGTAGAGATAGTGGAGACTTGGTTTTCAGAAATTTGTTTACTCTAAAGGGAAATTTCTTCTTTCTTTCGGTTTTTGAATTTTTTTTTTTTTTTTTACGTTTATTCTTGAGAGAGACAGAGGCCACATGAGTGGGGGAGGGCCAGAGAGCGAGGGAGAGGGAGAATCCCAAGCAGGCTCTGTGCTGTTAGCACAGAGCCGGATGTGGGGCTCGAGCTCACAAAGCTGTGAGATCATGACCGGAACCCAAACCAAGAGTTGGACACTTAACTGACTGAGCCAGCCATGCTCCTCTAAAGGGAAATTTCTGTTCCTTGCATCCTCTGAGCTCCTCCGTTAGGATGGTTTTTGCTGAAGAGTCCCCCCCGCCACCACCACTGCCACACCTTTGTCCTATTGAAAATATCCAGGGAGCAGCATTATCAAGAAAAAGACATATTTTGCACTCCCACTGTAATCCTCTCAAGCTCCACATCTTATTTTCATGAAGCCAACCAGTTGTTTCTAATACAGTGCATTAGATCTGTCACTGTTTTTATTTAAAGTAATTAGAGAAAGGGAAACTTAGCCCTCAGAAAAATACAAGTATATAGAAGTAATTTTAACTTTTTAAAAACATTTTTTTTTTAAGTTTTATTTAAGTAATCTCTGTACTCGAACTCACGACCCGGAGATCAAGAGTCCTATGCCCTTCCAACTGAGCTAGCCAGGTGCCCCAATAAAGTTATTTTAACTCCAGTGGAGATCAAATGACTCTAACTAAGAAAAAGGGGTAGTAGTCTTACCTACTGAGAACAATTATGAGCAATTATGAACAATTATGAGTTTTCCAGTATGGACTTTATTTCCGGTGAATGGTTATAGCCAATGCTTATTGGGAGTGCACTATGGGCCAGGCACTGTTGTAAGTGCTGAACCTGAATTAACTACACTTGACCCTTGAACAATCAAGGGGTTAGGGGCCCTGAACCCCACCCCCCAAAAAGAGAGTCAAAAATCCTCAGGTAACTTTTGACCCCCAAAACCTTTAAATAGCCTACTGTCAACCTGAAGCCTTACAGGTAATATGAATCATTCATGAACACATACTTTGTGTATGTCTTATATCCCGTATTCTTACAATACAGGAAGCTGGTGGAAAGAAAGTGTTATTGGAAGCAGTAAGGAAGAGAAAATATATTAACAGGACTGTACTGTATTTATGGATGCTACAAGTCTTCGTTGCTTATATGACGAATCATCTGTTTATTAGTACCTACCTCAATATTGTCTTGATACAGAACATACCAGATGTTATATGTATACTGAGACTAGACATCAAAAATGAAAAGATTATGGGAAAGAGAAATTCATATTTATTTACAGGTATGATGATTCCTGCACTGCTAGTGAAGAGGTAGCACTATGATTGTTTTATGGTAGCCTCGTGTAATTGACATGTAATTCGCTAGCCTATACACTAATGAATGAATTGTTATAAAATTTTTAGGGCATACAATATTATAGCCATTCGTAATACAGCATTGGAAATCTTAACATTCATTATCTCTAGGCTACATGGTTCGCCTGTGGGTTTTTTTGTCCCCCAAATTATTATAGACCTCAAAAAAAATTTCCAGTATATTTATTGAAAAGTATCCCCATATAAGTGGACCCATCAGTTCCGACACACGTTGTTCAAGGGCTAACTACATTTGGATTCTCAACATCCCACTTAAGGGAGGGATATTGGCAGAGGGTTGGATGACTTGTCCAAGGTCACACGGCTGGAAGGAGGCAGAAGTTGGCTTTGAACCCGTGCCAGTACCACCCCTCTCCACAGCTTTCCCCTAATGGGTATGGAACGAGGGTTTGTGGAGACTGAGTCTGTGCACTTGCTTAGGTCATGGTCACTGATGGACCGGGCATGAAAAAAATGCCTCTCCCATGGCATAAACCCAGGTGGGTGGCACGGTGCTCAGGCCACCAACATGAAGGCTAAATGGTGACAACAAATAGATGGGTCAGTGAAACCTGATGCCATAATGAAAAAAACTAACTCAAAAGGAATTCTGCTTCCTAAACAAGTCCCATAGATCCTTGAAGACAGAAAGTATGTCCATTTTTTTTTCTTTTCCTTTACATTTTTCCTTAACCAACTTGAGGGCCGGATGCAGTGCCTTGCACAAGTGAGTTAGTAAGAAGTGTTTGGCACACTGAACTGATCTCTGCCTTAGTAGCATTATCTTTAATAACCGTACCCTTATATATGATTAAAATCAGCTATATATTGAAAGCATAGGTGAGTGAATAAACATATATGTGATATCTATTTTCACTTTGTTTAGTTGACTTTTCAATAGTCTAGAATTAAATATATATTTAATTGATTATATATAGCTATTAATTTTCATGTTTCTTACAAAGAGGATAAAGAATAACCCAAGACATAGAAATACAATTCTTTTAAAATATCCATGTGAGGTAGGAAGGTTTTCCTTGTATATATTACACTAATACTGACAGCACTTACTAGTTATTATAATGGATTGTTCATTAAAAGTATAAATTTTTCTTTTAAATAGTTTTAATTTTGGAACTAGAGAAAGATTAAAGTACATGAGTTAAAATAATGACTAGCTACTTAATTTGGCTTACTTTCTCTATAATTACTAAGTCAATACTTTCTTATATCGGACTTATCTTTTTCTTCTTCATGAGTTGAACGAGCTATAATCGTTTCCATACAAAATCTTTTGATCTGTATATACCTTCTGGAAAGTTAGGAAGTATTTTATGATGTGTCACCAGTGTTATTTCAAAAACCCAAAATTAGTGGTAGGCTCACATATAGGGAAGACAGAATCAAGTCAGTGAATTATCTTATATTGCATGTCTTCTGATAACGTGTCATCAGAAGTCACTGCATTTTAAAAAAATGAACCACATATATAGTGGAAATTGATCTCAGCTCCTGTCTGCTCTTAGTGAACATGCCATTATGCTTATTTACTTGCTCAAAAACTTTGGACGACACTAAGCGAGAGTAGAAGCCTTTTTCCTAGGGTGGGAAAAACAGCCTTCTGATTCGCTCTACTTATCCTAAGCATGGCTTCCTACTTTAGTCATTACCCAAATATTACACATCTGGCTCTTACGGTTCTTTACCCGTTTCATATTAGATCTTAGATTTCTTCATCCCATTATCGATCTAAAATGTCTCTAGCTCTCTCTCGGGTACAGGAAGAACATGGCCACGTGTTGCATCAGATAATTCCTATTATTGAAAAGCTGTGTTCAATCTAAAGTGACCTTTTCTTGTATTTATTTTCAGGCTAGCTTTACAGCCCACGTTAAATTGAAGCTTTTGTGCAGGGACTGAAAAGCATGTTGTTGTGTGGGCCGTGGCACTCTTGGTGTGTTTGCTCAGGGAAGTCCGCTATCCAGACAGCCGCTATTCAGGACGATCTGGGCGTTTGGCCGGGCGTTCGTTGCTGCTTGTTGCTAAGTCAGCAGCAAAGGGGAAGGCATTATGTCTTAATTTGGACCATAAAGAGTGATGGCGCAAGTGATTTTAGGCTTAAAAAAAAAAAAGCTCATCTGCAAAGAGGGACTCTGTGCTTTCACAGTCAGAACTCACAACGTTAGCACTTTTGAAGGTGTTGGATAAGAACTTTGTGGGGGGAGGGTTCAGCGTCAGCATTTGGACTTTTCCCAAAAATAAATTGGACAATATTCGCCATTTGGTTTTACTTTAACTTCGGTGATCCTTTATGATAGTATGTGTTTGTAATGACAGATTCATACTGTCTGTGGGATTTGAGCAAGACTTAAAAAAAAAAAAAAGGGCTGATTAGTATGTTAAGCTGTGTTGAGAGTTTTCTGGGAGAGTTTCATGGGAGGGCCCATGTCACTTCACTCGGAGAAAATGCCCAAACGGTAAGAGATTAACTTTCTTAATTTGTGTCCTATTTCCCCCTGTGTTGTTCATTCGCGTACCTTTTCAAATATGTAGTTGCATGTAGAAGTTAAAAGAAAGCCTATTTCGAGTAATAATAGTAAATGATCATTTTTAAATTCCCCTCTGGTTAGAAAATGGATTTCTCAAATTTTGCCATTAATGTCATGCTTCTCAGATTTATTCTGGTTTCAGTTACATGCGTTATTTTTTCCCCCCAAAACCAAACAACATCATTTGAGAAGCTTGAGTTACGTGATGAGAATGCCAGGTTTTACTAAGCCCGGGAGAATTCTGGTTACTGAAAACAAGACAAAGACCTGCACCTATCAGAGCGGTGGCCTGGTAGTGGCCCCACTTAACTTTCTGGCTGTGAGTGAAGACCTTCTTCACACTCCCAAACATCTGTTGTACACGTTCAAGTTCAACGTCAAGTTCAGCATCCCAGACGCATTAAGCAGCTGTATTGATTTTTTTTTTTCTTTCGACTTTCTCATCTTTCCCTTCTTTCGTTCTCTTGTCGTCTGGGTCTCTGAAACCCTAGAACAGTACAAGGGGGAAACAGGGCCATGTTCACGGGTGTTCTACCTGTATAATGGCACCGGGGCTCCCACTCAGAAGGGTCCCACACTCGGTTGAACGCTCGGTGGTGGTTGTCTTCAAATTCTACGTAACTTTTGAAAAAGGAGCCCCACAAATTATGTACTGGTTCTGGGAGGAAGCAGAAGGAGCTGCTGAGAAGGCCCCGAGTCCTCCAGAGTCCCTCACTCCATCATCGAGAGTTTCAGTTCTGAGTAGCTAGTCACTAGTCCGGATCCAGAAATATGACAGCAAATATTTATGTGAGAAGCACTACGTATCACAGGCTCCTCGACTCAGACAAATGATCAGAATCGCCAGGGATGAGTCCTAGGAATCTGTATTTAAAAAAAAAAAAATTTTAATGTTTATTTAGTTTTGAGAGAGAGAGAAACAGAGAGAGACAGAGTGTAAGCTGGGGAGGGGGCAGAGAGAGGGAGACACAGAATCCAGAGCAGGCTCCAGGCTCTGAGCTGTCAGCACAGAGCCCGACATGGGGCTCGAACTCACGAGCTGTAAGATCATGACCTGAGCGAGGTCGGACGCCCAACCAACTGAGCCACCCTGGCATGCCAGGAATCTGTATTTTTATAGACTTCCTGTGGTTCTCAGGTCACGAAGGGCTGACAGCCTCTGTCTGATGAAGCACACCTCTGACTCAACACACATCTGTTGCTCCGTATTGACTGACTCAATACCAAAGGAAAGGAAACAAAAGAAAATAAACTCTATTACCTTCAGTATGCTTTATGATACACTGTCGTAGCACGAAAGGACTGGTTTGTGCTAAAGAAAGAGAGCCCTCTGTTTGATTTGGTGGAGGACAGTGATGTCTTCATTTGGGGCCAGGCTACTTTAAACTACTTTTTTGAGAGTTGTTATTGTCATTGATTTCTGCCACCACTGTTAGAAAATGGAATGTTTGCGGTAAGCAATTATGAGTGATCAAGCAGCTGTTTCAAGCAAACACTGCCCCTGTCAGTGATTTTGCAAAGATCAATTACAATGATAAGGATCATTGTATTAAAGTCAGCTGACCTAGCCATCAATCACGGTTTGGAAGGGAGCTTTGGCAGACTCTGGAGTTGAGTGGTTAAGAGTCTGCACTTTGGAGGCAGACAGGCTCTGGTTGAATCCAAACCCGTCTCTTAATGGACCCTGGGCAATTTTTTAATTTTTTTTTTTCCCGAGGCTTATTTTTCTGTTCTTTGGGAGGTTTTGTTGTTGTTGCTGTTGTTTGGTTTTGATTCATTAATAAGGATATTGATAGACTCTACTTTATAGAGTTATTATGAGGCTTAACCAAGATAGTCCAAGTAAAAATCCTAGCACACAGTGCCTGGCACATAGTGTGAGCTTAAAGGTATTATTATTATCGAGAAAAACTTAAAAATTTATAAGGGGTGCTTGGTGGCTCAGTCGGTTAAAGCATCTCACTGTCGGTTGCAGCTTAGGTCATGATCTCCTGGTTCGTGAGGTTGAGCCCCTCGTGGGGCGTCAGGGCTGACGGTGCCTTGCTTAGGATTCACTCTCTCTCCCTCTCTCTCTGCCCCTCCCCTACTCACATACATGTTCTCTCTCTCTCAAAATAAGTAACTAAACTTAAAAAAGAAATGAAGGTTCGTGAAGACTTAAAAACTAAAGCCAAACTGAAATCCTGTAATCAAATTGCAGGTCCTTGTCTAGTTTTCCATAACTGCGCCTGATGAACTCATGAAGTCAACCCCAAAACAGAGACCAACTTCAATGTAGCAGGCACACAGCGTGAAGCTACAGGAAAGACAGAAATACAACGTCAAAATGGGTTTGGCATATTTGTTTTAACAAGCGTGATGATTAATTTTACGTACAAACCTATCTTGGCTATGGTACCCAGTTCGTTTAAATGGCAGTTGAAGGGCACCCGGGTGGCTCAGTCGGTTGAGCGCCCGACTTCGGCTCAGGTCACGATCTCGCGGTCCGTGAGTTCGAGCCCCGCGTCGGGCTCTGGGCTGATGGCTCAGAGCCTGGAGCCTGCTTCAGATTCTGTGTCTCCCTCTCTCTCTGACCCTCCCCCACTTGTGCTCTGTCTCTCTCTGTCTCTCAAAAATAAATAAAATATGAAAAAAAAATTTTTTTTTAAAAATAACAGTTGAGATGTTGCTATGAAGGTAGTTTTTAGATGTGATGAACCTTCAAATCAACAGACTTGGAGAAAAGTAGATTAGCCTGCATAATGTGAGTGGGCCTCGTGTGATCAGTTGAAGGACTAAAGAAAAAGTACTAAAGTCCCCTGAGAAGGAAGTCTGCCCCCAGACTGCCCTTGGACTCCAGACTACAACATTCATTCTTCTGTGGTCTCCTGCCTGCCGGTCTGCCCTACAGACTTCAGACTTGCCAGCCCCCTACAATAGCATGAGTCAACTCCTTAGAATAAACCTCTGTTTATCTAGCCATCCCTGCCTCAAACAAAGTGTAGTTAACTTTTCCGTTTTTATTTTCGCAAGGTATTAGTGAAACACAAATAAACTGAGCATTTGGCGCATGAAGTAAATCTTTTGGAGTGAAATTACCTTAAGGCAGGGCTTGGGTATTGAATCTGGACTGTGACATCAGGCGAAGGCATTTTCCTGCAATAAAGAGTTGCACATCACCAAAGAATAGGTGCAGCCATTACCTCTGTTTAAAATTGAGGCTCTTCTCAATCACCGTTTAGGGCTAACCCCATATGCGTTGTTCTGCTCTGTGCTTTGCTGAAGAAGCTCTGAAATTCACAAGTGCTTCTGGGCAAGCAATATTGATACAGAATTTTGCCTTTCTATGAAATGGCTTGGCCGGGGTAATTATTTATCTGAACAGGCTGATGCCTCCAGCTTAGTGCCTTTGGATTCCTGGGAGACCGGAGATGGGCGTGATTGACAGATCGCTGAAACTCCGTCACCTGGGTAAAACCCTGCTGGTAATGAAGCATTCATACTCAGACCTCACCTTTCTGGACCTGCCAGGCTGCATTTGCTGGCAGCAACTCTGGAAGCTTTCCATGGGAAAATGATGTTTCAAAGGTGCCAATTACAGCACATATGTATTTCACCTTGAGAATTTCAATTGGCAAAGATAATATCATGGGTTGCCCTTAGAGTTTTGATGGGAGGTTCATTTGTACTAAGAGATCTGATCGAAATGCAGTGATTAGCAGAGGCTTTGGAACACAGTGCATGAAAAGCAACAGGGGACTGTTTCTTTAGAAGCAGGTCCTAAAAGACCGTTTACCAGCGAGCTGTCAGCTAATGTTTAAAGAATAGTGGTGTGCACACCCACCCAGCGCAGGGGAGAGTCACAGGGCCTGTGAAGTGGCAGGGGTGAGGATCAGAGAACGGGGTCCCACGGCTGGCAGAGGGTGGTGTCCTGTTGAGGAGCCACCGCTCTGGTCTTCCTGGTTCATTTTGGTACAGTGGGTGAGGGTGGGGGGCCCCGTACCCTTCTAGCCCCTTCAGGGCCCTTATAGACGTTGCTGGTTTTTGGTACGATTTCTGTCCTCTGTGCTGCCGAGTTGTGTCCCCAATAAACATGTGTCTCGGGGCACACAAATAACTAATGGTGTGCGAATAAGCATGTTCTTCTAGAAACCGACTGGATTTTGACTCCTTAGGGGAACGTTGTACGTACATGTAAATTAGCCTGTTCTAACCCATGATGCTGGCCACCTAGAAGTAGTTTCTTTCGTTTTGCACCACACAGGAATTGATGGGAAGGAAAACTGAACTCTCTTCCAGGTTTTTGAAGCGACGCCTTCCCACCGTCTTCTCCTGCTGTATCTTAGAGCAGCTCTTAGGCAAAATTATAAAGCAACCTGGGTAGCAGAAGGAATCCTTATAGAAAGTTCCACCACGGGCCCAGTGTTTTTCATGTGTTATTTTCTTTAATCCTCCCAAAAATCTGGGGAAGGGTGGATTGAACAAGAAGCATTTTTATTTCTCTCTTCTCTGGAAGGAACTGACATTCTGAGATGTCAAGTCACCGGTCCCAGGTCATCGAGATAGGTAAGGCTCCAATGCCTTTGCCGCTTTCCCTGTGTTTACATACATATACCTTTTCCATTCCTGCAAGTACAAGTTCCTTTCTCTCCGGGTGTCTCTGTCTCCCTCTGTCTCTCTTTGTCTTTACGTCTCTCTCTGTCTCCCTCTCTTTCTCTCTCTCTCTTGCACACACACACTCCCCGCCCCTTTCTATACTGTTGTACTGGGCAAAAACATCTGATCAACTCGTTCACACTCAATTGGTAGAGGCTTAATATACTGTGCCTTCCCTGAGCATTTTAATATAAAAGGTCAGAAAGAGGATGAAGCTTAGTCGAAAGAATTGCTTTGTAAATGGATTTTCGAAATCTGTGGAGAATGTGGCTTTGGGCTGGAGGCTTTCTCTGAACGCCTCAGATAATCCCACTTAGAAGCCCCGCTGCCTCCTCCAGGCTCCAGTGTGGTTAACCTGTGGCTCCTTCCCCGGCTGCTGCCTGCTATCTCCTTAGCATCTCTTCACTGCTGCTCAGACTTAACGTCTTACTTGTCATACCTCGTACTTTCCATCAAGCTATCAGTGAAACAGGTACTTTGCCCAAGGCAGTTGCAACATACGAGTCAAAACAGGGGCTCCTGCGTGGCTCAGTTGGTTAAGCGGCCAACTTTGGCTCAGGTCATGATGCCACGGTTCCATGATCTAACAGTTCATGGGTTCAAGCCCCGCCTCGGGCTCACTGCTGTGAGCATAGCGCTGGCTTCAGATCCTCTGTCTGTCCACCTCTCTCTGCGCCCCCTCCCCTGCTCACACTCTCTCAAAAATAAACATTCAAAAAAGAAAAAAAAACAAAACACGCTCGTTGGATTCTTCATATAATTGTGTCAGAATTGTGTCAGAAACATTTCTGATCTTAAAACAACCCTTGATTTCACATCCTTCTCGTTGTTGAAGGCTTCTTCCTTTGGCCAGGGTGTTAGTCTGGAGGCCTGAATACTCTAGGCACCGGGCTGGATTTATGCTCTGTTTTTAACTTTTACCTGAGCAGTCTGACAAGGTTTTAGATGAACCAAGACAGACATCCACCTGTCATAGCAAAATAGGATGATAAGCACCCTCTTCCATATGGATGACCCAATTCTACTATCACAGCCCAGGAGTTGCCGTAAGAAGAAACAGAAGCCACTGGTTAGTTATTTCCAGAAATGACAGCTCAGTAGCAATTATGGAAAAACCGAGATCTTTGTTTCGGGGAGAAACTCTTGACATTCAAAGGGAAAGTGGTAAGGAGGAACTCAGCAGGGCACAACATTTCATTATCTAGGGATAACATTAGCTGGCAACTGAGTCATTCCGATAGGTTCATACAGATCCCGCCCCACTCAAAAGTCAGCTTTCTCCAGGGCCCACATCAGGGTTCCCTGTAGCAGAGATAGGGAAGTGATACACTCACCGGATCCACGCCGTCCTCAGCGGCCTTGTCACATCCCGCCTGGGGACAGGATGCAGCCTCTTGGAGCATCAGAGTCCAGAGTCATGCCTTATCTGTCGTCTCACAGCACACGCCGCCCCCCCCCCCCCACTACTCGATTTTCATAACCAAGTGTCAGCCTGACTCCTGCTTGTCAGAGACCTAAACCACCTGAGTTCTTTTCCTACAGCATGCAGTAGCGGCCGGCCGTGGTCTGCATCTCACTTCCACCGTGTCCGCTCCCATCACACCCTGGCAGAGAGCAGCCACCCCCGGGGAACTGCCAAAACATCGGCACCTCGGGATTTCTCAGTTTCATCAAGTTTGACCACTAGAAAGTTACACACTTGGAATGTGTGACTCCAGCTTCCCACGGCAGTGTCTTCACAGAGCTACGAACTGAACATGATGCCCTTGGCTTGGGTCTGGTCGATGCGACAAATGAGCTCCTGAAGAACATGCTGCTGTGTTTCACAGAGCCACTCTGTGTGTTGGGGGGGGTGGTCGGCACCCCACTAGGGACACCTGGCAGAGGCCTCTTAGTAGTTGGGCGCTCAGCTGAGCGTTGCTTCTTCTTATGGAAGGGTATGCATCTGTTTCTAAGACAATGGCGCTCTTGAGGGCGCCATATTGCCCTTTCTGCCTGAGCTGCCACAAGCCTGGGGCTAAATTCCCTTCTCAGTTGTCATGGTTTTATTTCACTTAAGCTTGGGATAAAATGATTCCCATTCTCTAACCCTCTCATTACTCAGCCCTTTCCTAGACCCGGAGCTAGACATTATAGTGTTTCTTCTCATAAGCAGATCTAGTTAGTATCCTTATTTTATGGATGAAGAAAATAAGGAAGAAGGAGATGACGTGATGAGCCCCTGTGGGCAGAATCCCACTGGGAACTTTGATAGTTGTAAACAACAAGCACGGGAATGGAAAAGTAGCAGTGAGTACTCACAGTACATACTCTGGGTCCAAGCAAAATCTTCCTGTGGTGGTTGTTATTGTTGTATGGCACTGGCAAAGCCACGCATTGTGTTGATACAGCGCTTACTCAGCAAACCAGACCCTCTAATGTCAGCAAAGCCATCATTGTGGACATGCCAGTGTGAGGGGCAAGAAAAATGTTTAACTAAAACCTTACGTTGAATTCAAAGCATCCACACTAAAAGATATAGATCTGTGTGTGTGTGTGTGTGTGTGTGTGTGTGTTTTGCTCTATTATTAGGAAGTAAAATTTAGAAGATAAGTAATTATAATTTAAGTAATTTGTTTAATACAGTACCTAAAATTACTGTCAGATAAACATTTCCTGAAAAGATCAAAATATATGGTTATTTTACATCTTCCCATTTGGATCCCTTTCAATTTCTGTAGTTTATTAGCTTGGTTCAGTGTCTTTGAGCATTAGTCAACATTTAAAATGTAGGTTTTTATGATTCTGGGGGAAGCAATTGCTTCCAAGGGAGAAAACATTCTGTAAATTACATGTAAATGTTTTTACTTGGATGAGTTCTTTTGCATCTGTGCAGAGGATCATTTTAATTTGCACAAGAATGAAGGTTTTCCGTGATTGAATGTAGTATGCATGCCTGTGTATCTAATTTCCACTTCATTTATACAGGAATCTAGCAGGCACAAGGGGCATTTTTGTTATAATGTAAGTGCTACTTAAAAATAAAATAAAATTATAATAAAAAGCTGAGGATTAGTGTGCCTTTCCTAGTTTTATTTCAGAGCTGTCCCTTAGAGTGGATCGGAGCAGATCTGAGTCATGTAATTTGGCATTATGATGGTCTAAAGATATGGACCGTAAAGACTTCATCCCAGGAACAAAACAGATGAGAAACCCAGAACTGTGATTGACTAAAAACCGCAAACCACCTCTTCTTCCCTCACAGCTTTACATGGCAGGGGACAGTGGGTTAAATCATTCTATAAATCATTCCTCTTTCTTTTTCCCCTAACGTCTGAGGTCATGTAGCCATTTTAAAAACTGGGAGTGTGAAAATCCAAATGATATAAAGGTATCAAGTCAGTTTCCTCTCGTTGTGCCTGCCATTAAAACCTTTCAGAGGAACACCCAGCTTCTAGTCTCTGTTTATTGGCAGCAAAAAAGATGTAGCATTTTGGCATTAATCAGTTTCTAGGGTGAAGACAGAGGTACAGGTTTTGCTCCATCACTGAAAATGTAATAATTAAAGGACACTGGCATGTGAATATGGGTATGGTATTTGCCTGTTCCCAGTTCAGAGCCATGAGACTTCTCTCCTGTTTATCTTATTAAATCTGCGTTATTAAATGCCCTAAATTAATTAAAGGTGATTGTTTAAGAGTTCAAACCCATTTCACCAGCCAATTCTGTTTTCAGTCTCAGGGCAGCTCCTTTTCCTTTATGGCTCCTCTGTTGGGCACAATTATATATTTAGCATTTTATCTCCATAGGCACTCCCCCCCCCCCCCCCCCCCCCCCACCGCCAGTCATTTCTTTCCTTTGGCCATCTTGGGAAATAAAGAGGTGGAATTTCCCCTGACTTAGAGCAGAGACTACTGAGGTTCTGGAGGCGTATGGGCATCTTGCCCAAGATTAGTGTTGGCAAAGAGAGTTGATTGCTTACGATTCTCCAGGGAGGACCAGCACATTTAAACAGATGTGGCTCCAGCGGGGTTGAGACCAGCGAACGTGTCATATGTTTCCTTCACATCCACTGAGATGTCTTCCAACTGTGGACCAGGTAGAGCAAAGGCCAGACTCACGTGGATTTCCCAGTCTACCTGCAGCTGCACTGCCTTGGAAAAAGGCTTGTGATTTCAGATTTCAGGCTCAGGTGGCTTCATCTCTGACATTTCGGTTAGTTACTTGCCTACAGAGTCGTCATACCTCCCACAATTAATAAAATCCACTTATCACAAACGGTTCCTCTAAAGTTCATTCACTTATTTTGAGAGAGAGCACAAGTAGGGGAGGGCAGAGAGAGAGAGAGAGAGAGAGAGAGAGAGAAAGAATCCCAAGCAGGCCCCACGCAGTCAGCACAGAGCCCAACGTGGGGCCCGAACCCCCAGAATGCGAGATCATGACCTGAGCTGAAATCAAGGGTCAAACGCTTAACAGACTGAGCCACCTCGGTGCCCCACAAACAATTTTAAAATAATTTCAAACTCCCTGAAGATCAGGTAATTGCTGAATGTGTATACAGGACGTTGCTATGAAGTCAGTCACTTTGAGATGGAACAAAAGCATATCCGATAAATAAAAAGAGACTTCCAACCTGGTACCTACTTCCCTCATAATATGGTTGGTTTTTAGTGGGCCCATCTTACCTCAGTTAAATTGTTTTATAGTAACATGCTAGTTATTACAAACACTAATCAGAGTCAACTTGATTCTTTAATATTCAGGGTTATCTTTCAGATATTGAATTAAATGACAAAAACCTAAATGTGACTGCATGACTGAACTGTCACAATATATGCATCATTTGGAGTTGCCATCTTGGGAACGAATGGAACCTTAAGTTTAGGGATGCCTGGGTGGTCGGAACACTCAGTCGGCTGAGCATCCCACTCTTGACTTTGGCTCAGGTCAGGATCTCAGTTGTGAGATGGAGCCCCGCGTTGGGCTGAGTGTGGGGCACCCTTCACCCCTGCCCTGCTCAATGTGCACTCTCTCTTTCAAAATAAATAAATACTTTAAAAAAAAAAAAAAGAAGCCTTAAGTTTTTTCACTGTAGCTTTATTTAATAATTGGCTTGGAACTCTTTCTATCCTAGACAAGGATAGACTAATCTTCCTTTTAAACCAGGATCCAATCCCTAAGACTTAGAAAACTTTGAATAACCTTTTTAAAAAGCTTAAAAAACCCTGGACCGTTCCAGTTAATTCCATAGGTCTAAATATCAACGTATTCCTTCCTAAAAGTCCTCTGCACTGCCAAAATTACTTTTATCTCTTAGAAGCAGCAGCCCAACTAGTGTTGTATAAACCTGGGAAATCTGAAGAAGTTCAGATACACACTTAAAGTTGTAGAGCCTTCACTTAATAGCAAATTTCATCATGTAAGTTTCACCCACCACTTCTTTCCTAAAAATAAAAAAAGGCTGGATCAGGATGGCAGTTGTAACAAAATACCGTACTTGGTTTTCTCTTTTAAAGTTCCTTGAAACAACACAATAAAATTTGTCAGAATTAAGCTTTCTGCTTAACAAGAAAGTGCGCCATGAAGCTAACCACAAATTCTAAGGAACTCCAAAAAATTAAAAAAGCAAACGGGATCAGATCCACAGAGGAAGGAGACTGTAAAAAAGCAAACAAAACAACAACTGCCTGATTATATGTGGGAGAGATTTACCACTGAGTGTGTAAGAGTGAATTTTGCCCAGGTTTTATGGGGACAGTCCAAACTCAAGAACAAAGCACAAGTAACGAGGAAGCTTCTTAGAGCGATGATCAGAGTGACCATATGGCCACTGTATTGGGGCCTGCTGGCCAGTGAGCCCTTCTTCATCCTTGGCTTTTGTTGCACTGTGGGCAACAAAAAATCCTGCTGGCTTCATGGGAAAATTCTACTATATGTTTAAGGAACATACACTTCTCATATTACATAAATGGTTCCAAAGGAGAGAAAATGTTAGAAAGCGTTCCAACTCATTCCTTAAGGCTAACATAACAGAATAAAGTACCATAAAATAAAATGAAAGCAGTAGTCCAAGCTGACTTGTGAATTTAGATGCAAAAATCCTAAATAAAATATTTGCAAATCGAATCCAGCACTGTCTTACAAAGGGTATTTCCCAGGAATACGGTGATGAATTATCATTGATTATTCACTACGTTACAATGTATTGGAGAGAATATCGCCACCTTCACAGATTTTTTTAAATCAAATCCATATGCTCATCTCTACAGACGCCAAAATTGCATTTGATGTAACTCAGTTCCAAATTCTGAGCAAAGCAATGACATGAGCAAGTCACACAAACCCCAAAGAAAACAAAATACACTTCAAAGCACGCTCAGAAAAGAAAGAAAACTTGATAAATGACATCCGTCAAAAACAAGAACGAAGTTTCGGAAGAATTTTTCATTAAAGTGACAAAGAGAGGAACGCGTAGGGCTCAGCCTTCAAGATGGCCTCCGCTGCCAGCATTCGTTCCGTAATACGCGTGATACGTGTAATCCCCTCCCTTAGAGTGTGGGTGAGGCCCAGGATTCGGCTGCTATCCTGGAGAATCTGGCAAAAGTGATAGGATATCCCTCCACGATTATGTGATGTTTTATGGTAAAGGGGATAGGATGTCACGCCTGGATTGCATTATGTTCTGTGACCCGGTCTTGCTGGCAGATTCGTTCTCCTTCCACTGGCCTTTAAGAAGCAAGCTGCCACATTGTAAACCGCCTCTGAAGGGGGTCACGTGACAGAGAGCCGCGGGAGCTGAGGGAAGCCTCTGGCCAACAGTCAGCAAAAAATTCTGAAGCTCTGAGCCCTGTAGCTGCAAGGAAATGAATTCTGCCAACAACTTGGGTGAGCTTGGAAGGCGATCCTTCTCCAGCTGAGCCTCCAGATGAGGATGTGGCCAGGCTCACACCTTGCTTGCAGCCGGTGAAATCTACATGCCGAGAACCCCGCTAAGCCATTCCCAGTTTAAGGGTTTCCTAATGACGCAACTTAGGGCACATTTAGTGACAAGACCGTGAACTGTGTAATTTATAAAGTGTGCGATTTCAAAAATTCTGACAGTATCCAGATACAGATACTTATGAAGCCACACCAATAATCAATAATCCAGATTTAAAAAAAACCACAGCGATGCCCCCACAGTAATCAAGATAAAAAAAAAAACAAAAAAAAAACGTGACTCTGCCCCCCCCAAAATTTTGCCTGGGCCTCTTTGAAATCCCTGTCTTTTGTCCCTCCCCTCCCACGTTGCGCCCCTCATTAGCACACAACCAGGGATTTGCTTTCTGTCACAACAAATCCTCTGCATCTTCAAGAATTCTAGAATGAACTTTTTCTCTGGCTTCTTTCATTTGACATAATTATTTTGAGATTCATTCATGAGACAGTATATATTACTAACGTACTCCCTTTTTATTGCCGAGTGGTATTTCGTTACATAGATATACCACAGTTGGTTTGTCTTTCACCTGTTGATGGACATTTGGGCTCCAGTTTTTGCCGATGGCAAATAGAGTTATGGGAACCTTCACGTGGAAGGCTTTGGATAAAGGTACGCTTTCATCCCCCTTGGGTAAATACCTAGGAGCAGAGTAAGCGGGTAATATAGTGTGTGTGTGTGTATAAATTTTAAGCAAGTGCCAAAACGTATTCCTAAATGGTTGCACCATTTTACACTTCCACAAGACGTGTGTGGGTTTCACACCTCCCCTCCACATCTTCACCAGCACTTGGTATGGTCAGTCTTTTTAACCACAGCCATTCTGGTATACAAGTAGTAATACCTCATTGTGAGTTTAATTCTGCACGTCCTGACGGCTAGTGATGTAGAGCATCATTTCACGTGCCTACTTTTCATCCATATATTTTCTTTTCAAATTCTTTGGCCCATTGTATATTGCATTTTATTTATAGCAAGTTTTGAGAGCTTGTATGTATTCTGGATGAAGGCCTTTGTCCAATATGTGATTTGCAAATGTTGTCTTTTACCTGGAGGTTGTCTGTTTATTCTCTTTGGAGGGTCTTTCAAAGGCCAGAAGTTCTTGATTTGGGTAAAGTTCAACTTATCTTTTTATTTTTATTTTTTTTTTAATTTTATGGATAATACTTTTGGGTTGTGTTTACAAAATCTTTTCCTGAGCCAAGGTCACCAAGATTTTCTCCAGTAATCTTCATTTATCTGTGTAGGTCAAAGTTTCATTCTGTTTTTGTTTTTGTTTTTTTGTTTTTCTTCTCTTCAAGGGCTTCCGTTGACCATTTTTGCAGTCAACCATTTTTGCATCCCTGGTGTTAAGTTATTCCAGCTTTTGTATATCTAAAAACATTTTCCTCGAGCCTTACTTTTGAAAGATATTCTTGCTGAATAAACAACTCTGGGTTGAACTCTGGGCTGATGGTATTATTCTTTAAATACTTTTTAGGCTCGTACTGCACTATCTTTTAATTTACATTGTTTCTGGTTAAAAAAAAAAAAAAAAGAAAGAATCCACTACCAGGGGCAGCTGGGTGGCTCAGTGGGTTAAGCCTCTGACTCTTGATTTCAGCTCAGGTCATGATCTCTTAGTTCATGGGTTCAAGCCCCACACTGGGCTCTTCACTGACAGCATGAGCCTGCCTGGGATTCTCTCTCTCTCTCTCTCTCTCTCTCTCTCTTTCTGCCCCTCACCTGTGCATGTGAACTCCCTCTCTCTCAAAATAAATAAATAAACATTTAAAAAAAAAAGTCCACTGCCATTCTGATATTTGTTCCTCAGACATAATGTCTTTTTTTTTTTTTTTTCTTTTTCTGGCTGCTTTTAAGATTTTCTTCTTATCACTGATTTTAAGCAATTTGATGACAGGGTGCCTTAGTGTAGTTTTCTTCACACTGCTTGTGTTTGTAGTTTGTTGGCAAACTGTGGTCTGTACCGCTATAAATGTTTTCATCAGATCTGGAAAGGTTTTAGCCATTTTTTCTCTTCAAATATTCTGGTGGTTCCCTCACCCTCTCTCCTTTGTGTACTCTAACTGCATGTACTCTATCACTGGAAGTGTCCTCCGTTTCCTGATGCTGTATTCTTTCTCTCTAAACAAAGCAAAACACGATTTGTTTAATTTTGAAGTGTTTCCGGTACTGTGCTTTCATGTTCCGTATTTTTTTCTTTGGCAGTGTCTAAACTGACATTAATCCCATCCAGTGTGTTTTTACCTCACACATTAATTTTCCATCTTTGGAAATTTTATTTCAGTCTCTTAAATATCCTCCATGCCTCTCCTTCACATGTTCAGCCTTTTAGCTTCACAAACATATGGGACACAGTTGTGAGAACTGCTTCACTCTCCTGGTCTACTAATTCTTAAATGTGTGCTGTTCCTGGGCTACTAATTCTAACATCTGTGCTGTTTCTGGGTCAGTTTTGATGGATTGATTTTCTCCTCATTCAGGGCTGTATTTTCCTGCTGCTTTGCATGCTGTATAATTTATTTCTAGATGCTGGATGTTGTGCATTGTATCTTATTGATTGCTGGATTTTTGAATTCCTGTAAATATTCTTAAGCTTTGTTCTGCCGCATAGTTGCTTGGAAACACTTGGATCCCTTTGGGTCAAAGGAATTTTCCCTGTTCCTGAGGCAAGACCCTCCTTCATATCCTAATCGATGTTCCTGAATTATGAGGTTTTCTAATCTGGTTGTTGAGGACACATAACCCCCTGGAGCGTGTGGGCTTCTGGCACTGTTCACTCTCACCCTTTGGGCTGGCTCTTTCCTTAGCCTCAAAGAGCCTTCTCACACCCACGTGTCATCAATACTCAACAGAATTCTCCAGGCGAACCGTCTGCAGATTTCTGGAGTTCTCTGTGCTTTTTCTCTCTGATATGCTGCTCTCAAGCTATGGCCATGTTGGCCTCCCTGACTCCCAAGTGTGTGACCTCAACTCAGGAGACTGTCACCTTCTTCCTGGGTTCCCCTCTCTGCGTAATGCCCAGAAACTCTCTCCAGCCAGTGATCTGTGGCAGTCAGAGTACCTTCGATAATATAATTTTTAAAAAATTTTCTGAATCAGAAAATTTTTTTTAAAAAACCACCATAAGCAAATATAAGGGACAATAAGGAAAAATAGATGTTACATGTTGGCAGAAAAAAGATTAATATTGAAAATATACAAAATAGGGGCTCCCGGGTGGCTCAATCGGTTGGGCGGCCAACTACGGCTCAGGTCATGATCTCACAGTCTGTGAGTTTGAGCCCCGCATCGGGCTCTGTGCTGGTGGCTCAGAGCCTGGAGCCTGCTTCCGATTCTATGTCTCCCTCTCTCTTCCCCTTCCCTGCTTTCTCTCTGTCTCTGTCTTTCTCTCTCTCTCTCTCTCTCAAAAATAATAAACATTAAAAAATTTTTTTAAAGAAAATATACAAAATACAAAGCAATGAGGAAAAAATAACCCGATAATAATGGTCAAATTCATAGAAGGAGAAATATATATGGCTAAAGTACCCATAAACTTGATCTGTTTAATCACCAACATAATCAAAATGAGGTATAATTTTTTCAGTTATCTGATAATAGAGCTCAAAAACGATCAATAACCTTCGGTGTTGGCACAGACATGTGGACATATCAAAAACGATCAATAACCTTCGGTGTTGGCACAGACATGTGGACATATAGAGACTCACAGAGACTGTGGAGAGTACTGTGTATTTATTTGGAGGACCTTGTTGGAAGAAAGTTAAGCGATTTCTCTTAAAAGGTTAAATTCATGTGCTCTTTGACTTAACAGTTCTAGCTGTCATCCTGTATTTATTCCTACTTACATGCATGCAGACAAATTTCCAAAGAAGGACTCACTACAAATAAAATTGGAAACAACCTGAATGACCATGCACTGAGAACGGCACAATGCATCATGGTGTGTCCGTATCGTGAACAACTATAGAGCTACTAGGAAGAAGGTGTTAGCCATGTATGATCTGACACATGACTATCTCTAAAAATAGTGCCAAGTGGAAGAACCTACAGAATAAGACACATAGTAAGATCCCATTTGCGTTTTTAAAAATAACCTTACATATTCTTATGTAAGAGTATATATTCTTCCGGAGATGTAAAAAGATTGGAGGGCTGTGAGTTGAGTGATCAACACGATTACCTCTGGAAATTGGGGGAAGCCAGTTGAAGAGAGAATTTCAGACTCTGTGTAACTTCTGTGTTGCTTGAATTCTTAAATAGTCTCAAGAAGGGGAAAATGCAGCCTTGAGTTTTAAAACTGGTAGAGCTCCTGTGGAACACTTTACATTGGTTTCCATGTCTGTGGTCTGTTTGGGAATCACCATAAGATACAGGCGGATGTAATAGAATTTTAAGGGTTTTGTAAGTAGTCGTTATTCATTTGCAGAGTGTGGATTTGGGACTGAATGATGAGATTGCATGTGTGAGAAGTAATTCCATTTGAGGATAAGGGAACAAATGCGGAGGGTTTCAGGTCTTCAGCTGATTGTTAAGGACAGGTAATAATTATAAAATCTAATGTAAGAAAATTTCGTTTAAAAAATGAGAAATCCATTTCTGAACGCATTTAAGCTTTCTCCCCAGATCGAAGATGAGAGCTCATCAGTTGCAAGTACTCAGTGCTTTCCATGGTGATGGCGTTTAAATTAAAAAAACTACAAAAATCTGGCGTTTCCCAGGAAAGCAGAAGTCCATTGTGTGAGTCTTATGGCCAGAGGTGCCCGGAAAGGAAGGATGGGGGCTAAGTGTCTGTGGGGTCTCATTTTCTCCTGGCTCCGGCTGTCTTTCTAATTCTGGGTGTCTATGGAATATTTGCTTAAAGGAGAATTTGCCACGGGGGCGACAGCCCTATCCAGTGATCAGGATACTCTAAGCACCTGACAGCAAGCCTGGTCACGTTGTATGGCTAGCCTTAGGGCGACAGTGACAGGAGAGTCCGACTCTCCTCGAATGATGACACTAATCCCTGAAACCATCTTTCCTCCCTCCCTCCCTCTACTCTCCCTTTATCCCTCCTTCCTTCCTTCTTTCGCTCTTCCATTCTTTCATTCACCTTAACGACAATTTATTGAGCAGTTACTGTGTCAGACATTGTTCTAGTGGAGATATTGGAAAACCAGCAAGAAACACACCAGAAGAAAAGCCTTCAGGGAAACAGCTCTTTCCTTTTCAGAGATCAAACATCTGACTTTAAAAATTGGTTTTCCCAGGGAGAGTATTTCCTGGCCAACTGGCCGTGAATTTTTAGTTATTTTTTCTTGTGATACTTGAAGTATGCATTGCAAATGAATGAACATTTTGGTTTATACACCACGCCCTCATTGGTTTAACTAAGTCTGAATTAAATTCCCAGAGGAGAATTCTGTATGCATTGACAAAATTCGGATTAGGAACCTGTACGTTAAGCATTATATCCAACACTCCACTGTTCTAACAGCGCATTTTGGTTCCTCCTTGTATGCCATATTTTCCTCATCTCTCAAAAGCCTCAGTAATATTCTATCCTTAGTGAATGGCTCCAGTTGGCAATTAATAAAAAGGAAGAGATCAGAGAATTTGGAGTAAGGGCCAGCGCGGGAAAGATGGGGCCCTAACACATGGAGAGATCTGGAGTGGATGCCCTTGAGGCATATGCCATCTGCTCTCACATTTTTAAATTCCTTCAGATTGAGTCTATGTACTTCCAAGAACTCCTTTTAATCTGTTGCCACAACCATAATATTCCTCTCTCAGCTTCCAAAGAAACAAAACACAACAAAAAAACTCTAGGTCGCTTCAATTACTACTACTAATAATAACTGACATTTAAAAAGTACACAGCGTGTGTTATGAATTGTAATCAGTATTTTACACCCACACTCCCACACTCTGAGGCTGGTGGTGTTATTATTCCATTTTACAAAGGGGAGAGTGGAGCATTAGAAGAGTTACATAATTTGCCCAAAGTCATTTAGTTCGTAAGTTATAGATCCAGAATTTGATGTCAAAACGTAACTCCAGACTATATGCCCTTAACCACTGGACTCCAATGCCTTATTATTTAAACACATACAAAAATTCATGTGGGGGCATATGGGTAGCTCAGTCAGTTAGGCGTCCGACTTTGGCTCAGGTCATGATATCCTGGTTCATGAGTTCAAGCCCCACGTCGGGCTCTGTGCTGACAGCCCAGACCCTGAAGCCTGCCTCGGATTCTTTGTCTCCCTCTCTCCCTCTCTGCCCCTCCCCAGCTTGCACTCTTTCTCGAAAACAAATAAACATTAAAAAAATTTTTTAATTAAAAATAAAAGAAGCTAAACAGCTTAAAAAAAATCAATATAAACATGGAACGGAACCCATAAGATTGTCATGAGGATTAAATAGCACATGAAGTATTAAACACTTAGCAGGAATCTGGCTGTTGATCTCCCATCTTTGAACAAACTCCATTTAAAAAAAAAATGTGGAAAAAAAAATGTGGGGGCGCCTGGGTGGCTCAGTCGGTTAGGCGGCCGACTTCGGCTCAGGTCATGATCTCGCGGTCCGTGAGTTCTAGCCCCGCGTCGGGCTCTGTGCTGACAGCTCAGAGCCTAGAGCCTGCTTCATATTCTGTGTCTCCCTCTCTCTGACCCTCCCCTGTTCATGCTCTGTCTCTCCCTGTCTCAAAAATAAATAAACGTTAAAAAAAAAAATTTAAAAAAAAATGTGGTAACTTAAAATGCGGTGGTGTCTATCAGATAAGTTCCGAGCAGCCCAGAAGAGATGACACTGTTACTCGATGTGTTCTGTACTTATACTCCTGTCCTGCAGATTATGAGTACATTGAATTTTTTAGCATCCATGTTAAACTGCTGCTCATATAAACGTATAGTCCTCTAAAACTGATTTTTTAAACAATGAACCATTCTTAAACAGGTCATCCCCGTATTTGTGCTCGTGTAGACTTAATTTTAGTGCATTTCTGTCTTCATGCAAACTGCCATAACGAAGTACCACGCACTGGGTGGCTTATAAACAACGGGAATTGATTGCTCACAGTTCTAGAGGCTGGAAGTCTGAGACGAAGGTGCCAGCACGGTCAGGTTCCGACGAATTGCAGAATGCCAATCTCTTCGAATCCTCGCGTGGTGAAAAGCAGACAGGGCAAGCACTCTGTGACTCTGGGGGCTCAAATCCCATCTATGGGGGCTGCACCTTGAGGACCTTAAATCCTGATTGCCTCCCTATCTTGTGGTGCCGTCAGATCGGGGGTGGGGGGAGAGAAGGGTGGAAGGGTTTCAACTTAAGAACTCTGCGAGTGACTCATGCAGTCTTCAACAACTACTTCCTAGTCTTTAGACATACATTTAGACAGACATATCTATCTAAAAACGCACGCATACATCTTTGGTTAATAATCTCACTTTTCTTAGTGCATATGCAATGAATACTTCTCCATGTCACGACAGATCATTTTAAAAGGCCGAGTAGTACTCCATGGCATGGCTCTTCTTTATTTCATTCAATTCGTCACCGCACAGTGGGCTTCTCCCTGCCTCCTGAGGTTTCTAACACCCCAGTTTTAATATTGGTCGCCCAGATGACTAAATTCCAAATCTTGTCAGTTCCTAACGAAGCGATCTTGTCCCAATACTATTGTTCAAAGATGCCAGTAGGATGTCCACAAGATCCATTGAGGGGGAGGTGTTTTACAAAGCGGTGTTTACACTTCCTCTAAAGACCGCAGAAACGGATCCCACTTATTGCTAAGGACATTTATCTGCATGGGTTTTTCGCACATGATTTTATATTTACATACAACATCTGTACTGCGTTTTCCTGTATACTAGCCACATATGTGATCTCATGTAATCCTCAAGAGAAGCCCATTTTACAAATGGAATAACCGAGACTCATTTCCAACCCAGCTTGTCCAGTGAGTGGCAGAGGAATGATTCACATCTGTGTCTCATGATTCCGAACTCTGGGCTCACTTCTGGTCTGGATGATGATTATATTTTGATTCATTAGCATTTCAGCAATAGGACAGATTAGCATATCCCAGGCTGCTCAAGGCACAGTGGAGTTTTCTCATCTCACCTCACATTAATAAAAGTTATTTTGCAGGCGGAATTTTTGCAGAACCTGATTAGTTAAAAACCAATAGCCTACCTCCAGCATCAAGATACACAGTAATTGATTTTGTTTGGTGAAAAGTGCAGCTGCCGGGAGGAGCTGAGGCCAGCCTCCGCAACTACCTCTCCCTTCCCTTGTAGATGCTGAAATGCTCCCCTTAATGTATTGTCATTAGAGGTGGCAAAGTCCTTAACAGCTGTGAGCATTACAAGTGCAACAATAAAACATGATTTTTCTCCCCTGGAAAATGCCCTTGTTACAGTGCTCAAAAATGAGTTAGAGATGATTTCTTTGTCGCCCCTATGGACCTTTAACGGGAATATATTCAAGGCTTTCTGTAGCTTGCGTCCTTATAAATTTATTCTTGTCAGGTGTAGCCATGTCTCGGGCTCCCGGAGTGAAATATGAGAAAGAAAATGAAAGCAGAATCAGGTGCTGACACATTTGCCAGAGGAAGTCAGTGTGAGGGAGACGTTCCAAGGCAAAGGGGTGAGCCCAAGACAGAGCAGTGCCCGTGGCATCCCCTGCTCCCTTCTCAGTCCTGCCATTATTCAGATACCGGGAAGCCGAGCAAACGAGAGTGATGACAAGTTTGATTCCACTACCCTGCTTTGGCTCTGCTGAGAGTCATAGACCCCAAAATCATCATAAAGGCATATGGTGCCTCAAGTTAGGAGATGGAAGTCTGCCGACCGGTTTGACCTTGGCCGCACTGGAAACTCGGATTGCCTGTAAGGACCCCACAGCAGCCATATTGTAGCGTGGAAGAAGGCCTTTCCAAGTGGGCAGAGACACCATACCAAATCAGCCATGCTAGTCCCAGGAAACCTGAACTGGAAATACTGACTTCGGAGGGTGTTCTGGAAAATAGGACTCGAAAGTCTGGGAGGTTTAAAGAGACAGCTGGCGTTGTGCACTGATATTCGCTGGGCGAAGGCTAGAGGGGGTGCGTGACACGTGATCGAACTTCAACAAGCCTATTGAACCTTAAAATGTTTTATTCCAGTTTTGTATAACCTAGCTGCGATTGAAGTGTTTTCCAGGTAGACCGTGCACCTGACGCCTTTGGGGAACTTTGTTATTTTCCTGTTATTTTACGAAACCTCCAAATAGGTCACGTTTGTGTCGCTGTCCTTTGCTTTGATGTGATCTATAGCACTTCGCTTGAGTGCAGCGTGTGGCCGCTGGGGTGGATGGGGAATAAGACAGCTGAGGTCTAGTCCCTGCCTTCACTCAGAGTAATAACTGGAATGCACAGAGATGAGGGCTAGACTCTGAACCGAGGTTGGCAGGAGTTCACGGACAGGACAGTTTGACGTGAAGGGAGGTGATGTAATTGGGGGGTTCCTCAGAGCCCTGGAGGCAGAGGTGCCTAGGAAAGTGCGAGGTTAGCAGGACCCTCTGCAGGACAACGAGCTTTCTGTTCTGGCAGGTGGGGAGGAAGGATGGATGTAGGGAAGAGATGTGCCAAAACGAACCCAATAGCAGAGTGACAGATGACATTTTCTAAAGTAATAGTATCACTTAAATTTAAATGACAGTAAAGGTTTCTTGGCTAAAATACTGCATTGTGGGTGCTCTTTTTTTTTAAAGTCCCTGGAATAATAAGGGCCCTTGGGTGGCTCAGTCGGTTAGGCGTCTGACTTCAGCTCAGGTCATGATCTCACGGTCCGTGAGTTCGAGCCCCGCGTCGGGCTCCATGCTGACAGCTCAGAGCCTGGAGCCTGCTTGGCATTCTGTGTCTCCCCCTCTCTCTCTCTGCCCCTCCCCTGCTCACGCTCTGTCTCTCAAAAATGAATAAGAAAAAATGTTAAAAAAAAATTTTTTTTTAAGTCACTGGAATGCTAAAAAGAAAGCATGTCACCAGTAGTTTGCACGTTGGGGTTCTGGCCACGATGATTATTCTTTAAGCCTTCATAACACCGGTCCTGAAGTACCGATCCACACTCCAGCACAAATGGACGTCAGAAACGTGGTGCTCAGCAAAAGAGGCCAGTCACAAGAGACCACGCCGCATGACTCCAGTTATAGGGAATATCCAGAACAGGCAAATCTCAAAGAGGCGGAAAGCGGATGAGCGGATGTCTAGATGGTTCTGCGGCAGAGAATGACTGCTACGGGACATGAGTTTTCTTCTCCTGGTTAAGCCAGTTTCACTTTGAGGTTTAGACGCAAACTAGGGAAGGAGGCAGACTGCTTGGGTCGTGCCTGACTCAGCATTGACCAGGGTCCTCAGTGGCAGCGGGTGATGCTGTGTAAACTACATTCCTGGCCCGAGGTCCCCACATGGTTCCTGGGCCACCTGGAACCATCCACAGCTGCTTGGGGGAAGGAGAGCTGGCCCAGGGAGAGAGAGACTGGTTCACAACTCAGGCAAACCACCTGATCTCCTGGACCTTAGATTCCTCTCTAGCAAGTGGGCCTTTGGATTATGAAGTGGCACGGTGAGAAGTGTGCAGGATGGCAGGCAGCTGGCTGTCAGGATCCTTCAGGAGTTGACACGGACTTCGATGAGCGTATCACAGCCGAAGGCTTGGTCTTTGTTTTGTCAGGCTCTGAATCGTGATTTTGGCCAGTACTCTGAGAGATGACTCCTCGCTCAGAGGTTCACCGTAAGCATGCGCTCGGAACTTTGATTTCTATGCCTGGTTGAAATTTATAAATTGACAGCAAGAAATGTGACTGCCAAGGGCACTAAATACCCATTTCTTCCAGCCAGTGCATCCATTCTGTGTGTGTGTGTGATTTGTTGTGTTTTTTTTTTTACATTTTAATTCCAGTATAATTAGCTTACAGCATCATATTAATTTTAGGTGTGCAATATAGTCATTCAATAAGTCTACACATTATTCACCTGTATTACTACTCTACATAGTGCTTATCACGGTAAGTATACTCGGAATCCCTTTCACCTATTGCCCCCACCCGTCCCCTCTGGCGACCATCAGTTTGCTCTCTAGATAGAGTTAAAAGTCTCTTTTTTGATTTGTCTCTTATTGTCTTTGTCTGTTTGCTTTGTTCCTTAAATTCCACGTATAAGTGAAATCATATGGTGTTTGTCTTCTCTGACTTATTTTGCTCAGCATAATGCCCTCTAGAGCCATCCATGATGTTACAAGTGGCAAGATTTCATTCCTTTTTATGGCTCAGTAATATTCCTGTGTGTGTGTGTGTGTGTGTGTGTGTGTGTGTGTGTGTGTAACTTCTTCATGCATTTATCTATTGGTGGACACTTGGGCTGCTTCCATAATTTGACGGTTGTAAATAATGCTACTATACACATAGGGTTGCATTTTATCTTTTTGAATTAGCATTTCCATATTCTTGGGGTCAATACTCAGTAGTGGAATTGCTGGAACATAGAGTAGTTCTACTTTTAATTCTTTGAAGACCCTTAATACGGCTTTCCACAGTGGCTGCCCCAGTTTGCATTCCCACCAACAGTGCACGAGGATTCCTTTCCTCCACATCCTCGCCAACGCTTGTTGTTTCTTGTGTTGTTTATTTTAACTGTTCTGACAGGTGTGGAGTGATATCTCATTGTGGTTTTGATTTGCATTTCCCTGATGATAAGTGATGTTGAATATCTTTTCTTAGGTCTCCTGTCTATCTTCATTGGAGAATATCTGTTCACATCTTCTGCCCATTTTTTAATTGGATTATTTGGGATTGGGTTGTTTGTTGAATACATCGACTCTCTTTAAAAATCTAAATAAATGCCAAATTATGATCAGAAAGCCACTCAGTAAACACTTAATCATTACGAAAGGAGAGTCTGGGCTCTAAGAAACCATGGGGTTCTTTTTCTAATAATTGATTTATCATTTATTATTCCTATGACAGGACCAGCTGGGTTATGTGTTTGAGTCAGAGTGTCCTCTCCCCTAGAGACAATGGATACTTCCTCTCTGTCATTAGACTCTTTTCACCAAACTTACCAATAACCCCACTACCAAGAGATAAGAATCTTAGTAGGATTTTTTATGCTGTCTATTAGATTATAACTAACTTTTTTGCTCTTTTAATTTCTGACCTAGGAAGTAGTTTACTTGCAAGCTCCCTTTTTGCATAATCTGGTCTTATTCATTGTATGTAAATTATTTAGTTTACCTTCAAGAATTTGGAGAGAACTTTACTGTCTACACATCATCTCATAGCAGACAATCATACACTATCATACATGTATAATGGAATATACACATATATACATGTATTTAATCACAGTCAAGCACAGAATAACTTATTAACATATAGATAATAATAAGATTATACAGATGGATGGTTTTGAAAATCAAATAATACCATTTTGCATTAACTGTGCCATGAAAACCGTAAAGGATTTTCCTCATGAAAGATTTGAATGACCAGTTCTTGGACCAGATCAGATTTGGGGGTACCACCATACATAAATATGCAGGGATGATGGGATTTGGGGGCTAAAGACCAGATGTCCAAGGTATATGTCTCAAGCTGCGTGCCCTTGGAATAGCTCAGGCCCCTGGTGTATTTTTAGTAGGCCTATGGAGGGTTTTTAGATTTCCAATTGATTGGAAACGTGTAGAAATTAGAAGAAGCCACATAAAAGGACATAACGTTCACTTCTATTGAAGTAAAATAGAATCTCTAATAGGCTAGGGTTGCATTTGTGTATGACAACAATGGCAACCTGTCTGGAGAAATTGTAAGTTCTCCAGATTGTCTTACCCCCGCCCGCTCTGCTCGTTTACATACTGGACCGGCATCTGTAGGCATTTGAGTTGTGACCCCTGCGATCATCCACAGATGATCTCCGGGCTTCTGAGAACATTTCCTCTTTCAAAAACCTTTCCTGTTCACTGCCTGAGAGTTGACGTTAATTTATAGAGACGAAAGGCTTATATTCTACCGTTAGGGAGAAGAGCTTATACACCACGGAGAAAGTAAATTATTCACATTAAGGTGTAAAGGTGTTGATTTGGACCCCATCCTGGGTGGGAGTTTTTGACGCGTCGGGAGAGAGACGGTTGTGCTGAGCCCGTGGGAAGCAGACCAGGGAAGGGGTCCAGAGGGAGAAGTAAGAGGGTAGTCAGGTGATGTCAAAAGCAAACCTGCATCTATTTGGTAGTTCTGTTGGACTTCATCTCTTTTGGGACAGACTGAGTCCCCAGGAGTCCCGCCAACAGGAACGTGCTGTCCTTTTTGAGCCAGCACAGTCGTGGCTAGGGAAGAGTGATAACAGCCGTAGTGGGAGCCCAAAGAGAGCTTGGACACCACCTGTCAGGACCTGACAGGGTGGATCAAGGGAGAGGGAAGGCTGGTGACACATTGCTTACATATACCAAAATGGCTGGCGTGAAACCATGATTATGTTTATTTCCCTGATGTCAACCTGATAAAGTTTTATCAGCCATGATGCAGTCTCTGAAACATGCAAGGAATTTGCAAGAGCTCACTGGGAAATAAGCCAGTTCTGCTATTTTGTCTTTTGTCATTTTGCTGGAGATGCAAAAGTGTACACACGGGTCATTCATAATGAGCAGTGCTGCGGTAGTAAAACCAGTCGTTGTAATGAATAGCGTTGCCCTGGACCGTGATGTTGAAGCAGGTGAGATATGAGAAAGGAAGCTAATGGGTGCTTGGCCAGGAGGTCATCTGCCAAAGGGAGATGAAGAATTACCTCGATAATTCTGGGGAAACAGAAACCCTCTCAATTTTTTCTCTAATTGTGCCAGTTGTCTATGTCATTTTGAACGTAGGCAGCTCGCCTACTCAAACATGGCAAGTGGACCCATTGCTGGCAGATCTAAGAAGGAAGGAGGCCAGATGACTCCCCAGATTCGATGTAAATGCCATATGTCATGTTTTCCTTATTTTCGAGAGGAAAAAATTTTATTAGGCTGTCCCTTGGGAAGTTATTATGAATGTTTTGCCTAATCTAGTTATCTCTATTATAAGAGATAAAACAGGATTCTCATAAACATGACTAAATTTATTTAAACACCTGGGTAGGGTCTAAATGTTCAGAATCTAATTTTTTGAATGGATCATATTCATATACATACGGAAGAAATAGCTTCAATAATTTAAGAAATGTACGAGCTGAGGGCACATGATTGGGAGTCAAATCCTCGCTTAACCAACTATTAGCCCCATCACTCTGAGCAAGTCACTTAACATCTCTGTGCCTCACTTTCTCCATCTATAAAATGGGATGACAGTTCCAGCATTATAGGGATGTAGTGAAGATTAAATAGGTTTATGTGCCTTCCTGATAATACTTAGTAAACGTCAGCCAACTTACAATTTATACATCTTTCGACGCTTGTGTGTTCATATAAAAGTATGATAGTTATTTGGAACAGTAAATTATTCAGAGCACATTTATCTTAATTATGAGTAAGTGGAAATTTTTGTACAAATGACAGTTCATCGGGTGTCATTCTCAAAGAACACAAAAATGACTAGTTGATGTAGTTACATAACAACTTGTATTGTCTTCTCTTTTGTTTATGTTCATTCTGCTTTCATTCATTATAATGTGTTAAGGGACTATATGCTCTTTCTAAAGTAGTTTTTTTCAGGGTGCTTGGGTGGCTCAGTTGGTTAAGTGTCTGATTTAGGTGCAAGTCATGATCTCACACTTTGTGGGTTCAAGCCCTGAGTCAGGCTCTACACTGCCAGCTCGGAGCCCAGGGCTTGCTTCAGATTCTGTGTTTCCCTCTCTCTCTGCCCCTCTCCAACTTGTTCTCTCTCTCTCTCTCTTAAAAATAAAGAAATATTTTTCAAAAATAAAGTAGTTTTTTCATGCTAGATTCAATAAATTCCATGTAGATTATTTTTACATTCTGATATGACAATTTCTATTACACTCTGGGGAGGGAGAGATCTTCAAGTTTCTGGAATTTAAAGTATGAAGATTGGCATCTACATTGGAAAGAGTAGGAAAGAAAGAATCAGAAACTCTACCACAGTAAGGGAAGCTTTGCTATGGTTGTTCATTTATTTAGCATTTATTTTCTAAACATTACTGGGAGGCATTGCTAAGATTTCTTGCTGTGCCTTTTATAGGTAGAATATTAATAACTAGTCTTCATATTTATTTATTCCTGTTTATTTCCTTATCCATTATCAGGATCCCTATCCCTGACCATTTCCTCAGCTCCCTTGGGCAAATCCACTTCTGAGTTGGTAAAGACTCTAACTCTCTTGGCCCCTACGTGGTATTTGACCTTTTTTTTTTTTTTTTTTTTGTACTTGATATTTTTTATGTCCAAAATATCCCTGTCACTTTCTTCACTGGCCCAGATGGTGTTTCTAGTTCAGAAATCAATAGTCTCCCCTTGTGACATAAGGCCTGAATATTTTTGGGTGTTACGTGGCTTTCATAATGGAGATTTTCCATTTAAGCCTCAGATGGTGTAGCATCCAGAGTGAAATCCATCATTCTTGGTCAGAATGACCTCCAGCATCTCTCAGAGATGGCCCTAAATACTTGTTATAGCTATGTTCCTGTGACATATGTTGCATTTAAAAACACGTAAATATCAAAGCAACATTACAAAATCCAGCTAAGGTTTAAACTGTCCCTAAGGTGTGATGTGAATGTACATGCACTGAGAAAGTTTAGGCCTTGATTTCCATTTGGAAAATTCTTTGTTCCACATCCTCTTGGAGAGTCACAGGGCTCATTTGCATATCCTGTGCTCAGAGTAGCACGCAGTAATGAAATAGGTTTAACCTCAGTTAACCTAATATTTCTCTAACTTATTTTTTGAGCATGGGAGGCTTGTTTTTCTCAGAACTCACATTAACCTGTCACCAAAAAAATGATCTGCAAACACTTAAGGAAAACTGATCTAAAGAGTTGGCTGTTTGTAGCGGTCACCTATGGTTAATGCTACTAAAGATTTAATTTTCCTCTTAATATAATTCTAATTGTGAGAACGATCCTGTCATCTTGCATTTCTTATCACCATCCCTACCTCATCCCCTGAATTTCTAACCATTCTTCAAAGGGCAGCTTAAATATGATCTTTTTTCTTGAAACTTCTTCTGATTCTCTCTCTGTATGCTCTCATAAGCAATTTACGGCAGCCCTCCTATCATATCCTGATTTTTATCATAATTATGTCTATCCCTGTGTGTTATTAGAAGTCAGAACAGTACAAAATTCCTTTTTAGACTCTCCATAAACCTCGTTGAAAACAGGAGCCCAGTAAATATTTTTGGCTAAATTGTGAGGCATCACTTTTTATAAGCTTTCTCAAGATTCATTTGCCAGAAATGATTTTTTAAAGCCAGCCTTTATTTTTGCCATCCATAATATCAAAAGATAAGGAGTAGTGTTAATTATGTCCTCCATGAGGTCAGGCCTTCAAGAGGGGTAGCAAATCTTTGCTCATGCAATTATAGTGGAGTCACTGGTCCATGGCTAATTACTTATTAGCCATTTCATTGCTAATTTGATTAATAACATTAATATAAGCCTTTATGTTGATTTTGTAAAATGCATTACAAGATAGGTCAGTATCCTGGCCCTCATTATATGGATGGGGAAGGAAGACATAAAAAGTTGATGTGATTGATTACTTCAAGGTTATTCTTTATGGTTGTGATGGAACAAAATAAAACTGCATCCTAGTCAGTTGCTAACACACTAAACAGGTCTGGCTATAACATTGTGGACTAAGGATGTCTTTGCTAAATATGCACTATATCCAGTACAGATTCAGAAAGCGTGCAGCCAACAGCATTTCCTAGCAACGGTCATTTCAAGATGGTGGACTGATCCACAAATGGAATGTCATTTACTGTCCTATATGTGTAAAGCTTAAGAAGATATTTATGTAAATATCCATTTGTTTTTTATAAAAGTTCTAAGATCATTTTATGTACTAACAGGCATAATGAATTTTCAAGATAGTGCTATAGTATGGAGTCTTTCCAGATTTCTGTCTATGAAGCTCCTTGCATGAAATACAGCTATATACTCTCCCCATTGCATGTTATCACTGTGTTCCCGGGAGAAGCCTCTTAACCAACTTCAACTAGTTGTCTCATTCTTGTGGTTCATTCTTTCTGTGGCAGTGACTGCTAGCTGTTCACCATTGGCCCCTCCCTCCTCCAATAGTAGCTGCCTAACTACATTTGTGTCGTTTATATGGCTGCCTAAGGACATTTGTGGCCATAGGACTAGTTTCTCCATTGGGATTGTGTATGGAAGTGATGTCCATAACTTACAAGCCTGGCCCAGAAAACCTCCTAGAGGTGCCCCTCCCTGTTCTTCCCATTTTCTGTGGCTGGAACAGCAGCTACCAGAGATACATTGGAGGCTACATGTTGCAGCACAGCTAATGCCCACCCTGGATCTCTGAAAAACCGAGAGGAGCAGAGCCCGGGGCCATTCCAAGACACTTCCACTGGACTGTTAGGAGGAAAGAAAAACATCCTGTTGTATTGGAGCCATTCCACTTTGGATCTATTTGTTATAGGAGTTTGTCTACCCTAACTAATAATATGTTACTGGTTTCTCTTCCCCAAGTCATATTCCTTTGCCACAAAATTCTATGCCTCACCTCATACCTGGTTGCCTGGATTGATCTTCCTTTCTCATCATCACCTTGCAAATCCCCACAACTAAGGAGCTCAGGGCTCTGAATGGCTTTTTTTTTTTTTTTTTTTTTGCTTCTGATTACCATATTTTTCTCCCATCAGATACTCTGAGTTTAAAAGAAATTCTTTTCTTTTGGCTAATCTTTTGGCCAATTATATATATTTTCCCTCCATTAGCACCTAACTCAAAACCAACACAATGACTTTAATGTAGAGTTTGTTACATTTTGATTTTTTTTTAATTTTTGTTAGTGTTTATTTATTATTGGGAGAGAGACACAGAGCATGAGCAGGGGAGGGGCAGAGAGAGGGGAAGACACAGAATCTGAAGTAGGCTCCAGGCTGAGCTGCCAGCACAGAGCCTGATGCAGGGCTTGAACTCACAAACTGTGAGATCATGACCTGAGCCAAAGTCGTTGCCTAACCACCTGAGCCACCAGGCGCCCAAGTTTGTTACATTTTGAATGAAACATATGTTCATCTTAGAAGGTTTAAAAAATATAGATAGATAAAAATGAGAAAACAAAATTGCCCCTACAGTCATCACCCAGTGATAATCATTGTTCGTGTTTTAGTATATAACTTACTGGTTATATATAAAATGCTGACATTTAAAATGAGAGCTGATGCCTTTTTAAAACCACAGGTCTTATAATTTTCTTATGGATGAAATATACCAGAGAATGCCAGGAAGTTAACTGATTTTAAAGAAGGGTAAATATCAACTTTTAGATGAAGTCCAAAACTGTATGGGCCCACAAGATAATTTCCTTATAAGTTTTCACTAGGGCTGGCCACACAGTGAGCCCCCCATCCTCTCATTAGGCCAAAAAAAACGCATAGTTACTTCAGTTCTCTTGCAAAGCCCCATTTCTGTGAAACTCACAAGAAGATGAACCATTTTTAGGGCAATGTATGGCCTTTTCTCATTTTACATTCTAGAGTGTGGCACCCACTGAGATCTCAGGAAATATGTTTCGGGTGTGTGAAAATAAATGTAAATTAGTTTGGCCCTAGACAGTTTATAAATTTTGTCATCAAGAATTTCTTGAGCAAATACGAATAAAGCATCCTATACTAGAATGCCTGAGATTTGAGAATGCTTGTAATGAAGAAAGGAAAAATAATTTCTAGAAAATTTCCATGATGATTCTACTTGCTTCTCTGCTGATTATTTCTTCTTCTTCTTCTTCTTCTTCTTCTTCTTCTTCTTCTTCTTCTTCTTCTTCTTCTTCGATGTTTATTTTATTTATTTTGAGAACGTAAGAGTGAACGTGAGCAGGGGAGGGGCAGGGAAAAAGGGAGAGGGAGAGAATCCCAGGCAAACTCCTCACTGTTAGCGCAGAGCCTGATGTGGGGCTCGATCCCATGAACCATGAGATCGAGACCTGAGCCGAAATCAAGAGTCAGACCCTTAACTGACTGAACCACCCAGGCGCCCCTGCTGACACTTTTTGAAACCTTTCATTATCTTTAACTTCTTTTCTGCCTTTTGGCAACATCAGCGGAGCCTAGAGCCCATCCACAGAGAGAAAGATGTAAAACGGATTTTTACCGGCTCTTGTGAAGATATCCCTACTTCCTTACCTGCCTCTGGACATTATATTCTTCATCAGTGAAATGAGAGGGTTTGGCTCTGTAGCCTTTGTTGTGCCTTCCTTCCTTCTGGCTTTGACACTCCAGGATTCTACAGATTCTTGCTCTAGCCAACAGGACATTTTTTAAAGGTTCTCAGGGAAGAAAGGGGCCGGGACAGAACAACAAATCCATCTGGTGACTGCCACGGACAAGTGCCTGGAGCAATCAATCGTTCTTGAAGAACGTTCTGTCCTGTCAGTGATACACGGGACTGTTACAAAGACCAATACTAGAAAAGGCCTTTACAGAATACTTTGTAGGTCAGTTTTGGTAGGCTTTAGGGAAACAGTGCTCTCAATCAGGTGCAAGATGATCTTACCTCCTTACGTGAAATCTTTGAACTGCCTTAGGAATAGATCAAACCACATGCAGTGCAAACTTCCAGAAAAATCTTGCTGTAGGTAGCGTTTCAAGCCTTTGTCCTATCATCAGTGCAACAGATTTCTTTTGACTTCCCTTAGGAGACATAGCCTTAACTTTAGCTGAAATAATTGTAAAATGCTGATACTTTAGGCTGTCAGCTGAAATTTGAGTATCTAGGTGACTTTATCCAATAGTTTTTTTCAAAATTATCTGCTTATAATAGCCAGCACGGCGGCTGCTTCTCTCTGCCTTCACAGAAACTTTTGATGCGTGAGGTTTGCCTGTGTCTGATGAATCTTCCTTTTACCTCAGAACTGGCGACTGACCTCACAGAAATGCAGAGGATAGAACGAATAGAGCCTTCTGCTCTGCCTTCCTCCAGACTCCTGCCCAGACCATGCTGCACATTCAGCAGTGGGCTGATGCTTCAGGTGTCCAGAAGTCACTTCCAGTCGGAAAGTCTGGGTCAGTCTCCACTCTTGGAACTGAACTGGTTTACATTTCAGATCCAGGGCCCAACCAGTCTTAGTCTACTCTTAAGCAATTGAATTTTTTTTATTGTTTACTTATTTTTGAGAGAGAGAGAGAGTGTGAATACGGGAGGGGCAGAGAGAGAGGAGACACAGAATCCAAAGCAGGCTCCAGGCTCCGAGCTGTCAGCACAGAGCCCGTCGCGGGGTTCCAATTCATGAACCATGAGATCGTGACCTGAGCTGAAGTCGGACACTCAACCGACTGAGCCCCATAAGCAATTAAAATTCTGAAGCAGCTTGAAATCAACCTGCTTAACATCTCCAGGCCTGTGGCTTTTCCTCAAGCTGAACCTTTTAAAGTTTCCCATTGAAAAATATCCTTAAACGTTGCTGGAATTTGTAGGGAGTGGGTGGAAAATGGGAGAGGAGGCTTGACCACTATGAGGCTTGAAAAGTCCTGCTTAGATCTCTCCAAGAGGTTTTCCATCCTTCATTAGGGGCGCAGAAGCTCACGGGTCTGCTGAGGATACAGAGCAAACGGACTGTGAGAAAGAGATTTGCAGTCCCTCGTGTAAATGGCCAGGTAGAAAATTACAGATGAAAAAAGCGGATCCAATGAAAGAGAACTGGCTGAAAGTGAGGCTCAGAATCTGTGCACCGCCCACCCACGGCACCTTCCCTCAGTTCTTGGCTCAGTCTGCACCCAAGCCTTTGCAGACTGCTGCTGTGTCGGGACGTGGGTAAGCATACCCACAGCACCCCTGAGCACCAGATCACCTCCGGTTCTGCGGCCACCTCTCCACTGTTCTCTTACCTTAACCTTTTCTCCACTTCTCTGTTTTCTTCCTCCTCAGTCTGGATGCCATCATCCCCTCCTCTTATTTTGCAACAAAAGCGAAAACATAATCCTGGTTTAGTTCTTTGGCCAACTGGTCAGTCGGTGAAGATCTGCAGGTATTGTCTTCCTTTCTTAATTTGGTCACTGTTATTTCTCCTCCCACAGACCTTCAATTCACACTCTCATGTAGATATAGAGGTCAAACCCTGGGATCTAGCAAATAGATCTGCAGCCCAATTTGATGATAGCCTGTACTTTGCTAAAAACTCACAGGCCCAGTCTGTAGAGAGTGGGAGCAAGTATGACCTTGAGAATGAGACCTGGACGCCATTGATCGGCATCACCACTCATCACTGTGGCTTATGGGCAGGTTCCTTTCCAGTTTCCTTCTCAGCAAAATGGACATAATAATACCCATCTCATAATGCTGTTGGGAGGGATAAAGTCTCATAGTAAGTGCTCAATAAATATTATCTCCTCCCTTCTTTGCTTTATCCAGGTTAGGCAATGGCTCTCGAGTATAAAGGGATGCCCTGCACCTAGGTTACAGGGTAGGAAAGAAAAGTGCTCCTTGAAATTCTTTCTGTGTTCACACAGGCACTGTGCTGTGCTTTAATTCATCTTTAGGGGTAGGTAATATGGGGAGAATGGATCCTACAAATGGCAAGTGGCCACTGACAGATCGGAGGCAGATGGAGGGCACTGGCCAGAACCCAGCAGGGATGGGATATGGTGGGAGGAACCTTTTCCACTGCCGGTGATACCTTGGGTTATACTATCAGAGAGTTAGTCCTTTGACTGAAGGCCTTTGTTACCATAAAAAAATTCAGATATTCCCACGAGAGCGGCACGTGAAACCTTATCACCCATTTGCACAGTTCATTTTTTAGTTGTGCTATTATTCTCTGTAATGATATTTTTTACCTGTAGGAAGTGTCACATGCTCAGATGCATTCATTTTATAGAGCTTTAAAGCTGATAACCTGAACCAGAATGCACATTTTTGGTGTTTTATTTTTCTTTTTTTGCTGTAATTTCAAAGGTGTAACTGAGCTTAGCTGAAAATTACTGGTTTTACCTCTTCGTGGCAGGTAGCGTTTGATCATTGACAACTCTGTTTTCTTCATTGTTTCCTAACTAAAATCTCCACAGCCTCTATAAATATGTAAATTACCCAAATCACTAGTTTTCCATTATTTCTGCCCCTAAGCTGCTTAAAATGTTTCTATATTCCTACATTTCCAGTGCAAAACAGAGCAGCAGGTGACAGCTGGGTTTGACTCGATTATCGTACCTCTACGTAACAGCTACTTGTTTCAAAGTTTCTGATAATCAATTTTTCCTAGGATGGGCTCCATATCCTGGGCTACTACTATGAAAGGCCAGGCTCCAGCGGTTGTGGGACAGGAATGCAAGAATGAGTGTGTGTTTGTGCAGAGACTGTGGAAATCTCATGCTACACGCATTGCTGCTTGTGAACTGATTTTATGACGGTGGAAGCAAATGGGACTCTTTTTATTGCCTTTTCTTCAATTGGTAGGACTCAAATAATGAAGCTGATATGGCGTCCATGTATGACTGTGTTATCCTCTCCTGATTCATTGCCCGTTAAGTTAATCTGTCATGAGCTGGATCATTGGGTCTCTGTGTGGGCTTTCACCACGTTGTGGCAGGGAAGGAGAAAAACTATATGTCGCATACATACTCGCAGAGATTTATACAGCTACACATCCGTGTGTATGTCTTGAGAGAAATCAACAGAGACAGACTCTGAAAAAAAAGGAGAAAATCGTAGGAAATGGGTCATTGACAGGGAGGCCCATGAAGGGGGTCCTGGGATTTGTTTACCTCATTCAAAGCCCCATACTGTGCGTGAGGAATATATTTGTTATGACTGCATAATACGTCTACCACAGCCCCGAGAGTGAAAGTGTACAATTCCAATACCAAAGGCAGACTAGGCCTGCGGTCGTCATCCATCTAAATGGGCCTTGATGTGGATGGGGCAGGAACCAATAATTCATGGATGTGTTTATTTGAACCCTGGAGATGGCTTTTGTCTGCCAGAGTCCTAGAAGAATCTGAACTAGAGCCAAAGATTATTGATCTCACTGATAACAAAAGCCCGTGACATTTGTATGGTCCTTCATGCCTTTCAAAATGTTTCCGTGGTCTCTGTGGAAATGTGTGGAATAGAAAATTTGGTAATGTCCTCACGTGACATATGGGGAGACAGATTCCAAGAAATGAAATAATATATAATTACTTAGTGGGAAATGAGCGAGAACAGATATCAGCAAAATATGGCTGTTTACCTTTTTCTGTTTTTCTCTTTTGTTCCATCTGTGCTTGTAAATAAAGTTTTATTGGAAACCTTGGGGTGGAATAGTCACGCTCATTTAGATCTCATCTATGGCTGCTTTCACACGACAATGGCTAAGTTGAGTCGTTGTGACAGAGACCTTATGCTCCTAAAAAGGCCTAACACATTTACCATCTGGCTCCTTACATAAAAAGCTTGCCAACGCGGAGCTGGGACGGGGGTCCCTCAGGAATGCCCTTTTAGAGTAAGGTGATGAAGCAGTTCGTGTTACATCAGAGGACCTTCGTGCAAGTGTCCCTGTGGCCCCAGTGTGCAATGTTGGTGACATTAATTATCCCCATCTAAATGTATTTAGCTCATAGATGTTCTATTGTGTGGTGACAGTTTGGTGGAAAAACAAAGAAGAGTATTTTGGAGAATTTTTTTTTTTGGATTCATAGAACTTCAGGAAAATATCATCCAAGCCTTTAAGGACTATTTCCCCGTCTGGTAAAGAACAGTTTGATCAATGTTGTTCTAAGTGCTCGGTTAGCACACTTAGCCCGTTTAAGTAACAGATAAGCCCCTCGAATAACAGGAACCACTTGCTCACCAAAATGAATGGTACCCACGTGGCACTCTGTCCCCAGGCGGTGTCTGGTGCTCCTGTGACCACCTTCCCCCGGAGAGCCAGCGGATAGCATGTCTGACAGGCGGCAGTCCTGAGAGGAGATGCCTCCCAAGGTCATACTCCACCTGCTCTCCAAAACAGCTGCTCATCTTTGGTGCAAGGAGGAGGATGGGGGAGGAGAAGTGGGAAGGGGAGAACGCAGGGGAGAGAGAGAGAGAGAGAGAGAGAGAGAGAGAGAGGGAGGAACTAGGAACGTAGCTCTGCCCGACCCATGGCCACTCATGGCCACTCAGGTCAAGTGCGCCCGTGCCCTCTGGACTTCCCAGCCATTTCCCCTGCGACGCTGGCTGCTCCCCGGTAGAAAATATTACCGAACCTGGGGGTTTTTCGTGTGTGTGCGTGCCTCTTGACAGACAGTACTAGGTGGTGATTGCAGGATAAATTTCTTTGTGATGTTTTCTCTGAAATTGAACGTTCTGTCAAATACCTACATGAGCTTCCTCAAGTCAGGGGAACATTATCTATCCTTGACTTAAGCCTGTTACCTCCGGGCAAAATTATTCTTTAAAGGCCTGCATGTAACTGAACAGAAATGCTTACAAAGGGAGAGAATCATGAAATGGTTTCCTGTGACCTGTTTTCCTCGAAATACCTGTAGAGAATGAGCAGGAAGCTCCCTGTGGACTTATCTGGTTGACTATAAAGAGTCAGCAACAACACGGTTTTGTTTTGTTTTGTTTTGTTTTTTTGTTTCGGTTTGGTTTTGGTTTTGTTTTTAGCAGAAATGTTTATTGCTTCGAGAACTTTCCCAGCCTGATCCCTTATCTCACTGCTATCCATGGCCTCCAAAAGTCGGAATTCATTGGTCAGCTTCTCAGAACTTCAGACTTTGACCAGAGAAAATTAACCCATCAGTTCACAACTCAGTGTGGAGAGGGCTTTCTGAGGATTCAATCCGCGACCCTGTTTCGCGTATAAGAACACAGCCGTTTAGGACTTCGTTACTGGCATATCACTGCTTAGTGCAAAGCCAACACAGGGACCCAAATTTTGGACCCATTGTGACCAATGGGGCAAATACCTAAGCAGCCTCTGGCCAGACCCTTCCGTCTAATCCAATAGCAGCTTTCTTGGAAACACCTTTTTCTTTGGCCGAGATCACCCTTTTTCCTAGGGTATCTAGGTAGAGCTATCTTTAAGGTGATTCCATGACTTTCTTGTGCCAGTTATCTATTGCTTAAAAACCTTAATGGCCTATCATGAGATCATGCGTTGTTGTTTATGCATCTGTGGGTCAGGTGAGTCGCTGATCTGGGTCAGGCTCAGCTGTTCTCAGGGGGCTAGCCACCTGTCAGCTGTTAGCTACGGGGTTGGTCGGCACCTGGTAACTACCTAAATATCCAAGCACAGAGAGTGACTGAATAAATTATGACACATCCACACACAGGATTACTATGCAGCTGGAAAAAAATGAGAAAGACCTCTAGGAACTGATATATACAGTGATTTCAAGGAAAGAGATTGATTTTTGAGAGAGAGAGAGAGAGAGGAAGACAGATAATCTAAGCAGGCCACGCACTGTCAGCACAGAGCCTGACCTGGGGCTCAAACTCACGAACCGTGAAATCATGACCTGAGCTGAAATCAAGAGTTGGACGTTTAACCGCCCGAGCCACCCAGGCGCCCCTCCAGTAAAGATTTTTAAGTGAAAAACAGTTCTGTATGAAAAAGCATATGCTATGTTTTATATTAAAATATAAGGGAAATTATAAAAAAAAAAAAAAACCCACAGGGGGGCCTGGGTGGCTTAGTCGGTTTGGCGTCCGACTTCGGCTCAGGTCTTCCCAGCTCATGGGTTCGAGCCCCGCGTCAGGCTCTGTGCCAACAGCTCAGAGCCTGGAGCCTGCTTCGGATTCTGTGTGTCTCTCTCTCTGCTACTCCCTTGTTCACACTCTGTGTGTGTCTCTCTCTCAAAAATAAATAAAAACATTTAAAAATAAATTGAAAAAACGTCCACGTATCTGCTTATCTTTACAAAATGAAACTGAGGAAGGATGGATCAGAAAAAAAAGAAGTTGGTTAGCTCAAAGGGTGGGAGAGAACTGGGCAGGACAGATGATGTAGCAAAGTATAACCTCCTCTGAGTATATACCTTGTTGTATCGTCTTAACCTTTGGAAGCATGCTACGGTTCTATGCATTCAGATAATAAAATTAAATCATTAAGGATGACAAGGATTAAAAAAAACTGAAAATGAAAGCAGTTGAAACAAATAAACCCAATTATATTTCAGATGAATTTTTCAACCACGCTGAAGAGGGAAAAAAAAAGGAAGACTGGATCTAAGCAACAACTTATGAACACAGTATTTGACTGTGTATCCCCAGCACTGAGCAGATGGCTGTAGGGACAGGGTTTATAAGCAGATCCTTAACTCTTTAATAGGTTTGGTGTTCATATTTTTGTAGTGGTGTGGGTGAAGCAATTTTGAATCCATTTTAAATATATTATGAGATGGCTCAAATGAGTAAATGAGATGGAAGGGTCATGCAAATATGAAATGGGGAAGAAAACAACCTTGTAATAATGGAGGGAAATTAGATATATTTACATGAGCTCACAATTTCTTTGACAATATTTTACATTTATATGTGGATATTGATATTATATATATAATTATGTACATATATACATGTATGCGTGTATATGTGCACATATACATGCACGGGTGCATTTATGTACGTATTTATGTACATACGTAGGAGTGTGTTGTGTGTATACACGCATGCACATATCTCCAGCTCAGGCACCACTGGGAGACACCTCATAAGCAGTGAGCACAGATAGTGCCCAGATCTTGATTTTCCATACCATTCCCCACTTGAAGGAACAAGGGTCCCTTGGGGGAATGAGTGATTACAGGGTAGGGCAGGAAAGAATGAGACTGGAATATCTTGTCACGCTAGAAATTAACCAGGTACGCTAGAAATTAACCAGGTATAGAAGGGAAGGGGAGGGGAGGGGAGTGGAGGGGAGGGGGGGGGAGGGAAGATGGCCACAAGGACATAGAAGCCAGCAATTAAGGGAATTCTGGTGGGTAGATCTGGGGCAATTTGAGTACCATAATAATTAAGTACGGTGCTTAGTTATACATCGTTTAAAAAAGGAATTCATTCTTGCAGACCAATAATAAATTGATAAAGCAACAGCAGAAAAGGGTGCTTGCATCTAGTGAATGCTGAGCGGAAGGAGTGCTGAATTGGAAAGTCAGCCTTTTTGTAGCCTTTTAGTCACAGTAAACATCAGAGGAGACAAAATCATCAAGAATTGCTAAATTTAGGGGAAAATTGTGAGGAGGAACATGACCTTATAAGTTTGTCTCACTGACTATTTTTTAATGGCAAGGAGGAAACCAATAAGTAAATAGTGGAGTAATCAGGCCACACTCTGACCACGTGATGAAAATGAATGCTGACAGTGAGATGTGTTCATTCAGATGTGATGCCATGACAACATAACATCACCTGTGTAGTATTTCCAGATGGGGATGCTAATCGTGAGGGCATGTCAGACAAACATGACATGATGAGGTAGGTTTTTTATGTTAAAAAATGAAAGGGAGGGGTCTATATTTTTCAAATATTTCCATCTCATAAAAGGCAAAGAAATGCTGAGGAACTGTTCCAGATCAAGAGACGTGACAACTAAATCTAATACCTGACCATAGACTAGAGCCTGAATGGAGGAAAAGAAATGCCATAAAGGACGTTATTGGGTCAACAGATAAAATTGGAATGTAGAACAAGAGTATGGCAGCAATGTTAAATATATTGAAGTTGAAGACTCTTCTGTAGTTATGTAAGAAAATATCCCTATATTCATGACATACGTGCCTGTGTGTTTAGGAGAAAGAGCCATGGTTTAAGGCATACCCTCAAATGTTTCAAAAAAATGTAATGATACTTAATGTCTATATTTATAGAAAGACACGGTCGACAAAAGATAAAGCAAATGGAGTAAATTCTAGGTGAATCTTATTTTTGCAGTTTTCCTATAAATTTGAAGTTGTTTCCAGTTTTAAAGTTTAAAAGTCACGGTGCCTGGGCGACTCAGTTGGTTCAGCATCCAACGCTCGATTTTGGCCCAGGTCATGATCTCAAGGTCATGGAATCAAGTCCCACATCGGGCTCTGTGTTGAGTGTGGAGTCTGCTTGATATTCTCTGTCTCTCCCCCTGCCTCCCTCCCCTGCCCACTCTCTGTCTCGCTAAAATGAAATCAAAGTGAAAAGTAAAATCAAAATTAAAAAAAGTTTAAAAGTCGTTATTTAAAAAAAATAAAGACAACTTAGTTTGATTACTGGTCCACCACCAACTAGTTGTGTAACCTAGGACTCATTACCTGTCCGATCTTCAGTTCTCTCACTTAGACGAAAATACTACCTTTTTGTGTTTTCTTGAGGATAAGGCAGTGTACGTGAGTTATTAAGTATTCTCCACGTGATGGGAAAAGCTCCTGGCCCTGTACAGCAGTCATTCCACAATTGGCAGCTTTTGTGTTCACATTTAATCATACTCTGGTTGTCTTTTATCATACTTAGCTGCTTTCCTGGTGAATATCCTCGATTTGAAAGAAATTTGAAAGCTTTACGAGGCAATAACGTGTTTTATAGCTTCAGAGGGTTGGCACATAGTGGGCCAAGAATTGAGCTGAAATAGTTCCATGCAGACCAGAGGTGGGGAATGACTCCGTTTAGTGCCATGACTGTCTCTTGGGAGAATAACGTGTGCTGCTCACGTATCACTACATTGTCCCATTGGTGGAGGGGAAGGAGCCTACTAGGAACTGATTAGTATCGACCGAGCGGTCGCTTTCCCACCAAAAATCCAGAGGCTTCACGTGGGAGGGAAGGCTAGGAGCCATGTTCATCACGTGGATCTTTTTGTCACAGTGAGGTCCACTTGTTCTTCGGGACGTGAGTTCTAACTTTGGAGCCATGATGTTGCTTAAAATTTGAAGTGAGTAACCAGGCATCAGCATTTAAATTCTCTGGGACTTAGCAGAAACAAACACCGGAAGACAGTAAGCATCAACATGCCCCACTGATTTATGGTAGGGAAGGAGGACGGGATTTAGAAGCCTGGCACATGGCAAATATTTATTGGCTCTAGCATTCAGAATATTCATGTGTTCCTGCTCTTTTATACTAAATATCTGCTTTTAGCTCTTTGGGGGAGAAAACAACAACAGTTTTCTTTGGAAACGCCTGACTATGACGATTGATTGTCTGAATACGTGCAGAGTACCAATTCCCATTTTGAAACTGAGTTTTAGGTGTTGACCTTTAACATGGTGCTGCCTCATACGTTCTGTTGTCCCCTCTTCCCCATCTTCATAAGTACCCTCCAAGGAATATAAAATCATAAAAATGCAACAAAAAAAAATTTAAGGAATCTAAATTTAAAGAAAATTTAAGGAATTATTTCATCAATCCTCCCCCAAAGCCTGGAGAGGTCACGTGCCTTCATGGTTGGTGAACGTCATAGACACACTAAGAATCCAGGAACCTGCCTCTTGTCCAGTGCTATTTCTAATCATATGATTTTTACGAAATCCCTTTTTATACCAACTCTTTAGTTGCTTGCAATTTTATTTAATTTTTAACATCCACTTGACTAAACTTAAAAATTACTTTAGGCGAATTATGTAATACCATATAACTGAAAAGACAGTCAAGCTCCACTGTTTTCTCCACATTTCCATTATAATGACTGGGAGCCAATAGCTCAAAGAGCTAATGCTGGTAATAACATGGAAGATGAGCAAAGGGCACTTGAATCGGAAGTGTGTCTCGTTTTACAACATCCGGGAGGAGAATATTCCGGTGTGCAATAGCATTCAGTCTGAGTCTCTGAAGAGAATTCTTAGGAACATACAAAAGTGCCGTAGGTGGTTAGGAACGTGTTAGATAATGACATGAGAGAGAACAAAAGTGTTCAGAACTAGAAATACATCTTAGATTTCCCAAAACTATAATCTCTACTGTGTTATTATCTCTGTTACCATTTTTTTCAAAGACGGGGGAAAATAATGCATTCTTAAACATCTCTAACCTGAGTTGCTTCAACTCAGGCCTTTAGACGTGCCCACATTTCTTCAATTCATTCACATAGTTATCACTAACCACATATTTATTGAGTGGATGTTCTGAGCCAGGCATTGGTCCAAAATAAGATGCTGTCCGACAGCCAGTGCTCTCGTGGAACTTTGAGATGGGAAGCAAAACCGGGCTAGCAAGAAATTGCAGTCAAGTGAGAAAGTCTCCTCTCCTGGGTCTTTATAAATCTGGTTCAGTTACTATACTGGGATCCCTTTATTTTAAATAAAAGGGAAGGATAATAAAGCACAAACACACACACCAAAGAAGCCAACAACATCAAAACCAGAACAACAGGAAGTATGTAAGTCTCCCTAAAGGAAAGTGCCAGAAATGAGTCAGTGTTGGAACGTAGCCATTTTGTAGGAATCCATGACAGGTTGGTATCACCACAGCACCCTCACGGTGAACTCAGCTGTTTTTCCTTCTTAAAAGGCTTAAATATTCTCAGGCCTAAACTGGTATTAAAATCATGGAGTTGAGGTTTAAACTTGGAAGATACCGTAGAGACCTAGTCTGGCTCATCACTTCCCATGGAGTGGCCTTGTCTCATTTGATTCCAGACCTTGGTGCACTGAGAGATTGGATTGGATAGGAGTGATGCTGGATCAAAGGGCAACTGTTTCTGAGGCCAGAGGCCTACATCTCCCAGGCCTTTTGCCCATAGTGTTGTCACGTTTTGACCCAGAGTGAACTGAGATCTCAGATTTACTCCTCTTGGAACACGTAATGATACTTCCTTTAACTCTTAAAAAGGGGAAAACATTTTTGAAACGTATTAAATTACAGAAATATAATACAAAGTGAAGTCACACAGCACAGGATTGAAATATTTTATATAAATGGTCAGATATGATCCTGAAATGATGATGGGTCTCACAACGGAAAGCATATTTAAAAACTCAGTTGCGTTTGCTCTTAAAAGAATCGTAACAGTTCAATTCTCTTTTTCTTTTAAATCTAGAATCACCTCCTCCTAGATCCCTTCCCCGTACACCCATCATTCTCCTGACCGGATTGAGTTCCTGTCCCTGAGTCCCTGGTCCTTCCTGCACATCCCTGCTCTCAGGATAATGTCAGCCCTCCTTCCTTCCTCAGAAGACTGAGCCCTCTTCAAACCCACACTGCAATTTCCAGTGTATGTCAGAAGGGCTAACAATGCCTGGCACCTCTGGAACCCACTGGAACTTTTCAGGAAACTAAAATAATTTAAAGCAGTCGCAAGCATTTTCAAAAACCCATGATTGCTACATCTTGTGGGAAAAAAAGACATCTTAGAACATACATGGATGTTAGGGAAAATTTCTCCTGTTTTTTTAAATTTTTTTTAATGTTTGTTTGTTTTTGAAACAGAGAGAGAGAGAGAGAGAGAGAGAGAGCATGAATGGGCAGAGGGGCAGAGAGGGAGACACAGAATCTGAAGCAGGCTCCAGGCTCTGAGCTGTCAGCACAGAGCTCAACCCGGGGCTCAGACTCACAAACCAGGAGATCATGTCCTGAGCCGAAGTCAGACACTTAAATGACTGAGCCACCCAGGTGCCCCTCTCCTGTTGTTTTAAACCTTCAGGTGAATCTGCCTCTCTCCTTCCAAAAAAAAAATGGGAAAAAATATATCCTTACCTGTATCTCTAGGCTAGAATTCTTATTTAAATACTATGGGCATGAGGTAGGGATAGAATGAAGAAGGATATTTTTTGGATCGTCCAATGGGATTCCCCAATCAGTTCTGCTATAATTAACAAAGAATTTAAAAGCTAAAAATCCAGACGTCCCGTGATGTGTTCAATAACTCGTGCTGGGATCTATTCTTTTTTCAGTAATGCTTATCTTTCCAAGGGGCACAGTTAATTTCTTCAGTACTCTGTAAATTATTACAGAAATTACAAATCTACTAGCAAATCAATACAACTAATTGTAAATTAATAGATTTCTAAGTGTGAAGGAGCGTGTAATAATGTAGATGAGTTCTTTAAAGAACATGCCAGTTCCAGCATCAAGGGCTCGGGCCTCCAGCTGTTTCATGTGACATCTTCAAGTGTAAACACATTTCTTTCCCCCAACTCTCCCCCTTCACCCCCTTATTTCCCACTGATTTAGTCTGCCACTGCAGCAAATAACATTTCCATTAGCCACCTACTGTTAAATCGCAGAGTAACTGTGATAAAAAAAAAAAAAATTCCAACATGCAAACAAACCGGTGGAGAGGCAACCGGAGGTTACCGTCTGTCTCAAATTTTTTTATGGGGCCACCCGTGTTCACACTGAAGGCAAACAACATGCGAAGTTAAATAACTGGGTCTAATAGGAAGCTCCAGAATGTGCATTTACAACAAGTGCACATCTGAAGACAGGGAATTTATAATTCTGTACTTAACGTGCCGAACAAATCATCTCTACAATCATATTGGGGTGCCCGTGAGCTTTAGCATGGGACTAGATGTTTTTTTTGGAAATACCACATCCCCGCCTGTCAATTTTAGGCAATGATGGGCTTGGCAATACAGAAGACCAATAATTATCATAATTATATGAAGGTAATCCGTGAGAATGTGGCATGGCCTCGTTCTGCCTTATGCACTCGGATGAATACGAAAGAAATAATATAAATTTACGTTCATTTAGCACTTCAAAATTTACGAAGTGCTTTTGGTTTAGGGTTTGGTTTTAAAGCCATAAATTGGGGCAAAATATAAATACCATTCTGCAGCAGAGGAAACAGCTTCAGAGAGGTTAAGAAATCTCCTCTGGGTCTATAGCTACTTACTTTTCAGGATGCTTTCACAGAACTAACGATCTCACGATCACACCTCTGGAAATAGTTATATAGGTAGAACCCTATGTCAGTACGTAACGTGGTTACATAGTTACATTTGGAAGTTAGATAGCTCAAAGTCAAGCTCTGGGTTTACATGATAATGCAGGTGCCACCGGGAATACTGGCAGGAGGGGCTGGAGAACATTCAGGGACACTTGTCCCAGACAGGAGCAAGAGAAGCCACAGGGCTAGGCACATTGTTTTCAACATCTCCCTCTCCCACAAGGTTTTATTCTGGCTTAACCTGGGAGATGGTCGGGGTGGCCCCAGTCTTTACTACTCGGTGGTTAAGGAACTGGCTAGGTACCTAGAGCAGAGATGCAGAACAGATACCTCTCATCCTGGTCAGTAGGGCTGGTCAAAAGTTCAAGGGCTGGTTGCTCCCCTTCCCCATGCACCTGTGATATTTGGTGACTTCCCGCCCTCAAGGCAGTTTCAGGGTATATGGGGGCAGAGGCAGGGGCAGGGCAGTAGGGACTGGGAGATAGGAGGGGAAAGAGTTTGCTTACTTGGCCTTGGATCCAGAGGCTGGGCCCTAGGATACTCCCTCTAGGGAACCAATCATAGCCAACACTGCTAGTTCAGCGGAGGGAACCTCTTCTTGGCTTCTGTTTGGCCTAAGAGAATCTCAGTATAATCAGAGTATGGCTACTGCATTTTTAGTTCATCAGCCATGAGCAGGTTTATAGGGTACCCTGGTGCTAAAAATTTAATGTAATTTAACCAAGTCATGAAGATACTGCATATTATCATTATTTGACATTTATGGTCTGTAATCCTGTCTGCGCCATGTGCTTTTCGGAACATAAATCTGATCTGAAAAATTAAAATCTAAGTTGGCTCAAACAACCAGCCAGCTAAATCCTTTATTAACTTGAGCCCAGATTCTACTCCGGCACTCACTCTTCATGAGAACTAGACAAATCCAATATATAGAAACAAACCAAACTAAACGAAAACGAAAACAAATCCATAAAACCCAACGTGAGGCTGGGGTTTTTTTGTTTATTTTGTTATTGTCTTTGTTTTTTAACCAAACTGCTAAAACTAGAGCTGTGGTAAATTCAGGTTCAATCCTATTTCCTATTCCTTTGAAATCTGTAATTCTGGGTAGTCTGTAGTGTTTAAAATTGTGACCTTGAGACATTGTGATTGACTAACCATCAAGAGAGGTTCTACTTAATTTCTTGTACTTACTTAGGCAATTTTTTTTTAGTTAAAAAAACAGAAAGTAAAACTTTTTGGTTGAATACCACTTAACATGGAACAAAGTGTTATATGTCTCTGCAAAATTCATATATTGAAATCCTAACGCTCAATGGGATGTCATTAGGAGGTAGTGTCTTTGGGAAGTAATAAGAATGGGTCCTCATCAGCGGGGTTAGTGCCTCATAAGAAAAGACACAAGAAACCTAGGAAGAGACAAAATGCCGTAATGATCCAGTGGATGATATTTTGTTATAGCAGCCCAGTTAGCTTCCCCTGAATAAGTAATAAATATTTGTTATAGAATCTATATAAAATTGAGAAAATAATACTTATTACTTTTTAGATCCAGGAGTTCTGGTACTCAAAGAAATTGCCTTCTATGTTTCTATAGGCATAATTTTCCTACCAAGTTCAAAATTTTGATTCCTGATTTTTAACATATTAGCATTTCCCGTGTTTTCAAAATCCTCTCCTAAGATTTCAATGGTTGCATAACTGTAATGGATACACAAAGAGTATATATGTTCCACTATTCATCCATCGAATCCTGCCTAAGCATTGTCAAACTTTCCAGAAAACCGTGGTTGTCCTTCTCTAGAGCAGTCACACAGCTGCATTCAGCATACTGCATAAGTTCCAAAATATTTACTTTACCCAGTTAGCTCAGCTGCTTTCATTTTTTAAAGGACTTAAATATCCTCAAACTGACACTAATGCCAAAGTCAGGGAGTTGAGATTTAAAACTGGAAGAGATCTAGTGCAGCCCATTATTTCCCAGTGAGTGGACTCAGGTGATAATGTGACTTCTCTAAGACCACAACGGTCGACCAAGATGGCAGGAGATTAGATTGGCTAGTATGCTATCTCATTTATGCCATTGGGTCTCAACACTGTTATATACATCACTCCTCTTTAACGTAAACATTTTCTAATTTTCCCTTTCCTACCCTGAAATGTAAATCAGAGATGGTATAATTTACTTATACACGTATATTTTTAGAACCAACCTAAAAAAGTTTACTGTACTACTAATGGGGTTAGTCCTGTTGATGTGATTTTCTGAGTTGGTGAAGAAAATCTTAGGGAAAAAATAGGAAGAAAAAGTACAATCCTCCTTTGTTACACACAGTACTTGAATTCCTAGAAAATTCAGTGTAGCTGAATGGTTTTAACTACGCCAAAAAATAATTTATGTTTGTGTTTGAAACAGAGCTGGCTTCTGGCCTCAGGTAATTATAAGCTGGCTTTTACCTCCATAAATGTCCAGTAGAACATTCAAAGGCCATGTGAAAAACAACTCTTTATTGTATGGAACTCTCCCGCACACTGCATTCAAATGCCCGCTGAATGTCAAAAACCGCCTATCATTTTGACAAGTAAAAACAGTGCCCCCACAATTTCCAAAAACTCCCTTAGGGGGTGGCGTCAGCTCTCTTCAAGACTCTCTGATCTAAGGCCTTATTGCCTCCCGTGGCTACAAGAACAGAAAAACATTCTAAATGGAGATTTTTGGAGAGAAGTTTTGACCTTCCTGGCGCAAAGGAGTTTCTTTTGTGAGATCGTGTGATGCTAAGTTCTCCATTCTTTCTTCTTCTTTTAAAATATGTTGTGTGGTGTTAATGATGATGCAGACGTTGACACAGAGTGTTAGTTGGGATGACAAGCAGAGGATCTGATAATTCTCTAATTTCTCAGCCAACATAATGTCTCTTCTTTGATTGGCCCCCATGCCTCAAACACACATTTCAGCACACTTACCTTGTGTTTCACTTGTGTTGTCCTCATTTTTTCAGCTATTTCCTACATCTCTGTCTTCTCTTTGCAGAACCTCATTCCAGTAGGATACAGATCGAAACTCAGGCTTTGCCTAACGATCTTGTCCCTATGAGTAATTCTCTAGTTTCCTTCTAAGCCACATAGTTACGTTTCAAAAGGAACATTCTAAGAATTAACATGTGGGCCGTTTGAATCATATTGACAAACGCATTTCCCTCTTTGATGCCATGTGGTTCTGAACAGGAAATGACAAAAATCAATAAATGCATATTTAACTTGCAGAATGTCATAAAAATGTTTGTTGTGCTGTGGCGCAAGGAAGCATGTTGCCTGTCTGTCCTTTCCGATAAGAAAGTTCTTCCTTGAATGGCAATTTTACTGTGTATTTATCTTTATTACACAAGAGCCCATGGCAATCGACGAGAGGAAAATCTGCTTTGGTTTTATAGAGATTTGCATATCAAAAATCTGCCATGATGTACTGATATATCCCATGGAAATACACAGTTCAATAATCACAGTGTTCTTCTTAGCATTTTTGAGTGAAAAGGAACCTTAAAGCATTACTTTGTCCTGAATTCTAAATGTTTTCCAAAGAAATCCCTCACATCTATCTTTCATTTCTATTTTACAGAGAGAAGTAGAGAAATGTCACAACGCAATATTTTCTTGTGTCATAGCATTAAGTTCGCCTCTTTGTTCGGCAATGCTAAGAGAACTTTCCTGCCTCCTCGTTTTACCATTATCTACAGTAAAGTTGTGGAACAGGACAAGGCAAGCATTGTTTTACAAGTAAGCAAACTGAAGTACAGAGGCATTATTAGACCAGAGCAAAGGCCTGTACGAAAGTACTTCTTGGAAGAGAGAACTTTGCAGGGAGCGAAGTCCTAAAGGAACTGGGGAGGGAAAGCCAGGAGTCCCTACTAATTACCCTGAACCTCACTCACATACGAGGGGGCCCAACTATGGTTTGGAGCACCCAGGGGACTCAGCTGGACTTCAATATACTCAAACACCTCACACAATGGCGTGCAGGCATGCCATTAAAAGTCATTTAAGGATAATTTACTTTTTCTTGGCAAATGATCTCAAGGGTGATACTTTAACTCGGGCAAATAGTAAGAGTATTGTCTTTCCTCCTCCTCCCCTCTTTTTCTTCCTTCTTGAAGTAAAAATAAAGCCGTATCACATCTTTGAGAATAAAGCATGTGCCTGTGTGTATGTTGGGTAGAGGCATTGGAATTGAGGTGTCGCTAAATCTCAGAGGGAGGGAAGCCGGCCACGTTTGCACCAGCTGAACTTACAACCGACTGAAGAGTCGCAGAGAGAGAATGTTCTGTCTTCACTTCAGAGCTCACTGTGCACACCCAGGCAGTCACCGGCAGAAGGGAACGGAGTGATTTGCCAATTGAATATTATCTGAATAGCCATGCAGAGACTGGTATGCTTCTCGTACTGCAATAAATTGACTTATGTAGCAAAATCGTTGTCATTGTGTAAACAGCACTATCTTAAACTACATATTAAAAGAAAAATGAAAGCCATTTTTTTTAAACATTTCCAATGAGGGAAAAGGCAAGCAAAAAACCACCCAGCCAGCATGATGCTATTAAGCCTTTCAGTTTAACTTAGGATCTTTGACCAAACACGGAGCAGCTCAACGGTTTATGCATTTGCCTCCGATAACTTCCCCCCTTCCATGCGCGTGGATAAAATCCCATCACAGGAGTGAAGACTGAGAAGCATCAAGGATCACCCTCGATAGGAGATTTGACAAGCTGTGGTCATGGTCTAACACACCAGAACAATGAGTAGAGATTCTGAACATCAGGTCATGGAACGGGATCAGAGAATAAATGTGATGGCCCACCGCACACGGCACATGGCACCTGCATGGGGACAAAGCAAGGGTGCTGAGGATCCACTGGAAAAGCAACAAAGTAAGAAAGAGATATGAGATAATCGGATTAGAGAAGAGAGACGCCTACGAAGGAATTTCACAAAAATGTAAACCTCCGGCACTGCTAACACATTCAGCTAAACGTTCACCGACATACCTGTGAATGTGGCATCAGGGTGGAAATTGCAGCAGGCTAGAGAGTAGGGAGCCAAGGTCTACCTTAGGGTGCAACCTTGGCCAAGTGTCTTTGTTCCTTCCCAGCTCAGTGCCCTCCTTTGTAAAAGGCCTGAATTAGCCTGAGTGTTACAGAGGCCCCTTTTAATTCTAAACAATCTAAAATTCGGTGCCATCTCAAAAAAAAAAAAAAAAAACACATAGAGTGATACAAATGCTGCTTTTTAATAGCCAGCATTAAAAACAACAGAAATAGCAAGGACCGCCCACGGGCGTCAGTATCACCAAGAGCCCAAATGGAGCATATTCATCACAAAGCAAAGGAAGTGCATCTGGTCCCTTCCACCGAAATCAGATCATCCTAAGGAAGAGAAATGTGTCAAAAGGTACCAGATGATGTGCTGAAATAGGAAATATTGTTCTAGTTGCAGGTGACCTTTCATAGTGAGATCATTCACTTGCTGGTTATATTGTCAAGTAACTTACTACTGCCCTTTAAAGGTCATTGTCTTGGAGTGCCCCTGGGTGCTTCCTAATATATGCCTCTGATTTACTTCTCCCCCGTAAAATATATTTTATAATGAAGCATGCCCCCGCCTCAGAGTCTGGTGGGAAACACGTTTCCCTATGCATTGTAGGCATATTGCATTTAAAGATATTGGTGGAAGAGGAGGAAGGAAGAAGAACACTTCATTGCAAAACCTTTGTAACCTATGCTGATCAGGGAAGTCAAAGCAGACCCCACTGGTGCTGCGGGGAAGCCTTTTCCTCTCTTCTGTAAAAGCACGTATAGGATTTGTCTGCCAGGGAGTAACTAGTAGGGTGTGTTCAGCTGGAGGTAGGCCCTCTCTTCAAGTTTTTCTGGTTCAAGGTGCTAGTCTTAGAGAGGCCAAGTTATACTGGGTTCTGATTCTCTCATGAAATGGGTTAGGACTCTGTGACTGGGAACATTGAAGTGAGAGGTACCTGGGAACAGCCCAACAGTAGTCTGGGGGGGAAAAAACAAGTTTGGCCAGAGCAGAGTCCCCAGTAGACTGTCCTAACACCAAACCACTGGATTAGAATTGCTGAAGAGCCCCATAGGATGGGAGTCCTGCAGCCCTGGGTGGGTTCTGTCCCAATTATGGAGAGAGGGGACCTGGGGCAGTCAGCTCATTATGAAGATATAAAAATATTCTTCCAGTAAGTATTTGTTGAAAGACTAAGAAAAGAGCTTTTCTCAAGAGTAATGAGAGGCAAAGAGAGAAGTGAGCCGAGCTAAAAATCAATAGAAGCACTGATATCAATTCATACGTGAGTGTGTTAGTTACTCAGAGTAAATTATAACTTGGTGCTCCAAACAACCGAAATTTATCCTCTCCTAGTTCAGGAGGTTAGATGTCCAAAATCAAGGTGTCGGTACGGTTGGTTCCTTAGGGAAGCTCTGAGAGAGAATGTGCTCCACCCCTCTTTACTAGGCTCTGATGGCTCCCGCTAACCTTGGCTTGCTTCACATGGTTTTCTCTCTTCGTCACTGCGTCTTTGTGATTCACATATCCCTATCCTTTCCATTGTAAAGACACCAGGTAATGAATTAGGGCCCATTCCACATTCAGGACGATCTCAAGGTCTTAAAAGTCTACATATTTGAAAATAAGGCCACTGGTACCAGGGGTTAAGACCTGGACATATCTTTTTGGGGACCACTCTTCAAACTACTACCCTGAGGTTAGTATTTAACAAGACAATAACCATGTCTTATGTCTAATAAGAGTATGGGCTAAAGGCAGGCTCTTCTTATCCTCCATCCATGTGAGGGAACAACCTGAGATCCACTTCCTTGCAAATAGATTGAGAATGCAACCCAGACGCACCCAAATGCTAAGCAGCTCCATCTGAATGGATCCATTCTGTCACTAAATAAACATACAATATATGCCAGGTGACCCCTTTAGTAAGTACGGGACTGCATAGCAACCTTGCCTTTGCCACTATAGCTATTACTAGTGATGTGAAGTAGAAGTAGAGAAGTAAAGAACTAACATGTTTCATAGTCAAGGTCGTATCTTATAAAGTACAATTCATACTTAACATTATATGAATTGGCGTCTTGATGCTATGTCTCTCAAAGCAGAATTTTTAAATATCTTCATCCTCATGAATAAGTGGTTTAAGAAAAAAAAATAATGCACATAAAGCCATTCTCCTTTTGTGAAATTGCGTCTCAAAAGGAGAAGGAACGAATATTGGATTAGAAACTACACGATCGTGGTTTGGGAATGGACTGCAGTGCCAGTAGGGCAACTTTGGCAAATTGTTCCTGGATCTTGTGTTCTTGGTTGTCCTTTGTAAACTAGGGGAAAGCAAACTGCCCAGATGTCTACCTGGTTCTATGCCAGAGTCCTACCCTAGATAATTATCTCTCACAGTCTGACCACATTAGCAATTCCAGGGGGCTAAATCCAGATCTTGCCACAGACTTGATGAAGCTAGGAGGAGTCGGGAGCAAGAACCAATAAGAATGTTCCATGTTTCTTTCTCACACAGATCTGCTTGGTGTTGTAGTTGCCTTGCTAACCAACAGTCCTTGTCAAATTGGGCACCGGAGAGTCAGTCCTACCAATACTGGGAGAGGATATAGATAGAAGACAGTCACACAAGTCTGCCTATACAGTAGGAGAAGATGAACCTTTCCTCAAGATATCCAAGGCAGGGTTTGAAAGGCCCTTGAGCCATTGTGTTACCCTGCTTAGCCCTCTAGCCTCCTTGGTCTGGTGTAAACATCAAAGCAAAGGTTAAATGAGGGGAACGAGATGATTTTCTAGCAGAGTCAACATAAGCCAAGGCAGGAAATCTCCAACCTCCAGGGTAGAAAAGCAATCCATTGTCCTCTGATTTATCCCTCTACCTTCCATTTAGCATTACCTGGTAACATGCCAAAATAAGTTTGGAAGGAATTTTTCATTTAAGTTAATATATTCCTGGGGCCCTAGGAAAGTACTTTACCTTTATTAAACTCACCACGAGTCCTGATGCTTGAGTCTTCAAAGCAGTGACGTGGGCATTGATAGAGACTATGCGCCTATATGAATGTGTGTTGATGGGAGGCGTGGGGAGGAGAGAAAGGAAAAGAGATATATAGAGTGAACAAAAACTGGACCCAACTTGACAGAGACATGAATAAAAACCGGAAGATGGAATTACCAGTCATATGATCCTAGGACTCCATAACTGACCCTCGGCAACTCCCAGAGATAATACCATCAACCCACCTTTGTCTCTGCCATTTACCCCTTGCAGACAAAGAAAAAGGAATCAAGACTTATTGCAGGCAATAATATTTAAAACCTTAGGGTAAACCACCAGATGTCTTTTATTTTGAAGCTCAATCAGCCACATTCTGGGAGAAGAATCTCATTGACCAGAGATCATGTAGAAAAAGAAATTCAGATCCTTGCTTAGGCAAGACAAGCTTACCTTATCTACAACAGTGTTAAGTCGAACCCGTCCTTAAAATAGGGCTACCAGTAGGTTTCTGGTCTAGGCTCACTGGGATAAACAGACTACTAAGTCACTAGACAAGGATTTTTAGGCACTTTCCCTAGGTAGCATTGTCTTGAGCTGCGGATGTCCTAAGAGTCTGCTTTATCTGTCAAGAAAAGATGTAGGGAGATGTTATTTCCTTAGACTTAGGAGCGGGAGGAGTTGATCATTATTTTGTAATCAAGAGGCAGGACTCAGTAGGAAAGAAACTTGCAACCCAGCGGAGTGGTTCAAACCAAAGTCTGCATGGCCTTAGGAAGTTCCCCAGGCAAGCGTCAGGTGATACTATTAATAACCAGAGAGCTAAACTATCCTGATTGCAGAATTCTGTGAGTCAGGTATTTATAGAAGAGTACGAATTCGTATCGTGGATTTAGGAAGACTTTAAACTAAGATTTAAAATGTGTGCGCACATACCCAAACATACACAGCCCTCCTAGGGACTAGTATTTCAAGTTCCCCAAGACACTTTAACAGTTGGGAATTTTTCAGAGGGAAAATTCACGGCTGGTTAAGCTGAGTCACTTCTGAATAATAGCAGAGCTTCAAGTGAAGTAAAAATTCTTTGTAATTCAAGAGGTGATTGAATCTTCAATGAACCTGTGCCTTGTGTTCGACCTCTAGGTAATGCTGGCTTAAAGAAGATTAGTCTGTTAAGGAAGGAGTATGTAGATGGGGAGGAGTGAATCAGTCACACTCACCACCAATCTATGCTAAAGCAAAGCTTCTGTCTCTCAGTTCTCTCCTCGTTTCGGAGACTACGGAAGATAATCATTTTTTCATTAATACTTTCATTACTAAATCAAATAACTTGTATTACTGACAATAGTATTCATCAAAATAAAGAGATATAATCACTTTCACTTATTCAACTAGTATTTACTGAGCACCTCCTTTGTATTAACTACTCTGTGACATAATAGTGGGAATTCAGACAGACTTGATGCTCATGGAGCTTGTAGACTGGTAGAGGAGATCGACTAATAAACAGACAATTGCAATCCAGTGTGATGACCGGTAATCTGTGTTTCCTTGTCTAACAGCCCCCTGCCCACAAAGGGGGCCTTAACAGCCATGTTAAAATGCAATACCGGATTCTGTCTCCTGATTGTTTCAGGATGAGTACTCAATTCTAACTGGTCAGTCAGAATCTCTTGTCCTTTAGGCTCAGGATTGAGAAGTATGTCCAGCTAGTGTAACAGAGTGCATTGCTGGAACTGGGAAAATAGGAGCTGGGGTCAGAAGAGGAGAGGTAGTTGACCTAGCATGGCTATGTGCCACAGAGAAATCTGGCCTTCAAGAGATATGTAAGAGTAACGGCCATAAGAGACTGCAAGACTCTGTTGGGGCATCTGGGTGGCTCAGTTGGTTGTGTGTCCTACTTCCACTCAGGTGATGATCTCACAGTTTGTGAGTTCGAGCCCAGCATCAGGATCAGCATGAAGCCTCCTTCGGATCCTGTGTTCCTGTCTCTCTCTGTCTCTCCCCCGCTGGCACTCTTTCAAAAATACATAAACATTTAAAAAAAAAAAGAGAGAGTGAGAGCCTTCAAGACTCCAAAAAAAGGAAGAGAGGGAGACTGGGCAATCAGGAACTTTATTTCTTAATGGCTTCCCTGTCATCCAGTTGGTTCCCACCTTTCCTGAGACATAGTTGTTCAACTTTGCTTCAGGTTCCATGAGATATCCCAGCACATTTTTTTTCCAAAACCTTTTTAGCTTGCCTTGTTTAAAATGGGGTTCTATTAGTTATTACCCAAAGTGTGTGGACTAAGACATATTCCTACAGCGGTAAGAATATGATGTTAGTGGGGTCACTTGGAAGGAACTAACTCAGTCTTTTGGGAACCTGGAAGGGTTTCCAAGTGAAGTTCTATCTGATATGAAGCCTAAAGGATGAGTAGAAATCAGCCAGGTAGAGATCAGGTGGGGGACCGGCAGAGGGAACAGCATGTGCAGAGCCCAGAGGATAGATAGCATGGCACATTTTAGGAGCTATAAAAGGTTCTCTGTAGGTGCACACGTAGGGCAGCATGTGTGCTTGTGGGAAGAGAGGACTAGTGGCAAGATATAAGGCTTGAGAGGTAAACAGGGACCACATCACAGAAGGCCCTGTTAAGTCACATACCTTGTACACATTGGAATTTGAACAGAAAAAACTTCTTTCGGAAAGCTAATTCTGTTTGGTTTGGGTAGAAGCAGCACCATGCCAAGTCGTATTGGAACTTGAGGCATAAGAAAAGATCATTAATATTCACTCTGTTTTTATTTAAAACATTGGTATTTCGTCCATGTATTTTTTGGCATTAACTTCAACTTTTTAAAATATGCATTCAAATATAATTTATCTTGATTACTACTGTTTTGGTCCTCTCAAATTTTACACTGGAAGTGAATGCCTCACTCCCTTCATCCCATTCCTGGTCCTGGAAAGAACGTAATAAACATTGAAAACTCGTGCCCATGGATGGATTCAGATTTGCTACAGGCGATATAGCATCACCTTGAGAATAATGTATAACAATTGCTTAATGATTTTCAAAATTACTTTCTCAGCCATGGTCATTGTCTTCAGTTGGATTTCCTGAAAACAAATTCTTAGACCAGAGTTGAGTACAGAAGGTTTCCTTGAGAATTGCTCTCAGAAGGAAGGCAAGATCGGACGGAGGGAGACGTTGACGCACAGGGCAATTGCCCCGGCCCACCTTGTGGGAGTTTGGGAGCTGGGAAGGCTCTTCTGAGTAGGAAGGGGCACAACAGTCAGTAACTAATACTTAGAATTTTCCTGTAAATAATCTCATTTATTTATTTTGGAAGGTTAACCTGCATTTACATGTATTTATAGTGAGGGGGGTACAAAGAGTTCATCAGTTTATTAGATGGGATCCCGTTAGTAGTTACATTGTAAATAACAATAATTGTTAGTAGGAGTAATGGCTTAAAGAAAACTGTGATTATACCATAATATTAACTAACTGATTCAATATTTATTTCCACTGTGTGAGGTATTGAGAATTTAAAGAATAAAATGGGCAAGCTTTCTTGGTCCTTAAAAAATCCCCTCAGTGACCATTGCGAGAAGTATGCCCTGACAGAAACATGCACCAGGGCAATAGGACAGCCCAGGCTGGAGATGATGCCTAAATTGAGTCCTGAAGGACGACAAAGACGCGTGAAGTGAAGTATGGGGCTAAGGAAGAGAAGGGCCTGTAACCGCCATTGTTGAGTAGTTGAATATGGCCAGAGAAGAGGGAAGTGTGGTAAGAGAGATGTGGGCTAAAACCTGGGCTCCAAAGGGACTTGAATGGCGTGTAAATAAAGTTGCCCTTTCCAAAAATTTACAGAATTATTGAGGCGTTTAAACATAGGTGATATTTTGAGACTTAACTTTAGAAAGTTCTCTCTTGCAGCAGATTGGATTACCTTCCCAATATGGTTTGGTTAAGCAACTGTATTAGTTATTTATTGCTGGATAACAAATTACCACAAGCTTAAAGGCTTAATACAATATACCTCTACTATCTCATAAGGCTGCAGTTAAGATTTCCAGCAGGGCTAAGTTCTGATCAGGGGTTTGGGGAAGGATCCACTCCAAGCTCTCTCAGGTATTGGGAGAATCCATTTCCTTGTAGTTGTGGGGTTTATGGCAGCTTACTTCTTCAAAACTAGCAAGAAAGAGAGAGAAAGAGAGAGAGAGGAGAGAGAGAGAGACAGACTCTGCTGGCAAGACAGAGTCTTACATAATACAGTATAATCAAGGGAGTGACATTCACCTCTGCCACATTCTGTTGATTAGAAGCAAATCACAGATCCCACCCACATTCAAGAGGAGGCCATTAAACCAGGGCATGAACACCGGGGTAAGCAAACTCAAAGTGTTCAGCACACCCACGCTGCTGGGTGTTCCTGCTTCGTCCAGTTGTGAAGGAGAAGGTGGGCTGCAAAGCATCTTCTCGGGCGCAATCCATTGTTCCATTTTGGAGGACCTACGATCTTGGTAAAATTCTAAAGACCAAAGCCTACTTGGGAAATATTTATGTGGTATCAGCAAATATGTGTTCTGCTTTACCACAAATATCGTGTCTGCTGCATTATCTTGCGGTCAAAGGCAACTTCGTGATTCAGAAGGTGTTTGATGAATTAAATTATATCCTCACATATCTAGAGGACTTCAAAAAACAAATGCTCAGTCAACTTATGTGATGCATTTCTTAAATATTTGCTGATTGAGACATCTTGAAGCCTTTTTTTCTCTAACTTGCTATTTTGTATGTTGTTTTCCTCTTCATTCTACTTGTATAGCTTATACTGAATACGATTGTGAGAGGCAGTGCCTACCTGTGGTTTAGTGTGTTTTGTATGATGTGTAACACGCCATCAGGGAGTTTAGGTCTCTAATCCATGCCATCTGGTGATTCAGTGATATGTATGTGAATAAACAGTGACTCTGCTGTTTAACTACTTAGTATGTGCATTTAATTAAGTTCACAAATTCCTACAGGCGTGTGGTTAAAGGGGCTTTGGCAGATTTCCCCTCTGGAGGGCTTGGCACTATGTAGCTGGAACTCTCACTGGCCCTGAAATTCCAGCCATGCCTGCATTTGTAACAATGAGTGGTAGTTAATATTGAAGCCTTGGTCAGCATCCATTTCAGTTCATGGCCCGAAGCAGTTTCATAACTCCTACCAAAATACAGTCTGCTTATTTTAGATGTATTGGATCTATTGGCTTCGTGCAAAATTATTTATGAACGGGGGAAAAAAGGACGAACACCAAAATGATAAAGCATCAAAACAACCTGCGTATGAGGGTTTCTCCTTCCTGTAGTTGTTCTTCAGTTATTTTACCTTGCGTTAATTACAAAGCAACTCATTGGGGTGCTTTGGAAACCAATTTAAAGTATTCCAGTGGTGCCTGGGTAGCTCAGTCAGTCGAGCGTCTAACTTAGGTTCAGGTCATGATCTCGCGATTCGTGGGTTCTAGCCGCACGTCAGGCCCACTGCAGTCGGCCTGTCCGCACAGAGCCCACTTTGGATCCCCTGTCCCCCTCTCTCTGCCCCTCCCCGTTTTGTGCTTGCACAAAAATAAACAAACATGTTTTAAAAATTTGAAAAAAATAAGGTATTTCAGATTAACACTGATTGATTGATTTTGTGTGTATGTGTGTGTGTGTAGTTTTTAAAAGTGGGCATATTTGCCAGTAGATAGGATTGACTTCCACTTTGGGTAGCGCAGGGCAAGAAAATGAGAATAGCAAAGAGATCGCCTTCGGTTCTGGCACTCACAAGCTCTCCGGGTTAGGGAGATAGACTATTTCCTGGGTCTCAGTTTAGCTCTGACAATCAGATTCCCTGAAAGTGTGCAAAATAAAAGCACACTCAAGAAGACATGAAAAGATGTCCTACCTGCCTTGATCTTTAAACATCATGGCACGTGTGTGACTAAATGCGTTGCTTAACTTCTCAGCAACCTTTCTGCAATCGGCAAGGTTAGAGCAGGGGGCTTGGGAGTGCAGGGGAGCCCCTCAAGTGGGGAGCACCTGAGTAGGTCCGTATGGTGGCTGTGGGGACACTGTGTCTTCCTCAGTGGGTTCGTTCTGACCGCTCAGTTGTTGACCAAGAGCTCCCTCGGAAAGGGTGCAGCCACAGCTGTGAGCTCGCAACCGGGGCATATGGTAAGCGGTTTGCTGAGAGGGTCCCCGCTTAGACGGAAGAATGAAGAGACAGTGAATTTATCTTTCTTTCTGAGGACAGTCATTTGGAGATAAAAATCCCCTCGTCTGGTGAAAGAAAGAGGCATTGTCATTGTAAATGGCATGAGTTTAAAAATAATTATGGTGCATGTATTGTTTCTGGTGCTTATTTCTATAGCTTCATCTTGCTTAAGAATATGAAGATGAGGGGCACCTGGGTGGCTCAGTCGGTTGGGCGTCCGACTTCGGCTCAGGTCATGATCTCGCGGTCCGTGAGTTTGAGCCCCGCGTCGGGCTCCGTGCTGACCGCTCAGAGCCTGGAGCCTGTTTCCGATTCTGTGTCTCCCTCTGTCTCTGCCCCTCCCCCGTTCATGCTCTGTCTCTCTCTGTCTCAAAAATAAATAAACATTAAAAAGAAAAAAAGAGTATGGATATGAATCCCAAAACAGACACTGTGATGTTTTGTAGACAATTCCGGAGCTGGAAAACATTGTTCTATCTGGTAGTTTGCTAGTTTGTGTTTGCTAGAACCTCATTTTATCTGCTGGTAAGTTTTCAGATGTCCTACTTGAATGCCAAATACTGTTCCTCAGAGTATCAGTTGCTTTTTCCCCTTTAATTCCTGTCTTTCTCTCGCTCTTTGCGAGGAAAACAGTAAACACGGTGTCTGCACTTGCTGATTCATGTCCTGACCTCCCACAACTCAGATTTCCACCTCACTTCCGTTCCACTAATCACCAAAGCCCCCTGCTTCACTCATAGTCACCCCCACCTCCACCACTTTGCATGTCTCACTCTGACAGTTCCTGCACCTCCCAGAAAACCTCCTTCCTGGACCCAAACATGGCTGCCCCAGCCCAGCTGGCCTCCTGCCTCTCGCATTCTCCTCCAAAACCTTCGTCAGTGTGGGTGCCTCCTCCCACTTTGTCATGCTGATGGCTTTCCCAAGGGTCTCCCCTTTTCTCTGGCTGTACTCTGGCCCCTCACTATCTCATCCACACTCCCAGAACTACGGCCAGTTTTCAGAGGACTCCCAAACTCTCACCCTCAGCCTCTAGCGGTACCCCGGGCCCCCTTTCCATCCCTGAATGTACGCCTGGTGCTTAACCGTCTATATACGTTAAAAACTGAACTCATCTTGATGTACGCCATCCTCCTACTCACGGTGGCTCACACCCTAGTTGGTTTGGCTCCTTTCCCTGCCTGCCTGGAGTTTTCTGACTGCCTGGAGGCCATGAGAAGGTACCCCCTGCATCTCCTGATTGACAGACGATGCCAAGGCTCCCCTGTGAAATCATCGCTCAGGCCAGGCTTCTGTTCCTCTGCAGTGACCCAGTGAAGGGCGTGTATGCCCACCGCCCTCCTGGTTCTGAATGAGAGAAAGTGGGCAAATGTATGCCGTATCTATCATGTCCCTACACATAAATGCAATTCTGTTTCTAGAGTACCCACCTTGCTGCTAGGCACCATGGGTAAGCAGGAAAAAAAAAAGTAAGATGTGGTCAAAACTGCCTCACTTGCTAGTGTAGATGGTAAAATGCATTTTGGTGTCTTGGCTGGCCTACGATTAGGAGGCCAGAGAAGAAAGTGGGCAGGCTGGCCTTTAAGGACCACCAAATCATGGCCCTCTTCTCTCTGCCCCTTCTGCTGTCTCTCCCACCACTTTCTTATGAGACACTCTTGAATTAAGACTGGCTACCAATTAGATGCTGAATACATTATCTGTCGGATCTCACTTTGCCTAACTCATATCAGATACGACCTGGGAATGACTTCACACATCTCTCTCCAGTATCTTTGCCCATCCTTGAATGTGCTGTAGCTTTTCTCAGTGCAACCTCTCTGGCCACCCTCACCCAAGTCAGCACACCCTCCTGACAGCATCTATGTATACCTCTCTGTAACCACTGTTCCCCTCTACTAACTTGATTGTGTGGGGACACACCCCTTTTCTCCTAGACTGAGAGCTCCTTGGGACATCAGTGGTGCTTTTTGTAAGTATCTGATTTCCATACAATGCTTAGAATATTCTTTTATACCCAGTAGACATTTAATAAACATCTCTTGAATAAGTAAATGAATGGAATGACTAAGGACATTTTCATTTCATCTTCGTTACTTAGTTACTTTCCGCCATATTTCGTGTCCCGTTATTTCTCTATAGATTCTGACCCTTCACAAGTCTCAAGAATTCAAAAGAAAGACCATTTTGCATTTCAGAAATAAGACCACTGAAATTGAAAGTATTTATATACTGGAGACTGTAGCTGTAATGAATTTTAAATGCAGTTTGATTTCTAATGCACAGTGTCTGTGAATTTTCTTCCATTTTGTGGTGCACAGCCCAGACGCAGAGCCAAGATTTTTCACTTTATGACTAATAGGCTACTGAAATTAGAAGGTTTGTGCAGATTATAAGCATTCTGCACTTGAAAAAATTGGCAATTAAAAATATGTGAAGTCAGAGTTAACCTAAAGTCATCAGTACCTACGTTTCATGAACACGAATATGAGATTTGAGGGCTGATGACTTACGGCTATTGCTTCTTTCTAGAAAGCTTTGAACACTACTCTAAAAACCAACAGGCTAAATCCAGGGATGGGAAAGCCCTGGTTTAGGACCTATCCTTCCTACCTTCCTTAATCTGATGCAGATTTCTTGCAAAGCATTCTCGATGCTTGATTCGCCGGCAATATTTTGTATTTTGTTCTTCTTACAATTTTTTTTTAATGTTTATTTATTTTGGGGTAGAAAGAGAGACAGAGCATGAGTGGGGGAGGGGCAGAGAGAGGGGGACACAGAATCTGAAGCAAGCTTCAGGCTGGGAGCTGTCGTCACAGAGCCCAACGTGGGGCTCGAACTCACGACCCCCGAGATCATGATCTGAGCCGAAGCCGGAGCCGACAGAGCCCCCCCAGGTGCCCCAATTTTGTTTTCCTTAGAAACAACAACAGAAGAGTGTGTTTTTATTCCTTTTGGATTCCTGTTACCTTTTCCTCTCTTGCCTGCCTATGGTCATACATTAAAGTGAGTTAGGGCAAAATTAGCTCGCAGGGGATTTTGCAACATGGCACTGTCTTATGGAAGTCTTGCTTATCCCTCACCCAGCTTCCTCCATGCCATAAATAAATTAAAACTTGGTCTTCTTCTAAAAACTTAATGGCATTTATTGAGAAATACCAGTAGTTGAGGGGATGGGATAATCTAAGAACTGTTGTAATTGTTTTTTTACATGATAGCATCTTAATCATTGTATTCCTTTCTTTTCCTAGGTAAGTGGTGTTTTCTCTTCTTTGCTTCACGGAGTGTTGATTTGTCTGGTAAGTGTTCATTTTATTGTGGTAGGTGGTGTTGCTTCAAAATTGCCTAAGGGAACCCAATGAAAGCACACGTGGGCTTTAGATATGCTTTATATTGAAAAGGCTGGTGTGTGTTAAATCTTTTTCAGATTAATTTTTTTTTTTCTCTAAGATCTTACTTTGGATTTCTAGCATAACGTACTTTGTTCTCAAGTTTGGAAACGGGCCCACGTGTTGATGAAGTGTTGATGAAAAGTTGCCTTTCACAAATTCTTTTTATGGGGGTCTTTTCTTTCTTTTCCTTTCTTTTGGTCACTTCTCCCTGCCTTTATTGGAACTTTTTTTTTAATGCCCTCCATTCAAATTTTGATAAACTATAAAACTCCTGGAGACATTTTGCTTATGTTTTTGCTACTCGGGTTGTGCTGTTCTAGCCTTTGGGTATCCTGTTACCAGGAACCTCATTAATCTCCTGGCTCCCCCAGTATGACAGTGACTTCATCTGGAGAGTATGACATGGTCCATTGGTCTTCTGCACAATATGGTGGTTAAGTCCTACTCCACAATAACATTTTTTTCTTTTTTAAATAATTAGCTAAATACTAGTTAGTTAACCTATAGTGTAATATTGGTTTCAGGAGTAGAATTTACTGACAATAACATTTTTACTAAAGTTACTGAAGCTGGTATGTCCCTACCTTTTCTAGTAATACTGATACACCACCATTATTTTACAAATTTCCTTCTGTGGATTAGTGACTGAGAGTAGCTGTTTTTCTAGGTATGTTGTTGATGCAAAAATTTCTCATTTGAAAGAACGGGGGAGGGGTAATCCAGAAGGGAAATGAATATCAGGAAAACAAACAAACAAACAAGAATCCTTTGACTTGTGAATCAAATTTCATAATATAAAATATACAACATCTGATTATTTCATTTTATTTTTTTATGATAGTCGACTTCCACTTTGAGCTGATACAGAAAATGCTAGACCACATTGTCTTTTGCATGAACTATAGAAATTAAATCTCCCTGTGTCTAATGTGTACTTGCTTATGTTATTGGTTTTTCGTCCAGGTTATTGGTTTTGTTAGAAGAATTTGTTCTTTAAAAACATCTGACTTGGTTTAGCTATATTCTGTTATCTACCCTTTCACATTTCCTCTTTAAAAGTTCACTTTCACGTTCATTAATTTACCTGAGATATATGTGGTTTGTTGCTTGAAGGGCCTTTTGTTTAAACACTCAGATTTATCTGGGTTTTTGGCTTTTAATAATATGACCTTAAAATATGTTTTACTTGTGTTTATGTGTCTTTAATGGAACATATTTGAAGAAGAGTCCCCGGAGGTCAATTAAATTGCTCTTGAAACATTCAAAAGACTGTAGATGTTGCTTAAAATAACCTACATGGGATTTTGACCCCATGCTGTTTTCAGTCCTGCAACAGAATTTTTCTATTAAAGATTCTGGATTAAAAAGATCAGAAAACAGGAGACAGAAAGACAGGAGGGTGAAGAAGGTTAGATTTCAACCTTGCATAGGCTGCTCCCCAGACTTTGAAGCCTATGTGAACCAAGATGTTGTTTGAACAGGTTGCCTAACAATGGGCTGAATAGGGAACCACATTTTAAATTGACAAAGTTAGCCCGTGCTGGGAGTTTTTTATCCTTTGCCTCTTGACCTTTTTGGATGCCATAAATGAAACATGGTGGTGTAGGTTTGAAAAGGCCAGGGGCTACTTATTTATACCCCTCATATGATGGAGGAAGAAAAAAAGCAAGAGTGAACAAATAGAGTATGTTTAACTCTATCCCTTAACCCAGGCAGCAGTAAACAGAAAGACCCTTTGGTTTCAATCTGTAACCCCATTTTGGCATGAGATCTTCTTTGTTATTTTTAAATTCTGTTCACTTTATTCAGGCAAGCCACCCAGAAAGATCAAATCTGAAGAAGTGGTGGAGTTTTGCTTTCACTGTAAAGAGGACTTGAAAATACCTTATTTGAGATGAAGTCTTGTTTTTACCTTAGGTTTCATGATTTGTGTTATGCTGCTTCTATTGTGAACACCTTCCACTTTGAAATCAGATGTGCCAGAGTTTCTGCCTGTGAACGGATCTAAAATATCATTATTTTTCTTATTAAAGAATGCCAGTCTAGCTCTCTATGCCGTCTAATGGCCATACTGACTTTCCACTGCTGGGTAACAGTAACGGTGTGATTATATGAGCGATAATTGCCTAGCTTTCATTTCCACAGTGTTTGAAGATTCTTTGGCCGTGCTGTTAGCAAAGCGATACTACGCTTGTTCAACATTAAATGTTTAGTTATACTAGGTGCATTCTGTGATATAGTATTTATTTTATAATCCAAATATGATCAAATATATTATAGAATTGGTCTGAATTATGGAAGGCATTGCCATTCATCTCTTTGCTTTAGTGATTTATGTTAGTACTGTGCTGATAATGAGAAATATAATGCATTCTTGTCTTCATAAAGCCACACTATTGGGGGAGGGGGGGGTGGAGGGCTGTAAGACATACCAGCACCAAAAGAAAGAAAGAGAGTGAGAAAGGGAGGATGGGAGGAAGGGAGGAACAGAGGAATGGAGGAAGGAAAGAAGGGAAATAAAGACAGAAAGGAGAGACGGAAGGGAGGGAGGGAGAGAGGAGGAAAGAAAGAACGGAAGGAAGGAAGGAAGGAAGGAAGGAAGGAAGGAAGGAAGGAAAAGAAAGAAAGAGATGGATGGAATAGGAAGCATGGTAGAGAAAACAAGTGTCTCAGAAGAGTGTGGAGCATTGACAATTTGAATGCAGTTAGCTGTGCAGAAAAAAAATGTAGTTTATTTTTCTAGGACTGATCAGTTCTTTCTGAGTTCTCATCATACCAGAGAGGGGAAAATTTGGACTTGCTAGTTAACACATCTCAGTCTCGTCTGATTTAAACAGTTGCAAATAAGTAGGTGAAGTTCAACTCCCCGCAGGTTCTGGCTCAGATAAGCTCTGCTCTTTCTGTCCCAACTGCCACAGGGATGCCATGCATCACAGCTGGGTGCATGAGGAGGGCTCGGGGCATTGCCTCTCGGTATTGTGTTGGTTCGCATGTGGGCACTGGCTGGGGCCCACCGAGTTGTGTCAAGGTCTGTGCGTGGCATACAGGCTGTTTGTCTCTCCAGGCTTGGCTTGTCCTAAGGTCTGGGTAGCTCACAGTTAGGCCCCAGCTGGTATGATCATCCTGTCATCAGAGTGCAGGGACAGTTTGTGCTGGAGAGTTCACAGCCAGCACCACCGGGTGCCTTCTTTGCTTTCTGGACAGGGCGCAGTGGGATTTGGGAATATCTTCTAGCCAGCTCGATGCATTATGGTCCTCAGGTTCCCTCACTGCATCCAAACATTTGGACTTTTCAAGTTGTTCTCCGCACTCTTTGAAACAGTCTGTTCCCCTAAATCTAAACAGGATGAAGGATCAAAGCCTCTTTGCCCTTGGCATTACTCTCAGCCACTCTCACACATCTGTCTACCAGGATTTCAAAATAGAGAGGAGAGGGTCAAGATACCGTTTTCTGCTTCTTTTGCCTCCACTTTCTCTCCTCACAGCTCTTCTGGAATGGTGTTCTGCTTTTCTTGCATCATATCCTGAGTTCTCTCTACTTCTGGTATAGAGTAACTTCTAAAATCTGTAGACAAACTGAGCTCTTAACGTGCTATATGAGAGCAAATAGGACTTTATGAGTTTAAAGTCTATCAGTCCTGACCTTCATGACTATTAACTCGGAATCTCCCTATTGCCCTTCTTTACTTGCTTTCTTTCACTCCTACTAGCACAGATCTAATGTCTTCCATGCACTAGGCAGGGGATGTCGTGGGCCCACTAGAAAGCAACTATGTACACAGAAATGCAAAAGAGGAAAGCCCATTAGAATGTATCTACAATACTGCACCCCTTCAAGGAGATCAGTGCAGGTTCGTGAGGATCGTGTGTCTGGTCAACAAAAGAGACAGCATTTATTATATTTGATGGCTTGAGTTGAGGGCATCCAGAAGGACTGGGGATAGAACGAAGGAGACTTTGGATGATTGGCCAAGGATTTCGTCATACAGCACCACATCCCCAAAGTGATTTTGGCAAAGCTATAGTCCCATTAACTGTTCCGAGAGATACAGAACAAAGGCCCATTTGGGGTTGTGACCTACCGTATGTTCCCCTTGGAGATTCATAACGTGTCTTAGCATATTAATATTTCAGATTCTTCCTGCCATGTAGGAACATACGTAACACCGTTTGACCCACGCAGGCCATCTCCATGTAATACCGATTAACAATACGGAGAGTTCACTTTGAGAACTCCTGCTAAGGCACATCGATAAGGCTAGGAAGAATTTTCAGTGGGAACTAATGTAAGGAAAGCAGGGCTGTAGGAATCGCATTCCATTTTTACTGAGGAATTAATATATATAAGGCACACTATGATTAATCGGCCCCCAAATATGAGCGTCCAGTCAATCGTTCACGACTTAGAGTTTCTCAAAATTACTGCCTTACTCTTCAAGAAATGCAAGATGTCAGATACTTACAGTCAGTCTGCTATCCCGTGCAAGTAAAGCAATCAGCTTTTGTTTGGAATATGGAGATAATCACAGAAGACCTTCCAGACCTTCCTGAAAATGATTGCTTATAGTAAACGGTTACTGTCCTTGGCTGGGTAGACGTGATATAGTAACGGTGATGAATATCAATTACAGCTGACATTTTGAACATAACATCAAGCGATTTCAAAATATTCTTTCATAGTAACGGTGTTTAAACCAAGCCTTTTTGGTGATCTCTGAAAGGACCTATATGAAATAATACTTGGAGGGGCCCACATTTCATTTTATAATGAATTATCTCCCATTTTAATTGAAACTGTTACAACTTTTTATGTTAATCATGATCGAATGCCTCAAAGGACTTTTTTAATTATATTTTTTATGGCTTGACCAATTTTATGTTTAATTTTTAATTTCTTTCTTCTTTCTTCGTATAGTATTCTTCTTTTTATGTGCTTTTGTCTTCACGGAGCACCCTCGCATATTCAACGCATCCTACAGCTGATGTCAGTAGTACTAAGGCTCAAGATCTCAAATTCATTCAAGGGCATTTTATTCGTCAATAATCACTATGTCTTCTTCTTCTTTTTTTTTTTTTTTTAAGGTGGCACATTTTTTAAATGGTTGCATATTTTTAAGTCTTTGTAGAACATCAAGTCCTGCAGATCCTTGCTTTATCAAAGATTGTTTATTCAACTATGACTTCTTTGGGTTTTTCCCCTCCCCCTCTCCTTCCCTCTCTTCCTTCCTTCCTCCCTTCTTTCCTTTGGCCATTTCAGCCATCTGACTGTCAGAAATCCTATCAGGAAATATAAATGGATATGATATTTGAGGATAACGTTTTTCAGGGACAGACTAAAAGGACTGTGAAATGTCACGCCTGAAGAGGCCCTTTGAGAACATCCAGCCTGGTGTTTCAGTTATAGGTGGGCACAATGACAACCAAGTATTAGGAAGGCCAAAGGACTTGTCCAAGTTCACCCTGCCTTTTGGCTCTAGAACCAGCATCAAACAGAGTTGTAAAGAAATTTAAAACTAGGCATTTGAATAACAGATGAGGATTACCTATGGCAATTTCCAATTCTGCTTATTTTTGATTATGTTAAAATCAGCCAAAATATATAGCATAGGTGGGCTCTGTCTATGCCCCACATCAGAACCTTCCGTCAGTGAGCTAATGCAGTTATATGTTATAGGTAAGCACACTATTTGCGATGGAAATACTCATATGTATGATGCCTAAAATTCCCCAAATATGGGCCACAATATATTCCATGGTTTATTTATCCAAAGACAAATACGTCTTTGATTTTGAGTGCAATACATTTTGTTAGTTGGTGTGCCAAGGAATGGATTATAATCATGATGAAGTTTAGACTTTCTCATGCAATGAATTATCTTCATTTGCTAGAAAAAGTTGGAATTGTCAAAATTTTTATCATAGAAAAGCCCAAAGGGATACATAATTTTATTTTTATAGATAAATCATTTTGGACATTTCGCAGAAAAAAAAAAAAAAAAAACAGCTTAACATCAGGTTGTGACAGGGTTAAGCCGCCGAAGAGACATCTCAGAATGGGTCGTATCTTTATACCAACAGAACTTACACTATACTTTGAAAGTATGAATGTGGTCAATTCTTGTTTCCTTTTATATTCACTGAAGTATTTTTATTCAATACGTAAAGTTATTGTTGTATCACCTTAATGTTTTCGGTCTGAATTGTATTGAATTGCATTTGGCAAGTGAAATATTCTGTACCTTTGCAATTAAATTTAGGAAGGGAAGTTTGAAAGTGATCAAAACCCATTTTCAGACATCAGGTTGAAAAACCAATTTAGTAATTAAATATTCGAGACAGTCTTCATTTTGGGCATATTCACAATTGGAGAGGTTTGCTATGAGTTTTTCCATTTATGGAGAAAATGTTAGGAAATCCTGGAATTATTCAGTAGAACTCTCAATGGCAAATTCTATAACTTTAATATAACACCCACTAAACTGATAGGGACTGAAAATTTTTGCAAATAGAATGTTATAATTCCACAATGCCTAATTTCAGTAATGACATTTAATTCCCCTTGTTTGGAATTAACAAAGAGTAAGTTAGAGGTGACTTTATCTTGTTAAATTATAGGTCTTAAATTTGATTGCAATTCACCCGAGAGCACTTAGCTGAAGTATTTACCTGCATTAATTTACATTATTCACACCTCAACTATAATCGATTAAAAGTCCACATTTTCTATATAAAAACAATTAAGTCATCCCTAACATTTTATTACTTGCAGATAATATTTCAAGGCCATTGTGTATCTCATTTTGTTGCCTTGATAAACTCTAAAACCTAATGCTTTTGTTTAATATAAAAATTAAGATTTCAGAATCACCAGAGCAATTGTTTCCTGTGGAAGAATGTATTACTTCATAGATTTTAAATTGCTCAAGGGTACAAAGAAATATTAAAAAATAATTTCGTATATCATAACAAAGCCAATGTTTTATATTGTTTTTTGCAAAATTCAAAATTAATTTGAGTAGCTAAGTCTATTAACATCAAAGAGGAAATCTATTTAAGTGAAAAATTATTTTCATATGTAAGCTTTTTTATGAAACAATTTTATGAAGAATATTAATGGAAATTTTTTCTTACATATTGAATCATTTACCTTATTTGATGTGTTTTCTTGGAAAGCAAATATATTTTCCTTATTATGTCCCTCCTAGGAGATATTAAAAAGTCATGTATAATATTTTTGTTTTACAATCAGTGATATGGCATTTGTACAGTTATTTCTGAGAATTTTATTCTAGATACCTCTGCACCACTGAAGAGATTCTCCTCCTCCTTCTCCCTCTCCTCCTCCTCCTCCTTCTCCCTCTCCTCCTCCTCCTCCTTCTTCTTCTTTAATGTTTATTTATTTTTGAGAGAGAGACAGAGACAGAGTGTGAGTGGGGGAGGGGCAGAGAGAGAGGGAGACACAGAATCTGAAGCAGGTTCCAGGCTCTGAGCTGCCAGCACAGAGCCTAACGCGGGGCTCACACCCACGAACCTATGAGATCATGACCTGAGCCGAAGTCCACGTTTCACCAGCTGAGCCACCCAGGCGCCCCTCTCCTTCTCCTTTGAGGACAAGATACTCTTTAAGTCAACTGAAAGTACCTAACAAAGCATCATTCCACTTCTGCAGGTGACGGCATTTAATTTTGCAGCCAACCCCAACTCCTCCAACTCCTACGGTCCAGTGTTGTCCCTGTGCAGCTGCATTGTTAGTGGGTGGGGAATTCGTCTTTACCTACCCCCAGCCTCCTCCTCTTTCTTAACCCATATTACAAGAAGATTCAGCTGCATTTGATGTTCAAAATGCAAAGCCCTTCGATTATCAAGTTATCTGCCGCTGTTCCTGTCATTTAATCAATTCCTGAGTGCCACCATCGAGCAGGTTACAGGAAATATTGTCCGGGTATGCATGTTTCCACCAAAAAGGAGAATATATACTTTTCCCCGTCATAAAGAAATAACGAGAACTTCACGTGAAAATCCATGTAGGCGCTTAAAATAGAAAGAACCACAGGTGGTTGTTTTTGTATTTGAGATTTTAATAGTTTTCTTTGAGGAAATGTCCTTTTTCACAGTATGCAATGCAGAAGTAATCTTCCTTTCTGTTAAGAATTTTAGAGAAAAGCTGAAATGCACCTGAATGCTAGGAGAAGACATGTGGTTCACCTTCCTGCCCTCTCCCTTCTTCCATCCGCCACTCTGTGGCTGTCCTAGAAATGGGGAAATGCCTACGTCCTTCCCATGGACTCTCCAGCGCAGCTTTTCTTTTTCTGTGACCCATAAGGGGCTACGGATGTCTGGGGCACTTAGCCTGCTCCAGACTGAAGGGGGATTTGACAACCCTTAAACTCCACACTGGTATCTTTGTGAGTTTCCAAGGAAGGCAAAGCAGACTTTCTCCCTGGAGCTTAAATTGGAAAGGTTTCCCCCATCTGTGCCCTTCAATGCACATTTAGTGCCTTTGTGGAAGTGCTGAGGGACGAAGGCCAAGTTTTTCTTTGGTTCTTTCTCCTGCAATACAAACTCACTCACAAAGCGTGCCCTCCTCTTTTGTAGTTTCCAAGGGCAAAGCATGGTGAACTTGTTCCAAGTCAGGGGCCACATGATTGTGCTTTCAGGCATCACCGCTCCCCCGCTACTGTACCAAGGAACAGCAGATTTAATCTAATTGGGTTCCACTGCGGGGATTTATTTACATTTTGCTCAAGGAATATTCCCATTGCTTAAGTTTAGCATTTGCAATGAACTAGGAGTAGTGCTGCGCACGATGAATACTGAGAAGGACACAAGATCTTAGAACATGTCAGCAGGAAGTGCTCAATAATTGTTTCATAGATTTAAGTTTATTAAATATCAAGAACGCTAGATATTACACGGTTTGATGACTATTGTTGATCCAACAATAAAAACAACTCCGTTGGGGTGGGTGCCTGAGTGGTTCAGTTGATTCAGCGTCTGACTCTTGATTTTGGCTCGGGTCATGACCACGGGGTTCGTGGGATTAAGCCCTGCGTTGGGCTCTGCATTGACAGCCTGCTTGTGATGCTCTCTCTCTGCTTCCCCCCACCCCACCACACACACACTCAAGTGCATTCTCTCTCTCTCTCTCTCTCTCTCTCTCCCTCTCCCTCCCTCAAAATGAATAAATAAACTTAATAAACAGAACAACCCTGTTGCCAGGACTTCACCCCATTGACAGAAATCTCAGAAACAACCCAGGTGATGTTAAATCTGTGAGCCTTCTCTAGCCCCAGGACAAAAACCAAAGCATCAAATGGGCAGTCATGCAAAAACTATCCAGCATCTGCAATAACTTACTTATTGAAGAGTTCAGTGCTAAGTCTTGTCCTTTGGGGGAAAAGTCCTTAATACGCTAGATAAATACACCATTTAATTAGGAATTAAATTACAGCGGCTGCAGTTATGATGTATAAAGTTATAAAATCCATATGAAATGTAAAATGGGTCATCTAAATTCAACTAGGGTGGTGAATCATAGGCAAATGCCAATATTCAACTGTTTTTGATCTGCAAAAACAGAGATGGCACATGGTTAACCTAATAATTGGCAGATGTACTATCTAGGACTGTCTAGTTGAATTTTCTTTTAGGGTGGTAACTACTGTTTAAATCTTAAAGAGTAATAACTGCCAGACTATGATTTGATTAATAGTGATTATGCATATTCTTTTTATTTGCTTCCTGGGGGAGAATATGGCATCAGAACATTGTTGTCAATGTCAGCCTTTCTTTTAATTGTGCCCCAGTCCCAAATCCCCGCGTCTAAAATGCTAGTCTCTTATTACTGGAAGACGAAACAGTGATAATTTGTAGTTCTCTGCAGCATTTGTATGATAAAGTTCCGATGGATGGATGGATGGATGGATGGATGGATGGATGGTTGGATAAAGTGCTAGTTTAGCATTTTGGAATAATCCAAGAGGAAATTAAAGGCCTTCTGGATTTTACATGTCTTACAGATATCTCTTTGATATTTGATAACTGCAACATAAAGATGTGACCCCAATATTTGAAACTGAAATAATTGCCTTTGTTGAAGGATAAGAATGAAGTGTCCCTAATTATTCACTATCAGATTCTCTTCAATGCCTTAGGCAGAAACGGCTCTGGTTTTGAGCAGGTAAAACTCCTGTTTTACCGTTAGAAGAATTGTCGTGCTAGCACAAAGCATTTTCCGCCTGCAAATCTGTAATTCGAGCTGCAGTACTTGAAAGCAAAAATAGTTTCAAGGTATCCATTTCTGTGATAAGGTAGGCATGACAAAATAATAGTGGGGTCATGCAGTCATTTGGGATAAAAAAAAATATGTTCGTAAAAAGAATCTATGGGAATTATTTTTTAAGTAATTGAAGAAATTGCCATTTTCTGGAAATAGTAGATATGTGTGCAAATCAAATCACCTGACCATCTAATTCTTCATTATGGCTCCGGCTGAATTTCTTGATAGAATTATACCTACATTACCACCAGCTGCCTCTTCTCAGTCTTAAGTATAATTCCATTCAGGGACTCTGCTATTATATCAAAACAGAATAAAAATCTACTTATGTAGTTCAAGAGTTTTCACAATTGGGTGCTCTTTGATTGTGCATTGTGCGAACCACTCATCTGACTAATCCTTGATTCATTTTTAGCACCTACTCTTACTTTAGTATCCTTGGAGAGCATCTGCCTGGAAGTGACTGGAAGCACAGTTCCAGTTGCATGAGCAGCGTGTTACCAGGACCGTAAGCCGAGAATTATATAATTGGGAAGAGTCTCTTACAGTGAAGACAGTGGACGCTCAGAGGGTCACAGCCCGTCACACGGCCACTTTCTGACCTGATAAGAGCTCCTTCTACTCTACCTTCGTTCCCTGCCTCACATGCATGTACGTTTTGGCTCATTCATCAAAGATGAACTGTATAGAAATGCCTATACCAATGCCATATTTCTACTCCTATGCCAACACTATAGGAATTCAGTAGAAATAGTAAAAGAAAGCAAATGAATCAAAAGAATTAATATATTCACACTCCCCATTAGATAAGTTTCCCAAGAACAGGGAATATATATTAGGCTTCTTTTTATCTTTTTATAGTGAAAACATAAAGGGGAAGTCGAATATGTTCCTGAATTTAAGGCGCTCAAAATATCGTAGTTGCTTTTTGTTTGGTTATTCATTTGTTTCGTTTTTGAGATTCCACATGTAAGTGAGGAGGGGTGGGAGATACAGGCTTCCAGTTATGGAATGAATAAGTCACAGGAATAAAAGGTACAGCATAGGGAATATAGTCAATAGCATTGTAATAGCATTGTATGGTGACGGATGGTAGTTACATTTGTGGTGAGCACAGCATAACCTATGGAGCTGATGAATCACTTTCTTGTACACCTGAAACTAATGTAACATCATGTGTCAACTATACTAAAAAAAAAACAAACAACATAAGAAAGACAGTAGCATAGCAATTGGACCACTTACCTCTTACTACGAGCTGAATTTATGAATTCATTGCATCCATACATATGAACCAGCCAACCCCCTAGCGTTCTCACAGGTTACTTCTCTACTCTCAGTACAATCTGGCTAGTAGCTGATGAATACCTAAGTGGACCTATTCAGCAGATTAAGGGCCAGTAAAATAAGAATTCTGGCTGGTTTCAGATCACAGGAGGCCAGCAAAGGGATATGGACTGATGCTCATTTTAATTTACCTGTAACAAAATAAAATTAAGATTTTCAAACTAAAAAAAAAAAAAAAAAAAAAAAACTTAGCTGTCTTCATTTTTCAAAAAAAAAAAAAAAAAAAACCCCAAAGTCCTTGACAGTGGATTTTTCTGCCTCCACCTCTGCTTAGGTAGAACACCCAGAAATCACAAGCCTGGTTGTAGTTCCTCAAAGGAGTTAATAATTCCACTCTAAGGAAATGACAACACAACCGGTTCAGAATGAGTAAAGTGCTTTAAAACCTCTTGGGAACTATTTACTTGTAATTTGTTATTTTTTGGACTGTCAAGGCAGCTTTTGTGAATGGGAAATAATTGTTATTTACAGCCTTCTTTGCCTTTTATGGAAGCTTATGTGCTGCCCAGGGTTACCCGGTACTTGAAAATGAGGAAGATTCACTTTCCCTTTATTTTTAGATCAGTGGTTTGTTGCATCCGAAATAAAGCAAAGAAAATTTTCGTTCTGTTATGTTGATAAAAAAGGAGAGAATGGAAAAGAGAAACTTAGACTGTGCTTATGTCAAGTGTAATGAAGTCCTGATGATGCCCCATCATTAAGTTAATTTGTGTAACATAGGCTGCCAATGCAAACAACTCCGTGCTGGAAGTAGAACTTTTAGCCTGAATTACTTGGTATTTCTGTTGACAGTCTTTGTTCTGGATTAAATCCCAGATTTAAAAAGAAAAAAGAAAAAAGTAGGTATCCAACAAAGATTTTGAACAGAACTTTGAGAAAATCGTTTCTATTCGTATGGGTAGGCGTATGATCCCCCATTCACAAATGTGACCTGTCTCCTAATTCTTCAGAATTACTGAGTCCCTCTTGCCATTAAACTTGGCTTCTTCCTCACATAGTTTGAAGATCTATACCTGCAAGGATAGCTTTATTGGCATATGCGGGGCCCTTGCTTCTGCTGCACAGCAGTGAGGCTGTTAGCACACAAGAAGCTGCCTCTGTGCCGTATAAAAATTCAAAAAAGAGCTCCAGATAAAACCTTAATTAAAAGGTTACGGAAACACATGCGTTTGCACTAGGCCTGACTACTTGCCAAACTCACTCCGCTGAACCACCAGAGGGAGTGAATTCTGTAGGCAATAGGCTTTTTCTACCAAGAGTACCTAGCTGCCAGCAATGCACGTTCTTGGCCATGATGAGAAGCTTGGGAGGGAATGCATTTTTTCTCCATGTGTAGTTGCTGAACAACCACTGCTTTCACGTATCAAGACTTCCTTGTAGAATTTCACCCAAAATAGGCTCCCGGTATGATGGCCACGAGACAGAGGTAAGATTTTAAATCTCCAGCTTGGGGGTCTCATTTTGAGACGCCACACTGGACAGTGCTCTTGGTTCACTGCCGTGTCTCAAGTGTATCCAGATTTCTGATCTTTTTTCTCTTCCCTTTAGTATACGCACGAGTCTAACCAACTAGAGCGCAGATTTCTACATTTCACGCTGTCATCTGGAAGCTTGAATAAAACGTATGCTTTCCAACCCACGTTTTCTCCTACTACTGTGGAGATGGCATTTGTTGATTCACTGTCCTTGGCCCGGCACTTAGTTTGTACCCAGGAAATAACGTTGAATGAAAAAATGAACGCTCGTGACGTAGGTGCTATCGTTCTTTATAATTAGTGAGGAAATCATGGCTTCAAGAAGTTAAGTAACAGACCCAAGGTCGTGCAGCTTTTAAGTGACACAGATCGGATTTCCAACTCAGGCAATGTGACTCCAGAGCCCATCTTTCTTAAGCAGTACAGGCTACCCTCCATACAAAAGACCTTGATTTTCTCTGAGTTAAACCAATTGAGTTCTTTTTATTCGAGAGTGAATCTAGATTTTGTAGACCCCAAGCTTATACAATCTGGGAAGTCCTCTCTGAGGGGAAAAAAAAATACAAAATCAGCCATACCAAATTAATACCAGGGACTTGGAAGAGGACCATGCAAATAATGGGCCCCCAAACTTACAAAAATTATAGCAATTTACCTCTAATTTCGATGGGACAAGAATGGTTGTGAGAGAGATTTTTTTTTTTCTCTAAGAACTCGGAACAAGTCCTCTTCTGAGGCATTTGGAATATAAAGACATGGTTGTTAGCCTCAAGTATCCTACAGTCTTTGAGGGCAGACAGACATGTTAACAGATAAAATCCAGTGACAAATGCTATAGGGGTATATGGAACACTGAAAAAGGCTCTCCTGTGTTTCGAGATTGGACTTCAATTCTATCACCACCACAAATCCTGCCCAGACTTGGCCATCCTTCACTGATCTTTGAAGTGACAAGATACTTCAGGTCTATAGCAAAGTAACACATACCAAGTTGTGTGGCTGGGTCTGGTCCTCCTAACCAGACTGCCAGCTCCTTGAAGGAATATGGTCTGGCCTTTACCATGGTTCTAAGGAATGGGTACTGACTCCGTGGCTGAGTTGTTGATGGATGGGTGTTGATGGAGCATAGCCATCTTTCTGAACAACCTAATTTAAAAACCAGGCAGCAGCAGCCATCACTGAGCATGAAAACTGAGGTCAACTTTTTGTTTGTTTCTTTGTTTATTGCACTCTTGAGAGTTAAGGACATTTGATGTTTTATCCCCAGAGGGGATTTGCAAAATTGATTTATACTACATGTTTTTTTTTTAATTAAGGTGAAATTCATGTAACATAAAATTTTGAAACTTAGAACACTGACAATGTTCTGTAGTCAACACCTCCATCTAGTTCCAAAACATCTTCACCAAACAAAAAGGAAACCCACACCATTAAACAGTGAGTGCCTGTTTCCCTCCCCCCACCCAAGTCCCTGGCAACCACGAATCTGTTTTCTGTCTCTATGAGCTTACCTATCCTATATATTTCATATAAACAGAATCAAAGAATATATAACCTTTTATGTCTAGGTTTTTTCACATAGCATAATGTTGTCAAGGTTTGTCCATGTTATAGCATGTATCAGTTCTCTACTCCTTTTGTGGCTGAATAATGTTCCACTGTATGGACACACCATAATTGGTTTATCTATTCATCCATTGATGGACCCTTAGATTGTTTCCACCTTGGGGTGCCTGGGTGGCTTAGTCAGTTAAGCATCCAACTCGGGTTCAGGTCATGATCTTGCAGTTCATGAGTTCAAGCCCCCTGTTGGGCTCTGTGCTGACAGCTCAGAGCCTGGAGCCTGCTTCAGATTCTGTGTCTTCCTCTCTCTCTGCCCCTCTCCCACTCTCTCTCTCTTTCTTTCTCTCTCTCTCTCTCTAATAAACATTTTAAAAATTAAAAAAAAAAGAGACTGTTTCCACCCTTTAGCTATTATGAATAATGCTGCTGTGATATGTAGTTTTTCAAGTCCCTGTTTTTAATTTTATTGTGTATATATCTAGGAGTCGAATTTCTGGGTCCTATGGTAATTCAATGTTTGACTTTTTGAGGAAACACCAAATTGTTTTCCACAGTAGTTACATCATTTACATTCATACAAGCAAGGTATGAGGGTTGCAATTTCTTACCAACACTTGTTATTTTCCTTTCAATTTTAAAATTATTGCCATCCTCGTGGAACTGGGGTAAACTTTTATGTTCAAATGATTCCTCCTATTGTCTTAAAGGTATTTAGTAGCCCGCATTGTTAATTCACATTCACTTCCAGTTTTCATTGAGTCCCAGAGTCTCAGAGTATGAGTCATCTGATTGTTTTAAAAACATTTGCTGAAAAACATTAAAACCACCAAATATTATATGGAACCCAAGTAAGTTTAGAGTGATGTGTCAGGAGATAAAGGTGAAGAAGGATATTCAGCCAATCAAGTTCCCCGGAAAGAACATTGTAATGAAATTTTGAAACTTCATACAACAAAAATGATGTCTTATGATCAAATTTCATTTTAGTTTTTTAATTTAGTCTGTATTTTTCAGACTTAACTGAGAAGTGGGTTTCTAGAGGTGAATAAAAAGAAAACATATACCAGCACATCTTTGTTATCTGAATTGTATTTTCTCCTCAATAAATATGGCCTCAGATATTAACTAATGTTCTTAATCAAATGTTTGAGTGTCTTACACCCTTGGCTTGTTCCTATTTTTACACATAGAGCATAAAATTTGAAGACCAGCCAGTTCCAGTGACATCTTTTTTTTTTTCAGTCTGTTTTTGAGAAGATACCAACCAAGAGTTAATCTGAGAGCCAGACTATAGGAAAGCTGAATGAACACGAAGATGTTCACGGAGGGCACCTTCCTTGAATTTAAAGTCATAGACCCCCCCCCCCCCCCCACAGACCTACAGTTGCAAGGAAACTTTTGTGTCAGTGGCTTTCAAACAGATTTTTTAACAGCAACCTCTCCCACCCATTTTTATCCAAAAGCCATTCTGTGTGGAGCCCTCATATCAAGCAAACTGGGGAGCAACGACCAGAACAACTCAAAAACAAACAGAAGCAGAGCTTCTCTGGTTAAGCCAGGGCCGGAGGTTTGGAGCCCTGACACTGAGCAGCCCTCACTATCCTCATTCTACACTGTGCCCAGAGCCACTTCCATGGACCCTCCTCAGATGGTACGGAACACAACATGGAAGTCCCTGCTCTCGTTCATTGCCCTTTCTCCCCCATGGAAGAATCCAGCTGCTGCTTGAACAGTGTAAGCAATAAGGACCCCCCTCCTTCATAGGCATCTTTTTCTGTTTGTGGACATATCAGAATATTAGAAAGGAATTCCGTACACTGTTGCAAATTTTGTCCCTATGACTTCAATTTGTTGGCTACTGTCTTAGTCTTTGGAACTCTAAATCTCTTTTCCATATCACAGCCCTTCAGTTTTGGAAAGATAGGTGTAGTGTCTTCTTTTTCTAGTCTAAGTATACCTACTTATTTCCACCTCTCCACAAATGACGTAGTCTCCATTCCTCATATCTGGAATTGCTCCGGATCATTCTGGATGCACTCTTCCAGATGTGGACTGGTTAGGGTGAATACAGAGGACCTCTTTTCTCCAATGCTTTTAAGGCTTGACTTCCACTAATGAAACGTAAGACTGTACTTTTTTGGCAGTACAAGGTCACTGTTGGCACAAACGAAACTTGCAACCAACAGAAAGCAGATCTCCCAATGAACTGATGATTTTCTTGTTATGTGTTGAAAGGAATTTATAGAATGTTTGGACAATAGTTACCTAAATATACCATATTGCTTTTAGGATATGCATATTTTTCCAGTTATCTACCAGTGAGAATTATCCATAATTTGGCAATCCTGTAGAACTAAAAGAAATTTGATGAGCAACATATGTTTTTTTTGTTTTTTTTCAACGTTTTTTTTTTATTATTATTTATTTTTGGGACAGAGAGAGACAGAGCATGAACGGGGGAGGGGCAGAGAGAGAGGGAGACACAGAATCGGACACAGGCTCCAGGCTCCGAGCCATCAGCCCAGAGCCTGACGCGGGGCTCGAACTCACGGACCACGAGATCGTGACCTGGCTGAAGTCGGACGCTTAACCGACTGCGCCACCCAGGCGCCCCGAGCAACATATGTTTTAATACAATAAAAATAAGAAAACTGAGGCCTAGAGGCATTGAATCATGGGCAAATGTGTGCCCAGTCAATAATGGCATTGTGACTGTATGTCCCAATTTGCCTGGAACAGTCACAGTTTATGCCGGCTGTCCTAGTGACATAGTTAATGAAACTTTTTTTCTAGAAAGTAATAAATGTCTCGGTTTGGAAAATAATTTAAATGATTGCCTTAAGTAAGGGTTCTTTCTGCCAAATTACACTGGCTGTTTCTTATGCTAAACCTGTCCCCTTTTGTTCTGTATGTGATAGTCATGCAGGAAATTCAGAGAACCAGGATTATACAGATTTCCTTCATAGATTCCGGCATCAGAAAACAGTCCCCATCCAGATAAATGTGTCTTGACTGGTTTTCACTGTTGCCATGTCTGATCAAAAATGTCCCTCTCTGTAGAACTCTAAGTAGACAAAACACTTCTAACCCATCAGATTTTGAAAGGAAGATCTAACAATAGTTCTTATGCTCCTAGAAGATACTTGGAGTCATGGTAAAGTCAAAGGTTTAAGAAGCCAGACCTAGATAACTCTAAATCTTCCCGTATGTGAGAAGGTACAAATGCAGTGTTCTGTGAATGACCGGAAATTAGTTTAGAAGTAGGAAAACGGAATTCTGCCATCGTCTCTCCATTCTCTCCTAGAAAACAAAAAATATATAGATTCTTTTAGGAAGTATTTTAAAGGATATATTTAGGATTCAGAAAGCATGATCATGTGCAGGTATGGGAAACAAGAGGAAGTTTTACTCTGTGGTCATTCATAAGTGCTTATCTAGTGACACACACTTTGCGAACTGCCAGAACCTGGTTACTAGAAGTTGTAAAAATATTCAGCAGTCCAGAAAACACTTAGAAGATTATTTCGTGTGTTTTGTGAAAAAGACTTTTGTGTTTTGGTCGTCTCTCTGAGATGGCCATAATGGGTTGAACGAGCAATAATGTATTGGTACATAAATGTAATAGTGGTCTAATCAAGGAGTCTGAAGGGACAGTGACAATAATAAATGTAAACTATTAATATTATTGTTTGGGGCATCTGTCAAGTTGTATTAGGCCTCAGATTTCCTTCATAAGAACATCTGAGCACTCATCAATCACTTAGCATCCCCAAAGGCAACCAATCTTCATGGCTGTTTCACCTTTAGGGCAATGCCAAGCTTAAAGTCCTCCCAGTGGCTGTAAAACTAACTGCTCTCAGGGGAAAGATATAGAGGGTCTTTTTTTTCCCCCCTTTTGTTCAGAGCAGTAAAAATAGTCACCAAACAATTGACTTTGATTTGACAGCTTCCAAAGGGTCATCAAAACGATTTTCTAGAATCTTTTTTAAATTCCTCATGATAAAAAGAACTTACCTGTGACTTATGTGTATATTTTATACAGACTTCTCCCTGAGACTTCCAAAAAATAATTTTACATATGTATGCGAGCATGTCTGTGCCTGTGTGTCTCTTTTGTTCCTTGTGGCAAAATTACACTTTATTCGGAAAACTAGAAGGTATCTTATCAAGGAAATGTAACCAGTTCCTTGACTCCACACAGACATTTTCAAGACATTTGAGGCCTATATCTCATACAGATAACATAGAAGCCTAAACCTTAGCGACATGCACTGTCTCATACCTTCTAGATGCAAGTAGTTCTGTATATTATAGACACAGAGACGCACCTTTCTTCTAAACACAGAGCTGCTTACCTAATGGACACAAATAGACGTACCCTTTGTGGACACACATGGCTTACATTTCTTCATACTCTTAGAAGCCTATGCTATATAGATACATATAGGCCTAAAACTATATGGACTTATAGAGGCCTATACCTTATAGACATGTACAGGACTTTAATTTCATATCCCGATATAGGCCTGTATAGTCCATAGACACACAGAGGCCTAGATCTTATAGATAGTGAGCAAAAATTCCATTTTAAATGCCTGTGTACACACAATTGAGGTGTCTTATAATCACATAATTTTCAAACTTTAAGGTTTATCATCCTGGGTGCTCTCTTCCTTATGAGCATTTGATGGACAAGGACGCCATGACTTTGGATAATTTGTGCTAGGCTCACAGATTTGATCCACAGGGACAAGACTCTAAGTATTCTGATTCGAGGCCATTATATATTCTCTTGGTGCATAACCATAGCTATAATTATATATTATATTTCATATTAAGAGAGTTGTTCAACCAAAATCCTCTTTGGATGTATATTCTGTGTTTATAGAGCATTGATTCAGGTTAACTGATTCTGTTTACTTCAACAATTCAGGTTCCAAATTTAGCACAAAATTTTTGTGCAGTCTTTTTTTTTAAACCTCCCTCATGATGTGTTGCTTTACATTCAAATATCTAAAACCACTATGGTAAAAAAAAAAAAAAATGAAAAAATGGGGTCTCTTAAGATATCCTAAAGCATTCTGATATTTTTGCAGTTAATACGTTTCATTTAAAACATCACCAAGGCAGGTTATTGTCAACTCGTAATTTATTTAAATTGCTATTGGCTTCATTTCCATTTTTGTAGTCCTTAGCTTAGCATTCCGGGGACAGAGAGTAAATCTGAGTTCAGAAAATGCAATATATTTTTTGGAAATGTGTGTTAAATCTTGTTAGTCCTGTGAGTAACAATGGATTTCAAAAACTAGAAATAAATAAAGGTACCTCATGTTAAACTGGATACTTTCTCTTCAAAATGAGGAGATGGACATTTTTAGAAAGGCTGTCACAGATATTGGAAACTGCCGAGCAAGCTAGTGCAGGCTGGGTCTAGTATGGAGTATTGATTCAGATGTCATAATTAAATGAGCCCGAGACTGAGCTCAGATAGAAACTGTTTGGAAAGATGGATAAAGAGTCAGGAAGAGATATGAGTTAGAGTCTCTTCTCCTAATAGTACTTGTCAGAATTTCAAGGGTGAGAGGTTCTATCAATTGGAACAAGAACGGTGTGGGTGTGATGGAGTTTGGCACCTTATCAATTCTCTCCTTTCTAAGAGAGCATGTGTCTGACATCCGTGATTTATTTCCGATCTACCAGTCTGGTGAGCATGAGTCTTGAGTTTGCTGCTGAATTACTGTACTCGTCTACATGCTAAAAGGCTGCTGTCACATTTAAGACTGTCAGAAATTCAGATCCTTCCCATGGGTGATCCCAGAGAACACATCTAATAGAGACCTGCTTTTGCTTACGGAGAGCCATGTGTGGGGATTATGTTGTTGCAAATCAATTAATGTTATACCAAACTGTCTTTCCCCTCTCAACTTCCACATACATGGTTAAAACAGCATTATAGCCATCTAAGTGGAAACATAAAATATAAAAACAAGTTCTCCTATAATCTCACCACCCTAATACAAATGCTATTTCCCCAGTCTCTGTCTATATACATTCTACGACATTGACACTTACCCTTAGAAAAGATTTTCTGAATATCAGCAGTTTATTCCCATAAGGGGATATCCCCCCAAAAGTGGAGAGGAGGGTACAGTCTTGGCTGAATGTGAAAAAGGAGGAACATTCTAAAACCCATCACGTCATAGTGGGACGGAAATGAATTAAATTTCAAGCCTCCTCCGAGAAAGGCACATTTCCCTGATCTCTGGTGTAGCTCTTCGGAGGTGTTCTCATTCACCAGCCAACTTTGTACAGCCTAAGCGGCACATGTCCTTACCCTCGAAAGGGAGAAGCCGGTGATGTAAGTACAGAGGGCATCCATGAGAGTTGATATTTTTCTTTAAATGCCACCTCCTACTAGGCCTGTGGCAGGGAGAGATATCATTTAAGGTTGACACAGCAGTTCCTCGAGCCATTTGAATCATGGCCTCCGACCTGGGAGCTGGCCTAGATCTGTAGGATTTATCAAAAAGATCTTAATCTTGCAGAATGTCAGTGCTACCCAATCATTTCTTCACCATCTTCCTCCTCCTCTTTCTCCTCTTTATTAGAACAGTCATTATTTTCAAACCACTCGGTTGCCTCAGGAACTGTAAAGTGCTCCTAGTGATAATTCTCTATGGCATATATATGTACACAACCTTTCTCTGATCATTTGGCCTAACCTTCCCCCAAAAGGAAATTTACAAATGCCTTTTATTCTTCAGGGCTTTTGCATCAAAGGGCTTTTGCAATCCATTTTCTTACCTAAGAGTTATAAGTAAACTGGAAAATGGTATTTATGGAGAAGCTAACTTCCTGCCCACTTACAGTATGTAGGGTACAAATGTTTGTGAATAATCACAGATATTGTAGGAATTGCTTTAAGGTGTTGGGAAGTGTTTCCTTTTTTTTTTTTCCTTTTATCTTTATCTTTTTTTTTTTTTTTTTTGGTAACTCTAGAACTAGAAAGACCCTTAGTTATCCCACGCCCAAACCCTAGTCCCACAAATCAGGAAGAGGAAGTTCTGAAAGCTTTAGCTCATTGGCCCCAAACCTGAGATGCCAACAGTCTAGCAGAGGCTTTGCTAGATCACTGATTTACCTCTCACTTAATCCCTGGGAGTCCCTGAGCAGTTTACCCAGGTCTTCCCCGTACCTTGGTTTTCTATGTTCAGAGAGAAGATACCAAAGTCTACAGTCATGAGGATTCAATGAGATCATGTTGGCAAAATGCTTAGCACCGTTCCCAGCACACTTGAGTTACTGGGTGCCGCTCTTTCTTTAACAGGAATGATCCTTCAGGTTGGAGTTGGAGGTGGTAATAATAACGGGATTATCATCATTCTTATGCCACAAAGAGAGCATCGATCTCTAAGACCCCGTCTCTTTTCTTGCCACGCATTCCTTGATCTGAGCGGAAAGGGAGTCTGTTTTTAAAAAGCACCACCTCGAACAAAGGCTTTTCCTCTAGTATTTGGATTTTCATTCCTGCATCTAGATATGAAGGAAAGTGTGTTGTGCATTTAGACAATCCCTGCTGGAAAGTGTTGCCAGAAATAAACAAGCTGTCAGAAGCAAATGATTCATTTCTCATCTACTCAGATGACATCTGGTTTAAGTGTGATGAATACATGCTTGTTTAAATCATATGGTGACGGTGATGCTATGTGACAGAAATGTTTGCAAATATTTTGGGAATCCCCTAAGTGCCTGCTACCAAAAGAGTGAGCTTAGTTGAAAGGAGAAAAGGCATAAACTTCAGTGTATCAAATCGACGCTTGCTTCAACCTCCTAAGGCTATGAGATTTGCAGCTACACCTGCCACACTGTTTGAAGATTAAGAAGTGGCTATTTTGACATTAAATGTGGATGCCACTAGCAACATGCTGATGTGTGACAAATGCTCAATGGTCATTTAGACATTTAGGAAGCAGCCTCTGAATAAAAGAAATGTCAAGCGTACCTACGTGTCTGAATGGACTGCAGTGTATTTAATGGTTTGGTTATCGTTTTCCTTACCTTTGCAGGTATTCATTTAATTGTGTTTAGTGGGTTGTATTATGCCAAACACAGAAGAGCCTAAAGGAAATGAAGATATGTGCCTGCCAGGGACTTCACATGGCCACTAGGGAAATTATCAGTCTTAGCATAATCTTGATTATTCAGATTCATAATGGGAAAACATGGCATATCCTGCAAAGTCCCTATGTGCTGGGCATTATCAGTCATTCTGGATTGTTCTTGCCACGCCAATTCCTTGCCATCTAGTAACCTGAGAATTAGCAGTATTTAACTGAGATATGTTGATAGTCATTTACATGCAGAGGATTTAAATTATATATAGAAATTCTAAATTATCTGAATATTGAAAATTGGAGGCGTATGCATAATGCATAACAATTGCTCAGTGAGTTAGGAATAAACATTTACATGGAGAAAATCATGTGAAACATGTGTCAAAGCATAAGGAATATGTGCTTGATATATAGCCCATTTAATAAAATTTTTATGCAAAGAAGAGAGAACAAATGTCTCTTTTTATGCATGACATCAATAGCTACTGTTTGTAGTGCACATTACAGTTTTTAAAGGCCTTTCCATGAGCTATATCATGTGAGATAATAATCCTATTTTAATCCAGGTAATTATATTTTTCAATAACATAATTGACATTTCAAATACACAGTTGTTTTCCTGAAACATCAATAAACAAAACCAACTTTATGAGCTATTTATATAAACTCAGCCTCAAATATTTCAAAATAATTTTTATGTATTAAATCTATCATCTCTATCCTTATATTTTCTCTTTTTTTTTAGAAAAGTATTTATTTATTTTGAGAGAGAGAGCATGAGCAAGGGAGGGGCGGAGAGAGAGAGAGAAAGAGAATCCCAAGCAGGCTCCACAAGGAGCCCGACACAGGGCTCGATTCCACGAACCGTAAGATTATGACGTGAGCTAAGATCAAGAGTCAGACCCTTAAGCAACTGAGCCACCCAGGTGCCTATCATTATTTTCAGGTTATTTGTTTCTAATTTACATTTGGAAAGATGAAGAGGTTTATCAACAACAGTACGGTAGACATTGTTGGGTGTGACCAAAAATACTGGTCTGTATTTGTCACTATACAAATTTTTGAAGCACGTTCTGAAGAATTAATGGCAGTAGAGTAAGGGTACAGTGAGGAGAAGGCATCTCAGCCCCACTGAGGATGAGCTTCGGTTATTGGGCAGAGGTCTGGTAATCTGCGATTGGAACAGGGGCTTTGAATGCCTTCACCAGACTAGATTTTATGAAAATACAAAATACGGAAAAGTTTATATAAATACATATGTATAGTGTATACATATGTGTGTGTGTGAAAATACGTTTACATTCATATATACGTGTATGTGTGTAAAAAATCAGAGTCCGGAACCTGCTTCAGATTCTCTCTCTCTCTCTCTCTCTCCCCCCTCCCCCCCGCCGCTTGCTCTCTCTCTCTCTCTCTTTCTCTCTCTCCTCTCTCTCTCTCTCTCCCTCAAAAATAAACATTTAAAAAAATAGAAAAGGTACATAAAACTAATGAACACTTATCTTCAGAACAGTGTAAGTGAGGCGGGGTGGTTGAGAAGGATCTTTTGCTTTTTACACCTTATGCTACGCATTGCGTTATTTCAAATGTTTGCAATGACAGTGTATTCATCGATGGTTTATGTGAAGATAGATAGATAGGTAGCCGGATGGCTAGCAAGAAAGCCTAAATGCACGTGAGGCCAAGAATAAAAAGTGGGCTGAGCTGGTCAACTCTGTCTCTTTTGTTTGTTGTGTCGTAAAGGAACTTTCTGGTTTTCCCTCAAGCAGCCGTGGCTCCGTCTGAGGCTGACGGATCACTCTCTTTGGCTTTGTCTTGTTGAATAGCTTTCTGTCCATGGTGTGTTGCAAACATCTGGCTTTGGGGGTAAAAGAGAGGCTCTAATTCATAGTGTCTACCGATTTCCATTGTGTAAATACTCTCAAGGTGGCCAGTTTTAAACTACCAATTTGACGTCACATGTCTACACAGCCGCTGGAAATTATTGACTGGCTTTGTATCCCCGTGGCTCGAGTTGTGGCATCTGAAGCCTTGATTTTTTCCCATGGGGATGCTCCCTTGGATTGGGTATCAGATTTCTCAGAAAACCTGTTCTGTGGGGTGGGGGCGGGGCAGAGGGGTGGCTAAGGACAGGAGGGCAAGGAAGCCTTGCTTAAGCAGGCAGCCCCAGGGTGGAACGGAGTCTCGCTGAGCCTGCCACCAGATTCAAGTGACGGCCACTAGTCTTCTTACGGTGGCAAAGGACATATTTCCAACCCAGCACTGCTGACACAGAAGCAGGTTTAGTTGGCCTCCTCAAGCTCTTCATTTATGAAATGCAAATAATTCGTAGGATGCTGAAGAACCACAGATCATGTGGAAACCCAAGGGCTGTTTAAATATTGGCCTCCAACGTTTCTTCTTCAAATAACACTTTTAAAGGCTGTCCAACTTTTTCCAAACGGCATGTTATCTGTGCGATCCCTACCGCTTTGTGCAATCACTCTGCTCAGCGCTGAAATAATAAGTCAATTTGAGAGACAAAAGGGCAGTCCTCTGTACCTCTAAGAGGCTTCCTTTTAAGACACAGTTTCCAGGAAAGGCCTAGGCAGCCTACGGCGTCCGCTTTGGGCTGGCTCGGTCAAGGACAACTACCTTGATGAAGGGGTTTTGAGTTAATTAAGATGAGACCTCTTTCAAGTGACTGCCTGGAAATTAACAGAGAGGAGCCTGGGGGTGGTTCTAACCTTCCGGCTCAGCGGGCAGAAGCTATGAAGAAAGAACAGTGTTTGAGGCCGTGGGCGACGTTGGATTCAAAAGATAAGAACGTTTCGCCCTGTCTCACCCTCAGACCCGCTTCGGCCATAGAGGAGATGCAAGGGGATGAGAGCAAGGGGATGATGCTTGCTCCTTTGTGAGGCAAAGCCGTGGTAAATGGGAGTTATGTATTCCAGTTTCAGCTACCATCTGGGAAGCAGCAGCTCGATTTCACGAATTCGACTTGTTGGTATCGGCAGGGGGTACTCAGGCGACGCAGACCAGGGAAAGTCCATTGACATAGTCCACTCAGGATGGTTTAGATTCTCTGTGAGGCCGGCCTCACCCAGTGTCCCACAGTGACCTTGGAAGGAGTCCCGGGGCTCTGTCTGCTGTCTTTACGGCTGCCCGGGGAGGCAGACATGAGAAAGAAGTGTTTGATTTGCGGATTATAGACCTAAGAGCGTGTATAAGGGAGGTAGCCCGAGGAATGTCTTCATCTCTGTGTGCTCTTGTTGCTTGCTGGGCATGTTCACTCCACGGGAAGATTAGACGTTTCTTGTTTATTTGGAGTAAGCGTTCAGAAAACCCAAAGCCCGGCTAGGGGGAAGCCTGGTCCCCTGCCCTGAACTAAAGGTCTTTATTAAACTGTCCTTTCTTTCTCCCCTTCCGAGCTCCCCCGAACGAAGCTGATGGTTGGTTTATTATGTAGTTGTATTTACTTTATTCTTTGATTTGTGGCGGGAGGGGGGTGGGTGGAGGGAGTCTATGACTTCCGGTTTTTTGTAAGCAGGCTTTTATAGGAAATGTGCTGGCCGGCCCAAACACCCCTCAGAAGGGATCACCGAACTTGAGCTGTTCGATCGAAGCATAAACCAAAACAGAAATTGGCTGGGGGGTGGGAAACACCGGCCCTTCTGTGTGAAGGTTCCAATCACACATGGATTGTTTTTCCTGCCTGGAAGAATCATTTCCAGAGTCAAGTGCCTTTCACTAAAGAAATGTTGGCATCGTGATTAAAAGTGCCTGGTGCCTTCCTAAGAGTGCTGCTACTAGGGTAGAGTGGATCCCCGTCTGTTGCCTAAATAAGGCAAGTAGCATGTTAGTTGCTATGAATGTTGTGGTTGCGTATTTTTATGTTGTTTGAACCCTGAAAGACGGCCACAGTTTTCCATTTCTTCTAGTAGCACCTCCCTTCCGCTGAGTCGATCTCTGTATTACCTCTGTTTCTCATTTCTGCATGACACCCGGCAGGACCCAAGTGGTACAGCTGAGGCTGTTACTGGATGCCTACCTTCTGAAGTCGTAGGAAGGAATGTCTCTAAATACTTGTTTGGTGTGTAATCAAGAACCGCAGTAAATTAAGGTAGTTGGACGGCACCTTGTGCGTCCACCATAAACACAATCCATGAGCTATGTGAACTTCTGAAGAGACAGTCCTTCTCTACCACGTGAAACCTTGACGGGATTGTGGGTCATTTATGGCTACAATGACAGAACTTCTACCGTACCAGGTAATGTGATAGATGGTTTAGATGTGATAGATGGGAACCTCCGAAAAGTAGCTTACCTAGGTAGTATTGCTACATTTCACGATGCGAATAATGGGGAAGTCATTTGTCCAGGATCAAACACCTCCCAAGAAGCAAAGCTACCATTTGAACCTGGACCTTCCTGACACCAGAACTCCCTCTCTCTCTCCATGACTCGAGGCAGCCTTAATGGGAAATGAACCAGTGCTAAAAAGTGGCATATGCTAAACATGTGTTTGACACACACACACACACACACACACACACACACGGCACCAGTGGGAGAGGGGCAGAGAAAGGGAGACCGAATCTAAAGCAGAATCCAGGCTCCAAGTGGTCAGCACAGAGCCCAACTCAGGGCTTGAACTCACAAACCATGAGATCATGAGCTGAGTCAAAGTCTGACGCTTAACTGACTGAGCCACCCAGGTGCCCCCTGGAAAAGCTGTTGTTAATAGCATACTCAATGTACCTGTTCAACTGCTGGTCTATTCAGAGTTCAATAAACCCTTTTAATGAAATAAGATGCTCAAGGGAGGTAGGATTAACATATAAGATGCTTATCATTCATTCCCCTCATTTCAAACTGAAGATGGAGATATTTTGATAAAGGAATTGAACAGCAGAGTAATTTCACTATTGCTTCTAAGAATACCTTAGAAAAATAGCGAATAAAAGTTTGGTGTTGTCGTAAAACTTCCCCATCGAGGATTGAAAGTCATTGTGTCTTTTCCAGTTCCCTTTGACTGTTAGATTCTTTTTCTTCGTGGGGCAGTTGATTGGGATTATTTCCCCTAAACAGAGAAAGCATTTACACCTATACAAATTTTTTCAAGGATGATGGCAAGAATGTACATTCAACATCAGCAATCAGGTCCACGGACGAAGGAGGATCCAAGTTAAAGGCAAAATGATTCTTCAGTGCCGTTGGAATATGGCATTCTCCCCTTTTTTGTAGCTGTTCTTTATTTTTTAAATTTAGTCCTGCAGGAAGTCAAGATTTCATCCGTTAAGTGGCTTGGCTAGTAGAAATGGTCCAATAAAAGATGCTGTAGAAAATTTTTGAAAAATAAGGAATGCAATGGAGTTAAGAACAAGACATTCTGGAAGCCCAGCACACACATGTGCATGTGCACACGCATACCACGATACTCACTCCCACCACGCAGACACACATACACAGTAAATGTGCAGGTAACACAACCACAGCTGACATTTATTGAGTGGCTGAGGTGTGCCTTCCACAGTGCTAAGCGCTTTAGCCCCTGAAGGCATTATGCCGTTGCCTTCTCATCAGGAAGATGCTGTGATTACCATCATTTTGCAGATGAGAGCTTGAGCTCAGAAAAGTACAGTATAAAGGAAAGAAGGAATGCATGCTTCTCGGAACAGCACTGAGAAACTGTATCTGGGATCTAAAAACATGCAAGCATGTCAGCTTAAACCTCTTTCTACCATACAGCTATGCAGGACTGTACTCAGTTAGGAAATCGTGATGCAAATTAGGATGCTCGGAATAAGCTTTCAGGACCCTGTACCCTGACTTAATTCAGGCTTCAGCTGTGACTCCCTAGATGATGCCTTTGTCTCCTGAAATCCTGACCCACCTCCGAGGGTCTGCAACCTTCTGCCGTTCACTGCACCTGCTGTGGGAGCCCTTCCCCAAACACAGACCTAAACGCAGACCTATGACCCTGCTAAAAAAAAAAAAAAAAATCCGGCATGATGTGGTGTAGCCTCAAACCTCGAGCTTGACCTTTGAAACCTTTCACTAGTGAATAAACACACACGTCATAATCATGATCCCAACGCCCGATCTTTTCTCTCCCCCTGCCGTTTCCTTATCTGTATCTGGAAAATTCCTCTTTCCTTCAAGCCCTGGTTCACACGTCACGTCCTTTGCTGTACCCTGCCCGGGTCCTCTGCCCGTGTGCTTTATTTCAGCGTTTAGTATTATGTGACGACTGTGTTCATTTACATCTCCGCTCACTAGCCTCTCAGTTATGTGAAAGCAAGGTGCCATTTATTCACCTGTGTTTCCCAAGCGGTTGGCACAGTGACTGGCATGCAATAAACCCTCAAAGTATGTTTTTAAAAAAGGATCTGGCGAGCAGATGAATGTCTTCACCCTGTTCTGGTCTCATTTCTCCCCAGCACTTTCCTCGCAGCTGTGTCCGGTAGGGAACAGTAGGTGCGTTTTTCACTCAAGGTGGTTTTCAGGCTCCCTGCACCTGGCCAGGTAGTTCTTTCAAAACACCTTGCATTTGTTTCTGCTCTTTCTCTCTCAAAACGTCCTTTTGTAAAGTTGTTCATTTCTGAGCAAAGCTGTTTAGGAGGTAGGGTCTCGTGGTATTTCAGGGCACGGGCCTAGTGTTAGGGGCTCGCATCCTGGGCCCCCCACACGTGACTCTGTTAGGGGCAAGTTACTTGTGACAACTTCTCTAGCGGTCAAGGTGATAGGGAACCTTGCCCAAGTCATGTGGAAGAGAAGGCAGTGCTCAGGAGAAGGAAGGCCTCGGAGGGCTCAGTGCCAGCCCAGCTATGTCCACTTGGGTTGCTATTAAAACATTAATCATGTTCTTTAAGAGTGTTCTCCCGTGACCTGTTTCCCTCTGAACTGTGAATGTATCCAGGCAATTTTTAGCCCATGTACATCAAGAAGAAGGAATCAGGGCTTCTTCAGTCCTTGTGGGAAACAGATATGTCATTCATTATAAGGAAATTATGGAGAAAGAATGAAAATACTTGCTAATGTTATGATCATGTATCTTGCCCTCCTCTCATAACTCTAAAATATAAAAATATCGGGGCACCCGTGTGGCTCCGTTGGTTAAGCGTTCAACTCCTGATTTCGGCTCAGGTCATGATCTCAGGGTTTGTGAGTTTGAGCCCCCAGAGTCGGGCTCTGACCGTGCAGAGCCTGCTTGGGATTCTCTCTCTCTCCCTGTCTCTCTGCCCCTCCCCTGCCTCAAAAATAAATTAAAAAAATTTTTTTTGAATCAAATAGATAAATACAATATAAAAATATTTAAAAATTACTTGTTTGTCAAACCAGGCTTGAAAATCAGGACTAGTGAATATATGGACTGATAGGGGCTCTTGGCGTTGGCCAAATAACATGTCCATAGGCTTTCCTAAATTGATTTAACCCAATTTTCACATAGACGATTAAAAAACTGCTTGGGATGTGATTCATTTTAAATAAAATGAGCACCTAGCATTTCAAGGTGCCCAAATACTGATTCTCCTTCTTCTGCACAGCATTTATAAAGTTAACTAGAAGCTGCGAGTTTAGATGCCTCCAAACAGAGAGCTGGTTATCAGGCAGCCTGCCTGGCAAAGAGGCTGGGCTGCACCCTGGGTTCTGCTCAGTTTCTGCAGAACAGAAATTCACATTCTCCCTGTGGATTTCAAGCCCCTACGATTGACTTTGACATTTCTCACCCTACTGGTAGGTGAAAGAGGGAGGGGAGAGGGGGAAGTCAGGCCCATTACTAGGTTTGTCCTTTTTAATTCTGTGCTTGAAGATTACTTTTAATAGATCCACCAGAATTGAAAATAAATATCCTTACCTAAAGGTCATCATTATTATGTTTCCAAATAGGTCACACTTTTTGTAATGCCATAGGGAACAAATGTATTGTCTACATTTCTGCCGCAAAACATAGCTTCTAACCATGTTTGTGATTATGGGTCATGGAATTAACTGGATGATCAAGAGAAAAACAGACTATGAAAAATGGACCAAAATGCTGTCGTGGTTCCATGTGGCACAATTTTGTTGACATTCACATGATACCTTGACATTTTAAACACTTGTACCATGTTGATCTCTATATATTTAGCTTAATATTTAAGGAATAGAGGCTATTGATGAACAATTCTTAGCCCATCATTCCAGCTCTACTTCCTGATAAGACCTACAGACAAGAAGAGGTAACAATGTCTAAGGGGCCAGAACCGCAAATAGCCACTTCTCATCTTACTAGAGATGAGGGAGAGGGCAGTTCTATTTCCTGACATTGTTGTTCATATCTTATTTCTTAGCCTGCAGAAATCTGGTTTTTAAAAGTTTTATCAAGACATGAAAACCATTCTGTAGTTTATCTTCCCCAACAGGGAAGGTATAGATATTGACTAGAAAGCATTTGTTTCATTCCAAACATTTGAGTCCATTTTTCAATTCACTTCTTTTTTTTCCCCCAGTCTTATTGAGAAATAGTTGACATATATTACTGTGCATACTTAAGGTACAGAGCACGATGGTTTGATTTACATAGAATGTGAAATGATTACAATAGGTTCAGCTAACTTCCTTTTTTCTTATAAAAAGAAAAGAAAGAAAAGAATGGAGGAGGGAAATTTTTGTGATGAGAACTCTCAGGAGTTACTCTCTTGATAATTTTCCTATATGTCATCCACCAGTGTTAGCTATAGTCATCATGTTATACATTACATCCCTAATGCTTACTTATAACTGAAAGTCTGTACCTTTTCATCACCTTCCTCCAGTCCCCATCCCCCACCCTCCACTCTGGTAACCACAAGTCTGATCTCTTTTTCTATGTTGTTGAGTATTTTCCTTTTCTTCTTTAGATTCTACATACAAGTGAAATCATGCAGTATTTGTCTTTTTCTATCTGACGTATTTCACTTAGCATAATGCCTTTAAGGTCCATCCATGTTGTTGCAAATGGTAGGATCTCCTCATTTTTGATGTCGGTATAATATTCCTATGTGTGTGTGTGTGTGTGTGCACATGCGCGTGTGCATATCTCACATCTTCCTTACCCGTTCATCCATTGATGAATGCTTAGGCTGTTTCCATGTCTTGGCTATTGTAAATAACACTGCTATGAACATGGATGTGCAGATACCTTTCTGAGTTAGTGTTTTTGTTACTTTTGGATATATTCCCAGAAATGGAATTGTTGGATCATAGGGTAGTTCCATTGTTAGTTTTTTGAGGACCCTCCATACTGTTTTCCATAGTGGCTGCACCAGTTTGCATTCCCACCAGCAGTGCATGAGGGTTCCCTTTTCTTTACAGGCTCACCAGCATTTATCTCTTGTCTTTTTGATGATGGCCATTCTAAGAGGCATGAGGCAATAGCCAATGATGGGTTTAAGTTGCACTTACCTAAGGACTAGTGACTTTAAGCATCTTTTCATGTGCCAGTTGCCTTTCATATGTCTTTTGGAGAAATGTCTATTCAGGTCCTTTGACCATTTTCTAATTGCATTATTTGGGGTTTTTTGCTTTGAATAGTCTGAGCTCTTCTCTGGTTTGGAATTAATATCTTGTCAGATGAATGGTTTTCAAATATTTTTCCCATTCTGCAGGTTGTCTTTTCACTTCGTTGATGGCTTCTTTGCTGTGCAGAAACTTTTTAGTTTAATATAGTCTCACTTCTTTCTTTTTTTCTTAATGTTTACTTGTTTATTTTGAGGGGGGAGGGGCAGAGGAAGAGGAAGAGAGAGAGAATCCCGGCCAGGCTCTGTGCCATCAGCACTGAGCCCAATGCGGGCTTGATCTCACAACTGTGAGATCATGATCTGAGCTAAAATCAAGAGTCAGACACTCAACTGACTGAGCCATCCAGGCTCCCCCAACTTGTTTCTCTTTGATGTCGTTATTTGCACTTTACATGTCATCCAAAAAATAATTATCAAGACCCATGTCAAGGAATTCTGTTCCTGTTTTCTTCTAGGAGAAAAAAAGACTTACATGTAAGTCTTTAATCAATTTTGAAATAATTTTTGTGAGTGGCATAAGATATGGGTCCAGTTTCGTTCTTTTACACGTGCATATCCAATTATACCAGCAGCATGTATTGACAGGATTATCTTTTTTCCATTGAGTGTTCTCAGCTCTCTTGTCAAATTAGTTGACCATATATGCTTGTGTTTATTTCTGGGCTCTTGATTTTGTTCCATTTGTCTATTTGTCTGTTTTTATGCCAACACCACACTGTTTTGATGATCATTGTTTTACAGTATAGCTTGAAATCAGAAAGTGTGATACCTCCTGCTTTATTCTTCTTTCTCAGTATTTTTTGGCTATTGGAGGTCTTTGATCATTCAACATAAATTTTAAGAGCATTTTTTCAGTGTCTGTAAAAAATGCTTTTGGAATCTTGATAGGGATTGCACTAAATCTATAGATCGTTTTTGGGAGTATCGACATTTTAACAATATTAATTCTTCTAATCCATGAACACAGGATATTTTTCCATTTATTTCTGTCTTCTTCCATTTATTTCATCAATGTCTTATAGTTTTTAGCATAGAGATCTTTCACTTAGTTAAATTTGCTAAGCATTTTATTGTTTTCAATGTTATTATAAATGGGATAATTTATTTTTTTCAGAAATTTTGTTGTTAGTGTTTGGAAATGCTGCTGATTTTTGTATGTTAACTTTATATCCCGCAACTTTAGTGAAACCATTGATTAGATCAGACACTTTTTGGGTTGAGTCTAGGATTGTCTCTATAAAATCCCGCAACTTTACTGAATCCATTGATTAGATCAGATGCTTTTTGGGTGGGGTCTAGGATTGTTTCTATATAAAATCACATTGTCTGCAAATGGAGACAATTTTACTTCTTCCTTTCCAATTCTGATACTTTTTTATTTATTTTTCTTGCCTGATTGCTCTAACTTAGGATTTCCAATATTATGTTGAATAGAAGTGTTGAGAGTAGTCACCCTTGTTTTGTTCCTGATTTTAAAGGAAAAGCGTTCATCCTTTGCCATTGAGTATAATGTTAGCTGAGAGCCTATCATATATGGCCTTTACTGGGTTGAGATAGTTCTTCTATGTCTAACTTGTTAAGACTTTAATCATGAGTGGATGTTTGAATTTCGTCAAGTGCTTTTTCTGAATCTATTGAGATGATCAGATGACTTTTTTCTTTTATTCTATTAATGTGATGTATCATGTTGAATGATTTGTGTATGTTTAGTCGTGCTTGCATTCCAGGGATAAATCCCACTTGATCATGGTGACTGACCCTTTTAATGTGCTGCTGAATTCAGTTTGCTAGTATTTTATTGAGAATTTTTGCATGTATATGCATCAGGAATATTGGCCTGAAGTTTCTGTTTCTATTTTTGTTTTTGTTTTATGGTAATGTCTTTTTTCTGGTTTTTCTGTCAGGATAATTCTGGCCTCATAAAATGAGTTTGGGAGTGCTCCCTCCTCTTCAGTTTTTCTGGACAAGTTTGAGAAGGATCGGTATTGATTCTGCCTTAAATGTTTGATAAAAGCCATCCAATCCTGGGCTTGTTTTCATAGGGAGACTTTTGATTATTGATTTAATCTCCATGTTTTTAATTGATTTATTCAAATTTTCTGTTTTCTCCTGATTCAGTTCTGGTAAATAACATGTTTCTAAGAATTTTTCCTTTTCTTTTAGGCAACCCGGTTTGTTGGCATATAGTTGTTCATAGTAGCCTCTTTTGATCCTTTATATTTCTGTGATATATGTTGTAATGTCTCCTTTTTCATTTATAATTTTGTTGATTTGGTTCATTTTTTCTGTTTTCCTTTGTTAATCTATCTGAGGCTTGGTCAATTTTGTTTATCTTTCCAAAATAACTGACTCTTAGTTTGGTTAATTTATTCTCTTGTTTTCCTGTACTTTATTTCACTTATTCCTGCTCTAATCTTTATTATTTTCTTTCTTCTGTTAACTTTGGGCTCAGTTTCTTCTTCTTTTTCTAGTTACATAAGCCATAGAGTTAGGTTGTTTATTTGGAATCTATTTTGCTTCTTAATGTAGGTGTTTATTGCTATAAATGTCCTTCTTAGAACTGCTTTTGCTGCATTACCTAAGTTCTGGTATGTTGTATTTCCATTTTTGTCTTAAGAAACTTTTTAAATTTCCCCTTTAATTTCTTCTTTGATCCATTGGTTTTTCAGAACAGTGTTGTTTAATTTCCTTGTGTTCTTGAATTTTTCAGTTTTCCTCTTGTTATTGATTTCTACTTTAATGCCATTGGTATAAGAGAAGATATTTGGGTTGATTTCAGTCTTTTTTAATTTGCTAAGCCACACTTTGTGGCCTAACATGTGGTCTATCTTAAAAAATGTTCCATGTGTACTTGAGAAGAATGTGTAGTCTGCTTTTATCAGATAGAATGTTCTGTATGTGTCTGTTAGGCCCATTTGGTCTGTAGGGTGTTGTTGTTGTTTTAATGTTTATTTGTTTATTTATTTTGAGAGAAAGAAGGGAGGGAAGGGCAGAGAGAGAAAGGGAGAGAGAGAGAATCCCAAGTAAGCTCCACACTGTCAGTGCAAAGCCCAGCACAGGGTTCAATCTCACAAACTGTGAGATCATGACCTGAACTGAAATCAAAAGTCAGACAATTAACTGACTGAGCCACCCAGGTGCCCCTGATCTGTAGTGTTTTTAAACTTGTTTCTTTTTTGATCTTCTGTCTGGATTATCTGTTCATTGCGGAGAGTGGGCATATTAAAGTCCCCAACTATTATTCATTACTGCTTATTTCTCCTTTTGGCTCTGTTAGTTTTTGCTTTATATATTTAGGTGCTCTAATGTTGAGCACATACATTTTTATAGGGGTATCTTCTTGAGGTATTAGCCCCTTTATCATTACATGATCTTCCTTATCTCTTATTACCATTTTTAGTTTAAAGTCTTTTCTCTGATATAAGTATAGCTCCCCCTGCCTTTTTGTTGTTGTTGTTGCCATTTATTTGAAATGTCTTTTTCCATCCCTTCACTCCCAGTCTTTGTGCGTCTTTAAGGCTAAAGTGAATTTCTTGTCGGCAGCATATTGTTGGACTTTGGTTGTTTCCATTTAGCCATTCTAATCTTTTGACTAGAGAATTTAATCCATTTACATTTAAAGTATTGATAAATAAGGACTTACTATTGCCATTTTATTTGTTTTTTTTTTTTTTTTTTGGTTGTTTTGTAAATCCATTATTCTTTGTTTCTTATCCTGCTGTCCTTGTGTTTTGATGCCTTTTGGTATCCTTATGCTTTGACTGCTGTATCGAGTTTTTTTGTGTGATTAGTACAAGATTTTCCCTAATGGTTACCATACAATTCATATAAAATACTTTGAATTTATTAACACTGTATTTTAAACTAATAGCAACATAACTTCAGTAGAAGTCATATATTTTATATTTTTATTTCTTCTCCCCCTCATATTTTAGGTAATTGCTGTTATAATTTACATGTATTTTATATTACCCAACTAATATCATATTATTATATTTGTAGTTATTTTTGCTACATTCATTTTTTTAACTTCTAAACTAGAGTTGTAAGTTACACATCACTATTACTATATTGCAGAAAATAACTAAGACTATATAGTTACCATTACCAGTGAGACTGATGCTATCTTTTTGTGTTTTTATGATGTTAATTAATGTTCTTTTACCTCCACTCCAAGAATTCCTTTTAGCTTTTTATGTAAGGCAGGTCTGGTGGTCATAACCTCCCTCAGCTTTTGTTTGTAAAGGAAAGTATTTATCCCTCCTTTGTTTCTGAAGGATATCTTCACAAGCTATAGAATTCTTGGTTGACCATTGTTTTCTTTTAATATTTTGAATATGTGATCCCATTCTCTTCTGGCCTGAAAAGTTTCTGTTCAGAAATCACTGATAGCCTTATGGGGCTTCCCTTGTATATAACTTCTCGCTTTTCTCTTGCTACTTGCTCTTAAATTTTTTGTGTTTTACTTTGACAATTTAATTATAATGTGTCTCAGTGTAGCCCTTTTGGGGTTCAACTTGTTTGGGATCCTTTGGGCCTCTTGGATCTTGAGGTCCATTCACCTCCCCAGGTTAGGGAAGTTTTCAGCCATTATTGCTTTAAATATACTTTTTTTTCTCTTTCTCTCTTTCTTTCTAGAATTCCCATAAGGTGAATATTGTTTCTTTTTATTATTTTCTATAATTCCTATAGTCTTTCTTTACTCTTTCTCATTTTTTAAAAAATATCTTTTTGATCCTCTTGGTAATTTCTAATGTCCTGTGTCCTATTCTCCATGTCTCTGATTCTTTTTTCTGCATGGTCAAATATACTTTTGAAATTCTCTGTTGAATTCTTCTGTTTAGTTATTTATTTTTCAACTCTAGGATTTATGTTTTGTTTTGCTTTGTTTTTTTGATGATTGTATTTCTTTGTCAAACTTCTCATTTTGTTCAAGCATTGTTTTCCTAATTTTGTTTAGTAATCTGTCTGTTTTCTTTTAGTTCACTAAACTTTCTTAAGAGAATTATTCTGAATTGTTTGATAGTGTATAGATATCCAGCTCTTTAGGGTCAGTTATTGGAACCTTATCCATTTCCTTTAATAGTACCATATTTACTTGATTTTTGTGTGTGTGTGTCCTTAATTCTTTACATTGGTGTCTGTGCATTTAAGTAATGGGGTTTCTCTTCCAGACTTTATAGGATTCCTTTGGTGGAGACAGTTCTTCACGTGTTAGCTCAGTTTTTGTTTCTGGGTGTACCTGCCAGTCATTGGGTAGGTGGGGCCTGCTATTATGGTCCATTTTTAGACAAGGCAAAGCTCTGAGAACAGGGATGGTAGGGGGGAGGTGATTTGCCACTAACAGTTGGACAGAACTGCCGGCTCTTGGTCCTTTTCCCCAAATGTGGCAATAGAACGGGTACCATGACTGCCTGAATTCTCTGGGTAGGCTTACTAAATCACCAGGACTGATACTGTATTTAGTAATGGGTAGGGCTATGAATTTGTTTCCCTGTTCCATCAGGAAAGCAGGCCAGGGCTCAGGGCCTTAACTAGGGCTTCATTATCTGGGGACCCCAATCAGGCCTGAGTGTAAACTGAATTTTCTGGTCAGGTAAGGCCACTAGTCTTGTCCTGCAATTGAGGTAAGCCATGGGCTGCTCCCTGTTCAAGCACCGCTGTACATGGGACTGTTGAATCGACTCTGCAATGTTCCATGTGCTCTGGTTACATTCCCTGGTCAGACAGGCTGAAGGCAGTATTCAGCAATGAGTAAGGCTATGAATTAGATTCCCTGCCTGGGTGCAGTGGGACAAACAGATCTAAAACCAACAAAGCTCTTTATCTGTTATCTCACGTTGACCTGCACCCCAAGTTCCCTGGCCAAACAGGGCCACTAGCTTCTCTCTGAGAACTGTTAGCTCTGTCTGTCCTTCTCTTGTATTGAGTTCCACTAGGCTGCACAGATTTCAGGTGTTTTCACCAGCCCTTCTAGTTAAGTGGGGCCAGAAGACAACCTTCACAGTGGATGGGGCTAGGTCTCAGCTTCCTTGGCTGGGTAGGAGGGGGCTGGGCTGCTGCAGGCTACTCAATTTCTCAAGCAGACTCTCTGGTTAGGATGGGCTAAGAGGTGTACTAAGCCTTGGTTATGAATTAATCCCTGCCTGTGTCCAGCACAAGAAGACTCCAAGCCTGGTAATGGCTTTCCTCTGGGGACTGTCAGCTCCACTTATCCACCTATGGGCTAGAGTGCTACTTGGCCACACAGCTTCCGGTAGTTATCACCAGCCCTTTTCATCAGATGGGCCTGGAAGGCATATCTACAGTGGGCGGGGCTGTGACTCAGCATCTTGCGAGGGTATGGGCGAACGGGCTCCAGGACCAGCAAAACTCCTTGTTAAAGGATCTCAGTCAGGCAAATCTGCACCCCGCTGAGTTCCCTGGTCAGAATGCACCCCCAGTGTGGTTCTGCAGATGAGCAAGCCACCAGTTAGAATTACTACTTGGGCACCAGAGGCATGAATTCAATCTGCCAAGATCGCTGTAAGTCCCTCCTCTCCTTACGCCACACCCTCACCCCCACCCCTGGGGCTGGGCCCTGCAGATTCCCCTGCAATCCATATGAGGCATGATCAGAGTAGGAGCTCCAAAAAGTGACCCACAGTGCTGGGGGAGGTTACTTGCCCCCAAATTCTCTTTTCTCACTGGAGGAACTGGAGGCCCAGGGGAGACCTCCATTCATGGTACTGCACTGGCCTGGGGGAGGGGCAATGTAGTCAGTGTAGACTCTTATCCTTCTAATGCAGCCTGTCTTCATCTTGAGGTGCAGAGGGTACTTCTGCCTCATTCCTGTCCCTGTGTTTTAGGACTGTCATAGTGACGTCTGATTTTTGAATAGATGTTAGTTGTTCTTCCGAGAGGGAGCAAAGTCAGGAATGATTTGTGTCACCATCTTGGTGACATTACTCCTCAATTCAGTGCTTAATTCCACCTGCATCTAAATTGGCCTTTGAGAGACTAATGCTCCAAAAGCAAGGGCATACGTTTTAGGCCTATGTCAGCATCTGTTATGGGTGGGATTATTAAGAAGGGGACAGAAGCAGAATTGGAATCCTGTTGGGTGCGCGTGTACTCTTTTGTGTTTCTCTGCAAACATTTGTCTATTCGATCTTTGCCAAATCTATTTGCCTTTTTCTTGGAGTCATTAAGAAACAAAGCATGTTGCTGTGCTGTTTGAGGCTTAACAAGATTTTGAGGTTTACAGATCCCCAAATCCTTCAGAGACATGGGTCTTGCTGGTAGTATTTGAACAGAAGAAGATTGAAAGACAGAATGACTTGACAGTTGTATTTCTCGGTCGGAAGCAGCAACAACCCAGGTGTTCCCTTTAAGGGAAAGATAGCACATAATCTGAATTTGAAACATGATTTATGCGAGGGAAGTCATAAACTGTGCATGGGGTGTAAGTTTTTGTTTTTGTTTTGATGTTTTGTTTTGTTTTGTTTGCAAGCCTCCAGACGAGATGGAAACACAAAGCCTCAGTCCTAAGCAAGGTTTCTAAAAAAGGAAAGAGTAAAATCTATTCCTGTACTTCCAGCTGTAGTTCCAAGTGAAATGATTGAAAAATCTAAAGAAAACCAATGTGAAATTCATTGCAGAGCCAAGGCTTTCTATCACCATGTCTGGTTCAAAAGTGAGTTGTTATAGCAACAGGAGAAAAGTAAATGAGCATTTCACATTGTAAAATTATGCCCGCCTCTGTGCTAAAGAGTCCCGCCCGTGCAGTCCAATGAGCCCAAGTCATTTAAAGGAGAAGAATTCCATTTTAATTGTTAAGGCTTGCACCAAACCTACCTTTAAAACCCAAAGTTCATTTCAATTAACCTTATTCCCTAAATCGATATAATAAATTCTCTGGCAGGATGAGACCAAGCAACGTCCTGTCTCATGAAGATGACCTCAGGAAAATATGGCACCATGGATTTCAGCGCTGAAGAATAGCCAAAGTGCTGAGTGGCACTGAGCTCATAGCACAGTACACAGAGCCTTTCACCTCTAAATCATTGTTTTTAATCCAGTATAGATTGGAAGCAGGCGAGTGACCTTGCTTTTTAACACTTGTTCGCTGACCTGTATTAAATTGGATGTTGATCTGGGTCCAGCTTCAAATGCATGTCTACACAGTGGACATTTTCTGAGCTCCACACTGGCTTCCAAGAAACTAGGCTGAATGAAATCGGAGAGGAATTTTTTTTTTTTTTTTTTGCTTTGTTTTTGTGTTTTCCCGTTGCGTAGATAGCCCTCCATGACTGCAATGGAGTATTTGTAGGGAGATTTTTTTAGATCAGTGATTATGTCTCAGTCATCTCGTAAGGAGCCTGTCTCAAGCCTAACACATTTCTGTTTAGTTAAGCATTTATCATTATCAGTGTTGCAGATTATCACATTTAAATTAATTTGTAAATATGTAAAACAACAAGGGAGAGAGAACCAACCCTTAGTCCCTAAGAGCGACCCTCCCACAAAGCCTAAGGCAAATTTTAATTATTAGCTATAACTGATCTGTATAATTAGCCTGGGCTAATATCCCCTAATGTCTTTCTATTTAAAGACACAGACACACTATTTACATACCCAGACAAATTTGCAGTTCTGAGAAATCATCTCCATTTCAGCAATGAGAAGCACCAAGCCAGTAAAACAGACTGGCAATTTGAGACTATAAGGGGAGCCTAGATTCAAAAGCTCTCACCAGAGGAGTCTTATTGGGTAAACAAGAGAGAAAGGAAGAGAGTCAGCCTGAATGCCTTGGCCACAGGTGTCCTTAGCCCCTTCTGACTTCCCGATTTGTGAAGGTAAAGAAGTAATTTCCCCTAGCATTTCCTGATCTTGCTGGCACCAGTAGAATTGGCCTGCTCTGATGCATCTCAACATGGCTGATGAGCTGAGTCATCAGGACAGAGAGGCTCTCTGGCTCCTACCATGTGATTTTGATTAAGCAAGCCTGGGAGAGGGTGCAGGAGCCTGAAGTTTTAACAAGCTCCCCAAGTTATTATGATGATCGTCAAGGCTTGGATACCACCACTGCATCACTTAATCTTGAGGGGAGTGGAGGGCCAGGAGGGGGGACTTCCATCCCTTCATCAGTGAAGTCAGCCCCAGACACTGGCTTGGACGTCTACAAAAGATCCTAAAAGCACTCCATCCAACCCTATGTGTTTCTTTTCCTAGGCAGCCCTTCCAAGATGGCTAATACTAGGATTTTCGTAAATCTGAAGCAATTTGATGTAGTCATATAACTTCTGTAGAGGACATCGGGTAAAAGCAAAACTCCATATCCTGGACCACCAGACCCTTCGTGAACTCCCTTGTCTGATCCTTCTTGTATTCTGCTCTGCTCCTCATTCTGCTTCAGCTAAATTCTTGACTGTGCAAAGTACCTGTGTTGTTGTTTTACTCTGATCTTTTCCCAGATCTTGGCTCGGCTGCCAATGTCTCTTTTGTCAGATCCCAACTCATAGATCGCTTCCTTGAGTGATCTTCCCAGGACACTCCATCTGGGGTAGGTTCCTGTCCCACCACCTACATCCCTCCTCCCCCATGTTGGACTTTCCATTACAAAACCACGGTTTCCCTACTTGCCAGTCTTTATCATACTCTACAAATATGCTATGTATTATTTATTGTTTGTTGATTATTCCTCTTTGCCAACTAAAATGTAAAGTCCATCAGGTCACCAGCTAATGGTTGCTATGGTTGCTGATGAGTTGGTACCACCACCAATTAAACGCAGGCTAGCCAACTTCTGGGACTCTCGACCACACCACAGCAGACAGGGTTGTGGCACAACCTGTCAATTTCACTTTCATGCTGGCAGAAAATATGTAATCATCATGAGTGTATAAGTTCCGAATGACACATGAAGATAGCTATAAAGGATTCCAAGTTTTATTAGAGTTCACAGAGTATTTACTCTTTTTTTCTTCTTCTTATAACAAGAAGAAATTCATTTGGGGTCACTTCTCATCTTTTAGTCCTGTGTCTTCAACCCAGGGACATTCTATTCTACATTACAGTGTTTATACTGGCCCAGCACATCAACAAGATCATTAACAAAACTAACTCTAGATGCAGTTAAAACAGGGAAAAGAACATTCAAATGATAGGGCATATAAATATAAGAGAAACCATAATAGAAGAGGAACTAGAACATACTGGCCACCTATTATTGGAATGTATTTGTTAAATAGTAGGTGCTTCTAACTCTGGAACCCCAAGGAACCCTTATTATACAATTTGACATTAATGTTCAAGTTATTTTGTGTTTTTAAAATTTTTTCTTAATGTTTATTTTTGAGAAAGTGAGAGCGAGCAAGAGAGAGAGCGAGAGCAGGGGAGGGGCAGAGAGAGAGGGAGACACAGAATCCAAAGCAGGCTCCAGGCTGTGAGCTGTCAGCACAGAGCCCGATGCAGGGCTCGAACCCACAAACTGCAAGATCATGACCTGAGCCGAAGTTGGACGCTTAACTGACTGAGCCACCCAGGTGCCCTAATACTGAAGTTATTTTAAATTCAGATATTCTTTAAACATTTCTAGTAATCTTCCCTTGTTAACTTTTCCAAAGCCTTGTTCTTCTTCCCAACCCCCCTCCAAATCAAGACACACACACACACACACATATATATATATATATATATATATATATATATATATATATATATATTTTTTTTTTTTTTTTTTTTTTTTTTTTTTGCAAGAGGACTGCAAAAGAGTTGACACTTGGCATGTGGTAATTCAAAAAATACACTGTCCCTTCTCACCACCCCTGATGTCTTTATCTGACAAAATCCATATGCTGTGTGATCACCATGGCAACTAAGTAGGATTGTAATTGCAACCCTGGAAAGCTAATTTTTTCACTCAAATTGTGGCGTACGTTTAACCTGTCTGAAGTTTCAACAAACCATCTTTTAATGACAAGTGTTTTGAAAGGTCTAATTTAGTCTGTTTGTTTGAAGGCACATTTCTTCCCTTTTTTTTTTTTTAACTTAATAAATTAGCTCTAAAAGGGGAGCATAAGAGGCTACAATATTTTCTGACCTTACCTCACAAAATTATACCTGATCATTTTATAGCAATAAAATCTAAATGTGTGAGTCTTTCTGAAGGCTATGCAAACATCAGAATCCTCACATTCTGTGGGAGTGAGAACCAGATAAGTCTCTATGGAGATACAACCACTCAGACAAAGAATTCTTAAGGCATTAGTTCTAAACTCTTTTCTTCTACCTGCTATGGAGGGAATGTTGCCTCCCCTGTGACCAATGACATGGGTATTCAGGCTCAGTTGCTATTAAAGTTTCTCGTTTGATGAACTTTAGCTTAGGTGAAACTTTCCTTCTGTGCTTCTGGGTCACAGAAATTTCTAAAGCGGCTACGTTTTAGTTTTCTGGACGTGTAGCTTTTGGAAAGCTACAATCATCAGATTCTCTTGGGATACGTGAGGAAAGGAGTCAAGTGCCTGATGAAGAAACTTTAAGAACCTAGTTCTGGCCCCGCCAAGAATTATAGGTTTTGCCCTCAAGGAGCCTACCGTCTAGCTACCTGGAACTTCATGGTATTTAATATAATAAAAAATAAAAAAATACAAACATCTTGGGAATGTAATGTGAAAGACTTGGAATCCGGTTCCAGCTCAAATAGTTTCTCGCTGTGTGATCATAAGCCCTTAACTTGCAAATGGATGGCTTCATGTATGAACTGTGTGTATCCTTTAGTCCAAGCCCAGGTCTGCCTGAAGGATGAAGGGATAATCTGACGTGAACCTATCTGCTTGAGGGACAAGGAGCTTCCCAGCAAAGAGCTGAGCCTGCAAGAAGGGAAAATGAACTCAGTGTGGCCCAAGGAATAAAAGGTTGACAAGGCAGAGAGACCTGGAGCACAGCACAGTGTATCAATTAGAACACGACCTTCCCCCTGACATATCCAGTGCATACTAGGACTGTCCCGGCACAGCAGAGAACAGGGACTGTGGCCAAAAAAAAAAAACCAAAAAACAAAAAACAAAGGAAAGATCCTTTTTGCTAAGGTGACCCCACCACCAATTTGTCTGAGGCGACCTCAGTTTGCGTGCTGTCCTTGTGTAATTATCAATTGCTCTTCCTTTCACCATCAAAAGTGCCCTGGGCTGGATGTAGAAGTATGTGGTCACCTGCTCTGTGCTGAGATTTCTGGAGATCGTAGAAAGCCAGGGAGTGGGGCTGCTTTTTGAGCATGTGACCATAGCTCCTGGGGGGGGAATGGAGGAACTTTCCCACCCCCTCCACACCCAGGAGGCTGCAGAGCCCTGAAACAGGTGCAGCAGGGACTAGAGTGGTGTGGCTGGGAGGGCGGGGCAGCCCCAGGAGTGGCAGCACCAGGAGCAGCGCCATACTTGGAGGATGGGGAGCCAAGAAGAATGGTGATGGTAGGCGTGACTGAAAGGTGTTGGAAAAGCACACCCTACAACCCCCCTGGATGTAGCGAGAGGCAGAGAACCGTGGCTTTGTTGTGGTAAGATGGTGGGTGGGACTGTTGGCCACATCTGTCCTGGCTCAGGAGGCCCTCGTGCTCTTCAGGTGAACATAGAGTCATGCACGATGTAGGAGTAGCTTAGGAGCAGTGGGCAGGCTTCACATCATTCGTGGGCTTTTCAACAATGCTCCCAGTGGTGACCCTTCACCTGGTCCGGCCACTGAGGTCATGCCAGGCAGTGGATCCTTTCTTGGGTTACTAGTTCCTGAGAACACTTCTGGTGATCCCCCCACATCCTCCTTTCCAGTCTCCTGCCCACAAACCCAGGGATAGCTCAGGATCAGCAGACATTCTCCCCCATTCCCTCTGCTTGGACGTCCTCCTATCCAAGCCCAGGACCCCGTTTTCCCTTCAACCTTATATTTCTATAAACAAAGGTCAGGACAATGTGCCAACTAATTCTGGGCACACTCCATACCTCATGGCTCCCCCAAACTAGAACACAGAACCAACTTTCTGTTTGAATGGAGAAAAGAGAGATGGGAAATTATGAGAAAAATAGTAACTCTTCTTGGTGTTCTATTACTTCTGTAACAAAACACCCCACACTGAATGGCTTAAAACAGCACAAACTTAGTATGTCACAGATCTGTAGGTCAGAAGTACTGGTGGGTTTAGCTGGTTCTGCTCTGAGCCTCACAAGGCCAGAATCAAGGTGTTGGCATCCTGGGCTCTTATGTGGAAGCCCTGCAGGTGGGATGGGTGGTTGTTTGCTCCTAGACTCATTTACACTGTTGGGCACAAATCAGTTCCGTGTGGCTATAGTTCCCCTTGCCTTCCCTGCTGTCAGCTTCTAGAAGCAGTTCATATCCCATAGCTCATGACCCTCTTTGTCTCCAAAGCCAGCAGTCCTGGGTCTAGTCCCTCCCACATTTTGAATTTCTTTACTTCCTCTTCTGATCCATCCTCTGCTTGCAAATGGAGAAAGTCTCTGCTGTGAGATTGGACCTATCCAATAATCCATATTAATCTCTCTATTTTAAGGCCCATCACTTTAATTACATCAGCAGTCCTTTTGTCACGTAATATAACATAACCATGGTGTGTCACCAGAGAGCAGGGGTGCAGGAGTCAAAATTCTGACTACCACAAATTTAATTTTCCTGTGGCTCCAATTTCAACCCCAGCTAGGGAGGAAACCCTGAAGATATAAGCAAAGAGGTATAAGACGAAGAACACCTAAAACACATGCCAAGGCGGGAATCTTGCAAAAGTTTTCAACAGAGTAAGTACTGTAACGTCTCAGGTGACTAGGTGACCTAAATCCATTTTCCTCCAACCATTGTCCAAAGATGGCATAATCCCTTTTCTGAAGAGGCCACAGCAGGGCCAAGGCAGTGGCAGGGACTACCAAGAGCAAAACCCTTGAGCATGAGCTGTGTGTAGGGCACATTAAGAGTCAACCCAAGGATGCCAAGCTCTGGCCTCATTGCTGATGCCAGCCCAGGAATGAATGGAAAGACAGCACCACAAGAGTGGAAGTCCAAAAGACATGAGAGGGAAGGGCAGCCAGAAGGGAAATCAAGTTTATAAAGACTACGTTTCAAAAAAAAAAAAAAAAAAAAAGAAAATCAACGGAGTAAATTTGAAGATCTAATTGGCTTTATTAAGCAATTCGTGAAACAGGCAGCATTCCGTCTAGCAAGTAGAGAGGAGCTCTGAGAAATCATATAGAATGGAAAGTTTTTGTAAGAAGGAGGGTGGAGCAAGAAAGTTATTAGCAAATGAAAAGGCCAGGTCACCTTCCCTGAGGTGGAAGGGGAGAGTCTATTATCTCATGTTCCTTTGGGGGAGGGAGAGGGGCCCAAGTAACAGATTACTGCATTGGTGCTTAGCAAGATAGTTCCGACTGAATTGCATTTCTGGGGGAATTCGAGACTGCAAGCAGGTTAGGTATTAAGACCTTGGTGACCCTGACCTAAGTGACACCATTTTAGGCCTCTGGTTTTCTTTTCAACATGTTTTTGACATATTTTTTTTTAGCAATATGTATGTTTAATGCATATCATTAAACATGTCAAATGCAGATCAGAGTGAGTATCAGCAGATATGGCATCCCAATTAGCCTTGGTGAATCCCTAGTACCAAAAGAGCACTTTAACCTTAATGCCAGCTGATGACCTTGACTCACATCTTCAGAACTCACTAATCTACGGGACAGAGTACCCTCAGCAGCATGACAGCATTGAGCCAAGTTAGCTTGAAGACACAGGCTGAAGAAAAGAGGGAGCCATGGATGGGAACAGTGCAATATCCACGTTCTTTCACTGGAATTGAGTACATAAATTAGAAACTTGAAAATAGAGGCCAATGTGTTCTCAGGACAGTTATTAAAATTGCTTTTTCAGTGTTTGCCTATCCAGTATTACAAAGTTGTTTTTGTAGGAAGGAAAGTAATTCATGTTTCAGATCTGCTGTCATTGTAAAAGAAGTCACAGCTACAAGTCTAGACATTTATGACTATTTCACAAGGACTTGTCCTTATGAAATAATCATTGTTTTATGCCAGCTCTAGTTTATTGATCTGATATGTGCCTGAAATTATTTAGATAAGGAAAATAGGGCTCTCTTCTGTTTCTAGCATACAGAGAAAAATTGTCCTAGACTCCTGAAAATATAATAAGCATCTGATATTGGAAACACATTAGGGTTATATTTTTCATTTATTAAAATCAGTTTAAAATATGCTCAAATTCAGTTTTTAGTCCTCTCTTTCCTCTTTATAAAGAAAATATCTTTTCCTCAATTGTCTTCAGTTGTCAGTAATTTCTGTTTATTACAAAATAAGGGAGAAGAAGAAGGAGAAGGTAAAAGAAGAGAAGGAGAGAAAGAAAGGGGGGAGGGAAGGGAGAAGGAAGGGAGAAAAGGAGAAGACATTCTTTACAGTTAACTGGATTTTATAGATCTATGAGCAGGTAGCTTACAGGAGGGAATGGGATTAAAATATTTATAGCAATGAGTATAGGGTCACCAGCTTGTGAGGACTGGCCTAGAGGAAAAAGTCTTATGTTCTATAGCCTCAGCTTTCAGTGGTGTTTCCATGATTCATTGTCTTATAACCAAATAATTTTGGGGGTAGTTCATGGCAAAGGTCTCTAGCTATGTATCATTTTTATATACTCTAGGAATTACTTCTTTCTATTTTATAGATGAAAATGTTAAGTGTAGCTTTCAGGTGCTAATGTACTACATCTGTTAATATTGATAGGAAAGTATGTCCTTCGTGACTCAATATTAACCTTTAATATTTATCTTATTGCTTATGCAAGATATTTCAGTGAACTATGTGTCCTATTGGTGCGTGTTGATGGTATTTTTCATTGCTTTGCCTTACTAACACTGCCTGGCTGCTGTCGGGCGGTGTGGTCAGTCCACTGCAGTATAAGAAGGAAATCTGCAGGAGAAGCCTGTGTTGGTGGGTTAATTTCTCATGCTTTCCACAAATACTGCAATTTGCCCAAATTAGATATTGGGCATCCCTTTCTCCCACGTGAAGTGTTTACTTGCAGAAACTGAGCCCTAAATGTTGCCTTTCAATGTCTCCCAATTTGTCTCCAGAAGTTTATCGTGTGTTGGATAAAAAGTCCTTCCCCAACCCAGGTCATAAAATAGTTTCTACGTCATTCTTCCAAAAGTTCTATAATTGTGTGTTCCATTGTATTTTTAATCCACCCCAAATTGATGTGTGTTTATGGTGTGAGGTTAGGATCTACTTCAGTTTTTTTTTTTTTTAGATGACTAATGACGTTTAATAAAAAGTCATGTTCTACTCACTAATCGATAGCACCAGCTGTGAAATAGACCCAATGTCTCCCAGATGTATGCTCTCAAACCACCTAGTCTTAGTATATTTAATAACAATTCCTGAACCCTCATGAACTTCAGTTCCCCACTCTTTGTTTTCTCTGTTTTAAGAAATATATTGGCTATTCTTGACCCTGTGTTCCTCCATATACATTTTAAAATCAGTTTATTTTATTATTTTATTCCATATACATGAAAAGAAATCCCTGATTGGGTTTAGATGGGAATTTTGATTGAAATTGAATCAATAGGTCAATTTGTTAAGAATTACCCTCATAATGATTTTAAGTCATGCTGTCTCTGAACAGAGTTTATCTTTTGGTGGGTAGGGAAGACTTTAAAAATTTTTAATAAAATTTTCCCCATAAAGTAGGAAAGTAGCTAGATTTATTCTTGTGAAATACATATTTTGATACTATTAAAAGTAATATCTTTTTAAATATTTTTTTTTTCTTTGAGAAAGAGCATGCGTGTGCATGAGTGAGTGGGGGAGCAGAGAGAGAGGGAAAAAGAGAATCCTAAGCAGGCTCTGTGCTGTCAGCGTGGAGCCCAACACAGCTCAACCCCAATGAACCAGAGAGATTATGACCTGAACCAAAATCAAGAGTTGGACACTTAACCGACTGAGCCACACAGGTGCCCCTAAACTTTCTTAGTAACTATAATACTTTATTTGTAATTCCTTGGGATTTTTGATATAGACAATTTTATCATCAGTCTATAATGACAATTTTATTTCTTTCTAATTATTTTATTTCTTTTCTTACCTTACTGTGCTGCTTCTTCTTCCAACACCACTCTTAAGAGAAGTTAGTTCTAAGAGTACTTTATGACCTTCTTAACTTAAAAAGAATACTTTTAATGTATCACATTGAGTTTGGTATTACATTTTTGTAGCTATACAAAACATTGTTACCCAATGTTTTTTAATGAAATTATTGAGATCATCATGCTGTTTTTCTTCTTTGATCTGCTAATGTGATATAACATATTAATAGATTGTTTTATGTTAAACCACCCTTGTTTGTACACATGGGATAAATGCAATTCGGTCATTTTTAATATTCTTTGCTGAATTCAGTTTACTAATGATTTAAAAAATTTTTTTTTGTTTATTTTTGAGAGAGTGTGAGCGGGACAGGGGCAGAGAGAGAAGGAGACACAGAAACTGAAGCAGGCTCCAGGCTCCAAGCTGTCAGCACAGAGCCCGACGTGGGGCTCAAACTCACAAACCTTAAGATCATGACCTGAGCGGAAGTTGGACGCTTAACCAACTGAGCCACCCAGGCGCCCTAGTTTACTTATGATTCTTATATCTATTTTGTATCCATTATTAGGCTAGAAACCAAGCTGCTGTAACAAAGAAACTCATCACACAGCAGCGTATATAAGATAGACATCTACTTTTCTTTCCGATAATAGTCTGGAGTAGTTTAGTGTGTTCATGGCTGGTAGGGCAGATTTATGTATTCTGTACTTGGCTTCCAAGTTACAGCACTTCTAGGCTACTTGAAAGACAGACAGAGTCCTGAATAGGTCTCTTGGAAAGGTGACCAAGAAATTGCCCTTCTCAGATCCATTCACATCTCATTCACCCAAAGTTAATCCCATGGCTACACATAGCTGCAAGGGAAAAGGGCTATTTTTCCTATGGCTGGGTGGCCATGAGCCCAGGTTATATGAAGTTCTATGTGAATTTCTGTTACTAAAAGAAGCAAAAGGGGACTTGAAGCTAGAAGCAATTAACAGTCTCCAAATACATATGGTCATGAGAAAGAGTGGACTGTGGTTTTCTGTTTTGTACTATCCTTGTCTCAGGTTTTGACATCAAGATCAAATTAGCTCCCAAAAACAAAAGAAACACACACACACACACACACACACACACACACACACACACACACAAAACTATTTTGTAAATAGTCTCTGTTTTTCTACCCTTTAGTATAATTTGGGTACATTTATAACTTAAAAAAAAATTTTATTAGAACTTTTGTTAAAATACAACCTAGTATTTTCTTTTAGAAATACTTTTACTTAAAGATTCCAACTATTCAATAGATACAGTACTTTTCAGACTTTCTATTTCTTCTTGAGTCAACCTTTGGGGAAGTTTGAAAAGTCATTTGTCTATTAGCATACAGTGACTAAAAATAACATCTCTTACTATTTTTTTAATTTGCTAGGTGTGAATTTATTTCATCCTTTCCTTCTGAGTATAATTTAATGATATGTTCTGTTTTTCTTTTCTATTTGTTTCTAAACAGTTTTGTAAATTTTATTTGCTATTCAAGAATACCTTTTGTCTGTCTTAACACTCTTCGTTGTATGGTTGGTTTTATTCCTCTCATCTCTTCTCATTTCCTTCCTTCTGTTTTGCTTGCTTTATTCTGATGCTCTTATACTGACTTCCTAAGATGGACACTTAATTCATTCACTAAGTATTACTTTAGCTGCATCTATATATTATGATATTCAGTGTCGTCATTGCAATTTTTCCATAAATATTTTTAATTTTTATCTTGATCTGTTATTTAACTCTAAGTCTTGAAGTTTTTAGAAGCAAAATGCCTCCATAGTTAGCCTGCTAACTCTTGTGTAAGAAAAGGAAACAAGAGGGGTACCTGGGTGGCTCAGATGGCCAAGCCTCCAACTCTTGACTTCAGCTCAAGTCATGATCTCACAATTTGTGAGTTTGAGCCCCATGTGGAGCTCTATACTGCCAATGCAGGACCTGCTTGGAATTCTCTCTTTTCCTCTCTCTCTGCCCCTGCCCTGCACTGCTTGCACTCTCTCTCTCTCTCTCTCTCTCTCTCTCAAAATAAATAAACATTAAAAAAAGAGGAAGAAATTTGGGGAAGAGTGTCTTTTCTCTGAATTTATCTTTTTTATATAATTTTACTTTTGAAAGCATGTTAATGTTCTACGTTTCAAAAAAAATAAATCAACAAGGTTGGGAAGATAGGAAAAGCTAAAACTGAAGGCAGACTGAACCAAATGAACATAATTGTATTTTAAATGAATTCCAAAAGGAGAAAAAACACTAATTGAAGTAACTTATGAACACAGTATCTGACTGTATACTCTCTTTCTTGGGCAAGATTGTGAGGCAAGTACTATAAACAAATCTGGGAACCATTTGAGTAAATTTGGGGTTTTGTTGTAATGTAGGTGAAACAGTTCTGAAACAATTTAGGTCTATGATAGGGTCCAACAAGTGAGTAAATGTGTTGCCGGGAGCCAGGTTTGACATACACCTATAGAAAGAGGGCAAGAAAGAATCATCTGGAAATGGATTGGAATTGGGACTATCAGTGTAAATTCATTATTTCTACAACGCACATATATGTGTATAATGCATGTAATATGTGCATGTGCATACGTATATGTGTAGGGATGCAAACATTTTCTTTTCTATTCACTGAAAAGGTCAGGAAGCAAAGATACCCTGGTAGCCATGAGCACACCCAGCACCCTGATCTTAGATTCTAATTCCATGCCTCACTAGCTGACTCCAGGTTTTCTCTATCTGAATATTCCTTTGTGTTTGTTTTTGAATGATAATGTCATTAAGGCTAGAAATTTAGTTTGACATGTCTCTTTCTCTCTGAACACTGGAGATACTCCACTGTTGTTACTCTTCTGTTGTGAATTTGAGGGAGTAAACTCATGATTAAATGGTTAAATTTTGTAGGTAATTGGACCCACCCCCATGTTTTTAAGACCTCTTTGTCTTTGGTGTTGAGCAATTTGCTTCCCTGTTTTAGGTTCATTTATTTATGCTATTCGAGATAAAAAGTACAAAATAGTAATTATACCATAAATACTATAAAAGTAGGGAAACTCATAGGCATTAGATCTCCACTTGTTGCCTCTGCCCCCGTTCTCCTCTCCCTCTGGATTTCCAATAAAATACATGTTTGACCTCTCACTCTGTTATCCGTATTACTGACTCATCTTTCATATTTCTCATCTCTCTGTCTCTCTGTGTTTCGTTCTCAGTAATTTCTACAGATCTAGTTTCAAATTTCCTAAGTCTCCCTGAGCTATGCAGAAAAAGGAGTAGCAACCAAATTTTTAATTCTGAAGACACTTTATATAATTCCTGAAAGTTTTATTTAGCGTTTTTTCAATGTTTGGCCTTTTTTTTTGTAAGTTGCTTGCTCATTTTACTCTGTTTTCACACTTGCCACATTTTAAAATACGTACTAAATATAATGCCTTTTTATGCTGCACTTGACAGTTATAACATCCAAAAAACTTGCCGGTCTACTCATTACTGCCTGTTCTTCCTGAGCACTTGTGCCCTTCATGTTCTCTATTTTATGATTTTTTTTTTTTTTTTTTTTTTTTTTTTTTTTTTTTTTTTTTTTTTTTTTTTGCTCAGTCTCACGAGGGGATGTGATTTCTGGTCCTCCCTGACACTTAGCCTGTAGGCCATTCACATGCCTCCTTTTATAAGACCTCATGTTAGAGACCTTGGATGGACCCTGGTTTTCTTTGTCTCCCACCCTGTGTGTTTCATAGGACCATGAAAGCCCATGTTCAAGTTCGCTTTGACATCAAAGCCCTCAAAGCCCTGTTGCCTTCAGCATGTACCTTACCTCTTCAGATTCCTGCTTTCACTGGGTTTTGGCCCTCCAGTCATAAACTACTAGTATTTTGTCTAGGAATTTCTACTTGTTTTCAGCAAGATGATCAGTCCAGATATTTGGTCGTCCACACTGCTAGAGATTTCTAGAAGTCCCCTGCATACATTTTAACCAACTCTATAAATTTCTATATATTGTATATGTTTATATATTATTTTATTTTAAGAAATGTTTAAAATAAAAAGCTAGGAAATCATTGGCCTAACATAATATGCCCTTTGTCATTTAGGATAAAATATAAGGAAATAGGTATAGGAATACCAGAGCCATTTTGCTCACTTCTGACACCTGTCACAGTGCTTCCTGTGGCTGGGATTTAGTGCCCTGGAACAGCAGTTTGTACCTAACCTTCCTGGACATGTAGAGACACCACTTTCCCCATATAGTCTTTTTTCCCTGGAAACACTCAGACCCAGCCTTCATTCTGGGTACATTCTTAAGATAAACCCTTGGTCTGGGAAAGTCACCAAAGCTCAGTTACTGCACATGCATTTGGATTCTACCAATTATAATATTTGGTTAGACTTCTTTTTGAATAATATATCCAAAGCACTAAATAACATAAATAACCATTAAATAACATATCTTGAGGATGTCCCATGCTGAACTGCCTTTACAAATGTGCATTATCCCTTGAATGGTTGTACCGTAGTCTGACCTGCGTTTCATTTTTAGCACACTTGTGTGGTTTCCCACTCTTGGCTTTTACAAACTGAGCCATTATGAATGACCCTGTAATCCATCTTTACTTAATACTTACAATTATTTGCTTAGATTAAATTTCCAGAACTTAAATTGTGAGGTCCTATGGCATGCGTATTTTGAAGGCTCCGTATATGTTGCCCTAGTGCCGTCCAGAGGACTTACGCCAATTCCCTTCCACAAGTGGCCCATGGCGGTGCAGCGACAGCGGTTGGCTTGTTAAAGGTGACACATTCAGAGCTAATCTTCTGACTGATCTCTAATAAAAAAATAATTTCATCAGATTTTTCATCTGGCTCCGTCTCTAGTCTAAAAGCACACTCAATATTATGCTTACTTAAAGATCTTACAAAATATCCCGGCATCCCTCCCCTTTTGGTTCTTTGTAAAAATTTAATATCAGAGTTATTGCAGTTTCTCAAATTATTGACATTTCTTTGCTTTGACAAAACCCCAGCTGTCACATGCTGACTAGTAGCCTGTGGTATTTCATAATTAATTAGAACCAAATAGTGCCACAATAAATGAACGGACGATTTTCCTATTGCTATCTCCTTGTCTGTCCACAGACCCACTGGTGAGTCCCCTGTAACTAATGTCAACTGGCAAGAGATATAGCTTTTTGGTACCAATTCTCCTTGGATTTGGTCACCTGATAATCTTGCATTACGATTTCTCACAGATAATGTTGAAAGATTGATCTTACAAAGTAAACAGGCACCGGGCTACCTGGCATAGCTTTAAGTTTGTTGTCACTTAATAGGAGACAAGACTGCTGTTCATTAGATCTCTTGCTGTCCCTGGTGAGACCCTCCTGTCTTCCTGTTCCTGCTTTTGAGATTACGCTGTGCAAAATGGCATTTCTACATAAAGAGCTTGTGGCCAGGGGCAATGGTACATCTGAAATGGCTATTTCTTTCTCACCATGCATGGAAAGGTATTTTAGGCATGTGTAACTCCTTCATAAGCAAACATCTGTCGGTCGTACTGTGCACAACTTCATCAGCTGGGAGTCAAAACCCATTCATGATACTTCTGTTGACAAACTTCTGTCACCAAGGCTGTTCAGGTTCTAAGCTCTGTTGCAAAGAGAAGAGGGGGCTTGAATACTAAAGAGAGGCTCAAATTTAAGGTAACATTTGAAAATTGTAAATAGTTGGCAACTGCACGGAAGCCCCTTTTCTGAGTCAAGGTTGGGAAATTTGGATGTGGGGCAAGTTTGAAGTATACACCAACCATATCAGAGCTTAACTTTTCTCAGACACTGATGGATTTTTTCTGGTTGTTCGTGTTATTCGCTTGGTTACAGTGAAGGCTTTTATGTTGATTTTCCTTGAGGATTTGAGTCCAACAATAAGAAGAATATTGAATATAGGCAGGGTCAATCCCATAAAAACCGAGTCAGAAAAGGAGGCAGATGATTACCTTTAATTTGCTATGAAATGGCACACAGACTCATAAATATCAATGTGTCCTGTGAAAATGAAGCAAAGAGAGGATTTACACACGAGGAAAAAGATTTTAGGCAGGATTCTTCTTGTGCATTTCTTTTTAGTACAGCTTACCGTGTTGTTTGTCTAATGATATGTTTTTATTCCAACATTATAGCTTATACTTTTGTTATCGTTGTTGCTCTTTGAAAGCAATTAGATAGTTGTGATTTTTAGGGCAAGTCTATAGAATTGATTTAAGTAATACTTAAGAATTAGAACAATGCATAAGAAGCATCTGGGGTATTAGTTTAAAATGCAGATTTGGGGGATGCTGTCCCCTATGATTCAAATCGGGTACATAATCAGCAGAGCCGGGAAATCTTTTTTTTTTTTCCAACAAGCATAAAAGATTCTGATTTGGGTGGTCCTCAGAAAAAAAAAAACACTATTAAAAATTATAATTTCAAAAGAGATAAAAATTAAAGAAATAAAAATAAGCTTTATAGAAAATATAAAAGAGGAACCATTTTCCTATATAATTTATTTTTATAATAAAGGGGTGTGACTAGAGTCCTGATTCCTCAAGAACCAAAGGCAGATACACTGTGGAAAGTATGCACACTGGTACTCTTTGGAGGCCACCCCTCCTTGGGACTCAGAGGTGACTTTACCGAGTCACTGTCCTGCCTGGATCTCTTTTTTCCTCCCTTCCAAATTGGGGGGAGGGGGGAGGGGGGTAAGAGGGAAGCAGAACCTTTCTACCACCTGGACAGGTTGAATATAAAGCAAAATAATCATGAGGCTGCTTTGTAAATGCAAATTGGTGTCATTAAATTCAACACTTGGATAATGCTTAATTCTTTCCAAGTTTTGAATTTAATACACTGTAATCACAGGTGCACAGGCTTTAAAGTCAGACCCTAAATGATGCAATCGTAGCTTCTTAGAGGCTTTGAAGGGTAATGCAGGGTCACAGCCACATTACATGTAAACCAACCCTGAAAGATACAATCTTAAAGGCTGCTAGCAAAAGAAATTTCACAGCATCCCTTGGCACTTGTGTGTTTCAGGCCTTAAAATCTTTCAAGAGAAATCTTTCTGAGTTCTTAATCCAAGCTGTCTGTCCTTGGGGGAAAGGGAAAAACCTCCCACCACCATTTCACACTCCTCTTTCACAGACTGAAAAGTGTTACACTCTCTCTTGTTTTGTGGTCATTGTTGCTGTTGTTTTAACACGTGATAGAAAGCTAGTCTCTTTGGCCTTTCCACGTAAAACGTCAGGAAAACATCTGTATTTTGTCCGTTGCTTCTTTTCATTCCAGGCAAAGGTGATGTGATGATGACCGTGACTATTGCATGTGGCATCTTTTCTTAAACTTTCTGTCATTGAGTAAATGTTCTTGGAGACCTTTAATCAAGTCTGTCTCTCAGGGAGATTTCGTCATCAGTTGCACAGTGGGACTTCAGCAAGCCAGTTTCACCCCCTTGTTCTCTATGTCCCCCAAATGAGAGGCTGGGACTAGACACCCTTCATTTTGTTCCTTTGCAAACTCCGAAAAGTTGTTTCCTGTGGAAAGAGGATGGGGTTAACCCAGAGCAATTTGGTGGCAACCAAGCATTCCTGTTTTGTCACATGCACTGTTGGTTCTTCGCCATTTTGTTTTCCCTAACACATCTCTTCTGGTGATGAGGAGAGTCTCCTGTGAGAGAAAGGAAAGAAAGGGTGGCAGGAGAGAAGGGAAGGAGGGAAGAATGGAGTAGCCGGCAATAACCGCGAGGAATATAGATGCCATAGATACACAGGTGAAAATTATACATATAATTTGGTGCCTACGTCTACTCGCTCTGAAGGCAGATTGAGTTCCTGGGACTACTTCCTGGAACTCTATATATTTATTTGGAGGGGAAGATATTTTTATTTATAGATTGTATATTTTTATATTTTATTATATATTATTTTATATATTTGTATTTATCAATATATAATTGGGTCTAAAAAACACATAAGCCTTGAATCAATGGTTACCAGGCTTTTCATGGTTTGTGTTCCCTGACTCTTTCCCTAGACGCTTGTAAGGTAAGGTACTTGATGGATGTGTCTTATTTCTGTTGATGTTCCTTGATTTACTGTCCATTTTTATTTATAAATTTAAATTTCACAAATGGCATGAAAAATCTGCTAAGATTTTTCTTCATACCTGTTCATCTTTCTCATGGGGAAACCCAGGGGGCTTTACTGGAGGCCGTGTTAAAGGATTGTCCTGTGTGCAGAGAGCCCAGCGTGGCCCTTGAAAAATACATCTTGGCTTCAACCTATCTGATGTTTCTGTAGAGATATAAAAAGACACTAAGTCTGCATCATTCTCTGTTGCAAGATGTAAAGAAGCAGTTTCTAATCTATATGCTTTTCATGGCACAGTAGATACCCATTTTAGAAATGGTTAGGAGAATGAAAGATTGCATGGATAGGAATGTCTGCTGATCTGAACAAATAACACCCCTTACTGCTCATACTACAGAGGGTAAACCCAGTGCTTTGCTTTCTGACTCCCAGATACTGAAAACTGATTCTGAAGGAAAATTTACTCTTCGGTATCAGATCAATTGGAATGGATTCCTCAAATGGTCTGACAGTTCATATCCCCTGCTGTCTGATGACCTTGATTATTGAGAATTCTTTGCCGTGTAGTTCAAGAATCAAAGTTCTGATGGAACAGCATGGACCCCCTGTTTCTCACCAGGGAGGGGGCTCTTCCTAGCATGACTGGACCACTGCAGTCCTACCCAAGCATCTTCTAGACACTTGGGCATTGGTTATTTGACCTAATTCCCCAAGGACTCATCAGAGCTGTAAGAGAAAGGACAACAAATTAGACGCCATACAGACTCAGGTAGCTTCATGTGATCTTTCTATAGCCGGCATTAAAAACCAGAAAGAGCCTCCCAGAAATGTATGCCTGTATGTTTCTTTTCCATTCTTACCGGCTTTTTCCTCCCTTAGCAGCTGCTATGATTTGCAGTTGAAGGTTTATATCCAAGTCCACATGGTCAATAAGGATTTGAGGCTTGGGGTTGTATATTGCCCTTTAATTACTCTTGTTATTTAGTCCAGGTGTGTATTTTTTTTCCCCTTGGTAATCTATATACTGGAATATTCTCTGTGGAACATGCTAGAAAAAAGAAAAGATAGCACTTTTGTTAGAACTTTATGAAAGAAAGAGCTTTAAATCACCTGCAAAAATAGAGCCAGCTTTCAGCATATCATGTCGAGACACTGCCTCTAAATTTTCCTTGTTGTTTCAGGACTTAACCAGACAATCTTTATTCACTTTAATGAATGTCACTTCCCATTTGCCAGTGTGGAAAATTCAGGGTTTGATAGTGTGAAACGCTGCATTGGTTATGCAGAACCCCATTCAAGGCCATGATTTTTTTCTACACATTTTATGATATTATTTTGTCTAGACATGTATGTCCTTATTACACCGAATTATAGCATTTATTGCCAAATTGCTTTAATCAGTTATCACCATTCAAAAACTATGTGTTCAAAAGAGTTTACAAGGAAGCAAAGTGTAATAATGAGATGAAGAAAGTAAACTGTGTTAAGCTAGGCATCATGTCTCTTGATTAAAATAGCTGTTACCTCCCCAACCACCACCTCTGAGCCCAGTCGTGAAAACTTAGCCAGTTATATCCCACAGAGCATTTTTACTTAGAGAACCTCAAATATTATGTAGGTGAACTCAGGCTTCCTCTACTACTTGTATTCTCCATATTCTTAGACAAAAGCAGAATAGCTAAGTATATTTTTGAGTTCCACTACAGGAAAAATTTGAGGATAACAATGCTTAGCCTTAAGACTATAAATAATCTTCCTTCTCAGCAATTACATCTTAGCAAATAAAGGGGAGCACCGGGGCTGTGGCGCGAGGGGCATTGTAGGGGTAGCGGTAGCATGGGCTGGTGGCCTGGGTGAGTGGAAAGGGCCGCCTTGGCCTGTGTGACTGGTGGTACCCGTGGGGACTCTGTCTAGAGAGGATTCAAGATGACCAACGAGGAATCTCTTCCCAAAAAGGTTTGAGTGAAACACACTTCAAAGTTACGGCCTGAGATGAGTTAATTCTCCAATGGAGACAATCGGAAGCATATGTCCAAGCTCTGGAGGGCGGGCACACAGACCTCAGTTCCAGTGAGGTAACTGGGGTTAAGGGACTCTGAAGAAAAACTAAAGACACAAGAGTCTGCTCACAGGGAAGACATCCTTGTAATACGACTGACAAGCAAGGAGCAGGAAGTAGCATGTAGCGCTCAAATCTATTAATTCGGGCGAGTCCAGCAGCAGAGTGCTGCCCAACTGAGATCAACAAGGGTGGACCCAGTGATCAGCTTGTTTTTCCTAAAAATGAAAGGTGAACCAGAACAGACTAAAGGCAAACCAGAGCAAGCCCAAAATGAACTGAGTGCCTGGAAGTTTACTCCTAGTAGGTAAACAAATCGTACCCCCCAGTCAAGACCTCCATGACAGTCCCACAGGGAGGAAGCAGTGGCAGGACAGCCAAATACTCGTTTCCACACCCCAACTCAGACTTTTTGAGCCAAAAAAAAAATCGCATTCTTATACTATCCAGCCTGTAACGGTTCATGTAAAACTTATCAGATGAACCTTGTGTTTCAGTGTTTGCTTCAGAGGCCTGACGGTGTCGGACTATTCCTAAGAAGTGGCCGCCTCCAAAAAATTCCCCTTCTAGAACTTGTGGACACTTGAGAAATGTTTCTGTTTGAAGAAAATAGACGGACAAACAGAAGCCTTAAGTCTGTGGCACACTGTGTCTTCAGACAGTTGGGAGGAATGTAAACGTAGATTAAAAATCATGAATTGAACATATAAAATTCCATAAAATGTGAAAAATGGAATATGCCTCGCTCTTAACCTTGAGCATAGTGACCTAGAGACACTGTAGATCCGTTTTGCCCATAAGACTGTGGATTTCATGATGATTGTTAAACTATTGGATCAAAACCCAAGTGCGGTGAATTTTGCCTTTAAAGAGTTTATTTGCTAAGAACCAACTTAATAGTTATGAGAGAATCAAATAATAGATGTCTGTATAAGCAGTTCATATATTTAGCCATTTAGTTTGGAGCTCTATATTACTTGATTGAGCCTAAAGTCAGTGTGGTTTTAATCAATGGTTTGTTCTTTGAATGGTTGTTAGTGCTGTAGATAATCTTATTAAAGACTGCAGACAGAAAGGTGTTCTATGAGACTTCAGGTTGAAACTGAGGTGTCATAAACATTCATTTCACTACTAGGTTCTATAAGGATGTTGGCTGTGCTGAGAATCACTGCATTTTTTTCGGTACTGAAATTAAGTCCCCATGGCATTCAACAGGCACACACTGAAAGGGCATCGTGCTTGGTGTTAATGGGGGAATGTGTTTCCTTCATTTGCGTCTGGGCCTTTTGTATTGCCTTCCTGATAGTAAATTAAATGTGCCTTGAAAAAATAAATTGTGTCTTGAATAGAACTTCAAAGAAACTCTCTGACTTAAAAAATATTTTCGGAATTCCTCCCCCCTTTAAATTAAATGGGGTGATTGCAGCTAAGATTAGATCCTTCATATGTTTGTGAAAAGAGTGGCTAACACTTGGAAAACATCGTGGTTCCAATTCTTAGTGTAATTTAGCAGGAAGTCACCAGCCAAGATGGCCAGCTCAATGCCTCTTCTACATCATAGGTACTGAAATAGTATCCACTATTTTAGCTATATATAAGCTTTACATATTATATAGCTATATAAATAGTGTCTCTTACTGTACTCTATTAATGGCCACATTTCTAATTCACAAGCATATGGCCTAGGTGGCTTCTTTGTTCTCATGTTTTAAATGAGGTACTTGGGTTAGATGTTCTCTGAGGCCCATTTCAGCCCTAAAATTTTATGATTTTGTGTTCCATGAGATGAACTGGCCATCTTGTCTTTTATATGTGCCCACCTGCTAACTCAGATGTAACCACTCCCTCATTCCCAACAGGAAAAGTCTAAAATAGTTTGTAGGTAGTTCGTCTTTTACAAATGTCGCAAATTGAAGACAATAATACGAAATCAAGTCTAATTTCAGCAGAAGAGAATGACTTTTCAAAGACATTCCTGCCTTGAAGAGATGTGAGGCATTTTCCAAAGACTCATTTTATGTCATTTGTTGTGGCATGAAGTGCTACATGCCAGCTAATTTAAAAAATGGTTCAAGTTGAAGTTTCATCTAGTTTGGTCTAGAACATAAGACTCTATATTTTATTATAAAACTAGGTCTGACCAAGGCAGTCTTGTGGAATGTAATGATTCCAAGGAAATAATAATGCCATGAAATATTTAGGAAACAGTTCTTAACACTTATATTGATACAAATATTATGCTGGTTCGTCCATTTGGACTTTTTTTTAAGTTTATTTATTTTAAGAGAGAGAGCGTGTGAGCACAAGTGCATGTGTGAGTAGGGGAGGGGCAGGGGGAGAGGGGGAGAGAGAGAATCCGAGGCAAGCTCCACACTGTCAGCACAGAGCCCAACCTGGGGCTCAGTCCCACAGATTGTGAGATCATGACCTGAGCCAAAATCAAGAGTCAGACGCTTAACTGAGCCACCCAGGCGCCCCATTTGGACATTCTAAGAAATACCATCAGGGGCGCCTGGGTGGCTCAGTCAACTTCAGCTCAGGTCATGATCTCACAGTTTGTGGGTTCGAGCCCCATGTCGGGCTCTGTGCTGACAGCTCGGAGCCTGGAGCCTGCTTTGGATTCTGTGTCTCCCTCGCTCTCTGCCCATCCCCCGCTCGTGCTCTGTGTGTCTCTCAAAAATAAATGAAAATGTTAAAAAAAAAAATACCATCAGCATCTGTACATGGATAAAATCAGCTTCTAACAATAAGGAGGTTAGCTAGCCTAAGAATCTTCCAGGCACTATTCTGAGGTCCTGACTGTGTGGTTCACAACTGGATGTTATTCTTCTTCCCATGAAAAGGAAGGGAACCGGGAGAGAAGCGTGTGTGATAAAGGGGAAGATAGCTCTGCCCTCCGCCATTACTACAGGAAAGTCTTTTGTTAGAGATGGAATTTTACTTAGTTCATTCATTCATTCATTCATAGCACTGACTGGGTAGGTGCCCCCTGATTCCCCACTGGTTACTTGCTAGAATCACACCCCATTCCAGCACCTGATCCTCCCAGGAAAACGAGCCGCCCAAACCCAAAGCCTGTCACAAGTCACTTTTCCCTCAGCCCAGACAGTCTGTGGCGTCCTCATGTGTATTTTGCATAATTACCCTTTGCAGTTTCCTAGCCAAAGATCTCATCTGAAGTTAAAAGAAGAAGCTCATTTTCTCCTTGGATTTCCGTGCTCCTGGGAAACTTCATCTTGAACCATTTTTTAATTAGACAGCCCTGTTCCAGGAGTCTCCGAAATCCCACTTCTTGATGTAGCTGACTTTATTCAGGATGCACAGAGCTTAACACAGAGACGTCTGCAAAGATTGCTGCCAATTCTGTTGACCCATTTAAGCCCTGGTGATTTCTCCGCCACCGGGTCTCTTTCTAAGTTCACAGCCAGCCACACTACAGGGGAGGTCGGTGTGAAGGTCACATGTCCACCAGCGATGACCAGGCTATCAACTCACCATTAATCTGCCACCTAAGGTGAACCTGAGGTTTAGACCAAAAGAAAAGCCTTTTTCCTAGTTCTTTAGATTATTTATAACATTCTTCCTCCCTACTTGTTATCCTTTATTTCTGGAGCTGAATTGAATAATGGATGCTCTGTCATCAGCATTTCCATAAGGTTAAGATGGAGTAACCTGTTTAACAAGTATTTCATTAGGGAGAATGAAAAAGGTAGACTAAGAAATTCCACTAAAAGTTTGTTATATAATTTTAAATGCTTTAAAATAACGTCACAATATCCTTCTTTAAAAAAGATCGGCCTTTTGTGGAAGATGTTATTAGTGAAGTCCTTGAAGCAAGTGGTGGAAAATGGGTTTTTCATTACTTCAAAGGCAGTATTAAAGGACCATGAAATTCAAAGCCCCTGGTTTTATCACAGCCATTTTTATGTCAGGATTTAAACATTTTCCTACTCGACATTCTTCTAACTGTAGTTTCACAGGAAAGAATTGTTATAATTGGCCTGGATCATAGTATGATTATTAAGTGATAGGCATCAATTAAGCTGATATTTAAATTGGAGATATTCATATCAGATAAGAGGAAAGTATGATTATAATTAAATGCGTAAAATGTATAATCTGCTTTGGGAGTACACTTTAAACCGTGTGATTATTTGTTGGCATGTAAGCTGTCACAAAAATTCTCCTGCCTATTTCCTCTTTGCTCACCGTCGCTAACCATAAATAAAACGTTTCGTACCTATTTTCCTTAATCTTAATATGATTATGGGGGGGGTGCTTTATGTAGATTATCATGCTGAGGCTGTATCATTTAGGAATAAAAAGAAGCAGAGAGAGGGGAAGCGTTGAAAATGGTAACCCAAGATCGCTCTCGTGAATACGGAGCTGTCAAACGCACTTTCATTCCCCAGAGTTAACCTTTTGGTTCCCAGGATTTTGCCACGTGTTGTGATGACAGCATGAGCACTAATACAGTAATGCAATCATACAGGAATGATGTGCTTGCTAAGGTCTTAGGGATTTAGCAGTTGTGTGAACTCACTACTCAGATTGTCGGCTATTTTTAAAAGTATAGAAATACTGTTAAATAGCAACATCCGTAAAGTTTAAGGTGTTATTTGTTTACCTACTGGAGACCAGAAAAGTTCAAAAACTCAGATTCACCCATTTTAACACTGTTACGTGCTTAGACAAACAAAAATACTCACTAAGACCTGAAAGGGGCGGGGCGGGGTTGGGGGGAGATTATCACTTTCATACATTTTTTATTTTCATTTGGAATCCCTTGAAAATAGAAGGGCTTCATTTACATTGTATGTAATTTCATCTACATCTAAAATATGAATCAATGCCAATTATTATTTTTCTCTTTATGGAATGTATTCTTTTCTGACCACCTCTTCAGGCATTGACAAGCAGCCGGGCGGCATCCGTTGGGGTTATTCTACCCCAGCTACTGGGTGAGAAACCATTGGCCGGGGTCTGTCAAGACAGACCCACCCTTCAAAACACAGTTATTAACCAGAGGTGATTATGTGATCTAATTCTATCCACTTGGAGCGAAACTCTGAATTTTGTGTAACGATAAAGGGAAAAAACCGCCCAATGTCCTAATCCCACCACACGTGACCTGGAGACAGGAGTGTGCATATTGAGTTTTAGCTGCAGCCACCTTATGGCCACGAGGGAAGCCAGCCTGAGCATGAGGCTGATCCATAAGGATGAAGGGACAAGAAGAACTACAAGACCGAGCGAGACGTCTAGCTGAACTGCACCCGAAGCCCCACCTCTTCACTCTCAGTGACCTGAGCCAATCTATTCCCATCATGATTTAAGCCAGACTGTAGTGATATTCTATTATTTGTAACCAAAAGCATCCTACCAGATACAAAATTTAGTGCTAGGAGTGGTGCCATATACATGATGGGTCTTAAAATAGTGAACGAACTGCATCTAGGAAAGCAGAGCGATGAGGAAAAATCTCATTTTTCTACGGCTGAAGTTGGTAAATCTTATTATAGAGTTTCAAAATAGCTGGTTAAATGATTGCCTGTTGTAGCTTACAGCAGAGTTCAAGTGCTAACCAAAATTGCAATATTCAGTGATTTAGTAGGAAATGTTCAACTTTCATTAAAGTCCCTCAGGAGAGAGACAAGATTGGCCTAAAACTAACCAATCTGAAAAAACAAAATTTAAGAAATATAGCTTTTTTTGGAAAGAAACCCTCTCTGTAAGTGGTTTTCCTTCCTAGACTGGTAAAAGCCTGATTAAGACTGAGGAGATTGGGGGCACCTGGGTGGCTCAGTCGGTTAAGGATCCAACTTCGGCTCAGGTCATGAACTCAAGATTCATGAGTTCGAGCTCTGCATCGGGCTCTGTGCTGACAGCTCAGAGCCTGGAGCATGCTTCAGATTCTGTGTCTCCCTCTCTGCCCTTCCCCCACTCACACTCTCTCTCCTCTCTCTCTCAAAAGTAAATAAACATTAAAAAAAAAAGAATTAAAAAAAAAACACTGATCAGATTTTTAAAAATCAAATTCTCTGCCCTAGGGTAGGATGCAGGCTGGAGAAGCCATCACTGGAGACAAAGCTGATATCTGAGGGAAACCTAATCCTTAACCCTCTCCCAGTAACCAGAATTTCCAAATAAGCCCCAAGCCAAAGGTTGGGCTCTTATTCAAACCTGGGGCAATCTCTAGGCTCTTATATCAGAGATAGGCTCCCAAGGTGATACAGGCCCCAAAAGAGAATTGTCCCCACTGTCCATCTTTGTCATAACCCAAAAGACAAAGGATAAGTAAGATAGTCCCAGAGAATAGGAGTAGGTTCTACAAGATAAGCAACTAAATCATTCACTCCTCATACAAGGCAAGGATTGCTCAGTGTTCCTGTCCAGGAGGATATGAACCGATAACCACTCCATGCTGCTTCCTATTCTTTTTACAAATGAAATCTCTATTGTAGCTTACCACCTTCTCTCCATCATATGTATGCTGGGGAGTGCAGGGGATGTGTAATTTAGGTTTGTTGACTTATTACTGACCATTAGAAGTTATATCAGTATTTTATTAAAATTTTTTTTTTAAAAAAAGGACTTCACCTAGAAATCCTGCCCTGGAGATGGGAGTAACTGGAAGAGACTTCACTGTCTTCCTTTAGACTGGTGGTTCTTAACTTTGGTTGCTACTCAGAACCACTAGGAACTTCCTGTGGCCAAGTCGCACCTAGATTAATTGAATCAGAGTCTCTAGGGGAGAAACAGGCTGTCAAGTGGCCCCAGATACAGCTTGGTTGAGAACAAGTGCTTCCATTTAGGGGTGGAGATTTGGGCAACCTAGATGTGGGGAGGAAGATGCATGGATGCCGGTTTAGCAGAAATCGCAGTGGATCTTGCTCGTTCCGCAAGTCATTTTACTCCTCTCTTTTTGAGTAAGAGCCTTGATTGGCCTCATTCTGGCTTTAGTCAGTCATGGGAACACACATACCTTGCTACAGACATTGATTCAGAAGAGGACATTTGACCTAATATGTTCCAATTAGAGGAAAGCTCTGGACTTTTGATTTATGGTTGGGAAAGGGAAAATATGAAGTAAAAATATTAATATGGACTGTCCCTGAACAAATCAACTTCCAGAGGATACAAGACCTTGAGAAACTGCAGGAAAGGGGTGCTGGGGCCCAGAATATGCCATATGTGAAAGCTATCCTACCTCTGAATGAAGTGGGTAAATTCCTTTTATTGATTAGTACAGTTGGAATTGGGTTTTCTCTTGCATGTAACTGAAAGCATCCTAACTGATAGACTCTGCAGTGGACATAGTCAGTGCTCTGCTAAGAGCCTTGGGATTCCATTTCCATCCTCCTCCCCATCCCTCCCCCACCCCGCCATTGCACATGCTCCATTTGCATCCAATGGCCTGTATCTATGACACTCCTCAGAAGACTGTTCTCAGGCTACTGGAGCTGCTTTGCTATTTGCTCAGAGAGCCAGAAGTGCCTTGGATTTATATCCTCCCCAGGGCAGGCCACCTCCAAGTACATGAGCATGAAGCCCAGTTTCCTTGCCCGGAGTTGGACAAACCCTGAGGCATATTTTTTCTTCATAGCATGGTTTGGGATCTTTTCCTTTGCTGGGCTTCTTCCATTCCTTATCCAACATGTCCTACTCACTTCCCCATTTCTGCTGGGAGCACTTCCTTAACAGATGACTTGAACACAGATCTTCGCTTGGAGTCTTCCTCTGGGGAACCCAAACTAAGGCACATGCTAATTCCCACTAGTGTTGAACTCTATGTGAAGCATATAGCATGAGATTGATAAATGTGACCTACTGGCTCAGCAGCCAATTGCTATTTCTAAAAATACCATCTCTTATTTTACAGGATAAATAGCAAAACATATTTAGCAATGAGATACATGGCAGAATCAAATTTTAGAGTGAAGTCCAGAGAGGTCATGTAGCGAACCTGTTACATTACATATGAAGAAATTAATGTCTAGTGAGGTTGCATGACTTATTCCACACCTGTCAGCTGCATAGTGACAAGACCAGTGCTTAAAATCAGTGCCTTTTTGGTGCCATTGGCAATTTGTTTATTGGTATGCCTAACTGTGGATTCCAGGCATTTTATTTAAATCACATTTTCTCTGTTTAGAGACAATTTTTTTACTCTTGTTGCATACAGAAGGATGTCACGGTAGCTGAATTTTTTAAAGCTGAATATCCTTCTGTATGAATATGATAAGTATATATTAATGACTCTTAAGTATATTAACCATGGAGTTAGTTAATTCCTTGAGCCGCAGAATAAATGAGAACAGGAAAAAATGTGACCCAGAAGATAGAGCTCATAGACTGTGTTCAGAATTTATTCTGAGCACACAGTAGGTAAAGGTTCTAGTGTCAATAGTGAAGAAGAGGTAGACACAGCTGAATTGATGAGCAGAGAAAATGGGCCTTATGTGAAGGAGATGGAGTTTGTATTCTCTCAGCCTTCTTGGATATAGAACTCAGGAAATTGGGGAGCCTTAACTTTGTCCCTAGGTGGTACATCCAACATCAGGAGATAGATATTTCATACATTTATCCTGGTGTGTGTGTGTGTGTGTGTGTGTGTGTGTGTGTGTGTGCGTGCGTGCGCGTGTTTGTTTAGTGTATAGGCTTTTGTTATTCTATAGCTAATGAGGTCCAGAAAAAAGTCTGAACTGAGCCATAGGGCATGAAGGAAGTTACTACTGTACTACTGGCCTCACCTGGGCTAGCATTTTAAGTGAGATGCAGAGTTTCACTCCCTGGGAGTCAGCAGAAAGATGGCAAGAGTGATGAAAAAGAGATGGTCAGATGGGTATTGAGGAGGGCACCTTTTGGGATGAGCACTGGGTGTTGTATGGAAACCAATTTGACAATAAATTTCATATATCAAAAAAAAAAGAAAGAAAAAGAGATGGTCAAGGCACTGGTGAATTTTGGAGATAACATTTGGGACTATTGTCTACACTGCCTTTGGTCTTCACAGTGTGGGTATTATCCCTCCACTGTCATCTTGGAGGCCTTGGATTGTGTTTTGTTAATAAATGTACTCATTTTCTTACATAGACCCAGAAGGGTTTTTATTTAAAATAAATGTAGATTATGCCTTAGATACCTCAGGAGCTTAGGATATAAATTTAGAGAGTACTTTATAATAATCTCAAAGGCTTTGTTAATCAAGTTTATATAGGCTTGGGTATGGTTTCTATATTCCTTCCTAGATTATCAGAGAAGATCATCCAAAACATATCTTTTAATGGTGAGTAACCTGAGGAAAATTCTGTGCAAAAAAGAAAGTGAGAAGTATTTATACACATATATGGATTGTTAAAGATTAAATAGATAAGGGGTTCAAATCAGATCCAAGAAATGTCAGGATTTTTTTTTTTTTTTTTACTTTTAATGCTCTAAAGCTCAGAAAGAAGAAGGTAAAATGCACTGTTGACAGCATTCTAAAATTCTCCCTACAGTCCTGCCCATCTACTTTAAGGGGAGAAAAAAGGTCAGGGGAATGGGAAAGGTTGGCCATGAAATTCGGCTTTGTTAAATCACCTCTTATACTCAAGGTGCCCTTTTACCTGACTTCAGCCTTATCTCATGTAATCTTCAGAACTACCTCCTCAATAATATTTTATATATGAAGAAAGCAATTATAAAGTTAGGCGAAATAACTTCTACAAGGTAGTAACAATGGGTTTAAACCCATGTTAGTCAAGTCTAAAGTTATAGGAGAAATGAATAAACAGTGCTAATGAATTGCAAAATTCAATAATGAAAGATCTTTTTTAAAAAACTTTTATAAAGTTCATCATTATTTGGAATAAAATAAAATCTAACCTTTGCATTTTGTATCCTTCGAGGTGAAGGTGGTACCTTAAAAACTTTAGCAATATATAGTCACTAGAGCAGGTACAGTTGATGGTTTGCCCTAGAATTAACACCAAGTGATGTTGGGTGTCCCTAGGCCAATGGATGCACATAGTCCTGGCCAAAATGGGCCAAGTCCTGCTGTGCATGAAGTAGGTTCTATAAGTTTAAAAAATGTACCTGTCAAAGTTGATTAAAGTAAAGTTCTGTATGTAAATTACATTTTTCATTGACTCTTACTTGAAAACAAGAGTTATATTCAGTTCAACAACAAATATCTATTGAATGTTCATTACAAACACAATTTTCATTTGGTTTTACAAGACAGAGACTAGGGAAGAACAACAATGATCGGACTAACTGACTGAAGGAAAGATCTGGCAATAACTTTGTGACAGAGAAGTCATTTTAGCCTCTTTGATAACCATTTCTAGTTCTTTCTAATACATGTACTCGAGCTTAGCTCATCATCTCCCTTCTGATTCTCCACCTCAAGTCATTTGGATGCTCACTGCCAGAGGCAAGGTATGAGAAAATCAAGATGCCAAGACTAATTGTTATAGCACTTACTATGTGCCAGGAAATGACCTAAGGTTTTAAGATGCATTGATTGATTAAATCCTAATAAACAACCCTGTGAGTGGCCACTTTTATTATCCCTTATCTATCTGTGAAGAAACTGAGATACTACCATGTTTTATGTTCACATTCTCTGAGGGAATAGGGATATTCTCAATGAGATAAGAGCCATGAAGACAGGTGGGGTAAAGATATAGGTAATTTTTCTTAATGAAGTGGAGGGCAATTGACAAAATGATGTTTCTCTTCTCTACAAAATAAAAGGCAATCGGGGGAGATGGTGATACAATGGAACAAAGACAGAACTAAGGGTATTATGGTTTGGTACTCTGATATTAGGTACTTACATAAAACTTTTCCCTAGCTATAGCCCTTCCAAGAAGACAATATTACTCCCATATAATAATAATAATAATAATAATAATAATAATAATAAACCATCTGGAGGTTTGAGAAGTTAAGCTGCTTACCAAAGGCCACACAGTCTGCAAACTCAACACTGTTTGCCACCAAATCTTGGTTCTTTCTCCCGTGCCATGTTACTTCTCATTTCTCAAGTTGGTGGGGAATGAGCTTGGGAAATTAAGAACAGGGAAATATTTGTAAGAGTCATGGTGGGAACTGAAACTCACAGCCAGAAAGAAATAAGCAAAAATTGTCCAGCAAGGCTCAGAACCAGATCTGAGGACTTGAAGTCCCAAACTGTGATATTAAAATAGAGTCTTTCTGGATGATTATTTGATTCGCTATAGCAAAGCAGTATATATGACATGAAGTTTGGAGCTGTTAGAGATATGGAGGTAAATGGACAGATCCATAACACTGGTATACAAAAATACTTCGAATACAAAACAAAACGATTATATATGTACCTGCCATGGAAGAGGAACAGAGAATGCCATGCTTCATTTATTTTCATTCCAAAATTTCACATTTCAACATCTTAAAATTCAGATGTACCTTAAAACGAGTGACATTTTTTCACCTATGACCAGGTAGTTGTCATGATTTGGTTGTGATTGCACTATCTTGAACTTGGTCAGGGGGATTCAAATTGCCTTCACTTCAGCTGGGTTGTGTTCGTTGTGGATACTACAGATAGTGATTTGTATATGCCATTTAAAGTCTCTTCTAAAAAAAGCACCCTATCATTTTGCAAATATGTATATTGTGTGTATATATATATTTAACAACCATACACCTAGAAGCATGGATATAGTGTCAGGAGGCATATATGTTAGTGACGCAAATATTTATGTTAATAAAATCAATATGACCACAAGTCCATACTTTTTTGTAAGGCAGTAGCTCAAGTGGCTTTACGTAAACTATACCCACCAGTAGACGCAGCTACTTACGTTTTGTTACTGAGCTACCTGAAAAAGGAATGCAGAGCACAAATCAAGCAATTCAACTAAGGGCAGGAGAAATTGCCAGATTCCTAGGAATAGATGTATTCTAGTCATCTCTTGCTGTATAGCAAAGCATTCCCCTAACCAAGTGGCTTAAAACAACACTGATCACTTTATTATCTCTCACAGTCTCAGTGGGACAGGAACTCTGAAAGGGTTTGCCTGGGTGTTCTGGCTCAAGGTCTGGCAGGCAGTTGCAGTCAGAAGGAAACTAGAGCTGGGCTAGCAGGGGGCGGAAACACCTGGAGGCTGGTCAGGTATCTTCCTTCACGTGGTCTCAGAACCTCTCCCTGTGTCTCTCTATGTGGGCTGCTTCGGCCTTTGAAATGTTTTGATGGCCCTGAGGCGGTTGGATTGTTTACATGGCAGCTGGAGGCTTTCAGAGATCGTCCAGTGAGCAAGATGGAATCGGAGTCACCCTCACAACCTCGCTTCAGAAGTTGCGTGGCATCACTTCTGAGGCATTCTGTTGGCTACAAGCAAGTCAGAAGACTGCCCAGATTCAAGGGGAGGGGTGTTAACTTTACCTTTTGATGGGGGAGCAAAATCCTAGAAGAACATATGGGCTGGGAGATACTGTTGCAGCTGTATTTGAAAAATGCAATCTGTGACAAGATGGAAGAAATGTCAAAGCAACAAGAGGCTGGCACTGCTGATTCATTTGTTGTGTAGGACTTAGCGTTAAAGCATTGGACTTCCATTGGACTTCCAGCAGACTCTGAACAGAAGCCATCTAACTTCCTGCAATGTGAGATTCAATCGGGGGAAAAGATGAAACTAGGATGTTATGTTAATTACACCGTGGTGGTCTTGAAATAAGTTTTCAGTGCTAAAGACATTGAAGAGGTCAAAATCATGATCACCAGTCACAGGTCTACTATGTATAAATGACCCTAGAAGAGCTCATTTGGTAAGTTAAAATAAGAATTCTAAGTGACAAGAGAGAAGTATGCCATACCTTAATTAGTAACATTTTTTTTTGAGTGCTGCATAAAATAAAATAAAATAAAATAATGGTGTGTCTTACAATTTATGACTTTTTTTTTTTTTTTGCTTTGATGAAGGACAGTAGTGCCATGAAAGCATGAAGTCAGCATAAATTTCCTCTTCTTGGTAGAGTCAGAGGGCTCAGAGAAGTGCTACGGGGAATTTTTAGACTTTGGGGGGTAGGAATAATACCTAAAGATGAAGCAGGAAGTCAAGGCGTATGTCTGAAAAACATTCTTCCATCAAACCCCATTCCATGTACCCAGGATTTGCCCCCTTGCCCCATATGTAATTCATTCTCTCATCAGTCTTTCCGTTTCCCTTGCGAGTTGCCCAGTTTCCTGACACTCCTTCATGACTCCTGTCCGGTCCTAACAGTTCCATGTTGCTTGTACTCCTTGCTTCATGGAACTTCTAACTGAGTTGGAATGGACATGTCATTTATTCCTTTGGGGCAAACATCTAGGAGTGGAATTGCTGGATTGTCTGGTAATTGTACATTTAACTTTTGTTTAAATAGCTGTACCATTTTACATTCCCACTAGCACTGATGAGAGTTCTGGTCGTTCCACATCCTCCCCAACACTTGGTATGATTAGTCTTTTTGTAAAAAAAAGTCTGGCCATTCTGCGGATGTGCATTAATATATCATGGCAGTTTTCCTTTGTACTCTCCCGATAACAAATGATATTGAGCAGCTTTTCATGTGCTTATTGGCCATCCCTGTATCCTCTATTGTAAAATGTCTGCTCAAATCTTTTGTCATTTTTGCTGGGTTTTGCCTTCTTATTATTGAGCTATGAGAGTTTTTTAATAACTAATACCGTTTTAAATATACGTGTGATGAATTTTCTCTCCTGGGGTTTGCTTTTTCATTTTCTTAATGATGTCTTTCAAAGAGCAACGTTTTACATTTTGATTAAGTCTAACATATCAAAGTTTTCTTTTATGGTTCATGCTTTTGTGTCACATCTAAAAAATAGTTGCCTATACCAAGGGTGCAAAAACTTTTTGTCTTATGTTTTCATCTAAAGCTTTTAGAGTTTTAGCTTTCACATACAGATATGCTCTATTTCTAGTTAATTTTTTAATATGATGTGAGATGACAGTTGGGGTTTATTTTTAAATTTTCCTTTACTTTTCAGCTGTCACTACTTCCTCTTATTATATTTTTTATATCCTCTAACCTCTTCTGACTTCTCTAGTATTCTGGGAAGCTAGACAATCAAGCTCATTAGAAGACATTATGCACCAGAATCTAAGAGAAAGCTATTTTAAAACGCATGGGGATTGAAGGCATCTATTTTGGCAACAGAGCAGCCTGATTTTGCTGGCTTTAAGATTCTCCTATATTTCAGACAGCCACATAATAGGATCTCTGGAGAAGTGACACGCTAGTTCCTGTACTGTATTATTTCATTTGAGTTCGTTTTATGGCGTAGAGTTTGTTAAACTCCAGGCCATCTACTTTACCATTAGTAATTCTTTATACTATGTCTAGCATAATGCCTGTCTCATAAAAAGTACTTGGTAAATTACATATGTTTTGGTGATTTGGCAGCAAAGAGAAACGACAGTGTTTCAGACTTACTATTTTCTAGAGCAGTAGACTTGCTTTTTTACTGCTGTATATTTTTGATCATGCGCTCTCTGATGTCTGGGTATTTGTTTGTTTACAGAGTATATGCATATGTCACTGCAGTACTATCTTTTACTTATGACGTTAAAAATAGAAATCGAAAACAGAGTGAAAAAAAGTAAAGTTAAATAAAATGTAATATTTTCATTTTGCACTAAAATCCTATTGTGATTTTGTACTTGGAGACATGACATAGGATTCCTAGGTTTTAAATTGGATTCTGAAATTAAACACTGGTGGGGGACGGTTATAATAATGAAATTTCACACATTGGATTGCTGAATAATCAATAGAGGGAGCATGTTTACTAATAAATAAACTATTACATTTAGAACCCGTACCAATTAATAAAATTTTTCGGAAGACACAATGAATTATTGATGGTAAAACCGTCCTTTAAAAATGTAAAATACCGTATAATCAGTTTCAACCAATCTTTATCTGTTGCTTAAAAAAATAAGTATTCTGCCTTGCATTAGTCAAAAACACCACACAGTCATAAAGAGGGTTGCTGTGCATTTCCTATTAAAACATTTGGATACCCCCCCATACATCTGTACAATTTTTGTATTTCCAATCATTCATATTCAGCATGTGCCTTCTAAATATGCCAGTGAAAAATAAAATGATTACTTTTCCTCAAACGTTCAGCCGGCACTCTAAATTAGCCAGCTGGTCTCTTGTCATGGCTGAAAACATATAGTCTTTTTATAAAAAGTGACAATAAATATGTCCATGGCACCAGTCACTTTATATGCAAGTGGGAATTCCATTGGTGCAATGACTTGTGATTGGAGAAGAGCAAAAAGTGTGTAAAGAGAAAGAATTGGTGTGAACAGTGCTCTATAGGCCTTGCAGTGGCTCACAGAGAATAATTCATTTTAAGGAAGTAAAATCACCTTGTTTTATGGCAAAGCAGTAATCTCAAGATCCACATGTTAAGTTTTTTTTTTAATTATTATTATTAAAGATTCAGAAGTCATTTAAATATATGACCTGTTAGGGACGCCTGGATGGCTCAGTCAGTTGAGGGTCGAACATTGGCTCAGGGCATGATCTCACGGCTCATGAGTTCGAGCCCCACGTCGGGCTCTGTGCTGACAGCACAGAGCCTGGAGCCTGCATCGGATTCTGTATTTCTGTCTCTCTCTGCCCCTCCCTTGCTCTCTCTCTCTCTCTCAAAAATAAATAAACATTAAAAAAAATTTTTTTAAACTCGACCTGTTAGAACACTTCAATGCACCAAGCCTATTTGCAAAACTCATGTTGTAAATCATGACTCATTATATGATTGTGACCAGCATACACTGTTAGAAATCCGTCTTTCCTGACGATACAGTCCTTTCTTTGTGGTTCCTTTTATGCAACGGAATAGTCCCACCTCCACTTTTCTTTTCTGTTTTTTCTTTGCTCTGTTTTGTTCCTCTATTTTATTTTTGGCTCTATCTTAAACTACCTTATGCTTTTTGGAGGGGGGGGGCTATCTTTTGTGATTTAACTTGTGTCACCATACTCTATGATGTATGATAGGTACAAAATACCTTAATGAAACCATGTTTATTTTCACTGAGACTCTGGACTTAGGGTCTCTCCCAGAGCATGAGATAAAAAACAAATGAATGCCTGAATGATACAGTTGGAGGGTGCTTTAGAGATCTTCTATCCTGGTCTCCTTGTTTAAAGATGAGAAACTGATACCCAGAGAAGCCAGGTGACCTGCTCAGATAACAGAGTGACATCCTAGACTTGCCTCATCCCAAATCTAGTTCTCCTTCTCTCTGTCTAAGCTTCCTTTGTGATTAAAACCACATTGCTGTACAATTGGCAGTCATCATTTTGATGGTTAAACGATTTGCGACCTTGTCTTTTTCCTTGATAATTCATCCAACCATTATTTTATGATATTGATTGGGTGCCTACTATGCATGTGGACTGTTGAGGACACAGCAGTAGACAAAGAAAACAGAACCCTGCCTTCAGAGGGTCAGCATTCCAGTGGAGTGAGACAGATGATAAACATTATAAATGGGCAAAACGTGTAGCATGCAAAATGATGATAAGTGTTATGAAGAAAACTTAGACAGGGAAAGAAACTTGCAATTAATTCATATTATTGTGTTTAGGGGGAAATGATGGCTAAAATCTTAGGCAGTGTAGCCAGAAAAGATATCCACAGAAAAAAAGAGATCAAAGGTGGAAGTCAGTAGAGAGCCATGCAATCCACTTCCTGCATGACTGAAAAATCTTGACTTTGTCCATAGGGAAGAAAGCCAAGATTTTCCATACATCTCTCCTTCATCTTCTGTAAGTAGTCAATGCAACCAGATGAGCATCCTCAAGTCAGAGTTCTTTCTTTTATCCAGAACATTGGCAGCACTCAGAGGGGTTTCTTTTATGTTGCACATCTAGAGGTAAGAGATTTTAGCAACTATAGCTCTGCCCATGAAGAATGTAAATTGAGAGCCGGGCAGGAAAAACTCGATTTGGGTCGACTGGGCCAAGGCCTGCTTTTCTACTTTTTCTCTGCCCATCAATTAGGCTTAATCCACAGGGCTCAGATGAAGCCCAGCTTGAGATCTGCAACACTTGGAAACGCTTTATCCTGAGACCTGGAAAGCAGAACAGGAGAAAAGTCATTTGTTTACTTGAAAAAGAAAGTTTTCCGACAATGGCCATACCCTTGAACGTCTTTTGAAATAAAATCATTCTCAGGGAGCTCAGAAAGTTTAACCATTAACTAACTTTTATTGTAGGTAGAGGAGAGCTAGCTTTGTGATTGTTGATTTTCTCAAGTTTTGGATGCTATTAAAAGAAGGAAAGATTCTTTAAAAAAAACTTCAAAATTTCTGTATATCTATCGTTGAAAGAATAATCAAAATACTTTATGTGTGGATGCATAAACTACATCTCCAGATGCAATTATAAATTCCCCTTAAATGTTTTTAGATCTTATATATACATCTTCGTTACGAATATTTTGGTATTTCAGAGGAAAGGATACCTTTATTAAATTCCCAGTGCCATCTTCATTTATTCATTAATTCATTCATTTATTCAGCGTATATTGTATGCCAGGCACTGTACTGGATGCAGTCTATATGATAAGTTCAAGAACTACCTTCTCTATAGTTTATATATTTCCTTATTTCTTAAGGATCAAAATAAGCTGTAATTAGATCTTTACTGGTCAAATGCCTTTCCAAATTTGTGTATTGATAACATTATAAAACATAATGAAATATGAACTGTGTACAGTACTATCAACTTCTTGGGGAGGGGAATGGTCAAGTTGAAATTAACTTACATGCTAACTTAAAAGGTAGAGCATTACTCTACAATAGAAGTGTGCCTTACTTTAAGCAATAGGCTACTAAATAAACAAGTCAATTAGGACAGTGATATTATTGTGTAAAAAATAAACTTTAAAACTTTCAATTTCCTAAATAGGCTCTTCATCATAATATTAAAGTACCAGAAGAGACATCTAATCTGTTTTCAGGCAGGGCATGGATATTTAGGATCTTAAAAAGAAATTAACTATAGGAGGAGTTCCATATATGGAAAGATGAAATAGATGTACTTTTCCTTTTTCCTTTCTGCTAAATGCAACTAAGAACTCCAGACACGTGTATAAAACAAACACGGGAAGAGTCTGAAAGGTAGAAAAACCAAAACAAAACACAGCCATGGGTTTGGGGACCCAGAGGAACAATGTAGCAATGAGTTTGCTGAATTTCCCCTCCCCACATGTCCAAGATTTATTGTTGAAGAAGCCAGCCATCGAGAAACACCAGCGGGTGCAGATAAATGCAGCCCCCCAAAAGCCTGCTCCCCAAAAGGACTAAGAAAGGGACAAAAGTCTTTCAGAAAACAGTTGCTCTATTCTGTTCTCGGGTGTATCAGACAAGAGCAGCCTCCTCTACTTCCTATCTCACCTAAGGCTTGGGGAAGAGGGGAGATGAGAAACACTTGTGAGAGTCACAGCCCCGGGACACAGGCCCACCGAAAGACCGAGATTTAACCATAAGATTATAGAAAACTTACTCTTCCCCATACCTTACCACCACCCCAACAGGGTGTAATAACAGCCAGTATAATAACAGTAGCTTACAGCTAAAAGATCCGCAAGATGCAAAATATGTGGAGATAAAACTGATAGAACTGAAAGGAGAAATCAACAAAGCTATGGCTAGATTTGGAGACTTTACCACCATTCTCTTAACAAATGCTACAAGAGCTAGAAAGAAAATTAGCAAAGGGGCGCCATGGTGGCTCAGTCAGTTAAGCCTCCCACTCTTGGTTTCAGCTCACATCATGATCTCACGGTTCAGAGGATCAAGCCCTGCGTTGGGCTCCGCACGGACACAGAGGAACCTGCTTGGGATCTTCTCTCTCCCGCTCTCTTTGCCCCTCCCCTACTGACGTGCACACTCCCTCTCAAAATAAATAAATAAATATTTTAAAAAAGGAAAATTAGCAAGGATATAAAAGAACTCAACAACACCAGCAATTAACATAATCTAATTTATATTTATAGGACATTCCACTCAGAATAGCAGAATAACCATTCTTTTCATGTGTCCATAGAACCTACACCAAGATAGATCTTATCGTGGACCACAAAAGAAACCTCAACAAACTTAAAATAATTCAAATTATTCAGTGTTTTCTCTGACCACAATGAAGTCAAACTAGAAGTAGATAGCATACAGAAAATAGGAAAATCCCCAAACACTTGGAAACTTAACAATATACTTCTAAACCTGAATCAAAGAGGGAAATTTTAAAAAATACACTGAACTGAATGAAAATGAAAATGCAATATATCAAAATTTGTGGAAAGCAGCTAAAGCAGTACTAAAAGGCAAACTTACATCACTAAATGTATACAATACAAAGGAAGAAAAGTTTTAGATCTGTATTCTAGAATCCCTCCTCAAGAATTTAGGGAGAAAAAAAGAGCAAAATAAATTCAAAGCCAATAGAAGAAAAGAATAAAGCCAAAAGCCAATGAAGTTGAAAGCAGAAAACCAGCCTAACAAATCAATGAAATAAAGAGCTATTCTTTGCAAACATAAAAGTGATAAAAATTGACAAAGAAAAAAGAGTGCATGAATGATTAGTATCAGGAATGAAAATGTGGGTATCAATAAAGACCCTGTGTATTCGTTTGCTAGGGCAACTATAACAAAGTACCACAGACTGAGGGGCTTAAGCATTAGAGACATTGCCTCATGGTGCTGGTGGCTGGAAGTCCAAAATCAAGGTGTTGGCATGATTGATTCCTTCTGAAGGCTTGGAAGGAAAAATCTGTTCCAGGCTTCTTTCCGTGCTTGTAGATAGCTGTCTTCCCTCTGTGCATACCTCTGTGTCTAAACCTCCTTTTTATAAGGATACCAGTCATATTGGATTAAGGTTAGCCTAATGACTTCACTTTATTACCTGTTTAAAGACCCTGTCTCCAATCAGGTCACTTTCTGAGGTACTGGAGGTAGGACTTCAACAAATGAGACAATTCAAGCTGTAGCACCCTGCAGACAACAAAAGGACAACAAGGAAATGTTTACAAAGACTCTGGACACCTAAAAATGACAATTCAGACAAAATAGGCCAACTCTTCCTCCAAGGAAGGAAGGAAGGAAGGAAGGCAGGCAGGCTGGCATGAGCCAGCCCAGGTCCAGGGGGTTAAGTGGGGAATATACCAGACATTAATTCCTTACAATCTCTTCCAGAGAATATAAGAGGAGGAACATTTCTCAATTAACTTTATGAACCTAGTATTATCTTGATACCCAAAACAGACTAAGATAATCCAAGAAAGAAAATTACAGGCCAATATTAATCATAAATATAGATGTAAAAAAAATAACAAAATATTCACAAAAAGAATTTAGCAATATAAACTAATTATACTCCATGGTGAATTAGGGTTTATTCCGTAGATATCAGACTAGTTCAATATAATCCATCATATCAGCAGGTTAAAGAAGAAAATTTACATGAAAATAAAAACTGCAATTAATACAAAAAAAGCATTCGACAAAATTGAACACCTATTCATGATTAGAAAAAAGGCGGATAAAGAAGAATAGAAAGAAACTTCCACAGTTTCCCCAGCTTGATCAAAAACATCTACAAAAAAACTTATTGCTAAAATTTTACTTACTGGTGAAAAACTGAATATTTTTCTCATAAGATCAGGAATAAGGCAAGGATGTCTTTTCACAGACACATAGATCAATGGATCAGAACAGAGAATCCAGAAATAGGACTCACACAAATATGCCCCACTGATTTTGACAAGATAAAAAGGCATTTCAACACAGGAAGGACAGCCCTTTCAAGAAATGGTGCTGGGCAAGTAGATATCCATCGGCAACAAAGTGAACCTAGACTGAAGACTCACACCTTATAAAAAGTGAACTCAAAATACATTACAACTTAAATGTAAAATATAACTCAATTTTTAAGTAGAAAAAAAAAAGGAGATATATCTTTGACAACCAAATCTAGACAAAAATTCTTAGATTTGACACCAAAAGTACAATCTGTAAAAGGAAAAATAGGGGAAAGTGAGATCAGCAAGATGACAGTATAGGAACTTCTAGTATATATCTCCTCCATGAAATATCAATTTGAACAATATCTATGCACAAAAATACCTCCATAAGAGGTAGGAATTACAGCACTTGAGTGGAGCACAGAAATAAAAAGACGTATTATCCCTGTCATTTCTCCAAGCCCAGGCAGCTCAGCATGAAGAGAACCACCCTTCCATGGGGAAGGAGACTGAAGTAAGCATCTTACTTCATTACTGACCCTACGTGAGTCCCACACCAGCACCAATCCCATGAATCCAAGCCCCTGGCCTCCCTAGTGCCAGGCCATTATCCATGGGCGCAGCCTCTAGAGCCCAGGCTTCCAGCTCCTTCAGTTCCAGGCAGTAGGGATCCTGTAGACCAAGGTTTCTGGTCTGCCTAATTCCAGGCTGACCGTCTTAGCCTCCAGGCTGGCTCCCACAAACTCAACCTTCAGGCAGTCCTCCCAAAGCCCCAGGCTCCAGGCTGAGTCTTGTGAATTGAGGCTCCCATCCTGCCCCACCATTGAGTTATCTCCCATGGACCCTGGATCCAGGCCCAAACACATGCACCCAGGTCCCAGGCCCACCAGCACATATTCATTTTTTTTAAAGTAATTATTTATTTTATTGAAGCACTTCCATTTCCCTGAAGCAACTACCATTACCACCAGTTTCTTGTGTACCTTTTCAGATATTTTATTTGTATCTGGTTTTGTTGTTGTTTTGTTTTTTGTTTTGTTTGGGGTTTTTTTGGTACTTGGTTTTAGGTTTTTTATTTTCAGGATGCCTTGAAATCTAGTCTTTGTTTATATATATATATAAAATTTATTGTCAAATTGGTTTCCATACAACACCCAGTGGCCATCCCAACAGGTGCCCTCCTCAATGCTCATCACCCACTTTCCCCTCTCTCCCATCCCCCATCAACCCTCAGTTTGTTCTCAGTATTTAAGAGTCTCTTATGGTTTGTCTCCTTCCCTCTCTGTAACTTTCTTTCTCCTCCCCACCTTCCCCTCCCCACTGGTCTTCTGTTAAGTTTCTCAGGATCCACGTATGAGTGAAAACATATGGTATCTGTCTTTCTCTGTATGACTTATTTCACTTAGCATCACACTCTCCAGTTCCATCCACGTTGCTACAAAAGGCCATATTTCATTCTTTCTCATTGCCAAGTAGTATTCCATTGTGTATATAAACCACAATTTCTTTATCCATTCATCAGTTGATGGACATTTAGGCTCTTTCCATAATTTGGCTATTGTTGAAAGTGCTGCTATAAACATTGGGGTACAAATGCCCCTATGCATCAGCACTCCTGTATCACTTGGATAAATTCCTAGCAGTGCTATTGCTGGGTCATAGGGTAGATCTATTTTTTTTTAATATGAAATTTATTGTCAAATTGGTTTCCATACAACACCCAGTTCTCATCCCAACAGGTGCCCTCCTCAATGCCCATCACCCCCCCCACCCCCTCCCTCCCAACCCCCCATCAACCCTCAGTTTATTCTCAGTTTTTAAGAGTCTCTTATGGTTTGGCTCGCTCTTTCTCTAACTTTTTTTTCCTTCCCCTCCGCATGGTCTTCTGTTAAGTTTCTCAGGATCCACATAAGGATGAAAACATGGTATCTGTCTTTCTCTGTATGCCAAATTATGGAAAGAGCCTGAATGTCCATCAAGTGATGAATGGATAAAGAAATTGTGGTTTATATACACAATGGAATACTACTTGACAGTGAGAAAGAATGAAATATGACCTTTTGTACATATTACATAGCATGGATGGAACTGGAGAGTGTTATGCTAAGTGAAAGGGTAGATCTATTCTTAATTTTTTGAGGAACCTCCACACTGTTTTCCAGAGCAGCTATACCAGTTTGCATTCCCACCAACAGTACAAGAGGGTTCCTGTTTCTCCACATCTTCTCCAGCATCTATAGTCTCCTGATTTGTTCATCTTAGCCACTCTGACCGGCGTGAGGTGGTATCTGAGTGTGGTTTTGATTTGTATTTCCCTGATGAGGAGTGACGTTGAGCATCTTTTCATGTGCCTGTTGACCATCTGGATGTCTTCTTTAGAAAAGTGTCTATTCATGTCTTCTGCCCATTTCTTCACTGGATTATTTGTTTTTTGGGTGTGGAATTTGGTGAGTTCTTTATAGATTTTGGATGCTAGCCCTTTATCTGATATGTCCTTTGCAAATATCTTTTCCCATTCCATCGGTTGCCTTTTAGTTTTGTTGATTGTTTCCTTTGCTGTGCAGAAGCTTTTTATCTTGATGAGGTCCCAATAGTTCATTTTTGCTTTTAATTCCCTTGCCTTTGGAGATGTGTCAAATAAGAAATTGCTGCAGCTAAGGTCAGAGAGGTTTTTTCCTGCTTTTTCCTCTAGGGTTTTGATGGTTTCCTGTCTCACATTCAGGTCCTTCATCCATTTTGAGTTTATTTTTGTGAATGGCCACCAGCACATATTCGAGTGCCAGGCCCACCCCAATGAACGTAGGCTGCTGGCCCACCCCTCTGGATCCAGGCATCAGAACTACCCACCTTAGGGTTTATAGGTTGTCCAATTTGTTGGTAATAATTTTTGATAGTGATCTCTTGTGGTCTTTTTCTGGGGTCTCAGTTATAATGCCTCCTCTTTCATTTATGATTTTATTTACTCGAGTTCTCTCTCCTTTTTTCTTGATAAGTCTAGCTAAAAATTTGTCTATTTTGTTTGTATTTTCAAAACACCAGCTCTTGCTTCACTGGTCTTTTTAGTCTCTATTTCATTTATTCCCACTCTGATATTTGCTATTCCCTTCTTTTACTAACTTGGGCTTAGTTTGTTCTTTTTATAGCTCCTTGAGGAAGAAAAATAAATTCACTACTTTTTACTGGTGAGTTCTACCAAACGTTTAAAGAAGGATTAACACCAATACTTCTATTATTCTGAAAAAAACATTTAAGAGAATGGGACACCCCCAAACTCATTTTGTGAGGCCAGAATTACCTTTATATCAAAGCCAAAAAAGGACACCCCAAGAAAATAATACTACAAGCCAAAATCCCTAATGAATATAAGTGCAAAAATTCCCGACAATATACTAGCAAACCAAATCCAACAGTACATTAGAAGGATCATACACTATGATCAAATGGGATTTATCCCTGGAATGCAAAGATAATTCAACATACACATATCAATAAATATAATATACCACATTAATGTAATGAAAGATAAAAATTATATGATATAGATGGCCAAAAACATTTAAAAAGGCCACATATGACAAGTCCACAGTTAACATTATATTACTTAATAGTGAAAGGTTGAAAGCTTTCCCTATGAGATCAGGAATAAGATAAGAGTGCCCACTCTCACTATTCCTATTCAGCATAGTGCTGGAAGTCCTAACCAAAGGAATTAAGCAAGAAAAGAAATAAATGGCATCCAAATTGGAAAGGAAGAAGTTTTCAGATGATGACCTAATATATAGAAAATCCTAGAGATTCCACCAAAAGTCTGTTAGAACTAATAAACAAATTCAGTTATGATGCAGGATACAAAATCAGCATACAAAAATCCATTGCATTTTCATACACTAACAACAAACTATCTGTAAAAGAAATAAAGAAAATAATCCCATTTTTAATAGCATCAAAACAATAAAATACTTAGGAATAAATTTAACCAGGAAGGAGAAATATCCATACACTGAAAATTACAGGATATCGATGAAAGAAAATAAAGAAAACATAAATATATGGAAATGTATCCCATGTCCATGGATTAGAAGAATTGATTGTTTAAATGTTCATACTACCCAAAGTGATCTATAGCATTAAAGCAATCCCTATCAAAACCCCAATGGCACTTTGTAATGACATAGAACAAACAATCCTAAGTTGTATATGGAACCACAAAAGATCCTGAATAGCCAAAGAAACCCTGAGAAAGAATAACTAAGCTGGAGTCATCATACTTACTGGTTTCAACCCCTATTACAATCCTATAATAAAACAATATGATACTGGCAGATAATCAGATATATAGATCAATAGAACAAAATTGAGAGCCCAGAAATAAACCCACGTATATGCAGTCAACTAATATTTGACAAGGGACCCAAGAATACTCAATAGAGACAGGATAGTCTCTTTAATAAATGGTCCAGGGAAAACAAAATAATCACATGCAAAAGAATGAAATTAGACCCGTATCTTACACCACACACAAAAATTAACTCAGAATAGATTTAAATGTAAGACTTAAAACAATAAAACTCCTAGCAGAATACATAAAGTAAAACCTCCTTGGTCTTGGCAACAATTTTCTGGATGTGTCACTAAAAGCACAAGCAACAAAAGTAAAAATCAGGGAGACCATACCAAACTAAAAATCTTCTGCACAGCAAAAGGAACAACTGACAAAATTATAAAGCTACCTACAGAATGGGAGAAAATATTTATAAACCATATATCTGATAGAAAGTTAATATCATAAATATATAAGGAATTTATATAATTCAATAGTAAAAACAAATAATTTGATTAAAAATGGGCAGAGGACCTGAAAAGACACTTTGCCAAAGAAGACATACAAATGGCCAACAGGTACACGAATAGGTGTGCAGCTAATCATGGGGGAAATCAAATCAAAATTACAATGAGATATCAACTCATACCTGCTAGGATGGCTATATCAAAAAGACAAGAGATAACAAGTATTCTTGAGGATGTGGAGAAAGAAGAACATTTGTGCGCTTTTGGTAGGAATGCATAGTGGTCCAGCCACTAGGGAAAACAATATGGATATTCTTCAAAAATTTAAACATAGAACTAACATATGATTGAGCAACCCCACTTTTTGGTACATGAAATCAGTATCCCAAAGAAATATCTGCACCCCCCACCATGTTCATTGGAACATTGTTCACAATAGTCAAGATATGAAAACAACTTAAGTGTCCAGTGATACACACACACACACACACACACACACACACACACTCACACACACACACACACACACACACACACTGACACACACTGGAATATTATTCAGCTCCAAGAAAGAAAGAAATTCTGCTCTCTTGCAATAATGTGGTTGGACCTTGAGGGTTAAATGAAATAAGTCAGACAGAGAAAGACAAATACTGCATGATATCACTTATATGTGGAATCTAAAAAAGCCAACCTCATAGAAATAGAGTAGAATGGTGGCTGCCAGGCCTTGGGGGGTAGGGAAAATGAAGAGACAGTGCCCAAAGGGTACAAACTTAAGAGTTAAAAGATAAATAAGTTTGGGATATATAATGTACAGTATGGCGGCTGTAGTTAGCGATACTGTATTATATACTTGAAAGTTGGTAGGTAGATTTTAAATATTCTCATCGTAGGAAAACCAATGGTAATTATGGGAGGTGTTAGAAGTGTTAACTAGCCCAATTTTGGTAATCATTCACAATATAAATGGTTTCAAATCATCATATTGTATACCTTAAAGTTGATATGATAGCATATGTCAATTATATCTCAATAAAGCTAAGGAGAAGAAAGATACTGAATCTTTAAAAAAAGCATATTGACAGGCAGAAATGCTTACAGCTCTCTCCTCATTTCCTTGGGTGGAAAAATGGATAGAGTTCAGCAGACTTTACCTTAAAACTGGTTCAAAAACCCTGATATTGTGTCTGTGTCATTAGCCCCAGGGAGCAGAAAAATAAAACTCTCACATAGGAAACTCTAATAGCAGATAGAATATTTAAAAGGAAAAATGGATAAATTGGGCCTCATCAACATAAACAACTTATGTTCTGTGAGAGACCTTGTTAATGAGATGGAAAAATAAGCTAGAGTGGGAGACAATATTTACAAACCATATATACAAGAAAGGATTACTACCTAGAATATATAAAGAATCCTGGGGTGCCTGGGTGGTTCAGTCAGTTAAGCGGCCGACTTTGGCTCAGGTCATGATCTCACGGTCCGTGAGTTTGAGCCCCGCGTCGGGCTCTGGGCTGACAGCTCAGAGCCTGGAGCCTGTTTCAGATTCTGTGTCTCCCTCTCTCCCTGACCCTCCCCCGTTCATGCTCTGTCTCTCTCAGTCTCAAAAATAAATAAACGTTAAAAAAAATTTAAAAAAAAAGAATCCTGAAAAAATCAACACGAAAAACAACTCAACTAGAAAATGGTCAAGGACGGGGAGAGACATTTCCCTCCAAGAGGATATCCAGATGCTAAATATGCACATGAAATGATGTTGACCACCATTAGGTAAATGCAAATTAAAACTACATTGGGCTATCTATACACATTAGCAGAAAGGCTAACACAAACAAACAAAACTAGTGAAAACCCCAAAAGCTGGCAAGGATGCAGAGAAACTAGATCACTCATAAACTGCTGGTGAGAATGCATAATATTACAGTCACTCTAGAAACATTTTTGCAAGGGTCTTAAAAAGCTAAACACACAACTACACTCCCACTCCTGGGAATCGCCCTCCTGGGAATTTTATTCCAGAGAACTAAAAACTTATAGTCACACAAAAACCTGTACGTGAGTGATTATAGCACCTTTTTTTAAAATTTTTTTTTTAACGTTTATTTATTTTTGAGACAGAGAGAGACAGAGCATGAACGGGGGAGGGTCACAGAGAGAAGGAGACACAGAATCTGAAACAGGCTCCAGGCTCTGAGCTGTCAGCACAGAGCCCGACGCGGGGCTCGAACCCACGGACCGTGAGATCATGACCTGAGCCGAAGTCGGACGCTTAACCGACTGAGCCACCCAGGCGCCCCTGATTATGGCACCTTTATTCAGAATAACCCAACGCTGGAAGCAACCAAATGTCCATCACCAGGCAAAAAGTGAAACAAACTGCAAGGGTTCTTGGATGGCTCAGTTGGTTAAGCGACCGACTCTTGATTTTGGCTTAGATCATGATCTCACAGTTTGTGCGATGGAGCCCCATGTCAGGCTCTGCGCTGACAGCGTGGAGCCTGCTTGGGATTTTCTCTCTCCTTCTCTCTCTGCCCCTCCCCTGTTCGCACTCGCTTGTGCGCACTCTCTCTCTCTCTCCATCCGTCAAAATAAAATAAACATGAAAAAAAAAGAAGCTGCAGTACATGCATACCATGAAGTAATTCCTAAAAATAAAAAGGAGCAACCTATTGGTAAAAACAATAATATGGGTAAATCTCCAGGGACTTAGGCTGAGGGGAAAAAAGTCAATCCTAAAAGATTACATACTGTATGATGTATGTAGGTAACATTATTGAAATGACAGAATTACAGAAATGGAGAGTATGTTACTGATCTCTGGAGTTAAGGTAGACTGGAAGTAGGAGGGAGGTGGGTGTGACTATAAAAAGGGCAACCTGATTATCCCTGCGGTATAGACATGCTGTGGGTCTTGCCTGTATCACTGTCAATATCTAAGTTGTGATATTGTACTGCATGTGGTTTTACAGGTTGTTACCATTGGGGAAAAACTGGGTAAAGGATAGCCAGCATTTCCCTGTATTATTTCTCACGACTGCATCTGAATCTACCATTATCTAAAAATAAAATTGTAACTGAAAAAAATGCTACTAACACTCAAAATGCAGTCACCTCTACTTGCATGGACCATTTAGATTTTCAATATAGTAGGGGGGAATTCTGTGAAAGACGGAATGGGTTTTATATGCTGTAATTGCCTTCCTTAAAAAGAAATTGGTAAATTCACCAAAGAGAGTCACTAATGACTGCAGGGATTTATTCATATTATTGATTGGCTTATTAGCGAGCCACAGAAATAACAGAAAATCAAAATGAACAGAGCCTCAATTTGTTTTCCTTTTATTCCATAGTTGTAGTGTTCCTTAATCAAATCAAATAGAAATTACAATTTATCCTGTGGTTCTTGCTATTATAGGGAATGATCTATTTCTCCATATGAGGATTGCCAGTTAAAATGCATGTCTTTTTTATAAAACTCAAGTTGAATTATTTAACTAAATTTGTTATTCCTTTCTCATTCCTCCACTCAACAAACATTTATTGAGTACCTACCATGGGCCAGGCGCTGCTCTAGATACAGAATTCCAGAAGGGAGGAAAGCAGAGGTCACCCTCTTCTGATACCCCACATGCCCTTTAGTAAGGACTATGCAATAACTCTCTGCATGAGCACAGTCCAAGAAAAAATTGTTTCCCTAAATTATGGTGGAAATGGTTATGGTTGGTCGGTCGGTCGGTTGGTCAGTTGGTTGGTTGGTTGGTTTAGTTGGGTTTGATTGGTTTGGTTGGCTTTGGTTAGTAGAAAACAAACTCAAAAAGGACATTGCAGTGCTGTAAGGACCATCTAGCAATGATAGCTATTTGAGAATCTCAATGCAAAAGTCTGGAAGCATCTTCTTCTGTTCCCTTCTGGTGGATTCCCCACAGCCATGTCTCACTTGGCACTGTGTTTCAATATATAGACTGCCTCCAGTTCATCTAGAAGAAGGGAGAGTATGGGGAGAGTGAGGTCTTCCCTTTTGTTGCTTTGTGCGCTCCCAGACATGCCTCCCTCGTTATTCCACAAGCTCCATCACCCTGGGAGTAGAAGCGAAGCAGTGATGGGAGAGCTCTCACTCTACAGTGACTCCTTGTTTCTTAAGAAAATAATGCACTGGGGCGCCTGGGTGTCTCAGTCGGTTGAGCGTCTGACTTCGGCTCAGGTCATGATCTCCCAGCTCGTGAGTTCGAGCCCCGCTTCGGGCTCTGTGCTGACAGCTCGGAGCCTGGAGCCTGCTTCAGCTTCTGTGCCTCCATCCCTCTCTGCCCCAACCCACTTGCATTCTGTCTCTGTCTCTCTCAAAAATAAATAAATGTGAAAAGAAAAGAAAAGAAAAGAAAAGAAAAGAAAAGAAAAGAAAAAAAAAGAAAAAAAGAAAAAAGAATGCACTACTCTGTCCTCTTCCTTCATTGTTCTAAATCTAAATTAGAATTCGATTTTAGATTCATTCTTGTTACATTCATTCTGGAAACTAGGGTGGAAAATTTCTCAAGATACTGCAGCCTCCACTTCTACTTATGAATGGAGAAAAGTATACTTATGTATACTGGGAGAAATCTGATTTCACTAGAACCACTGTAGGAGCCTAAACACAGCAGAAAAAGAGCAGAGGAAAGAAAAAAATCAAGTGGGGCCGCACCGTCTTAGCTATGATTTTATAGACTTGCATTATGGGTGGGAGTGTTAGGCTGGCTGTCTCTTTTTAGAAATATTTTTCTCTCAATTTTTACTAACCATAAATCCCGAGGATGCCGTATTCATTAAGACTGCTTAAGTGATTTTTGCGACTAGAATTGGATAAGATGTCTGATTATGAATAAGAATTTGCTGCAGAGTGTTGTAAAAAGGGTAATGAGTTGCAGGTGGGTCACTGAAATCCAGTGACAAGGCTAAGTAAGGAACAGTTGATAGATACATCTGTGTATGGCAAAAAAAAAAAAAAGAAAAAAAGAAAAAAAAAATGTGAGCTTTTTCCAAGACTCATGGTATAGCTTTGATAACGTTTTTCTTCGTTTGTAATAGAAGTCCATTGGTTTTCTGAGCTGCCATTGCCCACCTCGCAACACAGAATCAAGAGCAGAGGGTAGCCACTGCTCCACATAAACCTGTTAGGGCTAAACCCGATTCATCTGAGAGTCACTCATACATATTCATCCTTCAACCAGGAGCCCCTTTGACTGCACAAAGGCACTAAACAAAATCCTCTCCTCATAGGAGGTGGAGGGGCAGGGGGAAGCCACCCCTCCTCCCTGGATTTTCCCCTCCAGCCAGGCATCCCTCACTAGGATCCATCCTTAACCCCAGTCCTAATTCTCTAGGTCTTTATCTGAACTACTTTTAAATTAAATTTAAGCAACTATTTGCTCCGTTAATCCATGCAGCCCGTTAGCACACTGTGTGCGTGTACTGTAGAATATTTCAAATGAAGTGAAACTTCAAAGCTGTTTGATAGGTATGGGAGAAGAGGGGGGTGCTGATATAGCCAGAAGGAAGTAATACTCTCCCAAGGATTTCAGCAGGAGAGCTAAACTTAGCGGCAGACTTCACTTTCCATTTAACTTTAAATGTACAGCTGCACAGAGCAACTTGGGACCCTGCCTTGTGTTGCAGATGAAGCCTTAGGATGAGGAGAATGGATATATTCTGATCAGAAGGAACATTTCCCATCTTCTCAAATATTCCTTTCCTGCCCGAGTTACCAAGGAAACAGGGTTCTAACGTGTTTCTTGCAAATGCATATTCTTGACATTGAAGCGGGGTCCTCTCTGTGCGAAAGGTTAGTGTCATGGGGAGATCCGGAGGGCTGGAAAAGAGGGGTAGGGTCAAAGGACAACAGCTACCGCCCCAGATCTAGCTTCAGGGTATCACCAAGGGTCAAGACCATTTTGCTCCCTCCCCTTGTGGGAATTGGGGTACACAAAAGATGGGTGCATTTCTTTACTTTGATTTCCACTCCCAGCTATGAAATGGACTGGACAGACAAGGTCCTTCCAGGCAAGTTAGAAGTGGATCAGCATGGATCAAAGTTCTACAGCCTACCTCTGGTTCCAAGTCACATAAACACACACACACACACACACACACACACACACACACACTGCATTCAACCACGCAACCCAGTTTTTTCCATATGCAGCTCGTATTATCTGACTGCAAGGGTTTTCCAAAATGCGAAAACCACAGTCTCTACAATAATGTGTAGAGGGCACATGGTGAAAATATCCAAATCTGTGTGTTAGGGAGAAAAAAAGTTTTGGGTTCCAAACTCCTGATCTGCAATTGGTTAGTCTCTTATCTAGAAATTAGACTCTTTTGACTCTGGTCAATAACTTCTTCACTTCCTTCCCGTTTCCGGTACAATATTAATTCCACAAGGTTATGTCATATCAGGACCTCCCTGGCAAGAACTAGAGTACTTTGGGGAAAAGACGGAAAGTATCTCAGAAACATTTAGACTCGAAAATCTAGAAAACTCTACTAGATAGTGAAGAGTGAAAATGCTAAGGAATACATTCATGTGTACAAATAAAAGTTTCAGGTAGTGTTGTGGGGGCTGGGATTCGGGGGTGCGATTAGGAGGAGATAATCAGGGAGGGTGACGCGTTCTCCCCTGTAAGCTCTAAAAAGATGTACCTGTCTTAGGGACCAAAGTAGGGGTAGTTTTCCATGTGGCTTCCTTTCCCCCTGGTCAGTCACCTGGCGGCATGTTCAGTTTTGAAATGTGAAAGCCATATTCCTCCTCAGCCATGTTGTGGTGGCAATAACAATCACAATTAGAAAGCTTAAGGGAAAAGCAGATACACGCTTTCCAGGGAATGTCCACCAATATGCTGAGTAAGAAGTTGCTGTTGGTCGCTTGTTCACTTGACCACACTGTAGATGCGGATGCGTGTTGTATTATAATTGCTGGTGGAAACGGCCCTTCTATTTTCGGATTTTTGTGTAGCTTTCCATTGCTGATGTTGTAATGGCACGGTTTTTCTTTCCATATAAAACGCGAGTTAGAAGTGGGAAAAAAGAGAAGTGTTTGATTGCCCTCAATCAGACTCTGGCTTTCTGTTGTCATTAAATCAGAGGCTTATTTGAAATCCGTTATTGACAGTAACCCATTCTTAGCCTGCTTATGTGCCTCTCGAGTTCATGTGTAATTTCATGTTTTATTTGTTCTTCATGCACTGCTTGTGTGATGTGCTCATTGTTATGCACCATTTCTGGGGAGTCTCACCTTGGAGCGTGCTTAGAGAGCTGGCAGGAGACAGAACTCAGTCTGTGGATTAGTCATGTGGAAATGACAGTGTAAAAATCAAATTGAATTTATAAGCCCACTTCTCCATTCCTCGCTGAAGATAGTAACTGCAATTGGAAATGCCATCATTTTAACATGTTTTCGTTTTTTTTTTTTTATATCACAAGTATATAATGCTCAGAGTCAGCTAAATTATTAAACCTTTTCTCATTTCCATTAAAATTCTCTTTGGACTAAAAAAAAATGTGACAACCTCGGGGTGAATGTGAACTGAAATCTACTTGTAAAACTAGCTTGGAGGTGTGGGTGTTCTACTTCTCTGTTAGTGGTTGGTGATTCTGTGTAAATGCGTCTTATAAGTGTGTACGTCTATATGTGCCCGTGAATGTGTATGTATTTTCACACTGATCTATTTCTCCACACCTTGTCCTCTGTGCCAATTAAATCCCTCTCAAGGAGTAATAGTCATGTCATGCGCTATTGTAAGTAAACAAATGTGTATGTTCAGATCATTTCTTACCCATTTGTCACCTCTAACCTTTGTGTAAAATGTCTTTTACATTAGCATAAATATTAAGAAGATGCCATTCTGCTATATATAGGGCTGCCTTCAGCTAATCAGTTTTTCATGCATTTAAATAGGAATATTAGAATGATGGTAATTAGTTTAGTTTTCCATGAATGATCCATCAAGACATTGCCTTTCACCGGCCGGTATTGCTCTGGGTATGTAGGACAGAGTTAAATTGTTAGCTGGGTTGGACTATCTTTGGTGTTTTGTTGGTGACTTTAAAAAAAAAAAAATCATCTCAAGCCTATTATCTTTTCTAAGAGTAAATGCACAAGTTGCTTTAGAAAGACTAATGTGAAGCATGGGGACTAAGTGAAATTGTAATGAATTGTAAAATAAGACTTGTTTATTAAATGCAAGAGAGACAAGGCTTTCAGGCAGATGACAAAAGCTGACACACACATACACACACACACACGCACGCACACAGGACTGAATATGAGAAAATTTATAAGTACTTTTAGAAGAAGGGCCTTTTAACAAAATGAGACCGCCCTTTCTTCCTTGGCACAAACACACTTGTATGGCCACACAAATGACTTTCGCATGTAAGCTCAAATTTTATAAGGTTGAATTTAAAACAACTTGCACTTTTATGAAATATACATGTACGTCCTTAAGCTACCTTTGCTCTACCGGAGTTCGATGTCTCCAGCGAGTAAATATTTTAAACTGCCTTGTAGCTGGAAGTTCTGCTTCAGTCGTGTTTTCCTCTTTGTCTGCACAGCAATGTTTATTTGCACCAAGATATTGAAATAATTGCATGTTTTGCTTCATTGTTTTCTAAAAATTAGTAGAAAATTGGAGAAAATTACTGGTTTGATATTGCAAAAAGCATAGTCTTTTAAACCTATAATCCAGACAAGGGCAGAAATCGCAACACATTCTGAAATAGCAAATCTTTAGCTCAAAAACAAAATAATTGTTGAACGTAAGACAAATACGCCTTCAATGAGAAGGAAAAGAACAAACATGGAAACAGGTTATTTTCATATTTTAAACAACCTTCCACAAAAGTCATTGTCTCTACATGTGTATGTAAACATATATGGAAATATACCCTTGTCAATACATAGACTGGAACACACCAGACTGACAATAGTGGTTATCTTTGGGGCTTGGAGTGGGATTTATGAAAAATAAAAAAAGGTAGAGAGAGATTTTTGCTTTTTATTTCAATATCATCTGTATTTTTGCAACATGTATTTGTATGTTGGGAAATTTAAAAAACAGTAATCAGTAAATGACTAAAAGCAAACATATAAAAAGCTTGATGTATATTGCCAGAATTTCCACCTACCAGGTGATGTTTGGAGATTTTAGAACACTTTTTATAGTCCAGAAAATAGAAGTTCCTTCTAACACTCTAGTCTATCTTTGGGGTGTTAGTCCCACTTACATTTTCTCAGGAAAACTTATGCACAAAAACTACCCACACGTTGTGAAGTTTCATCCTCCTCACAACCCAGCAGTGTTCACTGGGCAAGCGTAATGATTTCCGTGTTATTAGTCAGGACACTGAAACTCAAGAAGGTTTATAAGAAATTTGCCCAAGTTCACACGGCCATCGCATGAGCACTTCTGTGGGTACAGGTTCAATGGGCTGTACTTGTTGCTATGGATTGAATGTGTTCCCCCAACATTCGTATGTTGAAGTCCTACCCCACCCCACCCCCCTGTGACTATGTTGTAGACAAAGTCTTTAGGGAGGTGATTAAAGTTAAAGAAGGTCATAAGGGTGGAGCCCTGATCTGATTGACCTGGTGTCCTTATATAAAGAGGAAGATCAAAATCTCTCTCTCTCTCTCTCTCTCTCTCTCTCTCTCTCTCTCTGTCTCTCTCTGCCATATGAGGACACAGTGGACATCTATAAGCTAGGAGGAGAGCTCCCACCAGGAACCAAGTCCAGCTGACACCTTGATCTTAGACTTCCCAGCCTCCAGATCTGTAAGAAAATAAATTTTTATTATTTAAGCCCCCCAGGATATGGCATTGTGTAATGGCAGCTGAGCAGATGGTGGGGGAAGGACACTTTGTGTTCCTGAAGGCCAAAGACAATCCAGCATCCTTCTGTCTCACCAAGCCTTTTCACTCTCCCAAGGAACCACCTACATGACCTGTCTTTTTATGATTGTCAGCCACCAATATTTAGTATCACGGCATGGGTTCATCTGAGGCAGGTTAGTGTAGCAGAGAAAATAATTCTGGAGGAAAAGGGAAGAAGAGCATGGCCTGTTGGCCAGTCTAAGGAGAAGAGTTGCCATGCCCCTCACAAATCCCAAATGACTGAAAAGGTAACCATTGAAGCTTTCTGTTCATAGTAGCCTGGAAAGAACATGATCATTGGGTTTAGACAGACATTGACTTAAACACCAGCTCTGCTAATTAAAACTGTAGAGCCAGTTCCTTAGCCTGCACCCCCGTTCTGTAGCAATTTGAGTTGTACTTGAGTTTTGCCTTGCACCTAATAGAATTATGAGAATGGAACAGAAAAATACACATCAGGTCTTGGCACATGCCAAGGACCCAATGCAATGTTGTCACTGTCCCTTTTGCCTCATTCCTTCTCATATCTTGCTTCTATTCCTTCTCTTTTACAAAAAAAAAAAATGTTATTTTTGTAAGTATGTTGTGCAAACTTAGAATCCATAGGCAAACTCTGTTATATTTTACATCTCTTCAATGATTTGTGTTTCCACAAAGTGTTTACACATAGTCGAATCTTAGTTGCTCTTCTAAAAACTTATTAACTATCAGTCCTCATTATTAACTTTCCCCTCGATCATCAGGTTGCTCCTATGTCACTGGAATATAGAACAGTAACTCTTAGGGAATACAAACATAGTGTCAACATAAAGCTCAAGAGATTGTGTTTTATGTGTTCACACGTTTCATGCCATCAGCATATTGTAACAACACTTTGAAAAAAGTTTAAGTAGATATTGGCTTTTGTTGCCAATATCAAGATTTATTGGTTCAAGAGCTATTGATCATGGGCAAATCTTGGCCATTATTATGCCTTGAGGACATATAAATCTTTATCAGCTGAACATGAATCAATATAATTATGCTTCACTTATGCACATCTTTCTCCTAACCATATTGGGTTTTTAACTAAATCATGAAATATGAGAGAAACTACTTAGGGAGGCAGTTGTGAGGAATTATGCCAAGAACAGTCATGTTTTACAGGAGTACCAATACTAGATAAAGCCAAGTTTTTCCAGCTCTTGACAGAATGGAGGTAATCTCAGCAAAATGTCGAAGTTAATTTTTGAAGACACTGACCTAGGTATACAAAGATATCATAGGATAGAATAAAGATTTTAGAACTAGAAGAATATAGCACTCACAACACATGCTAGAAGAGGTAGCCACAGAGGTCTAGAAAAAGAAGGCAGACAAATTGTGGAAAGTCCAGGGAACCTGATTTATGTTAAATCTTCCTCAGTGATTCCAATGTACAGCCTTTGAGGAAGGATGTACCCTATGATTAGACGCAAAAAGTGTCTTTCAACATTTCCTTCTATCAACCCAGACTATTTTTAAGCCCTTTTATTCAATGCAACCATATCACCTCTGGTGAAACTGAAGCTTCAGGTTTGATCTTCAGTTCTTACTAACGATTTACTATAAATCGACTCTAAACGCTGGATTTTTTTCCTGTTAAGTTTGATTCTGTCATGGTTGTTCATTATCCTGCCCATCTGTGTTTCATTGGTGCATTTGATCAGCTCCCTTCTTTGTCTCAACCCCAGATACTGATAGAGTTGGAGCAAAGACAGTCGTGTAGTGCTCCCCAAATCCAGACTGGTTTTCATAGTTCTTAATACCTGCTGGGGCTTCTTTGCAGCCTGTTTCTACATCTTAATACACATGCTCTTATGTTAGGCTGTGTAAAATGCAATGCTGACATTTAAAAAAAAAAGAGTCTTGAATAAGATTTAAGGTGGTTTCTAATTTGTATCAAGCTGTCTGTCAAAACACAAGCACAACATTAATTATGTGGGAGTGTGATTAATACGTGGCATATGACTCTGAACTCTTTAGATGCAGGAAATCTTCCTCTTATTTATTTATTTTTTTCCTACTGACCCCCTAGTCAATTCAAACTGACTCTGTTTTTAGTGCCTTTTGATTTCCGGTTGACTTCACAGATGACTTAAAAACTCACCTAGACTTGCTGTGACAGTATTGCCAATGGAGGTGAGAAGGGCTATATGTTACAGAAGTCCATCCTTTATCATTTTGTCACCCATGATTGAGGCAGATGCATCTAAGCAAATTGAAGCCAGTCACGGTTGGCATGATAATTTTGTGGGGTGTAATGCCCAGTTCTAGGAATTCAGAAAAAGAAACAAAGAGCCAGGAGAGGGAAAAGAAGAATGATGTGCTTCCCTGAAAATTTTTAATGAATATATTCTTTCATTTATGTTTAGAAATCAAAGCATGGCACCTTAAGTGTGAATGGTAGTTATCACATGAACACAGCTCTTAGCAGTGTGTTTCCGTTGGATTACCCAAAGCGTACAGAACACTCAGAGATGCCATAGCGAAGCACAAACCGTACTTGACCATTTCCCAAATGCCACCTCTGGCATTTGCCACAGGCTTCATGAATTGGAACATCAAGTTGAAGAACGGCCATGGGGTGGGCGTTGGGGGTCTGGGGGGAAGGTCTCTGTAAAGTGTTCAAAGCAGTTTAGGTGGTTGTTACCGTCAGGACAAAACCCACAGCCAAGTTTTACAGCCATATTGACAACCTGTCCTTCTCACTTCCCTACCTCATGCATTGCCTTATGATGTACAAGGCACTTTCACACTTAACCTAATTTGCTCCTCTAAACCGCTTTGGGGTATAAGTCATTGTCTCACATTTACAGAGAGCACCAAGGTTTGGGGAAACTCACCCCAGGACTCCCGCTTCTCATGGCAGTGTGGGGGCTGACCCCAGTCATTGACTTCAGTCTCTACCTCTTTTTCCTAAAATGCAGCTCCCTACTTCCACGTGTAAGATTTGTCTCTATTTATTCTCCGAATGTTTCTGTACACAACAGAGCACAAAGACATCCTGCATCACTCTATCTACCTTTATGCTGATGGTGGCTGGAATCTGATATTCCCTTAGACACATGCCCTGTCTTTCCACCTCATTTCAGACCCTTCTGGGAAAGCGCTGTTGTCAGGAAGTTTCCACACACAGTGGGCATTTTATAAGTGTTTCTTCATGATGTCAATGTGAAACCTTTCTGGGAGCTATCATTTATAAATATTTTTCTAAGCTTTCTCTATAGTTATTTAGTGGTGTGTCTGTCCATTTGTCAACTTTAATAAATCCATAATAGATCATGGCTGTGCTTGGAAATTGATGTTTATTTTGGGGTATGGTAGAAAGACTCTCCCAAACCAGAGATTAGAGTTGTGGTGAGGGCCTAAGTCAACTGTGAATTTGTGTGATTTTTGTGTGCCCTTCTAGGTATGATAGAGGATAACCAAAGGGACGTCAGGGACCTGCTGATGCGTGGCTGCTGTGGCAGAGAAAGCACTGGTTTATGAGTCAGAAGACCTGGGTTCTAGACGTAGCTTCGCTAACGCTGTATTGTGGGGCTTTGATGAGGTCGTTCTTTTGGTCTCTAAATTTCCATTCTTTCATCTGAAAAAGAAAGATCAATGTTACTGACTGTGTGAGAGCAGCCCATGAAGTGCTATAGATATTTAAGATAAAATTGCAATACTATACAACTTTTATGAAAACCATCATAATTTATTTCCTTTGCAAATACTGAATCAGTCTTTTAAAACATACCCCGTGTAAACATCTTTTAGCCTAGACTCGTATCATATTCTGGTTACTATTATAAATCTCAGACAGGAGAAATAGAGAGATACAGTACTATACATAACACTCACAGATCTTAAGTAGACATAACGCTAAGAGCTGAGTTTTCTTTGTTCAACTCCTCCTGACTCCTTTCCTCAGTAATTTAACTGTCAGCCTGTGTTTTATAGGTAAGCACGGCTCACAGAAGAAATTAGATTCAGCATAAAGTCATGAAATGCCCACTCCGTAACACCCCCCCCCCCCCCCAGTTTTGGTCAGCAGTCCAGAGGTTCTTTGCCATTGTCCACTTTCGAGCAGTTGAATTCATATTTCCTCCTCAAAATCCAGAGATGGTTGAGTAAAGGTGAACACTTCAATAGATTTTCGTGGCAGAAAGTTGGAATGTGTCTCTCTTCTAAAAGTAAGCAAGCACTGTCAAAGCACTTTAGCATAAGACAGGAGTCATCGCTATGAACACAACTGCACACATCACAGGAAAGCATTACTTGGATGGGGGGACAGAAGCAACCCAATAATGATGGACCATGATAAGATCGTGTCACCATCGCTTTATAAACAAAAGCTCTTCAACAAAACCAATGTCAGCAAAAAGTTCACTTATTCTTGCTTTACTGAGCATGAAATGGGATTGAAAGATGGTATTAAATGGATTATTAAACTGAAGAAATGATGTCTTGTGATCTTTCACACCAAAGCCTCCACTTGAGACGGGCATTGTCTCAGTAAAAAAAAAAAAAAACTCTCCAAAGCCTCAGGTCCTTTATATGAGCCTTTTAAATGTTAGACTGAAAGTCTTCTTTCCCATTTCCTTGCTGGACCTGTGATCCCTTAAGAGATGACTGTTGCTTTTTAGTTATTTTATTCTTATGTCAGCATGTGGAAATGGAATGTTTGTGATAACTTATAAACTTCAAGCACAGTAAACTCTTGATTTTTACATACTAGGAAAGGAAAAAGAATTCATTTTAAAATACATAAGCCAGTCTTTAAATTTCTAACATTTTCCCCATTAATTAGTTTCTAAGTTTCTACAAGTTCCAGATTAGACACAAGCAATGTCTTTAAAATCTTGCTTGCTTTAGGTTTTCGAAAAGAAGTTATATAATGAGCCTATTCATTAAAAATCCAAAGAACTAAATGATCAGATAATCATTATTTCCCATTCTTCTCCAAATCAAAATTGGCATTCTTGTATAATTAAGACCCCAGCCACAGAATGACATTAGCAGCAAATATATGCTTTGCTGTTTCTGAAACTTATAATTATTTTAATATGTCAACTCAGCTAAACAAATAACATCAACCCCAGATATGGTTTTTCCAATCTTCAAAAGAACTCCCAGGTTTCGTTTCTGGAAATACCACAGATGACCACAGGCTATAACTCTGAATAGACACTGTCTCTGAGAAGAACTGAAAATAATGGAATTTGTAAAAGGCTTTAAGGTTTTTTTGTTGTTGTTGTTGATTTATTTATTTATTTATTTATTTAGAGACAGAAAAACAGAGAGAGCAAGCAAGGGAGGGGCAGAGAGAGAGGGAGAGAGAGAATCCCAAGCAGGTTCTGCACTGTCGGCGTGAATCCCAGTGCCGGGCTCAAACTCATGAACTGCAAGATCATGACCTGAGCTAAAACCAACAGTCAGATGCTTAACTGACTGAGCCACCCAGACACCCCTAAAAGACTTTAAATGCTTGTATGAGATAGTAGAAATGTTAAAAATTCACAGATACCAAAAACTACTCGAAGAAGGAACCAGAGATGTGAACTGATTACTGAAGGCAGCATTTACCCTGAAGGTGTTTGCTCAAGTTGATCTTGAACTTTATGATCTCAAGGTGAACAGGAATTACAGACTAAGGGAGTCTCTCCCAGGATGGTGAATCTAATAGGATTATCTCCTAGCACAAAGTGTGAAGGCAAATGAGAAAAAACCTAGCGGTTCAACATTCATCCATAGCCTAGGAGAAGCAAAGAAAACTGCCTTTCTGGGTACAACAGGAAAATTGGCACTGGGAAGAAAACATTTTCCCTGAAAATCCATACCAACATCAGACATCAGATCAGTTTACCAACCAAATTCACACTTTCCAGTCATTTCTAAACTTCAAGTGCGGAATGTACTTTATAGTAGTCCTGATTTGAAGATTCCGTCAGTAACTTTACAGAGAGAGATGCAAATCCTATATGGAAACCCACCTGCAAGCTAGCCTTCGGAGAAATATTATGGACATTTCTCATGTGTCATGAGCTTACAGTGGAAAACCTAAGCACACAAGCAAATAAGACTCTTGTAAGCAAGACTTTAGAGGCTGGGGTTATCAGAAATAAAATATAAAATGAATATGTTTAATATGTTTAACGAAATAAAATATGGAAATGAAAGTATGTGCCAGAAGCAAAAGACAGAAAAATAAGCAAGGCTATTTGAAAAAGAACTAAATAGAACTTCTAGAAATAAAACAGTAAATAATGAATGAAACTAAAATCAGCAGAGATTAGACACAACTGAAGAGGGAACCAGAAAACTGAAAGATAGGTTAAAAGAAAAATTTCGAATTACAGCACAGAAAGGCAAGAAGATGGAAAATATAAAGGACCAGGTGAGAAACATGGAGGATAGTTTAAGAAGGAATAACAAAAATATACTCGGAGTGTGGCAGGGAGAGAATATAAGGAATAAAGAAAATACTAACCCTCAGAATCAGGAAGCCCTAAGATCCAAGACAGAGGAAATAAACACAAAGAAATCCACACTTAAAAAGATCATAATGAAACTGCAAAACATCAAAAACAAAGAGATTAAAATTCTCCAAGAAAGGAAATTCTAGCCCACATTGTTTCAAGAGGAAAGTCTACCATGAACATGTTAAAAGAAGTGTCTCCTAAGACATTTTTTGAAAGTATGATAACCTTGTTACCAAAATCTTTACAAAAGATGATTATTAGAAGGAAATAATTATTGGCTAATCTCTCATATGCAAACTGAAGCAAAAATTCTAAACAAATATTAACAATCTTAATCTGGCAATGCATAAAAAAGATAATACCTTATGATAAGAATTTTTTTCCAAGGTGAACAATGTTTGTTTAACTACTGTTACCATCTGTTAATGTTAACATCTATTAGTGCATTTCACCACATTAATGATTTAAAAAGTTACATGATCATTTTATTTTTTTTAATGTTTCTTTATGTATCTTTGAGAGAGAGACAGAGAGTGCAGAATCTCAAACAGCCTCCACGCTGTTAGAGCAGAGCCTGATGCAGGACTTGAACTCGGGAACTGTGAGATCAGGACCTGAGCCAAAACCAAGAGTCACTTAACTGACTGAGCCGCCCAGGCACCCCATGATCCGTTTAATAGAGGCAAAACTACATATACACTATCTAGAAATCTAAGCAAAATATGAAATGTTCTTTAAGAAGAAAAGGGCAGACAAGATCTTAATGATTTGACTATGAATAATAAATCCCAAATTTGTCCAAGTATTGCCTATTTAATTCTTATACTTTTCTCATACTTAAAAAGGAGACGTGAGCATCCTAGATGAAAAACTATCAGATACCCTGGAACTATTAAGACTGAGATAATACGCTCTGTATCCTCCAGTTAGACCCAGTCTCAGGTACTTTTAGTGACCTCTAGGGATCTTATGCTTTCTTTTGTTTATAGAAGAGAATTGGGAATTTAAGGAAATAGAAATATGCTTTTTCCAGGATTAAAACCACTATCTTTGGGGCTCCTGGGTGGCTCAGTTGGCTAAGCATCTGACTTCGGCTCAAGGCTTGTGTTTGAGCCCCGCGTCAGGCCCTGTGCTGACAGCTCAGAGCCTGGAGCCTGCTTCATGGTCTATGTCTCCCTCTCTCTCTGCCCCTCCCCCATTCATTCTCTCTCTCTCTCTCTCTCTCTCTCTCTCTCTGTCTCTCAAAAATAAATAGACGTTAAAAAAATTTTTTAAACCACTATCTTTCCCTCATATTTATCTTGAAAATAGTTATAAAGTTTTATCTAAAAGTCACTTATTTTAATATCAACAAAATTGGTCAAAATGTGTTTTACTCTTTTTTCCCCCATTATGAGAATTGTATGATTCTAGAGAATCATACATTTCATCAGCAATGTCTATCACAATGACAACTGTACCAGAAAGCAGTTTGTGGTGCTATTAAGGAAAGTACTTGATTTAAATAAGCATTTATATTCTATGTTGGGAAATTCATGAAGTAGACCAACCGAGGAAGGAGAGTACCTATGAGTAGGTAATTAGTTGTTTCAGGATTAAGGAAGGCATCCACAGTTTCACCTCAGTCATTTTTTTGTACACAAATGGGGAGTTTAGAGTAGAATCAGGTATTCAATTTACCAAAAAAAAAAAAAAAAAAAGGAAAGTAATGCAAGTCAGACTACAACTGGAAATTGGTCTCTCAAAAAGTAAAAGCAAGCACATGCGCGCGCGTGCGCACACACGAGAAAAAAATACATATATATGACATGCAAATGTTTTTTCTCAAATCTCTAATTTACATGCAATGCTTGAAAACAGAGAAGATGCTGCTAAGTGGAAGACATTATCATTAGTTTTCATATGTATGTTTTGGGTAACTATGGCCCATTAAGTAAGCCAAAAGCAGAATTTGCCTGAGAAAAGACTAGGAATGGTAAATGGTGACATTCTCTTCTAAAAAAGAAACTGATGAGCCACATTTCTTGAAGAACTGATTTTTCTTTAATTTATGAAGAATCCTGTCCTGGATATCCAATTAGAGTATCAACTACAGGATCTTTCAGATTCATCAGTTGGAGTAAAATCCCGGTTGCCTCAAGTTTCTGAATTTTTATGAACTACTTCTTAAACTGCAATAGCAGTGGTAACTAGTAAAAGACTTACTCCCGTGTTTGTCCATGACCATTTAGCTGAATAAGGAATTAAGAACATGGAGTTGGGTGAGGTCATCAGGAAAGGGTGAAGGACAGTGAAAAGGGAGTATTGATGATTTATAGGAGCTGATGGGGCTGAAGGATTAGAATGGGGACCCTAGGGGAATGGGTATGAATATAGGAGGTGGTGGTTGTGGAATGGGATGCTGGAGTTAAAGGCTTTCTCACAGGTGTTGGAAATGGCAAGGTTTGGGTATGATGACCATGGGAATCAATAATTGAGGTAAGTGGGGAACAAGATAATTGGAAGAGATGAAGTAAAAAAAAAAAAAAAACTGAGAGGCCAAGGTTTTGGAAGAATATCCTACATGGGTATAAAACTCATCATGAGTTACAACAGGAGTAGTTTGATCAATAATAGCCAAAGTATGGGAAAAGCCCAAATGCCCATTGACTGATGAATGGATAAAGAAGATGTGGTGTGTGTATTATTATACATATGTATTATTATACATATATATTCAATTAAATATATGGAATAATCCTTGGTGATCAAAAAAAATGAAATCTTACCATTTGTAACAACACGGGTGGAACTAGAATGTATTATGCTAAGCAAAATAAGTCCAACAGAGAAAGACAAATATTATATGATTTTACTCATATGTTGAATTTAAGATACAAAACAGATGAACATAAGGGAAGGGAAGCAAAAATAAAATAAAAACAGAGAGGAAGACAAACCATAAGAGACTCTTAAATACAGAGAATAAACTGAGGGTTGCTGCTGGGGTGTTGGGTGAGGGGAAGGGCTAAAGAGGTGAGGGACATTAAGGAGGACAATGGTTAGGATGAGCACTGGGTGTTATATGTACGTGATGAATCACTAAATTCTATTCCTGAAAAAAAATTTTTTTGATTAAAAGAAAATAAGAGTAGTTTGGAAGAGAGTGAGCCAGAACCTAAAATCTTCATGAATAAGAGAGACTGCCCTGGGAGTTGGAGATAACTACTACAAGGTGGTATAGTATGAAAGCGTAAAATTCAAATACATTTACTTTTAAGGGAAAATAAGAAGAAGAATCTAGAAGGAGCAAAAAAAGACTTGTACCTCACTTTTAGATCCAGTGAGAAGAGAGCTATAGGAGAAAAATGGCTACCACCTGGGAGAGCAACAGGGAAAGAGCCTCCTTGGGGGTAACAAGCTTCAGATAGGCAAGTGACAAGAACATTCATAAAGGAGGTCAAGGGTATGGGGATTTTGTCAGTGACAGACTGTGTTTTTCAGAAGGAAAAGAAGAAGCCTTCCCACAGCCTGATGGGAGTTATGCATAGAAGATGAGGGAAGAATTGGGCCTCATATGGTGGGAAGCATGATCAGGGGCAACAGCCATGGTGACATCAGTCCTGAAGCTTCTAGGCAAGAAGTAGTGAGAATACCAGGAGTATTGTGGGGCAACTCAGAGGGTGGCCTTGCAATCAGAGTGTGTACAATTAGGCACTCCCTCTTGAGCCCTGATATTGAAGGCAATGTGATGCTAGAAGTCTCTGGATCTGTACTACACCCAGTTGAACTGTTGTCTTAATTGTGTGCGCCTTGACTTTCCAGTGAGGCCTCTTATCGTGTTTTTTTACACTGCACTTTCTTTCTCTACTTAACCATTATATTTGCTATGGGTTAAATTGTGCCTCCCTTCCCCCAAAATTCATATATCGAAGTTATAATTCACAATGCCTCAGAATGTGGCCTTTGGGGGGATACAGGGTTTTTACGAGGTAATCAAGCTAAAGTGAGGTCCTTAGAGTGGGGCCCAAATCCAATATAACTGGTGTCCTTATAAAAAAGGGAAATTTGAACACAGAGACACACACATAGGGAGAATGCCATGTGAACAGGAAAAAGGCCATCTACAAGCCAAGGAGAAAGGCCTTGAGCAGACCCTTCCTTCACAGTCCTCACAAGGAACCAACTCCACCAACACCCATTAAAGAGAAAAGTATATTCAGTGACACTTGGTAAAGGTGATAAGGCAGACTTGATTCAGGACCTTCACAATCGGCATGGAGACCGGTACAGTGGGATCTTCCAGTGGAGAGAGTTGGGGCTCAACTGTAAACACAGTATGCGCAAGTGGGAATTTACAGCCAAGTTGCAGGGTGGGGGTCAGTGGGTAGAAAATTACTAAGAGGAAATAGTAGGCATAGGGGTTCCTGGCTAAACCAACCTAACAAGTGTTTTGCTGAATACAGGCCAGAGTGGTTAAACATCACCTAGGGATGGTGGGAAATGAGGAACCTCATCAGATACCAAGGCTAGAGATGAAGTGGCTTAGTCGAGTTCTTGCTGAAACCACATCTTACAAGTGCACAGATGGGCTAGGAGAAGTTTTAGAAGCCTGGCTAAAGTTTGGTCAAGCAAAAATTCTTCATCGCACCTTGATCTTGGACTCCTGGCCACCAGAACTGTGAGACACCACATTTCTGGTGTTCAAGCCATTCATCTGTGGTCCTTTGTTACAGCAGCCCTAGTAAAATTAACATAATCCATCTGTATGATGGCTTCAGAGCAGGAACTGAATTTCATCTGTAACTCCAAGGGCTAGCAGCCCAGCTCATGCCTTATTCAGATTTAACTATCATTAAGATCTTGTGTGGGTGTATTTTCTTTTTATTTGAGTGTTATTTTTTTATGTTTATTTATTGTGTGTGTGTGTGTGTGTGTGAGAGAGAGAGAGAGAGCAGCAGAGAGAGAGGGAGACAAAGAATCCCAAGCAGGCTCTGCACTGTCAGTGCAGAAACCAGCACAGGGCTTGAACCCACGAACCATGAGATCATGACCTAAGGCGAACGTTTAACTGACTCAGCCACCCAGATGCCCCTGGAGTGTTATTTTTTAACTGCAGTGATTAGACAGGGAAACAGTGGAAATGTCTGAAGACTTGGTCTACAGGATTAAATTATAGGGATCTTGAAAAATTCGTTCCAGGAGTCAGGTTACGGCTGTACTGTATGTCATAGGCAATCTGGACCCGGCACCTTCATCTAACACTCTTTGACTGGCCTCAGCTTTATGCCAACGTCGGAATGTTCTTATCTTGTTGCTATTTCTCTTTCACTTGCCCAACCATTTCAGTGATTAAACCCAATTTACAGAGAAAGGAATCTTTCCTCTGTATCCAATTCACAGGACTTGTATTGACCCTATATATGACTTTGTCTATATCTTCATTACCATGTAAGCTAGAGGTATTTTTTTAATCTTTATTTTACTTTGGAGAGAGAGACAGAGACAGAGTGTGGTGAGGGAGGGGCAGAGAGAGAGGAAGGCACAGAATCCGAAGCAGGCTCCAGGCTCTGAGCTGTCAGCACACAGCCCGACGCGGGGCTCGAACTCACAAACCATGAGATCATGACCTGAGCCAAAATCAGACGCTTACCCAACTAAGCCACCCAGGTGCCCCAAAGTGTTTTTTTTTAATCTACTCTATTGAGAAGACATAGGAACCTGGGTCAAGTAGACCTTTGAAATATTACTAATTATATTCCGATAATTTATTGAAAGGAGGGAGAATCATTCGGGGGACTTTTGCAACCTGCATGAATAGAATTGATGACGGGGGAAAAACCATATTATAAGTAGCCTTGAAAGTGGAATATATTTGAATGGGATTAAAGATATTTATCAGCAGTGAGGGTGACAGTTCACAGTATGATTTGCTTGGCTGTTCAGCTATCTGAATATGATGAGATCTCTCTAACTCTACTTCACTGCTAATCTCAGAATTCATAGTTTAAATGCCCACAAGCAGTAAGATTATCATTAAAAACCTATTTCAGCAAAAAACAAGAAACAAGAATGTCAGCAGAAATGCAAAGCTCTAAATTAAATTTTAGAAATCATGATGCAGGATTTGGAACTATCAGAAGTATACTTTCAGATTCATTCTCATCCTCTCTCTCTCTCTCTCTCTCTCTCTCTCTCTCGGAGGAGAAACCTAGAGTTTAGCAAACGTTTTTGAAGGTCTTATATATCATATCAGTGGCTTCTTCTTGTATGTAATATATGTATATTACATATAACAAACCCATTTATCAAAGTGAACACAGCACAGGAAGTGAGCGAGCTAGTTGTTCCGGTTGCTTATTGCTGTATAACACATGATCCCAAAACTAACTGGCTAAAACAATATTATCTCTTCTGGTTCTGGGTTGATTGGGTTCCGCAAAGGGTCTCCCTTGGGGGTCTCTAACGCAGTTGCGGTCAATGGCTAGAATTGGAGTCACCTCAAAGGACTCATATGCCTGGCAATCGATAGGGGCTGTCTTAGCTGGGGCTTTCGGCCAGAGCGCCTGCAGGTGGCCTCTGCTTCCTCATAGCATAGCAGCTGGGTTCCCAGCACAAGTATCTCAAGGGAGACCATTTTGAAGCTCTTTCTTCTTTTATGCCCTCGCCTCAGAAATCACATCACTTCCTTTCTAGTCCCATTCCTGCTCAAATTCAAAGGGAACATTAACTCCACTTCTTGGTGGGAGGCATGTAGATATCAGATTATAAGAAGAGGATATAGGGTGGAGGATCTTGATGTGACCATCTTGGGAAATACGACCTGCCACATCCTCTCTCTGGCCACGGTAATTCGCATCGCTCCCACGCGCACACATCCTCAGCCCCTCCCATCAAGAACCTTGAGGCACGTCCTTGAAATCAAAGCGTTGATCATGACATCACAGTCAATATACGAGCTTTAAGTGTTTTTAATTTCCAAGTATTAAAATGGTTTGAGCCCTAGTCTGAAAGAACGAGTTATGAGAGAGAAAATCCCTGTTATTGCCACTTGCTCTGTGAGTTCTCAGACACCCACACATATCTAGAGACCCACTGGGCTCATGGGCATCAGACTGAGGGAAACTTGAACTCTTTAGTGCGATCCTTACTGAAGTACTGGCAGCACAATTGAAATAACTTCTCTTGCTTCCAAGCAAACAAAGCTCGGTATTTAGAAAAGTTTTCATTTATTCAAAGCCCCTCTGGTGGCCCATGTGCTGCTGAAACCTCCTTAGAATCTTACGCTTGTGGCCTGAACCTGACGAAATTGTCTAGGTTGGGCAGACTAGGGAATGTTCTGAGTTGTCTGTATTAATCCTCCCATAGATAAAGACTACAACCATCATTCTCTTTACAGCTGAGCTGGCTCTTTCAGATCCAGGATCATTCTCTTTTTACCAACACCTTTTAAAGGAGAGCACTCCCTTGAGATAATTTCCAGTACTAATACTATCTTTATTAAATTATGGGGCGCCTGGGTGGCTCAGTCGGTTGAGCGTCCGACTTCGGCTCAGGTCATGATCTCACAGTTTGTGAGCTCGAGCCCCGCGTCGGGCTCTGTGCTGACAGCTCAGAGCCTGGAGCTGCTTCAGATTCTGTGTCTCCCTCTCTCTCTGCCCCTCCCCTGCTCGTGCTTGGTCTCTCTCTCTCTCTCTTTCTCAAAAATAAACAAACATTAAAAAAAATAATAAAAAAAAATAAATTCCACCAACATTGGACATGGAGTCAAAAGATTCCTCTTTTAGCCAAAACATGCTATTAAGTAGCCTGTAATTTTTGGCACGTCATTAAATCCCCTTTAAATTTCTTCATAATTAATAAAATTAATGAATAATCTTCCACCCAATGATAATAGCGTCCTCCTCATAGATTTTGTTTGTTTGTTTAAAATGTACAATCTGGTTCTTGCAAAATGCTTTTCCCAGCTCCTGGAACATAGTAAGCACTCAATAAATGTTCATTTCATCACGACGCGGTAGTGATGGTGGTAGAGTATGGAGGAATGCTTTGTAAACTGAAGTCATGTCAACATAAGGTATTTCCATGCGTAAAAGACAATCCACAGCATCCTGTTGAAACCTGCATTTTCTCTGCTCACCGACCAGCATGCCAAACACTACCTTTTGCTGTTTCTGGAGACTCTGGGGGCTTCCTTGAGCCACCCCATCCCCACTTTCTTCACCACTTAAAGCCCAGTTCGAAGACCATCTCAGCTTTAAATCAGTCCAACCCCATGAGGCTGAGTGTGCACCCCCAGCCCATGTTCCCTTCACGCGTCATCCACACCATGATTCTAGTGCTTCTGTCTTACTCGTGTTTGTGTCCCTAGTACCTTGAATGGTACCTGGCACGTGATGGGTGCCGATGTGCATCCAATGTTCAGCAGGGGGAGTATTAATGGGAATCTGAGGAAATAGATATGTGGCATGCATTATGGACAGAACCTTCACCTTGGGCCACATTTCAGGTGTAGCTCTGGCTTTTCCAGACTTGCCGTTTGCCTTTACTTTGTGCTGCTGATGTGTGGTTCTCTCATCTGCGAAATAGCCAATGAAAGCCAAAAATAATCGCAGTGTCCCGCAAAGTCCTCATAAGTCTATAAGGAAAAATACCAGGAACCTCACTTTACAGGTGAGAAAATCGGCATTCAAGAGAGCTTATGCACAGGCATGTGCGTCAGAATCATATCGCTTTATGTGCTACAGCTAGGTTTTCCACTTGAAGAGTCCAAGTTCATAGCTTCTCTACTACGTGGTGCCTTATTAGAACCGAAAAGATCTTGGTTCTCTTTGTGTCTGAATTCCAGAATGTCATGACACGATTCCTCTCCTGTCCCTCCTGTTCTCTGCTTGCCACAGGAAGGACATCCAAAATCTACCCCCATGCTATTATTTAGTGTTACTCAGGCCTAGAATATTAACCCAGGGGAAGTCAAGGTTGTTATTTCGTCTCTTAATTTTCTGCCCAGAATGCGGTGGCTTGGGTTAACAGGGTGCTTAGCAGTGATTTTCTGTAGTTTAAATGGCTATCAAGCAGATGGCAGTGAGGCCGTGAGAGTCTGATAAGACCCAGCACAAAACCACGATCACCATGGTTTTTATTTCTGTTTTTCTCTTGGATTCTTCTCCCAAGGCAATCTGTTAGACACTTGAGCAGCTTTTTTGGTGAACAATTCCAAACAAATTCTAGGTAACCCTGTTATGAAATAAAAACTAGACCAAGTTTTCTCAATGTTGGTGGTACCGACATTTGGGGCTGGATGATCCTTTGTTGCATAAGGGTGCTGTGTGCATCATAGGATGCTTGGGTCGTCCCTGGTATCCACCCACCAGATAAAAGTAGTACCACCACCTTCAGTCATGACAATCCAGACTGTCTCCAGACATTAGCAAATGTGCCCTGGGGGTAAAAATCGCCTCCCCCTCAGCCTCTGTATCGCCATCTGAGAAATGGAACTAGGCTGAATGGTCTAGGTGGGCTAAGCTTCACTCATTACATCACACAGTCCAATTTTGAATCAAAGACACTTTGACCTAATGAAGTTAGAAAGTATGACCTCAGTTGGGGAAGACTGTTCTTCCTCCTGAGTGAGCACCCGGTCCCTCAAGTTCAAGCTCACCCCTCAGCAGTAAGCCACCATTCAAGGCTTTGCCAGGACTGCGATCCATGGTCATCAAAAAGCTGGAGCAGAAAAAGCAATGTTAGGGTTTTGTTACACCAAAGTGTCCCTGAAATTCAAAGTTACATGTTTATCAAGATGTATTCCCCTGTCACTATGACAACTTGTGTTGCCTTGGACTGCAAAGAAAAGACAAGGAATGATTGAGTGGGGTTTTTTTCTGTTCATGTATTGTACCTGAGTTCTGTCTTAGTCTGCTTCCCAAATAAAATAATCAATGCCATTATCTCTTCCTCCCTCATCTAAATCACATCAGGCCTCTACAGTAGATCAATAGTTACAACAAAGAAGGCCGAAGCTTTCATTCCAGGGGGACTCATTACTCTGCAGCCCAGGATCTAGGTATGGATTCCACGTAAGGTTATCTACTCTTCCGTAGGAGTTAACAACAGCTGTCAGTTATTAATACCACGCCACGACCCCACCATAGCCGGCTGCGTGTGCACGGAAAACACGTCCAAACCCACACAAGCCTGCTTCCTTCTTTTCCCCTTCCTCGGACTTCCTCTTCCTGTTCATATTATTTAAAACTGTCTTCTCCGGCAGCATAAAATGTTTGAGACTTCATTGAGATTCTCAGCCAGTACAGGTTGCATATGAGCAGACTCACATCTGCTGCAGTATTACAAAGACTAATTAAAATAAATTCAGGTCCTAAATTAGTCCTTTCAGTAACATTTATTGCATAAACCACTGGGCAGTAAAATATACGATTCAGTTAAGCCGAAGAGAAAAAGTGATTTTTAGATTGTATCTCTTGACCGGCACCAAAAAGGAGGGTAAAGTAAGAGAATGATTATGCACCCACTTATCAATTTTCCAGGAGCAGTTGTTGCCGCCATGGTTCTTCTTGGCCCTGGAGCCATCCTAGTTCATTGCCATTAGGGACTAGTCTGCGTGCAGTGTGGGCTAAAACCACACCATAGGCAAACCCTAAGGCAAACCTTCCTTAGGGGAAATGCTGGTCACTATCATCCCCAGATCCCCTCCTCACCCTCAGGGATTCTGTAATGACCTCAGGTTTAAACCTGAGACCCAAAATGTGGGACCTTTTGTTAGGAAAGTTCCTTAAATCAGGGAAGATCAAAATTATGCTTACTTGTCCCCAATTCTTCAAATCCCTTATATGGTTTTTTTTTTTTAACTGCCTGCCAATGTGATATTTTAGTAATTGAGTCGTACAGCTGGAATTCCAATACTTCTCCACCTCGTTTATGTATCCCTTTGTGTTAAAATGAGTTTCCCATGGACGTTAATGACCTAAACTTTGTTTTTTTCAAAAAAGAGATTCTTTTTTTTTTTTTTTAAGTTCTAAAAAGCCTTTATTCGAAGCCTGCTGTATGCATAGTGCTCGAAGTCTGACCTAAGGCTACTTATTCTTCTTCTGGACCTATTTAAAAGGAAAATATTGCAAAGAACAGAAATGCCATGACATTTTTACACCCATGTACAATTCTCCAGATAATTTGATTTTAATACTGACCAGCCAGCGTTCTTTAACATGCTCTGAAATTCCCTGGTAACTGACTCCAGTGGGCAGATTCATTCAGTCTATCAGAAGAAGGTGGGTCGTGTTGCTGGTTGTCATTGGGCCCTGGACCTCCCAGGACCTCTCTTCTTCTGGCAGCTTGGGACATAGAGCAGTGAGGCTGGAGCCAGGTGCAACTTCCAGATGCATAGAAGACAGAGCCATTGGTACGTCTACTGCCACCATAATGCTTTAGACACGGTATGGAAAGCTCGACATCTCTGAATCTTCAGACCATTTGAGACCTTGAATAGACAGACACCTCTATTTTGGGGCCATCTGGTTCACAATGGGGCTAGTGACAAACTTTGTTAACTAGAAGTCAAGCCATTTTTTGGGGCGCCTGGGTGGCTCGGTCGGTTAAGCGTCCGACTTCGGCTCAGGTCATGATCTCACAGTCCGTGGGTTCAAGCCCCGCGTCGGGCTCTGTGCTGACTGCTCAGAGCCTGGAGCCTGTTTCAGATTCTGTGTCTCCCTCTCTCTGTGACCCTCCCCTGTTCATGCTCTGTCTCTCTCTGTCTCAAAAATAAATAAACGTTAAAAAAAAATTTTAAAAAAAGAAGTCAAGCCATTTTCAACAAGAAAATATTGCAAGGGGCTCCTGGGTGGCTCAGTCTGTTAAGTTTCCAACTTCAACTCAGGTCATGATCTTGCTGTTCGTAGGTTCAAGCCCCACGTCAGGCTCTGTGCTGACAGCTCAGAGACTGGAGCCTGATTCAGATTCTGTGTCTCCCTCTCTCTCTGCCTCTCCCTGCTCTTCTGTCTCTCTCTCTCTCTCTCTCTCTCTCTCTCTCTCTCTCTCTCAAAAATAAATAAACATTAAAAAATTAAAAGAAAACATTTCAAGTTGTGGGACTTCCTCTTAACTTGCCTCACAAAAACTATATTTAATGTGGTGTCTGGGTGGCTCAGTTGGCTAAGCATCTAACTTTGGATCAGGTCATGATCTCACAGTTCATGAGTTCAGGTCCCACATCGGATTCTCTGCTGTCAGCACACAGCTAGTAGCTTCAGATCCTCTTTCCCCTTCTCTCTCTGCCTCTCTCTCTCTCAAAAAGAAATTAATATTTTAAAAAATTATATTGAAAAGAAAGACACCTTTCCCCTTTCAGTATTGAGCCCATGTGTATTAGATTTTATATGTGATAATATTCTTATTGAAAATAACTGACACTGTATTTATTTATTTTGTTTACCACGTGTCCTAAATTATTCAACAGCAGTTTTATGTGTTTTTCTTATGGTTGTTTCCTGTTCTGTTGATATATATACGATACTCGTTTAGAGTTTGAAGATACAACTTTGTGCTACAATGGTGTGTGTGTGTGTGTGTGTGTGTGTGTGTGTGTGTGTGTGTGTGATTCAACCACAGCATCCTTCCCATCCCCTTAGGTATAAAGTAAGTAACAATAATAAACTTCCCAACTGTTTTCTGGGATGCCTAAGTAACATCTTTGGCTTCTCTCCACCAGCTGCCCAGCTCCTGTGTTCAAGCCATGAGGCACCCTCACCTTTATTTCTTTGCACATATCAAGTATTTCCATGAAACATTATCCTGTGGGTTTCTCGGAGGCCTTTTCTAATTAATCACCTGGCACCTGTCCTGATATTAAAAGATGGTACCTGCCTTGCTGTGGTGAGAAAATAGATTAATGACTGAAGGCTTGCTTTTCTGGTTACTCATTTGAGTCCTGCGTTAGCATTTTTTTTCAAGAATGATTTATATCCATTTCTAATTTCTCCCGTAGTTTTCTACTTGGGATTTATTCTTCTTAAGTTACCATTAGAGAGGAAAGTGTGTGTGTGTGTGTGTGTGTGTGTGTGTGTGTGTGTGTAAATACTATGAATACATACATATTAAACAGATTGCATTCAGGAATGTTTTGGAATAAAGTATAAGTTCTTTGTCACGCTGTTCTCTTTCCCTTTAGCATAACGAGCAATAGGGGAACTGTTGGGTCCCTATCGTGGCCTTTTTTTTTTAGAAGTTCTTAATTAGAGTTCATTTTAAAAACTTAAATGCTATCAAGATTACTTACGTAGGGGCGCATGGGTGGCTCAGTCAGCTGAGCATCCAACTTAGGCTCAGGTCATGATCTCGTGGTTCGTGAGTTCGAGTCCCGCGTCGGGCTCTGTGCTGACAGCTCAGAGCCTGGAACCTGCTTCGGATTCTGCGTCTCCCTCTCTCTGCCCCTCCTCTGCTCACGCTCTGTCTCTCCCTGTCTCTCAAAATAAATAAATAAATAAATAAATAAATAAATAAACAAACAAACAAAAAAATTAAAAAAAAAAAAGATACTTACATAGAAAGTGCCCAACAAGCTGAAAGACTGAGAAAGAAAATAGGATTTCCTAAAAACAACTGTATTTAACTGGCCAAAAAAGATGCCCCCTCCCACGTTTTCTTTCCAGGAGGTCAAAGATTCTCTCTCTTTCTCGCCCTCCCCTTCTCCTTCTCTCCGTCTCTCTCTCTTTGTTACAGAATTCCAGTTTGAACTATTGATTGAGCTCTGCCTGGACATTAGCACCAGACCAGTCCTAATTAGAGGCTGTTTAATAAATTGGGACTGTGCCGCCGGCAGCTTTTTGACCTTTGTTCCCTGATTGTCTCCCATTAATCCCCTTGCCCTCTGGTGTTGGAAACCTCTAAACTTTGGGAATTCACTGGTTCTGGTTCAATTTGTGGACCTTCTGAGCTTGCTGGAGCCCTTTAGGAGGTTTCCTTGTGCTAATAACCATCTGTCACTGCCTGTGTTTTACTGCTGCAGCTCTTACTGCCGGAGACCAAGGCAGGGCCCTAAGCAAACTGCTTGTATCTTTAAATCAAAGAGTGATCGTTAAGTAACATACCCCCAACATCTTCGCAATATAAAACTCCGAAGTTACATTAGGTGTAGCGCTTTAACCTTTGCCATGTTGAAGAGGTAATGATATCAGAACTTGGCTTCTATCCCTCAAGGGCCCATAAACACGTTCCACGAATACCAAGTCATAGATCACGGGCTTACAGTGTGTACTCGTGGCTTCTTACCTCTATTACTTTAAAACTAAGGCAACTGGTAAATTAGACTACATCATGGACGATCTGCTTCCACACCTCACCTCCTCACGTTCCTCCTACAGTGCTTGGCATTCTAAGGCAAGGGGACTGTCCACACACTCTCTGCCACTGCTCAGAATGCGTGCTTTCCGCGATGGCCTGAGAATTGGTGATCTTTTTCCTGAGGTGTCATGAGGCACTGGGTACCAAAGTCAACTTCTTCCCCATGTCTTTTGAAAAGCCAAAGCAAAAGACGAATCGTACAAAAGAAAATCCCATTGCATACGATGTTTTTAGGAAAATTTAAATAATTCAAGCCTTTTTAATTGGAGAGGTTGGGGCAGAGGGCTTTGGGAGCACATTAACTACTGAAAGGTCACATGTTCAATACCACTCTACATCAAAATAGCCTCAGGGCCAACATCTCATGGAATTTTAGAGACCTGAGCAAAAACCCTATTATCATAAACATCCCCACATGCTGTTCACCTCCCTTTTTTCCTTCCTTCTCTGCCTCTTTCCTTCTTTCCCTCCCTTCCCCCTTTCTCCGCATGTCCCTATCCGTAAAATTTTCTCGCTGTGGATACCATGCAATTTCTGTCCACTTTTCAAAGATAAATTTCTGGAAAGACGATTCTGTACTTGCCACTTCCATTCCTCACCTCCTGTTCACTCTGTGAATCCACAGGGATCTGGTTTCTGTCTCCAACAGCCCGGTAAACCTTCTTTTACTAAAATCACAAATGATATTGCTCCCGATCAAGAAAGCCAGTGGACAGTTCTTATTTCTTTTCTAATCTGTCTTCTCTGCCTTGTCTGGATTTATAGATATATATACACACATATATACACATACATATATATGTATATGTGTGTATATATATGTGTGTATATATGTATAAATATGTGTATATATATATATAATGATTATATATATATACATATATATTAAAGATAGATGATTTTATACACACACACACACACACACACGCACGCACACAGACAGAGAGAGATAAAGAAGAGATTTGCTTTAAGAATCGGTTTATGCACTAATGGAGACCAGAAAGTCCCATGACCTACCATCTGCAGCTAGAGAACCAAGAAAGCTGGTGGTGTAATTCAGTTCAAGTCTAAAGGCCTGAGAACCCAGGGGGCTGCTGATGTGAGTCCTACAGTCCAAAGGCCTGAGAACCAGAAGCTCTGATGTCCAAGGGCAGGAAAAGACGGGCACTCCAGCTCAAGAACAGAAAGAGAATTTGCCCTTCTTCCACCTTTTTATTTTATTCAGGCCCCCAGGGGATTAGATAATGCCCACCCACATTGGTGAGGTCACGTATTTTTTCCTCCAGCTACTGAATCAAATGGTAGTCTCTTCCAGAAACACCCTCACACCCAGAAATTATGTTTTACTAGCTATCTGGGCATCCCTTAGCCCAGTCAAGTTGACAGATAAAATTAACCACTGCCCCTGGATAAGATTTCACCTGCATCCAAAGAATAATTCAAAGAACTTGCTGGAAGGCAGTGGTGTGAAAAAATGTCCAGTCCATCTGTATCAAGTCTCTTTCAATAGCTGAGTTATATATACTTATAAATCATTATAGACATGGAGTACTGTCATATCAATACATTAAATACAAGGTTTAAGTCTTTTCCTGTTCTAGATAAAGGGATATCAATAGAGGCATCCCAGTGGGTCACCCAGCACCTCCCCAATTCAGAGAACACTGTAAAGGCAGGACCCTCCACTGGGGCTGCAGTGCTCCTGGAGTGAGCAGTGAGCAGCGAGCAGTGGAGAGAGACAGGAGACGCAGCATCCAGGTGGCGGCCATGATGGTTGATATTCCTGTAGTAGAAAATAGGGGAGGGAATGGCAAAGGGACAAGAACAGAGCCTCTTGAGATTCATCCCACAAGAGAGGAGGGGCGCAAGGGAGGTAAGAACATTCTGAGAGCAATCCTTTAGAAAAAACTGAGCAGGGAAGAGAATGGCAGGGGGCACGTAAGGGGAGAAGGGGGATCGAGCCATCGTGTTACAGGCCAGAGAGATGGTCAGGCATAAGGAAGATGGAGTGTTTGGGTACCTAGGAGGCTTAATGAAAATGGTTTACTTATAGATCAGGCGATGATGCTGTAAAGCTGCAAAGAACAACAGATAAACTAAGACAATTGACAGACTGTGGAACAGGTGTATGAATCCCGGGTATAGTCATACATTCTAAAAAGAACTGCTAACAAAAATCAGCCATCTCCGTAAAGCAAGGTTGGGTGAGAATTTAAGGTTACTCTAGTCCTGGATTGGCAGATGACGGGCGGCATAATTGTCCGGAGCTTCTCCTGCTCAGTTTCTGGGATGCAGAGATGCTGGGTGGGAATGCTTCGTGACACAGCAAGATGTTAAGTTTGAAGGCACTTGGCTTTCTAAAAAGTATCTGTTCGTAATAATGTTCTTCTGATTCAAAAACAATTTAGATTGGGACCTAATGCTCTTAGCATCTCCAAATACATACTGAATGCAAAGAAAAGCACCCTGCAGTGGCAAATTTCTGGTCTCTGACTTTCATTGTTGACATTCAAGGCTCCCAACTCAGCTTTTAGGAGAGTGTCCTTCTAACTTGAGGCAAGGGATGCCATCACACCATTCCCCGTCCCGTGGTGGTAGATATGAGTTGGGTCTCAGGAAGATTAGGAGGAAGAAGCTCTCCTTGCTGGAGATGCACAGCATGGTATATTAGAACACTAGGTTCTCCCCAAGGCTGTCACAGAGCTATGGACTTAGGAAAAGTCATATAATGGTTCAAGCTTGGGGTCCCAATTAATAATTGTGACGTGCGTTACTATTTGATGATTCGGGATAGGTCCTTGGAAAACCCTGTCCACAATACTCTGATTATGCTGTTTGGAATAATTGATGGGAACTTATTTAGATAGGAAATATAGGAGTGACTAAAAAATCCCTGGAAGATATACTGTGCAGTCAGCCAGGGTTGATTTAAATATGGATGCTAATATAATAATGAGAAAATAGTAAATTTCCTCTATAAAATCAAGTAAAGAAATTAAATTGCTTTGTGCTCTTTTTTTTAATGTTTATTTGTTTTTGAGAGAGAGAGAGAGAGAGAGAGAGAGAGAGCACGTGCATGTGCAAGCGAGTGGGGGAGGGGCAGAGAGAAAGGGAGACACAGAATCCGAAGCAGGCTCCGGCTCCCGACTGACCTACCTACATGCCCCCAAATTGCTATGTGCTCTTAAGAAAATATGTTGCATCAGGTGCCTGGGTGGCTCTCAGTCAGTCAAGCGTCTGACTTTGGCTCAGGTCATGATCTCATGGTTCGTGAGTTTGAGCCCTGCTTTGGGTGAGACCTGGTTCGTTCTCTCTCTCTCTCTCTCTCTCTCTCTCTCTCTCCCTCCCTCTCTCTCTCTCTCTCTGTCCGTCACTCACATATACATATACATATGTATATATATGAAAGGAAGGAAAGAAAGGAAGGAAGGAACGAAAGAAAGAAGGAAAGGAAGAAATATCGTATCTCGGGTGCCTGGGTGGCTCAGTCGGTTAAGGGTCCATCTCTTGATACTGGCTCAGTTCCTGATCTCACAGTTTGTGAGATTGAGCCCCACGTTGGACTCTGTGCTGACAGCACAGAGTCTGCATGGGATTCTCTCTCCCTCTCTCTGCTGTGCCTGTGCTCTCCCTTTCTCAAAATAAATAAATAAACTTAAAAAAAAAGAAAGAGAATATGTTGCACCTGCATGATGTGGTTGTAGTGGCTCCTGCCTCATCCTCAATAGTTACCTGATACCTCCTTAGTTTTATAGAATATTGCAAAATGCATAAGTGGCTTTCGTTCAGGCTCTCCTCCGATTCTCAGGGTGACACTGTCTGCTTGGGAATATTGGTTTCATTAGCCCTATTTTACAGATGAAATTCAGAGAGTCTAACTTGGCCAAAGTCATGCAGCTAAAAATGACAGGTGGGAATTTTGAACTCAGGTCTCTTTGACTCCAGAGTCCAAGATCTTTGCACTATCTCATGCTTCCTTGGAAATTCAATGGACCTGCTTGCAAAAACTGTTCTTCTAACGGGGTTACGGGAGGAGCTGTGGGTAAATAGGCAGACGGTATTAGGGAGGGATGTCCGGAAGTACCTGTTTGAAGTCCCAGAAGGTTGGCAGTGTTCCATCCAAAGGTGTGGTAGCTGCTTGCAGAGGGAACTCCTCCATGGGGACTGAGCTGTAAAAGAAGGATCTAGATGTGTAGACACAGGATTGCTATGCCCCGTGGCTTCCATTTGCTCCTCCAGATCTGTGTTCCGCCCTTCCTCACCGTGCTCTGTGCTCCTGGAGGCCAGCCTGTGTGGACAGGATCAAAGGAAATCCTTACCCCCCAGCGTGCTGTTGACTTTTGCCAATGGGAATCACCGGTAGGAGATCAGAGAGTGGAAGGAAGAAGGGGGAGAGTCATCGCCCCCCAGAATCCCTCCCTGGGAGGCTGCCCTGAGCTGGCTGCCTCTCTCAACCCCCCATAGGGGGGCCTTCCCCACTGACTCCTACGACCACTCTGTTTTTAGCCCCTCTGACCTAGCCCCAAGTGCTTCTCTATCTCTTACATTTTCTGTACACCTTCCCTATACCTGTGTAAATGGCGCCTGTGTGCCTTCTGTTTCCTGATGGGCCCTTGACTGGGCTGGAACTGATGTCTGGATTTAGGCAAATGAATAGTACAGGGACCCTGCTACTGGAACTGAAATTAAAAATGAGGACGAAGAACCAGGAAGAGGGAGCCAAGCATGCGCTAGTGGGACTAGAGATGGGAATGGAATAGACTGGGAAGGAAACTGACCCAACGCTGATAGACCAAGACTCTGCTGCGTGGGCTTTCTGCTCTTCCAGGGGCCAAGATCCTTCAGAGACGCTGTGTGTCGGAGGTGTACCAAGGCCGCAGATACTCAAGAGGTGGCAGAACCTATAGAGAGCTGGAGCCACGGAGCAAGCAGACGTCTAGAGCGGCTGGATGTCTGAGCCCTTACTTCTTTCGGCACAGACTGGCTGTTCACTGACTCCGGGCACATAGGCTGTGATCCCATGTGCTGAGTCCTGGTGAATGTGGGCAGAAGGGATGTCCTAGCCCCTGAAACCTCCCTCACTCTCCTCCACCGTTTGCCAGCTGTAGTTAAGACTGGTGTGTGCCACAACGATATCCATCATTCGCTCATTCATTTCTTCACTCATTCATGTATTCCATTCATTTCCGGAGACCAGACCTGGGAGTCTGGCCTCTCCAGGAGCTCACTCACATGGCCCTTTTATTAAGCTGCTTTAGGATGGGGGACTTGGTGGGCCATTGCCACACCCTGTGAAGACGCCAGGGAATTAGACAACGTTCTCTCTCTCTCTCTCTCTCTTTTTTTTTAAGTTTATTTCTTTACTTTGAGAAAGAGAGACAGAGAAAGAGCGTGTGAGCAAGGGAGGGGCGGAGAGAGAGGGAGAGAGAAAACCCCAAGGAGGCTCCCCTCTGTCAGCGCAGAGCCCGAGGCGGGGCTCAAACTCACGAAGGGTGAGATCAAGACCTGAGCAGAAACCAAGAGTCGGACGCTTAACCAACTGAGCCACCCGGGCGCCCCTCGACAACTTTCTCATGGTGCCTCAGTTGTACCTCCTGCAATGACTGCAGCAAAGCACTGTCATTGGACCCCATTCTCTGTCCTATTTCCTTCAAAAATGATGATCGTCTTTCTTGAGTATCCACTCTGCTGCGGGTGTTGCTGAAACCTTATGGTGTGACGAGTATGAGAAGATAAGCTGATAACTAAGCTAAGGCCGCAACTGATTTAAGTCTCATTCGACGGTTTTGCAGCCTGAACCTTCTTATTAATATACAGGGAGTGGTTGCTTATAATAGACACATCACCGAGCCCAGAGGCATCTTGGCAATACATGCTGAGGAATAGTAGAAATATGAGAAGCTGGCAAGGAATTCTCTGATATTTTTGCATCCGTATGCATATATGTGTTTTTCCCCTGTTTTCATCCTTAAAAAATCCTTAAAAGCAGACGCAGGCATGCTCTGGGTACGTACATAGATATTTCCCAGAATCTGCTTCTCTGACATCCTTTTATCTCCATTTTATCTCTCAGCATGAACCAGTTACCCGACAACTCCTATGATTATTTTGAAATCTCTTTAAATACAGTTTTGGATGCCCCAAGATAACTTATAAAGCAGAAGGGGAAAAAAAAAAAGATTATACCTCCAGGGTATCAATATTCATAGATGCTAATTACAACACGTAATTTTTTTCGAATTAAATCCTTTTTTGGATTGGGGTTGCACAGAGCAGATCATTTTGCTGGTAGCCTTCTCAAGGCCAGGAGGGGGTTGAGATGCTTTTGCCCCTGCCGGAGAACCCATCCCTGGGGATGGAGTCCTAATCTGGGTGAACCCTGTAAAATGCTGCTTTCCAGGGGGAGCCGATTCCAGCCGGCCCCCTTTCCTAGGAGGGAGCTGGCTGGGCACGGAGTGGTGAGGGAAGGGACAGGCAGAGGCAGAGGCTGCAGCGTCCTGATTCCCTTGTACTAGAAATTTCTTTACGGATACTTTTGCCCATCACATGCATTGTTGGATCGAGTGTCACATGTCCCTTCACAGATGCTATTTCAGATTAAGCCACAGGCAGCAGGGAGTGGACGTGGCACGCATTTTCCTCTTCACTTCGTAGCATCTCATCTCCCCTCCGTCATTTGCAGAGCAGCATTACTTGCATAACAATTGAGCCGATCTGATATTTTAGGTTATGATGTCAAGATATATTAGACTGCAGCCTATTGCCTTAAACAAGAGCCAAAGAAAGGATGATTAGGGCCAAGTTGGGATAGAAAAGGACCTAAGGGAATGTCGTCTGTTATGAGAATCTTAAAAGCTTCTAATGACCTGTTATTCCCAAGGGGCTCTTGCTACTGTGACTAAAAATAAATTATTTTTTGCTGAACAAGGTTTGCATTTAGCGGTATCTTTCTTTATGCTCTAAGACCCACATGAATTGATTCTACTTTTTTCCTGAATGACATACTTGGTCAACAATTCATCATGCAGACATCATCTACGCTTCCATCACTATATTTAGTATTATATATTAAAGGTATTTATGACTTTCTCTGTTCAGATTCTTATCTCTTTGAGAATATTTGACGGGCTATATCGTAGACGTCACACATCATCGTTGCTTTTCTAAATATATTTTATATTCTTAACCCAAAGATGTTGTCCCTGAGCATTTTCCTGGCAAAGAATGCACTGGGGAAAGAATAGAATTAAGGCAAGCACTTAAAAACTAACAGCAGTGATTATCATTAAATCTGTGTTTTTAGGGTAACACGTCCCTTCTACATGAGTTCTGTGACAGCAGGGGCCTTGTCTGTTTATCTGTGGCTGTCTCTTCAGGTACTTAACAGGCGTTCAGTAAATATTTGTTGACTGAGAGTAGGTGAATGGATGGGTGGGTGGATGGATGGATGGATAGATAGAAGCGTGTGGTTTGAGGTAGGAGTCTGTGCTTTTCTGTGAGCCTAGGCTTACATTGGGCTGCTTTGAATTATGAGCTTCACAAATGTTTCTTGAAAGTCAGTGTCCTGCCGTGAATGTGAAATGACCATGCAGAGGGCTAATGAATGCTTAGGAAGATGGCGGTGCTTTCCGTTAGAGCCAGCCAGTTTATCTTTGGCTGAGAAAATGAGTTAAAATGTAAGGGGCCCCTGGCTGGCTCAGTAGGTAGAGCATGTGACTCTTGATCTCAGGGCTATGAGTTCAAGTCCCACTGGGGTATAGAGATTACTTAAAAATAAAATCTTTTTTTAAAATGTGAGGCAGGTGGGGAGACGCCTGGCTGGCTCAGTTGGTGGAGCATGAGACTCTTGATTTCGGGGTTGTGAGTTCAAGCCCCACGTTGGGGGTAGAAATTGTTTAAAAATAAAATCTTTAGGGAGAGAGGGGAAAGTGGGTGATGGGCATTGACGAGGGCACGTGTTGGGATGAGCACTGGGTGTTGTATGGAAACCAATTTGACAATAAATTATATTCATCAAAAAAAGTTAAAAAATAAATTAAAATTAAAATAAAATCTTTAAAATAAAAAAAAAAATAAAAATAAATGACTTAGAATTTGACCTCGCTTTCTTCAGAAATGCTTGCAGTCTTTCAAACGGAAGGGCCATCCTGGAAATCGGAGAATACATAACGATGTAGAAAAGTTCCTGACTCTGTTTCACTGATTGAAGAGTCCCTTTTTTTGGTGGGTGCACCCACAAGGATGGAAATGGACACAAGGCAAAAGTGGCAACCACTTTGGAAAGTCTTTAGGGGTGAGTTTCTGAGAAGATAAATCATTTCCATGCCACCTCAAAAAGAACTTGGTTAGGTCAATCCCAACGAAGGCTACAACGGGCTGGGAAGCAGAAGTAATGTATTATTCTGCTGCTGAGTTTATTAATACTGGGGCAGAAAAGGATGGATTCTTTTTTAGAGTTAGATTTCATTTTAACATTATAGGTGGTGGCTTTTTTTATTTTTTTAATGGAAATAAATGCAGCTACCCCCTAACGGGAGCAGTGTCCCTTCGTATTTCTTACAGCTCTTGTCCCGTGAGGCGACAGATGAGTATGTGATAGTAATACCGATTCCAATGCTGCGATGCCATCTGATCCACTGGGAGAGCTGGTGGATTCAAATCAATGTCAGCTCGTGCCTTCTGGGCAGCAGTCTTTCTGTGCAGGATTTGCTCTATGGATCAGAAAAACAGCTGGCAACTCACAATATGTTATACTAAAGACCTTTTAAATGTTTTGTTGTTTCCAGCTATGATGTAGTGTGAGTCACTTCAAATATATATATATATATATAGATATAGATATATAGATATAGATATAGATATAGATATAGATATAGATATTTTTTTTTATTTGTGCACCTGCTCGATGGAGCAAATCCTGTTAAGCAACTGGTAAAAACGCAATGCCAATTTAAACTTGCGTCTGCAGAATCCTGAGGCTTAAAAGTGGCTAGATATAAGCCTCTGCCTTGATGAACATTTTTTTTTAATATAAAAGTTTTATCCAGGGAAAGCATTTATTGGAAACCCAGTCCTAAATTTCCTGTAAAACATAAGCATATACTAACAACAAATAATCCTTGTGAGATATTCAGAATTCTCGGGAAACAAGAACTTTTACCCAACTATTTTGCTAAATTGCAGGACGGAGTTATTTCTGGAGTATGCTGTTTACATATGTCAGAATTATGGAGTCTCTTCTCTCTTTTGGGTCAAGTTCTTTTTACTCAGAAAAGATGTATAATTTTTGTGAAGGTAAAAAACACATGTCTGTTTCAGCAAAATACTCAGTGCCTTAACCCCAGAAAGTAAACTTATTTCTTTCAGTTGTCTTTGTTTTTTTTTTTTTTTGGGGGGGGGGTTGTTTTGTTTGTTTGTTTTGTTTTTTATCTTTTCTTTTTTCATGTTTTGGGGTTGTTTGGGGTTTTGTTTGTTGGTTTGGGTTTTGTTTTGTTTTGTTTTGCATGACATTTCTTTCTCACTTATTTTTTTTGATATGTTACTTCCTGCTTATGTAATCCAAGTTTATAGTCACAATTAGGGTCACTAGTGCAGAAATACTATGTCTATCTAGATCAAAAGGCAAAGAGGAAGCTAGCAAGATTTTTTGGAAGATCTAGAGTAAGTAAAAGAAAGGATGTGAATTTTCTAAGTGTTTGATAAATTTTAGTCTAGTTAACGGGTATTTAATATCAAATCTGTATCCCAGATCTAATGCAATTACCCAAATTTCCACACCAAACATTCAGAGCCACCAATGCCAATGATGGTCTCAGATGCATCAATTCAATGGCTACTTATAGTTCCCAAATTGTTTTTCCTAGCTCTCAGTGGAGTTATTTGATGAGATAACCAAATGGATGTCAGCTATCCCATGTGTCTCTGGATGAAGAACTCTGTGAAGCAATCTCATAGTCAATATTTGTAGGGTGTGAATGTTGAGACTGGTCTTATCAAGGAATGTCTCAACTACCTTCCACTGCAAACATAATTAGCAATCGGTGCTCATGTGTGAGGAATTTTGGCTGATTGATTGATTGGGCTGTGTTTTAGGACTTGTCAACACAGACAAAACATATCGCTGTGCTCGTCCATCTTGTATAGCTATTTCTATTTGTACTTAATATCCCAGCAATCCCAATGTCCACCATACACCATGGCCTCTGAATAAGTAAGGAAGCTATTCCTTGAGGGAGATGAGATTAAAGGAGGAAAAAGAATGATAGACCAAAAGAGTAATTCCTGAAGTATGTCCGGAAACACTCCTTCTTAGAAAAATTGATAGGATTTGGGATAAAAAGAAACAGAATCACCCAGTGAAATAAGTTTGAGAAACACTGAGATGGTCCACTAGTGTATTTTCCTTATTTTAATACTCATCAGAATTTTTAATATGCTGTGAACATTGCAAATCTCAAAGCAAGATCTATGCAGCGCTCCCCCACATTGTTTAATGGAATGCCTTCCCTGCATCCAACTCCCAAATTTTTCCCCAGAGGATATTAAAAAAAAAAACTTTCTGTGATGCTTGCTTGGTAAATGCAGACTTAAGTACTATGCTGAAATAATGAATAAATGTTATTTGGTTATAAATAAAATTAAATACCAACTAGAACAACTGGACATCCATAGGCAAAAAAAAAAAAAAAAAAAAAAAAAAAAAAAAAAAAGGATCTAGATACAGATCTTACATCCTTTGCAAAAATTAACTGAAAATAGATAACAAACATGAATGCAAAATGCAAAACTATAAAACTCCTACAAGATAAAGTAGATGGTGACGTTGGTATGGCAGTAAGTTTTTAGATACAACACCACAAGCATGTTCCACGAAGGAATAATTATAAACTGGACTTCATTAAAATGAGAAATTTCTGTTTTGCAAAAGACACTGTTAAATGAATGAAAAAAACAAGCCACCAACTGACAGAAAATATTTATAAAAGACACATCTGATAGAGGACTATTATCCAAAATATAAAAAGAACTCTTAAAATGCAACAGTAAGTAAGCAAAGAACTTGATTTTAAAGTAGGCTAAGACACTCAGGTCAGGATGTCAAGGTCGTGAGATTGAACCTCACATCAGGCTCCACGCTGTGCATTGAGCCTGCTTAGGATTCTCACTCTCTGCTTCTCTCTCTCTCTCCAAACAGACACCTCACCAAAGAAGATATTCAGATGGCAAATAAGCATGCAAAAAGATGCTCCACAATGTGGGTCATCCAGGAAAGGCAAATTGAACCAAAATGACATACCATTACACACCCATTAGAAAGGCCTAAATCCAGAGCATGGACAGCAACAAATGCTGGAGAGGATTTGTTGTTTCTGGAACAACAGGAACTCTCATTTGACGCCGGTGGGAATGCAAAATGGCAAAGTCACTTTGAAAGACAGTTTGATAGTTTCTTAGAAAACTAAACACACTCTCAGTGATCATCCTCTTTAGTATTTACCCAAAGGAACTGAAAACTTTTGTCCACACAAAAACCTGCACACAGATGCTTACAGTAGCTCTATTCACAACTGCCAAAACTTGGAAGCAACCAAGATGTCTGTCCTTCAGTAGGTGAATGAATAAATGAAGTGTGTTATATCCAGGCAATAGAATATTACTGAGCACTAAAATGAGCTATCAAGCCATGAAAAGACCAGAGGAACCTTGAATGCACATCACTAAATGAAAGAAGCCAATCTGAAAAGGCTAAAAGCTGCAGGATTCCAAATATATGATATTCTGGAAAAGGTGAAATTATGGAAACAGTAGAAAGATCAGTGGTTGCCAGTGGCAGGGACAAGGAAGGGATCAATAGAGGATTTTTAGTGGATTTTAGTGAAACTACCTTATGATACTCTAATGTTGAACACATGTCAGTTTATATTTGTCCAATCCCATAGAATATACAACTCCAAGAGTGAACCCTAATGTAAACTGTGGACTTTGGATGACAATAATGTGTCAGCGTATGTTCATCGGCGGTAACAAATGTGTCTCTGGTGGGAGATGTTGATAATGGGAGAGGCTATACATGTGTGGGATGAGGGGGTATATGGGGTATCTCTGTAGCTTCTGTTCAATTTTGCTTAGAACCTAAAACTGCTCTAAAAATTAAAATTATTAACAACGAAAACAAAAAAATAATAAATACATAGAGTCAAATTTAAACATTAAATGTTATTAGGGATAATTTAATCCAATGGTTTTTGGCTTCATGAATTTTTTTACCTATCATTTATTGAAGCCCACTCTAAGTGTTCTTACCTATATTAGGTACGTAAGTATATTAGGATCGATAATAGCCTATGAAGTAGGTGTTATTTTGTTTGCTTAACGGATAAGGAACCTTAGAGAGTCTTAGTAACTTTCCAAGAATTACAGAACCAATAAGCAGTGAGGGTGGAATTCAAACTCGGGCCAGATATTAACCATGATATTGCCACAAAGAGTCTAAATAACATGGCCTCAAAACTGTGTGTCTTTGTGTGTATGATAAAAAGATGGACCAGTTTTCATCTGATTCTCACAAGAATCTATGACCTAAACAATCTCAAGAATCACTGAATCCAGCTCTTAACATTTAGAGACCCAGAGAAGTGATGTCATTTTCTCAATCCCACACCAGTATACGTGGTAAAACGAGGACCTTACTTTCCTGCCTTCCCTTAGACATGAGGATGCTATATCATCATTGATGGCTTTTAAATTAGTTGATTCAGAAAATGAAGTAAGACAATACTTCTTAAAAGTTTAGAGCCATTTTGCTAATAATTACAGGATTGTTTGCTATTAAACTCATTGCTTTATTTTTTTTAATGTTTATTTTTGAGAGAGAGAGTGCAAGCAGGAGAGGGGCAGAGAGAGAGGGAGACACAGAATCCAAAGCAGGCTCCAGGCTCTGACCTGTCAGCACAGGGCCCGACGCGGGGCTGGAACTCAGGAACCGTGAGATCATGACCTGAGCCGAAGTCGGACGCTTAACCAACTGAGCCACCCAGGTGCCCCTAAACTCACTGCTTTATGACACAATGCTAAAAAATGTTTCATATCCGAAAACCAAACTATAAATACAGAAGGTATTTAAAAGATTTAAAATTCTCCCCGTGTCAAGATAAGAAAATATAATGTCCGGTAAAAATAACATCAAACTATGACATTTGAATAACGAATGACTCAGCCAAAGTAAAAAATTAGACTTTTCCTTTTGAAGATGAAAGCATAAGCCCAGTTTTTATATACAAGGGTCATAGTCACCTCTGGGGTGTGATTTGAAATGAGGCAATACCATCTTTCTTCACTGTCTAAATTTCTACTCTTCCACGTTATATTCGATTAAGGCAATGTGTTTTAGTAGCCATTTTTTAAATGTTTATTTTTGAGAGAGAGCACAAGCGGGGGAGGGGCAGATAGAAGGGGACAGGATGCTCACGGACAGCAGCGAGCCCTATGCAGGGCTCAAACCCACCAACTGCGAGATCATGACCCCAGCCGAAGTCGGACGCAGTCAACAGACTGCGCCACGCAGGTGCCCCAGTAGCCATTTCTTAGAGTGAAGAAAACGCTAAAGCAGATTCTCAATAGAGCAGATTCTCAAATCCCAAACCCAGCATGAGTTGGGAATTGGCGTATCTCTTTATTGGCATCAGGAAATAAAAACTACATTTGGGTGGGGGGAGGTTCAGGGAGATATTTAGAAAATACAAAGGTGCTTGAGGCAAACAGGCTGCCTAAAGGCAGCAATAATGCACAATAGCGTGCAGGGGTGTTGGGGGCATAGAAAGTGAGGTCACCCAGAGGAAAATGACCCTAGAAGGAGATGTTGGAAAATGCTGTAGTAATCCGTATTTTGCTTCTCGATGATAGAATCCAATCTTAGGAATTACCTATCACAGAGCAACATGTTATCTACAAGCTCCTCTGCTTTTATAAATTTTATAAATTGGTACGCACCAAAAAAAAAAAAAAATGGTTGGGAACAGGAAAATATGCAGGACTATAACTCTTGCACTGTCCTTGACCAGCCCTCATCAGGTGTAGCAGCTGCTGTGTATGTAAGAGAAGGGGTAGATGGCTGGAAAATAAAATAAGCAGTTCCAGCGTAATCTCCCGAAATAGATAGAAGGCTTGCAATTTCACACCAAGATCCACAGCCTGGCCTTGTTTTCTGGTTGCAAATCTGAAATGGCAGTGATCCATCTGTCAGCCTGACATCTTTCTATGTTCCCTCTCCATCACTCCCAGGGGGAGAAAAAAAATTTTTTTTAGATTGATTCTGATTTGGCAGCTTCCTTATTGCCTATCACTTTAAAGACCTTAAAAGATAGCAGCAAATTTCATTTTCTCTGATCCTGCAGGTTTTAAAACTGGGCGTTTTACCCATTCTATTTGGGTCCTAAGGAGAGCCATACAACTTAGAGATAATCGACGAGTATACTCTGTTCACCTTTACATAAATTCTAAAAGGTGATGGGACAAAGTTTAGTCATTAAACAAACATAAACTGAGCACATAAAAGAAAATTGAGAAGAGATACTCCTAAAAAGACGTCATCCAGGGTTGAACAAGCCTGTGCAAGAAGAAGTAAGACCAAGAGGCTGATTGAGAAGGTGGTGATGGCACCCTGTTGTGGATATAACTACCAGTAGAACGGGCTTCTAGTGCCAGAGAGATTCAACTGCAAGCAGGTGATGGGTGACAGGAAAATCAGCTAAATGTGAAGGGCCAGGAGAGATTAACTGACATCAAGGCATGTGAAGACAGTCTGGGAAATGTGTCATCAGCAGCCATAGAAAGAACCAGGGCTCAAGGCCTTGGACCCTGCACAAGAGGCTCATTGCTTTCCATTTCACTTTACTGTGCCTATTGGATTGAGATTGACCATGGGTGGTGACTTACATATCAAAAATGGGGTGACTGGGTGGCTCAGTCAGTTGAGCCGTCTGACTTTTGATTTCGGCTCAGGTCATGATCCCAGGGTTGTGGGATCGAGCCCTGCATCAGACTCCACACTAAACATGGATCCTGTTTGGGAGTCTGTCTCTCTCTCTCTCTCTCTCTCTCTCTCACACACACACACACACACACACACAATCCCCCTAAGTGACTCAGGATTCTAGGTTTTTTTGAGAGATCTATTCATATAATGCCAAAGGGCACATCAGAATGTACAACAGAAAGTGGACGGTGATATCATGGGCTGACAAATTAGTCAAAGTCTCTCTATGCATGATGCTATAGAGCTAAGCGTGCTTCTTGTTTCTGTGTCTTGGGGGGTAGCATCATCAGAGTGAACATGAATTGTACAGGGATCCCATAGACATGTAAGCAGATCAAGCCTTAAGAGTTGCCATATTTATTTCCTTACTTCAAAATAAGAAGTGTTGTTTTGTCTTGAATTGGTTTGGGTTCGTTTTGTTTCTATAAGAGTTTCATTTTGTGATTTAGAGGTATTTAGTCTTTAAAGGCTTGGTTTTATTTTCTAGTGTTCTCACATTCTTTTGGTTCCTTTTATTAGAATTTCAGTTTTACAGTCTAATTCTGTTAACATCTATAGATTCTACATGAATATAAAATTAACTAATAGGCTTCTTTATGGAGAGGGACCAATTCTAAATCCCATACTTTGCCCTTTAATTTTGAAATTTGGTTCATGATACCTTGAAGAACTTTGAAATCAACTGACAACATGGCAAATTTATAAAGATTTGTTTGGATTAGGATGCTGTCCCATTTCGTCTGATTAAAATTAATTATACTCCCATCCTATATCTGTTGCATTGTTTTATGTTGTCATATAACTATTTGCATGTGTGTACATATACATATCACATCATTTCACTTGGACTGAAAGCTCGCCAAGACTGAAATTGGGTCATTTATCTTGGATCTTTAGTAGTAATCACAGAGTCCAGTATATACTAAATGTTCAGTGTTTATAGTGAATCAAAGAAGGTCAGATGTCATCATCATAATAACAAACTTTTATAAAGACAGGGTTTTAAAATGTGGGAAGTGGATGCTGCCTTGAAAAGAAGAGAGAGAGAGAGAGAAAGGAAGGGAAAGGAGGGGGAGAAGAAGGAGAGAAGAGGAAGAAGGGGGAAGAGGAGGAAGTTATGAGCGCCTAGGAACTGTTTGGTTGGAAGAAAACAAACAGAACAGGAAGATAATATACAGGAAGAGCAGCTTGAATTTTTTGAGTGGGACAAGTAAGAAATGAGAGGAATGCATAGTTTCCATTCTTAGTCATGCTCTCCTTATAAGTTATAGGTCTTTAAATATAAACAGGGAAAATTTAAGTGTCTGATTTTTATACACTTAATCTGAAATGGTGGTGAAGTAACCCTGTATACCCAGAAGACTGAAGCACGCGGGTAGTAAGGAATGTTTATTTTCTCATTTTGTAATAGCTTTGTTGAGATGCAATTTACATACCGTAAAGTTCACCTGTTTCAAGTATACAATTCAATGGTTTTTATTACATTTGCAGAGCTGTATAACCATCACTATCATTTAATTTTAGAGCAATTTCACCACCCCCACCCCCCCAAACAAATCACTCTCCACTCTCCCTCATTCACGCTCAACTCCTAGGGAACGACTAATCTACTTCTCTTTATAGATGTGCCTATTCTGATGTGTCACGTAAATGATATCATGTAACATATGGCCTTTTGTGACTGGCTTCTTTCACTTGGCACAGTATTTTTGAGATTCACCTATGTTGTAGCATACATGGATGGGTGTATGTGAGAATAGAGTCTCCTGTTCGGTGTGTTGGTGCGTAGGGGGAAAGGGGCGAGGGCAGGTGACGGTAGTGGAGAGACTGAGAGGTTTGGACATGCCCACCTGTCTAGCCCTAGGCTGAACTGAGCCCAACGATGAATTGTATTTCTTTGCAATAATACTGACCATAGTGGCATATGGCCCCATGAATAACAGAATCAATTAGATAAGCCACTCCTCCCCTGTGAGAACTAATAAAGAACTAGAGAAGGAATAGAAGGGATTTGTACTGAGCAGTGAAAAGATGGATATTTTATTAGCTAGATAGGCAGCTGGCAAGAGGAGGGAAGCATGCCTTCTGTCAGTCAAGGTTCTCCAGAGAAAAAGAACCGATAGGAGATATATATAGGAAGACATTTATGATTACAAATTGGCTCACATGATGATGAGGCTGAGAGGTCCCACAGTCTGCCATTTTCAAGCTGGAGACACAGGAAAACCAGCACTATAATTCTAGTCTGAGTCTGAAGGCCTGGGAACTAGAAGAGGCGATGTTGTAAATCCCAGTGCAAGGGCAAAAGATTGATGTCCCGGCCCAAGAAGGCAGTGGGGAAGCAAAAGGATCAAATTCCTCCTTCCTCCACCTTTTTGTTCTATTGAGGACATCAACGGATCGGAGGGTACCCACCCACGTTGGGGAGGGCAATCCCCTTTACTGACTTCACTGTTACAAACCCTAACCTCGTCCGGAAACACCCTCCCAGACATACTCAGACATGCTCAGTCAAGTGGACACATAAAATTCCCCCAAAATATTATTTTACTTCTCAAATGTTTATCGTAAGATGTTCTTTGATGACGAGAACTATGTCTTAAACATCACTGTACCAAGCTCACTAATCTAAAGTGAGTATTGATTGACTACTGCATATTGATTATTAACAAACATTAATAATCAGGATTGACTGGATTTAAGGAAGATTGTTACAACTCAAAGAATCCTTAGGAGAGTATCACCCTTCTTCACCATTTGTTGTAAGCTCTTTACACATATTAACTTCTTTAACACAATAACTCTAAGAGGTAAGAGCTATTATCATTATCCCCATTTTACCAACAGTAAAACTGAGGTATGGAGAGTTAAGTTTCTTACCCTCATCACACAGCCACTGGGCAGCAGGAGAGAACACCCACATCACCTTTACTTTTCTCGCTTTTTTGAGGTATAATTGACAAATACGAAATACGGATTTTTAAGGTATACAACTTGATGAATGTATACATTGTGAAATGATTGCCACCATCAAGCTAATTAACATATCCATTATTCCATACAGTTACCATTTTCTTTCTTCCTTCTTTTTTTTTTTTTTTTCTTGGCAGTCGAACACTTAAAATCTACCCTCTTGAAAATTTTGAGTATCTGGTTCAGTATTGCTAAATATACTCACCATGCTATGCGTTAGATCTCTAGAAAGTTTTCATCTTGCGTCACTGAAACTTTGTACTCTTCGACCCGAACCTCCCCATTTCCCTCTCCCCCTTTCCCTAACAGCCCCATTCTACTTTCTGCTTCTATAAATTTGACTATTCTATTTTTATTTTTTTAACTTTATTTATTTTGAGAAAGAGAACATGCACATGCAAGTGAGGGAGGGGCAGAGAGAGGTAGAGAGAGAATCCCAAGTAGACTCCATGCGCAGTGCAACGCCCGATGTGGCGATCAGTCTCACAACCATGAGATCATGACCTGAGCCAAAACCAAGAGTCTGACGCCTAATCGACGGAGCCACCCAGGTGCCCTGAATTTGACTATTTTAGATGCCATATATAAGTGATATCACATGGTATATATCTTTCTTTGTCTGCCTTTCTTTGTAGCGTAATGTTCGCCAGGACCATCTATGTTGTCATAAATAGCAAGGTTTCTTTCTTGTTTAAGGCTAAATAATGTTTCATGTTTATATACCACATTTTCACATCTTTGATTAAGCTTATTCTTAAGTTTGTATTCTTTTTTGATGCTCTTATAAATGGGATTGTTTTCAGAGAGTTTGTTGTTTTGTACAGAGATACCACTAACTTTTGTACGTGGATTTTGTATCCTACAACTTTGGAGAATTTGGTTATTAGTTCTAACAGTTGTTGAGTCTTTAGGCTTTCCTACATTTAAGATCATTTCATCTACAAACAGAGATAGTTTTACCTTTTTCCAATTGGGATGTCTTTTATTTCTTTTTATTTGGCTAGAACTTCTAGTACTATGTTGGCCAGAAATAGTGACAGTATTTCAAAAAGAAAAAGAAAAAAATAGTGAGCGTGGGCATTTTTGCTTGTACTGGATTTTAGAGGAAAAGCTTCCAGTTTTTCCCCATTGATCATGATGTTAGCTGTGTGCTTTTCATGTATAGCCTTTATCGTGTTGAGGTAAGTTTTTCTATACTTACTTTGTTGAGAATTTTTCTCACAAATGGTTGTTGCATTTTGTCAAGTGCTTTTTCTGCATCATATGGCTTTTATCTTTTGTTATTTTAATGTGGTGTATCACATTGATTTGCATGTGTTAAGACATCCGTGCATCCTAGAGATAAATCTCATTTGATCATAGTGTATAATCATTTTATTGTGCTGCTGAATTTTGTTCACTAGTATTTCACTGAGGATTTTTGCATCTGTGTTCATTAGGGATGTTGACATGTGGTTCTCTTTTCTTGTGGTATCTTTGTCTGGCTTTGTATCAGAGTGATGCTGATAAGATGCTCATAAAATAAATTTGGAGTATTCCCTCTTCTATTTTTTGGAAGAACCTAAGACAGATTGATGTTAATTCTTCTTTAAATGTCTAGTGGAATTCACAAATAAAGTTCATCTCGTCCTGGGCTTTCTTCATTGAGAGGTTTTTTATTACTGACTCAATCTTCTTATTTGTTATTTGTCTGTTCATGCTTTCTATTTCTTCTTGATTCATTCTTGGTAGTTTGGATGTTTCTAAGAAATTATCCATTTCTTCTAGGTTATTCAACTTGTTGGCATACAATGATTCATAACAGCCCCCATGGTCCTTTTCTTCCCAAGACATCTGTTGTAATGTCTTCTCTTTCATTTTTTATTTTATTTTTGAATCCTTTCTCTTTTTTCCTGAATTAATTTAGCTAAGGGTTTTCCAAGTTTGTTTATTTTTTTTAAATAACTCTTAGTTCCTTTTCTTTCTATTTTTTTCCTACTCTCTATTTCTACTCTAATCTTTTTTAAATTTTTTTAATTTATTTTTGAAGGAGAGAGAGACAGAGACAGAGCATGAGTAGGGGAGGAGCAGAGAGAGAGGGAGACACAGAATTCGAAGCAGGCTCCAGGCTCTATGCTGTCAGCACAGAGCCTGATGCGGGGCTCGAACCCACGAACCGTGAGATCATGACCTGAGCCGAAGTCGGACGCTCAACCGACTAAGCCACCCAGGCGCCCTTATTTCTACTCTAATCTGATTATTTCCTTCATTCTGACAACCTTGGGCTTACCTATTACCTCTTCTTCTAGTTCCTTGTGATATAAAATTGTGTTGCTGACTGGAGATCTTTCTTCTTTTTTAATGCAAGCATTTATTGCTATAAACTTGTCTCTTAAAAAGACAGCCAAACAAGTGCCTTTTCTCTCCACAAGCATAAGCCACTAGCCTTTCCTTATTTGCTTGTGAAAACTTGAAGTCTAATTTAAAAAAAAAAAAAAAAGGATTCTTTGAAAATTAAGCCAGTATGTTCATCTTTGTAAAAGACCACTTCATTAAAGTTTTAAGTTTTCATACTTTTAGTTCCGAAATGGTTAGCACTTACTAAATTAAGTGAGGCATCAGTTAAGTTTATATAAATGTAATAGCCCCTCAATAAGTATTGTTACTCTTTTGCTAAATTAGTATACCCAGTCCTGCCACTGCTGTTTAGAAGTAAGGTGATTGTCCATGTTTTACAAACCCAGTGATTATAGTTAGAAATAGCCATGCCACATTTAGAGAGGAAAGTAATTTGGAGTGGAGGATGAACTCTCAAAGGCTCTAGGTCCCAATGTAATTTGTCAACTTTATTAACAAACTTTTATTTAATACTCTGTACACAAAAAGTGGCTATGATTATAAGGCAGTTTTAAAAATAGCTAGAGCCTTAAAATGCTTACAGTATTGTCCAGGAAGTAAGCATGAATACAGCTGAATTATTTGGCACAGCATTTAAAGGCCTAGAATCACATTATTCCCTCCTTCTTCTATTCCTACCTACTCTTCTAGAACACAGGACCATGTTGTCCCTGAAGACACCCATGCTTTCCTGCTGCCTGTCTCTTTTGATGCTGGCTCAGTCACCTGGCCAGTGTTGGTGCCATTCAAGGTTATTTACAGAGAGAGGAAGCTGAGGAGGAGGTGTTCAAAAGAAACTGATTAGTCGAATGATGGACATGTTGAGTTTGAGGTGCTAACGGAACATGGAAGTAAGGTATTGAATGACAGTTGGATAATAATATTTAATAGTTTGGTAATTTTGGGTGGTCCAAAGGAAAGGGAAAATTTTAAGCCTAGGTTCTTGGCAGACAGATGATGGAAAGTAAGAATTCAAGGAGAGTTGATTTTGAGAGAAAGATGGTAAGATCAGTTTTAGATTTGTTGCCTTTCAGGTGGTGATTGAAGCATTAAAATTGACATGGGTTATGCAGTCTTCACAATGAAAGTGAAGGAGAGATTGAGGGACTACTCTAGGTTGAAGGAAACTAGAGAGATGTGGCAATTAGGTACAACACAGGATCCTAGACTTGTGCTTTTGCTATAAAGGATATGGTTAGGACAATTAGTGGCATTTGATTGGGGTCTTTGGGCAAAGGGTATTCAGTTCTTAGTACTATTCTCATATTTTTTTTCTATGAATTTGAAATGGTTTGAGACAAAAAGCAGAAAATAAACATAATTTTATCACTTTGGGAGACGCAAACTTGACTTTGCCAATGCATCTTACTGTGTATGTAAGATAGGTAAGATATATGTATCTTAAGACACGTGTAAGTAGTCACATGCTTTAACCCAGTAATTCCACTCTGAGTCTCTCTCTTGAAGAAATTATACTATTCATGAAAGTATTCAAGACAGCGTTATTCATAATTGCAATATTAGAAACTATCTAAACATCCACTGCTAAGAGATGATTAAGTAAATGTGGGTCTGTCTACTTGATGAAGGCTACTTAGCCATATTACAATTTGGTAAATGACTGGATAGCAACATGCAAACGTCTCTGGTTTAATATTAAATGAAAAAGTAGAATATAATCCAAGATATTAACTATGATTATCATGTTAAAATGTAGTCATGCAATACACTAAAATAATATGGAGGTTTCAAGATGGCAGCAGATTAGTTGAATTTTTCCCTTTCTAATTGTTCACTTTCTCATAATGTGCGTCTATTGCTTTAAAGATTTTAAAGATGTTTTTAAGTCAAAAGGTCAAGAAGTAGTTAGAAGCGCACAAACTTAGGACTGATGATTCGTATTGAAGGTTATTTGCCACAAAGTTGTAACAGTCTTTGAGAAATAGAATATAGAGAGGAGAGGCCAGAGCGAAACATGAGGGAGCCATAGAGTGTTCCCACACTTGGAGGAGGAAAGCAACGGGGTGAGAAGAAGTTATGAGGACTTGCCTAGAGAAAAAAGCTCTGAAAAGTGTGGAGGAGGATGGCACTGAGGAGTATCACACCTCGAAAGAGACTAAGGAGAAAAGAGTGTAAGTAAAGAACTTGGCTATTTTTTCATGAAGCGTTTCCCAGCAAGGAGACTTCAATGAAGACAAACTGACTTTTGTAATTCAACACAAGCACATCTGATTTTTTAAAAAGTTCATTCCCATGGTCCGCAATGCAAACCATGTATTTTAACATGGGAAGTGGAGTTTAGAAACCGCAACACAAGGGACCTGAGCCACAATAAAATATTTGTAAGCCTCTCCCGATGACCTTGGTACTGAAAGAGACGCTGCTCTCCTGTGTCACAGAAGGTTCTGGACCGCCTTTCCAGCAACATTTTATCATCAGAAAACGGTTCACTTCATAAGGTTTATAACCTTCCATAAAACTGCAGAACATTTTATTCTTTTTTCATTAAGCCACCTTTGGAATCATTTTGGTCCCTTTATAGCCTCTTATTTAATCTGTTTTTTCATAGACTAGAGGGAGAAAAAAATTCTATCAGTGGTCAAAATAGTAATTAGATAGTATAAGTCACAGCCTAATGGCTTGAAGGCACATGTACTTACCAGTTATCTACTCCATCTGCCTTCATCAGTGAATTCCTTCAAATCCCAAGCATATCTTTACCTTCTTATTAAACAATGGAAAAAAGAAATTACCAAAATGTACACTTTGCCAATTACAAGAGTTGCTAATGTTTATTTTTTTTTTTTCTATTAAAACATAATTCCCATGGTGGGAAGCCTCTTTTACCAGACTCTGAGGAAAGCATGCATTAATAAAATATCAAGAGACTTTATTTCCTATATTGAAAAATCTTACATTTGCATAAAATCAACCACTGAGTCTTTCGGAAACAAATTTAATCACAAGGAGAGGACCATAAAAAAAAAAAAAAAAAAAGAAAGAAAGAAAGAGAAAGAAACCTACTACAAAATAAACCTTAAAGCCACATTCGGGTTGAAAAAGAGGAAAATATCAGTTCCGCTTATTCCTGAAGGATTTTTTTAGAAATCTTTTAATTAATGACAGCCCTCAGGGCACTGAGCAATTGTTAATTAAAACAAGGAGGAAGGGGAGAGGAAGTAGGGAAGAATGCTGTGATGAACACATTTCCTTTTCTCTGCAGGGGAATAACATTACTAAGCCAACATTAATAAATATGAATGTTTTTGAGAGAAAAGATATAAAAATGTAAAAAAAAAATCTTAACTCAGCTTGGCACACTCTAGCAGGTGCATAAATTAATTGGGGCTCCTCAAGAATTGTAAACCCCGGGGTGTCCCCCTTTGTCTGATTGAGTGGTGGCAGTGATGTCCCATCCATGACAGGATGGAATGCTTCCCTCTCAGCAAAAGCTGACTGCTGTCAGGGGATAGTCCCTGATCAAAGATCTTCTAAGGGGTTTCGTTCACTTTCATTCTGGGCGAGCACGTATGTGGGCAACCGCCATCATTATGAAACATTTCTTAAATGCTTAGAATTAGGAGCTAGACTCACTGCCCATTCAATTTATTGCTCGTTCTCTTTTCAACCATTACGTTTTTACTTAAAAAAAAAAAAAATAATTATCAGATCTTCTGGTTCACCCCCTGTGCTCACCTATTTGGGCAGGTTATTAGAGAAAACATTTTTTCCAGACCTTCCCTACCACTTTCCCTGTGCCCCACATGAAAAAGGCTTTTATCTTTCTCATGTGCTCAGAAATCTACTTAACAAGCAGAGCTTCAGAAGCCAGGAACAAATATATATATATATATATATCTGTTTCTCATTTTATTTGGAAAGTAACAGAAGCCGGAACCCATAGGCTGTATGTTTAACATGAATACATTCATTCTTTGAAATTAAGACAGTCTGAGATCATTTTACCCAATTTTTCTCTGACCCTAGTTTTACATAATTTCATAGTCTTTTTTATCAAAGTTGTTTTTCAAAAATAGCGCTCAGCCTCTTAGGGTTTGGGTTCCGGTTTGTTTGGGGTTTCATTTTCCCCCTTTAGTCTGTGTGCATGCATCCTTTCATGTTCTGCATGCTGGCATGTCAGGGTCAGCTCACAGGGGTCAGCGTCCTTTACAAAACTTCTCAGATGCCAGCTAAGATCAGTAGCTAGGAGACAACTTTGAATTTCATGTTGCTGTTTGTAGTCGGAATCCATTCTTCACCACAGATAAGACTGTGCCTCCCTAGCACTCTATCTCTAAAAGAACAAACTCTAGGTAATCAGAAAACTACATTCTGTTAAAAAAAAAATACCAAATCTCTGCTCCCCGGAAGCAATACCTGGTCGAGCATACATGCCCGGGCATGAAAAAACAATTTATTTTCTCCTGTCACTGCTGTACCCACTTACATTAGAAAACATCTGATTCTTCAGATGCCCTAAGAAAAAACGTAGTTCACTGCTGGTGCTAATGCAGTAACTAAAGGAGGCCATTTACAGAGGCACAACGGGCAAAGATCGAAGCCATTTTTCGTTCTCTTTACTTGGGCAAGGTATCCACTAATGATTCCTTGGGGGTAGTAATTTATATATTATTTCAAAAGAAAAGGTAAAGCTTTCTTGGTTCTCCTCTCCCACCTCACAAATCTGAGGGTGGGGACCAGGATTCTTTATTTTTCATAAGTGATTGCGCTACCCACTAAAGCATGAGAGACACTCATAGGCCAAATGTTTTCTTTTAAGTTATTTATTTTCAGAGAGAGAGTGTGTGTGTGTGTGTGTGTGCGCGCACAGGCATGAGTGGGGGAGGGGAAGAGAGAGAGGGAAAGAGAGAACCCCAAGCAGACTCCTCACCTCCAGCTCAGAACCCAACGCGGGGCTCGATCCCAGGAACCATGAGATCATGACCTGAGCTGAAACCAAGAGTCAGTCGCTCTAGTGACTGAGGCACCCAGGTGCCCCAAGCCAAATATTTTTATAGGGTAACATGATTTGTAACTATAATATATACTACATAGTATGCTTATTACTATTTTATTTATATATCTATATATTGTATGTAGTTATGATATATAATCACAAACGGGTATGAAGCTTTATCCAAACTCCTATTTGTCAGGAGTGGTGGGTGCATCAGACTCAGAAATACAATGCGGAGTTGAGGTTTTGGAGTTTGGGTCCTGGCTGGAGAGCAGACTGCAGGGTCAGGTTTACAAAGCCAAGATGGCATACTTGGAGGTGGAAGAGGAGAAGGAAGAGGAGGGAAAGAGGGAGGAGGAGGAGGAGGAGGAGGAGGAGGAGAAGGAAAAAAGCAAGATACCAGGTCTGGAAAAAGACAACAGGCAAGTAAAACTCCGGGACCTTTTTCTTGCCGGGCCCAAAACATCACTAACCATAGGTTAAGTTCCAAATACTGACTCACCTACCCCTAATGGAATTTTTAAATTAGGGACTGGCATTGGAGATGACCTTATTTACTGCCAATCTCAAACCCGTTCTCCAACCACAGGGATAGGGAAGCCAATATCCTTAGGCCACAAGGACCTTGGACCATTCTAATTTCTAAACTCTACTGAAATTCTAGAACTCAAGAACTGTTTCTTGCTCCCTTGTGACCTGTAAAGAGATGCCATTCTCCGGGGCCACCCACATTCATTTGGGAATATGCTGAGCAGAGCTTTGCAGTAAAATTTAATGGGTATCCAATAGGGATTAGGGGTGGAATTATTTGTAACTCTAGTTTTGGTTCAAGGAAGACAGATGATACCTACATTTTCCAGAAAGCTTTAAAGAAGCTTTTATCTCTCGAAGGCTTTTTTCAACCCACTTAAATCTCATTGGTTTCCTCGCTAGGTCGCCGGTGGGTGATGCATTTGCTCTCAGGGAGTAGGAACGCAGACTTCCAAATGCTTTATGCAAGCGAGGACACTAGTCCTCTTTAGACTTCTGCTAATGAGAACTTGCTCAAGAAGGAAATTTATGAGCTGTTTGCAAATCACCATCTCCTAAGATTTATGTAACCATGACAGATTTATTAATGCGGCTTAGAAAAAAAGTTTTAATCTTTTTTTTAGGATAAGTGTTCATTTATAAAAACAGGAGCATGTAGTTTTCATACAAGTATAGCGAGAGGCCTTTTCCGCATATTGGTGGTTTAAACTGACAGTAACAATACTTAAATACACTTACCAGGAGCATCCCCACACTTCACACCTTTCTATTTGGGGACGAATTCGGCTTAATTTTTAAACCTGTGAAGACCTCATAGCATTAGGGAATTCAGATTTTGTTCATCCAGGAATGATGTCGCTTAAAATTTATAAATAGGGGCGCCTGCGTGGCTCTGTCGGTCAAGCGTCCAACTCTTGATTTCAGCTCAGGTCATGATCCTGGGGGCGTGGGATCCAACCCTGGGTCAGTCTCTACGCTGAGCAGGAGCCTGCTTATGTTTCTGTTTCTCTCTCTCTGCCCCTCTCCCCTGCTCTCGTGCTCTCTCTGTCTCTCTAAAAAAAATAACAATAACTACAAAATAAAATCTGTAAACACTTAAATACACGAAGAGAATGTTATGGTCTGAAAGGGTAGACCGTGGTTCCTGGTAACTTTTGCTGCTATGGTTGGTTCTCCCGTGCACTTCCTGGCAGACCTTTTTTTTTTTTATTTTAAATGTTTATTTTCGAGAGAGAGTGCGAGCAGGGGAGGGGCGGAGGATCAGAAGTGGGCTGCAGGCTGACGGCAGACAGCCTGATGCGGGGCTTGAACTCACAAACCATGAGACCATGACCTGAGCCCAAGTCCTTGGCTTAACGGACTGAGCCACCCAGGTGCTCCCTTCCCCGTCCCCACCCCCACCCCCACAGAACCTCTGAGTTCCTCCTGTGGTTAAGGAGGAGCCCTTAACCTTCCTGCTTCCTTACCTGTCCCTCCCTCCACAGTCCGCTGCCCTTCTTCCAATTCTCAGCTTTCCAGAGACTTCCTAATGACTGAACCCAGAGGTGCCCATCTCCACGTTTCTTTCTTTGTCCTGGCTGCTTCATCTACAGCTCTGCGCCACTCTCTCGTTCAGACTCACCTGGCGGCCGCCCTCCTTAGCTCTTTTGCGGGTCACTCTTTCCATCTTCACCAATGTCTCTACCCACGTTGACCTCAGTCTAGGTGAACTGCCTTTTTTTCCCTGGATTCTCACACTCACAACACTTCTGATGCTAGACGTGTGGGTGTTTCCCCACGCTGATCAAATCTGTGACTGCCCCCACCTGTTAAGGACTCAGCCCCACAAGACTGTTCCCACTTCAGATGCCCTTGGAGACAAGTGATGTCTCCAGGTTACCCTCAACTGCTGCACGACTTGGCTACCGATCAGAGACCTCTTCTTCAGGTTCCCTAATGTGCTAGAGTGGCTCACAGAACCCTGGAAAAAGGAGGGCTCACTATTGTCAGTTTATTACAAAGGATGTTTCAAAAGATACAAATGAACATCCAGATGAAGAGATACTAGGGTGAGGTCTGGAAAGGCCCCAAGCACAAGGAGCTTCTGTCCTGCAGAGTTGGGGTGAGTCACCCTCCCGGCCTGTGTCCCCCAACCAGGAAGCTCTCCGAACTCATAGCTCAGGGATTTTTAAGGTTTTGGACCCAGGCATGATCAATCATTAACTCAATCCACAACCCCTCTCCCCTCCCTGGAGCATAGGGGCCGGGATGAAAGTCCCCAGCTTCTAAGCCTTCCTGGTCTTTCTGGTGACCAGTCCCAATCCAGGAGTCATCCTGGATGATAAAATATGCTCCTATTACCCAGAAAATTCTAAGGGCTTTAAGAACTCTATGTCACAATGAGGGTCAAAGACCAATATTAGCTTATTAGCAGGAATGGGGGATAAATATACATACATACATGTATTTACAAATAATATTATAATTTATATTTACATTTTTATTTAATTATATATTTCTTATGTTTTTATATTAATTTTATTTATTATTATATTTAATTAGATTATATATTTATCATTATTATATTTAATTTATATATTATATTTATTATTATTATATTTATTTAATTACTATTATTTAAGTTATTATTTATATTATTTATATTTAGTTATTATATTATTATTATATTTTATATTACTATACATTATATTTATATATTTATTATATTATATTTATTATTTTATTTATTGTTTTTATATTTAATTATTATATTTAATTATATATACATTTTATATTTAACAATTTATATTTTCTATATTTATATATATTATTTCACAGCCCTTTCAATGCTGTTATTCTTTCACAGGCATCATCCCTCTCCTCTTCTTGTCTCTGCCCTTCATATTCCGTATTTGCTGATCTATTGCATCACTATACTGTGCTGTTTATGCTGTGCCATATTTTTGTTATCTTCACTGTGAATAACTAATCCCTAGTTATTCACTGGGGGTGGTAATTTGCTAACTAAAAGAAGAACCGTTTCCTATATGTTTCAAAGGGGACCTATTTGAAAATGGCCTGGGACGCTCATTAAAAATGAATTTCGGGGGGTGCCTGGCTGGGTCAGTTAGTAGAGCAGGCTACTCTTGATCTCAGGTTTAAGCGCGAGCCCCGCGGAAGGTGGAGAAATTACTTAAACCTCACTGACTACAATATTGCCACTGTGGAAAGCTTGGGGGGGTCGAGATTACTTTCAAAAAATCTTTTTAAAAAAATGCATCTCTGGTCTTTCTCCACTTCGCCAACCTGGGGGGTGAGGCCCAGCAACCTGTGTTTTTAAAAAGGATCCCGGTGACTCCCCTGCACACTCAAATGTGAGACTCCTGATAGGTTGAGACGTTTTCAGAAAGTAACATTTTTAGGGAGCCAGAAACTGAGGAGTTACCACTATCTCCTCTTGATTCTTCACCCCACGCTGTACCCGCTAGGTCTCTAAGTTGAGTTCATTGTGGATTCTGTCCATCGCTGTCTTGCTCTTTCTGGGTCCATAATTTATTGTGTCTGGTACTGTGCCTCCAATGTACCATTCACAGTGTCTGCATAGTTGACAAAAGACCGGAATAGAACAGCAAGGAAAGTTCTAAAGTTACATTGTCTTCCAAGCTATCTTTGCCATGAGAACAGGTAGCTGTTAATCTGTTTGTGAACCGAGAGCTTGGGAAAGAGATTGTGATTTACATTCTCACTTCTTCCCATACATCTTGAATAGTGTTGAATTTCATTACTGAATGTGGCCACATTTCTAACAGCTTCTTTATGATAATTTAATAGAGGCGGAATTAATGCAGGAAAAGATGTAAGCATTTCTAACGTCGTTAGTAAATATTGACAACTTGGTTTTCAGAAAACTCATATCCAGATTTCCCCTTCCGATGAGTGAAAATAGTACGAATGCTACTTATTTTTTGTTTTTTTGACTAACTTGTTAAGTATGGATGTGTTTATTAGCCATTTGCATTTGTCAGTTGTCAGTTTATAAATTGATGGGTCATTTGGGGGATTTTTTTATTGTTGTTTCTGTCCATTTCTCCCCCTGAAATCTTAGTGTATTTCCTATTTATTCGAAAGAGTTCTGTATCGGTAAAAGATATCAACCCTTTGTTTTATCTCTGGCATTTTTCCCTTTATTTGTTATTAGACTTTTAATTTTATTAATGTTGCTTTAACAAGCGGAAATGCACCAGGATGACAAACTCACTCAATACCAGGCTTCATTGTGCAGATAAATGCCAAGTGTTTATTTTATCTGTAACCTTGCTGGTTTTCCTTATACACTCTCACCCATGGAGTAGGAAGGCAGAAATTAATTTTTAGGCCTTGTTTATTTTTTTGTTTTTTCTGAGCGCGTCTTTTAAACAGGCCACAAAAGCAATGTTTGGTTTGTTGAAATAATTGCTTAGTCTCACTTATTCCCAACCCCTTCTCCAGGTCTATTTGAAATAGGGTTGAGTGGTTATTGGTACACCCACTGGTACAGCCTCTGTGGTGGACTCTCTCTCTCTCTCTCTCTCTCTCTCTCTCTCTTTCTCTCCCTCTCCCTATCTCTGTCTCCCACTCCCTTCCTTCTTCTCTCTCTGTCTCTGTTTCTGTCTCTCTCACTTTCTCTCTCACTCCCTCCCTCTCTCCCTTGTCTCTGTCTCTCTCTTTCCTAGACTGGGCGTGTTCTGAGTGAAGCAGGGAGACCTCAAGCCCTGAGATGTCAACCCAGCCTTTCCCAAAGATGTCCCTAAAGGTTCTGGATCCTGTCAGGAGAAAGACTTTAAGGACAGACGCACAACACTGCAGAAAGTTTATTAAAGCAAAAAGTACACTTCTGAGAGCAGATGAGCTCAAGAGGGAGAAAGCAGTGTGCTTTCTATTTTGGGGTTTGGGTTTCTATTTTTTCTTGACAGTTGTTAACTGGGGGGGGGTGGTGGTGGTGAAATATTCATTACTTAGGGTGAGTACTTCCTGGAAGCAGGGTTTCCACTCCTCTTCCTCCTTATTCCATCAGGAGTCTCCTGTCATGGCAGGTGCCATCTTGGGCCTGTCTGGTTTGATCAGGCTTCTTGCAGAGGGCTGCCAGGACTGGCCTCTGACTTTCCTGATGGCCCTGACTTCCTCTGCTGGCCTCTAGGTACCCTGTTCGAACCTGTCTAACTGCCTACTCTACCAGTAGCCATAGTGCCCTCTGACTGTCACATTATGCAGGGGACAAGGAATCCACTCCAAGACTCTGCTGAGAAGCCTTCTCACACTCACCGTGGTGCCTCCTCAATGCCCATCACCCACCCTCCCCTCCCTCCCACCCCCCATCAACCCTCAGTTTATTCTCAGTTTTTAAGAGTCTCTTCTGCCTCTTATAATTTCCCTGTATCAAACCATCCTTCTGGCCCAGAGCAGCAGGCCTCCTGGCCTCAGCCTCAGGGCACTTTCCAAGGAGGATGGGTTCAGCCACACCCAACTCTTTGATGTGTTAAATTGTGGCTAAACAGAATTGGCACTTCTCAGTGCTGATTTTTCCAAGGCCTGCCCCCTGCTCTGGGCCCTTCGTCCACCCAGTGGTTCTCCTTCTGCCTCAGAAGGAGGAGGCTGCAGATGGGATCTGAGTAAGAGAGAAAATCAGGATGCATCGCTTTGATCTTGGCAAAATATTGTCCCGGTTACATATATTTTATGTAGTCCTATCTTACATTGCTTTCCCTCTCAGAAAGTTCTTTCCCATGGAAATATCTGATAAATATTCATCTGTGGTTTCTTTTCATTTTTTTTTAAGTTTAACTATTTATTTTGAGAGAGAGAAAGAGAGCGAGAGAGCAGAGAAGAGGCAGAGAGAGAGAATCCCAAACAGCCTTCACACCGTAACGTGGACCCTGACGCAGGGCTTGAACTCACGGACTGTGAGATTGTGACCTGAGCTGAAATCATGAGTGGGAGGCTTAAACGACTGAGCCACCCAGGCGCCCCTCTTTTCATTTTTAAATATCTTCCTTTTTAAAGAAGTTTTTAGTCCATATAGGATGTAATAGAGGAAATGTTGTGAATTAAAATTCCAGTAGTTTTACCTTCTAACAATGTCCTCACAGCCTTTACTGTATTATCTTCGTTGGTTTGCACGTGCTACAATTTTCTCGTATATGATTTTTCCTCTTCCTCTCTGCTCATAAATGTGGGCGTTCCATAGATCTCTATCATTTTCCCTTTTCCCTCTCAGCCCTGGCTTCCTGAATATCACACACGCTTTCCACGTCAGCGGTCTCCAATATGTAGGCGCTAAAATACAGGTCAAAGGGCTAGGGGCTGTGTTTGAATTTACCGACTAGACTTTTTCGCTAAGATCTTGCCCCTGCCCTCTAAGAAATGTCCTACCGTCAGGCTCCCAACGCCCCACCTGTTCCTGCCGTTCACCCACCCTCCTTTCTGTGTCTGCAAATGGGTCACCAGCGCCTCCCTTCTCAGGCTCCAGACCAGACACCAACACTTCCCAGCCATCCTGGACCCCTCCCCTCCCACTTTACAGTTGGTTTCCAAGTACTCGAGATCTTTCTTACGTGGCGTTTGTCTCTTAAAATCCTGCGTATTCTTTGACACCGATCTGAAAGATAGCTCTGTTCTCCTTCCACATCAAAGCAAATCTCTTCTTTATTTAAATTCTCCTAGCACTTCATGCTTTTCTGATAGGGCTTATCGCTTTTGACTTTGTATTACAGATATCTACACAGGTCAATTTCTCTTCTGTATTTTAAGTATCTTGTGTATAGCATTTCTATGCTATCAAGTAATAATACAATAAAGGAGTGGTACTTTCTAAACAGAGCCTACACGGAGAAGTAGGAAAACTATATGAGAAGGATTGAATAAATTCACTTTGCAGAATTAATAAAACTAGAAATGATTAAGGTAAGTTTATGATCAGCCTTTTGACTGGGGCCTGCATGGTCTCCATTGTTCGCTTTGCTCCCCCTCTCCCCTTGCCTTGCATAAACCAGAGGATAGAAACCACAGCATACGCTTTTGCCTAATGTGCATTTGCAGGACAGTGCCTTCAACGTTATGGATCCTCAGCACGTATTTATTAAAAAAGTGGATAGTTGAAAGCAATGGCCATCTCACAACTAATATGAGAATTATTGATACAGGACCATAAAATACACATTTGTAAGTGTTCCCGCCTTTCAGAAGATTCCCCCCTGCTGATTTTCAGTGAGGTGATAAGCTCACCTGCAGCCTGCCCTTCTGCAGCCCAAGGTTGCCAGCAGGCCTGTCCGCCTAGACCTTCTTCTGCCCAGATCCAATTACAGGAAGCCAAATTCCAACGGTGAATCTCATGCTACTTATCCTAGGCTCCCAAAGATTGCTTGGAAGAAATGAATAGAGCCATAAAACAACGGGGGTTGGGGGAGCTCACTGGAGGCGCAGATAGCAAAACAAAAAACAGCTGTCATCTACAAGGGATCGAATAATTCTATAGCATCATAGTACGTATGAAGCCAAACCTCCCTCACTATGTGATAATGAGTCATCCCGTGCTTCATGATGATCGTTATGGGCATGTCAATTTCTCATCAACCTCGGTATTAATTGTGTGTCACCCACGTAGGCAGAAATCTGGTCTAGGGAATGTTAGTGTACATGCAGACAACCCCCTCTTTAATGGGAGGACGAGCCCTCCACCGAACAGTCCCTCCCAACTGTGGCTGTAAATGGGCTGCTAATCAGAAAGGCCTCAGGACAAGAAAGTAAGTGGGATAAATTCCTATTTACTGAATTAATATTACTGGCTCCCTGGGTGCCCTTCTTCTTGGAAGCACTTCTGGCAGCCTGATTGGGGATTCTTATCCGGCACTGTTCCGACACTGGGGCTTTGGGGCCTATATTAATTTTAGATCCTAGTCTGTGGAGATTAGTCAATTCCATGAACTCTAATGTACTGGTGAAATAGTTTTCAGGAGCAAAAGTGCTTGCTTATCTGATCCATACTCTTCGGTATGAATTCCACCTGAACATTCTATGTTAAGGACGAGTATGATTAATTCATTACCCAAGATTACAGCAGTATGCTAAAAGCTACCTGGAGGCATTTCTTTTGGTGTGAAATATTAAAGATTCAACATTTATATCAGTTGCACCTAATTCATATTCCTGAGCCTGTGGGCTGAGAAAGGAACTTGGAAATATTCAGTCATTTTCTGCATCAGTTTGTTAAAATGTTTAAGAGGATTATTGCGTTAACTACCTCTTTGATAAGAACAAGAAGAACTCTATTCAGGAAGGCTAAAATACAAAAACTAAAAGTCATAGTATCTTTTGTTTCTTAAAAATGTTATAGATCAGCTTTCGACAATAGCGTACCTTGGGGTACCTGAAAGCTTTTCTGACAAAGGGAATGACTAATACCGTAGGATCACTAATAAATAGGAACTAAAATACAGAATCCCATAGGCAGTAAATGTGAGATTTTTGTCAACCATTTCCAGAGCAGAGAACAGAGGTTTGAATAATATAACTGAATTTCCAAATTACCCTGAGGTGATTTTATTTTTTTTAATGTTTATTTACTTTATTTCTGAGAGAGAGAGAGAGAGAGAGAGAGAGAAAGGGAGAATATGTGTGAGTGGGGGAGAGCAGAGAGAGGAAGAGAGAGAATCCCAAGCAGGCTCTGAGACGTCAGCAGAGAACCTGACGAGGGGCTGAATCCCATAAACATGAGATCATGACCTGAGCCAAAAACAAGAGTCAGATGCTCAATCAACTGAGCCACCCAGATGTCCCTCTCTGAGGTGACTTTAGAAATGTATTTTAATGCTTAGGTTTGAGTCACAATGTGACTGAAATTCACCACCACTTCTAGTAAAATAACAATATGAATAATGGTCTCAACTAAGAATTAACTTAAAAGCTGGAAAAAGTCCTTTATAGATGGATGGATAAAGAAGATGTGGTTTATATATACAATGGAATACTATTTGGCAATGAGAACGAATGAAATCATGCCATTTGCAGCAATGCGGATGGAACTGGAAGGTATTGTGCTGAGTAAAATAAGTCAGTCAGAGAAAGACAGATATCCTATGTTTTTACTCATATATGGATCTTGAGAAACTTGACAGAAGACCATGGGGGAAGGGAAGGGGAAAAAATAGTTACAAACAGAGAGGGAGGGAGGCAAACCACAGTGGCTCTCAAATACAGAGAACAAACTAAGGGTGGAAAGGGGGTACAGGGGGAGAGAGGAAAATGGGTGATGGGCATTGAGGAAGACACTTGTTGGGATGAGCACTGGGTATCATATGTAAGCCAATTTGGCAATAAATTACATTCATTAAAAAAAAAAAAAAAAAAAAAAGCTAGAAAAAGTGCACAGCTCCAGATTCTGTCTCTTTGCTCCCGTATTTTGTAGAGAACGCCAGGATCCCTGGGCTGACTTTTCAGCCTTCTAAACGTGATTGACACTCACTGTCGCCTTTTGGTGAATGCAGGGCATGGCGGGGGGTGGGGGGGAATATAACTAGGCATATAGCTGGATGCTATGTTATTTCCTTTTCCTTTTAAAAATTATAAAATATACATGTAGAAGAAATATATGTATGTATTGTATATATGGATATGGATATGTACACACACACACACACACGCTATCTGTCTATATATAAAAATATATATATTTCTATATATAAATATATATATATATTTTTTTTTTTTCAGTGAAATGATGACTTCACTCTGCCCTTTTAAATCATGGTTCCACTAAAAGTCCTTGCTGTCTAGAGATCATGTGTGAGAGTCAGAAATGAGTGAAAGTAAAAGAGCATATTCTTCCCTGGGTGGTAAAATTTCAAAGATGTATCGAATATTAACCCCTTTAGGAATAGTCCTTAGAGGCCGATCGTTGTGAGACCACAGAAAAATTGATACATAAGAGTATGTTGAAGAAGTTCACACACAGTTAACGTTTGCCAGTTCAGAGTCTCAGGCAATTACTGAGCACCGACTGAATGCACAACAGCACGCTACGCGCTCTAGAACACGTGAATCGTTATTGAAATAATCACTACACACACACAAAAGTTTCGGTGGCCAGATGCAGTAAAACATTTTTTCTTTAAGGTGAAATTTTTGTTTCTAAAAGAGCCACATGGCATAAAATGATTCCCCGAGTTTTTGGCTAAAGATGGTCTTTTTTTGGAGCAGTAACAAAAAGAGACTAATGTTTTACAGACACGCTTAGGGAAATTATGCCCAAGGATATCAAGATACATCATCAGTTAAGTATTTCTAGATCCCCTAATCTGCTTTGAAATAGTTTAGGACACAAGACATCAGAAAAAGATTTTTCTAAAGTGTGAAAACCTTTTGGGCTGTCAAAAACAACACGCAGTGTGCTTGGGCCATCACTCCTGTATTAGAACAGGCCTCTACTGTAATTTGGTGCTTTTGGCAGCATCCTTGGGTAGAAGGAGCCCTGGCCTGCTAGCCTGAGGTCAAGGTGACCTTGCACAAAACAGTCAACCTTTTGGGGCCCCAGTTTTGTCATGCCTAAAATAAAGGGTGGGTTCAGGCGCCCACTTAAATGTCTCAGACACACTGGCCTTGATCTTCAAGTACAGGAATATAAACTGAAAGAAATCATGCAGCAGACCTATGACATTTAGTGTTTTTTCTTTTTATTTTTGTTTTGGTTTTGTTTTTGTTTTGTTTTATTGTCCTACTCATTGTCTAATCAAATGTAAGCCCCTTTCCCAAACCTCAGGGAAATCAGCACCGGGTGGAATTTTTTGTAAGCCACTGGACAGTTTTGCTGGTCATTCCTGGAAGGTGTGAGATGATTTGGAACCAAGCTGGAACACAGCTTAGTGAGGTGTGGCGCACTTGTTTACCAGATTGTTCTTCACTGTACATAAATAATTGGTTAAGTCTTATCAGACCCTGAGGGTACTTTGTCAAAATAATGTGTGTCTTTCTATTTCCATGTTAACTCCCATTACATATTATTAATAGATTATTAACTTAGTATAAATAGCTTAGGGAAAACCATTTAGTTAGATTTGTTTGTTTTCAAACATTTTAATGGGGCAAGAAAAAGTGATCTCAAACTACTGAGCAATTATACACAGTCCACGAAGTCTGACAATAAAAAAGATCTAGCTTCTCCAAGAAGCTGACCAAAGAGGGGATTGCTCAATTAATTACAAATTACGGACTCCAAGAAAAAGTATCCTGAATCTAAGATACTAGCATGTCCCACGGAGAATATATTTACAAAATATGAAAGTGGAGATGGGAAACATATGCATTTGACTGCCTCCTTTAATTAGGACAAAGGAAATAAAAAAAAAAAAAACACCATGTTTCCTCTGTTCTGAGTTATTAGTCCATGTCTAGATATCCTGACCTTTTGGAAATCCTAATCTGACCTTGGTTGAGAGAAAAGTGGAGAGCACAATTTTGCTTTTAACTGAAATCATTAATTATTATTTTTCTTTCATGAGACTGTGATCTGGGCATCACGTGCTTTGGGGACAAGAAGACACCAGATCAATTAGTAATAAAGGTCTGCTTTTATGCCGGAGTCAGGACGTTGGGGAATAAGGAGGAGATCAGGATGCATTTTCACAGCTGAACACAGACAAATGAGACAGATTGCTCTGGGATGGCTTAAAGCTCCACAAACACTGATGTTAGAAAGAGAGAGAGGAGGAGAGGGGGGGAGGAATAGAAGAGAAGAGAGGAAGAGAGGAAGAGAGGAGAAGAGGAGAAGAGAGGAGAGGAGAGGAGAGGAGAGGAGAGGAGAGGAGAGGAGAGGAGAGGAGGGGAGGGGAGGGGAGGGGAGGGGAGGAGAGGGGAGGGAGGGGAAGGGAAGGGAAGGGAAGGGAAGGGAAGGGAAGGGAAGGGAAGGGAAGGGAAGGGAAGGGAAGAGAGAAGAGATATGGAATGGATATTTACAAATGCAAGTGCATTCTGTTTTGCTTGTGAGCACAAAACACCTAGTACTATTTGCTTCTTTGAATAAAGATCACTAGACCATATTATTAAGAAGCAAATAGTAGAGAAACTGTATGAATTAGTGATCTGAAATGCATTAAGAAAATATGTTGTGTTTACAGAGCTTTCAGCACGAGATCTTTCAATATTTCAACAAGGTTGGCCATAGACTGTGAAAAGAGAAATAAACACTGTGTTAGTCGGGGTTCTCCAGAGAAACAAGGCCAACAGGACATATATGGCTATTTACTCTCAGGAATTGACTCATGTGATCACAAGCGCTAGGAAGTCCCACAATCTGCTGTCTGCAAGCTAGAGCCGCAGGAAGCCTGTGGTGTAATTCAGCCCCAGTCTGAAGTCCTGAGAACCAGGGAAGCCAATGGTGTGAATTCTAGTCCCGAGAACAGAACAGGAGATGGTGAGACGAGATGTCACAGCTTAATCAGCAAAGTAGAAAAAAAAAAAAAAAGGCTGAGTGGAACGGTGGGAAGGATGTATGTGTGAATTTCTCCTTCCTCTGCTATTTATTCTTTTCATCCTCAACAGTTAGGATGATGCTCCCTCACATCAGAGAGGACAATCTGCTTTATGGAGTCTACTAAATCAAATGTTCCTCTCATCCAGAAGCACCCTCGCTGACACATCTAGAACTAATGCTTGATCTGGGCACCCCAGATGGCCAGTCAAGTCGACACATAAAATTAATCAGGACAAATACCAAGAGGCAAAATTCATATTCCAGTAGATAGCATAAACCAAAGAAAGTGGATAATAGAATCTGGTCTTCCTAATCCCTCTCGAATTTGAAGAGTTTTCCTCCATAATGGCATAAATAAGAAAATCACTTTCAGCTCTAGATTTTTGGCCACATGTCTCCTTCCTGCAACTGTTTTTTCTAAAGAAAATAATATTTAGGGACCATATCACACAAATAATTTATAAAGTCACTCTGGTCATACTCCTAAGAGACGAGGTGCACCGGTGAATGAGTCAGTCTAAGGATACTAGAATCAGCTGGAAATGCATGGCCATCATACTATGCTATGAGCTTTATAGCCTAATTCATTTCTTATCATCATTTTCTCACAATATAATAACATATGTTTACTTTTTAATTATTCGGCAGAATAGGTTCTTTGTTGAAGGTTCAATATAGAAGGCCAAATTGTCAAATCTGCCATAAGCAATGAGTCACTGATTTCTTGGGGTAGTTCTTAAGGATAAAACCAGGAGCTTCTATTTGGAGGATGGAGTGCTGGCCACTTGTGTCATTGCTTTTCTTCAACCTACTGATAGACTTGACCTTGACCAGAGAGTAAATTTAGTACCAGCTCTGTGTTGAGAGATTATGTATAGGGGCATCTGGGTGGCTCATTCAGTTGAGCATCCAACTCTTGATTGTGGTTCAGGTCATGGATTAAGCCCCCCCCCCCCCCCCATGGGCTATGCACTAAGCATGGAGCCTGCTTGGGATTCTCTCTCTCCCTCTGCCCCTCTCCCCTGCTCACACTCTCTCACTTGCTCTCTCTCTCTCTCAAATATAAAAAAATAAATAAATAGATTCTATAGAATTTTATAGAATTCTAAATTCTATAGGAAAATTTCCATTGGTGAAAATTTGGTTGCCAGCCTTCGTGGGGGAAAAAAAAAATCATGGGCAGAACAGACACAAATTTCAGAGAGTCAAGATTTTATGTCTCCTTTGAAGATAGAGGGAAAAGGTTATTATTGGAAATTAATTTGAAATGGATACTGTGTTCGTAATGAAAGCTACGTGCCAGAACTCAGAATGTTTAGTGCCTTTTCAGTCATCTAGCAATCAACAGAATGGAGATTTCCTAGAAATTTGAATGTAATTTTTTTTTTTTTAATTTTGAGATAGAGAGAGAGTGGGGAAGGGGCAAAGGGAGAAAGAGAGAGAGAGAGAGAGAGTATTCCAAGCAGGCTTCATGCTCGGCACATAGCCCCACACGGGGCTCGATCCCACAAAATGAGGCTCAATCCCATAACCCTGGGATCATGACCCGAGCCAAAATCAAGAGTCAAAGTCTCAACTGACTGGGCCACCCAGGCGCCCCTGACTGTAATTTTTAAAAATGTGTATACATGGAGCTCTATTTTTCCAATTTGTCTTCACTCTAAAACTTGCAAAGAGTAACTCAAGTTTGAAAACAAATACATTAAAGCTTCCTAAATGACAAAGTCACATTTGAAAATGAAGCCAGGTCATTAAATGTATATATGCACTTTGAAACAATAGAAGTTGTAGGATGCGATTAAACATTTTTGAAAGAAGGGGGGAGAGAAGAATGTTATTATTTTCATAGGTTTTGCTAGACATAATCAAAGTGTATACACACACACAGATATATATGTATATGTATATATATATATATATATATATGTATATATGTATATGTATATATGCTTATCTCCATATTCCCCACTAACACGATAACTTCAGTTGTTCTGGGTTGCAGCCTAACATCCAAAACTATCTGTTTACTGGCTACCCCGGGTGGATCCATATATTAAATTAATCACTTCTTTGTTGTTGAACTTATACGTAGGCATGACCAAACCTCTTAAAGCACACATTTAAACATGAGTCAGTCGTCATTGGAAAATGCGCTGTATTTACTAAATAACAAAATAAATGCGCTGCGGCGCAGATCCGGCCATAAGCACACTCCCATCAGGTGGTTTAGCGCCAACAAGCTTCTTGCTTCCCAGTCCCATGACACCTACGATTCTTGCCCGATGGATTTGAAGTGCACTTTCTTCGGTCAGGCTTTGTTATCAGCTGGGGAGCACAGAGGGAGGCGTTTTCGGTCTTCACACATTTTCAACATTTTTGTTTCTCTTCCCTTCTTGAAATTCTACCACAGTGCCCCGTCCCCTTTACCCTTCCCATACATTATCCTTCTCTACCACGGAACAGCATACTAAATGCCTGTTGTCCGAAACATATATTTTTGTAATGTGTGAAACTCTGAAGGAAATTTGGCATCAACTTTCCTGCCATACATATGCATTGCTCTTGTGGAACGTGAAAAGTGGAGCCCACGTCGACAAGGCAGCTGGGCGCTCTTTTGCTGCTGGCCCAGTCCCACAACCGTGTGAGAGGATTTAAAATTATGTGCCAGTCAGCTTAAAGGCAATAGACAGTTTCTACTGTGAGTTAAAAGCTTTTTATTGCCACCTTTCCCAAATATCTTCTGGAAGACACAGTTTCTGCAGAGAACAAGTTTGGGAATCACTCAATACGATCTTCATCTCATGGAGATCTGAGTTGGGAGAGGTCCTAGAGCCAAAAAAAAAAAAAGGCCTTTTTCATTTGGTTTGTCCCAGCATTTACCAGATTTATTTCACTCTAGACTTCGGTTTTCATGTCAATACCTGTTACTTCATTCACTGGGGAACTAGTATACCTGAAACCTACAGCAGAGGACATCGGTGTGGATAAAATGCCCTATTTTGAGTTGACATATTTAGAAAATGGCACCTTCATCATCATCCCTTCATTTATCTTCCACAGTATTAAACGCGTACTGTTTACAAGGCCCTGGATTTCATTTGACCTTCTTCTGCCACCTCAACCTTGATGGACTCTCCAGTCAGGGAAGCACTAATGTAAGAAAAATGCCGTGACAACCCTACGGTCACCTTTGACCATGTGATTTGTCACTGAAAAGGAGAGATGGGAATTGTCTATCGACAATGCCTCCCATTGTGGCAGTGCCCTACAAGAAGGCTGTAGAGGGAGTCCTCCCCACTCACCTTCAGGGACTCTTATCTGGCAATGCCCAGAATTTCCTTCTCTTTGGAAGAGTGTTAGATTATGAATCACGAAGAGAAGGATTTTCCTCTCCTTTCAGCCATCCCCAAGTGGAGCACCAGCTGCTGGGTAATAGACCTAGCATTCCTTTCAACACAGGAGATTAAAGGGTATGTGGCAAGAGGATCTATTTCAAAGAGCTGGTGGAAGATGATCAATGCTCTAGGAAATCAGAGTTGAGGAAGGAGCATCGGTGCCTTAAAATGTTCCCTAGAGCTCTGACCCCACGAGAGTTTTAACTAAATGGCTACTTAGTTTATTGGATTTACCCGTAGCGCGTGTTTAAATGGAATGGAGGAAGGAAAGAACCACTAAGCTACATGACAGAAAAATGACAAAAAGCTTTCGGAGGTCAGGGAACACAGCACAATCACTTTAGACCAGTGGGAAAATGAAATTCTTCTCAGGACCTTGTAGACCTAGTCGTACCATCGATTCTAAAGTGGATATAGTGCATCAGAGTTGCGTATGTTTCATACTAAGTGACTGTGGACTGAATTATAAGAGCTTTGGGCATTCACTTGACACCTTAGCGAAGGAGTTACATGAAACGTTAATATCATTAATACCAGAGGAATTATTTATTTATTACTATCATCACATATTACAACGCAGAGTTTCCAAACTCCTTCACAAAAGCGAGCAAACAGAAACTTATTTCAGTGCTTTTCTGGAACCTAAGAACAGCCCCAAAACACTGATCTGAAAGGAAAAGGTATCTACTCACCAAATTAAATTTACGTCCCCAAATTCTTTCTGTTCATTTGTTAACCAATCTCATTCTCTCTATAGAATCTTACATAGAAGGAAGTTGTATTTGAATTTTCGTTAGCAGCCTGGTAGACATGAAGGGGCACGTATCTCTTGATGTGATTTGAGAAACAAATGGGATATTTTCCTGGGTCAACTTACACGTTTGACTATGAGTTGAAAACATCTATTCATATGTAATGTGCTAAATTCCAAAATAATTTGATGAGGGGGCGTTTTCAGTGTTTGGAGATATGCTAGGAAGCCTTAAATTGGAGAAGGTAACAAATAATCTCTGAGGTGTGTGTATGTGTATGAATGGATGGATAGACACAACCTTTTCTATAGTGTATGTGGTGTATATGTGGATGTGTAAACATATTGTGTTAGTTGGCTGGCACTGGGTTAACAAAATGTCACAGACTAGGTGGCTTCAACCACAGCCATTTATTTTCTCACAGTTCTGGAGGCTGTGGTTGAAGATAAACATGTCAGGAGGTTTGGTTTGTTGCTGGCACCTTTCCTTGGCTTGAAGACAGCCTCCTTCTTTCTGGGTGCTTCTGTGGCCTTTCCTCTGGACACCGTCATACCTGGTGTCTCTTTTGGTGCCCAAGTCTTCTCTTCTCCTATGGACACCAGTCAGATTGGATTATGGCGCACCCTAATGGCCCTCATTTTAACTTCATCACATCTTCTAGGACCTGTCTCCAAACACCCCTCACATTCTGAGGTACCGGGGATTAGGGCTTGAACATAAAAAGTGGGGGGGCACAGTTCAGGCCATAACACTTACTATGTGGAGAAATGCATAATTGGGGTTAAAACGTATTTTTCCTGAACTCTGTGTGTTACCATCATCCATGCTGCTCAATAAGATGCTAGTGGAAGAAACAGTGAATCCATTTTCTTCCTACAATTAAATGGCTACCACTAGTCCACAAGAAAACCTTTATGGGCAACAGTAGATTAAAATTATAATTTTAGAGAACATTTTTTTTTAATAAAATTTACCACTCAAACACAGTTAATTAATAAGTGGAGGGGGCTACCATGAACATAATTTCAAAGAAATTGTTACTTTGAGATGGGGCAGATGAGAAGAAATTCTAATGAGCATATTGATTAGCATTATAGCATTTGATTTTCTGATGGATCCTTTTTAAGAGACTAAAGTATCATATAGAAATATTAATTTTTCACACACCAACAAATCACATTTACATTTCTTAATAATTTTATAAATAGTTTTATCTTAGATTTATTTAGCCATGATACAGCCATAGGTTCTAGAGTTGATAAATCTTAAGGAATTCTAAAATTCTGTGGTTCCAGAAGAGACCTGGGCGTGGGAGGGATACTGAGCAGTTGGGATTCTAAGCCGGTTTCTTGCCTTTGCTTTTATAAGAGCAGATCCACTGTTACCTATTTTAATACATCAAAGGTCCACACAAGATCAGCGTCTACTGCTTTGAAATATTAAAGAGAACTTTGGATGTGGTAGTGTGTTCCCGTTGTACAGTCAGTACACTGAGGCCCAGACAGGTGGTGATCCGTCCAGGGTTACACGGTTAGGTTTTCTGATTCCCAGATCCATCTTCTTCTAACTACACCATTTCACTCAAATATTGTTTGATGTATTCTTGTGCCACTCAAGTAAATGGGATTTTACTTTGGTTTTGCTTGATGATGTAAAAGTCAAGGTTGAAATTATAACTTTATTCATTTGGAATATTGACAGAAAGCCAGGATAGGATTAGGTCTCCTGATTTGTCATCCGTGGGTGACAGTATCTTTTTATTTTTCAATTAATATCATTTTAAGCTCTTTTATGGGTTCTATGTTATCCAGAATTGAAGTTTTGCTTCTCCATTGGCAATTTTTCAAGTAGGTTAAGATCGAACTTAGATTCTGAAAATCGCTCTGATGGCAGTCCATTCTGTAACTCACCAGAGGACATGTCTGTTTTGCTCAGCAGTTTTTGAGACTTGTATAGCTATATTCTCTGGCTCTAGAACTGGTATTTTTATACTGTGTGCATATGGGGCACAATAAAACCTACTTGATGAACGAGATATGTTTGAACAAGTGCATTTTCATTAAAATGGCACCCCTGGGGTGCTTAGGTGGCTCAGTCCGTTGAGTTTCCAACTCTTGGTTTTGGCTCAAGTCATGATCTCACAACTTGTGAGACTGAGCCCTGCATCGGGCTCTGTGCTCACAGTGCAGAGCCTGCATGAGATTCTCTCTCTCTCTCTCTCTCTCTCTCTCTGCCCCTCTCCTGCTCTCTCTCTCTCTCTCAAAATAAATGATACACATTTTATAAATAAATAAATAAATAAATAAATAAATAAATAAATGGCATTCCTATGACCCTTAGAAAGTAACACATATTTTAGAACAATATCTGTTTTAATTAAATGTTCCCAGAGCATCAAGAGAAATGAAATTTTCCTTTCCTTCTCCTAGCCTACTACACTTTCTCCCCACTTTCCTGTTTGAATACCTCCTTTACTTCTTTTTAAAGAAGAATTCTCCCAAGGCTTACCCTCTAACACTGAACTCAGAATGTCTATCTTTTTTTCGTTGCCCTAGATGGCTTGAAAACCCCAAAACAGAGAGTATTTTATTGAAGGCAGTCATTCATTTAGCCAATATTTTTTGAGATTTACACTTTGCTGGGCATCCACCAAATGGCTGGGAACCCTGTTTTATTTATCAGTAGTAATTAGAAATCAAAGTATCTCAAACAATGGAAATAAAATTGACTTTTTAAAAAGGGGGTATAGATAGATGAAACAAGATTGGCAAAATGTTGATGATTGTTGAAGCTCAGTGATAAGTTAAGGAGATTTGTTGTATAATGAATCATTTATTAAATCGTGACTCTTTCAACTTTGTGCAAGTTTGAAAACTTCCTAAATAAAACATTTAAAACCGTATTTAGTTGGTATAAAGGCTAGGTAGGTCCAAGACCAGAAAACCAGCAATGATATTTAAAAGGAAAGAGATCAGGAAAAGAAGAAGAAGAAGAAGAAGAAGAAGAAGAAGAAGAAGAAGAAGAAGAAGAAGGGGGAGGGGGAGGGGGAGGGGTAGCGGGAGGGGGAGGGGGAGGAGGAGGAGGAGAAGGAGGAGGAGGAGGAGGAGAAGAAGAAGAAGAAGAAGAAGAAGAAGAAGAAGAAGAAGAAGAATTATTATTAAATAAAAGAGCCCCAACAGATGTTAGAGGACACTCACTAACGAGCTCCTATGGTGAGGCGAAGCTAGTGGCTTGTCACAGAATGAGGCTACAGTGGTGACCATATGTCATTTCTAGTGATAAGTGTGTATTTATGAGTCAGATAACTGTTCCATACTTTACATTTAGTTCTCTTCAAAGCATATGTTACTTCTTTTCCCTGGGCCTTTTTGAATCTCCCGAAACTCAAAGGATCTGTTTTGCTCACCATTTCAGCCCCAATAACTAGACCAATAAGGGGTTCATGTCAGGTACTTAAAAATAACTTTGAACAAATGTTTTCATGTCACTATTTAAAGGTTCTTGTTCCCATTTTTTTTTTTTTTCTGGAGAGGATCTCAAACCAGTGACCCCAATGATACCTGTATGTGTGATTCTGGAATCCCATCTGGGTAGGCAGGTATGTGGGCACCCAGAGAGAATATACCAAAGTTACGTCTGGATGTATTCCTCGCGTCTAAACACAAATTCATCTTTTTCTCATCACTTCTTTTTTGTGTTTGTTTTTGGACAGACAATATGACAATGCTGAATCACAGTGTCCACATGTTTGATTTTTGACATCAGGCCAGAGATTTCCTCTGTGCAAACTGAGCAACACCAATCCCTTTACATGAGGTTTGTGAGAACGTCCAGTTGTTGGCATCATTCTTTGATGAGTTTATTATTACTGGGCAGGGAGCCTCATAGGATGTTCTAACCTGGAACTTGAATTAAATGACATTTTTATGGTTGTTTAAGAGACTCTTACAAGTCAGTCTGTAGGATTTATGGAACACTGACTATGCAGAGGACCATCCAGTGTTCTGAGTGCCTACAAAGAAAAAGAGAAATGGTCCTTATGTATCTAGAATTTACCATCTAGTTTGGAATTTTAAACCTATCTAGTATAAATCAAAATTATGCCCTCTCCTTGGATATTGTTTTCCTATGTTAATTCAAACTGTGATTAAAATAGGTTGATAACTCGTTTATAGCCATCTTTATAGAATTTTCATTGTAGTTACGGCTTGGACATAGCAATTTAATTAGGGACTTATAGTCATGCATTTCATTGTGATAAATGTCTTGTGAATATTTAGACTATTAGCAAAAGTGAAATTTTTTGGCTTTCCCTTAACTTACGTAATATTCTTCTTTTCTGGAATCGATTTCAGATTTCAAACTCTTATTCCAGATGAAAGTAGTGTCAATGATATGCTTTATTTTGAGGCTGGTTCTAACACCACCACCACCCCTAAAAAAACAACCATGTCGTAAAAGTTTACTGTTACCTTTTTTTTCCTTAGAAATCACTAACAATAGAAAACTTTACAGAGAAACCAATCTCTTTGCTTTTGGCTTAGTGGTTTAATTGATATATAACTAGACACAGACACATAGATACATAAATATATGCATGCATCTGTGTGAATTTTGAGAAAGACGCTTCAAAAAATCCACCTATTATGCAATTATATGATTTTAATATATTTCTTTTATACAAACGTACACTGTTCTAGGGATTATTTTTATCACGTTATTCCAACTGCTTCACTAAAAGGATTTCTGACCAGTGGGTAATGTTTCAGCAGAACTGGTATCAGCCAACACCTCAGCCATTTTAGTTAGGCTTTCCAGGAGATGAGTGAAAACATGGATCACAAATTTAGTAACAAGGCCTGTGTCCCTGACTTTGGCTCTACCAAACGCTGCAGAAACCCCAGGTCTACTTTGTGTACACACACATGCATGTGTGTGTGCAATATCCAGAGTCACCATAACCCTATGATGCTCACATGTGCTTATAGACAGACTTCTTTGCAACCAACCCTCTACTTTCTTTCTACTTTTTAATTATTTTCTTTGTCTGTTGCTGAGCCCCTAACACCCTAAAGGTGTTTGAGTTGTTCTAGGCCTGGGAAACCACTCAGCCATTGCTGAAGCCCTGGGTGGGGCCTCCTGGGCTATTTGGCTCTGACTTCTGTCAGCAGAATGGCCTATCCGCTCCTTTGACCAGATGTAGTCTTGTCCCTCCCACTCAGCTACACACTGTGTCTGCCCCCCCGTCCAGGCCATGTTCAACCATCATCATCTCAAATGACCCTATATCTCCCACCTCCCATTAAAAGAAAGAAAGAAAGAAAGAAAGAAAGAAAGAAAGAAAGAAAGAAAGGAAGGAAGGAAGGAAGGAAGGAAGGAAGGAAGGAAGGAAGGAAGGAAGGAAGGAAGGAAGAAAAAAGCAAAAGCAAAACCAGAAAACAGGACTGCAGTCAATAATGGAAAGACTTCGGAGTTCCTAATATCTTACTAAAGGTTTAAAAAAAAAAAATATTTGATTTTTACTTGCTATTATATTTTAGATCTGTCACCTTGAGACTCGTGCATGAGTTCTGGAGGAGCTGAGCCCACAGTTTCATGAAAATGCGTCCTTTCCTTTGATGTCATATTATCACACAAGTTCACGTGCTGTCCGTGAATGTTCTTCCTCACCCTCTAGGCCCTTCTAGGGCAATGGCCCCAAACACAAGAGCGGGGGCCTCGCTGGCAAGTAATGATGGACACAGCTCTGTACAGCCAGCACTGCCCAACAAGAAACTTCTTAGCCCAGCCCCAGATCCCCACTGGTTTCACACGCCAGCCAGTCTGTGAGCCGCAGAAGGGGAAATATTTTATTTAATGCAAGTGCAGTTCAGATGAGGTTAACCATTGTCCTCTTTCCACCTTGCTCAAAACTCCCAACAGGCTTTCAAGTTGAGGACTAGTTGACAACTTTATCAAAAAACTGGCTGCCTTGAATCTGAACTTCTTTTTTTTTAATTCCAAATTTCCTTGAGGAAAACTCTGCCATTAAGTTTCTCTGAATAAAAAATTATAGTTCCTTTGGGGCGCCCGGGTGGCTTAGTCAGTTGAACGTCTGACTCTTAATATCGGTACTGGTCATGATCCCATGATCAAGCCCCACGTTGGACTCCATGTTGAGCATAGAGCATGCTTAAGATTCTCTCTGCCCCTCTCCTGTTCACTCTCTCTTTCTCTCTCTCTCAAATAAAACAAAAAATAAAATTTAAAAAATTGTAGTTACTTTATAAGATAAATATTAACCCAATCACATTGACAACGCATTTGCTTTTGAAACACTAAACACAAACATTTTGTACATTTAACATGCTGTTCCCTTGAAGTTTTCAGTTTAGCTGGTTATGGGAAATTTTTTTTTCTTTTAATAAATCTAGAAGTTTTCACCATAGAAAACACAGCTCCCTCCTGATCCTATTTATGAGAAAGTCACTGGCTTGGACATGTTCATGTCCCTTGAGAGGACGTTTCTGCAGAAGTGGGAAGGCTTTTTCAAGAAACAAATCTGGTCTAAATTTGTTACATTTGTTTTCATATTGTTTCAACTTCAGTAGGAAAGATCTAGGTAGAAGAAATGTTTGTTTCCTGGATAATTTCTGGATTTATGGCTAAAATGAGTCTCTAAGAAATAATCTATCTGGACTTTTTTTAATGTATGTTTAATTAGTTTTAAAGCAAAAAAACAAATTTTTTTGAGAAATAAAATACAGATTTTTGTAAAGCCCTAAATTTCATGGGAAGAGACACTACGGCATAGATTGCCATTGATAGATGGACTATGAAATATATAAGTACTATAGATACAGCCATGACTATTGACAAGTCTTACCGGGTGTGATTTATATTTTTGTTAAATCCAAATAAGAGGCGCCTTGCTATCCACAGAAGCAGTGTCCCTTGCCAAAGCTCTGTTCCTATATATCTCCTTAGTCTCTCAATGTGAATTCTTGCCCAAGGGACTTTTCAGTCTCTCACGAAAGTGACACTTTGGTCACCACACAGGCATATTTAGGCACAACTGAATCATAGTCTGAACACAACTCTCATTCATACGGAGCCCCTGCTATATATATTATATATTATTATTATTTATATGTATTATATATATATATATATATATATATATATATATATATATGTTATACAGATCATCCTGTCACCATAGACAGTTGAAATATTTGCCAGATGGTTAAGGGCAGAAGACCTAAGCTATTAAAGAGTATTGGTAATAGTGTGCGGCCAGCTTTGCTATTTCTCTGCAACTAACCATCTTTATAGCCTTCTTTTTGGTGTCTTCAGTTATATCTAAGTGGAAGTTAAATAAGAGCCCTTTCTTTGTGGGTTTGAGCCCCACGTCGGGCTCTGTGCTGACGGCTCAGAGCCTGGAGCCTGCTTTGGATTCTGTCTCCTTCTCTCTCTGCCCCTCCCCACTTGTGCTCTGTCCCTCTGTCTCTCAAAAATAAATAAATGTAAAAAATAAAATAAAATAAAATAAAATAAGAGCCCTTTCCTCTGAGACATTATTTCTTATTCCTATCATAATTCATAATCCTTTTTTTAATGTTTATTTATTTTTGAGAGAGAGAATGCGAGCCGGGGAAGGGCAGAGAGAGGGGGAGACACAGAATCTGAAGCAGGCTGCAGCCTCCAAGCTGTCAGCCGAGTCCGACATGAGGCTCGAACTCACGGAGCTGTGAGATCATGACATGAGCGAAAGTCAGACACTTAACCAACTGAGCTACCCAGGCACCCCCAGGATTCATAACCTTTCAAGGAAAGTATACAGAAGGTTTGTCCTACACTTTCAATGTCAATGTCAAGGGCTTTGGGTTTCTACTCATCTCCCACATGCTTTGGACGAGTCTCACTCACGCTACGGTTCTCCCCATCTGCATGAATAGAAAGAAAAAGTGGATTCTGTAAGAGTTTGAATTCCTGCAGAGACGTGCCAATTAGATTTAAAGCATAGTTTCTATTCTCCTAATAGCTATGATAACAAAATAATGGCAAAATGGTTTGTGTGAGCTATTTCCCAGCATATTAGCACCACCCCTGAAAGAAAAATGCCTCCTCTCCAACCCGGGGAGCTGTTTAACAGCCACATTGCTTCTGCAAGTAGCCGCGATGCATTGAGAGGTTTGGCTGAATCACCTCCTTGCCTCTGGTCTTTGTATCACTGCTGTCCTTAGTCCATCACTTGGCTGAGAACGCTTATGAGAATCGTTTGCATGCAAAAGAAATAGTATAGCGACATAAAAACCATGTCTTTCCTAGTCTCAAACCACGGCGTTAACTGCTAGATTAAATGCTACATTTCAGCCCATGCTCCACGCATTAGTTACATGCGAAGAAAATTAAAACTCGGTTGACCTTCAGGATCGGGGAGGAGGACATGGGAGAAGAGGTGCTGAGCTGAGTTTAATGTTCTGTAGCAAACAAGGGGAAAAGATATAGAGATACGGATTTTGAGGGAAATGTTAATTATCTAAAGCTTAATTACAGATAACATCATGAGGAGAAAACATAAAAGACTTGAAATGCAGCCAAAGCGTTTCCCTAAGAACATTAAAAAATGATTGTTGTTTACAATTCGCAAATCGCACAGACATAAAGCTGAGACAGGAAACACCGTCAGGCTGAAAGTAAGAACGCAACCTGCTCTTTCAAAAGCAGTGCAGAAGAGAAGTGATAGTGATGCAGTTAGCTCATGTTTGGGGAAGTCAACGAGATTCTGTCCATGTCTCCCCTTTGAAATAAAAATGAGCAGATCACTGGCAAACACATCGAAGTAAAATCCAAGGAGATGTCACAGCCCAAATAAAAATAAATAATTTAGGAGGTCTTATAATGGGAACTAAAATAAAGTAGAATTCACAGGCATTTATCTCCCTGTAAGTACAATAGAAATAAAGGAAGCAAGATTTTTACGTTCCTGTCACTTCATTACTGAATCCAGCGATACGAAAATCTACCTTTTCATTCAAACATAATTTTCGTTCACTGCAGCAAAGAATGGCTTCCATTTATCCAGTCTGCTCTTGAGAGAGCAGTCTAGTCTGGTCTACGATTTAGTTTATTGTCTTTTTTTTTTTTTTTCTTACAATTGGTATCTATTAATTTCCAATTACCTTTAAAGGGGAGTTTCTGGAGAATGCAATGTAGCATTTTGAAAGGAGTTTTGCTTTCAAAGGAGGCTCTAGAAAATGAGTCCCTGGAAGTTCCTATTTGCCTAAAACCAATGGGACACAATGTTCTTGGGATGGAGGTATTTGGGTTCCAGGGCCATGGGTGTGCAGGCCACAGCTCTTGATTCTGGCCCACTGGGCTCTCATGGTGTTGCACTAGCTGATACAAAAGTGTCGTGGATCTTTCCAGAAACAGTAGAGTTGCAACTAGACGGCTGAACACTTGGTACTTGTTCAAAAAAAATGGGGATATAGTGAACTCTTTCTTTTTCTTTTTTTTTTTTTTGTCAAGTTTTTATTTAAACTCTCATTCATTAACATATATGGTAAAATTGGTTTCAGGTGTATAATTTAGTGATTCGTCACTTGCACACAACACCCAGTGCGCATCACAACAAGTGCCCTCTCACATATCCGTCACCCATCTGGCGCATTCCCCCACCCACCTCCCCTCCATCAACCCTGTTCGTTCTCTATCATTAAGAGTCTCTTATGGTTTGCTTCCCCCTCTCTTTTTTTTTTTCCCTTCCCTGATACTCATCTGTTTTGTCTTTTAAATTTCATATATGACTGCAATAAAGATGTGGTATATACGTACAATGGAATAGTACTAAGCCATCAAAAAGAATGCAATCTTGCCATGTGCAATGATGTGGATAGACCCAGAGTGCATTATGCTAAGCAAAATAAGTCAGCCAGGGAAAGACTAATACCATTTGCTTTCACTCACATGCAGTGAAAGTCTCTGTGGCTGAAGGTTTTGTACAATTATATTTGGGTGAGTACCTAGAGAGAGCAGAGTTATTGAAGGGGAAGGAGAGTGAGAACTATGGACAGTAAACCTGACTAAGTCACAGGTTTACTGAGAGAACAATTAAACATTTAATGATGATAACTTGCTGACTTTGGAGAAAATAAAAACAATTTAAAACTTGATAAGCATTTATTGAATGAATGAATGAATGAATGAATGAAGAGATCAGAGGTCTCCACTTGCTGACAGCTACCGAGGACTTGTTCTTTGTCCCGTTTCTTGATGCAGTTTTTTTTCCTCTCCCTTTCTGTTTTAATTGAGATAGTCACGTAAAATAAGGTTATCCATTTTAAAGCGAGGGACTGTGACATTTAGGACACTCACAGTGGTGTGCAGCCATGACTTCTATTTAGTTCCAAAGTATTTTCATCATCTTACCCTGAAACCTTGAGTGTATTAAACAGTTACTCCCATTCCCTCTTTCTCCAGCCCCTGGCAACCACCTGTTTCTGTTCTCTCTCCCAGGGCTTATTCTGGATAGTTCATTCAGATAGAATCATACGATATGTGACCTTTTGTGTGCAGCTGTTTTTATTTTGCATAATATTTGCGAGGTTTGTCCACATTGAAGCCTGTAGCAGTGGGCCATTCTTTTTTATGGCTGAATAATACTCCACCGTATGGATAGACAATTTATGTAGCCATTCATCTCTTGATAGGCTTTTGGGTTGTTTTCACCTTTTGGCTATTGTGAATAATGAAGCAAAATTTGGGGGGGAGAGGTTTTATAGAATGCCATTGGGGTAAGCGAATGAGGAATCAAACGGGGTGAAAATTAAAGGGCACATAAGCCACTTTTTTGTCCTGCAGGAACAGGGTTTTTCTTTTTTTTTTTTAATAAATACTGAGATAATTTTTTGTAGAAAACCCACCTTACGAGAAATAATAAAAGAATTTCTTCAGACTGAAATCAGGTGAGCCGATACAAGAATATGAATGTACATAAAAATACACAGAGGTAATTGTGGACGATAAAGCAGGGTAACTTAGTATTTGTTTTCTTACCTTTTTTAATTTTTCAAATAGGCTTTATTTTTTAGAGCAGATTTAGGTGCACAGCAAAACTGAGTGGAGAGTATCGAGAGTTCCCGTGTTACCATCCCCACCCCCGTGTACATCCTCTGTCACCATCAATATCCTATACCAGCGTGGTATACTTGTGACCATCGATGAATATACATTAACACCTCATTATCATCCAAAGTCCGTAGATTACATTAGCATTCACTCTTGCTGTACATTCTGAGTCTGACAAACGTATAATGACCTGAACCCACCATTATAGTATCACATAGAATAATTTCACTGCCCCAGAAAATCCTCTGTGCTCATACGTTCATCCCTCTTTCCTCTCTAACCCCTGGCAACCATGCGTCTTTCTACTGACTCCACAGCCTTGCCTTTCATGGAATGTCATGGAATGTCATGGAATGTCATATACAGTGCATAGCCTCTTCAGATGGTCTTCTTTTACTTATTAATATACATTTGACCATGAACGGGGTCTTTAATTCAGAATGCTTTCAGCGGTTTTTCTAAACAGGGTATTAGAACTCCTCAGAACATTTGAAAATCTACAACAGCCCCTACTTTTCGTGACAGAAGACCAGACTGAGGCAGGAGGTGAGACAGTCTAGTTTCAGTGACTGTCACAGGAGCCTTCAGACTGAGGCTCCATTCAGTGGATTCAGGGGACCCTCCTCTCCGCCTGGGGGTTCTGGCGACCCAGTCTTCCACTCAGTGGCTATCAAAACAGCCCTAACATGGCTGCTGCTCTCACCCGAGGCAGGAGGGTCCCTGGCCCACCCCTACCACAGCCTCTATGTCGTAAGGAGGTACCCTATTCGTACTTGTTCCTCTTGAGGAACGACGGAGTCCCCAAAGTGGCATCTTCAGAACCTTCCCAACCTACTCCTCAGCCTACCCTGTAACCAGTCAGGATCCCAAATAAGTCCCCTTGGGGAAACTTTATCCTGGGCTTTCTCCACAGGGTTTGGGAGAAATCTGTGGTTTCCATTTGTTTTTAAAAGACAATTAGTCTGTTCTCTTTCAAACCTGTATCCCCAGACCCTACCTAGGCCTTGTACAGCCAGGATTCCAGGCATCCTGCCTCGGTGCCCAGACTCCCACAGTGGCTGTGTGGACAGGGTGCCAGCTCAACCCAGATTAGCTTTCATTGCTTCATGGTCTTTTTTTTTTTTTTATCGTTTTGAACCATTTCCAGTGAGGTATAAATACAATAGCTTTAATTGCATTTATACCCAGAATCCCATGGAAAAGAAAACTTATTGACGAAAAGCTACGTGACAGACTGAACGGAAACCACAGTTGAAATTTTTCATTAAATCATTTTTAAGTAAAAATAAATAATTTACTTAAATATATTACGAATACGTTTGAAATGAAATTAGAAACGTAAGCATTTTTAAAAGGTGTCAGAGGGAGGGATTGACAACTGTTGGTGAGTTTTGACTGCCCTGGCCACCCCTCCTTGGGTATAAACACAGCTGCCCTTCAGTATTTAGGGCCCTTTCATCCTCTCTGGTCTTCAGATTTTTTCACAAAAGACCTTTTCCCTCTAAAAGTGGTGGGTGACAGCGGAGAAGGAAGCTGCAAAATACATTTGAATTGCTCCGTCCGGCTGTACCTTCAGAGCACAAATGCCCGGACCACGTGTCCTGAAGTCCCCAGCCAGCCAATTCGACTTCCCTCTGCTCTGCTCATTTTATCATTCCTTCAGCAAATGATTATTAGAGTCTCATCTCTCCCAGATCTCTTTCATTCCTGTGATTAGTCACTCCATACCTCTAATTTTCCTGTTCAATTACAAATTCTTGGTTTTTCTGTTTACTTCCAAGGTTTTCTCGTATATAACAAAGAAGCATGTAGCAAACAAATGGTGTAAAGTTTGCCAACAGGTTAGAAATGACAAGGAGAGGGGCCCGATCTAACTGGATCGCTGTTTACGGTGAAAATGTAACCATTTGCAAATGTTAACAAGCAAAAAGCAATTTTCGGTCAATTCCAAAATCAGACTACCTTTGTCTAGAAGTTGTTATCTAAGCCTGAGTTAGAATTACATGGAGAAATGAACTACCCATGTCACATTTTCTGATTCAAAAATGGAAAAAAGTTGGTGGATGATCCGTAGACACAGTACTCTTAAGGTCTAAGAATGGAGACGTATAGTGATTCTGGTAAGAATTGCCGATCAATCCGCCCGGAAAAATTGAACAAACCGGCCTAGACGTGGTCAGAGTATGCAGCCTAGTGAAGGTTACGTTGCTTTCTAATCTGGAAACTGGTTCCTATTAAGACCCAGTGACAGCATTTGGGCCCTTTGTTTTAAATAAGCCCATCGTGGAGATAAATGAACAACCAAATAAGAAAACCAAAGATTATTTATTCATAGTTTGGTATTGCAAGGGAGCCAGCCACCATCACTTGGGTTTTGACAGAGGCTCAAAGACAGATTGAGGAATGGGAAACCTTCAGGCGTGCTCTAGTGGAGCGGGGGGCACGGAGAAGCAGTAGACAGTTAACTGGAATCCCGTATGATTTGCTACAGGTATGTATTTGACTCTCTCTGGTTGGCTCTGAGTTGGAAGGAGGGCCAAAAATTAGGGAAGCTGTCAGTTCTTAATCAAGTCCTGGCCATTTTGAGCCGATTGTTACAGAAGATATCGCATTAGTTTCCCGGATTGTGACTAGAGATAGCGGTCTGGCTTCCTACGAGTCTGATGGAAGCAGGTTGACATCCTAGGCTGGTTACTATCGACCGTGGGATGATGGCTACAGCTCCTGGGACAGGGCTCTCTTTTTACACATGGTCTGGCCATCGTCCATATATTCCGTCTTTCATCATCAGACTGAGTTTACACATGTGCCTCAATCCTCCTGAAGATACCTTCATCCAGGATTCAATTTTACTTTCAGCATTTTGGGGGGCCAGAAGCAGGCTGTACAACAACCAGTCCCACTGAAGACGTCTCCGTTGATGTTGGGTGCGGTTACAGAGTAGGGCCTTCATCATCTAGGAGCAGGGTACTGCCTAGAATCTCTGCCTGGCACAGTGCACCACTCACCAGGCCCCATAAATAACTGTCTTACATGTAAGTGGTCCTGTGCTTTTTTCACAGAACGATAATAGGTATCATGTACTGAATCCTTACTATTCCTTTGAGGGCCTTGAAAGCTAAACAAAGAAAACTAAAATTTATACGCATTATGCGATAGTGAACAAATACACGTTCTTTAAATAGAAAATAATATGATTAAAGCCATGGTTTAAGAACATTAATAATCTGTCAGTGATAGTGAAATGTTTTTGTAGGGAGAAGAATGAGCTCCAGAGCCCATCCAGGAAGGTGCTAGAGCAATTTGGGCCTCATGTGATGAGATTCTACATGGAACAAAAAACAGAAGAGAGATAGATGACCATAGGTTTAGAGGAGAAAAAAAAAAAAAAATATATATATATATATATATATATATATATATATGTATGTGTGTATATGTATATGTGTATATATATATATATGTATACATACACACACACATATATATGTGTATATATATATGTGTGTGTGTGTGTGTATATATATATATGTATGTATTTATTTGAAAGGAGCAAACAATAGACTTGGTTGTTTATTGATAAAGAATTGGCATGATTTAAAATACAGGGCACCTGGGTGTCTCAGTCGGTTAAGTATATGACTTCACCTCAGGTCATGATCTCCCAGTTCATGAGTTCGAGCCCCACCTCAGGCTCTGTGCTGACAGCTCAGAGCCCGGAGCCTGCTTCAGATTCTGTGTCTCCCTCTCTCTCTGCCCCTCCTCCACTCATGCTCTGTCTCTCTCTGTCTCTCAAAAATGAATAAATGTTAAAAGGAAATGAAATGAAATGAAATGAAATAAAATAAAATAAAATAAAATAAAATAAAATAAAATAAAATAAAATAAAATCCTCCCAGGATTTTTTGTTCCGTCCAGGAACAAAAGCAAAAATAAACTGTCGGGACTACATCAAAATAAAAAGCTAAGGAAATGCTCAATAAGACTAAAAGACAACCTATGGAATGGAAAAAGATATTTTGCAAATGACATATCTGATAAAGAGTTAGTATCTGAAATATATAAAGAATTTATACAACTCAACATAAAAAAAATATATGTATTTTGATTAAAAGTGGCCAGAAGACCTGAATAGACATTTATCCAAAGAAGACAGACAGATGGCCAACAGACACATGAAAAGAGGCTCAACATCACTCATCATCAGGGAAATAGATATCAGAACTACAGTGAGATGTCACCTCACACCTGTCAGAATGGCTGAAATCAAAAACACAAGAAAAAAAAAGTGTTGACAAGGATATGGAGAAAAAGGAACTTCATGTACTGTTGGAGGCAATGCAAACTGGTGTAGCCACTGTGGAAAATAGTACAGAGATTCCTCAAACAGTTACGAATAGAAATATCATATGATCCAGCAAATCTACTACTGGGTATTTACCCCAAGAATACAACAACACTAATTCGAAAAGATATATGTAGCCCTATATTTATTGCAGCATTATTTATGATAACCAAATTATGGAAGTAGCCCAAGTATCCATTGATAGATGAATGGATAAAGATGTGCTGTATGTGTGTGTGTGTATATATATATCATATTACTTATGTGTGTGTGTATCATAATACTACTTATGTGTGTATGTGTATATGTATCATAATATTATTTATATTACTTATAACGTAATATTACTCAGCCATAAAAAAGAACAAAATCTTGCCATTTGCAACAACATGGATGGATATAGAGAATATAATGGCTAAGCAAAGTAAGTCAGTCAGAGAAAGACAAATATATGATTTCACTCATATGTGGAACTTAAGAAACAAAACAGATGAGTATAAGGGAAGGGAAGAAAAAATAAGATAAAAACCGAGAGGGAGACAAACCAGAAGAGCCTCTTACATACAGAGAATAAAGTGAGGATTGCTGGAGGGGTGTCTGGTAAAAGGATGGGCTAACTGGGTGATGGGCATTAAGGAGGGCACTTGTTAGGATGAGCACTGAGTGTTATATGTAAGTGATGAATCACTAAACTCTACTCCTGAGATCATTATTACACTGTATGTTAACTAACTAGGATCTAAATTTTAAAAATTTAAGAAAAGAGAGGCGCCTGGGTGGCTCAGTCGGTTGAGCGACCGACTTTGGCTCAGGTCATGATCTCACGGTTTGTGAGTTTGAGCCCCGCATCGGGCTCTGTACTGACAGCTCAGAACCTGGAGCCTGTTTCAGATTCTCTGTCTCCCTCTCTCTCTGCTCCTTCCCCGCTCGTGCTCTGTCTCTCTCTGTCTCTCTCAAAAATAAATAAACATTAAAAAAAATTTTTTTTAATTTAAGAAAAGAAAAAGAAAAGAAAGGATAGACTATTTTCCTAGTGAGCCATGATGTTTAGCAAACTCAGAACTGTCCTCAAAACTTTTAGTAAAAGCTAATACCATGTCTCAGAAAATTAACGATAACAAGTCTGTGACATATTAAATAAAAATGACAATTAAAAGGATGTATGCTATGATTCCAATTTAGAAGCAAATAAATGTATCTTTTCACCACTATATGAATGAAGATGGATGTGACATGTATCTATATGTCGACAGTGATTATTTTTGGGGAGTAGGATTGTGGCTAATTTTTCTTTTCCATATTTTTTGCCTTTTTCAAATATTGAAGAATCAGCGTGTATGATTCTACTAACAGAGATAAATTTTAACATAACAATGGTTAATCTCTAGATTTAGCATTTTCGTAGGACAAAATAGCAATAGAGAAGTTAGGGGATTTCACCATTGTCTAAGGCCTTAGTCTCCCACAGAAAACTTTTTTTTTTTTTTTTTTAATTACAGAAGTGATTGCCTGGATGGCTTAGTTTGCTAAGCATCTGACTCTTGCTTTCAGCTCAGGTCATGATCTCAGGGTCATGTGTTCAAGCCCTGCGTTAGGCTCCATGCTGGTCACGAGGCCTACTTTAAAAAAAAAAAAAAATAGGGGCACCTAGTGGCTTAGTTGGTTAAGCATCGAACTCTTGATTTCCACTCAGGTCATGACCCCAGGGTTATGGGATGGAACCCCACATCAGTCTCCGTGCTGGTCACGGAGCCTACTTAAGATTCTCTCTCTCCCTCTCTCTCTCACCCCCCCACCCTCCCTTTCTCTCTCTCTCTCAAAAAAAAAGTGAATAAATTACAGAAGTAGTTTCCACTATAATTATTTGAAAACTATTGCCTTTACATTTCTTACCTTCCTAGAAATTTCATGGTTCATGTTTTTCTCCCCATTTTCTTTCTGATCAAACCAAATATCTCTGTTGTCCTGAAAATTATAGTTGCGGCATAGACCCCCAAAAAACATATTTCTGTTTCATTTTCGGAAAATTGGGCCTTGTGTCAAATTTAATTGAAGTGGCTGAACTACTGAGTTTGGTCTAACATTGCAGTTTGGTCCTTGTTCAAACAGACGGCAACTGTGCCTTTCTCCTTGAATTTCAAGTTTATAAATGTTGTTCTGTCTTCGCTTAACAAACCATATTGTTTTCACATCTAATCCTTGTCACTGGAAGACCTTTGGCAATCAACTTTTCTATGCTTCTTTTTTTTTTTTTTTTTTAAAGATTGGTCACCATTTAGGAGATTCCATTTCTTTTTTTTTTAATTTTTTTTAACGTTTATTTATTTTTGAGACAGAGAGAGACAGAGCATGAACGGGGAAGGGTCAGAGAGAGGGAGACACAGAATCTGAAACAGGCTTCAGGCTCTGAGCCATCAGCACAGAGCCTGATGCGGGGCTTGAACTCACGAACCGCAAGATCATGACCTGAGCCAAAGTCGGAGGCTCAACCGACTGAGCCACCCAGGGGCCCATTTTCTATGCTCCTTTTGTCCACCCTCTAAAATGGAAAAATCTTGGATGGGTCAACCAAGTGCTAATTCGAGCTACTGGCCATTCTGAGGATGGAATCCGAAAGACCAGCGGCACCAAAATGTTTGAAAATAAAAGTAACGAGGATGTCTGTGTTTACTCATTCTGATCATCTTAATTACTTCCCTCTGCTATAAAATCCATCCATGTGTAATGGGTATCATTTGGAATTTTATTCACTTTAGTCAAAATTGACAGTAAGGCAAAGATTGTGTTATCCCACTTTTTAGACACAGAACATTGAACTTTTGTATTTTTAATTTTTTTGAAGTTGATTTATTTATTTTGAAAAAGAGAGAGAGAGTGAGATAGCATGAGTGGGGGGGAGGCAGACAGAGAGAGAGAGAGAGAGAGAGAATCCCAAGCAGGCTCAGCGCTGTCAGTGTGGAACCCTACGCAGGGCTCAGACCCATGAACCACGAGTTGGTGACCCGAGCTAAAATGAAGAGTTGGATGCTCAACTGACTGAGCCACCCGGGTGCCCCAAATTATGTTTAATGTTCATTTATTTATTCTGAGAGAGAGAGAGAGAGAGAGAGGGAAAGGATAGGTGGAGGAGGGGCAGAGGGAGGGAGGGAATCTGAAGCAGGCTCCCATTTCCAGCACAGAGCCTGACGCAGGGCTCAATCTCATGACCACAAGGTCACAACCTGAGCAGCTATCAAGAGTCAGACACTTAACTGACTCAGCCACCCAGGCACCGCTGTGTTTTGAATTGTTAAGTAAGATACAAACACGATGCAATTTTCTTGCCAACATTAGTAAAACGTCCTGTGGTAAACCAGTCTTCAAAGTGGCTCTTGTTAACTTACAAGTTTCAGAGTGCCAGCTCCTGGCTGATGGCACCAGACTGCCCATTTTAAATGCCACGAGAGCTAAATACCAACTATCTTTATGTTTAAATGTTCCTTTAACATCATTCACATTCAAGGAAGTGACAGGGTTTTGTTGTCTGCATTTTATACCATTAGCATATTCCACATTCCTGGTCATAGTCCTTTGTTAATTTAATTTGTGTACTTAACAAAGCAGTATATGTACATAGTTTCAGTAAATAAATAGTGCTATACACCCAACAAAGGGAAATAAGTGTTCCCTGTTTTCGTCCCCCCTCATTCCTAATTTCCCACTCTGCAGAGACAACCGCATTGAAATCCTTTATATATCTACCCCCAGGGAGGTACATAACATGATTGACTGGACATGGCTTTATTTTTAGAGACATTCTTTATTGACTTCCTTTTACCAAATCTTTGTCTTCTTGCCCCCCTACCACCCGTATACTTCTCTCCACCGTGGTTCCAATGAGGTTTAAATTACAGTTTTTATTTATATCAAGGGTAGATTGTTTCATGGTAATAATCATGTAAGTACTAGTCACAGCTGAGCCACGTGGTTTACTGTATTTTGGTTATTAATATTATTACCTGCCTTGTTCAGTGTTTTGTTTTCTTTGGAGTTAATGGCTATCTTGTTCTCTTTGTTTCTTTGCTTAGTTTTCTTTGTACTTATCACTTAATTGAACCCTAACTTTTCCAAAAGAGCTATAAAGATTCTCCCTAATGGTGCCAGTCACATAATAAAATAATTTCCACCTCTTTCTTTGGGAGTATTCCTCCTGGACCTCTGGCTGCTCTTCCATTTTAACCCACAATGTTTGTTCTAGAAGTTACCAGCACTATCATTCTGAGAACACCCTTCCTTTCTCCCCTGTGTCAGATCTCATACATCCCGGATCCCGTATCTTTCCCTTACTTGACCTACTCTCTCATCTTGATGGAGCACATTCTCCAGTAGCTTTCTGAGAATGGTTACAATGGGGTTAATTTTTGTGACTTATTTCTGTCTAAATATGAATTTTTAAAATGTTTATACTTGAGAGTTTGGATGACTACTGTATTCTAGATGGAAGATGACTTTCTCTAAGAATTATTGAAATTTTTGCTTTATTGTTTTAAGTTTTCTAGTGGTACCGTTATTCAAGGCCATTCTGATAGCCAGTTCTCATATGTGATATTGGTTTTTCCCCCTCTCTTAAAAGTTTTAGAAAGTTCTCTGTAACTTTAAAATGTTACAATAATATATCTTCGTATAAATCTTTTTTTAATTTATTGCACTAGCCACATTGTGGGCCCTTTCAATCCATACATTTCTGTTCTTCATAAATTCTTGTAACTTTTCATATAGTATTTATTGGACAAATTCCTAGTCTCTCCTTTGTCTTTCCTTTTTGATTCCTTATCTGCCTTTTTGAGACTCATGTTACTTACATATATAATCTTATTTGGTATTTGGTTTTCTGGTTTTCTTATCTCTCCCCTGTGTTCCATCTGTGTCTTTTTCTGTTTTACCATCTGGAAGATATACTATGCTTTCTCTTCCAACTTATCTATTGAAGTTTTTAAAACTTTATTATTAATACTGCTTGAATTTCCTTTTGAATTTCTAGGAGTTCTTTCTTATTCTCTAAATGCCCTGTTTTGTTCTTTGTTGGTTTTGCTTCCTTACCCTCCCCACCCCCATGGATGCTTTCTTCTCAACTTAAAAGGACATTAATGATAATCTTATAGGAATGTTTTCCTGCTCCCTGAATTAATCTGTTTCCTTGGAGTTTCATCTCCTTCATATTTTAGGGTTTCTCACAGTCCCATGGTCCTTGGTGGCCCATTCATATCTAAAACTGAGGGCTGGGTGGCTTAGTCCATTTAAGCAACCAGCTCTTGATTTCGGCTCAGGTCATGATCTCACGTTTCGTGAGTTCTAGCCCGGCATCGGGCTCTGTGCCGATGGTGCGGGGCCTGCTTGGGAATTTCTCTCTCTCCCTCTCTCTCTGCCCCTTCAGAGCTCTCTCTCCCTCTTTCAAAATAAATAAATAAACATTAAAAGAAAATAAGTCTGAGGGCTAACACTCTGAGGAGAAACTCTATATACAGATGAAACTTGTCTCTGGCCAGGAGAACTGGGCATTGCTTTAGCAAACCCCAAATATTAATCAGATTCTCCCTTTTGTTATCAGTTTTCCCAGAGAAAACTTACCTAATCTTACCTGGATGACAGTGTCCTGAGGAGCAAATGGGGAGGAGATGCTGGTAGAATTCACTCTTTCCCTAATCCGACTCCCATGTTTTCGCCATCATGTGTCCTTACCATCCTCAGCCAGAGCTTCTGTGATTCATCCTCTTGGGAGAGCACACGGGCTTCTGCCAGGAAGTGAGGGGAATGCCCAGCTTCGCAGGCTGGGGGAGGGGATCTGAGAGACAACTACCTGTGATACAACTTGTTCTTTAGTTTCCACTGCGGGTACCTCTGGTGAGTACCTGTCATCTCCATTTCCCGAGGCTTCCTGGAGCTCAGTGGTGCCAGACGCATGGCTTCTTACTGGCCCTCCACTGACAGCCTTGAGTTTGGGGGTTCTTTTCTCTGCTAAGTCTTTCCCCCACCTGTTATTAACTGCCCATGTACACCTGTCGTCAGCTGTCCGTTAATTTAATGAACATCTCTTGTCTGTCCTCTCATTCTTCCTTAGCCCTTGTGTATTTACAGCATTTTTGTTACTACCTTTGTTACTATTTTGTTAGTACCTTTATATTTTAGAGATGTTTGGACAAGGAACACGGGAAGGATGTGTACTAACCAGGATGTCTTAACTAAAAGTTTCTCCTTCTCTTGAATTGATGCCGCTGACTTTCCACGTCAAAATATCCTACGGTTGCGTTACATGTCACAATTGTATTCTGATAGATGTGACAGGGTATTCAGTGGGAAAAGGGGACTCCATGGTCAAGGAATGACATAGACCATCCATGTGATACTTGCTTCTAGATTTCCTTGTGACATCTTGATTATTACGTTCTTGATTCTGATTCCGTTTCTAATTGTGTTTATTATATATCCCCAAGCTATACTCTAGGACCCCTTCAAGCTATATACTATGCTTCCATATATAATATGTTTACATAGTGGATCATAATATCTATTCAGATATCTGGCCATCCGTATTAGAACGTAAGGCCCTTGAGGTGCCTGGGTGGCTCAGTGGGTTGAGCGTCCGACTCTCGACTTTGGCCCAGGTCATGATCTCATGGTTTATGAGTTCGAGCCCCACGTCAGGCTCTGTGCTGACAGCTCAGAGCCTGCTTGGGATTCTCTCTCTCCCTCTTTCTCTGCTCCTCCCTCTCTCCCTCTCTCCCTCAAAATAAATAAATAAATAGTGTAAGCCCCTTGGGCAAGGACTGTGTTTTCTTCATCTCTGTATCCCCAGCAGCTGGCTGAGTAGCTGGAATGTCACAGGGATCGATAAATGGCTGCTGCTGACGAACGGGTGAGGGACGTGCTTTCTTACACATTCCATAATCTCCTGTTCACCGCGTACCTGGGGAGAGTCCCTGGAATTACAGCAGATGCCATGGTGCCTTTCAGTTGAAGCCTCTATGTGCTCTTAAATGAAAAATCATGTAATACCAGGAGCCCTCCATGACATGGGATGGGGACCTGACATTTGGGGAAACAACATACATTTTCCCTTTCTCTCCCCACCCCATGCACAGGCCTGCCCCCACAAAGTACCTGCCTGGCCATCCAAGCCAGACCCTTGGCAGCCCCTAGTCAGAAGCTGGGTGGTTCTCTCTTCTGAAGGAGAGGAGGCGTGTTTCCGGTAGTCCTAAGGCGGACCTCAGAATTTACGTCCTCCGAGAAATAGTTTCATAAATATTGACCAAGTACAGTAGAAATGATATTGTTAGTAAAATATTTCCAGTTCGATATGAGCTAAGCTGGTTTGAAGGGATTACCCTTGAAAACTAATTATCACTTTTTAAACACTGTTTCTGTGGGAAAATGTATTTCAAGTTCCAAGGCATATATGAACTTTTGGAACACTGCTCAATCATATGTTGGGGACTGATTATATTGTATTTGTAGCCCATTTGGGACTGTGGGAACAAAAGGAAAATCAAATTATCAACTGGAATATACCACCTCTGGGAACAACAAATCTAAAGTTACAAAATAGCCTATAATATGGAATATCACATCAGAAAAAAAATGAACATATTTTCCACAGTTTGTGTTATTTGCAGGCTGGCTTGGTATCTGTAAGAAAGAATGTCTTATAAAATTGTACTGCATGGGTCTAATGAAGTTCTGTTTGATTCTGTCCTAGGCACTGATGTAGTATAACCAAATTGTAGTCCAGAAAAAAATGACGAATGGGCACTGTGCCACATACAACCCTTACAGTGGACTGAATGATTACCCAAATGCATCTTTAAAAATCTTTTGGACCCTTGTGAATAGACTAGGATTGGGTTGGTAGTGGAAGAAAGGATCTCAGGGGAGCCTGGGTGGCTCAGTCGGTCAAGTGTTCAACTCTTGATTTCGGCTCAGGTCATGATCTCATGGTTTGTAACTTTTAGCCCCGCAGGGGGCTCTGCACTGACAGTGAGGGGTCTGCTTGGGATTCTTTCTCTCCCTCTCTCTCTGTTCCTTCTCTCCTTGTGCTCTCTCTGTCTCAAAAATAAATAAATTAATGAATTTTTAAAAAAGAAAGGATCTCAGAGGTTAACGTGCTATCTCAATTTGGCATTGTTGCCTTTTTACTTACGTAATAATAATAATATGATCATAGTAATAGTCAACCCAATGTTCCAGAGCAAAATGAAGACAGAATACAGGACATTCCAAATTTTGTGATGAAACAAACCCAACACCAGGGGGCTCAGTGGAGCCATTGCTTTTTAAACCGGCAAGATTTGGCAATGATTGTTTTCCTAAGAAAACACTGCACGGCACAAGCAGCGAGTGGTAGGGACAGAATAAAAATGAAATGAGGGAATGTTCCATAAGAATAAAGAGAGACTAATCTCTTCTGAAATTAAAATCATTCTTCAAAGACTATATGTCTACTTATTTATCATTTGAGTGGCCTGAATACTTTTCATAGTCCATAGGTCCAAATATATATACTAAATGGATATTATTCATTTTGCTAAAGCCTTTAAAAATCCATTTAAGATTATTGTGAAGTTATTAACGATGATAGACAGGTTCTATAAAATCCACACAATTAGTTATCATTCAGGGAACAGATATTGACAGAGTGCTTTATTTGGGCTGGACACCGTGCTGAGTGCATACTGTAGATTAAATATTGGGCTGTAAGGTTTAATAATATCATTTCATAATCTGTTACCACTGGGCTACAGAAAAAAATGGAGTGACCTTTCCAAATTAAGTATCTCCATAATTGTCAGTATGTGTTTTATTGAATATATTGTTTCCTAAGGAGGCCTACTATATTATATGGGGTTTTTTTTCATTTTAATATTTTATCTGCATGTTTAATTGAAGGAAATGTTATGGTCTTTCATTTTTTAAACCAAAGCCAAAGTATAAATATGCTTAGCAGTTTACTGCCATCACATTTTCATGTCAGGTAAATTGGACCTATTTCATTTAATAAATGAAAAGAAAAGAGTAAAAGACTGTTAGGTTACTGACGAACACGTGCCTAAAAAGTAAATGACAGATTTATAAATATAAGATGTCCTTGACTCTCAGTACCCTGTGGAAGCACAAAAACTCACAGTGGTCTGTAGTCGGTGATAATCATCATAATGGGTTTTTTCTCCGCAGCCCTAAGAACATATCACCTACCACAGTAGTTGTGTGCTGTTTGTAAAGGGGAAGAAAAATTCAAAGACTAACCCCCAAAAAGTCAATTTCATCAGGAGCTAATATTTTCAAGTATTAAATATGAAAAGTTGAGCTGGAAATTTCCCCCATCTTCCAAGAGCAGAGGGGAGCTGAGTCAGTTCCTAACTCTGACCGTCATAGGACCACATACTTGACCTTCACTACTCCAAATTCTAAGATGAGGACAATAATCTGCTCTGACCCAGAGGTAAGCAGCAATTAAAAGGTGAGGTCACCTGCGTGTAAGCATCTTGCAAAGTGGAAGGACATTGCTTTTCTCTTATCATTGTGATTTCCCTAACTCATTTCCTGTTGTGCCCCTAACAATGTGGGTGGCGCCTGCAGAAGTCTGGCATTCCTGGGAAGTTGTCTCTGGCTTAGTTCCCGCTGGTGCTGCTGGGGAACCTGGCGCAGAGCAGAGCCCGTGGGGAAGGACAGACGCAGGTTAGGATGGTTCCAGGCACAATCAGTGGCTCGGGATTGCTCTTTCTCTCCCCGTCATGGGTCCTGCCTGTTCCTAAAACTGAGTCCCCTCTTATGGTTCTTACAAGCAGAGGGAGACACAGCTTACCTGGGTGCGCCCACCTTCGCGTGCGTGGACACATCTAGACCTTCGCATCCATAGCGTGGAGTTGCCTTGAAAAACCAAATACAAAGAGGGTGTGGGAGGTACAGAGAGGGTCTGCTGGTACCGCTCTGCTGCATCCTTCACACTGATGAGCTCTGAAGAACGCATTTGCTATGAAGTATGTCAGTTAAATGTAGTAATTATTTTTCTCCCAAGGGAAAAAGGCAGTAAGTAGCACGTGCTGTCTTCACCAACATTACAGCTTTTGCCCCCTGATCACAACCATAGATTTGGGCTGATTTCCTATTCTCAGGCAATCAGTCACGGGAGGAGAGAGAGCCATTAGCAGGGTGCCCTAGTTGACCTTCAACTAAATTATTGTTCCGTTCCCCTCCTGCCTTTCTTTCAATATAAGAAGGAGGGAGTAGAGTAGCCCTCCATTAAAAAAAAAAAAAAAAAAAAGGAAAGAAAAGAAAACAGGTGCCAGGCCAGAGCTGTCTAGCAAAGGGATGTAATTGAGGGCGACAACGACATCCTTAGTCTGACAGCTGTTTTGGTGGCCCCACCCCTTTGTGTCAGCGAATAGGAAAATAACTTATTAGAGCTGTTTATGCCAGAGACATAGTCAATAAGTATTTGTTGGGCCATAAGTATTGAATATTGCTTTAACAAGTAAGTTTTTGTGTTTTGATATTAAAAAATCCCCAAAGATGCAAAGCAAAGACGGAGTCCAATTAGCCTTGGCATAGCTTTGCCCTGTGCCGATAAAGCACGACAAGCAAATGACAAAATGTATTTCAAATACATATTTTTTATTCTTGCTGTGTCAGAGATGTCCTATCCCAAAGGGAAGGTGTAAATCAGAAACAGTGAAAGCTCGATTCAATGTCATCCCAAATAAATATCTCTCAAGCTGTGCAAATGAATACCAGTAAGTACAGCTTGAAACTTGGATAAAAGTACATTACTTTCCAACAATTGGTATTGAAAATAAAGCTACTGACAACTAGGGCCATTTGGGGAGATTGGATGTTCTCTTGGTATAACTTTCGGAGCATTTTATATCACTTGGGAAAACCTTAGAGGTGTTTTTCAGCAGTGCTGTGCAAGACGAATTTCTCCTAACAGTCTATCTCGCTGTTATTACAGACAAGTTCAGCGTGAGGAGTGAAGACGGTGATGTAACTGCTAATGGCACTTGGTGCTAATGGATAGTGGAGTAGCTTAGGTTAACATAAGAAACAGTTAGGTAAAGATGTAGGACTGGCCACAATTAATCTCAAGTAGAGCCCGAGTTAAGACAAAAACCGCAAGTGTCAATAACGCCATTCTCTAGTTAGTTCCGAGGGAGATACGTTGAGAATTATTGTTGTGTTAATTTCTTCAAACTGCAATATGAAAAATCCCTACAAAGTTCAGTGCTTGATTCCAAGTGGCTGGTAATAGATCTGCCCCGGGATGCTGTTACCTGTAATTGGGGTCTCTGTGAACTTTCCAAATGTACTGCTAGAGGCAGAAATCAAGCTATAGATAAAAAGGAAATCGATATTCTCTGTTTTGATTCATGCGTTATGCAAAAGCAGTACCTTCTGTTTTATACGATGCTTGATATGTATAAATTAATGTGTATATATAATTTACGTATTCTCCAGTTATAAAACAGAATCATCAAAAGGAACACACAAACTCATTACTCAACTTAAGAAATAGAACATTACTAGTACTGTTGGGCTAGCCTGAAAGTCCCTTCCCCTTCTGATCCCTCCCTCCCCCTACCCCCCACCCCCATAATTGTTATTCTGGTGTTTTGGGTTTGTCGATTTCATTCTGTCCACTTTGTCATTCTTTTTTTCTTCTTTTTATTTTTTTTTTATGGTTTCTCACATGTATGCATCCCTGAACACTATGTTGTTTGGTTTTGAGCTTTAGGAGATGCTATATTGTGTATTTTTTGTTATTATTTTTAATTCAGTCGTTACTTTAATCCAATTACACAAAAACACACAAAGAGGCAAATTGGGCCACAAGTCTTCATATTAAAAAATCATTTCCCACCCCAACACCCACTCCCAATTTCAGCTTTTTACATGGATTTTTTAGATATGCTACACACCTATATATCTTTAAATAACATGCTTATTTTATGGGGTGGCTGGGTGCCTCAGCTGGTTAAGCATCTGACTCCGGCTCAGGTCATGATCTCGCGGTTCATGAGTTCAAGCCCCACATCAGGCTCTGTGCTGACAGCTTGGAGCCTGGAGCCTGCTTCAGATTCTGTGTCTCCCTCTCTCTCTGGCCCTTCTCCTCTCGAGCTCTGTCTCTCTGTCTCTCTGTCTCTCAAAAGTAAATAAACATTAAAAAAATTTTTTTAATAATATGCTTATTTTGCTACTAATTGTTTTTTTTTTTCAGTTCTAGAAAAATACCTGTTTTCTTCCCACTTTGGAATGAGAGAACTTGGCTCCTTCATACATATCCCATCTCCCCACACATATATTCAGACTCCCCTCTTCTGGATCATTAGTTAGATGATATATGGTTAGATCACTAGTCAGAGTTTCCATAACTGTGACAGCCTCACTACATGGTACAAATTTTCTGCACAATGTTGGGTTTCCCCTAAAATTAATAATTAATTTACTTTTTTATTCATTTAGTTTTTGATATGCCCATCAAGAATTCAACTCACAAATTTCTCCCAGTTGTGTAAATCTCCTTTGAACATGTTCAAACTTATTAAACAGTCTATTATTTTTGCCCTCTTGGAGAAATTTTCCCACCTGTTCCAATCCAGAAGGTCAGCAGCAGCTGTCATTAGGAGCTTCATTCTAGAGACTGTCATTCTAGGGACTGTCTTTGCTTCTCCGTTGCAACAGATCTCTTGTTTCCTGAGTTCCAGGTCTTTCTCTTCATTTACATCCTTGTTTTTCTGACGCGCATGCACCACTAGCTTTGTAGGAAAGGTTGCGTGGATGATAAATTTTGATATAAGAAATCTAAAAGTGTCTTTGTTGACTGGTTATAAAATTCTAGGCTGGAAATTATCTTCCTTTGGAATTTTGAAAATATCAACTTCCAGTCTTGCTACTGAAAAGTTTAGAACCTTCCTATGTCTGGATCCTTTGCAAGAAAGCTGTAGTTTTCTCTGCAAGATTGTAGGACCTTCTCTTTGATGTAAATATTCTGAAAGTTCATGATGATGTGTCATTCCAAGATAGCGGCTGTTTTCATCCATTCTTGCTGGGTGTTCAATGAGTCTTTCAATTTGGAAAATCACGTTGTTCAGTTCTGAAGAATTTTCCTTCAACTGTTTTATTAATAGTTTTCTTCTGTCCTATTGTTATTATGGAATGATTATTATTTAGATGTTGGATCTTCTGGTCCAATCTTTGTGTTTCTGTTCTTTTCCCTTCTATTTTCCACCCCTTTGCCAATTTTTCTTTTTTTCCGAGAGACTTCATCAACTTTATCTTCTTATTCCCCAATTGAGTTTTTCATTTCTGCCATCAAGATTTTACTTTTCCCAAGAGCTCCTTCTTTTCCTGGACTATTTCTTTTTTTATAGCATTCTGCTATTTAATAGATAAGGTTCTTTGCATACCTGAGGATTTCAAAGTTTTCTTTTTTTCTGACATGTTCTCTACGTGCTCAGAATTGTTTCACCTTCCTTTTTTTTGCGTTGATCTTTGTCTCAGAGTGTGGAGATCCATTCCTGCCTGTTCATGTTTGAGAGCGGTGTGCTAAATAGCATGCTGGAATTTTAATTATATGCATGAAAACATATCTTTCCCAAGTTTATGGTTTGCCTTTTCACTTTTTTGTGTAATTCCACGAATAAACTTTCCTAAGCTGCATGTGGCATATTTCAATTTTTTCCTTTAGGTTTTCTGCTTTTTATTTCTTGTCTAATAAATTCCTCTTGATAATAAAGGCATTTTCCTATATTGCCTTTTAAAGGTCCCATACTAATAGTTGTGCTTTTCACACAACTAAATGAGACTAAATAATGCATATGATTAGAGGTTGGCATCCAATCTCATCCTTTTTCCATACGGATAGCAACCTGCCCCAGCCCCATTTATTGAAAACTCTATTCTTTCCTCACTGATAACAATGGCAGAAATATCATAACTCAAGTTTTTGGCTGTGTCTATTTCTGGGCTCTCTAATCTGTTCCATTGTTCGAATTGTCAATTTTTTGTCGATACTATATAGTTTTATAGTTAAGACTTGATAGGACTTCCTACCTTATTCCTTACCTAGAATAACAATCTGAAAATAAAAGGCGGGGAGAAACAGTTCCTAACGTGAAATAAATAGTAGGCTTGACTTCATTCATTCATTCATTCATCAAAAATGTATTAAGCACTTACCATGTTTCAGACAAGCTCCAGGAACTGAAAAATAAATGAGACCCAATACTGCCCTAAAGGAATGAACAACCAAAGAGGGAAGACCAATTGAGAGTTACACATTAATTCTGTTAGGAGGCAGAATATGGGATGCATAAGAGACTGTGTGCCCAAAGAGAGAAGAAGTAATTATACCCAGGGATAGTTAGGAAAATCTTGACAGGTTTGACCAATAAAGGGTAGAATCAACTTGGTCTGAAAAGATTAATTGGTGTTTAATAGGAGAGAGAAGGGAAGAAGTACACTGGAAGGAAATTCCATGGAGGGATGAAAGTCCATCATCTGGTTCATCATAAAGGGTTGAGCAAAGGAGGAGATAAGGTTAGAAGGCAGGTTATGACCAGATGGGGAAAGACTGTATGCCCACCTGAGACATTTAAACTTCACCCTGTAGACAGAGGATCTGAAGTAGGAAGGTGATATCACTTTTGTTGTACATTTGGTGGCATAAACCCGGGGTGTAGTAGGGGCTGGGGAAAGGCACTGTGTATGGAGAGGCCAGTTCCAGGTACGTTGTCCATGGGAGAGATGCTGAGGTCTTAACTCAAGCAGGAGTGAAGGAACGGAAAGAAGGTAACAACAGATCGAGAGACACCCGGAAAGAGGAAGAATGGAGGGTGGTGAAAGTGGTTGTCGACGTAAAGGGAAGGGTGGGGTAAAAGACAGCAAAGCTTCTAGCTGGGCTAACCAAGTGGGTAGAGACATCACCAATCTTTAGAAACAGAAATCACTGTGCCACAAGAATAAAACAAAGTGTCTGGTAGAGGAGAGAGACAATCCATGACGTTAAATTTGATCATGTCAAGGTTAAGGGCCCCCAGGACTTCTGCGTGGAGAGATAGGAAGGCAGTTAGAACTCCAGGTTTAGAGCTGAAGCTATCCACCATCAAAACCCTAAACATGCCCAGTGTCCTTCTCGTTACTTGAATAATGTGGATGCTCAAATGTACTAAATTCTTCTTCCGCATCACGACAGATTTTTCCAAATAAATATATTTAGACTTTCAGAATACTCATCCCCTGTGCATTTTCAGCCTTGAGACATACATGGGACAGTGCCTGACTCTGCTTTTCATAGGGAGCTGGGGTGGGGTGGAGGGTGCTAGCTCAATGACTCTCCGGGGACTTAGTAATAAAAAAAAAAAAAAGGTGCTGCCATGGAAAGAGTCTTGCTGATGGCGATATCCAAATCCAATCCCTCAACTCTTAGAGAATCTCTACCATAGTGACAGGAAAAGAAGTGTCCTTTATATAGGCACCTTGCACCTCACCTCCTACAGAGGTTCTGCCAGCCTGCTTTAGAGTCCTTTTGGGAGCCCAGAATTAATCATGGAGGGAATGATATTGCAACAGGAAAGAGCACCAGGGTGCAGGAAGTTGAAGGGGCTCGTGTATTTAAATCAGTGTTAATAAAGCTATTTGTCTTGTCCTGTGAGTGCGAATGATTATGTTTCCAGGGTAAAATAGAATAATTAGAAGTAAAAAGAGGCTGATTTCTAGCTACGTCTAAAACACGTAAAGCTGTAACGTTTCCCTTATTTCATGAAATATCTACGGTACTTTTCTAGAGATTGCTGTTACTATGAAATTTTAAAAGTGCACTGACATCCTGTAGGAATTAATTAAATAGTCGTTGCCTTTGCCTGAGATACAAACTTCGGATGTATCATCTGCTGCTCCAGGCTTGAAACTAATCAGGGCTGTGCCATGGATAAAGCAAATTGTAAGCCGTGATAGGTGGGGTGGTTTCTACAAATCCAGGTCAGATCCCGTTGTGGCAAGTACTAAGGGAATGTTTGTTGCCTTATGGTGTAGGAATTTCGGAGTACCCATGTTGCTTGCCATGGGCAACCCGTCAGCTGAGCATTATAAATCCTTTCCCTATGCTGTTATTTACACGGGGGTATATGGGTTCAAATGAAATTTGAACCAATTTCATTGAAGTACGGTCCATCACACCGTACTTCAGGCTTGTTCGTGACCAAATCGCCAAAAGGACACAATGTGACTCAAAGAGACCAGGAAACCTAATCTCTAAGACTCTCGGTTGGCGCTCTCTGCTATCATAAGCCTTTTTCTCCCAGGGTAGCTGCTAAGAAGTACCAGAGAGCTCTGATATCAAAGAGCAATGAGTTGTATTTAAACTCTGATACTTGCGTTTGGGGGTTGATACACAGCTGATCAGGAGCAGGAGACGTCTGGCGAAAGTCTTCCCCGGCGATTCCAGGCAGGTTAGTGCCGGCACTCGATGCTCCTAGAGCACATCCCTCACTTCTCCAAAATAGCCCTTCCGACCCTGCGCCACAAGATATGTCTTGACGCATGTCTCCGGCCCATCCCGTGAGCTCCATTGTGGCAGACCCGGGGCTCTCACGTCAGTGTTTACTCGGGGTTGGAACTGGTCCCTGCTCCACAGGGGTGATCTCCGAGAGTGTGCCAGATGCTAGGCCTCCCACACGCCGACTCACCTGCTATCCAACCAGCCTGTTATGGGTTGAATCAGGTCCCCAAAACTCCAGATGTTGAAGTCCTACTCCTGAGTGTCTTAAAATGAGAACCTATTTGGAAATAGGGTTATTGCGGACATAATTAGTTAAGTTAGGACAGAGTCATAGTAGAGTATTAGGGGATGGGCCTCCAATCTAATATGACTGGTATCCTTATGAAAAGGGGACGTTTGGGCACAGGCGTACAGACATTGAGAATGCCGTGTCAACACGAAGGCTGAAATCAGGGTGTGATGCATCTACAAGCCAAGAATGCCAAAGAATGCTAGCAAACCCCTCGAAACTAGAAAGAAGCATGGAACAGATTTTTCCTCACAGCCGTCAGAAAAAAACTAATCCTGCTTGACCCTGATCTCAGACTTCTAGTCTCCAGAACTGTGAGACAGTAAATTTCTGTTTTTTAAGCCGCCTAGCCTGTGGTATTTTGTTACGGCGGCCCTAGCAAATTCACACAAAGCCCATAGCCTAGAAAAAGAGGGGAGTGACAAGGTTGATTATTATCAGTTCATGAGAACAGAAATGACAGCTTTCTAACAGGAAAATTAATCATTTTTAGATTATTCACTTTATAGCCTTCTGATTCTTAAACTTGTAATTGCCATATGTGGTAATAGAAAGTGGAGTGAGAGAAGGTCTGATGGAAATGTGTTCTTAAATGAGGGATGTATATTACACTGATGGATGCTTGATGGATATATTTGAGAGAATGAGGCCCTATTACAGTAAAACAGGCTCAGAGCTCTACATAATCTAAACATATTGGTACCAAGGGCCCAATACATAAAGCTTCTGCTTTGATATTAAACTGATGCATGTGTTAAAAAGATACTAAAGACAAATGTGCCCAAATAATCATAGACCAGATTTCTGTTAGTAAAGAGGAGACACAGGAACTCACACATTTTGCTTCTGCATAACTATGACCAGAATCGTCTATGGAATATCAATAATCCTGAAAGGCGAAATTGACAGTGAAATACCGTGTTCTGGAGGCTCAGGGGAGAGGACTGACAGAGCGCAATTTTTTGTGTCAGATAAAGCTGGGTCCTATTCTTGATTCTACTATCTCATAGTCATTCCACAAGTCATTTAACCCTCTAAGACTCCGTTTCATTACCTGGAAAACAGGGAAAATAATATAGCCCCCAGAGAACCGACCTGAGGGTCAAAGGAGATAATATCGGTAGCCCGATCAGCAAAATGCCTGCCATGTGCTTAATAGTGATGTTTAATAAGTTGTAACTGCAAATTTTGCATTCTTGTTATGACCGCATACAACCGTTCTGCAGTCAGACGCAAACCATTGTGGCAATTCCAGACCAGGAGGTCCATTTATTGGAGTCTAACTGGTAAGGACCCCCGTGAAGCGTAGCGGGATCATCGAAGTTCATCTTTCCCTTTTTCTTTTCCTCCTCCTTTTCTTAACCACAGAGTATACCCAGATCGTGAGCTAGAGCCCAAGAGTATACTGGCAAAGCATATACTTGGCTTTGAATAAGGCCTGATTAAAGCTCATACACGTGAAACTCTGTCAGAAAAAACCTTCCAGGGCGCCTGGGTGGCTGAGTCGGTTAAGCATCTGACTTCAGCTCAGGTCAGGATCTCACAGCCTGTGAGTTCAAGCCCCGCGTTGGGCTCTGTGCTGACAGCTCAGAGGCTGGAACTTGCTTTGAATTCTGTGTCTCCCACTCTCTCTGCCCCTCCCCACTTCATGCTCTCTCTCTCTCTCTCTCTCTCTCAAAAATAAATAAAAACATTTAAAATAATTTAAAAAAAACCTTCCCATTATAAAGGACAGATTAAAAATAAAACAGTCTCTGTGATCAGGGAAAGATGATTAAGAGATCGAGTCTGAGAAATTGAAACAGTACAGTAGGCTCTCCTTAACTTCAAGGCAGCCTGTCTTTAACTCGCCGACATAGGGGCCATGCTTTTAATCTTGACTGCAGTCCGTGTAGCCTTTGTGGGTAGCGTCTGAAGGAGGTGGGCCATGAGACCTGGAAATACAAAACAGGGAAAAGGCCGCGAGGAGCAAAGTAGGTTTCCTGACCATCTTCAATGCATCCCTGGGCAGACTTTTTCTGCAAGGAAAATAATTGTGCTCCATTTTGATTCCCAGCTAGCAAGCTGGATATTATACCCGGTAGTCTGGGCGTTAAAATAATGACTTTGTTGAGAACGAACTGTCCAACCAACTCATTGGATGTCAAGGCACCTGCCTTCAGCATCCGGAAGTCCCATTCTTCCGGCCCCTTGGGACTTGAAGTCCATAAGTTCAGCACTGCCATGTGTTTTCCTGAAAAGAGGTTAATATTTTCTGATTTGAATTTAGTGAATTACTCCAGGTAACATTCGTCCATCCCCTCCTGCCAACCCTCTCTACCTCCATGTTGCCTGTTGTAATTACTTATTAATCAGCTGTGAGTTTGCCAATAGGAAAATTCATCCACAGGGCTATGAACTTTATGGGATTAGGACAAATTAGGCCGGTGACGTGCAGTGACAGGCTCAGGTTGTGTGACATGCCCGGAATGCACAATTTGGTGGGCGGGAGGACATCCTCTAGCAGAAGGGCGCCAGCAAAGCTGTTGATGGAAAAATGTCCATTTGTCTTGTACAGAGAGAAGGTGACCTCTTAGAAGCTTAACTCGTAGGTAAAACACAATTTGGATAGCTTTTACATTTAGGCCTCCACAACCAAAGAAATAGACACAATTTAAGAGGTAGATGAGACCTTATAATCTAAGTCCCTAGTTTTGTGGATGAATAAACTGAAATCCACACTGGGAAAGACGCTATATATAAAGTCACAGAGGACTCAAACCCAAGCCTCCCCCTTCCTAACTTAGGAAATTGATCCAGGTATAGGAAATACATCGTTTGAAATACAGTGTGTCTAGATTCCAGTGTTGCCTTGCAGATAAGTTATTTATCCACTCACCCAGTGAGAAAGGCCATCCTTGCCACAGGAGGAACAGACTTAACGGGCTCTGCCTTAGCCTCTCCCTTCCCTCTTCTGGAACAGGGCACTTGCTCAGTGCCCAAGAGCTTTAAAGTTCTCTGTTCCCCTAAACAAGGACTTCAGACTCTATTTTCACACGCTGGGATCTGAGCTGTCAATCATCCCCAGCAGCGAGCACACCCTGAGGGGGACACTATAGACTCCTAGAAAACCTGCCGGGTGTTGTTTCTCTCTTTTAACAGCAAGCGGTAATTTGATTGAAATGGACAGAGAGAAAGGAAATTCAAATGACACAGTCGGGTGACACAAAGAAAGGGCTCCACTGATAAGCCACTTAGTTTGGGCTGCTAGAACAGAGTACCATAGACTGGCTGGCTTAAATTTCCTTTTTAAGACATTTGTTTCTCTCAGTTCTGGAGCCTGGAAATCTGAGATCAGGGTGCCAGCAAGGTCGGGCTCCTTAGTTGAGGGCCCCCTTTCCTGATTTACAGATGACCGGCTTCTCGTTGTATCCTCATGTGGTAGAGAGCAAAATCATCCCCAAGTCACCACCTCTAAACGCCATCACCTGGGTGGCTAGAATATCAACATATGAATTTGAGGGGGACACAAACATGCAGTCTGTGACAGCAACTTACAGGCAACACTGTGTAACCTTCCTTGGAGACCTTCAAAAATTGGGGCGCCTGAGGGGCACCTGGGTGGCTCAGTCGGTTGAGCGTCTGACATCAGCTCGGGTCATGATTTCACAGCTTGTGGGTTCAAGCCCCACGTGGGGCTCTGTGCTGACAGCTTGAAGCCTGGAGCCTGCTTCGGATCCTGTCTCCAGTTGCTCTCTGCCCCTCCCCTGCTCGCTCTCTCTCTCTCTCTCAAAAAGTGAATAAACCTTGAAACAAAATAGTTTCTCACTGGTACTTCTTTGTCTTGGTCATGAAAGTGAGGTCCTACCTGGAGTCACAGGATGGAACCGATGAATCCTTTAAGTTCCCGCCAAACTTGAGCTTGACTCTCTTTCATGTTAAAGAGTAAGGTTGTTCGGGGGACCAGTGGTTTCTCAAGGCCATCAGTAGCTGTGGCGGCAGGCACGGGACCAAGGCGCTGTGGCTGGAGAGCAACATGGCCACCCCGGCACCCTCCCTGTCCATTCCTCTTTATCTGGGATGTCCCCCTGCCAGTTTCAGACTTCTCAGAGGTAGGAGCAGTAATTCCTTTAAAAAAAAATTTTTTTATGTTTCTTTCTGAGACGGAGAGAGACAGAGCATGACTGGGGGAGGGGCAGGGAGAGAGGGAGACACAGAATCCGAAGCAGGCTCCGGGCTCCGAGCGGTCAGCCCAGAGCCCGACGCGGGGCTCGAACTCGCCGGCCGTGAGATCGTGACCCGGGCCGAAGTCGGTCGATCAACCGACTGAGCCACTCAGGCGCCCCTGTAGGAGCAATAATTCCTAAATAAATTTATTTGAAGCACATAATCATATTTGAAGCACAAAATCAACAACGTACGTGTGTATGCTTAGGCCCCCCCCGTCCTCTGTACGAGCACAGCAGTCCATCAGCAGCCCTGTCACTGGATGTCTGCTCATTACGTTCTGTGACATAGAATCACTTATCTACATGCCTGTCTCCTAGGAGACAGGATAGCCTTTGAGGCTAGAAATGATATGAAAATAGTTCACGGATCTCAACCTGCCGTCCTTGGTGTGAATTCACTTCATCTGGAAAAGAAATTCAGTTTTAATATTTTGGGGATACGAGTGAAATTTTAAAATCTCCTCTTGTACATTTTGATTTTAATTATTTATTAGAATGCCACCCGCCGGACCGTTGCCCAAGATGTCACCGAATTGTTTTGGCGGGGGGAGGAGGGGCGGTTGTGACATTTACAAGTGGCAGAGGCAGTCACCAGGATGGTGAAGGACCTAGGAACCCTCTTGTTTGTTCATGTTAGGTCTGCATCCTGGAGTGGCAACGTTCCACCTGCTGTGGGGGCCACACAGCAGCATGAAAACTGTCCCAGCCGGCAGCTCACATGGCCCAGGCTGGCTGGCAACTGGCTCTTCCTGTGCACGGCCTTGAACTTATGGGGGCCCTGAGCGTGAGCACCTTTCTCACGTTTTGCGCCAGGCGGGCGTTTCACTAGGCGTGTCACCCCGGTCTCACCCCTGACCCGTGCGACTTCCAGTTAACGTTGAGTCTTCTGTCCCTACCTGGTACTGCATCTCGGCTCCGACTTGTCATCTACGGCCGTGGTCCTCCCAGTGTGGCCCTGCACGAGCAACCAGCACCACCGGGGAACCTGTTAGGCGTGCGGGTTCTCAGGGTTCAGTTCAGACCCACTGAACCAGAAACTCTGGGGAGACCAGACCTATCCGTGTTGCCCTTCAGTTGACTCTGATGTAAGCTTAGGTTTGGAAACCACGAGTCTGGAGATGGGGGTGGCGGGTGCTAATTCTTTGAACAGTTTGTCCAGTTTTCTGGAAACGAATCTCCTAGAGTTGCTGCCGCACGCACACCCTCAAATATTCCACAAACAGTAGCCTGGGGGGCACCTGGCGGGGCTCAGTCGATTAAGCTTTGGCTTATGACTTTGGCTCGGGTCATAATCTCATGGTTGGTGAGTTCAAGCCCCGTATCAGGTGAGCTGGAGCCCTGCTTCAGGTTCCACAATGACAGTGCAGAGTCTCTCTCTCTCTCTCTCTCTCTCTCTCTCTCTCACACACACACACACACACACACACACACACACACACACAAAACCAGCCTGCAAATAGCTGGTAACAATGCCCCCTCCCCAGGCCTAGTCCACGTTTCTGGAATATTACAACCCATCACCAGCATCCTATATCCGGGAGGGAGGTCCAAATATATAGAGAATGATGAGAAAAACCAAGGGAGTTTAGACTAAAAAAGGAGAAGATTAAGGATGGACATGACTCAGATATTTTAAGGACCATGATGTGGAGGACTTATAATTATTCTTTATTTATAGGTTAGAAGAAGCAGGGCCAATAAATAGGAGTTATAGGGACCCAGATTTGTACCAGATGATAAGAAAGAACATTGTGATATTCACATGGTTTACATACAGGATGGGAGGCTTGTAGGGGTAAGGGGTTCTTCATCACTGCGCATGTCCAGGCAAAGGCCATAGGGATCTTATGAAGAATATGCTAGAACAACTTTCTGATAAGGCAAGGATTGGTTGCCCTTGATTACCTTAAGGTTTCATCTGATGTTCTGCAATCTTAGCACCTTATAGATCATAGACATATAGGAAGGAAGGAAAGGAGGGAGGGCAGAAAGGATAGTGAGGCACTCCCCAAATTATTTCTATCACGATTATCATATTTGGTTTTCACTTGTATTGACTATGTAACATCAAGTTTACCTTCCTACAATGTGTTGTGTTGCTATAAGTTTACTTCTTAGAGTTAGGGTGCGTCTATGAGCCCATGCAAACTCAGATGGGGAGAAAGGGGGCACCTGGGTGGTTTAGTCATTTGGGCGTCCAACTTTGGCTCAGGTCATGATCTCATGGTTCATGAGTTCGAGCTCCACATCAAACTATCAATGCAGAACCTGCTTTGGATCCTCTGTCCCCCTCTCTCTACCCCTTCCCCACTTGCACTCTCTCGAAAATAAAAAAATAAAACATTAAAAAAAAAAAAAGCTAGGGAGAAACAAAGCAGTGAGTCATTGATTTATACAATATGTGCCAATGTGTCCCGTCACCAGGTGCTGTCAGAGTAGGTGTTGGGGGTGCAGGAAAGAATTAAGTCATGGTTTCTGCACCGAGCTGCTCAAGCTGGTTTGGGACTGACCAGGTAGATAGATCCCTACAAAGGCCCCGAATGGATGAGACCTAAGGTGTGATGGTTAATATCAAGGCAGAAAATCAAATTTCACTAGCCAGAGGCTCATTATCTTCTTCTCACTTTTCAAAAATTACTTTAGCCCTTGCTTCCTTCCTTTATGGATTTCTTTCTTTTCCTTACCTCCCCTGCCTCCGGTGATCTTATGGCCCTGTGTTTTGCTAACCCCCTTCACACTGTAGAAAACATTGTTTTTAACGGCTAAATTGAGATTTTTAAAATAAGGAGAGGTAGGTTTCAAAAAAAGAAATAGAAAATTGGATAGAGCCTTTTTAGTGTTGGTTTCAAGGAACAGTTCATATTTTTATCACCAGCGAGCTGAGAAAGATAACGGGTGGTCTCCAAAAGCTGTCATCTGTCTTCAGATTATCTCCCCGGTTCCTGACACATGAGCAAATCCAGACTCTCAGGAAAAGTGTTGTATAGATTTTTAGGAAGTTTGGAAATCACATTCAGATTCACATGCATCGAACAGACTGTAAATTCTGCTGATCTGGAGGCACATCCCTGTCCCTCCCACCCTCCGGCCCACCCTTCTGGGTGTCAGCTGGCACCTTTTGGTGTTGTTGTCCCTGAGATTAGGCTGGGTGTCTGATCCCACCCTGTGACAGGGCCAGAAATTACAGTTTGAATCACTCCCTGATAACCATTGTTGACTTCACTCACCTTTGTCCTTTTTGCCCCATGGTCGGGTCAGAAACGGGTGGGGAGAAAACCTGGCTCTGGGTTGCTTCCGCTCTTGAGATAACATTGGACTAAGGGCACGGTCTTTACAAGGACTCGGCCTGTGCTTCCTCCAGGCTTTCCTTCCCGTGTGTGTCACTCCGTGAGGGCTCGGGAGTGGCCTAAGCCTCCTGTGGCACCACAGCAGGAAGCATGGGGCCCAGCTCCCAGGACGCAGCTCCCTGGTGCCATCTTTGTACAGAAAGAACCGCCTGTTTTGCACCTGTTCCAACGTCACGTTCAAAAGTCCTTCTGCCTCCTTGGGGCGCCCGGGTGGCTCTGTCGGTGAAGCGTCCGACTTCGGCTCAGGTCATGATCTCGCGGTTCGTGAGTTCGAGCCCCGCGTCGGGCTCTGTGCTGACGGCTCGGAGCCCGGAGCCTGCTTTGGATTCTGTGTCTCCCTCTCTCTCTGCCCCTCCCCCACTCGTGCTCTGTCTCTCTGTCTCAAAAATAAATAAACGTTAAAAAAAGAAAAATTAAAAAAAAAAAAAGTCCTGCCTCCTCTAACGACGTTACACGTGCCGAACTCTGTGCTGATTAAGAAGGGAAATATCCATGGCAGTCATCATGCCATTATCTGTGCAGATCATGTATCCAAATATTCAGATTAATTTAAGCAATCCTGGTGTCCGTGATTTAAATGCTTCAGACTCTGCCAGGGTACCAATATGTTCAGAACTGAAACTGTATTCTTCCCAAAGCTGGCGTTGCCATTCTCTCCTTCCTCCCCATTGTCTTTCCGGCCTCACAAACTGTTGTCCTTTTCTCTTCCCTCTGCTTTCTGCCAACACCCCGTCCCCGCGTCCCTCCGTTCACTTTTCACTCAGGGGCCAGGTGCTGCTCTGCCTGCCTTGCGAATCTCTCTTGCATCCATTCCCCTGTCTCTATTATCCTAGCCAGGCCTGTGGGTTTTGGAGCTGAAAAGCGCCACCTGGTCCAACCTTTTGCTTTTCATACGAGGAAAATGACCTAAAGAAATGAAGTTAATGGTCCTGGCTTTAGGATGATAGCTTGGATATGACCCGACTGCTGCCTCTCTCCAGAACTATCCACCGCTGCACAGTTTCTCTTCAGTTCCATTTCCATCTATCCTGCACCCACCTTCCAGGCTATTCTTTCTAAAGCTCTGCCGGGAGGCTACTCCTCAGCTCAGAAACCTGCTGGGGTCGTCCACTGCCTCCCGAAGAAAATCCAAACCGCAGCATCGCCCCCGATCTCTTGCACATGGCATTCAGTCACCTAGCATTCAGAAATAAGCCAATTTGTTCATACACAGTTAGCCCTTGAACAGCATGGATTTGAAAGCTTCCAGGTCTCCTTACTGCAGATTTTTTTCAATAGATCCAGTAGAAAATTATCTGGAGATGTGCAGCAATTTGAAAAAACTCCCAGATGAAGCACTAATAGCCTAAAATATTGGGGAAAAAATTCAGCAAAGGTAGGTATTATTGTCGTAAACGTGCAAAATATGTGTTAATTGCCTGTGTATGTTTTCGGTAAGGCTTCCCGCCGACGGCAGGCTGTTAGAACTTAAGTTTCGGGGGAGTCAAAAGTTATGTATGGATTTTTGACTGCACAGGGGTCAGCACCCCCAACACCCCACATCGTTCAAGGGTAAACTGTATTTTCAAGTTATTAGCCAGTATACTGAGAACGCTATAATTGCCCCAAGCCAGACGTTAATTTTTTCGTCTTCTTTTGTCATATACAATTATATCATCTTTGTTAGGAGACACAGCTTAACTGTTATGATAAGCCATGTAACTGTCGCCCACTTGAAAGCATTTTGAATTAATTACATGTTACTTTTCATTTGACACAAAAATATAAGACAATATAAAAATCAAATAAACAAAATTTTCTTCCAGAGCAAGTCTGAATCCCCTTTCTCCCCCCGAACCCCATTCACACACAAAAGATTCAAATGATCATAGACTCATCAAACATTTACTGCCATCTTGTGGACAGGGACACATTATCCAAACACCTAAATGGAGTGGAGTGGGCCTTTGCTTTCTTAGCTAAACATAAGCAGCCTGTGTGTGAATGTTGCATGATCGAACCAAAGGAAGCACCCTCTTCATTCATTAAACCATTTGCCCAGAAAGTGCTTAGTCAAAGCCCAGAGAAACCTTTGTTAATTGTTCTCTATCATTACAGAACCCTAAAATGGTTGTCAGAAATGTGCATACAAATTATCTTCATTTTCTCATTCCTAATATCCGGGAAGAGGGTGAGGGTGATGTCAGAAAAAGGCAACGGGGTGATTTTTATAGGCTTTGCTTCTTGAAGCAAAAAAGCCCGCATTGTTTTAATTAATGCATTAGCAATTAGACGTTTGCACCCCAAAGAACACAATTTACTGTTGATGATTCGATCGTCTCCTCGCTAAGTTGCTCCCAGACAAGTTAGTGTCAAAGCTGAAGAAATGTGCGTTTCTCTACATGGATTATAAAATCGGTATTTCACAGAAGGGACAACCAGAAGCCCATATGTATGGCCACTCACATATTAGAATTCAAATTAATTCATAAGCAATGGGCATGAAATAGGAAGAATGAAATGAAACATTAAATAAGAGTCATTTCAGGGCACCCGGGTGGCTCAGTCAGTTGGGCATCTGACTTAGCTCAAGTCATGGTCTCACAGTTCGTGGGTTCAAGACCTGCATCGGGCTCTGTGCCGACTGCTCAGAGCCTGGAGCCTGCTTCGGATTCTGGGTCTCCCTCTCTCTTTGTCCCTCTCCCACTCATGCTATATGTCCCTCTCTCTCTCTTTCTAAAAAAATGAATAAATATTAATAAAAATTAAAAAAACAAGAGTCATTTCACTTTCTGTGGGAGAAGGGGCCCCACCCCTACAAATCTTTCAACTCTTCGATCTGTGTGGCCAATCAATCAGTGATCTCCTATTTCAAATGGCAGAGGTGCCCGGAATATTGTCCTTCAGTATTAAATATCATACTTATTCAAAACCTGAGCCAGACCATATCTACCATAGGTTCATGCCGTTATTATGTCTCCAGGGTGCTTTATTGTCTCCTATTTGGCCTGTAATGAAACTCGTATGTGGCACTGAACTTGTCTTAAAGGAATGGTTTTGTATATGCATAAAATTAGACCTGAAAGAGAAGCAGGGCACTTCCGGCAGGGCTGATTCAGTGGGTGACATGTTCCTAGGTGTGCTGCCTCTCTCTTGTCCCTTCCCTGCTCAGAGCAGGCTCCTCAGGGGTCAGAATCGCTTGGGTTCTGCATTGCTCTCCTTCAGCCTTGCCTGCCTGTGTTAGTCACCCTAAGCAAGGTGCTTGGATATTAGCTGTTAGATAAGGCCATGCCCCATAAGAGAATTGCATATTAATATATTTATTTACTGAACCAAAATGCATTCACCACTTACTATATACTGGTTTTGATGGTAGGCATTGTCATATAAAGATGCAAAATCACTCTCCTCCATCAGCCTGGTGTGAACGGAGTAAGAGAGGAAATTGTTCCAGAACCACTTGATAAGCACGATGCAGAGGTATGTATGTATGTGGGGTTAGTAGGAGCTGGTAGTTGTTAGATATAAGGTGCACAAGGAGGTAAGGAAGGAGTGATTATCATGGGACACAGAGGGTAGCCCTGTGGTAGAGGAACTTTGTTCCATAGTAGGGAGCAATACAGAAGACAAGTGTGAGGGGGTCAAGACTAGAAACAGACTAATTATGAAAGCTTCCATTAATCTCAGCTATGGTAATCCAGCCCTAAGCCAAGCAGTAGAAATGGACAAGAGGAGACACTCAGCTCTTAAAGAGGTAGAAATAGCAAGACTTGGTGACAGATACATGGAATATGGAATCTGAAGGGACACTGTTGACAATGTTGCCCTGGTTTCCAGCTTGGGTGACTACGTGAAGTGTGGCGCCATTTTAATGAGGGAGGAAAAAGAACTTCTAAGAAGGGTTGTGGAAGTCAGGGCACTGAGAATCACCTGCCCAGAGACCAGTGGTAGGAAAGTTTCAGGAAGGAAATAGAGAAGATCTGAAAAAGACTCATGGAACCTCGTCATTGGACCATGGATTAGCTTAGCAAGCCAAATCTGAGGGAAGTGAAGTGATCATAAACCAGAAGAGAAAGGGTTGGAGGAATTAATAGAAACAAGGATAACCCAGCACATCTTTACTTTGGTTGCATATTAGAATCACGTGGGGAGTTTTAAGAGTTATCAGTGGCCAGTCTACATCCCAGACCAATGAAAACCCCTGCAATTCCATGGTGCAGCTAAGATGAAACCACTGATACAGACTCCTCCTTCTAGAAGCTGGAATGGGAAACAAATGAGAAAGATTAAGGAGCACCGCCAAGGAAGGTTATTTTTAAGATGAGAGTTACCTGAAAGTAAACTAAGGAGGCAAAAAGTAGTTGAGAGGGAGAGAACAAAACAGGAAAGGGAATAATTGATGGTGAAAGACTAAAGGGAATGAGAAGAATGGGAGAGTATTTAGAATTTGCTCTGTATGGAAGGAAAGATTTCTGGAAGCGAGGTTGACGAGAGAAGAAGGGTGTACGTACAATTAAATTTGTGGGTGAGAGAGGGAGAACGCTCTTCATTATCGACATGACAGTAATTAAATGCATCTTCAAACAAATCTGTTTGAAATGTGCCCTGCTGTGAACAAACAAACTTGTTAAAACAAAACAAAACAAAAACAACATTGCAGGGGACTCGTTGCGGGAAGGCTGGGTCGATACAGATTCCTTCCGGTTTTTGCTTTGTCTTCCGTTCCCAGCTCCTCACCCCACCCCCACTCTGCTCTCAACTCAGAGCGGATCTCGCAGAGGTGGGTCTTGTTCCCTTTCTACACCCATTATCATCCTGCCTCCTTCAACACCTTCACCAGTACAAATTTTCATGAGCAATGCCGTCCTATTGGGTTTCAGGAGAAATCACTTAGGCCATATCCTGGGCTCAGTCCATTCGTGATCTGACAGAGGACAGGGAGCCAATGGTGAAGGGAAACATCAGACACGTGACCATGCTTTCAGATGACAGGCTCAGTCCATTTACTCTCCTTCTGTATTCTGTGGTGTGTGCACGTGTGTGCCTACCCACACGATATGTTTGTAGAGCTGTATCTGTCTCTACCTTTTGTCCCATACCAGTTTTGCCCAGACAGACCAACGGTAGCTCCTTTTAAGGCATTAAATTTGGGTAGGCTGGCCACTGCTGAGAAACCAGTGGTTGTGTGGCCTGTCTTCACACCGCCTTCACGCTGTTCCTGTAGTATCTTCCGCTGTGAAAACCTTTCTGGCTGACTCTGCCATGAGGGACGCGGGCTGGACGGGAAGCTGTCCTCAGTCACCTCCGCCTCTCTGACCAGTCCAGCTAGGCCACACAGCTCACGGGATGTCAGTTCAATAGGATGACTGGTCCAGGACCTTCGGATGAATGGCCAGCCTGTACCTCATAAACTGACTGCCACCCCCAGAACCATTTCCGGACTATTTCTGTTCTGCTCAAGCTGAGCATGAGACGTTCAAGGAAGAGCAAAGTGGAGCGTTTTGAATGTGACGTGTTGAAATTTAGACTCTTAACAAGGTCTATTGTAGGGTTCCATCTCGTGAAATAAACATGACACGCACTAAACTTTTATGATACCGCACGTGATCCGTTAACAAGATTATCTTCTCGTTTTCCTGATAGAATCGTCAGGAAGAGTCTGAGCCTTGGAGGAAATGCTTGAGGGAAATAAAACCCAACAGAAGCTACCTACAGATTGTTTCTTAGCTATCTTGCAGACCCTTCTTTATATTTTTTAAATAGGGCTCACTGTTTTTTAAGCTTATTTATTTTGAGAGAGAAAGAGTGGGAGAGAGGCAGAGAGAGAGAGAGAGAAAGAGAGAGAAACTCTCAAGCAGGCTCCACACTGTCAGAGCGGCACCCAATGTGAGGCTCCAGCCCACAAACCGTGTGATCATAATCTGAGCCGAAACCAAGAGTCAGATGCTTAACCCCGAGCCACCCAGGCGCCCCTGCAGACTGTCCTCTAAAAGTTGTATACTGCAGCAGATAAGGACAGAAACTTTGGAGTCAGATAGATCCACTAACCGCTAACTATGTCACTCCTGGTCCAAGCCTGTCTTTCACCTGTGAATGGACAGTAGAATCTGCTATCACGTCATGAGTTTGTGGTCCTGTATACCGAAATATTGCAAGCAGGGCACTTAACAAGGCGCCTGCCTCACAGTAAGGGCTTGGTAAACATGAACTATGATTTTTTTTATTACTATGAGAAAAATACTTTTATTGAGGGAAGACAGCAGGGAGGACACATGAGCCAGTGACCCTGCAAAGTGGAGAGCAGAGTCTTGCATTCTCTCATATTCCTGAAATGCTGCTACATGGAAGGAACATTCCTCCCGAGTCCGCATCAGGCAACATTCTTCTTTACCTGAACGAAAGGGGTTTGGTTTCTTTCTCTGCCTATTTGCGTTTGCTCTTTAAAGAATGATTCTTGGGGCGCCTGGGTGGCTTAGTCGGTGAAGCGTCCAACTTCAGCTCAGGTCGTGATTTCATGGTTCGTGGGTCCAAGCCCCGCATCAGGCTCTGTGCTGATGGCTCAGAGCCTGGAGCCCGCTTTGGATTCTGTGTCTCCCTCTCTCTCTGCCCCTCACCTGCTCACGCTCTGTCTCTCTCTGTCTCTCAAAAATGAATGAACGTGAAAACAAATAATAATAAATAAAAAAGTAAAGACTGACTCTTGTAACTGATTAAGTTTTCCTCATATTTTATGCACAAAAGCCAACCAAAACACGTACCTAGGACTGTAGGGCATGCTTTTTTCATACTAGTCTCACTCCTTGACACCATCTGATTCTCGTGTACTTTATTTTCTCTTTGCCTTGTTTTTTTTTGTTTTTATTTTAAATCTACATTAGGTAGCTGTATTATTAGCGGTATTATTAGGTAAGCTGCTCTAAATCATTTTTTGGATAAAGGATATCCTTGATCAAAAATAAATAACGGATAACCTTATGTTTTTTTTTTCTTGAGATTTTAGTTTTGAATGATCCGTTATTTATCCCAGAATTCAGCAAGTCGGAATTGTGTTCCCAGCCAGCCAAATCATCCAGGAGGGTACTCCAGAATTACTGCAGAGGTCACCTTTAGGCGTGAATGGGCCATGCATTTAAAATGGCCCATTCATTCTGCCCTGGGCACAGATGCTATGGTGGTTGGTTAATTATTTTGATGCTAATATGTGTGCATATCTTTTTTAATGTGGATGCCAGACCGAAAATTTGGAGTGAAACCAATAATCAACAGATGGCAATCACTCGGGGTCATGGCTGTCCTGGGCCAGGTTTCACCACTGATTCTTAATAGAAGTCCCAATCTGGCCTAGCAGCAATTCTCCTGGTGTCTTTGTGCCCACTCAGAACCATCCCACTGAGAAAGTCTGTGACTGCTTTTCTTCAGGAAGAAAAGTTTATTGTGGGGCGCCTGGGCGGTTCAGTTGGTTAAGCATCCGACCCTTGGTTTTGACTCAGGTCATGATCTCACAGTCTATGAGTTCGAGCGCCAGTTTCAGACTCTGCACTGACAGCACGGAGCCTGCTTGGGATTCTCTCTCTCTCTCTCTCTCTCTCTGCCCCTCCCACTCTCTCTCTCTCTCTCAAACTAAATCAATAAACTTAAAAAAATAAAGTTTCTTGTATGCGCCTGTGCAGGGATCCCAACGTGGAGATTATAGAAATATTTTCACCATCGGTGAACTTGAAATGTACCATTTCATTGGTACATTTATTATGTCTTAGTGTTAAGTGATGTTTCTAAAGCTGTCCTTTCTTAAAAGTATCTGTCTCGTCGAGTATCCGTTGGGAATGGCACGAAGAAAGAATCCTTGATAATGGCAAACAAATTTGACCTGTGTCAGTAATATTTGAGTGATTCAATTTAATTTCACACTTCTCTATTGAAAACATACACTTTTCAAGTCACTACTTGTGCTGCAGGACAATTGCTCTGGGAGAGGTCACGTTCCGTGAGAGTTCAACCTTTTGTAATTGGGATATATAATACTATAGAACATAACGATGAGCATTTTTTCCCATACTTCCTTTTACTGTTTTGAACCATATTTATGCAATAATAAGAATCAACTGATGACAGCTGTCTCCCCATTGGTAGCTCGATCATGCCCCAAGTCCACTCTTAGGTGCCAAATGCCTTGGTTGGGACCTTTTCAGGGAGACAGATACTGGGCTGATAGAATATCCATCCAACTTGGAGTAAACAAAAGGAATTTTTTGGCCAATGTAACCAAAAACTCCAGGTCTGGAAGCTACTTCAAATGTTTTAATCCTGTGCCTCAAACGATGTCATCAGGACCACATCTCTCTCTCCTCTCCCTCGTGATCTCTGCCCTGCCCACGGATGCTGGCTTCAGTATCAGGCAGGTTCTGTCCACTTGGCAGACCTGGAAGCCGAGTCTGACTTTCTCACAACTATAAAAGAAAAGAGATCGTCTCTTTCCTGATTGCCTCAGTAAGAATGCTGACATTCCTTCTGATTTTGGCTTGAGTCACATGATCATTCCTGTATGAGTTTGCTAGAACTGCCATAACAAAGTACCATAGACTGGGTGGCTTACACAACAGAGACGTATTCTTTCACAGTTCTGGAGGCCAGATGTCCAAAATCAAGGTGTCACTCCTTCCACGGACTGTGAGGGAAAGAAAATCTGTTCCATGCCTCTGTCCCAGTTTCTAGTAGCCTCGGCTTGTAGATTGCATTCTGCTTGTGTCTTCTCATTGTCTTCCCTCTGTTCATATTTCAGTGTCCAAATTTTCCCCTTTTGTAGATAGGGACGCCAGTCCTATTGGATTAGGATTCACCCTAATGGCCTCATTTTACATCGATTTTCTCTGAAAAGAATCTATCTTCAAATAAGGTCACATTTTGAAGTACTAGGGATTAGGATTTCAACCAATCTTTTGGGGGGGCGAATAATTGAACTCTTACCAATCACTAAAGCAAACACTATGTTAAAAGGATAAAAAGCACCGATTTGTCAGCCCTCGGTCACTTGAGCACCCCTGGAGCCGGGGGAGCCTCACCTCCATAAACATAAGTGGTAAGAGTGAGAAAGGGCTGACTCTCCAGGGAAGAATCAGTCTAGTCTACCAAAAGAGCAAATCAATAGTGGACACACAAAAACGGTAGTTATTACCCTAGGTATCCTGAAATCAAAATAAAAGCCAAAATCTTATGCACAGGCCTACACACGACCTACACATGGTCTACATATAAACAGCCAAATAAATTATGAAATAAGTGCATATACTGTGATATAATTTACATGGAATTACAGCTTTCTCCTTTCTCCCCAGTAAGAGGAATCTCTCAGCATCATCCCATTTAGCTATTTAGATGCCAACATGGGAGAGAGTAAATCTAGCAGAAAGAAGATAATATTGATGACCCACTCCCATCAGTTTCCAAAGAACAAAGACTCTGCATTTGTGGAGCCAGGGAAGGGACATGGTACCACCTTTGGCTGGTGTCTGGCCGAGGATGGAGGTGGGAAGGACCGGCCATAAGGCAGGGATGCCAAATTCATAACAGGCGTCTCCCCATCCCCTCCTATCTTGTCACGGGAAACATTATGAATCAGTCAAAGCATTTAGTCCCACTGAGCCTTAACAGAGCCTTTTGGCTTGAGTCCCATGATCATTCCCGTATGAGTTTGCTAGAACCGCCATAACAAAGTACCACAGACTGGGTGGCTTAAACAACGGAAGAGTCAAGGTTGTCCAGTGTGTGTGTGTGTGTGTGTGTGTGTGTGTGTAGTCTGTGTGACCAACACACACAGGAGTTATGGGGTACACATCTTCGCGCCCACAACTGGAAGCCTCATGCAAGCCCTCCTCTGGTCAGGCTCCTGCTGCCTTTACTACAATCAGAATGGGTTCAGGAAATTCAAGCCACTTCCTCCCACTGAGTCTTCTGAGGTATCTTCCCGAAAAGAGTCTCCGGACCCGATCTATCTTATGCCCATCCTTGCTCCTGGATGCTTTTTTTTTTTTTTTCAACGTTTTTTTTTTATTTATTTTTGGGACAGAGAGAGACAGAGCATGAACGGGGAGGGGCAGAGAGAGAGGGAGACACAGAATCGGAAACAGGCTCCAGGCTCCGAGCCATCAGCCCAGAGCCCGACGCGGGGCTCGAACTCACGGACCGCGAGATCGTGACCTGGCTGAAGTCGGACGCTTAACCGACTGCGCCACCCAGGCGCCCCCTGGATGCTTATTTTATAAGCATACAAACGTGCACAAGCTACATACTCACTCACTATCATATATAGTGATATTTTAATATTATATAACAAATCCCTTGGCTTGGTACACCGCTTGTATAAATTAGAAACAATCTCCTTTATGTCGGGGAACGTCACCTCCAATTTCTAAGTTTCTGGAGGTTCAAGAATGCATTTTTCTGACAATGGCTCAGGATACAGGCTGGTGTTTTGCCAGCTTGCTCGCTGTTAGTTCATTTCTTTAATAGCAGCGTGGTGAGAGTCTTTTCAGAACCCAGGGACTCCAGCCTCAACCCTTTCTATTAACTAAAAAACCCTGAATAACCCTCCATATGGTGCTGCCATGGCATTTGATAAATACCTTGCTGATTATTTATGTGGCTTTACGCTTATTTTGACAGGTTGCTCACATTAGTCTGTATTGCAACCAAACTTTTGTCGCTGGGTTAAGTGGCCGACTGAATTTCTGCCACAGAAAACTTGAGGAAAATGAGAATAAGGAAAATACAATCTAAAATAAAAGCAGACAGAAACAATTCTGAAAAGCAAGGAAAGGGACAAAACTCTATTAGAGCTCCTGGTGAATATATTTGTACCTTCTGTCAGCACAGCTCTTGACTGTAAACTGCTTTAACTACTAGGATCAATAAAGGGCAAGGCCTGGAGATAGTAATTATGATAATTGGTAGTGACTAGAAAACAGGCAGACTACAGGATAAGCAGACAGCGTCTCGGGAGAAGCAGACATATTTGTTAAGGGCAAGATGTGGTACACCCTCCATGAGGTTCTTCCTATAATCAGTCTACTAAGAGATGCCCAATGCACTGGCCAACATCACTTAGCTTCTTACCTTGGTAGATTATATCAGGCCCTTCTGAACAATGTCAAAGAAATAAAAGACTCAGTGCCTGTCTTCAGGAAGCTTAAAGCTTAACTGACTCTACAGTAGTGCACAAGCACATGTGCGCACACACACACACACACACACACACACAACGGAATCATCTTCACTGTAAAATCAAGAGCTGACCACATAAACTACAGGGCGCTAAGAGAAGGGACCAAAGTCAGATGGGATGAATCACAGAAAGCCTCTTGTAGACACCATGTTTAGGGAGGGGCTTTGACTAGAGAGGGTGACATCATCTCAAGGCCTTTCTTTTGGCAAAGGAACTTAAGAATCTCTGACCTAGAAGCTGCCCAATTGTCATAATATAGTTGCAAAGAACATCTTATTAGATATAGAAGTGTAAAAGTTCTCAAATATCATCACCATGAGTGTAACATGATGCCATCTTGGAACTAGGAACTAAACCAGTTAATCAAATTGTGTGGCTAGGTATTAAAAGGAGACATGAGCTAATTAAAAGTTTTGGTTAATTATCCCGCCAGGCCGCCATGAGATTCTGAACATCCTGATAAACTTTGACCAGTAACATTATACACACAATTTTCTTTGATCATTTGAATTATATTTAAGGTTCAAGTATTAATAAAGTCTAAAAAAAAAAAACTTAGCTAACTGCATGAAAATTTAGAAAGACTGCTGAACGTCCGGACTCTGTAAATATCGAACTCATTTCCCTTAATTCCATCTTCAAATCCTTAGCTACAGCTATGGAAGAATCCTTTCCCCGGAAACTAGATTACAGAATAATCAGTGAAATTTTTCTATTAGTTTTATTCCTTGAAAGAGAGGTAGGGAACCATAAGTGTCACCCATATCCCGCAAATTGTATTTTGGTGTTTAAGGAAAATTCTGACAACTGTGAGTTAAATGGGTCAGATCCCAAGGAAAAGATTCCCCATAGAGCCCTGGACTTCCATACATATCTTTTAAAAAGAATACACAAATGGCACAGTGATGTTGAACACAGTCTATTTTGGAACTGTGAAGTGTGTGTGTGTGTGTGTGTGTGTGTGTGTGTGTGTGTGTGTGTGTTGGGTGTCCCATGAAGTTGGGTGAAAGAGATCTGAACTGAACGTTGTGCTAATGAACGAGTCATTTCCCCCTCCAGCTTCCACTGGGCAGATGGGGTGGGCTGGGCTGGGCTAGTGTGACCTTGATTATCTCCCAGAGCTTTAAAGTTCTAAACATTTCCCAGCAGATACTGGAAACAGGAAATCGAAACATCTGTTTGTAGGGTTACATAACTGCTATCAGCAGGGGGCAGCACTGCTTAGATAATCACGATATTTTTGCCCTTCCTCATTTAGGAAAACCCATGGAAAAAGAAAAGAATTTCTTCCCTCAGCCCTCAGCAGCTCAGTAACATACAAGTGGGCTAAAGCCAAAGAATGCCCTTGGCCCAAAAGATTTGCATTTTCAAGGTACCTACACCTCCCCAGTAGGTGTGCCAACAACTCATATTTCCTTCGGGCACTCTGATCTTCCTTTGGGTTGGTTTTCCTTTTTATCTTTGTCTTCTCTTTATTTCCTCACTTGTTCCTTATTGAGGAAAGAACCATTTTATAAGGAAACTGAAAATTTAAGAAACATAGGGAATCTTTTATCAGTCTTTCTCTCCCCAAAATACAGTCTCCTGTTTGAAGTAGACTTTCAAGTAAGGACTTGGGAGGCACTCTTCAAGAAGGCAACGTGTCATGTGATGAAGAGCAGAGATGAAAACATGTCATGGAAGGAAATAACTCTTCTTTTGTCAGGAAAGGACAAACAGAAAAGAAAAGAAAAAAGAAAGAAGGAAGGAAAAGCCATTAATTGACCAGTGCTGCCCCCTGCAGCTGAAAGGAAATGAGGCAGAAACAATCATGTGCCTTGTTCTCTGAATCATGTTTTATTTTAACAATGTAAATATTTTTTGAACTTGCTTATAGCTTAATACAAAATCACATCTTCTAATTAATTCTTACAACTCAGATTTGATGGTAGGATTATTTTTAGCCTTATCTTCAAGATAATTTAAAAGTTACTAGAAAACATTTGTTCCATTTAATAAGAATGTATTACTTGACAATAGATTTTAATTCAGATTATATGTTGGGACTTCACTCTGCTGAATTATATATACTGAAAATGTTTCATCTAAACTTAGAGACTATTTTCCATAAAACAGGAATGTTTGGAGGCTTGAACATCTAAATATATTACCTAAAAAGCAACAGGAGCTTGGGGCACCTGGATGGTTCAGTTGCTTAAGCATCCAGCTTCAGCTCAGGTCATGATCTCACGGTTCGTTCGGTTCGTGGGTTCAAGCCCCGCATCAGGCTCTGTGCTGACATCTCAGAGCCTGGAGCCTGATTTGAATTCTGTGTCTCCCCCTCTCTCTCTCTGCCCCTCTCCCACAGGTGTGCTCGCTCTCTCTCTCTCTCTCTCAAAAATGAATAAACATTAAAAAACATTTTAAAAAGTGACAAGAGCTTGTCATCAGAGAACTGTAGTCACTTATTTGAAAGCAGCTCTATTCACTTCCTTCTTTTTATCTTTCCTCTCCTTCAGCACCGTTCATATACTGTAATCATTTCAGTCAGAGTTGCATGATGTGAAAAACCTGTGCTTTGGGCTAGACATGCCAGGATTTAAAACCCAACTTTGCCACTTGTAACTTGTTTTACCTTGAATATGTCACATAACCATAATGAGCCTGTTTTTGTCATCTCTAACATAGGGACTCATTTTATACCTGTCCTATCAGGTTGTTAAGAAAATCAGTCGTGAAAACATGTGAAGCTACAAAGTAAATACCAGTAATGGCAGCTAAGGGACTTTCTTCAAAGAAGCCCATGATAGAAAGTCTCTAAGATGTCTGCCATAAATTCTTTCCCTCCTTCTATTCACATGTTATTCCTCACATCAAGAATCAGAGCCTAACTCTCCTCCTCTGGACTGGCCTTACTGACCAGTTTAACTGATAGAAAGTGGTGAAAGTGGCATCCTGGGGCTTCCAAAGCGAGGTCATAGGCAGTCTTGAGCTTCCAAGATGGTCAGTCTCCTGAACACTTGTTCCTGTGATGCTCTCCTCAGAACCCAGCCATCAGGCTAAGAAATCCAAGCTGCATGGAGAAGCCAAATGTAGACATTCCCACTGACAGCCCAGCTGAGCTCTCGGTCAACAGCCAACATCAACTGCAGGCCACACAAGTGGACCATCTTGGACATCTAGCCCATGGGGCCCTTAGACTCCTCCAACTTCAGTCCATATCTGACTGCAACCAGAGGACAGATCCTGGACAAGAGCTACCCAACTGAGTCCAGCAAATCCACTGAACTATGAAGGATAATCATAAATTGTTATTTCAAGCCACAAAATTTGGAGAGTGGTTTGTTATGCATGCAATTATAGAAAACTAGAATAAAGCTACAGGGAACATTTGTATTTTAAAGAGCCACTAGTCAAAACCCAGAGAAACGCTGAGAGGGAGGGAATCTTACCAGAAAAATTTATCTGTAATTCACAGTTGTGTTCTTCAAGTCATTGTGCCACAACTTCCAGAGAAGTTCAATTCAGGTTTTGAAGGCACGTAAGGGAGTTCAATAAATGTGGGTTGGATGAATAAGGGAATGCGTGAATGAATAGATGTTTACTATCAGTCCTCTAGTTAGCAAGTATCTAATGACCAGCGGTCAATCAAGAAGTTTCATTAGGAATCTACTATTTCTAAGCCATTTGGGGATGTAAGTCATATTCTAAGGAAGTTCAAGTCTTATAAATATCAAATCAAAGAACATTAAAAATAATGTGCAAACTTGTTCAGCAGCATTGACAGATCATGGATTAGAGATGAAAAAATGTACTTGAGTTGGTAGACTAAGGAAAAATCTTTTTCCAGACTGGGACTCACACTGTACCCAGAGGTTTGGGTGGATGACAAAAAGGGCATTTGGGGTGGGGAAGATGTCTGGGAGGCAGGGCCAAGAGGGGAAAGTACAATAGGTAAGGAATAGAGATTCTGTGTTGGAATCAACACTTTGAATGCGAGTAAGTGCCCGGTATTTGGAACGATGACCAGACAAAAAGAGGCACAAAGCCCAGCATGATCATTTGCGCCATCAGGACGCTAAGAGACCATGAGGTCCCTTTGTTGGAAACCCAGTGTAGACTAGAGACAGGATGGAGGTCAGGGAGTGAGCTGGGATGTGGGCTGAGAAGCCCATCCCTTGGGCTTGGAAGTGTGGGGGATGACCCACATTTTCCCTTGACCTAAAAACTGTGCTTGAGGAAACCGGAATGGGGAAGGGGGCACTCCTTCGCGCCCAGGAGGCACCTCTTAGTAGGGTAAGACGGTGTCACCATATGTATATACGGCCAAGGGCATTTTCAGAGGATCTGCATTTTCACTGTTATCTCATTAGATCCTCTGAAGCAGGTAGAAGAGAAAGCTCCGGTGCGGGTGTGGCCTGTCCAAGGTCACCGGACTAGTTGGTGGACAGCCCAGGCTCAGATCTTCTGCCTACCGGTCAGGTTCACACCAAACCCTCTCTGCCTGCTCCAGATTTTGCTGTGCCTGGAGCCCACCAGTGTCTCCAAATGACCTTGTTTACAGCACAAAGTAATGCTACCAGGCTGCTCTTTAAAGCTCTTCGAGAAATGGCGGATCGCTCTTTGTTGGAAATAATGATACTGATTGCTAGACCAAAATAGAGGATGTCTATCACCGAAATAATTCAAAAAGCTATTTTTGTGGGTCACATTCCATGTGATAAAAACTGTCATTTCGGTTGACTTTAAAGGACACATCCCTCTGTAAATCCATACGGCGTGCGGTATTCTTGGCTGAATGTGACACCTTCCACAAAGGATGTATACATGCCTCTGACTCAGAATGGAGGGAGAACAGATAAATAAAGTTGACAGTTCACAGAAGAGGTCTTCATTACTAAATTATTTGGGGAGGTTTTGTAAGTCAGGAAAACTAATCTGCAGCTAATACCCCTTCGGTGCCACTTATCCCACATTCATCTCCCGACGCCAACTCCGAGAGAACAAGAGTGCAGAGTTTTACCTCCCCGTCATCAATTACAAGTAGGTCCTTTTGTACTCTGCGTATGAAATTGCATTTCTTATAAATTGCCCCGTGCCGGTGCCCTGTGAGGTAAACATCACGGTCCCTGAGGCGTCTGTCTGCCTTAGACAACGAGGGCTGTCGCTGCGGGGAGAGCCAGGCTGGCTCCGTGTGGGGTGCCACGTGAGTGGGAGGGCAGGAGACCTGGCAGGCCACGTCATGAAGCTGTCCTTCTGCATTCCACCTTGTGGATCTGTAAAGGCTGCTTAGCTGACACACAGCTGATGGCCCCCGACACGAATCAGACAAGTCTGTCTTCCGCCCGGCCTCCAGAAAAATGTCTCTATGAGCCTGTGTAGCGGGAAGGGCCAGGGGCCTGCTGTAGCACAGGTGGCAGGAGAGCTGGTCAGGGGAGGCAGGAACTGTTTCTGCTCGTCCACTGGAGGCTGCTTCCCAGCCAGAAGACCTTGCTCAGGTCTATCAGCTCAGAACGTACTCACCGCCCTGAACTTACAGATATGAAAGGATTGTGTTTCCTGTCAGCCATTGGCCAGGTGACACAGGAAGTTGATGTCTATGGAGAATTTTTTGACTGTTTATTTATTTCTTTTGAGAAAGAGAGGGGAGGGAGGGAGGGAGGAGCAGAGAGAGAGAGGGAGAGAGAATCCCAAGCAGGCTCCATACTGTCAGCGCAGAGCTGGATGCAGGGATCAAACCCACGAACTGTGAAACTATGACCCAAAGCTGAAATCTAGTCGGACACTCAACTGACTGAGCCCACCCAGGCTCCCCTATGGAGAAATCTTTATTCTGAAAATCTAAAGCAAATCCAGGGGTGCCTGGGTAGCTGAGTCAGTTGAGCATCCGACTTAGGCTCAGGTCATGATCCGTGGGTTCAAGCCCCGAGTTGGGCTCTGTGCTGACAGCTCAGAGCCTGGAGCCTGCTTCAGATTCTGTGTCTCTCTCTCTCTCTCTCTCTCTCTCTCTGCCCCTCCCCGACTCACACTCTGTCTGTCTGTCTTTCTCTGTCTTCTCTCTCAAAGACAAATCAACATTAAAAAAAAATTATAAAAGCAAACCCACAGTAATGCTTACAACAAAATGGACTTAAGTGTAAATCATTTACACTAACTTTAAATATTGGTAGTTGCAGAGCTAGATGATCTAGAAGAAAAATATGCCCCATGAAGGCAGTCTACATTTTCTCTTCTTATTCTCATGCATGGCTCCACATATGTACTCCTTTTAGGGCAACGTGTGTAATTTGCTTCCCTTTATAAATTGTGTGTGCATAGTAGAAATGGCTTGATTTCTGGAGTACATATCAGATTGTTTCTGACCTGTGCAACTCATTGTGTTTGGTTTCATTGTGTTTCAGCAATTCCACAAAGGGCACAGCTAACACTTGACGTAACCTTTTTATGTAACGCTTGTGCTTCCTCAACCAAAACAAGTCCTTTGAACTTACTAAGAACTAAAAACATTATCAACTGTTGGATCAGGTTATGCTTAAAAGAACGTGAATTCACCAGGAATTCAGATTACTCAAATCCCTGGTTTTCTGGAAGATCAATATAGAGATATTTTAGGCTCAGTGCACAGAAATGGCTTCCCTTTTACACATTTTCTAGTGTACAAGAAAATATGTAATTGAATTTCTTAGTGTTCTCTAAATTGGGGGCGGGGGAGGGGGATACCGTTAAGGAGACAGAGGATAAGCCTTGGTAGACGTTGGCTGTTGAGTTTGAAAGAAGTTGTGATGTCTCCTTAGGAGAGTGGACGTTAGGGCCAGACCTGGTATTCTGCTTTTGGTGTGCAGGGTGAGGACTTCCTGTTGCCTCCCTTGTCAGGTGGCTGTAGGCACTGCTATGATCTTTCCAAATCAACCCCCAGCCTTACACTAGACACAGAGGGAGCAACTGGATAGGGCATTAGCCCCATGATCACGGAGCTCCAGCCTCAACTAGATGGTCCCACAACTGCATCACAGCCCAGTATCAGAAGCCACTCCCCTCCTCTGGTCACCCGCTAGGACTGCACTTTGCACATCCTTTTAAATAGCCCCTGGCACCTTACGTGGGAAAGAGACACGGATCTCTTTTTAAAAGAGCTCATTTTTAACACCCAAAGACTAATGGACGCTGACTGAGTTTACTAAATTGGGCTTAACGAAGTTAGAGATTGTAGATCCTCTAAGTGGTTTGTGTGACTTTAACTACCAAAAAAAAAAAAAAAAATCATTTTCCTTAAATATTCACAAGTGTTGGTTTGGACTCAACATATTCAAGAAAGTTATACCATTAGAAGTTGCCAGTAGGGGTGCCTGGGTGGCTCAGTCGGTTAAGCGTCCAACTTCAGCTCAGGTCATGATCTCGCGGTCCGTGAGTTCGAGCCCTGCGTCGGGCTCTGGGCTGATGGCTCAGAGCCTGGAGCCTGCTTCCGATTCTGTGTCTCCCTCTCTCTCTGCCCCTCCCCCGTTCATGCTCTGTCTCAAAAATAAATAAACGTTAAAAAAAAAAAAAGTTGCCAACAATGGACACTAATATCTGATAAAAGCAATATTTCCCATCATTGCCCCAAGAACGACCTTTGGTGGTGGCAAGATGATAAATTTAAGGGCTTCTGTTTGTTATGGTTTAACTACTCCCTACACTGCCTCCTAATTGCCTCTGCACTACGTCCTTCAGGTACACATGGTACTTTAGCAAAGACTAAACAGTAGAAGGCCAGATGAGAATCAGAGTGAAGCTCAGAGGAAAGGAAGCAGAAGACGGAAAGCTAACTCTTGATTTTAGAGTAGACTTAGCCAGAGAGATAAATGATGTCTTTCTGGCCCCAAATAGGCTGAGACCTTAAGCAATAGGCTAAGAAAATAGAGAACTGAGATGACGTATTGGGCTATTCTTCTGTCTTAAATGTGCTATGAGAAGGTTCTGGAAAAGATGGCATATCTACACTGCAAAGAGGAGGAAATTGGAGACTCCAGATTCTGACCACCCCTATTGTTGACCATCAGAGACAGGGTTAAGGTGTGATGCCATTTTGTATCACCACAAAATGGGACCCAATGATACACTTTGGGATTCTGTAAAATTGCTACGAATGGGTCACAAATTTGGTGTTAATGTCTTTAGCAACGACTGCCAAGAAATCTAGACCCTCTCGCTCCCACACATTTTACACTGCACTTTGTCTGACTTTTCATATGGGTAGATTTGATTCCAGCAAAATATTTTGAGATCATCAGAAACAAGAAGGCTTTTGAAACAAAAGGTGACTTATTTTAGTGATAATTTTAACCTCGTTTCCTTCAAGGGAGGCGTTAAGGAGAGAGAACAAGATGGCTGAGGGATACGACGTACAGGACTAAAGAACAGGGACACCCAGACACATCCATGCCTGGAAGGAGTGGCCCAGGAGACTGCCTCAGGGCTGCTGTGTCTCTCAGAGGGCATCATCCACCTATAGATGTGGGTTGTGAAGTTCCAAAGACTTATTCTCCTCTTGACACTATGACTGTAATTTAGGTAAACTGCCATAGATGGGCTAGGATACTCAGAAGCCCGTGTCCTGATACTCTGACGTTTTAGGCATGAACTGTTGAAAGAGCCTCTCTTCTGAATTATCCTCTTTCAGTGTTTTGAAATGAATCTAGCACTAGTTTCTATCTCTCAAACAGTGAGGTATAATTCAGAGCAAAATACAAAGAAATGTGAATGAATACATAAAGAAATAGCAGCCAGATACTATTTAGTATTAGATACCCATTCTCTTCTGGATTTCAATCATTGCCGATTACTGCTTATTTAACCTTAGCAAAGTTTCTGTGCATATATAAAATAAGTCCATTAGACTTTCTAACCTAGAGGGAGGCAGGCCTTGTCTGTATCTTCTCAGTGGCTCTTAGCATACAGCAACTTTTACCAACTTTTTATCCAAGGGCTTCTTGGGTATTCTCTGTTTAGACATCTTTTTTTTTTTTTTTTTTTTTTACCTTCTCCTTGTGAAAAAAAAAAATGTGGTTATGTACAACTTAGAAAAGAGCATCATGATATAATGTACAGGAAAAGGACTTTGAGGCCAATCAAACTGGGTCTGAATCCCGGTGTAGTATTGAAACGCTCATGGCCATGGTCATTGAAACATTCTGAGCTTCTGAAATCTGTAAAACGGGACTGAAGCCTTGCTTGGTTGTTGGGCAGTTAAATGAAGTAAGTAGTATGTAAAACTCCTAACACATAGAGAGGTTGTGATCTTCACTACCATCGCGTCAAACGTTTCCACTAATTTCATGATTACAACCACCGCCGACTGAATGACCACGGGAAATGACCAGCCAACACCCTGAACCTCAGTCCCCTCTTCACCGAAGCAAGGGTAACAATATCTAAGCTCACCGGGCCCGGAGGGTAATAAAAGGCTAACATGTGTAGAGGGCTAGGCACAGGGCATGTATTCGGTATTTTTAGTTCAAAAGTTTTCCCTCTTTTCCTCTCTTTTTAGCAACAGCAGGGAACTCTTCAAGCACTTGTTATCCCCAGGCTTATAGTTGCCTCTGATCTTGAGATTAGATTAGAGCCTGCAGGGTCACCTTAAACACACTCTAAATTGGACCTAATGTCTGGGTTTGTGTCCGGAAAAAATTTACACTCTACCACCAGGCTTGCGAGGCCTGAATCAGTCTTTAGGCTACAGAGGCAAGCAAGAAACGTGTGCAGCACAGGAATAGTCTGCTGAGCAGGGCTTTCTCTTCCTTCACAGACCCTTCACGGCCAATGTCCGATACAGAAAATATCCCTACCTTTCCTTCAGGCCTCTGCCTGTGCTGCTTCTCTGTGTGCTCAGCGGTAAGACGGTCTTCTCTCCTACCGCTCCTTGTTTCCTGGCCTCGCTCACCATTTCCTACCAACAGAGACAAGAAAATGGACTACCGTGCCATGCATACTGGGATCCCGTAGGGTCCCCCGAGGGCAGCCTGACGCAGGACAAACGCAGCTGACAACAGCAACTCGACAGTTGTCATGTCCTTACAATACTTGAGAAACAGTAGATTAAAACGGAGACACAGCCTCCGCCTATCTTCACGGACGACACGGACCTTTCATTATTCCTCTTCTCTTGCTCCTGTGTTCTGTGGGTCTTCCTTCTGAGAAGCAGAGAAGGCTCCTCTCGTCTGTGTTTGTATGGCTTCCTCGGGTGGGGAGTTGATGTTTCCTACCAGCTTTTGGTGTTCACTAATGATGCAGTGGGTTTACTATGGGTCATTTAGGGAACGCTGAGGGATGTCCTATTGTATCTTGTCAGACAAGCTCCAATGGGCATGGCAGGGCCCTTTTCTATTTTTCTATTTTTCTATTTTTATTTTTCAGTTGAATCTGTCAATGGCTCCAGAAAGTTTTTGGTAACGGACATAGGTGTTATGTACGATACATTTCAGGAATGGCGACACTTAACATTGGGAGAGAAAGGCCAGATTGACTTACGGGGTGAGTGCACCATGTTCATCGTCTTATGGGGCCTCTGTTCATTGATCCTAAATGGCTCTTTTTCTCTGCCATAGAATTTTATTTGGTCAGGATGTGCTGTCTTTTATGGTCCAAAAGCTAAAATTGCAATGAACATGATAACTACTTCTAATTCGGAAATCTCACCATCTGTTGTCTCAACCAATGTCACTTACCCCTGTGGAATCAGAAAACATCAGCAGTGGACTGCACATCCTGGAACCCAACAGCGAGGGTCAAGGTGATACCCAAGAGCAGAGGCTTCTGGGTGACCTTGAGTCCAGGAGCGAAGTTACACACAGCACTATCTTGTTCTCTAGATGTAAGTCCAGGGACATGACTCCACCTGCTTATATAGAAAAAGAAACTGGCGACCCTGATGAGGTGACGTTTGCCATCAGAATGAGTAGTTGCCACAAATTCTTGTCCTCAGAGTCAGGTGAGACCTAAATGTAGCTTGATTTCTATTTCCTCTGAAGCAACTCTGAGCCCCCAGCACATTTGATTTTTGTCATCATTAGGCTCCTCTCTCCTTCCCGGGCTGCACTAGATTCAGGAAGAGTTATATGGTGTCCAGAAAGGTGGGATCTCTTGGCTACAGGGCGTGTTATGGCCTCACCAACACCCCACCGCCCAAGCCCCCAGTGGTCTTTGACATTCAGCACTTACCGGTTGTTCCCACACACTCTGGAGGCAGAGGGGTCTTTGTGGGAGCTGTGAGCCCCAGTCCTGTACTTTCTCCTTCCTAGACACATCACAACTCTTCCTCCCGGGGGTCCTCTGCCTCCCCAGGCAGAACGAGGGAGCCACCCTTCCCTGGGACCTTGGGACCTGGCACTGCCCCCACACGAGAGAAGCTTTTCCTCCTAAAAATGGGTCACCACACCTCACCATGACCTGTTTCTCAAAGACATTCTGCTCCTTTCTTCCTTTTAGGAATCAGGCTTTTAGGAAACAAAAGCCAAGAAATCTTGCAGGTGGGGTCTGGCTTCTGCCACACTAAGGTGATGAGGCACAGAGGCACGGAGGGAAAGAGGAAAGATACAGAAAGGGACAGGGACAGAAACCCTAAGTTTCTCTCTAGGCATTTGTTACTAATGGGCATGGTAGCACTAAACACAGCACTGCATTCCATGCGAGGGTCTAATCTCTTCTTCAAGACATGGAGGGGACATTTTACAAAAAGAAGGAAACCTTGGGTCCTCCACTTCCTGTGTTTGTGCAAGGGAGTGTGTGAGAGATTGAAGGTTTGTTTTCAAGGCATCCCTCCTGGTTCATCCTTTACAGATTACCCTTAATATCGGGGGCGCCCGGGTGGCTCAGTCAGTTAAGTGTCCGACTCTTGATTTCAACTCAGGTCATGATCTCACAAAGTGTGAGATCAAGCCCTGCCTCCGGCTCTGAGCTGACAGTGTGGAGCCTGCTTGGGATTCTCTCTCTCCTCCTCTCTCTGCCTCTCCTTGCTCTCAAAATAAATAAATAAACTTCATATATATATATATATATATATATATATATATATATAAAATTTTAATTTGTTGGAAAATGTAAACCAAGTCTGCATCCTCTTTTTCTTCTTATAAATCATTTGTGAGGGAGTAAAAGTCATGAAGACCTAAGAAGACCCTCTTCACTGCTCTCTGTGAAAAAGATGACCAGAGTTTGCCTGTGGCGTCAGTTTTGTGATCCAGTGACATTAGTGGAGTCAAGTCATAGGCGCCGAAGGGTCAGAATTTGTGTCCCTCAATTTAAGAAAACGTGACCTGTAAAAACTCACACTTGCAAAACATCCGTGTGGCAAGTGATCTTAAAGCAAAAGCTGTTTTCCCTTCTATGAGTAGATGTGCCAGGAATTCCTTTAAGTGTCGAGATGTCCTTGAATTTTTTTTTAATATGATTTAATTTAGTGTCATGGGTTTGTGTGTTTTCTCAAAAGCCTATCTATTTCGTAAACGTGCGTGTATCCGATCCGTACTCAGTGAAATGAATAGTAAGCCAGAGAAAACACGAGACTTCACAAATGGGAAGAAAAAAGACGCCCTGCCAGATTCAGATAGTTGTTTCACATGCTTGGACGAGTTGCACAACCCTCGCATGACTCACCCTGTGCACAAACACAGCTAGAGGTGGACTGGGCTGTGTGGCGAGACCCGCAAAACAGGTTTTCGTGGCGCAGGGGTGCATGGGTGGTTATGCTATGTGTAGCCCTGCTCTAGCTTCCGGGGTGGGGGGGAAGTAAGGCAAGGAATCTTACATACCCACCCCCAAAAGAACCATCTTTGTCCTCCCGATTAGTTACTGTTCCGTGACCAATTTTTGTTTTAATTCCTCCAGGTCTCTTAGTTTGGAAATAGTCATTTGGGGACATTGAAGCAGTTACTCTGACGAGGTCGATCCTGATTTGGGGCACCAAGGAAATGGAGAAAATGTACCAGATATAAATAACTGCTTTCCTGGGTAAAACGAGGTCCAACTGAGCATTTTTAGAAAGCTCTGTCCGTATTAAAAGGAGGGGGGAGAACAATCTCCGGGCAAGAGAAGAACTATAAAAGTGGTACATTTTGTGTTGGAACAACACGATGGTGGCTCGTGACTTTCCACACCAAGCTTTGGAGGTAAAACTCAGCTGTTTGACCACAGCTATGTTTTACTGTAAAGGGCCACTGCTCACTAAGCCCTGTGTAATTAGAAACTGGCCGAGGAAGGAAATGTCGTTAGAACACCCAGGGGAAGTTTTATTAAAGGATACGCAGTTTGTGTATCGGAGTTTTACTTTTTGTCATAAGCTCTGGGCGCTTCATTGGCTCTAAATATCTGATGTGTTGAACGTGTAAAGGTCATAAGACCGCAGAAAGAAGAGACCAGAATTCTCCTCGGTCTCTACTATCAGATTTTATCTAGACCACTTTTTCTTATTTCTTCAGCTTGCAGAAATGGTAGGGTGTGAGACCTCTCTACTTACAAATACGTTTCTTTCGTGCGATTGTTAATCAGGACTAATGAAGATGGCAGTGTTCAGTGTCTGAGTGAGACCCAAAACGATAACGACAGATCCAAGGCTCTAGGATATCTTAAGGAAGTATTTCTTCTCCTGTCTCCTATAAGAAAAAAATGAGAATATTTTAAGCATGTGTATCTTTGTGCGGCTATCTAAAATCAAATTTTACCTGTTCTAACAAAGCACACAGAGGGATGAATCGTTTAGCAGCCGGCTTTGGTTAATTTCACCCCCAAGAATGCCAAAAGTTGTCTCCCTGAATTTGCAACCTTAGACTTGCGTTCCAGGTGTCCATTCTTGTGTTACTGTGCACACCTTAAAGTGAGCAGTGAGCTGGGAGATTTATAATTACCCAAGTCTTCTATGAAAGACAAATGCCAGAAGTTACCTACACCACCCACTGTAGGATTGTTCTTGGCATGGTGACCAAGGCGTGGTGAATTTGTGCATGGAAGTATGAGCTGTCAGGTCTTAAGTGGCAGTAAAGCTAGGGGGTACTTTTCTTCTTGGAGTTATGTTATTAACTCCTTGAATGAAACATATCTTCGTTTTGAATCATGACCCCGGGAAATGCCCACACCCATCTCACCTTAACGTATGTAAATTCCATTTCTCCCACGACTCTCAGCTATGAGAGAACGCAACCGTCAGTATTTTGAAAGCGGCTCAGTTAAAATGTTTGCTTTCCTGCGCTCAGTCACTTGAGCAGTCCAAGTGACCCCTTTGACAAGGCAGAACAAGAAATTTATCCCTCCAGTATGGAGCATTTTGCAAGGGAGGCTGAGTTTTGGAGCACACCAATGGTAAGTTGAATGAAGTGTTTAAATATCAAGGGCATCATACTGGGCATTTTCCTTGTAGCTTTTCATAAAATTAGGATGAAAGAGGAATTTATCATCAAAAGATTGTAGTCTTGCTCATTATTTTAAAATGAAACATGCCTTCTACATACCAAATGGTATTAGTGAGAAATGACTTTGGATGGATTGTTTGGGCATAAATTTTCCTAATTTTATTGGTGAACCATACTGAACATCTTGTGGGCATACAAGATGTGACCTTAATGAAGCAAGACGACTCACTGACAGAAAGGAACTGTGAAGTCAAACTAGGATTTTAACACAAATGAAGAATTTCTTGGAATTCTATATTGCATTGTCATTTTTTATTTTAAGTGTACCTCTTTTTAAGATTTCATGTATACGTATGTAAGTGAATATATATATAATAATTATAGCATATCACTGGAAGACCATGATAAAGGAGCATACTGGTGCCTAAAATTAACTTTTATGATTTTTAAACTGGGAATATTCAGACCTGCTGTTTCCCTTTATGTTACAAAGAACTGCTGGGTTTACTTCACATGAATTGGTCAAGTCCTGAAAGCCTCTGAGAATGGTACAAATTCCCCGGCCTCGGTGACCCTGGGTGATCATCTCATTTTATTTTTATTTTTATTTTTTTAACATTTATTCATTTTAGACACATAGAGAGACAGAGCATGAATGGGGGAAGGTCAGAGAGAGAGGGAGACACAGAATCTGAAACAGGCTCCAGGCTCTGAGCTCTCAGCACAGAGCCCAACACGGGGCTCGAACTCACGGACCACGAGATCATGACCTGAGCCGAGGTCGGTCGCCCAACCGACTGAGCCACCCGGTTGCCCCTGATCATCTCATTTTAAAGTTGAATAAACTGAAGTTCCCCTAGTTGAACAACCCCGAGTTGGGCTACAAGATCACAGACTTCAACCCCAGCCCAATGCTTTTTCAGTTAGTATATGTCCTGTCCCACAGTATAAATTTTCATTTTGTTTTCTCTTTCTAATGTGAATTTGAACTTCATTGGAAATAGAAGATTCTGTCACAAACGTAGGTGATTTTTTTTTTTTTTTACTGCATGAAGTTGACTATAAGAGCAAATTAAAACGTCACTTCTATTTATTAAGGATATGCATCATCCCTGAAGTCTTAGCTTTTAATGTTAAATCTGAGACGGCAAGTCTTATTGTATACTTTTGGAGAAAGGAGGGTAAACTATACTGCACTGTCCCCAGGCATCACTGAAAAAGCACAATGTTCAGATGAATATTCAAGCTTTTCAGACATTGACCTTTGTGTATCCAAGCCATTCAAATCATTTACTTAGCAAGCATATCAACCACTTGTATTCTGGAAACTGAACTATTTCTATGCTCTTGTGAGATTTAGATTTTTTAAATTCCTCTGTTTTTTTAGGAGTTCATTTGTGACCAACTCCGGAAAAATGAAAGGAGGTTTTTTTTTCCCCGCATGCCCTCTGGGCAAAAAGGAATGTCTGTGCATTTAGGGACTGAGAGCTGATGTAGCACAGGACTGATTGGCTCCAGTGGGGCCCAGAAAGAAGCCGAGCTCAGGAAGTACACGAAGGGATGAGACGAAGGCATTGGCTCTCTCCACTTTGACAGTCCCAGCCCCGAGCCCAAGGAGATTCCCAGTCACATGAGAGAATGTGAGAATTGTAAGGTAAACAGCTATTAGGCCAATTGGTGCTAGCTTGTTGTTCTATTAAGCCTTGATTACCCTGACGGCCATTTTGAAAAATCTCTCCTACTTGGAATTTCTTTGGTCCCTGGCTCTGTGTCTGCCACTACGTGTTGTCACCGGTCCCCTTGGCACATCGGTGGCCACTAACCACCAGGTCAGTGGCCTCAGAAACCGCCTTGGGTTGCTGGCAGCAACTCAGCAATCTCTTGTCAGCTCCTTCCAGTCTGGGCGTTGGATTAAGTAGCTGCCAACTGAGACGCCCGGGGACAGGCACGGCCCAGGGCAGGAGGCACTGAAATTCGTTACAATCCAGAGCTGCTCAGGTGATGGAGTGAATCAAAAGAGATGGAGGTTTGAAAGGCTGGCTTAGTTTCAGTGTCTTTCTATCATAATTAACACACCCAACCTCTTTTGTGGTCAGCAGGTTGTTATCTTGACTGCACAGATCGTGAGACATAGAGATTTAATGATGGGCTTGACGCTCTCTGGTTAGTAAGCAGGGTGGAAGTGAGACCTCTAAGCCTCTGCTCTCAGAAGCTGGCAACTTCATACACGATGGTGGACATTCTGTGTCTGCCTTCTCTGCCTGGGGGACCAAAATAGTTCCTCCGTCCTTAGTCCTCAGGTTGTTCTTTGTTCTTAGTGCGCGTGCGTTCTTGCGTGGCTTCCCTCTTGCAGACTGCCTGTGTTGCTTAGAAGCGTGCTTCCATGCTGGATGCGACTGGGTAACACTTCTCTCCCAGAGAACAGTGGCCCCTGGAAGTTCACATTCTGGAGTTGCCTCCAAGCCCAGCTGCAAATCCCCAAGGCTGTGTGCTCGTCAAGGACAGCTGGTAGATCACATCCCTGCCCAACACACAACCTAGCACAACAGTCACGCAGGCTAATTTCAACAAGGATGAACTAAATGCGAGGATGCAGTGGACAGGAGGTGGCAGTCAGCAGTGGGCATGATTTGGGGGAAGTGGACAGTGGTAACTGACTCTCTGGTCCTGGGTGCTTATCACCATCCACGAGACCCAAACCATCTTCCCCCACCAGCCCAAGCCTAAAACCCTCACTTGTCCCCATCCTCTTTCTCCACATGAGCTCACCTGGACAAAGCACCAAGCAAGTGCTCACAGAGTTGAGCGTCTGTACTACTCTGTTTCTGCAGCGAACACAACGGGAGAAGACATGCTCTTGACTCATGAAGGTCAAAATATAATTGAGCGACACGATATACATACATGAAACGATTAGAGGACAAAATAATATATAATTGAGTGGCAGGACGCACGGTTCAGACATTAAATGTAATAGTGCTTCTGAAGTCAGGGTGGTCGAAGGAGGCTGCATTAGGAAATAGACTGAGAAGGATGGGTTGGATTTGAAAAGGAGAGAGATGGGCATCCAGGTGAAGGGGACACCATTGAGTAAATTCTGGGAGACAGAAACAGCCCTTGTGGTGGAACGGGACTGAGTGTTGGAAAAGGAAACGCGTGTGAAGGGCCGGGGAGAGACAAAGCTGAGCAGATCCTGAAGAAGCTTCAAGGCCAAGCAGACAAGTTGAGACCTGGTAGGCAATGGGAGCCATGGAAAGCGTTGGAACAGTGGAATGGCATGATAAAAGCAGTGTTTAAGGAAAATGATTGTGTCCAGGTAGATTGAGTTCTGAAGATTCTAGAGGCCAGCTCGGAATGAGGTGCCAGTGGTCCCAGATTAGAGCGGGGGACAAGTGGAATAAGGAGAAAGAAGGATATTTCTCAGGGAAAATATGAAACACTCACTGATGAATGGGATCCTGTATGGTGCAGACTATACAAGGTTAGCAAATGATGGCTCTCTGGTGTAGGTATCAGTCTGTCTTTACTCAGAATAAAAGAGAAGTCCAATTCTTCTCCTTAGATCTACTCCTAAGCCATTCTCATACCTCCTTCCCTATTCCTTGAGTTACCCAAACCCTCTGTAGAAAATTCTCCAAACACCAGTACCCATCCTGACAATTCAGGCCAAAACTTCTATTCCAGGCACCACCCAGAACACTTTGATCCCTTAAAACTATCCTTCTCCCACACCCGGGTTCTTCAGATTCTGGTACATTTCCTAAGTTCTCTCTTAGCTGCTGTTTGCTGAACGTGAAACATCTTTCTTCTTTCTCCCTCACGGTCTTAGTTTTATTTCTAGTGAGTTTAGTCCTCACATCTCTCCCCTCTCTGGCGTTATTCAGAACAACATCAATTTGCCCCGTGATATCTGGTTTCCTGACAGTATACTTCAGCATTAGATGGTCCACTTTGCCGTGCATATACATAGTTGTGCTTGACTTAGAATCTCTCCTAGCGACAGAGAAAAGGGGTACACAGTTCACCTGATAGTTTGAAAGGGAAAACAAGTTATCACGACAAGTACACAGGTGAAAAAAACCAAGGGGTTGTGTATTGAGACTGAAATATCCCAGATAGATTTCAAGGGAAATTTTGCATCATAGAAGGTGAAGAACTTTAAGAGATCATGAGCATGTTCTCTTTAACCTGAAGAGTATTTTTAATAGCTTTTTTTTTCTTTTAATCTTTGAGCCAACGTTTAAAATTCAGAAGATTTGACATAACAATCCAGAAACATGCTTCCTTGAAAAAAGAATCAAAAGATAGGTCAATAATCAGCTGGAGCCGAGGATTGCTATCCCCTGTACATGGGGCATGCACTGCCCTCCTCATCTACATTTTCCAGTACTTATCAGGACATGTGGACATTTGAGTTTTGAGTTTGTGACCCAACTGATTTCTTATTGTCTGGAAAAGAGAAACTGAGGCACAGAGAGGTTGAAGAGCTTTCCCAGTGTGCCTCAAGAGGTTGGTAATAGTACAGGGATTAGAACTGAGCTTTGCTCTGACTCCTTGACCCTCTTTTTTCTGCCTTTTGGGAGTGTAGTTGTTTCCTGAATATAAGACCAGAAACGCTGACGAACTGGAGGAAGGCAAAGGTCTGCATGGGGGAACATTCTCATCAGCCAAAAGGGACCCTGAACAGGAGTTCCTGAGAGCAGGAATCTGGGGAAATCTAGAATAATAGCATTTCACGGGGCACCTGGGTGGCTCAGCTGAGCTTCCGACTCTGGCTGTCGGCTCATGTCATGATCTCGCGGTATAGAAATCGAGGCCCTCGTGGGGATCCACACTGAGCATGGAGTCTTCTTAAGATTCTCTCTCCCTCGCATTGTCTCTGCCCCTCCCCCTCTCGTACCCCCCTCTCTTTCTCTAAAAATAAAATTAAATTAAAAGAGAGTATTTCCTAACTGTGACCGTTGATGTGATTTTATTTTACTCCATCGTATTTGCTACTTCTAATTCCAAGAGGTAACATGCTTCATAATTAGCTTTTCCCCTTTGTTACAATTTCTTTACTTAAAACAACAACAACAACAACAACAAAAAAAAACTGTGTACTTGAAAATATGGCAGTTGGGATATAACATTGTAAGCGTTCGTATTGAAAATGTCCCAAATTTCTAAATGAAACTTACTGATAAAAACTATTCGTGTGTGTGTTTTCTCGTCCACTTTCCTCTCCTAAGCTCAATTCATTTCCTTAGACCTCTGGCCTGCACTGTTAGAGTCTCCGTCTTGAATATGTTAAAATGACATTGGCACTTGGCGAGAAGCTTGCAGCCTCCCGCAGACTCGGCTGGGCTGTGATCTCCGCAGGCTCACAGGGCGGGAGGGAGGGGGCCGTGATCATCCTGCTTATCATTATTGATGTGGCTTCAGCGACCTGTGATGCGTTTCTGTCCAGTGTGATTCTGGATGCAATTCAGAAAACACCTGCTGAAATCCTTGCGAGAAATCCATGTGTGTGCCAAGGCCGGGTGATTGGTGTCGCTCTTGAACAACGTGAAGGTCAACCTCTTGGCTCTCCTTTGGTAGTTATTTTAATGAAAGTCAGAATTCTTTATGGGGTGAATTTTAATACAGACCTAGCACAGGCTGGCATTTCTACTTTTTTGCAGAGTAACATTCAAAATAGCCATTTAACTAAAATGGAAGATGGGTGGAGATTTCGCAAGGCATTTGGAATTGGAAGATGAATAGGAAAGAGATTCTTTGTGTTCTCTGAAATACAGGAAAGCTTAAGATTAATGTTGGATCTCTGTTTTTACTACATCACTCTCATCTTCTTCAAAGGAACGGTGCCTCTCTGTTTGCTTTCTTTTCCCTAGTGGGGGTTCCTTCTTCCCCCTCCCCAAACCCTTGAAGCCTTTGGCTGATGTAACAAGATCATTCCTTATGTTGGTGAGGATGTTTCCACCCTAGCATTGATGGTGTTGTTTCCGACTCGGGTTCTATGTTTCTATCTACTACGTGCATATATGCATTGTAAATGAGAGACAAAAACTCTGTGGCAGTATTGGACAACAAGTCCACAGTAGAAGTTTCCATGCATAAGAGTTCGTTTGATCTGAGGGCGCATGGATTAAATGTGATATGGTTGATATAATAAATTGACTAATGACAATAATAACTAACGTTTTACATGTTTTGCATGTTTACTAAGTGTTTGGAACCGTACTAGGTATTTCATGGGCATTATCTAATTTAATCTTCATAATTGCCCCTACAGTCCACTAAAACGAATGTGATAATAATCTGTGTGGGTTAAGGTTTAGTTTTAGACACAGTTTAAGAGATTATCTGGGCTGGAGCACCAGAGTGGCTCAGTCAGGTGAGCATCCATCTCTTGTTTTCAGCTCAGGTCGTGATCCTAGCCAGGGTCACGGGATTGAGCCCCGCCTCGGGCTCTGCACCAAGCAAGGAGCCTTCTTGGGATTCTTTCTCGCTCTTTCTGTGCACCTCTCCTCCACTCATGCTCTACCTCGCTCTAAATATAAAAAATAAGGGGCACCTGGGTGGCTCAGTGGGTTGAGCATCCGACTTTGGTTCAGGTCATGATCTCGCAGTTCGTGGGTTCGAGCCCCGCGTCGGGCTCTGTGCTGACATCTCAGAGCCTGGAGCCTGCTTCTGATTCTGTGTCTCCCTCTCTCTCTGCCCCTCTCCCACTCATGCTCTGTCTCTCTCTGACCTACCATAGGGAGAACAGGTCAAGTCACCCAGAATGTTTACTCTGGAGAAGATACTGCTCTGGGTTGCGCAAAAGCCTATCGCCCCCTCCCCTCCCCCAATTAGTGGGCTGAAGTATATGACCCCAAGGGTTCCACCAGTGACACTGGCTATGACCTTGGCCAGTGGATGTGGATTCAGACAAACATAGGTGGGGAGTAAGGGAGAACAGAGAGTGGGGCAGCAAATCAAGGACTCTGGGAGGTGCCCAAGCAGAGGAGGGTAAAGGGTTTCTGAGCAAGGATTACAAACAAGGGGCCGAGGCTGAACGCAGCCTGCAGACTCATCGGCAGTGAGCATAGAGGGCCAGCAACTGTTCCTTTGAATGCGACTGGAGGCAGGTACCCTCTGGGTATCTCCCCAGTCCCTGCTCTCTCTTAGTCCCCGAGCCATCCACTCACATGCACTGGCCTGGCAACAGGTGGCCCAGATCTGAAGGCCCTGGTGTATAAGGTGACCTAGCAGCAGGTAAGTGCTGGATGAGGTCTCTTTTTTTCAATAATCTGTCATCCAAACTATAAAGCATGAGAGAAGGGTCACGAGGTTAGTGAGTCCTAGTTTGTTCAGTTGTGGGAACTGCACACGGAGAGGGCATGCCCACTAAAAACTGAGCCACATGGAGGCCGATTCTCACATCACCAAAGCAAGACAGTGTCCCTGGTAGGACTTGCTCAGTCACCACCCCATGCGCGTCTATGTTCCCTCCCTTCCGTGACTTCTTCTGCTTAGGGGAGGAAGATGACCCATGGGGTCAAAGAACCTAAATGCGAAAACACACAAGAGCTGGTGGCTGAACCCACCCTTTCCAGCTCTCCCAGCAAACATCCCCCAAGGTCTGCCCTCCCTGAGTCTGTGGGCTGTTCCCCAGGAGGGAGGCGAGGGGGCCCTGCCACAGCCTGGGAACCAGACAAGGATAAGTCATGACCAAGCCATGGAAGGAAGAGAAAGTAGAGAGAAGAGTTGGGGCTGGTTACAAAACAACCAGCACTGGGGCACCTGGGTAGCTCAGTTGATTAAGCATCCAACGTCAGCTCAGGTAATGACCTCATAGGTTCCAGCCCGCATCGGGCTCTGTGCTGACAGCTCAGAGCCTGGAGCCTGCTTCGGATTCTGTGTCTCCCTCTCTCTATACCCCTCCCCCACTTGTGCTCTGTCTCTTTCTCAAAAATAAATAAACATTAAAAAAATTTGGGGGTGGGGAGTGCCTGGGTGGCTCGGTCAGTTAAGCGTCTGACTTCGGCTCAGGCCATGATCTCACGGCTCAGGTCATGATCTTGCGGTTTGTGAGTTCGAGCCCCGCATCAGGCTCTGTGCTGACAGCTCAGAGCCTGGAGCCTGCTTTGGATTCTGTGTCTCGCTCTCTCTCTGCCCCTCCCCTGCTCACGCTCTGTCTCTCTCTTTCTCAAAAATAAATTAAAAAACATTTAAAAAAATTTTTTTTAACTTTTTCTTGAACAACCAGGACCAAAAGGGGTAGAATCTCCAGAGAGAAACCTTATGTAAGAAGTTCCAGGATAAGGAAGAGTAAAGAAAAAGGGAAGTAGCAGAGAGAAGTAACAAGACCAAATTAATAAATGGAAGACATAGATACATTGTTAGAACGAATTTTCAGTGGTGGACACGTTGTCCTTGAGACATTTGAAAAAAAAAAAAAAACAGGAAGAGCTAGAAGTACTCTGGAAGAAGCCCTCATGTACAGCTGAAAGGAGCTGTACAAAGAAATACTATGTCTTTTCTTTTGTCTCTGGGTTGCATTGCTGAATGGCTGGCTCTACAAGTCCCCAGCATCCTCCATGATGAGAGTTCAGGATTGGTGCTCCCATCCTGGGGGCAGAGCTCCCAACAGCCTATGCCCCCTTCCTTGGGTCATCTTTCCATTCTCTGTTCTCTCTCTTTCTTTCCTCCCTCCCCGACTTCATACCAATAAGGAAAGAAAAACTTGGGGAGACCTCTGGTGCAGGCTCCAATAACAATCTTGGCAGGTAAATTTCACACATGCAAAGTGAGTCATTTTCTCATAACTGAGATCAGGGGTTGTATTCCTCCCAAGAGAAAAAACACTTATATTGACGTGTTTATGTTTTGGAATAATAATATTTGTCCATGTGAAAATATGTGCGATTCCTTTCTGCCACACCATATGGCTGATTACTATTCATAATCCAAACAGTAGCAGCTGCTGCAGAATTTCGAGAATGAGTTTCCTTAAAGTAAAAACGGGCAAACTATTGGATGCCACATATTTTCCAGAGTATCACTATTCACCAGAAATCTACATATGGGTCCTTTTCATTAATCCAGTATAGTCTTTATTAATAGCTCAGAAGTTCATTTTTCTATATCCCCTTTTATTCTGTCCCTCTCATCCTACCCCACCCCATCTCAACCTGTGCCCCCAGGGGCTAGTCTACGTTGGGAAAGTGGATGCACATCAGCCAAAACCCTTGGCAACAGAGGTTCTCAGCATGGTTGATGTTGACTGGTGACGATGGCCAGGAAAAAATTGCAGTGTGTTTTTGCCCTAGTTCTCCACATGGCTTCCTCCACTGCTGAACTGCATTGTAGATGTGTGGTTAGTCAGACACATGGAGGCACTGAAGCAGTTAATGATCCTCTCTCAGGCCTACTTGGCCCAACTCTGAGGTAATGGAAAATGTAGAGTAGCACTTTCTACAGACCATTTGAATGTGGTTAGCAGAAACCCTTGAGGTTTGAGGAGGAAGTGATTTGCCAAATGGGCACTGGACAACACTATAGAAACCACCACAATCAACGGTACAAAATAGCCTAATTTCATAGAGAAGTATCTGCAAGTCTTCTCTATATCATCACATAGTCTTTCCGAGTCCCCCCACCACCAAAAGCTGGAAGCTTTAGAAAATCAAAACACTCTTTTTCTTTTTTTTCCATTAGAGTAGCCAAAACATTCTTTATGCTGATTCTACACGTCACAGTCGTAAACATCCAGACTATTTGGCAAAAAAATTAAAAAAAAAAAATCCTGACCCAATATACCAAAACTTGAGTCTACGATGAAAGTATATTTAGTGTAGTCTCATTTAATAACCTGAGTTTGTGTGATGTGTCATACATAGTTTTCAGAGTGTTTTCATGTATATTATTAGTAATTGAGACTTTTTTCCAAGAAGCCTATCAGGTGACCGAAATCAATGGACGTTCAATGGGACTGGGATACTGTCTCTGGCCTGGGTGCATTGTCCTATTCTCCCCACAACAGGCATCGCTAATTTCCAACTTGTTTCCGTTGTCTTCCTTAGCCATTTGTCTTTTTCAGGTGTCTCCTGGTCAGGTAGCTAAGTACCTGCTGCTTTTATCACAAGTTATAATAGGGTGATTTATCATTGTCATTCTCCTCACTCGCAACAAGAGAGCAACTACAAGATATTACAGAATTGGTCTGCGTACTTGGCCTTTAACAACAGTCTCTGATTTGAAATGGCATCTATGCCTCTGTCATCTCAGAGCTCCTCAAGGGGTCTCTGAGTCAGCCTTAACTTTGCCGGCCTTTACCTTCGGGTTGCACTGGGTAATTGTTTCATAAACTTCTCTTTTCCAGACGGAATATCTGACAATACTTCCAAGTCACTATTTGTGTTTAGTAGCCGTGTGTGTGTGTGTGTGTGTGTGTGTGTCTGCTTCTCATTTCTGTGTTTCTTTATCATCATAATCGGCCTGACTCAGGCCAATTATGTGATTGCCCTGTAGCCCAATAACGTGATTTCCGTGCTAAATAGTCCAAATACATTGTCCCGATAGATCACTGAAATCTTCTACTTGGCCACCTTCACCTGTGCCCAGTCCCCAGAAAACCTTTGCCCTGAAAGCTCAGCCCTGCCTACTCTTAGAATCTGTTCTGACTCACTCGTTAGTCTTCGCTTGAACAGAGATCAGTCCTGCTGTCCTAAGCCTAGTACCTGGTGGCCCTGGACTAAGTCCTGGGCACGCTGTCTGCTGACCCACACCTTAGCTCAGGCCTCGCGAAGCTGGTGGGCATGTGTGGGATGCTGCCACTGTCATCTGATTTCTCCCCATGCCCTCCTGCTGAGATCAATTACCCTACCTCACCCACGGGTTGTCCTGCTGAGCCAGCACTACCCTTCTGTGTTCCATTGACTCGGAGCGCCTTCCAAGTGGGCCTAGAAACAGAGTCATGTTATGATTGTCATGGGCTGTAGGCACTTTCATCTTTATGAGCCCCTTCCTCCGTTAAAAAATATGAAAAGTTGTGTTTTTTAATTGTGCTGGAAGAAAAGGCAAACATACTGATATTATCCATTAAAACATTTCTTTGACCTGAAAGCATATTGTTTTCTTCTGATTTGTTGAAAAGAAATGAATACATTTCCCTGGAATCCCAAATGTCTTATTGCAAGCCCTAAGCACCGTGCTTAGCGTGACTGATGGATAAGGGGCCCTCGCTAGAAATGGACCTCTGGGGCAGGCCCTTTTGCCTTAGATCAGTGTTTCAAGGTTCAGTCTTTTGCGAGACACATTTAGAAACGTTACCATTTGCTCTTCCCAATACAAGTCTTCACCTACTATTTTTCTTTAAATTTACCTTCTTTGGGGCGCCTGGGTGGCTCAGTCGGTTAAGCGTCCGACTTCAGCTCAGGTCACGATCTCGCGGTCCGTGAGTTCGAGCCTCGCGTCGGGCTCTGGGCTGATGGCTCAGAGCCTGGAGCCTGCTTCCAATTCTGTGTCTCCCTCTCTCTCTGCCCCTCCCCCGTTCATGCTCTGTCTCTCTCTGTCTCAAAAATAAATAAACGTTAAAAAAATAAATAAATAAGTTTACCTTCTTTGAAATTGTAATAACTGTATTTTTTCAAGGATACTTATGCCACTGGCATAGAGTTGCTCTTATGAACAGCATGTTTGTGTTCCCCCAAAATTCATGTGTTGAAGCCCTAATCCTCAGTGTGATAATATTTGGTAGGGGGAACTTGGAGAGGTAATTAGGTAACAAAGGTAGCGCCCTCAAGATAAGCTTAGTGCCCTCATAAGAAGAAGCACAAGAAAGCCTGCTTCTGTGGCAGCTCTTCGTGTATCCTCCGTGTGAGGACGCAACGGAAAGACGCTCTCTTCAAAGTGGGAAGTAGGCGTTCACAGGAGCTGAATCCGCCAGCGCCTTAATCTTGGACTTCCCAGCCTCTAGAACTGTGAAAAATAAGCGCTGTTGTTGAAGCCACCTAGTCATGCTAACTCGGTATTAGCAGCTGAAGCCGATTGAGACACTTGTCCTAAGTAGAAAGTACTCATTGATACAAATTAACATAAATACATTAGGCAATTTTTAAAAATTTAAGCTTGTTCATGTTCAACCTAATGCTAGCATTCTGAGTTCCTCAGCATCCTTTGTCCTCTGCTAGTCCTTGTGGAGTCAGTGGTGGGACCAACGCCTAACCCAAAGGTGTCCCCCTGGTCATGGTTTTCAGTGTATTCCCCGTCCACCTGCTGTCCGGGTTCCTGCTTCAAAACAAATGAACCGACTAGACATCCCCAAGTCAATTGAAACATTGACAGATCATCCCCACCCATTAGACTGGATCTTCCGGGAAAAACGTCGCTGGCTGTCGCAACCCTGACTCATCATTTCTCTCTAGAATGACACTGTCCAATAGAACCGGAAATGTACTCTGTCTGCTGTTGCCAATACTGGACTGCCAGCGGACACAAGTAACTACTGAGCATTTGGAACAGTGGCCACTGGGACTGAGGAATGAGATTGTTACTTTCACTTAATTTCAATTAATTTAAACGTAAACTCTTTAGCCACGTATGTCTATTGGCCACCATATGGCACAGGGCAGCATTACAGCATGTGATTTTGACTGTGGCCATTCTTTTTGGGTTCTAGATCCATCCCAGAATGGATTAGTTCTAAAATTCTTTCCCTTTGCATGAGGCCTGTCACGCCACACAGCTTGGCTTATGATTGAAATGGATGATACTTAAGCTAGCCGATATTTACATCCTACAGTGAAAGAAGGCTCTGGGGGGAGATGTGAAAGAAAGAAGCAGGAATAGAATATGAGAATCCTGTGTGCTTCTGAGTGTCATGGGGAGGAGGAGGGGAGGAAGGATAGAATGGAGAGATTGAGATATCAAAGACTGAGATTGAGATATCAAAGATTCCCCCCACTTTTCAGTCATATAAAGCTAAGAATAACCAAGATACAAGCTGTATTAATTTCATCTTATTTCCCGATCATTCTTCTCTTTTTTCCACTTAAAACAATTGTCAGTTGGGGGTCAAAGGTTTAGCTTCAGAATAAGCAGTCTGCTCAATAGTTTGTCATTAATCTGCTAAATCTAGAAACTTCAGCTAGGGCTGGCTTCAAGCCCCAAGCCGTAATGTTTAAGTCTTTGGACCAACTATATTGAATCAGATTTAGGATAAAGGCTGGCACTTACTCATGCAGGCCAATGAGGCCCCAGGTGCCCATGACTGCGTTTGTTTGTTTTTTTTAATATTTTTTGTAAGTTTATTTATTTATTTTGAGAGAGAGGGAGAGACAGAGCAACCACACGTGGGGGAGGAGCAGAAAGAGAGGAGGAGGAGGAGGAGGAGGAGGAGAGAGAGAGAGAGAGAGAGAGAATATACCAAGCAGACTCCCCACTATCAGTGCAGAGTCAGACGTGGGGCTCAAACTCACCAACCACGAGATCATGACCTGAGCCAAAATCAAGAGTCGGACGCTTAACCAACTGAGCCACCCAGGCGCCCCCATGACTGCATTTAAACAGACCTTTGAGGAGCCCAGTAATGGCACTCACTGGCATAGCACACACACAGATGACTGTCTATCCATTCTTGCCCTACCACCCCCTGCTTCCTCTCCCTCGGGGCCCTCTATTCCATGTGGTATACTGTTTCTTCTTGGAGACCATGAGCTTGGACAGTGACCCTCTCTAGAACTCTTGGAATGGGATGGCATTCAATTGGAATGGGATTGATTACCTAAGCCAATGATGGAATTCTACTTCTTTCACTACGTATTGATTTTGGAAGAGGAACATGACCTAGGGCCGGCTGTTAAGGAACACTTGGAAAAATTTGCCTACCAACAAAAAGAGATGCACAGAAAGAGATCTTTCTTCCTCCACTGGCATTGTTGGGTCTACAACTGAGACCAGAAACTGTAGCAGCATTTTTCACCTGTGAAGTATAAAGATGACCGGATGGATGGTGGAGGGGAGGGGTGGACAGGGTCCTTGCACACTAGAACAGGCAAATTAACCCTGAGACAATTTGGACCTCCTTCTTGTGAAATCATCCACCTCCCAGTGGGTTAAGACATTCTGAATTGGTCTTCTGTTATTAGCAGCTGAAATCATCATTGCTGATACAATAACACATCGTGGAGTTCTTATTGCCTCTAATTTGACTTAAAACTTCTTTGCACCAGGATATGAGCAGGACAAAGCCTTAGCCTTTCCCTGCTTTGTGGATTGGAGCTATGATCTTTTCTGACAGTTTATTACTTTACTTCTGGGATGCCTCTCCATATAAAATCCCTACCAAACTTGACCTATTTCTTCCTCTTTGACATGGGAATCAAGGACTGAGAAACTGCTCTCTTTCACTGTAATTCATGACTAAACACAACTGATAGTAAAAATAAAGTGTGAATAGCAAATAATAAATAATAGTAATAAGATGGGTGCCTGGGAGGCTCAGTCAGTGAAGCGTCCGACTTCGGCTGAAGTCATGATCTTACGGTTCGTGGGTTCTAGCCCCGTGTCAGGCTCTGTGCTGGCGGCTCGGAGCCCGGAGCCTGCTTGGGATTCCGTGTCTCCCTCTCTGTCTCTGCCCCTCCCCTGCTGGTACTCTGTCTCTCTCTGTCTCTCAAAAATAAATAAACGTTAAAAAAAAATCTTGTTAAATAATAGTAATAAGACACAGCCATTTACCATCATGCTTTTAATTACAAATGTAAAATATAGTTTTATTTGTGTCTTTAAGAGTGAGCCCTTTTTCTGCTGAGCATGGAATATCGAACACTTAATTAATGGGCATAATTCTATTTCCACTGTGGAGACGGGACAAATCATAGCAGCTCTCACCCCAAAAGCAGAAACCCTTTGGGCAGTCTGTCTCCACTAATGCATATATTGATATACATGCATATTTCCCATTAATACTAATAGACCCTAATGCGACTGTATAAATCACCTGAATTCTGATGCAGTGTGAATGCGATGTTGGATGATTCAAGAGGAGCTCACAAAATACATTTGTCTGGGAGCTATTTCTTAATATGCCTTTATCATGTAGCCGGATTCCTCCCCTGTGACTGAAATATTAATCAAAGGCTGTTTCTGCCAGTTCCCATCTCGTGCAGCCCCCTCTTGTCATCAGAAGAGATGAAGTAGACTGTGCACCTCTACTCAGGTGTAGTTTAAGATTCTATTGGAAGCAATAAGAAGGGAATAGACAGAAAAGAGAAATTAAGAGAGATTTTCCTTTTCGTGGTGAGCACCACATGGGGCCCGGGCTGAGTTAAGCGTATACATGTGCTTGAATCCTGGAACAAGTGCCAGATCACCTAGGCTAAGTATGAGGAATTTACACACCTTTATTCCCCACTTTGTCCTTACCCACTGGAAGCTATATCGAGCATTTTACCTCCAGGGTTCCAGAGCACTCTTTATACCTCCACTGTCAGTGTGCTCTCTGGAGAAATGCATTCTATTACCTCCCACAACGGTGAGAGAAAATTCCAGCCAGCTGGCCTCACTCTTCTGCTCTCACCTAACTTCAAGCTTCCTCTCTTCCCGGATCTTCCTCCTCTCCTACGTGGATTCTCGGCACAGCGATTGCTCACAAAGACTTTTGTTTTACCCTATCATAGGCAAAAAAGAAAAAGTATACCCTTAAGAATCAGACAGAAAGAAAAATATCAATTGTAAGTAAAAACGTACGTAGCCCTTATTTATTGCTAGACCACGTAATCTTGGGATTATGACAAATAAGCACCAAAAAGGATTTGGGGCTGTATGTCAAAATAACATTCCATCCAGCCCTGCAGCTTTTCACAGTTAGGCAAAACCCTGGGTGTTTCCATGAGTGTTTCCCAGGGCATAACAACGCCAAGAGCGCCCCTTTTGCAGGTAAAGATGCCGAGGCCAATCAAAAATGTTGCAAAATAGCACCAGTGATTTGTATGTTAATATGTTCAAAATCATTTCGATTCATCTCTATTCCAAGAGAGTGGAAGAATAATTAAATACAGAGCTGCTCGAATAGGTTTTTAAATTTACGGTGTCTTAATTTCCAAAGCCCTCGATGAATCTTAGAGTCTACTGAAACATTTCAGAATTGCTTTGGTCATTACAATCTGCCTGAACCCAAGGGAACACTAGGATTTAGCTAAGCTTTAGTAATAGTTGGAGATTAGAGGAAACGGTATGGAGTTATAGTAGATCTTCAAATCTTGCTTGAAATTGGGACATCTTTTTAAAAATGCGACCCTTCTAATACTAGTTAGTAAGAGGTATTACTCTGTAAAGTTAAAAGTTCCATTTTTAAAAGAAAACACGAATATGGAATGAAAGAGCTCGTGCAGCGTAACTCTGTTATCTACCTTGGAAGGAAATATGGTTCTTTGGACCATAAAACTCTGGCTCAGGCATCTTCATCCTAATGGCCTCTTATCAAATTATGAATATCAGATTTAGGAGGAACCAAAGATGTGCCACCTCCAACAAAAACACCTGAATTCATTCATTCATTCATTCATTCATTCATTCAATAGCTCGTTACATGCTTGCTGTGGGCCAGACCCTGTGCTAGGAATAAACACAAAAAGAAGACATATTCTTGCTCTTCAAGGGTTTCCTGGGCTGGGAAGAGAAAACCAGTGGAGAGGCAATGAAGGAAGGGACTGGAAATGTATTGGGACATTTATTTAGGTTAGAGTCCTTGTCCAGTAGGTAATATCATCCCCCATGTTACAGCCTGAAGCCCAGAGAGTTTAAGTAACTGACCCAAGGTCCCACAGCATGTGAATGAATTAGAAATCAAACTCTCATATGTCTGATCATGCTCTTTGCACCGCACCCATGCTAAACTGTGTGATCCCCGCGGCCACACGGTATCATGCAGGTGGCCTTCGACAGCTGCCACCTGCTGCTGACTGGCACGGTGCCACTGGAAGTGTTGCTCTGGGTTGTGATGTTGGCACTGGAGCCCACATTCCTTCTCTGAGGGCACTCTGGAATGGGGAAGAGAATCTAGGAGTGCTGTCCTCAGGAGGATTTGCAACGTCATTCATTCTCAAGCAGTCTGGAAGCAGCTCTCAGGCATACCTGAATGAAACTGAGGAATGTCCCCTCTCGTCTTCAGGGGAAGAGTGTTCTGCTGACCAGTGAACAAACCAACGTCACTAGGAGTCATTTGATAGCTCCTCGAGAATTTATTAGACAGGCAGCAGACAGCCCTTGGAGTACTGGAGCTGTGGCAAGAGAGACTGCCTCGGAAATTGGGAGAGTTTAAGACAAAGCCAAGAGAAGAGAAAAATCTTCTTCACCCAGAGCATTGGTAGGAGAGGGGAGCCACCGTGTTATTCAGGACGCAGTTCAAATGAGTGTGAAGGTAAGAGAGATGCACGGGTAGCTCGTTCGGCCATGGGCCCAACGCTGATGTCAAAGGACTATAAATATGAGGACAAGCCAAGGTAAGAGAGATACACTGGGCAGTTCGTTCGGCCATGGGCCCAACACTGATGTCAAAGGAGTATAAATGTGAGGACAAGCCACCAGAGGCATAAGAATTAGGACCTTGGGAAACTAGAGAAAGATTCAAGCAACAGTTGTGAGAAGACAGGTATACAACTGCTTATCCTTGATCGCGAAGTCCAAGTGCTCTGACCACTGAAAATTTGGGGTGGCGGACCTGCCTTGGATTGACGTAAGACTGTAATCTTGATTCATCCCTCTTACTGTGAATATTCATCGTTTTGCTGTAGAAATATCCATATATTTAGCCATGGATGATGTTGGTGGGGTTAAGTGATATCGAAGATAGAAATATATTACATTTCTAAGAAAACCAAAGGCTGAATTCCAAAACACACCTGTTCCCAAGGGTTACAGGTAGGTGACTGTGCGTCACGCCCCTCCATCCACGGGATCTCATTTAATCCTCCCAAAAGTGTTGAGAGACAAGGTGACAAGGTCTTATTTCCCTCCACTTTGTAGATGAAAAAAGTGGACAGGAAGCCATTCGTGGGACCAACTCCAACCAGTAGAGAGTGACAGATTAAGGACTGACCCCCGAGCATCTCAAAACAGTCCCTATACTCAAACCTGTGCCATGCATCATTCTAATGGGGACTCGGACACTGCCAGCTTCTCCTGGTAAAACCTGCATCTGACCCCAACACCTCCCACAGCTGTCTTGGTTTTCATAACAAGCAACAGCTGGGCTAGAGCCCCAGTAAGCACAAGGCTCTAGAAAGTGTTGAGTTAGAGTGAAACAGGACTCCTTTTAAAATTCTGACTTCTCTCAGCCGCATACAGGCCTCTAGGATGGTCTTGACCCTTGAAGGGGACTCAGACTCCTTTGAGAATCTGATTAAAGCTCTGAACCTTCTCTGTAGGATACTACACATACAAATTATTTGTTCTGTTTCAGGGGAGCCTATTTGTGAAATCCAGGTCAAGAATCTCTTTGCTCGGCTTTTAGGGGATTGGTAAATTGTCCATAGCAAAACTCAGAGCAAAGTTCAACTTTAAAGCGTGAAGATCATTTCAATTAATATAATTCAGTGATTCAGTCAAGACGTAATTGCTATTGAAGCCCAGAATTCCCTGACCAAAGGTGTGTGTGTGTGTGTGTGTGTGTGTGTGTGTGTGTGTGTGTGTTGGAGTATTGGGAAGAAAGACTGGGCATTCTTTTGGCTTCTCAAGAAAATTACCCATACAGGTATTATTAAATCTTGACAGTTCTGTTGACCTCTCGGCTCTTATAAACATTGAAATGGTCAATCCTGAAAGCAGGGATTGCATTAGAAGTCATTTTCAATTCCAGGGTCTTGTAAGTATCTTCTGTCTATATTTTCTTGGAGACTGTCGTTCTCCTAGGCAGCCTCCTTTCTACCGTCTGCAATACGAAAACTTGCAAACCATTGTCAAGGTCCAACTATAAAGATTCTCCAGCTGGCATCATAACCGCATTGTTCATCTTCCCCCTTGCGCTTTTGATTGACTGGGGTTCCAAGCCATTATTTCCTAAAACTAAATGTTTCCTAATCTTTTATATCTCTGGTTTGATAGTTATGATAAGCCTCCTCCCAAGGGTATAAAACTGAAGCTGATGAATAGAAGCGTGCTCGTCATTAGCCAGTACACAAAACAACGCCTTCTCGGAAATTCAGAAACACAATAATGGCAGATTTCGTGTTTTACATGATTACCTTTATGACAGTTCTGTCACTCCACACCGAGCGCAATGTATCCGGGTGGGTTTTTGTCTGACGAGAGTATCCATGGCTCATGACGCTGGGTTGAGCTGTATTTCTGATGTGTGCGTTTGGTAGCAGCTAGAAACTGGCGGTGCATGCATTTTGATGTGAAGTCAAAAAAAGGCCTGTTCAGAGGAGTAAAATGCTCGTACGCCCCTCGTTTCCCACGTGTTGATCCGGGATTAAATGATAAATACAGCGTAGCAAACAATGGGCAAGTTCTTGGACTCCGAAGTTCGTCCAACCTGGGTTTGGGTGTTGAATCCATCACTTACCAACCGAATGACTCTTGACAAGTTACTTCATTTCTCTAGGCCTCGTTCTCTGTAACATGGAATTAAAAATAGTATTTCCCAATAGAGTTGTTTTAAGGATTAATTGAGATGATGCAAGTAAAGCCCTCAGCAGAAAGTAGCATCTTCTCTTAGGATGACAATCGTGTCCCATCTCCGTTCTCCCACAAGGACCCTCTCGGGTGTCATTTGGCCTTAAATACAACTGAGTCTCCAGATGCACCAAGGTGTATATTTATTTGGTATTTCTCCTAGCTCTGCGATACCAGAAAAGGAGGACGTGGAGGAGAAGAGGGGAGGTGAAGCTCCTACTACCAGAGTGCTTTGCATGAGAGGGAGATTGCAAGCCTCTGTGACAAACAGCTTTTTGGCAAACGTTAACAGGAGCTCAGTGTGTTTCTGCTGAACTGAGCGGGACAGGCAAGACAAAGAGAAAGACCGGACCCTCTCCACCTGCTTCCTCCCTGGCACCTCGTTCACCGCTCAGCTGTGGCCCTGTGAGGTTGTCACAGGTGAACGGCTCAGATTTGTTCCAGACCAAAAGAGTCTAGGGAGGCAGGCGGGTCTGTCTCTGTCTCCCCTGGGTCCCCGGGGGCCCAGGGACGCCAGGTTCATCTGAGACCAGCATGGGGATCACCCGTCACCTGTCTCTGCAGAATTGGACCAAAGACCCAGAGGAGTCCTGCCAGTACTGGGACAGGCTCTCGGTGGCAAAGGCTGCTGGCCCTGCTGGATTTTTTTCTATCTGCCTTTGAATAGCTTTGAGCCTAAAACCACCTGTCTTATTCCATCTGAAATCCAGTAAATATCTGGAAGAAAACAGCCCCATTTGGAAATCAGCAGTGTGTGGATCTCAGTTTCTTGGAAGTTAATACAATTTCAAAATGTGTGTCATAACAAGGCAGAGGTTCTAGAAGAGGAAACATTTATAAGACTCGGTCTGTTTAAATGATGGTAAATAGGCCTTCCGTAAGGTGGTTTGGCAATAGCTAATGCGGCGCGTTTCTTATGGTCTTGTGCCCCCTGGAGGGGCGCGAGGCTGTCTTTAGGACATCTACAGAGATTTTGGCAGCCCGCCTTTCCTCATGGCTCGTCATGAGGAAACTTATAATAGGTTAAAACATTTGAAAAGGAGATTCTCCGTAATAAGCAGCCCTGCATGGGAGGTCATAGAAAGCAACATTTTAATGATTTAACATTTTACTGATGACGAATTGTGGTGTCATTTCATTGGATCCCCAGGTATAAGGTTCCAGTGTAAAATCCGTTAGAATCACCTAGTAGGGAGAGCATGCCTGGACTTTTCCACAATACTAAGATTTGGGGATTTAAGTCGCCAAACTAGAAGAAATACCTAATTCAAAAACAAACACAGAGGCACCTGGGCGGCTCAGTCAGTTAAGCATCTGACTCTTGGTTTCAGCTCAGGTCGCCATCTCACTGTTTGCGGGTTCAAGTCCTGCGTTGGGCTCTGTGCTGATAGCGTGGAGTCTGCTTGGGATCCTCTCTCTCTCCCTCTCTCTGCATCTCTCCTGCTCGCTCGCTCTCTCTCTCAAAATACATAAATAAACAAGTAAAAAACAAAAACAAAACAACTTTTCCTATAGCAGAACTATAACCAGCAATATATTCTAATAAGCAGCCAGGACAGTAATTTTCCGGAACATGGGTAACGTGAAGGAATTTTGCAGCATTATTTTCCCACGTCTACTTTTACCCCTTTTTAGCTTGTTTCTTTTTCCTACTACTTTTATTTTCTAAAGAAAGGTGCCCAGATTTCTTGTTTACTTGGCCTTCTGGGCTGCCTCATGTTTGTGCAAATTAGGCTTTTAATATTTATTCATTTTAGAATATTTTTGTTATTATAAGACTTGTGGCCAGAGGAAAAGAAAACATGAAGTGTATTGAATTACTTACAGTGGCAGTTGATATTGTTATTGTAATATCATGAACAAAAAAAAACATAAAGCAACGGGCTGGAGTCAGGACACGTGGGCTTCAACCCGTGCATCCCCAGGAAGCCTGTTGGCATCCTGGGGACATTTATGTGAGGTGACCACTCGGGTCCGTCCACTTTGAAGGGTCCGGGGCACTGCCCAGCAGGGCACAGGGAAACAGGGTGGGACACCAGCACTCGAGTCAGCCCCGCTCAGGAACGTATGTCCTCTCTGACCTCATCGGATCTGATATTCCTCATCTCTACCAGGAAAAGAGTGATGGGGCGCCTGGGTGGCTCGGTCGGTTGAGCGTCTGACTTCGGCTCAGGTCATGATCTCACAGTTCGTGGGTTCAAGCCCCCCCTCAGGGTCTGCGCTGACAGCTCAGAGCCTGGAAACTGCTTCAGGTTCTGTCTGTCTGTCTGTCTCTCTCTCTCTGCCCCTCCCCCGATTGTGCATGCTTGCTCTCTGTCTCTCTCTTTCTCAAAAATAAATAAGGAAACATTTAAAAAAAAGAAAAGAGTACTAACATCCCCCAAAACATGGTGAGAGAATTAGGCTGGTTTGTTCAATGAAATCTTGGGCTGTAAAGTGCTTACCCCTGGTGCCTAAAACAGAGTGTGCACTGATTATTATGCACCATCCAGGCCCACTTAGCTCCAAACAGCACCAAACAGAGAGACTCTGGGGCCAGACTGCTCTGCCACTTACTGGCTGGGCCACCTTGGGCAAGTTACTTCGTCTCTCTGTGCCTCGGCTTCCTCATCTATAACTCAGTGATAACATTAATAGCAACCAGCCCCATAGGAATATTGCTCAGATTTTTTAAATTCAAGCCAGAAACGATACCACTACTTGGGCACGAACCTAGTGCTCGCTGTGTGTAGGTCACTGAACTTAACATGCTTTATGGGCCTTATCCCTTTTTTTAATGTTTATTTATATTTGAGAGAGACAGAGAGAGAGAAAGAGTGTGTGTGCCAGTGGGGGAGGGGCAGAGAGAGACAGAGACTGAATCGGAAGCTGGCTCCAGGCTCTGAGCTGTCAGAACAGAGCCCGACGTGACACGGGGCTGGAACTCACGAACTGTGAGATCGTGACCTGAGCCACCCAGGCGCCCCACCTTATCACTTTTAACCCTATGGTTGCCCATGAGGTGCTATTCCATTCTTCTCCCCATTTTACAGACGAGAGACTGAGAGCTTTGCCCGCGTTCACACAGTCAGCAGGCAAAGGAGGCAGGGCTCAAACACGGGTCACCCTGATACAGAGTGTGCTTCAGCCCTACATCTGTGCCCGGCCTCTGTCCCCCCCCCAGGGAATGGCGTGTGCGGGTCCTAAACACTAAGCCGCTTTCAGGGCGGGTCCAGGCAATAACATTAGGGGAGGCGACCCCCCCATCAAAGCATTGGAAGTTCAGGAAGCCGGTCCCCAGGCTGACTAGCTTCATTTGCACCCTCATTTGCAAACCAGATTCTGGGTTGAGTGTAGCTGCACCGTTAAGAGGGCACTGCGTGCGTACTCTGCTTAAAAGTCAAGCACTTTGTAGAACATCTGCTTGAAATTGTGTGCCACTGATTGAAATGGAAAACAAACTCAGCTGCCAAGCAACAGTGGAAAGAGGACAGGAGAAAAGAACTAGTGACAAACAACTAGTTAGCACATCCCGACACATGGTTATGATAAGAGCCCAGTGGAAACAATAACCTACCAAGTAAAATTACTGGGGTCTTTGCCACAAGCTGTTTTCTATTCCGATACGTAAACTACAAAACTGTTACGGTTCTGTCCGATGGTACAAATCTATAGACCTGGTTTTCTTTCATGGGAAATGCTTTTTTTTTTTTTTTTAACGTTTATTTATTTTTGAGTCAGAGAGAGACACAGCATGAACGGGGGAGGGGCAGAGAGAGAGGGAGACACAGAATCAGAAGCAGGCTCCAGGCTCTGAGCCGTCAGCCCAGAGCCTGACGCGGGGCTCGAACTCGCGGACCACGAGATCGTGACCTGAGCTGAAGTCGGACGCTTAATCGACTGAGCCACCCAGGCGCCCCTCATGGGAAATGCTTTTAATTTGTTAAGTCTATCACGACACTGTGCCCCAGCGCGTCTGACTGAACAAGCTCCCTGGCCTTTGTCCCCACCCCTCCAAGTGTCGGGAGGAGGGACAGCTTCCTCCCCTCTCCCAGCACCCCTGTCAGGACAGAAAAGGCTCATGCTCACAGGACTTTGGAAGAAAGTTCCGGTCCAGATTTTCTAGGTCAACACAGTTGGCAAGAGGCAGAGTCAGGATTCAAACCCAAGCAGTTTGGAGGCCACCTCACCCTGTCAGCTCTTCTGTTCTTGAAGGTCATCATCTAATCTGATCCGACCACGACTTGGGTGCCTGCCTCAGGATGGACATCTTTATCCTTTCCCAAAAGTATCCTACATTTTTAGAATCTCTAAAATATTCCCCTCCCTTCCCAAGGTGAACATAACTTAGAGCTCACTGTTAATGTTGCACTTCTGGGCTCAGCCAGACCGTGGATGGGGGTGGTGAGCTAGAGAGAGAGGCTCACTTGAAAAGACCTTGGAGCAGGGGGTGGGTGCTCAGGTTGATAGGAGCCGTGAGAAGGCAGTGATGGCCTCGATTACAGGAATGGTGTTGAAAGCAAACCCACAACACCTCCCTTGACTTCTCAGAAGGAGAGCAGCCTTCCTTAACAGTCTTAGTCAGCTTGAGCTGCTATAACAAAAATACCATAGAATGGGTGGCTTCAACAGCAAGCGTTTATTTTCACAGTTCTGGAGGCTGGGAAGTCCAAGATCAAGACTGTAGCACATCCTGGCATACAGACTATCGTCTCCTTATATCCTCCCATAGCTAGCTCTTTCCTCTTCTTAGAAGGACACCAATCCCACTGTGGGGGGCCCCACCGTCCGAAGGTCCCATCTCCAAATACCATCGCATTAGGACTGCCGCATATGAATTTGGAGGGGACACTAACATCCAGTCCACAGCCCGAGGAACAAAACAGCAGCCATATTTTCTCTTGCAAAACCATCTTTGACCCAGTTCTTCCATTTCCTTCAGCCCCTACATCTAATTGGTTGTCTCTTCTTCTTCTTAGAAATTACATGAACTCCTTCCCCCTCTGCTTTCAGTTGTTATTACTTCTAGCCCCAAACTTCAAAGTCCAGTAATTCTGCTGATCTCAGTCTTTCCCGCATTCTCATCCGCCATGCACACAAGTATCTGATCATTTCTTCCTGCGCTGAAGAGTTTGATTCCCCATTGCCTGTATGATCAAAGGTCTTTATCCCCAGACTCTTGTCCATCTAGGATCTGATCTTCACTCACTGTATGAATTATCTGCTCCAAACAAACTAGTCATTCTCTATTCCCTCAATATGCCTCATGGTTCCCACAGTTACCCCTCCAACCAGAAGTGCCCTTAGATCCAAGTGACAATGGCCTTTCCTCCAGCTTCATGCTCTAGGGGACCCTACTCTGGCCTTACCCTGCTCTGGCTTTACCCTTCCTCCTGAAAAACTGGCAGGACCAAGGGGATGTGCTCACCCCAAACCCAAATCCTGCTGTCTAGTCCATAGTCGGGATACCTGAGACTCAGAATTCCCTGCTCCAATGGCCCAGTGACAGTTTCCATGGCCTGTCTGCATGGGGACCAGGGTTGGGGATAAGTGGACTGAGTTTAGACTTGCAGGCCAGAGTGTTTACATGTGTGCTTATGAGGAACCTGGGGAATAAAGAGAGGGGGCACGCCTCATGCCAGGGGCCAAGGGCTGGCTCTCCCATACCACTGCCAAATTGTAGAAGCTGGTGATTATAAAATATGTTTGTCAAGGTAAAAGGATTGAGCATGTTTTATTTAACAGTTTGTTAGCTTGATTTATAACTTTAGAATAGATAGAACACATTTTATTTAACAGTCTATTAGTTTGACTTATGACTTTAAAATATTAAGACATGAGGTAGTAGATTTCATTTGTATTTCTGTACCAGGATTCAGAAATGTTAGGGACTCCCATTCCCTCTACTTCAATTTCTACTGGTCAAAAATTTACAGTCTTTTAAGTTACAGGTCAATTCTCACATTTACCATAAAGTCTTTGCTGACTACCCTGGCTGAAATGTATTTTTCCCATTGCTTCCTTCATTCACAAAACAGTTTCAGTGACTTGTTAGGCACTAGGCACTACGTTTGGGACGAAAAATATAGGTATGAGTAACAGTCCCCTTTCCCCCACAGAGTTTACTTACTACAAAAGAGTCACAGAGGTAAACCATACACAGTTTATCGGCACCTTCTATCGGCATTACGTCCAACTGTATTTCAAATATGGCGCTCCCCGCAATCTTCCTAAAATCCCAATTCAAGTCTCCATGACTTTGAATCTAGACTATGCCACTGCTCTTGACCTGCTTATGATCCTACCAGCTGTCCTAAGAACCTTCTTCCCTGATTAAAACCCTCCAATGCCTTTCTGCTGCAATTAAAATAAAATCCAAACCCCTATCTGGCCCCCAATGGCGTCTCCTACATCTTTCCCTTTCGTCCTTTACTCGAGTGACTTCTGAAGCCTTCCTCGCTTCTTTCCACCTCTCAAACATCTTGTTCCAGTCTCAGGGAACTTTCAATTTGCTGTTCCCTCTACCGGAGACTTCTCCCTCTAGATCTTCAGAAAGCCTCTTTTTTTTGGGCATCGCTTATCTGTTCATGTTACCTTCCTGGAGAGACTTGCCCCAACTTCCCTAATGGAAGCACCTCCAAGTCCCTTACCATACCATTATTCTATGTTATTTGCCTTAATTTATTTATGCTTACTGTCTGTTTCTCCATCTAGAATTGGATTCCATGAGAACAAAGACTCTTTCGCCCATAACTGTCTCCCTGGTGCACACAACACCGTCTGGCATGTAGTTGGCACTCTGTAAATTTTTGTTAAATGAATAAATGATTGAAAGAAAGCGTGATACATACAGGGTGCCATAGAAGTCACGGGAAGAAACTAATTTTACCTGGGGCATGGTTTCGACTGCAGTTTAGCCTTGGGAAAGTGGGATGGTGGGTAATGCGGGGGCACGGACAGGGGTGACAATGCATTCGGTCATGCTAATGACTTTAAACTTTAATCTGAAATCCAGCAGGAGCCATTGAAGTGTTTGAGCAGAAGCGTATGATCAGATCTGCATCTTAGAAATGACTTGGGGCAGGCGGGGAAGGGACTAGAGAAGGCAAAGCTGAAGGTAGTGATTTAACCTGAGGTAAAGCTAACTGTATAGAAAAAGGAAGTGGATTCCCATGGGGAAAGTAAGTAGAGCTTTAGGCAGCAAATCTACGCATGAGGCTCCCCCCAGGTGTAGTGGGGGTGAAAAATAGGGTCAAGAGGACAGCTGTTTGGGGGAATGAAGGAGGTGGAGATGTTTCTGGTGGCTGCTGGGTTTCCATTAGATACAACCTTTCTCAACCTGGATTCCTAGAGACAATCAAGCTCTAATATCCAGAGGCATCTGTTGTATGTAGTGAATTAACTTCCCTCCTGAGCATCTGGAATGGTCCTAGATATGGGCCACTGGTGGAAGAATTGAGAAAACAGTCACTCGAGTCATTTCCTGTGTAGTGTAAGTCAGATGAGGATTCCTGTTGACAGTTGAGTAGATGGTGATATCTTTGGGGAATACAGAGGCAGAAGCATATTTGAGGGAAAGATAATGAGTTCAGTTATCATCATACTGAGTTTGAGGAAAGGAATGAGTGGTGAACTGTGAAAAAGAAAGAGAAATCCACATATGGGGGTTAGCTGACACCAAGAGAATAAAAGTGCTTGCCCTGGAAAAGGATAAGCAAAGGAAAGAGGGCAGAACCCCGGGAAGCTTCGTTATTTAAGGCTTACTTTAAATCTGCAGGTTACGGGGAGCCTGGGTGGTTCAGTCCGTTGAGCATCTGACTTTGGCTCAAGTCATGATCTTGCAGTTTGCCAGTTCGAGCCTCATATCGGGCTTTGTGCTGACAGCTCAGAGCCTGGAGCCCACTGTGGATTCTGTGTCTCCTTCTCCCTCTGCCCCTCCCAACTCTCTCTCTCTCTCTCTCAAAAAATGAGTAAACATTAAAAAAAATTAAAGCTGCAAATTAAAGAGTTGGCTAAATCAAAGGATCCCAGGAGGAAGACCTAGAAGAAGACAGAAACTTGTAGACAAACAGTACAGAATGGTGCGTGGTGTTAGGGAAGTCAAAGGAGTTTCAAGAAGAAAGAGACGGTCGAATAGTGGCAACCATAACAAAGGTGAAATAGGAAATGTATGGAAACATACATGTGGGTTTGGCAATACGGAGTTCACTTCATCTAATGCTGAGAAATCACCCCAGGAAGTTACTTCTCATTGTGAAGTCACTTGTGCTTATTTTTATTATTATTATTAATTATTTATTACTATCATTACTACTGGCAGTAGTCGTGATCATAGTAGTTTCAATGGTTGGATGAGGAAAGCAAGATTGAATTACCCTAATGATGTTAGAAGTGATTTTTCAAAGTCTCTGAAGGTATCATTAAAAGATAGATTATGATGGATCCTTCGCTCATCAGAGCTACAGCAATCCATTCGGTGAGCTAGCTTCTTCAAAGTGGCCAATAGATCCTACATCCAATAAATGATTTCTGTGTAGTTCACCATTAAAACAAAATCCATCTTTTTTTTTTTTTTCCCCAGTGATGTGAATTTAATTTATTCTCATTTATTAAAGCTACTTTCTGGGACTTGAAAATGCTTTCTAAATGTTCATTCCACTTTCACATTCACAATCCATTTCATTCAACACGCCTTACTGCAGATTGAATTGCTAGCTAAATTCGAAAGAGATCAATAAACAGCAGCAAAACTACAGGAGGTCATTTAATTTTCTTTTCTTTCTTTTTCTTTTTTTTTTTTTTTTTTTTATTAACAGACCCAATAAATCTGAGCCTATTTTCTTCAAATACATCAGCTGGAAATAAAAAATTGCTTTGGGGCAATGTATGAGGTTAAATCTAAAAATAAAATTTTACTTTCATTGGCGGCTACATTAACATGACAAAGCTTCAACAGAGCTTGCTTAGTGCTGAATTGATGTCCCCCATTTACACAAATATCTTGTGTATAGGGGCAGAGGACTAAGCGACTAGATTTGAAACGGAAGACAGTCACACTGAAAATGCAGTCAATAGGAAGAAGCTCTCTGTGTTTAAAGGTTTTCGGCCCTGTTAAAATTCTGATTTTTTTGGCAAAAATTTTACAGGATTGTTTTGTTGTTGAAAATTACCCGGGACCCCTAAAATTCACCAAGCCTGCTGAAGGCAGGAGGAGGGAAATTTTACCCCCCAGGACTGGTTTTACGTGAGTTCATCTAGATAGACATGGGGTGATTTTGCTTTGGCTGCAACCGGGAACACCATTTTCCCTTTGGTGAGCTGCAAGGGGCTGTGAGCAGTGATTAATTGGCTAATTAGAATTTCAAAGGGCAGTGATAACAGTGGTGTACGGAAGAAAGGGACCGGAGAAGTTCAAGTGCATCAAAGCACTTTGCAGTGTTCCTCTCTCCAAGTCAGCATTTCCCTCCCCTTCCCCCTGCTACCCTGCCCCCATCCCCTCTGCCCTCTGGCTCTAAACCCACCTCTCCTCTCATTCTCACTCACCCTCCTTACCTTTGGTTTTTATCTACTTTTTCAGGCTCTTTTTTTATAGCTTTCTTCACCACCCACAAAACCAAACTGAAAAATATGAGTCCTTTCCTTTATAAAGTTGTATTTTCCAGTGGAGCTTTTTTTTTCCTTACCCCCCAACCTTTAGTTGTTCTTATTTGTGTGGGGCACCTAGATTTTGTTTTACCTCCTCTGCATCCGTGGGCCACAATATTAAATGGATTCTCAGGCTTCTGGGACCCTTAAGGAGCTTAGGAATAGTGAATTTGGTGGATAAATCAACAATTCGGGTATTTCCCCAGAAACTACTTCACCATTTTTCCTTCATGCCCAAGTTAAGAACCAAGAATCAGGCAAGTGAATCAAACTCTTCTTTAATTGGAGAATGTGCCAGCACCGAGCCCACCCCGTGGGATTTGTCTCACTTCGTTACTTAGAAAGGAAGGGCACTGGAAAGCAAAATGGGCCCCCATCCTCAGAAAGAGACACCAAGAGCATTCAAACTCAGTGCGCTTCAACTCGATTTGGATGGCAGTGAGGCTGAGATCTGGAACCAAGTGGCACTAAACAAGCCTTTTTTTTTTAAGTATCGTTGACCTACAACGTTACATTAGTTTCAAGTGCACAACATAGTGATTCCATAAGTTTAGCCATTGCGCTACGCTCACCCCAAGTGCAGCTCCCATCTGTCACCAGATGACGCTATTACGATTCCATTGACTATATTCCCTCTGCTGTACCTTTGATTCCCATGACTTATTCGTTCCATAACTGGAAGCCTGCATCACCCACACCTCTACACCTCTTCACCCATTTTGCCTTTCCTCTCTGGGGGCCATCAGTTTGTTCTCTGTGTTTATGGGTCCGTTTCTGCCTTTTGTGTGCTTATTCATTTGTGTTTTAGATTCCACATATAAGTGAAATCATGCGGTATTTGTCTTTGTCTGGCTTATGTCACTTAGCATAATACCCTATAGGTCCATCCACGTTGTTGCAAAAGGCAAGATCTCGTTCTTTTTTATGGCTGGGTAATATTCCTTTGCGTGTATATACCACTTCTTCTTTACCCATTCATCTATCGATGGACATCTAAGTTGCTTCCCTATCTTGGTTATTGTAAATAACGCTGCAATCAACAGAGGGATAAACACGTATCTTTTCAGATTCGTGCTTTTTTTTCTTTTCCTGTGGGTAAATGTGGTATTTCTGTTTTTTGAAGAACCTCCGTACAATTTTCCACAGTGGTGGCACCAATTTACATTCCCACCAAAGAGCGCACAAGGGTCCCTTTTCCTTCACATCCTTGCCAACCCTTGTTGTTTCTTATGTTTTTATTTTAGCCACTCTTACAGGTGTGAGGTTTGATTTACCCTGATGATTAGTGATGTTGAGCATCTTTTCTTGTGTCCGTTGGCTATCTGTATATCTTGTTTGGAAAAATATCTCTTCAGTTCCTCTGCCCACTTTTTCATTGGATTATTTGGGGTTTTTTTTTTTTTTTTGGCGTTGAGTTGTATAAACTCTTTATGTATTTTGGGCATTAACCCTCTATCACATGTGTAATTTGTAAATCTCTTCTCCTATTCAGTAGGCTGCCGTATTCGTTTTATTGGTTTCCTTTGCTATGCAAAAGCTGACTTCTTGAAAGATTCACAACTGGTTTATCAAGTTAAAACCCATACCATTATAATTATGACTACCTACATGGTAATACATTTTCCCCCACATAGGAAAGGAAGCAAAAAGAATATAAAATCGGGGAGGGAGGCAAACCGTAAGAGACTCTTAAATACAGAGAACAAACTGAGGATTGCTGGAGGGGTTGTGGGTGGGGGGATGGGCTCAGTGGGCAAGGGGCATTAAGGAGGACACTTGTTGGGATGAGCACTGGGTGTTGTATTTAAGCGATGAATCACTAGATTCCGTTCCTGAAATCATTATTTCACTATATGTTAACTAGCTGGGATTTAAATCAAAGAAATAGTAAAAAATAAATAAATAAATAAAAATAAATTAGTTAATTGAATGTAATTAAAAATAAATAAATAAAAGCAAAGACCAAGAGAACCAGGCAGACTGAATTTGAATGCCAGTTTTGCTACTGACTAAATGGGGGCATAACAGTGATCCCCTTGGGACTGTTATTAGGACTACACAAATTAATATTTATAAAGCTCTTAGAATAGTGCTTTCAATGTCAAAGTGCTGTGTTAATAAAAATTTCGCATTTCTGATTATGCTGGAGAAGGGCCTCTCTTTGTCTGAAAAGATGCAGTTCTGTTCGTTGTTGCTCATAAGCAAAAACTGATTTCAAACAAAGGGGCTTCAGCTGACAAGGGGCGGAAGTGACCATATAATGGAGACCATAAGAATCCATCAATTATTGGTCTTTAAACTATTTTGCTTCCCTGCCTCCTAAAAAAATGTTTGCTCATGTAACTCACACCGTTTAAATTTGATATCTGAAATTGTATTATAACTTTAAGTAAATTTATTTTTGTTATTAGGAGGTAGAAAACATGAAATGAGATAAGATGAGAATTGACTGTAATTGTAAAAAACATCTCATGATTTGATTTGAAAAAATAGACTTTACCTGCCTTATTAAATCAAGCATTACAAATCTGAAAAAAAATTACATAAAATGTTGATGTGTGGATTTATCAAATATACCACCAAAATTTTTGGTAGACCCACAAAAACATTCCAGTTGCATTTGAAAAGATCGGCTTCAATAACCTATGCTGCTTTGGCTGTTTTAAACTGAGAGCATCCATCCCTACGTGACCTAAAATATTACTTTACCGGCACTAAGACTTCACAAAATTGTGTATAAGACAGGGAAAGTTAATAAGCCTTATGTGTTTAAGTTGCCTTAAAAAATCAGTAAAAGAGCCTTCTTCAAACCATTGTTTCTCTCTATTTCTTTGTTTAGCTCTCCACAAAATGTTTACAGGCCTGGGCAATATACCGTAGTAAGATTTGGGACAAGTGATGGATATGTTTTTATTCTTCCTAAACTCATAGGAACAGTTTTTACTAAAATCTTTTCTAAACACATAGGAACCAAGCCCTCTCAAGTAAATCATCTTCAGAAAAAAAAAATATATCTGGAAGTTGAGGATACAGAAACGGATTCCTTTCAAAAAGTTGGGTTCGTGTAGGGGCGCCTGGGTGGTTCAGTCTGTTAAGCGTCCGACTCTTGATTTCAGCTCAGGTCAGATCTCACAGTTTAGTGGGTTCGAGCCTGTAGCGGGCTCTGCGCACTGACCTCGTGGAGCCTGCTTGGGATTCTCCCTCTCTCTCTGCCCCTCCCTGACTCGCGTTTTCTCTGACTCTCTCACAATAAATAAGTAAATAAACTTGAAAAGGTTGAGCATGGGTAGGAGATTGACCAGCTTCTCTCTTCCTCTGGGGAGTTGGAGGGAAGGAGGGATGCTCTTTATTCCCCAAGGACTACTGAGGGTTGGTGGTTAGGGGAAGCAAGCAGGAAGAAATATCATGGTTACATGCTACATGTTACTATGATAGAAGAACAAACCAGAAGATGAGCAGAGCAAGAGGTGCTGTTGGTTCTGGGTGGAGACAAGACCTATGATTGTTTTGAGCATGAACTGATTATTTTCAGTGCAATTTCATCTACCCACCCCATGCCTCACTCACCACTTAAAATTTGTTCCGAGTCTCAATACACCAAGATGACTGGTAGAGTTACACTGACAGAAGTGACTTTATGAAGGCTATATATTTAGATTTTTCACAAATACAGTTTCTTACCATTTGTCCTTTAGATATAAAGGTTGAATTGCTAAATAACAACCCAATGAGGTGGTTACTGCCTTTCCGGTCTTTCTCAAATAAAGAAATAAAGAAATAAATGACAGATCTTTATAAATATTCAGAAGCTTTGGCTATATCAAAGTGACCAGTAGAACACTGCAAATGAGAAGCAGAAAATATTTGCAAGACAATTGGCATTTCATTTTTAGAGAAAGCTATTTTCTGGCAGTAATAGTTTAGCATTTTTGCTTTCATTTTATTTAAAAGTAGACCCAATGGAGAAACTGTAGTTGAGAAGAAAAGGCAGTATGAAAAGGAACCCTGTCCCCCCCACCCCCCTCTCATCTCCATACATAATGTATGCTTGTGGGAGAGCTCTCTGGGAGAACAAACAGGCAATTGATAGCAATGACTGTTCTCTGTTTGTTCCCGTGATAAAAGGAGACTGGGCTCAACATCAGATTTTTATTTTGTATTAAGGAACTTAAAGGAAAATTGGCTTATTTGATGTCTTATTAGGTCTTAAGCAGTTAACAGGTTTATAAGCATCTATTTTATTGTAGTGTAACCAGGAGATAGTGAATTGATTTCTTTAATTGTAGTAAATTCAGATATTTATTCTCAACCCTGAAATTTTCTAATTCTACAGTTGCTTTTGCCTGAGGTAAAAATAAATGTGACAATCACAAATGGAGTGAGGAGGTAATTTATGCCTACATATACATTTAATCAATCAGTCAGAATGCTCATTACATATGTGCATTTATATCTACTTTTATCTGTTAAAATGCTTTAGGCTGCTGGTAACAGAAAAAACATATCTCACATTGCAAGAAGATGCAAAATGGTGGTGCCTCCAGGGCTGGACGCTTCCATGGCTCCACTGTGTCTTCAAAAGTATAGCTTCTTTCTTTCTTTCTTTCTTTCTTTCTTTCTTTCTTTCTTTCTTTCTTTCTTTTTCTCTTTCTCTTTCTTTTTCTTTTTTCCTTTTTCTTTTTCTTTCTCTTTCTTTTTCTTTCTTTCTCTTTCTTTCTTTCTTCTTTCATACCTTCTTGGGCATGTTGGCTGTATACCCGCACTGGCTTTTTTACGGTTGCAAAATGATTGTCACAGGTACAGGTGTTTCATCCAGGACAAAACCTGATGTCCAGTGGTAGAGAAGACTATCTCTTCTTCCCATGTCTTTGTTTTTTTTAAGAGCCAGGAAACCTTCCTCAGAAGTCTTGTGTCAGACCTCAAGTCTCATTAGCAAGGATTGGGTCATATGCCTCTGCCTGAAACAGTCACAACCAAAGAGGGTAAGACTACTCTGATGGGTTTAAGAGAGTTCAGATTAACTTCTAAATTCCTGGGAGGAATGTAAACCCAGCAAAATTCTGGATTAGTGGGCAGGGAAGTTTGGAGTGGGGGTGGTCTGAGGTGGCAGCTTGCTGTTGAGGAAGAAATAGTACTGAACATATATTGCCATATGTATAAATCAATTGAAGTCTGAATTATTAGTTTGGAAATGTTCATTGTAGTCCTAGGCATCCTAGCGTTTAAAGTGAAAAAACTAAGGGCACCTGGGTGGCTCGGTCAGTTGAGCGTCCGATTGCAGTTCAGGTCATGATCTCACGGTTCGCGAGTTCAAGCCCCAAGTCGGGCTCTGCACTGACAGCTCAGAGCCTAGAGCCTGCTTCCAATTCTGTGTCTCCCTCTCTCTCTCTCTGCCCCTCCCCCACTCACATTCAGTCTCTCTCTCTCTCTCTCTCTCTCTCTCTCTCTCTCTCAAAAATGAATAAACATTTTTCGAAATCTTTAAAATGAAAAACCTATAATCCAGACACTATTTTGTTTTATTTTCTTAATAACTGTCAGGAAAATTTTATGGACAACGTTGTTTTGGGTCTCTTATTTCCATTCCAATGTGAGTTCCTTGAGCGTGGAGATTGTATTTGTCTTGTTCACGGATATATCTCCGACGTCGAGAGCAGTGTAATCAGCACATGATAGGCACTCGGGAAATATTTGTTGAACAAAATGATGAACGTTACCAGGAAGATACTGTAATCCCTATCCAGTCACAGTGTTGGAAATCACGGTTTAGAAGTTATAGGTTTTAATACTGCGAATCAAAAATGTAAAGCCCTCCATCCTTTTCGTATGTGTGGCTCAGTTCCACCCGCCGAAATGGGAGAATAGCATGAGAGTTGTTGTCCACCTTTCCATTGATGTGCTTCTGTGACAATGGTGCATAGAGAAGAGGTTTTGTTGGTCTACACTCCAGCAGAATCTAGGGATGGAAGAACACAACCAGAGCAACACACCTCTAAGCACTAGAGCAACATAAAAAGGCAGAGCAGTTACCCAAGCATTGGACCAAGACTGGCAGAAATAAAACAGAATAAGGACAAGTGCAAGAAACATCACATTCCAAGCTAGTATGGACTGGTTTGAAAACTATAAGATGATTCACTCTCTAAGCGTACAAATCTTGATGCGCCTGCAAATCATGTCATGAATCATTGAAGATTGGGGAAAGGTACCTACTCTAGCAGAGTTTTTGATATGTACTATATCAATTTCTTTTAGAATTGTAAACATAAATCTAGGGGTGCCTGGGTGGCTCAGTGGATTGCGCATCAACTTTTGATTTTGGCTCAGGTCATGATCTCACCGTTCATGAGTTTGAGCCCCATATTGGGTTCTGTGCTGACAGCATGGAGCTTGCTTGAGATTCTCTTCCCTCTCTCTCTTCCCCTTCCCCGCTTGCTCACTCTCCCTCTTCCAAAATAAATAAATAAGCTTAAAAAAAGAATTATATGTGCAATTCTAAATATATATAACCCCTGAAGGTGTGAGATTTAATAGTATTTTAATAGCATTGGATATTCCGTTTGTTATTTATAAAGCTTATTAAGCATTCTTAAATTCTAAGAGGTAAAAGTATCAAAGAAATCACACAATTCCTCCTTTTAAGTCTCTTATGGTCTACAACAGATGCTGAGACACATACATGAACAATTGTAATTCAAGGTAGTATCAGATTATTGCAAGAGTAGTACAAATAAATAGATAGATGGAGAGGGAGATTCTAGCTGAGGTGATCAGACAGTGGTCCATGAAAGAACTGGCATTAAATCTGAGCTTGTCAGATGGATTATGAGTGGCAGGTAGAAAGACACTGCCAAAGACATTCTAGCCCCTGGACGAACTCAGAGTATAGGTAAGTAGAGCCATTAACCAAGTCAGTCTTTAAGTGAGTGTTTGTTGTTCCACCAGTCTTTGATTTGGGCTCTCTCCTATTCAATGTTATTATCAACATCTTGGAGAAAGACCTCTAAGTCTTTAATAATAAACTTATAAGTCTTTAATAATCAGTGTGCTTTTTCAGATTTATCTGTGATACAAAGCAGATAAAAATAGAGACTAGATGATAGAGAAAAAAATCTAAGAAAATCTATTTATTTATTTATGTATTTGTTTGTTTGTTTACATCCAAATTAGCATGTAATGCAATAATGATTTCAGGAGTCGATTCCTTAATGTTCCTTACCCATCTAGCCCATCCTCCCTCCCACAACCCCTCCAGCACCCCCCTGTTTGTTACCTATATTTAAGAGTCTCATGTCTTGTCCCCCTCCCTGTTTTTATATTATTTTTGCTTCCCTTCCCTTATGTTCATCTGTTTCGTATCTTAAATTCCTCATATGAGTGAAGCCATATGATATTTGTCTTTCTCTGACTAATTTTGCTTAGCATAATACCCTCTAGTTCCACCCATGTAGTTGCAAATGGCAAGATTTCATTCTTTTTGATTGCCGAGTAAATAGTCCATTGCATATATATACCACATCTTCTTTATCCATTCATCCATCAATGGACATTTGGGCTCTTTCCATATTTTGGCTACTGTCGATAGTGCTGCTATAAACATTGGGGTGCATGTGCCTCTTCAAAACAGCACACCTGTATCCCTTGGATAGATTCCTAGTAGTGCAATTGCTGGATCATAGGGTAGTTCAATTTTTAATTTTTTGAGGAACCTCCATACTGTTTTCCAGAGTGGCTGCACCAGCTTGCATTCCCACCAACAGTGCAAAAGATATCCTCTTTCTCCGCATCCTTGCCAACATCTGTTGTTGCCTGAGTTGTTAATATTAGCTGTTCTGACAGGTGTGAGGTGGTATCTCATTGTGGTTTTGATTTGTATTTCTCTGATGATGAGTGATGTTGAGCATTTTTTCATGTGTCTGTTGGCCATCTGGATGTCTTCTTTGGAGAAGTGTCGATTCATATCTTTTGCCCATTTCTTCACTGGATTATTTGTTTTTTGGGTGTTGAGTTTGATAAGTTCTTTATAGATTTTGGATACTAATCCTTTATCTGATATGTCATTTGCAAATATCTCCTCCCATTCTGTCGGTTGCCTTTTAGCTTTGTTGATTGTTTCCTTCACTGTGCAGAAGCTTTTTATTTTAGTGAGGTCCCAATAGTTCATTTTTGCTTTTGTTTCCCTTGCCTCCAGAGACGTGTTGAGTAAGAAGTTGCTGTGGCCAAGATCAAAGAGGTTTTTGCCTGCTTTCTCCTCAAGGATTTTGATGGTTTCCTGTCTTACATTGAGGTCTTTCATCCATTTTGAGTTTATTTTTGTGTCTGGTGTAAGAAAGTGATCCAGGTTCATTCTCCTGCATGTCACTGTCCAGTTTTCCCAGCACCACTTGCTGAAGAGACCGTCTTTATTCCATTGGATATTCTTTCCTGCTTTGTCAAAGATGAGTTGGCCATACGTTTGTGGGTCCATTTCTGAGTTCTCTATTCTGTTCCATTGATCTGAGTGTCTGCTTTTGTGCCAGTACCATACTGTCCTAATGATTATAGCTTTGTAATACAGTTTGAAGTCTGGGATTGTGATGCCTTCATCTTTGGTTTTGTTTTTCAAGATTGCTTTGGCTATTCAGGGTCTTTTCTGGCTCCATACAAATTTTAGGATTGTTTGTTCTAGCTCTGTGAAGAATGCTGGTGTTATTTTAATAGGGATTGCAGATCTAAGAAAATCTTAACTGGCTAGAATGACCGATGGTATCTGAGATCAAATCTAACAAATAAATGTAAAGCTCTTAACTTTGATTTCAAAAAAAAAAAGAAATTATTGCCAAAGCACAAGATGGAATTGCTCTGGCTTAACAACAATCGACATAAGAGACTTGAAGAGGATTGGTTGATTATATGTAAAATGTCTACCCTAAAGCTAATGCAAGATACATTAATTTAGCCCAAAATTTATATACTCAACAAAACATTTTTAGGTACTCTGGACAACGCACTAGCAAGAAAATTAAGGTATAAAAATTAGTAAAAATAATCCATTTCAGGGGCACCTGAGTGGCTCAGTCGGTTGAGCGTCCGACTTCGGCTCAGGTCATGATCTCATGGTCAAGTTTGAGTCCCTGTCGGACTCTCTGCTGTCAGCGTGGAGCCTGCTTTGGATTCTCTGTCTCCCTCCCTCTGCCCCTCCCCTATTTATTCATTCATTCATTCTCTCTCTCTCTCTCTCTCAAAAATAAATAAACATTTATAAATAAATAAATAAATAAATAAACAAACAAATAATAAACAAACCCTGTCCTTAGACACATACAGTTTATGATAGAGATGAACAAGCACAAATTACACTGTAGTGCTGTTAAATGTAAAAATGTAAAAAAAAGCATAGACCTCAAAAATCACAAATAACCTCAGTGAGCAAACACTGGTCAGATTTTTGTGTTAAACTTGCACCAGACATTTTTTTTAATAGCTTTATTAAGATATAATTAATATACCATATAGTTTGCCCATTTAAAGTGTATACTTCCATGTTTTCTGATATGTTCACAAAGCCGTGCAACCAGCACCACAACCTAATTTTATTTATTTTTTTAATGTTTCATTTATTTTTGAGACAGAGAAAGATAGAGCACGAGTTGGGGTGGAGCAGAGAGAGAGAGAGGCAGACACAGAATCCGAAGCAGGCTCCAGGCTCTGAGATGTCAGCACAGAGCCTGACGTGGGGTTTGAACCCATGAACCGTGAGATCATGACCTGAGCCAAAGTTGGACGCTTAACCAATTGAGCCACCCAGGTGCCCCTCCACAACCTCATTTTAATTTTAGAACATGTGCATCACCCCTAAAAGAGACCCTGTAAGCATTAGCAGTCATTGTCTCTTCCCTCCAACCACCAACACCATCCCCACAGCCCTAAGCAACTTTTCATTTACATTCCATCTTTATAGATTTTCTTGGTCTAGACATTTCATATCAATGTAACCATACAATATGGGCTTTTTTGTGACTAGATTCTTTCACTTATCACAATGCTTGGAGAGTCATCCATTTTGTGCCATGTATCAGTATTTCATTTTATTATTATTGTTATTGCGTAATATCCCATGGTATAGATAGCCCACACCTAATTAATCCATTCATCAGTTGATGGACATTTGTGTTATTTTTGCCTTTTAGCTGTTATGAATAATGGTCCATGTTCAGGTTTTTGTGCTAACCTCTGTTTCATTTCTTTTGGGTCTATACCTTCAGATGGAACTGTTATGTCACATGATAACTCCATGTTTAACATTTTAAGGAACTGTCAAACAGTTTTCCAAAGTTGCTGTGCCATTTTACGTTCCTACCAGCAACGTATCAAGTTTTCTCCACATGCTTTTCAATACTTGTTATTGTGAGTGTAAGTGGTACCTCATGTGGTTTTGATTTGCATTTCCCTAATGACTAATGATGTTGTGCATCTTTTCATGTGCTTATCATCCATTCGTATTTATTTCTTAAAATAATGTCTACCTGGGTCTTTTGCCCATTTTTAATTGTGTTATTCATCTTTTTATTATTGGGTTTTACGAGTTTTGTTTATATTCAAGGTACAAGTCTCATATCAGATATACGATTTGCAAATATTTTCTTCCATTCTGTGGGTTATGTTTTCACTTTCTTGTCGATACAGTTTACAGCACAAAAGCTTTTAATTTCATAAAGTCCAGTTGTTGTTTTTTGTGCTTTGGTGTCCTAAGAAACTATTGCCTGATCCAAGACCATAAAGATTTACCTTTATGTTTTCTTCTAGGAGTTTGATAGTTTTAACTCTTAGATTCGCGTGTATGATCCATATTGAGTTGACTTTTCTGTATGGTGTGAGGAAGGGGTCCAACATCTGTTACATGTGGATATCCACTTATCTGAATGTCATTTGTTGGAATGATAATTCTCTCCTCATTTAATTATTTTGACACCCTTGTCGAAAATCAATTGACAATGCATGTTAGGACTTATTTCTGGACTCTCAATTCTAGTCCATGGATCTATTTATCTATCCTTATGCCAGTACCGCACGTCTGGACTATTGTACCTTTGTACTAAGTTTGAAATGGAGAAATGTGACTCCTCCAACTTTGTTCTTTTTCAAGATTGCTTTGCCCATTCTTCACCTATTTCCTTTCCATGATCAGCTTAGGACAACATATTTTAAGAAAGATATTGATAAAGAGGAGCAAACCAGAGAATGTTAAGAGAAAATTTTCAATAATGTGTGGTGTTTAATCTGCAAGATGAAAGGTAAAAGTGGAGCATGAGAGATGATTTTATAAGGTTGTTGTAATGGAAAAATGATTCCAGCAAATTCTTTGTAACTCCAGATGGTGAAAATTACTGAAAGGGGAACCTAGTTCAATATAAAGATGAACTTCATAACCACAAAACTTAATCGTAAGTAAATCATATTTTCTCATACTCTGATCTACCCATCCCTAAAAAATCAAGCCAGAGCCAGAGGACCTATCCATCAGTAATGTCATGGAAGAAATTCCAGCATTGGATGGAAGATAATATGACTCTATGATATACAGGTATGAAGAACAGTGAGAATCTAGGCATTGTCACTGGACACTATCTCAATTAATTCCCCCAATCCATATGAGATGAGTACTATCTCTTTTGTTAGATGAGGAAAGAGGCTTAGATAGGTTTAGTAACTTGCCCAATGCCACACAGTTAAAAAGTGGCTGAGTATACCCTCAAACCCCGTTCCGTTTGACACCAAAGTCCATGCTCTTAACCTGTATGATCTGGACACAAGTTGTGGTGACAGATATAAGAAGAAAAATGAATATGACAGATCATGGAAAGGAGAACGAGAGCTGTTTAATTCATCAAGTGTGGTCATTGAAGAATAGTATGTTGTCAAGGACGAGTTTGAGGTTTCAAGCTTTAATAACCGGGAAGAGATATGCTCCCGTATTCTAATAGAAATTTTCAAGTCCACAGAAGCATATGCTAGTGGATGTAAATAGCAAGCTCACCCATTCAACAACAGATAAGTGTCCGTGTTCAGTGGGCTCAAGCCTCCTGGCTCAAGAGACTATGGTTTGACCAGTCTTCTAGGTGAATCAAAGATAGCTGACTCTGAGGCTTTGACCCTGGATTTCAAGAGAACAAAAGTGAAATTAACAGAAAGGGAACCTGAGAAGAGACACTAGTTTGGGATTCTTCTCTTGGTGTGTCAGATATGTTAAACATGAGCATATACAAAAAGTATTTTTAGAAAAGTGTAAAATAGAACGTCCAACTACGTGGAAGACGATTAAAATGTGGGATTGAGCCTTGGGCCGCTAGACAAGATTGGCCTTCAAGAGACGGCTGATGAAAAGAAAACAATAAATCTCTGAGCCAAAGAATATAGGGAAGGAAAATCAGAGGACTTGGCACTCAGCTTCGTGTCCTTCAGCCCTACTGTGCGACCCAGAAGGGGCAGCTTGTATGCCTAAAATTTCTTCAAGTCAGTGCCCCTTGGCGAGCTAGCATTTGGTTAATGTCTCCTGATGCAGGACTCTGCACCTGGCACCAAGCTAAGAGTTTTCATGGAGAGGCTATTATTTGGTATTTATAATAAAGATCTGATGTAGATGGCATTCTCTTCAGATGAGGAAACTGAAACTTTAGGAGGTTAAATAACTAGCCACAAGTGGGAGCAGAGCAAGGATTGAAACCGAGTCCTTTGGGCACCAAGACCATGCTGCCTTGGGTGCTTGAAGGCGCCTCACTGCACCCAGGCTGCCGGTTCTTTCTGAGCCTGCAGAGAAGGAGATCAAGCTTTCAGACAGGCTGGAGCCCTCATGTGCCCGACCCCCACCTTTGTCCCTTCCTTCTCTCCTTCCTTTTATTCTTCCAACCATCCAGGTATCCATCTATATTCTTTTAAAAATATGTCATCATGGATGTACTAGGTACCAGTTACTGGTGATACAGGGAGGGACAAGATTCAATTCTTACCTTCATGGTGCTTACAGAGAAGAGGGAGATAGAGAAACTAAGCAACTAATTATACATTGATATAAATTAGCTAAATGCCCCTCCACTTACCTGATTCACACAGAAAGAGGCAAAAGCTCCCTTAATAACATTTGCTATAAAATGAACGCCACTTGGGTTCATTAAAGAGTCCTAAATTTAGTTTTAAAGCAAGGCCAGATTCCGTAAGAATTACTTATTTCTTTGCATTGCAGTCCTTTTAAAATATCTTAACCAAAAAACTAACAAACTTAGCAAATCTGTTTTTGATGGGTTCAAGTAGTTTGTAAGCTTGACTTTCTGTGTCTGTGTGTCTGTGTGTGTGCCTGTGTGTTTACACTGAGTATCCATATTTGCCTACTACCAGTGACATTTCCGCAAGGCAGCTAGGGTTTGGCATGATCCTTCATGTCACTCTGAACATGGCTAGTCTTGGCTGAGTTGACCTGGGGTGAGAAGGTGAGGACAAGAAGAAGGTAGAGGTGGAGTTGGAGCAAAGGCCAAGTAAGAAAACCTTGCAGGACCTGAGAATCCCGTTTCTCAAGTGGTTTCAGAATATCTGAATGAGGCTCTGAAATTCACCCTTAATGGGTCCGTGGGTTATTTGGGGCCCAATGGAATTCGTTTTGGAGAAAGTATTCAGCGGCTCCTGACAATACGTCGGTCCTCCATGTTCCTCACTCGGCACCTCCACTGTATAATTTAGACGCAGGCTTCTAACAAAAAGACGGGACCACACCTCAGGGCCACTTGTGTCATCACAGCACGCGTCCATTTTAATCACATAACTAAACTCCATTCTACAAAGAACAAAAAATTTAAAAGGCAGTTGGTAGGCGGGAGGGGGACGAGGGGGAAGCGGGGGTTGCAGGCAAATTAACAGACTCTGATTGCTGACCTTATGTAATCATATGCTTCATCTGGTCAAATGTAATCAACTCATTGAAAGAAAAGACAAACTCAGAAAAATAAAATCTCTCTAATCAAAAAGGTATTTTCTGTTAGTATAACCCCTTATTGTCCCTTTTGACCTACTCAGATATGGAGGAATAACTCATTTCAGCGTGAATATTTTTTTACAGAACATGCTAAACTGATTAGAAACTGGATAATTTTTAAAATATGTATTTGTGCTTGGTTTTATAACTCTAAGTTATATACTAACTCAACACTTTCCAGCTGTAATAACATGTCCAGGAGCTCTATAGTTGACTCTTGTATATGATGATGAGTCAAACCCACAGCTCCTTATTTCAGCCCACTGATCCAAAACAACCAGTACAAGCATGTTTCTAGCAATTAAAATAAGTAGTAATAATAGATGCAAATAGTAAGAGAAAACTCATGAGCCAAGGCTCTCTCAGAAGATCCCCTGCTCATTCCAAAATGGCCTTGAATTCTCCTCCTTGGCTAGTTACATGACGTTTCTAAATTTTCTATTTTTAAGCTTACAAGGTGGCTAACATCAAGATTTGAAATGTCTGTCATAATTAATGAAAATGTAAAAGATGCTTACAGGGACACAGTAAGCTTATTCCCTTCTTTTTATATTTTAAAATTACTTCTTTCTATACAAGGACTCTGAAGGACTTGGTTCGCTCATTATGGATGTCAGGATTCAGGAAATAATAACCCAATGTAGGAACTGTCAGCAACTTCATAGCACCTTGAACTTTTCATTGAGATTGTAAGGGTGTGGGAGGAAAATGGCGGTATGGGGGGAGGGGGGATTATCCCAAGAGGTCCCAGAGGTCATGGGACAGGAAGGCACGCCGATAAAATGCTGGAATCGTACCACTGATTAAATTGGTTTAAAACACACAAAAAAAGCAAGAGGCAAGAGACAGAGTCAGTCTGTGAGGATGAGGTGTAGGCAGAAGACATGCACCCCCTACCTGAATCCTGGATTATGAACGTCTGTGTGTTCTATTCTCTGCACTGTTGGGGTGGTTTGGGGCCAGAGCTGAGGTTTGAGCAAGGGAGGCTGTAGACAGGACCTCTGGGCCAATGACCCATGCACGCTCTATCATAGATGTGCAGAGACAAGGACCCTGGCCAGTATCTGTAGCTTGCCAATTACCTTGCTGAACAGCCATAGATTTTATCTGCATTTTTTGAGCACAGCTCATGTGGGGCCAAAATGGGACCACATGGAAGGTCACCAATGGGTGGCTAATAAGACAGGGGTGACATAGCTCTCAGTCCAGAGGCAGCATGATCGAGATTTATGATTTGATGCTCGCATCCATTTCCATCCATAGGTAACATTCTTGTTTGTTTCATCATATAGTTCACTTTGCTATTTATATGTTTTAGCACATTCTAAATTACTTTCTATCTGTACTTAACACATGCTGTGAATTTTGGCTGTAGCATATAAGGAACTAGCTTACTTATTATCTATGCGTAAGGAGTTCATCATTCCACTTGCTTTCTTGTCCTCTGGAAAGGAACTGAATGTTCCAAACGATATCGCAAACTCCCATTATAACTGGCGTTGATTCTTATGGCAACTTTCATTCCCAAGTTCAGCAGGTTGCTGGAGAATTGAAAGACCACCATGCAAAGACATTTCACTTTTATTTCATGGAACTCACTTATTAACTATCAAACCCAAGTGACCTAGGCACACCCCAACATTTTTAGAATATGTGGTAACAGTAGTCGTGAGCAATGGAGCTGTCTAAAATTTGTGTTGTCAACTCGCCTGCCTACATAGTTACTCAAAAGAACCTGAAAATACTCAAAAAAGCCTGAAAATACGTGGCCCTCCATTTTCTCCCTGACTCCCCCTACTCCTGGCCTCCTTGTTCTTCCCAGAATTCTCCTTCCTCATGACAGATCTGCATGTTTCCCACTGCATATTGTTCATGACACAGTCCCTGCAGACACCATTGACATAAGATAAGGATACCATGGGAATAACACATCCTAAAAATGGGCATCATGGTGGCCCTAGCTGAGAGCCTCTACTTGCTTTCCCTGGGCCTGAAAAGCTCTTCCCTACATGACCTTAGAGATTGCTACTTTTTCTTTTAAGTTTTTGCTAAAATGTTGTCCTTTCACTGAGCTTTCTGTTATCACTTTACTTAAATTACACCCATCTCTTCCCACCTCAACACTTCCTATCCTCTTTTTCTCCTTTTTTTTTTTTAAGTTTCTTTATTTTGAGAGAGAAAGAGAAGCAGAGAGAGAGGGAGAGAGAGAATCCCAAGCAGGCTCCATGCTCTTGGCATGGAGCCCAACACAGGGCTTGATCCCACGAATCATGAGATCATGACCTGAGCCGAAATCAAGAGTGGGACACCTAACTGACTGAGCCACCCAGGCGCCCCTCTTTTTTCTTTTTTTTAAAGATTTTATTTTTAAGCAACCTCTACACCAAACATGGGGCTCCAACCCACAACCCCAAGATCAAGAGTCACAATCTACTAATTGTGCCAGCCAGGCACCCTTCCTGCTTTTCTAGTTTGACTCCACAGCACTTTATTGCCTTCTAAAATACCATTTAAAATTTTCCACTGCTTTTGGCCATTATGTCTTACCCATTCCTATCCCAATTACACACACACACACACACACACACACACACACACACACAATTATAAATTCAATGAGAGAAGGGATTTTTATGAGTTTTGCTCACTGATCCATTTCCAGGACTAGAGAAGTACCTGGCATATGGTGGGTTCTCAATCCACATTTGCTTAATACATCCAGTCCCCGCCCCCCATTATCACAACCATATACATTTCTCTCCTACGATCTTCTACTGACTACCAGGTTAGTAAGGCAAAAAATCAATATGAGTCATCTCAAAAATACCTCCAAAACATTACTTTGGAAAACATTGACACTCTATGACCAAATTTGCAGGCAGATTACAGGGAGCTGGGCAGGGTTAAGGTCAAGTGAAAGCAGAGATACAAATTGTATAACCCTGCAAAGTCCCAAGTATTCACTTGTCTCTGAGTTTGCCATACCAGATGGTTGGCTCAGACAAGGATGCTAGAATTACTTTATGCTCTGTCACTGGATTCTACTTTGAGGGGCTTCACAGCTTATTTGAGGCAAGACTTTTTGTTCACTGATTCCAAGCATATTTGTTTGAATGAGAAAGTTATTTCCTTGGTCTAAGGGGAGGTTCTTGCTCTGTAGAAACTTGTAATGGCTAAATGGTTTGGGGTTGTTGGCATTTCCTAAAGGCAATGATAACATCATGTGGTCCTTCTGAGAGGAAGATACTACTGACCCTATCTCACCATGACAAGGCCTTGGGATGTTTCACTAGAGAAGTGCTGACTCAACACTGACACTCCCACAGGCTCCCAGGCCCATGCTTTCCACGACCTAGGATATGGATTTGAAGCAGTCCGACCGGTTGAACCACTGTGGAAGGGAAGCTTGCTTACCTCTTTTAACCTTCTTCCTATCCAAAATCTGGACTCCCTTTCATTGTCAGAGCTCAAAAGCAGGTATCAGACATTTTGAGTGCTATCCTGGGTCCTGCTCTGACTTGCTAATCAATCTCAAGCAAGTCTTTCTACTGCCAGCCTTGTCCTTTCTCTTTTCCGTCTTTCATCTGTCAACCTGAGAACTTGCTAATCAGTCTCTCGAGGAGGACACAGAAATCAGCTGAAAAATGGTTAACATGAACAACTTGGGGGAATGTGGTCATTCTGCAATACTGCTTCTTTTTTCTTTTTCCAACTTTATTCACTCTTCTGCCTCCCTCCTAAAAAGGAATTGCCAAGACATCCAGAGAACCTCACCCCTGCCTTGACCTCACATGGCTCCTCATGCGTGCACCACATGGGAGACAATGGATGTCAGGCCATAGCCAGCCCTCCCGCTGCCTTTCTGGAATCTGCATCGGTTCAATCTCCCATGACATTGACATGTTACGGTAGGAGAGTCGGCTGGTACCATGTGTCATTCTTTCCCATAGAAAACTACAGAGTTAAATCAGAGAAATATCACTCAAAGGTCCTAAACTAAGTAATTCCCGGGTCTGGTTTGAGCAGTAGTTTTGTTGACTTGTTTTCTTTTTCTACCTCGAACCAGTGTCTCACTAAAGAAAAGAAACACTTGGGGGCGCCTGGGTGGCGCAGTCGGTTGAGCGTCCGACTTCAGCCAGGTCACGATCTCGAGGTCCGTGAGTTCGAGCCCCGCGTCAGGCTCTGGGCTGAGTTCGAGCCCCGCGTCAGGCTCTGGGCTGATGGCTCGGAGCCTGGAGCCTGTTTCCGATTCTGTGTCTCCCTCTCTCTCTGCCCCTTCCCCGTTCATGCTCTGTCTCTCTCTGTCCCAAAAATAAATAAAAAACGTTGAAAAAAAAAATTTAAAAAAAAAAAAAAAAAAGAAAAGAAACACTTGTATGTTCATAGGCTGGGACAGAACATTCTCCTCACAGTGTCGATCAACACTTGGCCCGAGGCCACCCTGTAGTTCTACTTGTCTCCGTGTTAAATGCAGGGTAAATTCAAATCTTCGTTGTTTTCATGGAATAATCACTAATGAATATCATCATGTTCCGATGTAATTTGTTTCATTTGCAAGTTGGCAGGAACGAAGAAGGCAGCTTTCTTCAGAGATGATTAGGCCGTGGTTATTAGGGTGAGGTCATTGGTTTACAATTAAGTCATGTTTTTCCCTACGGTTATACTAATACTGATGGAACCCAGAATCTTATAGCTTGCTCTTTGGCAAAAGAAAGAGATCACATTTTCAGAGTTCGGGCTGCCTTCTCTGTGTCACGGAATAGTTTCCCACACCCCGGGCTGCTGGTAGGTAACGGCCCCTCATACCACAGGCATTACTCGGTGTCAGGCCTCTGTGGGCCCAGGCAGCTCGCAGCACTCTCCAACTTGGAGCAGAAGCCGTTACCACACGACCAAGAGGGAGATATTTTAAATTTAAATCCCAAATTGGATTTACAGTCACCCGATCTACCCTGTGCTAATAAGGGGAAGAGATAGTCTTCAAAGGAAGAGTAAAAGCTGAGCCAAGGGTTCTGTGCTCTCCACGAAAGAAAAATCTCTTCCCACAGGGGTCAGGAAAAGTTATCAGCTTCAGACCTCTAGGCTTGGGGGCTTCATTTCCCATATCATTATTTTTGCCTGCACAGTCACCATTTTTTAAAAGCTATGTTTTTATCTCTCTTTTCCTCTGTTACAAGCAAAACATTTCATGGTCTCCACAGACCTCTGTTTGGCAAGCTCTAAAAAATCTGTAAAATATTTAACGCCCATCAAAATATCCACTGGAACTAAAACCAGTGGATCCTAGGTAACAATTGAAATTCTGTGGCTCCATTAGAGAATTCTCCTCTCTGTTCTTGGGGTGAAGATGAAGAAAGAAACAGTGGGAAGCATCCCGAAACAGGAAGCGAGACTTGTGTCTCCATCCTGGCGGTGTTGTTAACTACTTGTCAGGCCCTGAGTAAGTCACTTAACCCAGCTGAAGAGCTGAACTGTGTACATATTAAGACCTCCGCCAGTCAAAATGCCTCTAGGTGCGTGCATACACACAAGGTCTTAAGTCACACCTTTTGCAGGTGCACTTCTAGACTTTCTCGAAAATGCATTCTTTGAAGTGAAAACTACTAGGCAAGTGGCAACTCCTCCTGCTTTTAAAACTGGAGATTTATGGACACCTTGAGTGGTGCCTACGAGTTTCATAGGAATATGCCCGCTGTAGTGTCTCAGGGTACTATTTATATCCTGCGTAAATATTGAAACAGACAATTCTGAGCACCAGATTGTCATCAAAGGAGTAAGCTGTGATATCCTATAGCTTCACAAAGGAGTAAAGCTTCACGGTCAGGAGTGTGGGTTCTGGAGTCAGATGGCTGCGATTCAAATCCCTGTCCTGCCACTTGTCTGCTCTGTGACCTTGGGAAGTTGACTTAACTTCTTTATGCCTCCAGCTTCTCATCTATCCGTGGAACTAATTCCATTATCTACCTTCCAGAACTGTTGTAAGGATTCATATAAATAATACATTCGTAGCAATCAACTCAGTTTTTGGCATACAACAAGCCTTCGATGAACATTAGGGACTATTTTTACAAACTGTGAATTAGGTCCAAAATCACAAGTGTGAGACCCTCACGTATGGATTATTACTTTAATTTTTTTTTAAGTTCATTTATTTAGAGAGAGAGAGAGAGTGAGGGAGAGAGAATTACAAGCAGGCTCCACACTGTCAGTGTGGAGCCCGACTCGGTACTTGAACTCAGGAACCATGAGGTCATGACCTGAGCCGAAATCAGGAACCATGAGGTCATGACCTGAGCCGAAATCAAGAGTCCCACACTTCGCGTAACCGACTGAGCCACCTAGGTGCCCCTCGTTTAAATTTTTTTATGACTTCAAATCTAATGGAAAGAATTAAATTAAACAGTGAAGAGTGTCCTTCATTAGTTTCTTGGTGTCTTAGTTGTTTTTAAGTGTAGGCATTTAAAAGCAATGTAGGACTATTCAGGATTAACGAGGGTCATCTAGGCTCTTGCTACTCAGTCAAAAAAGCAAATGGTGAGGACTTGACTAGCAATGCTAAGTGGTAGTTGAAAACGGAAATTGTTCTTTATGGATTTAATATTTAAAGAAGAGTTGGGGAAAGGTAAATTTTATTCAGTTATCAAATAAAACACCTTCATGATAGAAAACATGCTTACTTGATGCCATTAGACAAACCCTTAAATTTTTTGTATTATTCACTACCATTTGCTGTGCATAATTGTTGTTCCGTTATTATGCGTTATATCCCGCCCTTTCTATTAGCCTTCTTTTTTTACCTGAACGCTGGTCTTTGGCCTGATTTTAAGGGACTATTTTTCTTTTGTGAATAACTAAAATCAAACCCTTGTGATTCAGAGAGACCAAAAAGGGTGGGAAAATATGTGAATGACTTCTCCATTCCAGTGGGAACCTGGATGGAAACCCTCGTTTTGGAAGCCAGGAAGGCAAAGTTCCATTTTTTTCTTGGCAAGACGTTTTATGAGATTCCGAGTGTCTTTGGACTCTGCACTTTGGTAGCTTGGAATTAGCCTGAGAACACTTTCATGCCCCAGTGATCTCAGCATCTCTCCCCTAACAACAAAGACCCTGATTTCCCAGTGTTCAGTCTAATTTCTCAAGGCCCAATAAAGAGTTGGTTTCTATCCATTTCAAGTTTCCTTTTCCTTGTCCCTCGCACGCTGATGTTCATGATAACTTTCACAGAAACAGGGTTTGTCACTCTCAAGATGGTTTACAGGTTAAGGGGTGACCTTAATGTCCTGTTGTCTTTCTCTTAGTCATGGTAGCTGCCACTCTAAAAAGTGCATACTACATTTTATTCTGATCTCTTTTCTTTGTTATACTCTTTTTTTTTTTCTTATATTCTGTGGATGTGTCAAGATCCCACATGCCACGGATTCATGTACTGCTAAATCCAGTTTTCTTTTCAGGATAATTATTTTCTTATATGGGTCAGCCCAAACCAAAGAGGTAAAATAGTTTCTTCCTTAAGGACTGTGGACTGTGGCCAATGGATGTATAAACCTGTGTTATCTAGTGCCTCTCAATATGTGCTGTTTTAACCCTTACTGATGGCATAAACCCCATTCCTACAAACAAGATGTTTCAGCTGGCAGATTATATGGGAGACCTGCATGTGATTGGAAAACTTGAAATCCTTCTTTAAAGCCGGATTTTAGGGGCGCCTGGGGGATCAGTCCGTTTTGAGCATCTGACCCTCGATCTCAGCTCAGGTCACGGTCTCTGGGTTCATGAGATTGAGCCCCACGTCCTGCCTGGGATTCTCTATCTCTCTCTCTCTCTGCTCCTCCCCTGCTCACACTCTCCCTCTCTCTCTCAAAATGAAAGACACTTTTTAGCTCCCTGAACAATCATGATAGTCACTGTTGGGCTTTATCAACATATTAGCTCCTAGGAAGACTATGGGGGTAAGTGGTGAGAAGTGACACAGGGGAGCCCATCGTTTAGTTCAATCAAACCCTATCCTGGGAATGAGGTGATGCAGGGAGACTTGCCCCATGGGAAGCCCGTATGCAGACTTGGCTACACGGTGGGATCTTCCCTGTTATTTCCATGCCAGTCTCAGGGACACGCCCCCCACCTAATGCTACTCTCAATGGCTGATCCAAGACCACCCGCTGACTTCCCCAAAGCACTCTGAGACTGGGCTGGAGCATTTAGAGAGGCTCTTCCTAAATGACTGAGCTTAGCACTCCAGCGGCCCTCTTGGTGCAGTGGGCAGTCTCATAAATGACTGCGCATAGCAGAGGGAATAGGACAACAAAGGGCGAATACGTCCTCAGTGTGGAGCTTCCTCATCTGCCTCCCTTCCCAGATGTAGGCCCGCATCCAGGCAGCAAGATCCTCTTTCCCCTCCTCCCCCGCAAGGCCTAGAAGGACGCTTAGCCTCCTGGAAGCCCAGATCTAACCACCTGCTAAGTTCTGGTTTCCTGGCCTCGAACCCATGTGCTCTCTGCATGCTTGACATTGGAGTGTGCCTTCTCACCCTGCAGGAGAGACCAGCTTTCTTCGCAGGGCACGGCCTCTCCCGTAGCCTCAACAAGACAACCACACAATGCCACAGCCGGGTACTGACGGAGGCCCACAGGCCGTGGCAGGAAGCTGTTTTCTTGTGCATGGTCAGTATGGTAATTCAGGTGTCAAAGATACACTGCAAGAGGGGGCCACGGCCCTGGGTGCCGAGGAGTTATTCGCAGCCCTGGTGGAAGGAGGCAGACAACGGTAGGGAACAAGCCGGACAACATTTAAGGTACACTTAAGTGGCCTCCACTCTAGGAGGCCTCCGCTTGCGTTAACAGGGCGGACTCTGGATGTGTCCACATGGCAGTCTGGGGAGGCCTGCTGCTGCTGCTTTTGTTGCTGTGTTTCCTCCCGGCTTGGGTTTCTGGAGGCTGTTGCTCCAAAGGCAGCTGGACCACAGTTGTGCTTCTTGCCACAGGGTTCCTCTGAGCATGGGCCCCTGGAGCGTGACATGAGAAAAGCCACTCCGCTTGAGGGAGGAGAGGCTGAATTCTTGCTTTGCCTGGCTGTACGGAAAAAAAGAGCTTCAGATGAGCTGCTCACATATTGCAGGGCCTGGGGCATGTGTGTGTGTGTGTGTGTGTGTGTGTGTGTGTGTGTGTTACAAGCTGGATCTCAGCATTCCTTTTTCAAGTCCACATTCCATTATCCCCGGTTCACCTCATTTGGCTTCCAGGAGCCCTCCCAAGAGAAACAGCTGCTTGATGCCTTAAAGAGGAAATTTTAAAAGCTCTTGAGGTTTAGAATTTTAGAATCTGCGGGGTTGATAACTTCCTCTCTGCTTATGAAAACAAACAGCATTAACTTCTCTCTTTCTCCATACAAACCCAACTCCAAAATGCAGGCTACTCTTCCAAATCGGGCCCTATCAAGGCCGCAAAGATGACACCAGTAACTTGTAGATGCTTCTAATAAAATCAGTTCTTGATATCATGGCATGGGTACTGTTGGTCGTTGTGCCACAACCGACACGTGATAGGAAGATGGAGACCGTATGATTTGCTGTTTGAGACAAGAAAGTTTCCCGTGTCACCTCTGAGGCACGATGCGCCAATCTAACGGACAGGACAAGTGAATACATTGTCGGTCGTTGCTGCTAGAGTTCGTCAGTAAGCCAAGTGACAGAAGCAGCAACACAGGTCATAATAGCTGAAGGATATTTTTTTCTTTGGGAGGATATGTGCTAGAGGGATAGTGTTTTGTTCTGATTTTTTTTTCAAGTTTGAGAAGAATAACTGAGCTTTGAAGCATTTGCTTCTCGGTAACACACACGTGTGCGCACGCACATACACACACACACACACACACTCATCCTTTATTCTGGCTCATGTTCTCTCTCCCTTTCTGTCTTTCCTTCCCTTTCTTACTCTCCCTCTCCCCTTCTCTCTTAGATCACTCACATCCTCGAGGGTTGATAGGCCAGTAGAATTGGAAATGAGAACTAACAGGAATGGCTAGCTAGGGACAAATAGAAGTCTTTTGATTTTTATTTCTCTTAGCATCCGGTTCATTCATTTTCTTCTGGACGTTCTTCTTTTTGAAAAGTCTATTAGACCATTAGACTTGCTCACCTTCCCTCAACTTTGATCTCAAACTCTGAACATAGTGGGACAATGTTTTGTGGGGGGGGCAGGCTTCAAAACCGACAGTAGGTTTTTCTGGGTGATGAAAATGATCTATATTAGCGTTAGCACCATTCATCTGTGTCATTTTGCACCTTCTTCAGTAAAGGAATTCGTCCCAGAGCTGCCTTGTTCTTGATATATCTAGTTTCTCATCACTTGCTCTTAGTGCCAAGAGCAAAATTATTTCCAGTGCCCCTAAATATTCGCGGAGCTGATAGACACAACGCAATACAGGGACTACTGTAGAGACAAAATAAAATATTTTAAGGAAGGGATTACTAAACAACCATGGTCAGCATGGTCATATATTTGATCAGACTTGTAAACACACAGATGAAATATCTTCAACCCCCAAAGCTTTATGAATACTTTGTAATGAAGAAATATATTGGTTAAAGACAAAACGATTGGTAAATTTAGCTGAAAGTTTGCGTCACTCCTGGTTTACTAGTTAGTGTGCAGAGTATCACACACTTTTTTGTATTCTGTTCAGTAAATATTTACTGAGTTTTTACTCTGTACTGTGCATTTGTGCTAAGTGTTTGAAATATAGATGGCCCCAGTTCTCAAGGAGTTTACAATCTACTAGGGAGACAAATAAACAGTTCCAATAAAGTGCAGCTGAAAATGAAGGAAGAAGGCCAAGAGCAATACAGTGGAGTATCTGTCTCTGGAGACAGGATGTTTATTTTAGTCAATTTGCCATGGTCCAAAATCTAGCTTTAGAGGCTCGGATAACTTAGCATAAAGTGTTTCTCGGTAACAAGTAATTGGCCAAGTAGTTCGAATCATTACTAGTACTCTAGAATGCCAGTTTATTAATTTTTCCCGAGAAATAGAACTGCCCAAGGAACTAGACCCTAAGGCCAATGGCCAGCACACCACAGGCGGCCACGGTGGGAGCTAAGTTATAATCAGAAGGTTTCTTGGTAAGCATGAAATAGGAGAAATTAATATTCGATGAACTATCAAACATTTATGATTTATAAGAAATAATAATGATACCAGGCTATAATTATAACAATAGCCTCATGAATCTTATCTCCTGACACTATGGATGGGACAAGTAGAACTTTGAGCAAGAGCGCCCTCTGCAGTGGACAGTGGGTAGCAACCCCGGGCATGGCCAGAGGTGGCCCATCCCAAATCCCTTCCACCATTGCTATCCTGCCCTGTTGGCTGGCTGATAGCCATCATGTGCAGAGTTGTGGCCATACCAGGGGGTCTGAACCCTGCTTTTGTAGGGGCCTAGAGTTTATACAACTTTGTGGGATCTCTGAAGGAAACAATACACCTTCTGGAAAAAAAAATTAGGTATAAAAGTGAAGATTTATTTAGAAGATTCAGGTCCCATTCACTTAGAAAGTCTTGGTCTGCCAACCTGTTGTTAAATGATGAACATACTTTCATGCTAGTCACTGAGCACTGATGTCCTGACTTGTCATGCTGGCCATCCAGACTCCTCTCTCCCTGGGAAATCCTAGCCCTTACCGTATGCCAGCAATGACGGGACTAAAGTCGGGGACCGTAGCACCTGTTCTGATCATGGTGATTGCTGAATATTATTAACAGGGTTTTTCTTTCGAAGGCACTTTTTATATATCTCTGATCTAATGATTTTGCCATTTAACTCTCAATGGTAATCCCCTTTTTTTTTCTCAAATTCTTGGCAGAAACCTCATGGTAACCCCTAAATAGTGACAATTGATACAAGTCAGAAATAGTTAAAATTAATTTTTTACAGTGCTCTCTATATTACCAAACAATGGAGCTGAGTGGAAGCCTTTCCCTCAAGCAATATGGCCTTCTCAGCGAGAAGCTCTAAGGAAGAAACCCAGTAAGGGGAGCAATGGACAGTAGTCACAGCACAAGGTCCCAAAAGACTGGGAGAGAAGGCGGTAAAGGGGATTTTCTTGCTGGGGTGCTTTATGTTTGGTTTGGTTTCGTTTCATTTGGTTTTTTAGTCAAAAGCCAGTACAAACCTTTCCCCAGAGAGGAGTTGAAATATTATCAAAGGAAGAAAGACTAGATGCTCGGCAAACAACAAACAGCAAATGCAGTCTCAAAACTTATCGCTCATTTAGGGCATTAAAATTGAGAATTCATGCCACACAGGTACCGATTCTCAAAATCTACTCCCTCCTGATTTAGGTACATTGTGGTGGGGGCTTGGGGGAGGGGCGCTGTTCTTGTGTTGGTTTTAAAGAAATGATGACTATATTTGATGGTGGAACTTAGCTTCCCACAACTCCATTATCAGCTGGTATAACGTTGCTTTTTAGCACATTTGCAACATTTTCAATTATATCAAGCCAAAAAGACAGTTTATTAAGGCAGTCAGTTTCCCCCATGAGTCCCAGAAGGAGATTCATTTGGCTCTAAAGCATCTTCATATAATTTGTAGCTGTGTGTTTCCCAAGGCAAGCATATACAAAGGGCACCGTGAGAAAATATGCTTCTTTAAGCTGTGAAGTGTTGATAGAACTATCGTCAGCTGCCAGTCAGTGACGACCACTGGGGATGTGAAAAGCAAACAAACGAACGATGCCTTTTGTCGCATTCTGTCCTTTTAAACTAATTTGTACAGGATCTACGATTAGGATTCAATATTTTATACACCGAGAAGCATAGTGGGTAATAAAAATTTAAGAATGTATCTCGGACAAGGCCTGGCTCACAGTGACTGATGAATGACTGATGACAGAATAAATGAATGAATGAATGGGCAAGCCGGCAAAACAGCTTTCTCTGAGAGAAGGCTCACCGACTGCGAAACTAAATTTGCATTTTTAACTTATCGCCTAGCAAAAAAGTTAGCAGGTTCTAGAGCAGCGAATGGCAACTTTGCTAAATGTATAACTGGCAGTTTAATTACCCTGAGGAGAGAAGCCATTGCTCTGACTGAATGCGAAGTGAAAAGACTACAGATGTGTGTGCGAGCATGTGTGTGTGTGCATGTGTGTGCGTGCACATGTGTGCATGTGTGAGCGCGTTTGTGTGCGTGTGTGCGTGCATGTGTGTGACCGTATGTGTGCATACGTGTGTGTGCGCGTGCATGTGTGTGGGCGTGCATGTTTATGAGAGTGTGTGTGAGCATATGCGTGCATGCACGTGTGGGTGTGTGCGTGCGTGTGGGTGCATGCATGTGTGTGTGTGCATACGTGCACGTGCATGCCCACCCACGGGTGCATTGAACACTTAATGAATATTTTGTTAACTGGATGGATTCACTGTACAGAATTAGCTGAGGCTTAGGTCAGTTGCTTGCTCAAGGTCGTACAGCCAGAACGTGCACCCCACACACTAACTCCCGGCCCCCTGCTCTTGACCATGCCCGTTATTTACAATCTGTGTGTCCATCTCCCTGGGGTCGGACAGAAGACCCAGGTAGCGGGAGGGACATATCAAAAGCCTCTTGCGTAACTAAGACAGAACACCTCTAATATTTTGAGAAAACAGAGAATCTATGGTCTTTCCTTTCTCTTGCTCTTTTTCATTGCACTCTTGATGTCTGTCTCAGCCCCTGAAAAGTCCATGCTCTGCAACCTTCTCCAATTTCTAATCCTGGCAAGCAAAGGGAAAAATATTAGAAATTGTACTCTCAGCTATCCATCATCTAGCTAAGACTCCTTAAGGGTTCTCAAGTAATCAGCTATTTGAGGCTTCGGGTTGTATTTGAGGGGAAGAGGGCTTTAATGAGGTGAGTGAAGAAGTGTGTGATGTGTTTTAATATACAATTCTCACATGCTACAAATAGCAAGGTCCAAAAAACCCAAGTCTTACAAGAAAACTCGTCTAAAAGAATGAATACAATTTTACTCGAAATACTACACTCTGACCTTTAACTGCCTGTTAATATTGCATTAATTGCCTTTACAAGCACCGTTTCTATAATATGGGTAAGTGGACAGGGCTTCCAAAAACTATTTCTTTGATTTAGAATGAAAGAATAATGGGCATTTGCTTCCAGCTTGGCGGACTAATTATTGAATGCTGTCATTCTTTGTGTTTCAGTACCTTGAGGTGATTAAGCAGGGATAAAAGCTAAAATTAAAAAGAAAACCCCATTACCAAACACTAAACAGCGTCAGTAACTTCGTGCCAGTCTCTGAAGGACATTCCTGCCTTGTTATGACAAGGAATTATTCATCATGTGTGCCTAGCATATAGATTGCATCCTTTATTTGAAACAATAAGAGAGTCATCCTTAGTAGTTGATGGAAATAAATAGGCAGGCAAAATTTAAAGGGAAGAAAAAAAGACCAACCAGTAGGCCTCTATAATAATTGCTTGTCACCATAACATCAAGTAGTCCATCCTTTTAGGAACTCGTTATGTGGCTAGGCCATTATGTTCTCGGGATGGAAAAAAAAATGCAGTAATTCACAGAAAAGCAATGACAGTATTCTGCTGGTTTACCTAATAGTATCGACGAGACAGGAGAATTGTGGCTTGAAAGCAAGGAGTGATTCTGTCTTTGAAATTGTTTTGCTGTCCTTTTTTTTTTTTTTTTTTTTTGCCCAATCAGAATGTTTCTCATTTAAAAAATATTAATACCTTCGAAAAATATCAGAGAGACCTCCACCAGTGTTTTGATCTGACTAAAGACTGCACTGCTTCCAGATTCATGCCCAGTTACTTGCTTAGTGAAACTGTCTGCTGTTGGTGGGTGGAAATGGGAAAGAGATGCTATGCTTTAGTGCCCCTTGCTGGTCAACCTGAAGAAAATCTGAGCATAATGATTGCCAGAGCCCGGGTTTCAATAAATGGTGTGGCACGTTCTACTCCGTGCCTAGGAAGCCGAAGCGATTTAACCTAAACATGTGTAGCCAGTCTTTACAATGATAAAAAGGATTAGATGATGTGTCTGGAAATGCATGTATTCTCTTGGAGAGGAAAAGGTTTAATATAAAGACAAAGTACATGTTAAGTCTCAGCCTATCTTCAGAGTAAGTCCAGGTGAATACATTCCTATGACTGTACCCTTATGACGTAAGAAAATTTCCTAGGCCCGAAGTATGATTTTTGCTTGATTACGCCTCCAAAAATATGTGTGTCTTTCAAACCCTAGGGAAAACCATAGGTTAAAAAAAAAAAACAAAAAAAAAACGAATGGAATTCTCAATTCCATTTAGCTTCCAAAAGTGATACAAAAACTTACTTCTACAGGGGAAAAAAAAAGCCATATCTACAGTAATGCATTAGATCATTGATAATTACATTTTAATTTTAACAAGTGGGTTCTGATTTGGGTGAATTTTTTATCTGCTTGCCATTTTTTAAGGATGTAATATACTACTTTTATAATTCAAAAACGACAGCCACAACATAGCTACACTAAGTTGTCTATCAAACCTAATTAATTCTTGGGATTCCTTAGTGAGCCATCAGACCTAAAACATCAATCCTATTTGAAACACCATGAGAGCTGGGCTTAGAAATAGATCTTCACCCCTTCAAGTTACCCGTCAAGAGATTGGATTCACAAGATCCAATTCTGGGGTCATGGAAAAGTCTATTCAGGCAGACTAACCAATACTGAGGCATATGGTGACCATGTGGTAATCTTGGCAGATTTACAGGCCACCCTCATATGCCTCAGGCAGCAGGTAGATCCTAGCAGAAGACACCCGAGAAAGGCTATCCTTCAAGAGCCTAAAGAGCTTCATGGGGCCCAGAATAGCCAAAACAATCTTGAAAAAGAAAAAGTTGGCAGACTCACAAGTCTCAATTTCAAAACCTACTACAGAGCTACATACAGTAATCAAGACAGTGTTGTATTGGCATGAACATAGATGGATAGATCAGTGGAATAGACTTGAGAGTCCAGAGTTAAATTCTTTAATTTTGGTCAATGTATAGTTCCAAGTTCATTAACAGTTCCAAGACAATTCAATGGGGGAATGAATAGTCTTTTCAACAAATAGTATTGAGATAACTGGATATTCCCATGCAAAAGAGTGAAGTCAAACCCCTACCTCACACCATAGATAAAAAATTAACTCAATCAGATAGAAGACCTGAATGTAACCTCTAAAAATATAAAACTGGTAGAAGAAAACCTATAAGTAAATCTTTTTAATCTTAGATTTGACAATGGTTTCTTAGATAAAACACCAAAAGCACAAGCAACAGAAGAAGAGATAGATAAATTAGACATCATCAAAATTAAAACTCTTGTGCTTCAAGGAACACCATCAAGAAAGTGAAAAAAAAAACAACACATAGAATGGGACAGTGTTTTGTAAATCAGGTGTCTGATAGGAACTTGTATCTAGAATATATAAAGAATGATTGCAACCCCGTCATAAACAAAAGTTAAGCTAAAAACTATTTGCTAATTTTAAAATAGGCCAAGAATCTGAAAAAAAAAAACCCAATTCTCCAATGAAGACATAAAAGTTGCCAATAAGCTTATGAAGAAAGATGCTCAATGTCATTAGTTATTAAGGAAAAGGTAAATCAAAACCACAATGAGATGTACTTGACACCCAACTAGCAAGGCTCTAATCAAAAAGACAGACAATTACGAATGTTGATGAGGATACAGAGAAATTGGAACCCTCAGTCATTGCTAGTAAGAATGTAAAATGGTGCAGCTATTTCAGCAAAAAGCGTGGCAGTTTCTCGAAGGTTATGCATAGAGTTCCTATGTGACCCATAAATGCTACTCCGGATATGTATATATACCCAAAATACATATGACAAGAGAAATAAAAACATATGTCCACACAAAAACTTGTACATCAGTGTTTATAGCAGCATTATTGATAATAGCCAAAAGGTGGGAACAACCCAAATGTTCATTAACTGATGAATGGATAGACAAAATGTGGTACGTTCATATAATAGAAAATTACTTGTCATCAAAAAGAATATAGTATTGATACATGTTACAGTATGGATTAAACCTTGAAAGCATTTTGCTAAATGAAAGGAGCCAGACACAAAAGGCACATATTGTATGAATCTAGTATATTAATCTGCTAGGGATGCCATAACACAATACCACAGACTGGGTGGCTTACACAACAGAAATTTGTTTTCTCGTAGTTCTGGAGGCTAGGAGTACAAGACCACGGTGTTGGTAGGTTTGTTGTCTCCTGAGATGTCTCTCCTTGGCTTGCAGATGGCTATCTGCTCACTGTTCCCTCACATGGCATCTTCTCTATGCACACATATCCCCCATATCTTTCTTTTCTTATAAGGGCACAAGTGCTATTGGGCCAGGTCCCTTCTGACCTCATTTAACTTTAATTACCTCTTTCAAAGCCCCGTCTCCAAATTACAGCCACATTGGGGGTTAGTGAGGGCTTCAACATATGAATTTAGGAAGATATAATTCAGTCCGCAACACCCACTTATGTGAAATATCCAGAACAGGCAAACTGATAATGACAGACAATAGAGAGTGGTTGCCAGAGGCTGGAGGGGTGGGGGGCTGGGAGGATTGGGGTGACAGCTAAGGAATGCAAAAGTTTCTCTCCGGGATGATGAGAATCTTCTGAAGTTGATTGTGCCAATGGTGTAACAACTCTGTGAATATGCTAAAAGTCATTGGAATTATACATTTTATTTTTTAATTTTGCATTTTATATGAGTGAATTGTATGCTATGTGAATTATATCTCAATAAAGCCATTGCTTACCCAAAAAATAAATAAATAAATAAAGCCAAGGAGGCAAGAAGGTTCATCAGTAAAGTCTTTAAGAGGTAGCAGGAGTTCACTCATATGAACAAAGCTCAGAGCTAGGACTAAAGTCCTTCGATATATATACAAAGAAGAAAAGAGCCTACTTCTGATCCCTAACACTAAATATTCAGGGAATCTGGGACAGAGGAGCAGGTATCAGATCTGGGGCACGTGGTCAAAGCTGCCCTGGCTACAAACTCGGCGTGAACCTGAGTCACAAAGGGTTGCCCTAGAGCTCCGTGAACTCCTGCCAAGGGCCACATTCACCTTAGAGACCAAAGAATGACATTGAAGCCTGGGCAGGAGACAGTCTTCAGTTTGGGAACTGGGCAGGGTACGAGGCAGGGCTGAGGTAATCTCTCTTGTGTTCCTGACTTCCCTCCTCCATTTCTTTAGAATTAGAATGTTCAACTTCAGTGAGCCTGTAATCCTTCTGGTTCTCTTCTCTCACGAAGAATATGCTTTTGCTGTGTTTGCAAAGCATAGGTCTGCCAAAATGCATTTCTTAAGTGTGAATGCTATACTGTCATTGTCAGCTTGCTTATTGATCTTCTCCTCTGGACTTCAAGATCCTGGAAGACGGGGAATGTTATTTTTATCTCTACTCCCCCGATGGTTCACCGATGGCCGAGCTCCACAGACGTTTGTGAAATGAGTAATAGTAAATAAAGAAAATGAGAAACTTAATAAGTACTTGGCTTTCCCACTTTTAACTTGTTGGAATGCACATTAACTCCTTGCTTGTGCTAGATTGAGCCATTGTCAGAACCAGCAAAACTGAAGAATCCTAACTAAAGCACCGATTTTTTTCCACAAAGGCTTGACACCATTTTCAATAATAATGGTGTAGCATTTGTGGACCGTGTCTGCACGGGGCCCTAAGCTAAGCGATTTGGAGTCATTATCTCATGGAATCCTCACAGGAAGCCCCTGAGTGGACATGTTTCTTACCCCCATTTTACAGAGGTGGAAACTGAGATTCGCAGTTGTTTAACCGACTTGCCCAAAGTCACAGCATTAATCGTAGTTGGAGCCGTGATACAAACCTCAGAACTCCAAAGTCTGTGCCCTTATCCTCTATGTAACTACGACTTGTCCATATTTTAGTTTGCCAACATACTCTTGTGGGAGGTAAATGGAAAAAGAAGCAAGAGTTTAGGTATGAGATCGTTGACACCTTCCATTAGGAGCACACACTGCTCCCCTGCCAATTCAGGCCGTAGTGTTCTGAGATCACCTTACCCCGTAGGCAAAAAAGTACTTGCCCCGATGCAAGCAGCTCCTTGCATTTAGAAGGAGACCATAAAAAGAAGGCATGAGTGGAAAGCATGGGTGGGCTTCTCTCCCTCGATCATAAATTCAAGCCTGTAATCAACCAAAACCAGAAAGCCCCTTCAGAATGTTTTCACTGTCTACTGACTCAGCTTCCAGTTTTAGCCTTTTCCATTCCCCTCACACGTTTTAGCTGCGCTTCACAGAGTTCGGAGTCGAATGCTTACCAGAATGGAACGTTCTGACATTTCCGAACAACGGGCTCAGCTCGAGGTGTTTCCAAAAGGCACGCATCAAATGTCCGGAAAGTTGTTAATAAGAGATGCAACAGCTTTCGTATTGACCTCAGTCAACAAAATCAAGCGTTTGCTTATTTCATGGTTACCACATACCAGTGCAAACAGTCTGGTGTTTTTCCCGTTTCCCATTCAATTCTGTTACCTTAGCTGTACATATGTCCTGACTGGATAGCACTCAAGGATCGTTGTCGGCAAGGGTGAAGGGGGTGTTTGCACCCATGATGAAGGGGCAACTCCTGTTCCAGTAGAACTTGGAGTCGGTCAAGACCAAACCAAAATTCTAAGAAGGAGCAAGGTTGCTGATGCCAGTTGTATAAAATGTCCTCGGATTTCTAATGAACTGTGTGGACAGAGAGAGAGGAAGTGCAGACACCTCTCTGAGGTTCTTCTCTGAGAACGAGGGCACAATGCCCCGCCCTCTACTGTCTTCACCAACGAGCATGTTAGCGAGCTGCTCCTGTTGAAGGCCCAAGAAGGAGTAACTCCTTCTCCCATCTGGCCCTGGTTCCGTTGCCAATGCTTGTCTCGCTGCCCGTTCCCATACAGTCCAGGAGGCAGGGCTAGGTCTGTCCTACCCATCATTATACCTCCAGAACCTGTCACACACGTGACTTAATGCAATTTTATTAACGGCATAAATGAACCACAAGGTCAATGGAAAAGAAGAGATGCCTGGCAAAAAATATGGCTGGAGATGGGCTCCCCTGACATACAGAAGACCTTGGATCTCACAGAGGGTGCCCCTTACTCTGAGAGTGAGCCACACCTTGTCTGCTGGGGGAAGACTTTTGGATGATAAGATCTTTTAAAGACTAAGGTACTTTTCATCATTGTAACATGCTTTAAAAGCATGATAACGCTTGGCTTTTAAAATGATTACTTCCTTAGTTTTTAATTTCTGAACAAAGTAGCATATTTACGGATCAACACTTTTCTTTAGTCCATGCTTAAATCTAAGATGTATATCTATTTGAAATATACATTTTGAAAGTACCAGAAGAATTGAAATTAGAGGATACCATTTTCATGTTTCTTTTAATTTGCGTGAAATTTGAAGATGCTTGATTTTTCCATTATGTGAAATTCATTGGAAAGGATTTATAATTTGAATCTAAATTATTTTTACATATCACTTAACTTCTCGCATTAGTCATCTAGTTGCCTTCTTCCTTCCTCCCAAAATCTTAGGATACAGTTTATACTTAATGTTTGATATGGAAGTATGATAACATTAATCAGTTCCTTATGTGCCTTGTCTTGAATCCGCATAGTAGTTGATAAAGCTCCTGAAAAAGCTTTGTAAATATTAATGTATAAACTTTTAAGGGGCGCCTGGGTGCCGCAGTTCCTTAAGCATCTGACTCTTGGTCTCAGCTCAGGTCATGATCTCGTGGTTCATGAGGTCAAGCCCCACATCAGGCTGTGGGCTGATGGCTAGGAGCCTGCTTGGGATTCTGTCTCTCCTTCTCTCTGCCCCTCCCCTGCTTGTGCACTCTCCCTCCTCTCTCTCTCTCTCTCTCTCTCTCTCTAGTAAATAAATAATTTAAAAAAATGCATTGCTTCAATTTTCTATTGCTGAGGCAATCATCAGGAAGATTTTCACTTGGTTTTGACCATGGAAAGTCAATGGTAAATTGCTAGATGGAAAGTCAGCCTTCCCATTTCTGTATTTCAGCCAAACTCAGATTCCCACCAGGGGACCTGATGCAGCCCCAGGTCTTCCTGAGTCAGAAGCACATCAGTTTGACACTTACTTTCTATTATCATCTGTTAGGTCCCTTATGCCCTTGCCTTCCTCCCAGTGATAAAACATGTGCCTATCTGCCCAGGAGAAGGGAGAGGTGATCAGAATATTTCAAGCACCAAACAGAAATGCAAACAGGGTAAGGTACAGTAATTGGAAGCAAGCATGTCGCCAAAACTAGACCTGGGAGCAGGGAGGAGGCTGGACGCATTTTGCAGTCTTAGCAAAGATTTCTAGATACAGGTGGCAGCAGCAAATTGCCTGTCAAGAGATTCGCTTCATAACAAGGCCAGCCATGTAGAACAGCCACTGTGCCATGAGGGCACTGCTGATGGCTGGGTCTTTGGGGCTCCCAGCAACTACAGGAATGACAGTCCTGTGCTTCCCAGCAACAGCCTCATCCCTGGAGGGTACGGAGACAGACAACAGGGTTAATGCCACCAGCCATCCCTTCAAACTGCCGCTGCAAACCATCAGTCAAACGCGGAATGGGAATCAGGGAGAGGGGGCAGGGAGTGAAGTCAGGCACGGGGTACAGGGTGCAGGTGGAAAGAAAATGGAGAAGAAGAGCACCCATTTGTCTTCAGGATCCTTCTGTCATCTCTGGTTAACAGTTGGGGATAAACAGCAAGCTCAAGAACAGAAGGATTGAATAATGTCAGGTCCCGACTGTGTTTTTCTCATGTTTTCCTCAGCTGGGTGCTCTCAGATACCCCAAAAGCTCTGGACACTTTCCCAAGCTCACACACGCCCACATATACAGACATTCCTGGTATCTTCCTTGTGTTTGTTCATCTCTGTGTTTGAAACTGAAATGAGAGTAGGGAGACCGTACTGTGGTCAGTGTACCGACCTCCTCGTCATTTAGCTTCTGTACAAGAGATAAATTTTCCAGGATGGCAAGGCAATGTCACTCTCAAAGTCAGGATCAATTTGAAATGCGCTTCCTCACACAGAGGAGAAGCCCTGTGGCCTCCTTGAGCCACTGTTCTATCCCTGACGGGATGCGTCATATTGAGAACATAGGCAGGTGTGGGACCACATGGGTGGTGGCTCCTCCGTGCCTCTCAAGGCCAGTTCTCAGCACCCAAGCGTCCATACTGGCTTAGCAGTGCCAACGTAGGATGCTAGGCTAACTGCAGGACTGGCTGCTGCCGCTTTAAGGAAAATCTACAAGTCAGATAGATCAGATAGATAGATCCCAGGGACCAAGATGAATAACAAAAAGTTCAGTGATGGAGCGTCTGGATGGCTCAGTCTGTTAAGCGTCCGACTTCAGCTCAGAGCATGACCTCATGGTTTGTGGGTTTGAGCCCCGCTTCGGACTCCGTGCTGAGAGCTCAGAGCCTGGAGCCTGCTTCCGATTCTTTGTCTCCCTCTCTCTGCTCCTCCCCTGCTCGCTCGCGCGCGCTCTCCCTCTCTCTCAAAAATAAATAAACATTAAAAAAATTAAAAAAAAACAGTGAAAAGGGAGTTTCAAACTAGGAAAAAGGAGATGCTGGGGATGTAAAATTGGGTAAACATCCAACTTTGTGGAAAAACACCGTGATGTTAAGACTAGAGCTTCAGAGGAAGTCAGTGGAGGTGTGGATTTTGAGAGACAAATCTGAAGAAGTTGGAAGAGAAGATCAAAAACAGTAGAGATCATTACAGGGTACCTGGGGGCAAACTCCTTGGTAAATTCACCTTTGACTTCTTCTGAGTACCTGGCCCCAGGTAGCTGCCCAGGGAAAACCTGGTAAGTCAATGAATGAACACGCCGTGGTTGGAACACTCACTAAAAAGGCAATGGATGGAGAGCGGGATGGTGTGTTCTTAAGAAAGCCTACACCTGCTTTCGAGAGCCCAGCCTCCTTGCATTCTCAGCCATGTTTTCTAAACTCGTGTCCTGGGGAAGCAGAAGGCAGTTCTCAGGTTCACTGAGCTAGAACAGCATTTTGATACAAACAGACCTGGGCCCCCTGAAAGAGTTATGCACTTGGCAGGAGCACCACCTTGGGTTCAGACAGAAAGCACATCTGTGCCTCATTGATAATGTAATAACCTACATTACATTTTTGGCCGAGAGCACCTGTGCACGGCCCAGAACGTCAGCCCAGGGCAACCATTCTGATGGAGGTGATATTAACAGCTCTCATTAAAACTGATGACTATAGCGGTGCCCGGGAGTGTGGCTGCAGTGAGGCATCTGTCGGCATTTCCAGGACAAGCCTCTGTGAACAGGTTTTGGAGTTCACAACCCAACGACCGAAACATGCTTTGCATTGAACTGAAGCCCGAAAAGAAAACCATCGTGGGGTAAAGAGAGTTGGCCTTTTAGAGCTGTAAGAGAATGGACGTTGTCACATTTGTACGTGTTCACTCTACGTTATACAGAACATTTCGGTTTTCCTGCCCCCATCTGCGCCATGAAAACGGAAGAGTACGTAAGGGTGGAGAATTTATTTCTGAGCTGGCTTGGGGACAGTTTGGGTGTCTTAACTTTTATGTACAGCATTCGGGCGTGCTAGGAGTTCTGTTACGATGGGCACTGACACTGGTATGCCAATCCATTATCCTAGGTAGGCGCCCATGTGTTTTGTGTACTGTTTTCTGCCCAGAACAAGGAAGCATGGGGTTCTCAGTTCTCCACCTGAGAGGAGGTCACATGTGGCTGGATCTCTTTCACTTTCAGCACAGCACCTTTCCCTGATGACAGAGAGAACCAGGCGCACCTTCGTGGCTCAGTTAAGCATCCGACTCTTGATTTCGACTCAGGTCATGGTCTCATGGTTTGTGAGATCGAGCCCCACATCGGGCTCTGTGCTGACAGCGCGGAGCCTGCTTGGGATTCTGTCTCCCTCTCTCAGAGAGTCCCTCCCCGGCTCGCACACTAGCACGTTCTCTCTCTCTCTCTCTCTCAAAATAAATAAATAGACTTTTAAAAAGAGAGAGAGAGAGCTGAAGACACGCATTTCATTGACAGTGATTTGAAAGGGCTCTGTTGTCTTTTATTTTGACAAAAAGTGTCGTCAAATGCAATGCCGTCCTCAGCTAGGCAGGTTAATGCTCAATTGTCTATATATCCATAAATCGGTCCCATTGAGAATGTAAGAGCTACTCTTTCTACAAAAATATAAAGGATTATGCCCATGGAGGATTACTTTAAAAACATGGGCAGATTGCTTCATAAGCTCTGTTTTTTTCACAAGGATTGCTTGGGAAGAGAAAGGTTATCACTGTCTACAATATCCCTTCTCCACACACAATAGGAATTACATGAAGGCACGAATCAGATCATTCTGCTTCTCTGCCTCAAATTCCTCATGACTTCCTATTGGACTTAAAATCCATACTCATTATCATCCCCCAAGAGGACTGTATGACCTGGCCCCTGAAGGGTTTCATGGCCTCAGATCCTACCCCCGCTCCTGTGTTCTCCACACACCAATGATACTTGATTTTCCAGTTTCTTAAGTGAACCAACCATTTTCCCCCACCTCAGAGACATTTCAGGAGGGTCATTGTAGTCCCCGTGTCCAGCTCAGAGTAAGTGCTCAGTTAATATTTGTTGACTAAATCGAGATTTATATACAAGGTGATGGATAGGCTAAGCTTCTGTTGGTTGACTCACTAGACTTATTCTCTTTGTAGTATACATAAAAAAATAATTCCCCCTCGATCTTTACATAACCTCACATTTTACGAAGTCAGCTAGGATTCCCACACCAGAGTATAGTCTTCACAATCAGAGGAATAGATTCTCTTTTTTTACATCTTTCTCTCCTTTGTGGCATCATAAAATTGTAGCTAATTTCTGGGGCACCTAGGTGTCTCAGTCAGCTGGGCGTCCAACTTCAGCTCAGGTCATGATCTCGCCGTTTGTGAGTTTGAGCCCTATGTCGGGCTCTGTGCTGACAGCTCTGAGCCTGGAGCCTGCTTCAGATTCTCTCTCTCTCTCTGTCTCTCAAAAGTAAATAAACATTAAAAAATAGATATGAGAATGTTTATTAATGTTCCAACTGGGTCTGATTCTCTCAGAACATTAAGCCACATCTGGATGCAACTGGCTCAAGACCCCAAAGCTAAAAAAGAAAAAAAAGGTGTTTTGGACCCAGACCCAAGCCTTCTGATGCCAAATCAGTGTACTATGACTGTACTATGACTGTGAGAAGGCAGGGTTACCTTAGGCATAGACAAAGCAGGAAGGTAGCGAGAATAGCCAAAGTATGGAAAGAGCCCAAATGTCCATCGATGGATGAATGGATAAAGAGGATGTGGTATATAGATACAATGGAGTATTACTTGGCAATCAAAAAGAATGAAATCTTGCCATTTGCAACTACGTGGATGGAACTACAGGGTATTGTGCTAAGTGAAATTAGTCAGAGAAAGACAAATATCATATGACTTCACTCATATGAGGACTTTAAAGATACAAAACAGATGAACATAAGGGAAGGGAAGCAAAAATAATATAAAAACAGGGGACAAAACATAAGAAACTCTTAAATATGTAGAACAAACGTTACTGGAAGGGTTGTGGGAGGAGGGATGGACTAAATGGGTAAGGGGCACTAAGGAATTTACTCCTGAAATCATTGTGGCACCATGTGCTAAGTTGGATGTAAATGAAACAATAAATAATTTAAGAAAGTTGTAAAAAACTAAAATTAAATTAAATAAATAAATAAACTAACACTTTTAGCAATGAGACCAGCTAGGTGGTAAAGGCATAATTTTTTTCTGTACAAACTAAGTTTGGATATTGCACACTTTGGTCAAAGTGATCCGATCTCCAAATAGTCTTTACATAAAAAGAGAAATAACATTTCCAGAAATAAAATAAGGATTAACAATTCATGATTTCTCCAAGTGAACTCATCAAGTGCTAGATACTCATGTTTTTGGATGGCTGGCTCTGGAATTTTTTTAAAAGATTGACTCCCCATGTTAGGAGTGGCAATACAATGCACGAAGGCTACAACTTTAGCTTTCTAGATACGACTATCATATCCATATCCATATGGATATCATATCATATCCATAATATGGATATGACTATCGTATCATATCCATAATAGCTTTCTCTGACTTACTTTATCAGATTCTTTCCTCTCTGACCCTTGCTGAAATTTGGTTGACTTCAAGGACAAGAAGAGTATTGCGTAGGAATGTGACGTTGGCGAGTTACTTACTCTCTAAGCCTCAGTTTCCTCACCTGTAACATAGGGAGGATAACGTACCTCAGGAAGTCTTTGAGGCAATTAAGATAATGCATGCAGAGCACTTAGCACCATGTGTAGAAAAGATCTGATGCTAACCACTGCTGTGGTGGTTATCAGTATTATCATTAATAAAAATGCTCAAGTAAGAGAAGCTTTGGCAACCAAAAGCCTTGTTTTGGTTTGTTTTTAAAGGGAGGCTGGCACAGCTGGGAGCCAGCGAGGAGCAAAGAAACATAGGTAAGGTAATAGAATACCTCAGAAATAGCCTACCAATCCTGTCATTCTGCTTCGAGTAAGACCTCTATCCAGCCACTTCACCCCTTCTGAGTTTTTGTTTGCTGCTCTGTAAAAGAAAGATAATGTCCATTCTTCCCTTCTCAACACATTGACAAGCATTCAAATGATGTACTTTGAATATCTTAACGGAAATGTTAAATATTGCTCTCACATGTTTCACTTAATTGACTGTCAGTTCAATCAGATCATTCTCAACCTTGCATGCACATTAGAATCAACTGGAAGCTTCTAAAAATCCAAAGGCTCAGGCCATACCCTAGACTACTAAAGCTGGAATCTGTAGGAGAGAGACCCAGGCTCAGTACTATTTTTTCTCTCCAAAAGCAATTCCAATATCCAGCCAAGGTTAAGAGTCAGAGGATAAAGTATTTCTCAGACTTGTACAGTGATAAGGAGCCCAGAGTCCCTCCATTCCTCATTCCTACAGAATCAGCTTCCAAGAGAAGGGACTGGGTGTCTGTATTTTCTTTTCTTTTCCTTTTTTTTTTTTTTTTTTTTTCTTGAGAGAGAGAGAGAGAGCAGGGATGGGCACAGAAAGAGGGGGAGAGGGAGAATCCCAAGCATGCTCCCTGCTGACAGCAGAGTCCCATGCTGGGCTTGATCTCAAGAACCGTGTGATCCTGACCTGAGCTGAAATCAAGAGTGAGACCCTTAACCGACTAAGCCACCCGGGCGCCCCATGGGAGTCTGTATTTTCAACAATTACCCCTAGCTGTCTCTTCTCAGCAGGCAATTATGAGAAATACTGTGTTGAATCAGAGTCTGAGAGTTGGAAGGAATATTGTTTAAAGTCTTCATACTTGATTCATCTCTAAACCATGTGAAACTTTATGAATCCCTTGAACGAAAGGCGAATGTGTGTTAACCAAGTATGTGAACAATAAATAATACGACTGATAGCTCTCTTACTGCCAGACTCCTCACCAGCCCCTTTCTAGAGTTTCAGGAAATCTTGACTGATGGATAAGATTTTCAGTGTTTCAGAATTTTTCTTGATTAAACAACTTACGATCACAAGAAATGCATCGAAAGAAGAAGGCTTCCATTTAAGAATAAATGTTTGAATATTGTGAAATAAGGTAATAAGCTCAAGTTTTGGTGTGCAGGATGGAAATGGGGTGGACGTAACTAAATTTTTATTTTGTCCCCTACAAAAAGGATATATTGCATAGCTCTGTAAAGCCTACGTTATTACTTTTAACTCTCCTGGGGAAGCTAGGTAGATCAGATTTAATGTAAATAACATACAGACAAGCTACTATGGCAAATATGAAGGAAAAAAATTAATTAACTGCTGATATCCAAGTTGCAAAACTCTGCTCAACTCTGTGCATGGCAAGAACATTTCCACTCCCCCTCACTATTTTGAAAGCATCAAATTCTGCCGGAACCACTGGTCTATCAGTTTCACTGAACATTCTAGCACTGTCTTTGAAAAGTTAAGTCTTGCAGAATCCCGTTTTCGCTGAGGCCACATCCACTTGCCTGGCCTACGTAGTTAACTCAAGCTTTCTTCCTTCCTATTCCTTGCACTGTTTGAGTCCAGCCTTTGTCTGGGCTTTGGGTGAGCCATAAATACTGTCAGTACTTAGAGACTGTGTTTAATTCTAAGCTTGTTAAGAAAAAAGATAATGGAGATTGATTTTAATGAATATTTCTAAGTTCAGAACGTTTGCATTCCTTTAAAATGGCTTTGTAAAATTTACTCACTTCTCAACTTTGCCAGATAAGGCATTTGGGAAAAAATGATGCTGGATTGAGTCTGGGTTTTATCTTTGGAAACGATATCAATTTGCTCCAAGTAATCAGTGCTTATTTTAATGTGCATTCACCATTCCATTCCATAGCATCTCTCATTTCTGAAAAAAGTGCTTTCATAGGGAGAATCAATGTAGCCTAACTTTTTTGTGATATGAAATAACGGCATGTTGTTGCTGCATTTGCTTGTATTTGGGGGAAAGTTCTTCCAATTACTAAGAGGGGTGTATTACACGTGCTTGGCGTGGCATGGCGGGTGGAGACGTGACCCCAACTCTTGTGCCGAGTCGGCGTGTATGATACCCAGACAGAGAGGGGGGCCACGGGTCTTCCTAAGTGTGTGCCCTCCCCATCTCCAGCTTCTTTAGGTTTTTACACTGGTTTGTGTTTTGGGTGCTTTGTTGAATCATTTCTGTTATATTGTGTGTTGGATTCGGTGGGGAGGAAGTTGGCCAGTGAGCAGAGAGATACGAATTTCTTTTAAAACTACACAGGGCACCTAAATGGCTCAGGTAGTGATCTCATGGTTCATGAGTTCCGGGCCCCTGTCGGGCTCTGCACGAAGAGTGCGGAGCCTGCCTGGGATTCTCTGTCTCCTTCTCTCTCTGCCCCTCCCCCGCTCACGCCGTCTCTGTCTCTCTCAAACGTATTTATATACGTAAACTTAAACAAAACACAAAACTATAACTGTATTGCAGCTAAGGGCCGTTTCCCCACTGTCAGCCCATTCCCAGTGCCCATTTGGCCAGCTCTCACGTTTTTCGCGTCGAAAATGCCTTGATTTGTTTATGTAAGTGTTTGATACACAGTAGGATATAAGGCATAATGCACAATCATTGTTCGGAAGATGCCAATCGTGTTACTCTGCTAGAGCTGCTATCCCCAAGTGCCACAGATGAGCGACTTAAACGACAGAAAAGTATGGTCTCGCAGGGGCGGAAGCTACCAGGTGTTGGAGGGTTTCTTCCTTCTGAGGGCTGGGAGGGGGAATCTGTTCCAGGCTTCTCTCCTTGGCTTGTAGATGGCTAGCTTTCTGTTCGCACAGTGTTCTCCCTGTATGCGTGTGTCTCTGTCCAAATTTCCCCTTTCTAGAGTCAGATTAGCGCCCACCCTAATGACCTCATTTTAATTTAATTACCTCCGTAAAAGATCCTACCTCCAAATAAGATCACGTTCAGAGGTACTGGGGTTAGACCTTCAACAGAGGAATTTGGAGGGGACACAATCCAACGCACAACAGCAATGTCATACGTGGCTTTTTAAACAATGTTCGTAGACGATCAAATCGTAGCTGGGGCACCTGGGTGGTTCACTTAGACATCCGACTCTTGGTTTCTGCTCCGGTCATGATCTCTGGGTGTGGGGAGTTCAAACCCTGGGATTCTCTGTCTCCCTCTCTCTCCACCCCTCCTCCACTCCCTGTGTCGCTGTCACTCTCACGGTAACTAGACAAACTTTTAAAAAAATCAAATTAAATTAAAGTTAAAAGTTAAAAATGTTCATATGCCATCAAATCACAGCTGAGACATAAAAACTGACCTGTGGAAAGAAAACCTTAATTTTTATTATTACTGCTGGTATACCTGAGTTCTTTTCTGCGGGTAAACAGGTATCTCCCACGGTTGTGAGAAAGAAAATAGCACAGGTTAACTGGCCTAGATCTCTGCCTGATCTACGGTTGTCATCCAATGTACACAGAACTTCTGATTCTGTAGTCTTAGCTTCAGTGCTCCTGAGAGTCAAACTCCAAAACAAAAGTGACATCCCGTGGGGCAGAATTTCTCCTTGGATTACTTAGGCAGGTAAAAGGATGCAGAGACCGATGCCTTCCTTGTATAGGCGAGGAAACAAGGGTTAGAAAAGAGAAGTGAGGCGAGGCCACAGGGGTCCTCAGTAGCAGCCCTGGACCTTGAACTTGGACCTCACAACTCAATTCCATATTCCCCCGTCACCTCACACTCTCTACCCTGTACGCCAGGTATCCCCGCCCGGCCCGCCTAGCAACATTTACCCACGGGTCACTCACATCTGACTTCTCTTACCCATTTCATTTTTTTAATTGACGCATCATAATGAACGTGCTCAGTACCCAGTTGATGCCCATGAAGAGGATCAGAATTCTGGAGTTTCACTTAGGTGGTTGTTTCCAGAGAAGCCTGTGAAACCAAAAAGAAAACCAAAACAAAACACTAAGTGTCTGATTTGTATCAGGCAGTCGGCTTCTTGACCCTTCAGTTCCAACTTTTTAGCTAAGACTTGCCTTTGCCATAAATACAAATATATGCTTCAAGGCGGAAAACAAATTTTGTCTGAGACGTCTGGCTAGTGGGAATTACCCTTGAAAACGAAAACAACAGCAAGACCTTTACCTCTGCTCTGCCCAGTCTTGGTTAATGCATCGTTACTGGTATGTGAGGTGTGTATTTTAGAAACCACCTCCCTAATTCAGCCACTTTACGAAGAAACTGTGGCCTGGGCCGTGGCTTGCCCAGAGCCCCTCCGGTTAAAGAGATCCGGGGACAGGTCCCTTGACATCCCATCCAGAACTCTGAACACCCCTCGTAACACTGCTTACTGATTATTTAGCACATGTGTAAACTCTTGGAAGTTTAATTCCTCTTTCCCCAGGAAGATGAGAGAAACAGGAGCCCTACTGTTCATTGGCGGGGGACCTAGTATTTTACCACGTAGCTCTGTTATGTCACTCTCATATTAAAGACTTGACTGTGTTTTCTCAATACATAACTTCAGGTGACTATTTCCTGATGCCTTGCTAATGCTCCTTAGACCTAAACTTATCTGTGTGTGCTTTATGGGGAAATGCAGGCACACTTACTTTTCATATTTTAAAGTTCTATGGAAAACTTGTTTAATTAAAAGGCAAGTTGTATTTAAAAATCTTAGGGGCGCCTGGGTGGCTCAGTCAGCTGAGCGTCTGACTTTGGCTCAGGTCGTGATCTTGCAGTTCACGAGTTCAAGCCCCACGTCGGGCTCTGTGCTGACAGCTCGGAGTCTGGAGCCTGCAACCTGCTTCGGATTCTGTGTCACCCTCTCTCTCTGCCCCTCCCCCACTTGTGCTCTCTCGCTCTCTGTCAAAACTAAATAAACATTAAAAAAATTTTTCTTTAATCTTAAAATTTTCTTTTAGATTTCTTATAAGTTAGTGTTGTTTTTTTTTTAACTTCTTTTCAGGGTTATTAAGTCGGGTTAAACTATACTAAACCCCAGCTGTGTTTTTTTGAGTCTAAAATCTTGGCCTGTGTGGACCAACCCTACAGAGTGGTCTCAGAACAAAGGGTGTTCCAATATGCAGGCAGTTCGTGCCGCGTGAACTCTAATTCTAGAACATTAGACTTATCGTGTTAAATTGCTTTCTGGATGTTTCTCTGTGGAAGTCTTGGAATAATCCTCCCTTTCCTTTCCTTGAGCCAAGAAAATTCTGAACCAGAACAATTTAATTTCAGCGTGTGGAAAAGCTATATTCAATGAACCGAACACAGTGCTAAGATAGGTTTTTTTTGGGGGGTGGGGGTGGTACAAGGACATTTTGATCACTTTTGTATGTTATTAAAATATCTGGATTTCTCTATAAAAGTTCTACAAATATTTCCACGCTTCGTTTCAGAGGATCATTTTTGCAAACTTTGTTTCAAAGTCTGAGCAGCTCAAGAGTAAACCTTTCTGCGCCATAGTTATTGTGTTATATGTTAAGCATTTGGAAGGAACCCCGAGGAGGCCTCAGGAAGCAGTTACTGCCTCTTGACTTATCATCCTGAAGGCGATTTGTTTTAAAGTTGATAATCCCTAGGGCTACAAGAGTGTCCCACATCTGCCCTGAATTGAAAACAGATTCCCATTAAGAGCCTTACATCAGTGCTGCGGATTCATTCGATCTGAGTCAGAAAGGAAGTCAGAGAACATTCGAACGTATGGCCTGATAGCTACACAGCAGCTCCCTTCATGGAGGATCAGGACCGCAGGGTACGTAGATATCCATTTTCAAATTTTTTAGAATGGTGTTTCTGTGCAGAAGCGTCCTTCGGACGTTTAGGCAGGAATATTCGGAAGGGGACTATGGTAGCTAATAGGTGACAAGTAACCCTTGTCTGGGACTGTCAGGGCTACTAACGGATTGCTCAGAATCCCAAGAGGCTCGGAAGGTTGTGCTGCTTCGGAATTCTTCTGCCAGGTTTTGCCGTTTTGGGGACTTATCACTTATATGAGAAGATATATTCCTATAATTATGCAGATATTTATATAAAAGTTTCCCCCCACACTGAGACTCTAACACGGTTTTGTAAGCCAAGAAGTTGTTACTGCTGAAAAACCAGCACTTTTCCAACCTCTGCTTATCTGTGAAATTATTTTAAAAGATGTGCATTCGTGCTAAGAATGTAGGATATAACTATGTATCCCGTACTATAAGCCTCAGGGGACAGGGACCATCTGAGTAACTGTGTAGCATTTAATATCCTACTGAAGTCTTAGCTTTGTTTTGGTCTTCTCTGTTAAAGCAGTATATTATTATTCTGGGAAGTGCTTCCCTTTTTTAAAAATTTATTTATTCGGAGAGAGTGTGTGAGTTGGGGGATAGGGGCAGAGGGAGAGGGAGAGAGCATCCGAAGCAGGCTTCACGCTATCAGCGAGGACACCCACCCGGGGCTCGAACTCACGAACCATGAGATCGTGACCTGAGGCGAAACCTCAAGAGTCAGATGCTTAACTGACTGAGCCACATCGGTGCCTCGTGCTTTTCCTTTTTATTTATTTATTTTTTTTAAGTTTATTTATTTATTTTTTGAGAAAGAGAGCAAGCACGAGAGGGGGAGGGGCAGAGAGAAAGAGAGAGAAGAAGAGAGAGAGAATCCCAAGCTAAGAGCGTGGAGCCCAATGCGGGGCTCAGTCTCACAAACCGTAAGATCATGACCTGAGCTACAATGCAGAGCCGGTTGCTTAAGCAACTGTGTCACCCAGATGCCCATGCTTTTTCTTTTTAATTAGAAAGGAGGTTAGACTTGTCCATTAAAGATGATGAAAGGAAAGAGAAGCATAGAGTGGTTATGAACAAGGAAGGATCTGAGGGCCCAGAAGCTTGAGGCACAGATGCTGAGCCCTCCAGCCTGGCTCCTTCTGGCTCCTTCTCGGATTCTGGACTAGGCTTTGGGGAGTGGGGGCCTCGTGGGTTACTTCCAGAAGTCTATTCCCCTTACCATCTTCTCTGAGAACCTCAGGACAGTGTCTAGTACAGTTGATACCTGATACGTACCTGTTGAATGAAAAGAGAATTATGAAAAGGAATCCTAGAAGAAGTGTCAGTCTGAACATACCGACCTAGTGCACCTCGTTAAATTTCCACCCATCTTTTTGGTAAGATTTATGCCCAAAGTAGTGACCAGGAGGCCCTGGGTAATTGAGAGAAAAGTGTTCGTGTGGCGGTCAGAACAAACGCATGTAAAATGCCTGATTCCGTGGTTATGGTACTAGCAAAGTAAGGAAGTCTGAAATATGAGTCTTGAGAGGTAACAATCGTGTCCTGGGAGATTGTTCAGGAATCCGAGGAAAGCTGGTATGGGAGAGAAGGAACAAACACAGCTGGCCATCTTTCGCTTCCACTCCGTGCAGACAGGCCCATCACAAATGTTCTGACAGTACAAAGCCCGCCCTTGTTACACGCGCTTCCCCTGGTTTCAGAAACAATACGTTAAGAGCAGCCCAGTTGGCAGGTAAGATTTTCTGTACAAATGCCAAAATCCTGTTCCCTCTTGACTGGTCGCCCACAGTTCTTGAAAGAGGGAAGGTTTTTCAGATGCCAGAAATTGACTGCGAACTGTGTCATGGGACTATGCCCTCTTAATCCCAGCAAGACAGAGGCTTCCTTTTAGAAAAGGAAGCACATTTGGGTTTTTGTGCTAGAGCATCCAAAAAGATGTATTGATCAACTCGGACAGAAAGGGGAATTATTAGGCTTAGAAACATCTCTTCTGTCCTATTTAAGGAGACTGGCAAATGAGCCTTGAAATCTATAGAAACGGTTCTAGTTGAGAGACCAGCTTCCTCTTTGGGAGATAACTATATATATATATATATATATATATATATATATATATATATATATCTTAATTTAACTAACCTACTTAATCTCAACCCCAGAGGTTTGGGAAGAAAAGAAAAGCAATGTGGCAGACACTTCCAGGGTGAAACCCGTATCATAAATTTAACTACCATTACCATAAGTGATACCCACCTCCCAAAAGCTCTCTGCTACTTTTTGAGTAACAAAATAAACAAATGATTGTATCCCCTTTCCCTGGCCCGTATTTGAACACGAGACATGTCACTAAGGGGCCGTGCCACCAAGCCAACTCACGGCCTCACTTCTCTCTGGAAGTTTCGTAAGCCATCGTTTGGAATTCAGAACACATTATCCCCCAGAAACAAGTTTGGCTCCCAGCTCAACCCCTGAATGCAGATTTAGCCACAAGTAGTGAGGATTTGTGACAAGTTTCTGGAAATGGACAGCAAGAGCTTTTATCATTTTGTTTAATGCCACTAGAGAATAAATTTTACAATGAACTGTAGTACCGCTTTGGAGAGCGTTTTTAATGTCCTTAAGGATTCAGTCTTGGCCTCGCGCCCTGTTCCTTTCTTTGTTTGAACCCCAACCAGCCATCCTACGTGCTTTGTCTCCTGCTACTTCCTCATTGGTACCCTAGGTTAGAGTCCTAGTAAATTATTTGCATGTTGTTTTTTACTCCTGGTTTATCCTGCCTGGAATGTCTTCCTCCCCTTCTGATTCCTGCCAAACTTTTGATCAGCTCAAATATTAACACAGTTAAAACTCCTCTGTGGGGCCTCAAACTCCTTTGGTGCCTCTCTGCTCCCTTGGTCACAAAGCCCTGTGAAAAGCTTTTGCACATAGCTTCAGGTGGTTCCTCTATTGACCTTCTAAATTGCCAAGGACTACAGTTTGAAAATATGCCCTATGAAAAGTCATAAATTCCCTCCCCACCTCTCCTCATTTCTAGAACACCTCCAAATACCTTGATGTATTAGCATTCACCACATTATATTACGATTTATAATTGACATGTTGTGTCCTCTTCTCTAAGCTGAGAACTCCTTAAAGATAGAGATTTCCTCAGAACTTATTGCAATGCCTGAAACAAAGTAAATAATTAATAAAAGAATAGGGGGATGGATGGATGGATGGATGGAAGGATAGATGGAGGGATGAACACATAATCGGGTGCATAAATGGATGTATGATTAGATCAATGGATGGATGGATAGATGGATAGGTGGGACTACTGGAGAAAAAGCTTTAGAGAAGGATGAAGAACTATTTAAAAACTTCTATGGGGGGCGCCTGGGTGGCTCAGTCGTTTGGGCGTCTGACTTTGGCTCAGGTCATGATCTTGTGTTTCATGAGTTCAAGCCCCACATCAGGCTCTGTGCTGACAGCTCAGAGCCTGAAACCTGCTTCAAGTTCTGTGTCTCCCTCTCTCTCTGCCCCTCCCCCTGCTCACGCTCTGTCTCTCTCTCCCCAAAATAAATATTTTTTTTAAAATTTTTTAATAAAATAAAAAATAAAAACATGTATGGAATTCTGGATGGATCTTTCAGAAAGTTTCAAGGGCATGATATGGATAGAATCTGTCTATTATTCTATTTACACTGTTTTGTATGGGAGGGATTATGAGCAGTGGGAAGAAAATGGAGCTTGGAGTAAGAATATATGGGTTCGGGGGCGCCTGGGTGGCTCAGTCGGTTGAGCGTCCGACTTCGACTCAGGTCATGATCTCACAGTTCATGAGTTCGAGCCCCGGGTTGGGCTCTGTGCTGACAGCTCAGAGCCTGGAGCCTGCTTCAAATTCTATGTCTCCTCTCTCTGCTCCTCCCCTGCTCATGCTCTGTCTCTCTTTCCTTCAAAAATAAACGATAATAAAAAAAACATTAAAAAAAAGAATATATCTCTAGCTCTCTACTTTCTAGCTATGTGGCCTTGAGCAGATCATTTACCTCTCTACTTTTGCTTTTACTTCTCTGTAAGATGGGAGGAATACCTACCTTCAAAGAGCTTTTGTAAGGATTTTGTAAGTTTTGTAAGGATTAAGTGGTAATCGATCTAAAATCCTCTAGTCTAAGCCATACCAGGTTGAAGATAGGTAGTAAATATCAGTCTAAATCTGAAATGGCAGACATAGAACTTTGAAACCAGAAGAAACCTGGGCCCCTGGGCCCAGACCTGGACAGTCGCCTGGTGCCACTCACCCCCTTCATTTTGATTTAGCTTGTCAACAGCATGGCTCTACGTTCTATCAGCCACTTTGCATATTGCTTGGGTGATTAAAAATAAAATAGACTTGGAAGTGTGAAAAAAAAAAAAATAAGAGGGTTTCGGGAGATTTGTGAGAGAGTATAAGAAGGAAACATCCCAAAGTAGAATTCAATAAACTGTGATAGAAGAAGAGGGATTATTTGCACATTTAAAACAAGTAGGGGGGCAGGGATTAAGAAAAAGCTGTTTGATGGGGCGCCTGGGTGGCGCAGTCGGTTAAGCGTCCGACTTCAGCCAGGTCACGATCTCGCGGTCCGTGAGTTCGAGCCCCGCGTCGGGCTCTGGGCTGATGGCTCGGAGCTTGGAGCCTGTTTCCGATTCTGTGTCTCCCTCGCTCTCTGCCCCTCCCCCGTTCATGCTCTGTCTCTCTCTGTCCCAAAAATAAATAAAAAACGTTGAAGAAAAAGCTGTTTGGTGGAAGGTAGTTACAAAGAGAAAGGAAGAGAAATTGCACTGGTGAGAAATTAACACTTCCAGGATTCTAAAAGGAATTATTGTTAAGGTATATACCTCCAAGTACATGCCTAGGCATTTGTAGCCCCCAAAAGTGCCTTGTATATTTCGCGTACTTTACATAAGTAGTAAGGATAGTAATACATTCCTAACACTTATTATGCCATTTACCAGGTGCCAGGCACCCTTCGAAGAGTCATTTTAACCTCACAACGACCCTGTGACGTACACACATATGTACATACATACATACATGTGTGAGGAACATAAAATCTTTATTTTACTGATAGGAGGGCGCACAGCCAGTCATATGACCGGGAAGTATAGGAGCCAGTACTTGGGCCCATGCAGGCTGGTTCCAGAATCTGCACACTCACACAGAAATGTACTCACAGCTGATGTGGCTCCTGGTACAGATCAAATGGCCGACTCAGCTGCCATCGTCAACAACACTCTAAAATCCCCTTCGGTGAGTATATCCCTATGGATGTACTTTTTTTTTTTTTTTAAATGTTTATTTATTTTTGACAGAGAGAGAGAGAGAGAGAGAGAGAGAGAGCATGAACGGGGGAGGGGCAGAGAGAGAGGGAGACACAGAATCCAAAGCAGGCTCCAGGCTCTGAGCTGTCAGCACAGAGCCCGACGCGGGGCTCGAACTCACAGACCGCGAGATCATGACCTGAGCCGAAGTCGGACGCTCAAACCGACTGAGCCACCCAGGCGCCCCTGGATATACTTTTTAAAATACAATTTTAACACCTGAAAAGTCAGAGTGGTAGAGTTTTATAGCATGGAGGGACATTTGGTTCATTATGCCCAGATCAACCAGGGAAAGTCAGCTTCAGGGTCACTGGTCAGAATCTCCGGGGATAGACTGGCTGCAAGGATCAGATGATCTTAGCGGCCCACATAGCACTGTGGCAGCAGAAAAACATCACCTTTATTCAAGATAATGTCCAGGGAATTCTAAAAAAAGTTCTTCCTGGAAGTTTGTGGTCATTGCTATGGTGACACTCCGTTTTCCAAATATGAAAATAAAGATAATCATACATTATCCTTCTTCTTTTTTTTTTATGAAGTGTCATCTATTTTTATCGGTTTTTAAAAAGTAACAAAATATACGGTCTTTGAACACTCTCTTTTTGTTTCCTACATTGAGTTAAAAAGGACCATGTTCTACAATATTCCATTACTCGTATGCCATCCCTGAACACTTACCTCTCCCTCAAATTCCTCTGAGCAATTTTGAGTCCATCCTCCCTTTATCAAAATAGAGACTTGTTCAAATAGTTAACACATTTAACAAATTCCACAAATTCTGATCCAAAGACATGTGAGGTAGGCAGAAAAAAATGTGAGTTCTGCCCTCTTCTACCTGTTTGAATTAGTGTTAAGTGTTACTATAATTAATACAATCACTATGCAAGTGCTACAAAGTTATCTAATTCTCTGGCTATTTTAGTCATTCCTATTTTAAGCCGTTCACATGCCCCACTGATGTTTTAGGGCATGGCTTTTGGATGAATAGGTAGGTAGGTTTCTCGTAGAGGTTGCCAGAGGTTTTGCCTGTCTCCAATACAACCAGTGAATGACCCACCTGAGTGCGTACCTTTGACTCAGGAAAACTGGAAAAAGTAGCATTTGACACCAAGAATCGTAAAAATCAGGAGCCAGGAAGAACCTAGTCTTCTTCTTGGATTACGGTCCAGGGAAAGGAAGGAAGAGAGGGAGGGAGCTGAGGGGAGTCAGTAGATTTGCTTGGTCTTTGTCTCCAATCCTTTTCTCATTACAGCCTGGCTGGAGAACGTCTTACCCATAAACGCATTCATGTAAAATTCAATCCCCTTTGGAGTATTTTTGCATCCGTTCAGGTGTCCTGGAAATAAATATTAAATTAAATTAAACTTTAATTTCACTTAAATTCTGAATAAAAGGCTTTGCATAAACGGACCAAAAGGAGTCTAACTCTCCAAAAGTAGGTCAAATAGAATAAGGCACTTTCAAGAATCCAGAACAATCCCATCATTTAAAAAAAAAAAAAAAAGGCCTGCAAGTTCAATAAATAGCTAATAGAAATACAAAATCAAGCTAGAAGTGGCCTTAAAGGAACGGATTGTTTTTAAACCATTAAACGGTTCCAAAATGCCAAGGAAATATAGGACACTAAAATGAAGTCCAGATTCTCAAACAGAGGTTGAATTTTAAGTAAACTCTTCACTGGTAAAATGGATATTTTGGAAATGGTTTTAGGCCACCGAGCTCTCTGGCAGGGCTATTGTGGAGATGGGAGGAGATTTAATGAATATAAATCTCTCAGCCCAGTAGTACATAGCTGATACTAATATTTTGTTGAATGAATGCTGAATAATTCTGGACTAACTTAGCCAAGCCAACTCAGCACTTTCTTTCAGCCCCAGCTGACACCTTCGCATGGGTTATTTCACAGATTATACGAAAGCAGTATTTTCTGGAGTGATCCTCTGGAAGAAACAGTCCCAAATTTCTGAGACCTGTTTCCTAATCTTTAATGGTTAAGGTTAATGTCAGATGTATTAACTCTAATATTAGAGTTATGACTGATTGGGTTGCTCTGAGAGTTAAATGGGGTCACGTTCATCCATTCATTCATTCATTTAAAAAATACTGATTGTGGGGGCACCTGGGTGGCTCAGTCCGTTGAGCACCCAACTTTGGCTCAGGTCATGATCTCACAGTTCGTGGGTTCGAGCCCCATGTCGGGCTCTGCGCTGACAGCTCAGAGCCTGGAGCCTGCTTCTGATTCTGTGTCTCCCTCTCTCTCTGCCCCTCCCCTGCTCGCACTCTGTCTCTCTCTCAAAAATAAATAAACATTTAAAAAAAATTTTTTTAAAACATAGGAGAAGCATGATGTCTCATCATACATATCAGATTGAACATATGCTCTTTTTTCCCTCTCCCTCCTCAAACCCTGGTAAAATGGAAATAAGAGAAAATAAATAAATAAATAAATAAATAAATAAATAAATAAAGGTACCAGAACAACAGTTCTGTATTGGGTGGGGAGGTTGGAGGGTCGATAACAGAAATGAGAAAAGCCAACGAAAGTTGGCAAGACTGAACCCAGGTTGAGGGAAACCATAGCAACTGATGCAGTATCCAGCGGGGAAAACCGAAAATTAATTATTTGGGGTGTAGGATTTAGAGAATACCCATAAGAACAAGCTCATTGGAGTCACTCACCCTAGGAAGGTTCGGGTTTGGGGAAAGAAGGCAGGGCTATCCCATCCCCTACAAGGCCAGGGGGCAGGGAAGGGCTGAAAATAGGAGGATCCTTTGGAAGCCTGTATGTATAGGGAGCAGTTAGAACTCCAGCCCGGGCCCCACGGCCCCTACCATCCTGGGACTGTCTGGGCAGCCAAGAAGCTACACTATTCCCCTCCCCGTTGTAGCAGAAGAGTGGAGAAGTTGAACCAGAAACAGTCTGGTCTCAGAAATGGCTGAGGAAGGGGTTCACTCACTACCGGAAAAACAAGGGAACAAAGAGAAAATCTACATACTAAAAGGCAAGACTTTCCAGTTATCTTCCCAAATTCAGCTCCCAGTATGCTGGCAGCTAGGGTTTTACATAGCCTCTCCCCACTCCAGCTACCACCACCAAGAGAGGATTGGGGAGGATTCCTCCCAAAGACCTGCCCAGTGGTGAAGATTTGCACAAATGCTGACATGTGGGGGTCTCCTACAAGAATCTGGGCCCTCTGTCAGATCAATCACAGTGAAGGCTACAACAAAAAGCCCCACATCGCAGGGCTTACCATCTGATTTCTGGTGCCCCCGTCATAAGAGAGAACAAAGGATCATCAAACAACAGGAGAAAGCAGATGAGTGGGGAAAATGAACTCAGAGGCAACAGAGACGATGTGGGGGATACAACTGCATCAGAAACATGCGATGGGTATCCTCAGTGAGGCAAAGGAAACAAAACCAAAAACATAAAATAAAAAAGGAGCATTCTGATAACAAAACAATCTATAGAAGGCTTAGAAGATAAAGCTCAGAAAATCTGTCAGCACCAGATAGGAAGCAGGACAGATAGTCTACGGGAATTGGATAATCAGTCCAATAGGGTCAAGCATCCAAATAAAAAAAGTTCTAGAAAGCACTGAAAAAATAAGATGGAGGAAATCAATGAAATCATACAAAAATATCCTAGAAGTGAAAGACGTGAGCTTCCTGATTAGAAAGACCCACCCAGCACCCGGCATAGAGAATAAAACACATCATTATGATATTTTAGAACACCAGGAATAAATAGGAAATCCTAAAAGCTGCCACAAAGAAAGAAAGAAAGAAAGAAGAAAGAAAGAAAGAAAAAAGAAAAGAAGAAAGAGAAGAAAGAAAGAAAAAGAAAGAAAAAGAAGAAAGAGAAAGAAAAAGAAGAAAGAGAAAGAAGAAAGAGAAGAAAGAGAAGAAAGAAAGAAAGAAAGAAAGAAAGAAAGAAGAAAGAAAGGCCACGTAAAGCATCAAGAATCTGAATGGCATTGACTTCTCAACAGAAACACTGGAAGCCGGGAAACAATAACTTCCAAATTCTGAGGTGCAAATGATTTCTGACCTGCAAGCATCAGGTAGACTGAAAGTATATAAGGAATCAAAACCTTCACATCACTCACACCCCTTTTCAGCAAGCTCCTGGAAGATGTGCTCCACCAAAATGAAGGAATAAGCAAAGCACAACCAACCGTAAGCCCCGAATGGGGCTCCAGATGGAACATCTCCAAAAGAGAAAGAAAGAAAGAAAATTGATATACAAATAGGTTCTACCATATTGCAGGTTGTTTTATATTCTATCAGAAAGTTTGGAGTAGATTAATGGATGTGTATATAGAAAAATAAGCAAATTTAAAAAGAGGACTCCAAGGAAAAATAACTAATGAGAAAAGAAATAATGATTACAGTTCGCAGTATGACTCAGCCGTGAACAATATTTACTGATGATAATGGAAGCACTGAACATTAATAGAACCATAAATTGGAATATAAATGTGGTCACTTTAGAGATGCATAGCTCAGATCTCCCTTCAAAGGGTAACCTGCTATGGGGAGTGTCCCACTTTGGGACCCAGTGTTGTCTTCACGGGGAAGGGTGACACCGCTGGGTTCCCAGCTATTGACTAAGCACAGCAAAGGGACGAGAGCCAGTCCCTGCTGCCCAGTTCAGGACTTCTCCAATTGGCAGCCTTTACTGTGGGTCTCTCTATCAGCCTGGCCTTGACTTTCTCAGAACTACCCTGAAGTCTAAGTCTCCTCATACCTGACCTTCCTTCCTTGCCCCTCTCCTTCATGGTGTCAGATCAGCCCTGGAGCTGCCCCCTTTATCTTTCACAGGCTAGTAGGTCCTGTGCATTTTTTTAATTCTACCTTGGTTTCTGCTTCTCAGAGTACCTGAGCTGACACAATTACTAGATTGGGAGGAAAAGGGGGGTGAGGGTGGGGGGACAGGTTGGAACGTGAAATCATCATTTCTCGTTTTGGAAAGTCGACAGAAAATGTCTACATGTCTATAATGGAAAAAAAAAAAAAGAATTGGCAGGATAAGCACACGATTTAGAAATGAAGAAGGCAGGGGTGCCTGGGTGGCTCAGTCGGCTAAGCATCCGGCTTCAGTTCAGGTCATGATCTTGTGGTTCACGAGCTAAAGCCCCGCGTCGGGCTCTGTGCTGACAGCTCAGAGCCTGGAGCCTACTTCAGATTCTGTGTCTCCCCCTCTCTCTACCCCTCCCCTGCTCACTCTCTGTGTCTCTCTTCTCTCAATAATAAACAAATGTTAAAAGAAATTAAAAGAAAAAAAAAGAAAAGAAATGAAGAAGGCAATGCCAGAAACAAACACAAATAAAATAATTACAAGGGCAAGTTGTGGTTGTGTCAGGAAAGGAGGGGTGAAGTAGGGAACTCTATGTGTGGGGGAGGGAGAGGAGTCAGGTCTTGAATACTATTTGATTTAATATACATTGCTTGCTGGGGCGTCTGGCTGGCTCAGTCAGTAGAGCACACAACTCTTGATCTTGGGATCCTGAGTTCGAGCCCCATGTTGGGAGTAGAGATTACTTAAAAATGAAAAGTAAAAACAAAAAGAAGTGAAAAGTGCCTTATTTAAAAATAAATAAATAGGAGCGCCTGGCTAGCTGTCAGTTAAGCATCTCTGACTCTTGGTTTTGGCTCAGATCATGATCTCATGGTCCGTGAGTTCGAGCCCCACGTCGGGCTCTGTGCTGACAGCTCGGAGCCTGGGCCTGCTTCGGATTCTGTCTCTCTCTCTCTCTCTCTCTCTCTCTCTCTCTCTGCCCCTCCCCTGCTCACACTCTGTTTCTCTCAAAAATAAACAAATATTAAACATTTTTTAAAAAGTCACTTTAAAGATACAGTTCTTAAACCAGATAAATGTACTTTATGTTCCAAACATAAGGTATAGATAAACAGGACTCACAGATGATCGATCAAGGTTGTGGCCAACATCAGCCGTGGTGTCTTTGCCTTGTTTTGCCCTCTCCCCACTCGCCTCTCCCTGCACCAGAACGGCCTGCAGCCCCTGCTTCTAAGCGCATTTCTCTGCAGAGAGGACACCCCTGCAGGTGTAACCAGGGCGCACCAGACCTGGGGGAGGTCACCCACGTATCCCAAGGAGGATACCGAACGAGATCCAGGCCGGCTGCTTCCCACCTGCCTCTGAGCCGCCCCCCCCCCCCCCACCGCCCCCAACGCCAGCAGGCTTGCTGTGTGCTTCCAGCCGAACCCGGATTCACTTCTTCCTTCTCCCCAGACCCCGGGGGCTGCTTAGCTAGTGTGATACTCTCCTCCTGGACGGCCTGCTGGGCGGAGGGGACACGAGGGAGAGATGACCGCAGAGCAGCCCTGTCCGCCCGCGTGTCCCCACAGCCCCACAGCTGTGACCCCACCCCCACCCCCACCCTGCGACCACCTGGGCCCTGAGACAGCCGCCACCGGGGCCCCTGGACCCTGGCCGCACAGCTTCCTCCCGGAGAGCGCAGGCCGGGGGCAATGTAGAGTGTGTGAGTGTGCGTGTGTTTGCGCGTGATCACAGCTCTTCCCTGCTTGGTCAGAAGCACGTGTGCCTGCCTGGACCTCACAGTGGTCTCTCCCCATGTGTGTCTAGTCTTGAGACAGGCGAGGCACTGTAGCAAACACTGGATTGCCCGGAGGAGGGATTGTTATCTATACCCATGTCTAGATCTACATCTGTATCTATATCGATACCGGGTTTTTTTATGTTTATTTTTTTGAGAGACAGCACGCACGCACACACACGGGGGAGGGGACGAAAGAGAGAATCCCAAGCAGGATCCGCACTGCCAGCACGGAGCCCCACGCAGGGCTTGATCCCATGAACCGCGAGACCATAACCCGAGCCAAAATCAAGAGGCAGACACTCGCCTGAGCCACCCAGGCACCTCTCTCTATTTTTTTTTAAGTGCTGTAAGCAGTGGGAATGAGGACAGACCATGAACTCCAAAATGCCTGCCGGGAGCCCCGTGAGTTAGCTACACTCCGTCAGCAGCAGCATGTGATCCGCTTCAGGACAAGGGACAAAAGTCTTCCCCATTGCAGATGCGGGAATCTACCAGAATATTCTTGATGACAAGAACCAACAGGCGGCCTATTTTTTTTTTTATTATTATTATTTTTTTCTATTTCATAAAAGTAATACACGCTCAATCGGGTGAAATTAAAACTTGGAAACAAGTACAAAAGAGCCGCGGTTACACAACCCAGAGGCACTCGCTGTGGGCCTTGTTTTCTTTCAGTCTCGTTTTAAGTCTTTTCCAGAGCTTTGCAATTTTGTTTTATGCGTAATTTCATATCCTGCTTTGCCACTTACAACTTCATCAAATGCATTTCCTCATACCATTAAAAACTCTCTGTAAGCATCTTTTTTCGAAGTCTGTGTAATATTTCAACTCACAGATGTAGCATGATTCGTCCAATCGTTCTTTTAAATCTGCCCGATCATTCATTTTAAATTATTTCAAGATTTTCCGGGCACCTGGGTGGCTCAGTCAGTTAAGCGTCTGACTCTTCATTTCAGCTCGAGTCACGATCTCACGGTCGTAAGATAGAGCCCCTCATCGGGCTCCGCGCTCAGCTTAAGATTCTCTTTCTCTCCGTCTCCCCCTGCCCCTCCCCTGCTCTCTCTCCCTCTCTCTCCCTCTCAAAAAATAAAAAAATAAAAATAATAACGTATTTCAAGCTTTTCTAATTAGAAACAATTTGGGGATGTCTTCTGGCATATACAGCTTTGTCCTCATTTCGGATCATTTCCTCAGAAGAGATTCCCAGAAATGGAGCTGCTCAGTCAAGTGGTATGAACACTTTTAAGGCTAAGTAAATCTTTTTTTTTTTTTCCAGACAGATTGTGAAAAATTTATGATTTATTGATGTTCAGATTCTTCAGAGAAAAATGTGCAAACAACAAGCACATGTCCACAGCCCAGCTTAAGACAGTGCATTATTTTAAGGAGCAGGATTGCAAGGATATGGGGTCTTTGGGGTAGAGAATAAGAGAAAACGAGTGAGAGGGGAAGGGTGGCTGCAAGGAGAGAGAGAGAGATTTGTTTTGCCTTGAACCATATCGTCCTGAAGTGATTTTCTGAGGAAGTCATTAGGAGATAAAATTTAAGCTGCTTTGTATCCAGTCCACCTTGTATTTCTGGGATGTGCATGTGAGGAAGGACATTCACTTACACGGAGCATATGTGACATTACCTCCTTCTCTCCACCTCAAGCCTGCTCCCCTCCAGTCCCCATGCATAGGAATCAGACACAAAATCCTGAGCTGTGTAGCAAGGCCGTAACTGGGGCACTTGAATTCAACTTCCAATCCTCCTCGCATGTGGCCTTAGAAAAGCTGCCTAACCATTTCTAAAGTTCCATTTCTTGGGGCGCCTGGGTGGCCGAGTCCCTTGCGCATCTGACTTCGGCTCAAGTCATGATCTTGGGGTTCGTGGGTTCGAGCCCAGCATCAGGGTCTGTGCCGACAGCTCAGAGCCTGGAGCCTGCTTCAGATTCTGTGTCTCTCCCTCTCTCTCTCTCTCTGCTTCTCCCCAGCGCTCTTTCTCTCTCTCTCTCTCTCTCAAAAATAAGCATTATTTTTTTTTTAATTTCTATTTCTTTATCTGGAAAATGAGGGTGAAGCTAATACTATCAGCTGCTACAGTTGTAGCATGGTTAAAACAAGATAAGCATCTAGCCCCATACTGGGTATATAATATTAGCTTATAGTGTGGTCCTGGGTGTTTGGGGGGCTCAAGGAAAGCCATTTCCCAGAGTGGTAGCCAGAAAACCCTTTACAGGCTTTTGCTGAGGGTGTGCTATTGACAATACAGTTGATGTTTTTCAAAAAGCAGTGAAAGGCTCTGTACTTTTTTCCACAATTCTTCTTGGGTTCCAAGATTTCAGAGTAGGGTTTCATACAGGCGATTCCGGCAGACGTTTCTCCCTCCTTGGGTACTTTGCAAGCAAAAAGTGAAAGAGTCTAGGCATGTATCAAGCTGCCAACTCTGATCTTACTTTTCCTATGTTCTAACCTACTGAGCGAAGAGCCTCTAACATCTAATCAAGGTGGTCAGATGTCTGGATTACAGGTTTGGCAACTTATGGATAAGCAGGTGCCTCGGATTCTTTCTCTTTAACCAACACTTCTGGTTGCTTAGGTAGGTTAGAGATTGAAGGCGTTATATGAGTGAGGGATTAAAGTTCAGTCCTAGATTTGCCAACAATCTAGTGATAGTCAATGGTTGTTAACTTTTTTGCATGGGAAATATCTCTAAAAATGTGATTCTCTCCTAAAGAATATGTCCTTTCTCTACAAAGTGCACATATGCACATTTGCATAAAATGGTTATAAACATCAAGGAATTTAAGACTTCCCTGAAGCCAATTCATGGATTCTCCAGCAAGGAGGTCTGGTCTTACCAGAGAGGTCCGGGACTAGCCCGTGGTCACACAAATATTTAGCAGCAGAGGCAGAATTACAACCAGGTGTCCTGTCCCCCAGTCTGCCATCCCACTCGGCCTTTTCTCCACGTGCTCCGCTAGCAAGAAAAGCCTATAGAGGAAGCCTAAAAGGTCACACGTAGGGATGGGACAGAAGTGCAGGAGCTATTCTTGCCCTGGGTCTCTGATGCCATCATGATGGAGCTGAAAATCTAGAAGGTACTCCTTTTTCCTCAAGACGCCTGTCCGACACTCAGAACAATACCTTAAGGAGTCTACTCCTAATGGCCTCTTGAGGATCAGGGGTGATTGTGGGGTGCCAGTGTGGTCCAGTGTGATCCTTCCCCCACTCTCAAGAGCCACAGTGTGGTCTGGGTCAGTGACTCCTATAGCCCTGGAAAATTAGGGCTGTTATAGGAACAGACATTCAGAATGTGGCAGCATGTGGGTGCCTGGGTGATGCAGTTGATTAAGCATCTGACTCTTGATCTCACCTCAGGTCATGGTCTCGAGGTTTGTGAGTTTAAGCCCCGCATCGGGCTCTGCGCCGATGGCATAGAGCCTGCTTGGGATTCTGTCTCTCCTTTTCTCTGCCCCTCCCCTGCTTGTGCTCACCGTCTTTCTCTCCCAAAATAAATAACTAAATAGGAGAAAGAAAGAAGGAAAGAAAGAAAGAAAGAAAGAAAGAAAGAAAGAAAGACAAAGAAAGAAAGAAGAGGAAAAAAAAGAATGTGGCAGCACATTACAATCAAGTGGTCTTCAATCACTACTCTGTCTCTGTTCATGTCCAGTGACCCCTGCTGTCTCTCCTGAGTGTCTCAGCTCTTCTCCAGGATTCCTTGGGGCTGTGCACACCCCCTGCCACCATGGGCACAGACTCCCCTCCTACCCCCTGCAGTGCCCCAGTGACATTCGTCAGAGACAGCCACTTGCCCGTCTAGGTTGTTGTGCAATCCCCTATTAAATCTGTGTTAATGCTGCCTTTAAATGTTTGTCTCTAAAATCATTTTATCTTTGATCTGTTTTGCAAGCTGTTACTTCGTTTCCTGTTCCGTGTGTGTGCATGTAATTAGCGTGTGCGTGTGTGTGTGTGTGCGTGCGTGCGCGTGCGCGCCTCTGTTGTTTGCAACACCTCCCAGTTGGGGATCATTTGTAAATTTAGTTAATGAGCATTTAACACATTCCCTTTGATGAAGCCGTTAAATCTGGCTTCACGCTGGCATCCCACCAGACATCTCCCTGCTCCCCAGCCATTTGTGTTTACCTATTCTTAACTACTTAGTTATGGTTTCTTGTTTGTCAGCACAATATCAAGCTAACCTTTCGTCCTGTCTGGAAACAAGTCGGGCTTCCGTTGTGTGCGAAAATGCTTAAATCTGTACTCAGGGCAAGTCCACTTTCGCCGAGCAAAATACAGTGTAGCCAGAACACATTTCATGATCGCCTAACTGGTCGTGCACGTGGCAGCCAGCATATAAGCTATCGCTGCGGGCTTTTGCAAAAACAAATACCCAACTCAAAACCTGTGGGCTCCAGCTGGCGGGGTCCTTCTGGATTTAATTATAACTTGATCTCTGAAGAGGGAATATGTGTCAAGTGCACTTTTCAATCACTTAGAGAAAGCAGAGTAAGTGACTGAGCGGTCCTGGGATTCGCTTAGGAGATGAGCCCTCACTGCTGTCCCCTAGAGGAGACACTCACGGGAATCACAATCCTGTCCCTCCCAGAACCACACGGGCTGTCTCCTACACTAGGGGCTTAAAAAGAAAACAGCATAAAGGGGCGCCTGGGTGGCTCAGTTGGTTAAGCGTCTGACTCTTGATTTCGGCCCAGGTCAAGATCTCATGGTTCGGGAGGTCCAGCCCCATTCTGCGCTGACAGTGTGGAGCCTGCTTGGGATTCTGCCTCTCTCAAAATAAATAAAGAAAAATTAAAACAAAACAAAACAAAACAAAAAAACACGGCACCCAGATGTCTCTAAGATCAACTATCTAAAACTCAGTACAATTGAAAATACAAAAACAAACTGAGGGAGGGGAAGGAACAATATATTCTTCTTTACATAAAACAGGAGTAAGTAATCCACCAGCTTAGAAAAATCCTCCCAGTGCTTTGTCTCTTATCTACCACCCGTGCGTTCCTCCCTCCCCTTTCCCTGACTCACAGCAAATTCTGCCAACCTGGAGCGGTTTCCTATCTCATAGCAAATCCTGCCAACCCTAAAGCCAACACAGACATACAGAGAATTTATACAACACTCACCAGGGCGGGGCCATCAGAAAAATGACCTGGTCTGGTCACAATTAGGTGGAAATTTCTAACCTGGTTCTCGGCAGCTGGCCCGGAATCTTGCTTCTAAATGTGAACACAGCATGTTGCCCAAATCGTTTACATCAAAGCCCTGGCTACCCAAGGAAGCCAGGCCAGGGAGAGTGCACCTTCCAGCCTTTAGGTTATGGGGGACACAGTTAATTGCAGATGGCTGGATTTCACACGGTGCGCAACTTTTCTATTTTACCGTGCCCAAACAATCCAGGACACAAGGTCAGTGTCAGGGGGTTGTTTGGGTTATTTCCCACTCCAGGTCACCTGACATAATCCATAATTTGGGAAGCATTTTATATTTTGAGTTCATAGCCTGCAAGAAAAGGGGGAGGAAACTCTTGTTGACTCAGGGTTGGGGAAGCATGGTGAACCTTGGGCAGACCCGGCCATTGGTGCATTCGGGTATGAAGGCATGATCTGACCCAATCCTAGCTGATTTTGTTATGCCTCAGTCTCAAGCCTTGAGCCTCACTGTTTTCCTTTCCTGTTGACTTGTGGGTAAAAGACAGTAAAGTGGTGAGACAAGGGGGCCTGGCCTCACAAGAGTCTCCAGACCAGTCTGGCAGATTTGGGTTGGGGCCGCCATGGGCGTCTTCACGGTAACCAATGGCAGCCTTGGCCATTGTCCAGAACAAGCTTAAAGAGAAGGCTTTTATGTAGGGGTTTCTTTTTAAGCTCGATTAGCTTCAGAGACTTGTTAACAATTATCAGAGATAATTGTGACTGATAAGGCTATCTGAAAAACAAGGAACCTAAAGGCCAGCACAATGAGTTTTATACATTGGGAAGTGGGGGGTTGGAGATGCTATTTCCCTTAATATATAACCAGACAGTGATTTGATTTCTGTCCTGCCTGCCTACGTTTGTTATCTAGCAACGGTGAATGAAAATAAACGCCAGGAATTCTGTGAAGAGAGTCTCTAAGTTTTAAGGCAATGTTCAGTCTTGATCTGTGATTACAACCAACACCCTTAGCTTTTCGTCTCTGATTTCCAGAGAGATAGATGGTAAGAATGTCCCTTCTCTCTCCCTGCTAAGAGCTAGGAGTTAATTTAAAAGTTGTTATTATAGATTTCAATGTGTTTTTTGAAAGAGGTGACGAGGCATCTTACTTTCCAGACAACCTTTTTCGGTACATTATCCTATATTCCTATATTCCCGACCATTCCAGACATTTTCCCGTCATTCCTGTGGTGTCAGAGCCAAAAGGTCCAGAAATGACCGTAATAATATCGCTTCTTCTTATGAAAGTACAGGGGAATTAACTTTTTTACGGTGCTGATTCTCTTTATGGGTGTTTTTAGAATATTGCTTTCATCCATTTCTCAGGTCGCAGGGTGAATATCATAAAAATGCTTGTGAGCATGATGTCACTTGTTTGCGCTCACGTCACTGTCCCCCACTGGGAGACCTGAGGATATCTTCAATGGTCAGGCCTGGAGCCAATCATCCGAAGGACCAACTCCCCCCACCCCAAACACTCTTTTGTTCCCCAAAAGTACAATTCAGGTGGTGTCACACTGAGGGAAGCACAATGTGCCATTTTCCAGTGTCTTTTAAATATTGAATGAACCTGAATTCCTGCAATTTAAGAACCTTAAAGGGTTATCAAAGCTTGGACTATTCATTTTTCTGGAGTAAGTTTTAAGATGCTTTAAGTCCTATTTAGCAAAATGCAGATTACATCAGAAAAGGGGGATGGGGAGAGTTTCACTTTATTAAGAAATGCCAGGGCTTGGGGCGCCTGGGTGGCGCAGTCGGTTAGGCGTCCGACTTCAGCCAGGTCACGATCTCGCGGTCTGTGAGTTCGAGCCCCGCGTCAGGCTCTGGGCTGATGGCTCGGAGCCTGGAGCCTGTTTCCGATTCTGTGTCTCCCTCTCTCTCTGCCCCTCCCCCGTTCATGCTCTGTCTCTCTCTGTCCCAAAACTAAAATAAAAAAAAAAAAAAAAAAAAAAAAACGTTGAAAGAAATGCCAGGGCTCTTGATATGGCTCAGAGCCAGCGAATTTCTCCTGTGGCGTGTTCTATCTAACATTCTTCTCACTGGCTTGAATTATGGCCTAATGGGACCAAGATTGTCCAGGCGACTGAGACTTCTCCATTAGGAACAAATCCTAAAATACAGAAAGTCCAGTTGTTATTCAATCAACTAAGAAGTTTGAAAAGCGAAGGGTCAATAGCAAAAACATGCTATGTACTAGAATTTCCACTGAGGTGAGTTTTGTGGCCACTATTTGTCTTCGATCAACCGGGTTGACGTTGACAAATTTGGGGAGTCCGTTTTAACTGTCTCCTGTTCCTAACCACCTAGATTTCTTCTTCCTTTTGTCTTTGAATGGCCTCCTCGTTCCCTGCTTCTTTTTCGTGATTTTCTTTCTCAAAATAGGACATGCTATCATATTTTCATTTCTACCGTGGCTGCAACTCATTCTCTATTCTCCCTTTTCTGGTAACAGCATCCAGTTGTCTGCTGCTACTCACTATTGCCCACTATCAGTCTATGTGGTCTAGTGGGACTAAATCCATCTCTAGCTCTAAGATGTGCCTGGGACGGAGGCCTGGCCACTCATTAGATCAGCACATCGCCGTGGCCTCTCCGCTTAGTTCAGGGCCAGGCAAATCGGAGCTGATCTCAGGAATTTTGCTGGAACTACTGAAGAACAGGTACCTTCTTCTATAGTTTCTGAGATGGTTGACGTAAGTCTGGCATTACTGATGGCCATCTTCTCACCAGGCAGAAATGCCCGCCTACGATGGAATCAGCACAGAGGAAAGCAGAGCTTAGGGAAAGAGAGACACAGATCCCCAAGGACATCCAAGAGTACTTGGTTCCACTCTCGATATTTCAGGGATGAGATCCAGTAAATTCCTCTTGGTTTAAACCAGTATGAATAGGGTCATTTGCAACACGGAAATCCCACACTCAGCCGGCAGCCCCGACCTAAGCGTTGCCTTCCCCTTCCTGCAGCTGTGTTTCGTCATCTCTCACATTAACCCCAGCACCTCTCCCATCCACAACATCAGAGGGAGCCCAGGGATTAGCGATTTCAAGCCTTTGGCATCCAGGACATCCAAGGCGAAAGAAAAGCACAGCTTGAGGGGCTGCTGAAGGAGCCCTCCCGAGTATGAGTTTGGGTCAAGGCCACAACCCAAGGCCACAACCCAAGAAGCAACCATCCCAGACTGGGGTTGGGAGGAGGGGAAAGGACGCCCTCAACGTCAAAGGAAGGTGTGTAAGAGCCACACCTGTGCTGGTCAACGAGTGTGATGATGACGACGAGGATGATGATGGTGACGGTGACAACAATGATGTGTGGTGTCCGAGGACACCGTCCACACTCACACCCTGTATCCATCTTACAAAACTAAATGTGATAAGAGAAAACCTAGACATTGGGTTTGACTGTGTACAATCAAGCCAATTATAGTCATTTACATGAAATGCATCCCATTTAGTCCTCATCACCGTGAAACATAGTAATGATTACGCACTTCATTAAGTATGTGTCAGATCAATGTAATTTCTTAGATTTTATTCGATGGCATCGATACACACGCTACATTTGTGCTCTGGCTTCCCGGTTTGTTTGCAGCACGTACAAATTGGTCATCTGTCTACAACTTAAAAAAAAAATTGTAATGTTGAAGTAGTTCTACGTGAGGAAATGAGAGACCATCCGTTGATAAGTAAATGGCACTTCCTACAGTCTCTTTATCAACAGGGGGGCATCACGACCATATCTTGGGCAATTAGGGCCTGCTGAAGATCGGGTGATAGATAATTTACCTCTACTTATTTTAGGCAAAATCGAGTGAAAAGAAATATTAGGGAGAGCTTTATAAAGGGCAGGCAGTGGTGGCTCAGTCAGTTAAGGGTCCAACTCTTGATATCAGCTCAGGTCATGATCTCATATTTTGTGGGATCGAGTCCCACATGAGGCTCTGTACTGACAGCTCAGAGCCTGCTTGGGATTCTCTCTCTCCTTCTCTCTGACCCTCCCTCGCTCATGTGCACGTGCACACACTCACACATGCTCTCTCTCTCTCTCTCTCTCAGAATAAATAAATAAACTTAAAAAAAAAAAAAGGGCAAGAGGTTAATGCAAACAGGAGACTGTATAGTAGAGGGGAAAGTGCTAGAGACTTGAGTGAGGCAGGCCTGCCTTCACTCAGCCTCTGTGAGTCTCAGTATTCCAACCTGTGAAATGGGAGTCATAATTCCTATCTCATGGAACCAAAGTGAAAGTTCCGGGAAACGATGCACGTTATCCAGTAAATGCTAACTACTTTTGTCTTTAGAAAAATATGGTATTCAGCCTGAAGGCAGCCTATCAAAGGGGAAGATAATCTTTCTACCTGAATGGTGCTTACAGAACTGAGGTTCACGATATGAATAGGAACCTCAACCTCTTATTAGTTTAAACCATATGAGTTTATTTTTATAGGTCAAGAATCGTCCAATGGGTGACTCCATGGGGTTCAACCTGATATGAGTAATAGAAGTTACTTGCTCACATCTGTCCATCCTCAGTGCCTCTGAATCAAAAGAGCCATTCACCCCCTGTGATGAGGTAGGCTAAGCTTTCTCCAAGATGCTAAGCAAAGCAGACTCTTGAGGAAAAAAAAAAAGAAAAAAAGAGAAACATGGAGGGAGAGGCAAGATGTGACTGGTGCAGTGAGTATTGAAATGCTCTTTAAAGTCAAACGAAAGCCAAAAATAAGGGCTAAGAATAAGAAAGCCACAGCTTGGGGCATGAACTATTTATTGTAATTCTTATCCTTGTCTGCGCTGGTTTCCCAGGGGGGCTGTTGGGGATAAGGTGAAAGGAAAAGAACGGAAAAATCTGTGGAGGAGAAGAAAAGTTTAGAAGCAAGACAAATAAATGGTAGTATTTAAAGGAATTTGGAATCTTTTAAGTTCCTTCTGAAAGACGCCACCTAGCATCTGAAACACCACTAACAGAATCAGGCTGACTATGGAACAGGAAGGAACTACCTTTGTAAAATGTACTTAATGAAGTGTTTTTAAGTGTTACTTGAGATTGGAAGGTAGATAGAGCTCTTCTCTGATGATCTTTTCATCGAATCATGCAGCTGGAAGAGACAGTTTAGTCTTATTTCCTGCCTCGGGGAGCTATATAACTGAGCTATCCAATTTGAATGATTATCTAATTCATTTTTTTTTTAAGGTTTTAAACTAGGCTCTGCCCTGAGTTCTGAGCTTGCCTGTGCCCCCCCCCACCCCCACCCAGCCCTGCCACGGGCCGAGGGTGACACCCAGGCCCCACCCTGCTTCATGCTGGAATCTGGCCTAAGAGCCTTCCACAAAACAGGATTTTCTTCCTATACAGATATTACTACCGATTATGGCAACACTTGGCCATCCATCCCTTCTGAGTGTCTTGGCCTGTGGGCCCTGCGGCTCAAAAGCAGCCTCTAGACGGCTGCGAAGGACATTGTACTATCGTTGAGTTTCACAGGACTCAGTCACTCAGGATGTAGCTGGAGCCAGGGCTGAGTTTTGGCTCCTTTCTCTAGCAAATTAGCATCGGGGCAAAAAAAAAAAAAAAAAAAAAAAATAGCATCCGGCAGAGCAACAAAGGCAAATGATACGTGAGTTCAATCAACCAAAGGCTCTATGCCAGGCTGTAAAAGGTCTGCTTAAACCAACAGCAGCCTGGGGACGTGCATTAGCTCTACCGGGATCCACAGTGATCTGGAAGGGCTCACTGCCCCTGGGTATAGATCCCCCAGAGTGGCCACAGAGCACCTTGCAAGCCCTCTATCATCCAAACCCTACAGGGGGTCAGCGGTGCTGGCAGTGACCCTCAGATGTGCTCAGAACCAGACTGCCCCTGGGCTAGCGCTGAGAAGAGAAGTTGCCCTTTGTTTCCTTAGGTGTGGCTTTTTGCACAGAGCAAGAAATCTGCAGCCTGTGACCATCCCCAGTCGGCTTACGATCCCATCGGCTAAATGCCCGGCTAAGTGCCCTAGAACCGCCTGGTTTTCTCCCCTTCAGAATGGAAGTGCCGTGATTGTCTTGCGAGGGTTTTGGAGAAGTCTTGGGACTCGCGTCTCATGGCAGGGACTCTGGGCAGCACTGTGAGCAGGTGTTTTCCCTGCATCCGGCGCCCGGGCCCTTCTCTGCAGCTGCTCTCTCCCCCGCAGCCCTGCAGACACCGGAGCAGAGAGCCAGCTAGTCCTGGAGGAGATGGGGGAGGAGAATTTGAAAAATCTCATTTACGCCACTGATGCTGGTATCTACCCTTCCTGAAATCTGCGTGCCAGCGCCCTTAGCCTGCTCTACAGGCGCAACTGAGTCAGAACCCCAGAGGAAGCCATCATCCAGGGCCTCCCCACCGGTCACAAAACACGGTGCTCCCCATTCTCAGCCAGCCGTGTGGTCAGTCTTTACCTTAGTACAGCCATGCCAGTCATCCTGGGAGGGGGAAAAGGGAAGGTCATTCCTTACCAGAACTTAGGAAATAGTTGCTATTCTTACCATTCAGAGAGTATTAAGATTCATCAGGGAGCAAGAGAAACCTCAGACACAGACATTGGCCTAATTTGGGCAGCTGAATGTTTCATGGGGGAATCCTGTGAATTATAATTGGGTCCTTGAAATGGTTCTGGGGAGGCCAAAGGGAACCTGTTGTCTGCAAAGCATGACGTGTCTTTGTCTTGCACACCTAGGCTGGCCCCGTCAGGGATACTCACGTGGTGCTGGGCGTTTGCCTAAGTGCGGAGTGGTGCGCTCAGATTTTGCGCGGAGAAATTCGGTTCCATGACCGCGAACTTCTTTGCCGAAGTGTTGGCTATGTGAGGAGGCAGGCAAGAATATGAATGAGGCCACACAGCCAGGAAACTGTCACAGGGCTGGTGATCTACTAGATGTCAGTGGCAGAATCCAGGAACGGTTGAGGACACAAACTTCAGGGTCAGGATTGTACAAATCTTGGATACTTTCCCTACGGAGGGCAGCTCGGAGACACTGGATAAACGAACCCCCTTGCAGAGATGGCTGATGGGTCTTTTCTTACTGGGATGAAGTCCAAATAAAGACGATAGTAGCAGGTCCTTTCTCATCAGGATGTAGGGCGATTCAGTAACAGTTGGTAAAACTCTTACTTAGAACCCTTCCCGGAACACAACCGAGTACTTAGTGCAGGGTCACGGCTGTTACTATTTTTTTTTTTTTAACACAAAGATTTCACGAAGCATGGAATTGCTTATGCCCACATTTAAATAATAACCTGATAAACAGCACTGCCAGGTGGTGACCCTCCACTTGACTAATTACATGCCAAGCCCTTCTTGGTAACGGAGAAGGGATGAGGCAAAAAAAAATGGCTTGAAATGTGAACTGCCCTTCTATCAAATCGCGTGGGGAAAAGCACCGGGAAAAAGCACCAAGTTTCTTTCTAAAGTGGTTCAGTGACTCAGTAGGGTATTTTAGCTCCTAGCCTCCGTCGTCTCTGTTACCTGTTGACATTTACCGTTTCCAAAGATGGGGGTTAAAACCAACTAACGTAGCTATTTCGCGCAACTGTATAGAATCTGGTTCCTACTTCTGAAATAGACAAAGAAGCATTTCACGAATGCCGAGTAAGGCCTTTGTACTAATCAGACATTTTCACGCACGCACCGTTGACTTTGCTTTGATTATGAAGAATTCTAGTCCACTGTCCCTATTTCAATAATATAATAAGAAAGAGTGCTTTTAGGTCTGGAAAAATCTGAGATTGTGTCTAATCCGATGTCTTCGTTTTATAGATGAGCAAAGAAAGGCCCAGGATAATGAATGAGTGCCAGCATTTCCTGCTAGCTGCTTTAAAGGTGGTATAAGCATAGGTTTGGGGAAAGGGTAACCCCACTTTGGATGCCTCAGCTGGGTGGGCAGGCTCATTACTGGGGAATTTTGAACCCTTTAGAGAAAAGAGCTCTCTGTTCGCACACATGCATGCACACTTCCTTCTCTCTCTCTCCCTCTCCTTCTCCCTCTCCCTCTCTCTCCTCCCAATCTTGCTTTGTCTCCAAAATTCTGATACTCTCCTTCAGAAAAGGAGCTGAAGTAAACAAATCAACAATCAAGGCATTTTTTGAGCAGAATAGATCCATTATTCTTTGAGTGAGCAGATTCCAGATGCTGATTTCTGTCCTTAACTCAGCCTCTTCTCCCGCGGAGAGAGGGAGACATGGAGGAAAAGTGAAACAAACAACATTGACGAGTCTTTTGACTTCTTTTTGAGGAGTGACTGAATGGGTGACAGTCCCACAGCAGAGACCGGCATCTTCCCCGCGGCCCCTGGTACATGAAGATCAGCGTGGCTTTCTCCCTCAGACCCCAGCTCACAGGAGGGCAGTGTGAGGACAGCAGCCCCTCACCTGGGGGGTGGGGTAACTGCCAGGTTGGCCGCCTCCTGGCCCTTCCTGAGGTCACTGCTACCCGACATTCTGACCTGCCGCGTTCCATCCTTGGCGCTCGCGCAGTGGAGACGAGAACACCGCGCTTCTTGTCATCTTTCCCTAAGCGTTGGGAAGCCAACTGCCCAGCGTCCTTTCCAAAGATGAAATTCAAAGTTCTGGATGATTCGAATACCACTTATCGTATGTATTGGCTTTATTAAGCCTTCGCTGAGTTACCCTGAAAACCAGTTGGAACTCCTTGCTACTTTAAAAGGGAGCGTTCTTGGGGCTCAGTCGGTGAAGCATCTGACTCTTGATTTTGGCTCAGGTCGAGATTTCACGGTTCGTGAGATCGAGTCCCGCCCTGGGCTCTGCGCTGACAGCGTGGAGCCTGCTTGGGCTTCTCTCTCCCCCTGCCCCTCCCCAGCTTGGGCACGTGCACTCTCTCAAAATAAGTAAACTTTAAAAAAGTAAACAAAGGAGAGAATACTTGTTAAAAACCAATGTGGGGTGCCTGGGTGGCTCAGGCAGTTGTGTGTCCGACTTCTGCTTCGGTCATGATCTCACAGTTCATGAGTTCAAGCCTCCCCACATCAGGCTCTGTGCTGACAGCTCAGAGCCCAGATCCTGCTTCAGGTTCTGTGTCTCCCTCTCTCTGCCCCTCCCCCACTAGTGCTCTGTCTCTCTCTGCCTCTCAAAAACAAAGAAACGTAATAAAAAAAATTTTTAAGCAATTTCTACACATATATTCTTAAATACATATTTTCATATTAATAATATCAACATTTACTTAGCACTTATATCTCTGGGCACTTTATCCTAATACCTCATATGACCCTGTAGGCTACTCATAGCCCCACTTCATAGATGAGAAGACTGAGGTTCAGTGGTGTTGAGTAACTGACCGAAGGGCAATTCGTTTTGAATGTTTCTCTGTCAGGCTCAAAAGGTAGCCGCTGGGACCTACAGCCCCTCGAAGCTGTTTATCCAAAGTTAACAGAGTGTTCAATGTCCATTTGAGGTTAGTTTGGAGAAAGGGGGTGGGAGCAGGGGAAAGAACCGTACTGAGGACTGGAGCCATTGCATGGGAGCTCTGACTTTGCCTCTTGTTTAAAGAATTTGGGGAATTTAGCAAAATATTGAAGACACACTTTTGCATACTTGCGAAGGCAAAGATCAAAGAGCCAAAGGTCTGCAGCTGTAGTCTTTTTTTCTTTACCTCTGAGTAGGGTTAACCTGAGGGAAGAAGGGCCTTGGAGAAGAGAATTTCCTTGTTGCCGCATTCTTAAAATTTCTGGCATTTCCACATGGTCAGGAGCTGCATTTCCAGAGTGAGAAGAAACTTCTGGAAGAATACACTGATAGGGGCCTGTCATGTGAAGTAGGGTTCATTTAACACAAAGAATAGGACTCTAGGCCCTGGGGTGGCACTGCCCCCAGGAGCCACTGACCTTCCAGAACTACAAAGGAGCAGCCCTGTGGAGAGTGACTCCACTGCTGTCCTTGGGAAGCCATTTTCTTTCTTACTTTGTTTGTTTTCCTGAGGAATGATGATGATAAGCAGTGTAAGCTAAAAACATTGTGTTTGAAGATAGTTATGGGTTTACGTGTTAAGCAACCGTATTCGATTGTGACACACTTCAAGATGAGAGCAACAATACTTACTTTGAAGACAAGGTGGTCAAATTGAGGAGAAAGAAAATAGAGGATGTCCAGTTAAATTTGAATTTCAGATAGACAATGAGTCATTTTTTAGTATGCACATGTCCCATGCAATATTTGAGACAGATACATACTAGAAGTTACTTGTATTTTATCTGGTAACCCTACTGAACCATCAGTGTAAACACAATCCAACTACCTCAGCAAAAACTAATACATGGCCAGAAGTTACAAACTTTAAGGGAAATAATATTCATTAAAAGAAAATATAAGGAGGGGCGCCTGGATGGCTCAAGCGGTTAAGCGTCTGACTTTGGCTCAGGTCATGATCTCACGGTTTGTGAGTTTGAGCCCCACATCTGGCTCTCTGTTGTCAGCAACAGGCTGGCTTCAGATCCTCTGTCCCCTCTCCCTGCCCCTCCCTGCTCATGTGGCTGAGGCTCTCTCTCTCTCAAAACATTTAAAAAAAAAAAAAGGGAAATAAAGAAACTATAATGAATTACTGACCTGAAACAAGTTTTACCTTAATTTCCTATTTGGCAATTTCCCACTTTTTTTCATTATTGTTATTGTTATTATTTTAGATTTTATTTTTAAGTGACCTCTACAGACCCATCATGGGGCTCAAGGTCACAACCCCAAGATCAAGAGTCACACGCTCTAACGAGTGAGCCAACCGGACACCCTGGCAAGTTCTCACTTTAAATCAGTTATATATTTGCTATCAGAGAACCACTAGATAATCATATTTTCTTTTGAGTTGAAATATGATTAAGTAATTCATGAATAAAGCACACAGAAAATGTTGTAAGCATTTAACATACTTTGTATGTAAATGTTTACATGTTAAAGGAGGGGAATTCATTCAACAAATACCCCATTGAGCAGTCTAAGCTACACTCTGCTGCTGAAGGGGTTTGGGAGGCATTAAGGAAGTAAATGAACTTCTCTGTCCTCTTGGGCCTTACATTCTAGAGAATGGTTTTATGAGAATGTATGAGTTTTAAACTATAGCAAATTCCAGGACGCTTAGTAATATTTTATGGAGCAATCTGACATTATAAAGATTTCTTTTTCCTAATTTAGACTTTAGAGATGGATATTTATTTTTCAGCATTTATTGGTGGTGCAAGAATTATACTTCCTGGTATCATTTAAGTCCTTTAAGAAGTTCTCTGAGGTTTTTTGCCTGAAAATTATATAAACTTAAGAAGCCTTTGAGTGAAATGTCAAACTGAATTGGGAGGGCAGAAAAAGTCATACAGTAATTCAAGATGTTATCTTTAGTTACAAAGTCTTAAATCTTAGGGGTACCTGGGTGGCTTAGTCAGTTAAGTCACTGACTCTTGATATTGACCCAGGTCATGATCTTGCAGTCTTGCGATCAAGCCCTGTGTCCAGCTCCACACTATCTGTGGAGCCTGCTTGGGATTCTCTCTCTCTTTCTCTCTGTGGACCTTACCTGATCCCTCTCTCTCTCTCTCTTTCTCTTTCTCTCTCTCTCTTTCTCAAAAATAAATAAACATATAAAACCCAAAGTCTCAAATCTTAAATCAGAATAAATTTACAGGTGCCTGTCCCCACCTCCCCCCACATTTGGGTGGGTGTTTTTAGTAGCATTGTCAAGATGTTGGAGAGGAAATGAAACTTTAAGTTCCTGGGGCCGGTTTCCATTGATGCATGGATATCAGTTTAGCAACACATTGTAGTTCTTATTCTACACTTGAGAGGTAGTAAATTGCTTTTGGGTGGAAGTGAATTAACTCTTTCCTATGACTACATTACCATAACATGCTGTCAGAAGTCATTTAGTAAACTGAATATGGAAGGCCAAACACCTTAAGATAGTTCCAAGAAATAAATTGATCATTGTGTCCCTTTTTCATTAATATGACCAGATTCACAAGATGATTTTATGCTAATACTTCTCTTCATAACCTCTATTGTCTCTCTCCACAAACTCAAGTTTGGACAGACGTTAACAGTTACTAGTCTGACCTTCCTATACCCATGACATGCTTATTCCCCCCTTCAATATCCTCACCGAATAATCCAACATTGTGGATGCCCTAGAATAAGTTTTAGGGGTCTTGTTAAAAAAACAAAAACAAAAACAAAAACAAAACAAACAAAAAACCCTCTTTGCCTCCCAGAACTAAGAGCTTTTCCTTTTATTTAGAACAAGGAAATAAGGCCAGAGTTTCAAAAAAAAAAAAAAAAAAAAAAACCCTAAAGCATTATAAAGAAGCATTTCCTGTACCTTTTACCTGAGGGAAGAAAAAGAGCTTTATTACTCATAATAGCAATTTCTATATCTAAGATTAACCAACATTCTATATATCTAAATGACATCTATATCTAAACACAACTGACATAGGGGAGCCTGGCTGGCTTAGTTGAGCATGTGACTCTTGATCTCACGGTTTAAAGTTTGAGCCCCATGTTGGGTGTAGAGATTACTTAAAACGAAAAATCATTAAAAAATAATAAAATAGGGGCACCTGGGTGGCTCAGTCAGTTAAGTATTTGACTGTTGATCTCAGCTCAGGTCACGATCTTGTGGTTCCTGAGATCTAGTCCTGCATCAGGGCTTGGGATTCTGTCTCTCTCTCCCTCTCTCTCTCTCTCTCTGTCCCTTCCTTGCTTGTGCTCTCTCTCTCTCTCTCTCTCTCAAAATAAATAAATAAACTTTAAAGAATAAAAAAAATAAAAAAGAGGGGCGCCTTGGTGGCTCAGACAGTTGAGCATCTGACTTTGGCTCAGGTCATGATCTCACAGTTCATGGGTTCGAGCCCCGCATTGGGCTCTGTGCTGACAACTCAGAGCCTGGAGCCTGATTCGGATTCTGTGTCTCCTTCTCTCTCTGCCCCTCCCCCGCTTACGCTTTGTCTCACTCTGTTTCTCAAAAATAAATAAATGTAAAATAAAAAATAAAAATAAATAAAAAAGAAATAAAAATTTAAAAACACCTGACATCATTATTATGGGCCTAAAACTGTGCTATGTCATTTTTATGTCATTTCTTGTTTAACTCAAAGATTTGTCATTTAACTTTCCCAAGACCCTTAAGAACCTAGTACTATTATGATCTTGTTTAACAGAAATGATCAAAGAGAGAAGCAGAGTAGTTAAGTAATTTACCAACAATTTAACATCAGAGAGGATCTTCAGATCATAGAATCTACTCCTAATTTTCTAGGATTTGCCTCTATACTTGTGTCAGAAAGTTGGAGTTGGAAATCTTAGATCCATGGTGTTTCTTACTTTATGCTTCCTCCTTCTCAAACTTATATGCCTGCACACTGCAGAAAATATTTTATATTTGCATATACCTATGTATCTCTATATAGATACATAGTAAAAAAGTGATTTCAACTATTCTTCTTCTCCCAGTTTGCCCATGGGTACAGTGAAGATGGTAAAAATGTGTTTGATTCCAGACACTTTGTACTTTAAATTTGATTAAAAACTAAAAGCATGACTGCATCCAACAACAGAATACATATTAATCTCAAGCACAAATGGAACATTCTCTAGGATGCACCATGTATTAAGCCATAAAGAAAGACTCAATAAAAAGAATTGAAATCATATAAATATGTTTTCTGACCATGAAGGAATTAAATTAGAAATCAATAACAGAAGATATTTTAGAAAATTCAAATATAAAGGAAAATTAAACAGCACACTTATAAAAAGTCAATGGATCAAAGAAGAAATCACAAGGAAATTAGAAAATGTTTTCAGATGAAATAAAACAATACAGCATAACAAAACTTACAGGATGTAGCTAAAGCAGTACTTAGAGGGCAATTTATAGCTGCAAATGTCTGTGTTTAAAAAAAAGAAGAGGAGAGATCTCAAATCCACAATAAAATCTTCCACTTTAAGAAGATAGAAAAATAAAACTAAACCCAAAGCAATAGGAAAGGATGAAATTTAAAGACTACAGTACAAATAAATAAAATAGAGAATGGAAAATAAATAAAGACAACCACTGAAACTAAAAATTGGTTCTCTGATGAAATCAACAAAACTGACAAACTTTTAGCTAGGCTCACCAAGGAAAAAAAGAAAGAGAAGACTCAAATAATTAAAATTAGAAATGAAAGGAAGGCCATCACTACCCACCTTACAGAAATAAGAAGAATTATAAGAAATACTGTGAACAACTGTTTGCCAAAAAATTAGATAAATGAAATGACAAATTCCTAGAAAAATACAAGTTACTAAAAAGGACTCAAGAAGAAATAGAAAACCTGAATAGGCCTATCACAACTAAAGATATTAAAGTAGAGATTTTAAAACTTTGCACAAAGGAAAGTGCCAGGCCAGATGGCTTTACTGATGAATTATCCAAAACATTCAAAGAATTAATACCTATCCTTCCCCTACTCTTTCAAAAAACAGAAGAGGAAGAACACTTTTCAACTTGTTCTAAGCTCGTTCAATAAAGCCAGTTGTACCTTGATATCAAAATCAAAGACTCAACAAGAAACTTACAACCAATATTCCTTACATTCATGTCTAATATGAATAGAGACATATACCTTATATTCATATTGTGTATGAATATAGACCCAAAAATCCTCAACAAAATTCTAGTAAACCAAAACCAGTAGTTTCTAAGGTTTCTATGTCATGATCAAATGGGATTCGTCTCAGGAATGCAACGTTGGTTTACCATCCAAAATCAATTAATGCAATATATTAATAGAATAAAAGATAGTATATAATAATCTCAATAGATATAGAATATGCACTTGACAAAATTCAATACTCCTTCATGATAAAAAGAAAGAAAGCTCAACATTCTAGGAGTAGAAGAGAACTTCCTCAATCTAATAAAAGACACCTACAAAAAAAAAAACCAAACAAAACTCATCATATTTCATGGTAAAAGACCAAACGTTTTTCTCCTTAGATCAGGAACAAGATAAACATGTCTAGTCTTACCACTCCTATTTAACATTTTATCAAAGGTGTCTTCCAGAGTAATTATGCCAGAAAATGAAATAAAAGCCATTCACATTGAAAAGGAAAAAAAAAAAAAAAGAATGCTATCTCTATTTGCAGATGATATTTTTTACATAGAAAACCTTAAGAAATCCACTTAAAACCTATTAAATAATAAGTGAGTTCAGCAGGGTTTCAGGATGTAAGGTCAATATATTTCTATACACTGACAATAAACTTTCTGAAAATGAACTTAAAACAGTTTCATTTATAATGGCATCAAAAAGTCTAAAATACTTAGGTATAAATTTAACAGAAGGAGGGCAGGTTTATACACTGAGTTACTACAAAACGTTCTTGAAAGCAATTCAAGATATAATTAAATGGAAAAACAGCCCACGTTCATGGATCAGTAGTCTTAATATATGTAAGATGGCAGTATTCCCCCAAGTTGATCTACAGATTCAGCATAATCCCTATCAAGAAACCCAGAATAGCCAAAACAATCCTGAAAAAAAGAACAAGGTTGAAAGACTCACAGTGCTCAATTTCAAAACTTATTACAAAGCTGCTATAATCAAGACAGTGTGGTACTGGTTTGAAGATGGACATTGAGATCAATGGAATATAATTGAGAGTTCACAAATAAACTGTAACAAATATGGTCAGTTGGTTTTCAGTGAGGAGGATATCAGGACAATTCAATGGGAGAAGGAAGAGGCGTTGCAACAGACAGTGCTGGGACAACTGGATACCCACATGCAAAAGGATAAAATTGGGGGCGCTTGGGTGGCTCAGTAGGTTGGGCATTCGACTTTGGTTCAGGTCATGATCTTGCTGTTCATGGGTTTGAGTTTCGTGTCAGACTCTGTGCTGACAGCTCATAGCCTGGAGCCTACTTGCGATTCTGTGTCTCCCTCTCTCTCTGCCCCTCCCTCACTTGCACTCTGTCTCTCTCTCTCTCTCAAAAATAAATAAACATTTAAAAAATCTTAAAGGATAAAATTGGACTTCTTCCTCACACCATGTACAAAAATTAACTCAACATGGATCATAATCCTAAATGCTAATTCTAAAACTCTTAGTAGCGAAGCGCCTGGGTGCCTCAATTGGTTGAGCACCTGACTCTTGATTTTGGTTCAGGTCATGATCTCATGGGTTCATAAGATCGAGTCCCAAGTTTGGCTCTGCACTGGCAACACAGAGCCTGCCTGGGATTCTCCCTCCCACCCGCCCCCCGCCTCTCTCTCTGCCCCTCCTCTGCTTGTGCATGTGCTCTCTCTCTCTCTCTCTGTCAAAATAAAGTAAGTAAACATTAAAAAACAAAAACCTCTTAGAAGAAAACATAGGTGTAAATCTTTGTGACCTTGGGTTAGGCAATAGCTTCTCAGATATGACGTCAAACCTACAAGTGACAAAAGAAAATATAGATAAATTGGACTACACCGAAATTCAAAACTTTTGTGGTTTAAGCAATACCATCAAGAAAGTGAAAAGACAAGCCACAAAATGTGAGAAAATATTTGCAAAACATGTCTCTGATTAGGGACTTACATCCAGAAGAGATTAAAGGCTACTGCAGTTCAGGGGCACCTGTGTTCCTGTGTTTAGTAAGTGTCGGACTTTGGCTCAGGTCATGATCTTGCAGTTCATGGGATTAAGCCCTGCATTGGGCTCCATGATGACAGTGTAGAGCCTGCTTGGGATTCTCTCTCTCTCTCTCTCTCTTTCTGCCCCTCCCGACTCATGCTTTCTCTCACTCTCAAAATAAATAAACTTAAAGAAAAAAAAACTATTGCAGTTCAATAATAAAAAGACAAACCAATTAAAAAATAGGCAAATGATCTGAATAAGTAGTTCTCCAAATGAGGTATGTAAATGGCCAAATAAACTCACAACAAGATACTCAACATCATTTTTCATTAAGGAAATACAGTTCAAAACCACAATGAAATACCACATCACACCCTATATGATAGCTCTGATCAAAAAGAGAGAGGAGGATATGGAAAAATTGGAACCCTCATTCATGGATGCTGAGATTTTAAGATGTTACAACTGCTTTAGACTTTGGAGAGTTACTCAAAAAGTTGAACAGAATTCCCATATGACCCAGCAGTTGCACTCTTAGGGATAATACCCAAGAAAACATGTCCACACAAAAACTTGTACAGACATGTTCCTAGCAGCATTATTCAGAGTAGGCAAAAAGTAGAAACAACTCAAATGTCCATCAAGTAACCGATGAGTGGATAAATAATATGTATATATCCATGCAATGAAATATTATTTAGCAATAAAAAGAAATGAAGGACTGATACATGCTGTGTGTATTAAGGGATGGCCCTCGAAAACATTTTGTTAAGTGAAAGTCAGTCTCAAAACGTCACATTACGTGATTACATTTATATGATCTGTCCTCAATAGGCATATTTATAGAAACATAGAGTAGATAGAGGAGCTTGGGGCTTGAAGTGAGGGATGGGGGAGGAAATAAGGATCGATTACTAATGGATACAAGGTTTCTTTAAAGGGGCATGAACATTTTCTAAAATTAGGCTGTGGTGATAGTTTCAGAACCCTGTGAATGTGCTCAAATACATTCAATCATATACACTAAATAGGTGCATTGTATTTTATGTGAAATGTATCTCAAAAAAGCTGTTTTTAATTTTTTTCAATGTTTATTTATTTTTGAGGGAGACCGAGCATGAGTGGGAGGGGCAGAGAGAGAGGGAGACACAGAATCTGAAGCAGGCTCCAGGCTCTGAGCTGTCATCACAGAGCCCGATGTGGGGCTCGAACTCAAGAACCCTGAGATCATGACCTGAGCCGAAGTGGGTGCTTCACCAACTAAGCCACCCAGATGCCTCTCAAAAAAGCTGTTTTTTTTTTAAAGGACATGGCATCTTACTCTATTCTTTCCTAAATCTACTAATATTCATACAATCTTTTGAATATTTTCAATAATTTTATTATCACTCTTTTAAGACCAAGCTTAAAAACTTCACAACTTCTAGAACACCTTCTTAAAATAACTTTTGCGTTCTATGCTAATCAGTTTCTGAGTGGACATTTCTCTGGAAGGTAGTCAGCCATTTAGCCCTGGCTTGTATAATCTTGGTAATCGTTCTAGAATGGTTTTCTCGTTGACATTCCTGAGCTAAGACTTACTTCCTCAAGTCCGTTACCTTCATTATATACTGCTACATGGTTCCCAAGGAAAGTTGATGATTCCATTTGCTCCTGAGTTTACAATCTGGAGCTCATCAAAGTTCATGTGCAGTTAGCGAAAGCTTTGACCTTGATCTTTATTCCGGCCAGAGTCCAGGCAGCAAATAGGAGGCTGACTCAAAGGGTTTGACAAGAACTGAATGAGGGCACTCCTTCACAGAGGTATGGGCAGGATTAAAGAACAAGGAATGTTCTAGTGACGCACCAGACACTAGCACCAGCAGGAAGCTTTTGCCACCTCTAGGCTTGAAGGGAAAATTGGAGCAAACAGTTGTTCAATGAAGAACCATGACCCCGGAAATAGGGTCACCTCTACGGAGCCCCAGGCTTAGAGGAACGTAGCAACTGCCCAAATCCTGGCGGGAGTAGGGCAAAGGTCAGGACAGACATGAGCACCCTGCCTTACTTCTCTCCTTCCGCAATCTTATCCTCCGCCATTGACCTGACCCGGAGGAAGCCAGAGAACCAGGGAGTCAGGTCACCGTCTGTAGACATCAGCCTCCCCGGGGACACATCAGAGATGGGTCTAGAGGGGTGGATGGAGATGAACCAACACGAGCCCTGACCCACAGGCTTCCCTGGCCTCCAAGCCCCAAGTTCCCACCTCTAGCTGGATCCTGGGAAGCCTATCCTTGCTGGTCAACGTCATCGCTGCCATTCCTCTGTTGCTGGTGTTTTCTGCTTCCAAAACTTGGGGTCCTTTCAAAAGCAGCTGTCGGTTTTCTCCAGGGAGTCTCCGATGTCACTGACATCCGAGAACAGTCCCTCCCCACTAGTATTTACAACTCTTCGTCTGGTTTACAAAAGTAGTCTTTTCCCTCCATGTTCACAGCGTCCTCTCCCTGGACACACAGACAAGTCCCCTAGGGCTGAGTCAAGGGTAGATTTTTCTTGCCCATCCCTCCAGTCCCTCTGAGAGTGAGGCTGTAGAACACATCACCCAGCGGCCCCCTCAAAACCACTTCTTCCAGCTGGTAATTATCGTGCACCAAGTCTTTTTACACTCCCACATCCAGGAAAAAATTCCTTATTGGCCTTTTCATATTATTTGGCCCTTGGGCAGGAGTGGGAGGGAGTTGCTGTAAGAGGAGCTGAATCAATTACTGTATTTTGCTTGTAATGTAATGATGATCTCAGAAGCCACGACCAGGTCAGATCAGACAGTTTGTTTATACAGATAATATCGTCTGATGCTTCTGCCTTCACGTTTCTTTCGCCGTTATCCTGCAACAAGTGCATCTCAGTTTTCCCAGTGTATTGGCTTATTTACCTTCGGACCTAAAGGGGTCTTTACACTGTTACCCATTATAGAGTAAGGTTAACTTTGTCATAGTCCTCATTTAACAATTTAAAAGACCTATTTATCTTGCTTCTGAGTTTGCAACTATGTTCCACATCCTTAAAGTTGCCAGAAGTCTGACCTCTGTGAAAGTGAAACGTTGTTGATTTCACTGTGGACTATTTTCTTATACTATAGAATCATTCAGTAGTGTCTGAACTCTGAAGGTTCCCTCATGGGTCAAGTTTAAAGGAAAAGAAGTCAGAAATGTTATCTAAGCCAATGCTGATGCTGTAGTTCTTCTTAAAAAAGAATTTTTTTTAACTTTATTTTTGAGAGAGACACAGCATGAGCAGGGGAGGAGCAGAGAAAGAGGGAGACAGAGAATCCAAAGCAGGCTCCAGGCTCTGAGCTGTCCACGCAGAGCCCCATGCAGGGCTTGAACCCACAGACCATGAGATCATGACCTGAGCTTTGAAGTCAGATGCTTAACCAACTGAGCCACCCAGGTGTCCTGATGCCGTCGTTGTAGTTCTCAAATTGTAGTTCCCAGCCCTGCGGCACACTACCTGGAAACTTGTTAGAAATGCAAATTCTCAGGCCCAGCCCAGACGGACTGATTCAGATACTCTGGGAACCTTCCAGAAGTTTCTGGGGTGGAACAAAGTTTAAGAACCACTGGTTTAGGGGCTCCTGGGTGGCTTGGTTAAGTGTCCAACTTAGGCTCAGGTCATGATCTCACGGTTCGTGAATTCAAGCCCCATGTCAGGCTCTGTGCTCACAGAGCCGGGAGTCTGCTTCAGATGAATTCTGTCTCCTCTCTCTACCCCTCCCCAACTTGTGCTGCTTCTCTCTCTCTCTCTCTCTCAAAAATAAATAAACAAGGAAAGAAAGAAAGAAAGAAAGAAAGAAAGAAAGAAAGAAAGAAAGAAAAAGAAAGAGGAAGGAAGGAAGAAAGAGTGAAAAAAAAGTACTACTGGTTTAATATATAAAAGTGGGACAAGGGACATATTTTAATCTGGGTTCTCTCTAGTGCCTGAATAATGGGCATCACCATTGAAAGTGGCCTTTGAATTACGATTACGATGCCCCTGCCTTATGGCTTATGTTTTACTCTTCAGAAAGCAGGCCACATGGGGCTGGTCTGAGTTCATTCAACAGCACCCCGATGAGTCTCAGCGGTCAGCCCACTGAGTCTCAGAAACCAGTTGCACCCAAATATTGGGAGAACCTCCAGGTATTCACTTTATGCAGTGTGCTCAAGTAGATATGGGCGAGGTGACCCGACTTCACTATTTTTAAACATATGTGGTGACAATACCTCTTAGCTGTCCTTGAGTGCCCCAGGGAACTGGCCATGTGCCACATCTTGAGCACAACCCTCATAGGCAACTGGAGAGGAAGCTGGGAGCCCTGACCTGAAAAAGCTTACTGTATAATGAGCTGCCAAACCCATTAAATAATGGCATCCTCCAGGAAGGGGATAATTATGAGCCAGGTTCCATGGGTGCCTCACTGCTTCATACATCCTATTGTATTTACTGCCCTTCCACACCTTGTTGATTTCAGGCTTCAAAGGATGGTGTATGGTTTGTGTGGAGAATCCAGCCCTACTAGAATGATCTGTCATCTCCCACATGCTGTCAATGGGCGGTCCTTTCCTGAATTAGTTTGTTACAATTTTCGCTCAGCCCCTTAATCAACTTAACTTGGCTTTCTCTCTCTCCCTCTCTCTCTCTCTCTCTCTCTCTCTCTCTCTCTCTCTCTCTCTCTCTCATTTGCTGGAAAACAAGACACTTGGCTAGTAGAATTTGAGTCTCTTGGCTCAGGGTTTGATGACTTTTCTATGAATGTTTACTCACCAAGTATATTTTATTTCATTTTACCTAAAATAACCCACTTGCCTCTGAATGTGCAAGTGCAGAGCACTGAAGAGAAGCCATGATCCCAGAATTTCTATGATAATGTGAGGATAAGAAACAAAGAAAAGACACAGCCTGAAGGCTCAGAGATGTCTCATGGGGATAAGCAAGATGGACACCAGACAAAGTGTCCTCACTATCTTTTATTCTCTATCTCTGCTGTGTGTATCTGACTCTATCTTTCTCTCTGGGTTCCTGATCTCTGGGTCCCTCTACATTTCTCTCTCTCTCTCTCTCTACTGTTGTATATGTGTGTGTGTGTGTGTGTGTGCACAAACGTATGCCCATATGCGTCGTTTACACACACGATGTGTGTGTTACAGCTCATACAAAATATAATAATGACATTTTACCACGATAAAAAAATTGTAAAAAAGTAAAAGTGTATAATAATGGCTAACAATATGGCATTTCTGAGAATTTATCTGTTATAGGCACTGGGCAAAAAACCATTTCTTGTATTTTCTTGGACCAGTTGTTTGCTAGAGACTTGGTACCTTTTTAAAAAATGTTTTTAACTTGCTAGCTTTTAAAAAAAATTAATGTTTTTTTTTAATTTATTTTTGAGAGAGAGAGAGAGAGAGCGCGCACGCGTGCACACACACACACACACACACACACACACGCAAGTGGGGGAGGGGCACAGAGAGGGAGACACAGAATCCAAAGCAGGCTCCAGGCACAGAGCCCCATGAGGGGCTCCAACCATGAGATCAGGACCTGAGCTGAAGTTGGATGCTTAACCGACCGAGCCACCCAGATGCCCCGCTTGGTAGCTTTTTAAAAAGATTTTCTGTTTGTCTTTCTTGGTCTCCATTTCCTCGTATCTAGAAAATGGTTGTTTTTGTTTTTAGTTTTTTTTTTTTTTTTTGCTTTTGTTTTTCTTTTACAGCCTGGAGGATTCTCTTCTCTGTGGCCCCCGACAGAAATGTCGGGTGCTTGTGGTTATGCCAAATGGAAAAGATAGAATATGGACTTTTGGCTGAGAACTGAAGGTTATTATAATTGAGAACAAGTGATAGGGTAAAAGCACAAAATCCCCTGAGGTGGACTTTATGAGATCCTCTTGCCTTTGCAGCGGCAAGGGTGGAGCCGTGGTCTGCGAGCATTTCCCTCCGTGGGTTGCAGAAAAGCCTTTGCTTATAGACCTGCGGAGCTGAGGGTCACGCGGGGGGCTTTCCCGCACCAGCGTATCCACTCTAGGATCAGAAATGAGCCCACAGTTGATCTCAGTTATACTAGTGTTGCAAATTTGCGGCCTCCACCCCCATCCACCCACTGGTCCTGGCCCTAAATTGCTCCTAAAATGACCCTGGCCACTTTCCAGAACAGACTGGCAAATGATCATTCCTCTGGACAGCCAGAGCTTGTACCTCAGGCTGGAGCTGTCAGAAGACAGGCAATTATCCTCATGCCATTGGCAGAGGGGGACTCATAATGCTGTAGGGAAAAGACCAGTTCCTCCACCCTCGCATTAAACGACTTAAGGTATGGTTCTCCACTGTAAATACTGGACAGGTGACCTTTGCCTACCTCCTGGGCGGGTCAGGGCTCTAAATCCACAGGCACCACATACCAGGGCACTGTTTCTTTCTTGGACAATGGAGAACAGGATTGGCTACTTGGTGAGGAAATACTGTGTTCAAGGCACCACGAGATGGGAGATGCAGAGATGTCTGTCAGAGTTTCGGATCCCGCATGGGATTAAGCATACATAGGGACGCCAGGGTGGCTGGCGTCACAAGCCTGTGACTCCGGACTTCAGCTCAGATCATGATCCCACCATTAGTGGGTTTGAGCCCTGAGTTGGGCTAGTGGGTTTGATCTCACCATTAGTGGCTTTGAGCCCTGAGTTGGGCTCCACGCTGGCAGTTCAGAACGTGCTTGGGATTCCGTCTCTCTCTGCCCCTCCCCTGCTCATGCTCTCTCTCTCTCTCCCTCGAGATAAGTAAATAAACTTAAACACACACACACACACACACACACACACACACACACACACAGAGATACCTCTAGATATCTATTGGATGTCTGAAAACAACCTGGCAATCCTAAATACTTACAAGACCGCATCAAGGGGACTGTCACACATTGCTGGTTAGAATGCAAAATGGCATAGCCGCTTTGGAAAAGCAATTTGGCAATTTCTCATAAATTTTTCATGCTATCCAGCAATCACCCTCTTAGGTCTTTACCCGAGTGAAACGAAAACCTATGTTCACCCAACACCTGCCCATGAATGTTTATAAGGACTTTTGTTCATCATCAACAAAAACCAGGAAATGCCCAAACACACTTCAACTGGTTAATGAATAACCTGTGGTACATCCATACAATAGAATACCACTTGGCAATAAGATACAACTACTGATAAGCGCGGCAACACGGATGGATCCCCAACGCTTCACAAACGCGAAACGCCAAGTGAAGGGATCTAGACTCCAAAGGCATTGCATGCTGCATGATCCCGCTTATGTGACATTTTGGGAAAGGTGAAACAGCAAGGACAGAGGTCAGATCAGTGTTTTCCGGAGCCTGGGATGAGGGGAAGGAGTTAAGCACTTCAGGTCATGAGGGCGTTCTTTGCATGATGAAACTGTCCTATATATTTTTCTAAGTTTTTCTTTAGATTCCGGTTAGCTCACCTACAGTGTAATATTAGTTTCAGATGTACAGTAGAGTGATTCAACACTTCCAATAGCTTGATCGCGGCGGCGGTTACGTGACTGTAAAACTCAGTCAAAAGCATGAACTTTACTACATGTAAATTATACCTCCACAAATGGGACTTGGAAGAAAGAGAAGCAATACTGTAGACAGTACTTAGTTGTCAAAACTGTGAGGGTGATATTAAAACAAACCAAAACTCTGCTCTGGGACTTTAAGCTGAGTAAGTGACCTTAGGCAGGTTTTTTTAACTCTTATAAATATCCATTTCCTTATCTTTAAAATGAAAAAAATATATATAATCCATTGCTTAAAAAAATATGTTCTGAGAATTAAATTACGTAATGCATGAAATAAGATGAGCTACCTTGTTGACCATTTATGTGGCTTTATATTCTTTTTTGCTCTTCAATTTACTGAACTTAATTTTCTTAATTAATTAACTATTTTTTTTTTAATTTACATCCAAGTTAGTTAGCATACAGTGCAACAATGATTTCAGGAGTAGATTCCTTACTGCCCCTGACCCATTTGGCCCATCCCCCCTCCCACAACCCCTCCAGCAACCCTCTGTTTGTTCTCCGTATTTAAGAGTCTCTTATGTTTTGTCCCCCTCCCTGTTTTTATATTATTTTTGTTTCCCTTCCCTTATGCTCATCTGTTTTATATATTAAAGTCCTCATATGAGTAAAGTCATATGACATTTGTCTTTCTCTGACTGACTAATTTCACTTAGCATAATACCCTCTAGTTCCATCCACGTAGTTGCAAATGGCAAGATTTCATTCTTTTTGATTGCCGAGTAATACTCCATTGTGTGTGTGTGTGTGTGTGTGTGTGTGTGTGTGTGTGTATACCACATCTTCCTTATCCATTCATCCATCGGTGGACATTTGGGCTCTTTCCATATTTTGGCTACTGTCGACAGTGCTGCTATAAACATTGGGGTGCATGTGCCTCTTCAAAACAGCATACCTGTATGTATCCCTTGGATAGACACCTAGTAGTGCAATTGCTGAGTCATAGGGTAGTTCTATTCTTAATTTTTTGAGGAACCTCCATACTGTTTTCCAGAGTGGCTGCCCCAGTTTGCATTCCCACCAGCAGTGCAAAAGACATCCTGTCTCCACATCCTCGCCAACGTCTGTTGTTGCCTGAGTTGTTGATGTTAGCCACTCTGACAGGTGTGAGGTGGTATCTCATTGTGGTTTTGATTTGTATTTCCCTGATGATGAGTGATGTGGAGCATTTTTTATGTACGTTATGGCCGTACGTTTGTGGGTCAGTTGGCCATCTGGATGTCTTCTTTGGAGAAGTGTTGATTCATGTCTTTGCCCATTTCTTCACTGGATTATTTGTTTTTTGGGTGTTGAGTTTGAGAAGTTCTTTATAGAATTTGGATACTAACCCTTTATCTGATATGTCATTTGCAAATATCTTCTCCCATTCTATCGGTTGCCTTTTAGTTTCGCTGATTGTTTCCTTCGCTGTGCAGAAGCTTTTTATTTTTATGAGATCTCAATAGTTCATTTTTGCTTTTGTTTCCCTTGCCTCCGGAGACGTGTTGAGTAAGTTGCTGTGGGCAAGATCAAAGAGGTTCTTGCCTGCTTTCTCCTCGAGGATTTTGATGGCTTCCTGTCTTACATTTAGGTCTTTCATCCATGTTGAGTTTATTTTTGTGTATGGTGTAAGAAAGTGGTCCAGGTTCGTTTTTCTGCATGTCGCTGTCCAATTTTCCCAACACCACTTGCTGAAGAGACTGTCTTTATTCCATTGGATATTCTTTCCTGCTTTGTCAAAGATGAGTTGGCCGTACGTTTGTGGGTCCATTTCTGGGTTCTCTATTCTGTTCCATTGATCTGAGTGTCTGTTCTTGTGCCAGTACCGTACTGTCTTGATGACTACAGCTTTATAATACATCTTGAAGTCCAGGATTGTGATGGATGTGGCTTTATATTCTTTATTTAAGTTGCTTCTAACACCCTCAGGAGATGTGTACTATTACTAACGTGCTGAGAACAGTGACTGGTATATAGGAAGTACTCCTTAAGTGTTGACTATTACTATCACTCTTTATTGAGAATCTTTTATATCAGAGCACTGTGCTAGGCACTAAGAATAACAAGGAAGAAAGACCAGGAGCTCCTGCCCTCAGGCAGCTCAAGTCTAACAGGAAAACAATGAAATGAACACTTGAAATGCAATGTGCTAAGTCCTATGAGTGTGAGGTTTGCAGGATACTTCTCTGGGATCATGAAGAAGGAGGAGGAGGCTCATGCTGGAGGAGAGGGTGGTAATTCCCAGGGCATGGGAATTAGTGGCAGGGGAACTTTTGAGCCAAACCTCCAAGTTGGGCTTGGATATTGTGTCGGGAAACTGCATCCGCGGAGGCTGGGTGGAGGCTCACATAAGCAGACATGGCATCCTGATTCTGACATGCTCTCCTAAGGTCCAGATCTTTGGAATGAACTTTCATAGACTCCTCTACAACCATCCAGTGTCTTAGATTCACCCGGAGAAAATTCACCTTTAGCTCAGATTTAAAACCTCTTGGCTGTGGTTTGTCTTCATGCTTTTCTGTGAATGCCCGGGGAGGACGGTTCGAGCATCACCTAAAGCCGTTATTTTGTCTACCGAGTGAAGTATAGTGCATCTTTTCAACGGGCTGTGCTTCTTGGGACGTGGTATTTAAACACAACTAACTCTCTTCTGGGTGCAGAATACCACTGCAAAGCTATTCGAAAGATTTCTGGCAAAGAAGGGAACTGGAGGGTGGAGGTAGAGGGAGAACATTGAATGAAGTGGCTCTTTGTTTGTATAAATAGATAAACCTATGTCGAAACTCTTTCCCCTTCTACTGTCCCTACAATCCCTCAACAGGTGGCACGAGCTCACTGACATGTGTAGAGCAGATGGGGTGTCATTTCAATGTCGCTTCTACTCGACAAGGGCCACGGGGGCTGTGCGCGTGCAGCTGCGTGCCGGGTTTAGGGTGGAGAGCAGAATTTAAAAACCCCTACCTGCCCCTTCTGGTGGAGAAGTGAGAGCTCTAATTGTGTCAACGGGCCAGAGCACGTTGTGTTAACTCCTAATCCAAGGCCGTATTTTGCTGGTTTTATTTCCCTTAACCAGCCAGCCCTTCCCTCTCCGTTGCATAGCTCTGTATGTTGGACAATCTGCACAAGGAAACCTTGTTCCTCTGAAAATCACCTTTAGCGTAAGCTCAGTGTTTTCCTGTCCAGATTTTCATAAGCAGTTCAGGTTGCATTACATTTACACCAGAAACGAGCTCGTGCTTCTCAGGAATGGTCTAGGGAGGAAGTGGAAACGGCTGGGAAGGAGCTCAGGCAGTCCTTGGAGCCTACCAGATATTCTACTCAGAGTATAAACAACACAGAAGCAGAAGTCCCGTCCCCTTGCAGCCTTAACTTGTGCTATTCTCATTTTAGAAGCCATATGGCGTCGATACAGTCCCACGTCCTGCAGTGAACCCACACGATGCCAAGACCACAGCCCCGTACTTCCTCATGCAGCATCCTCGAGGACCCTGCACACTAATTAGACTATTTTTGCTCGTACAAAACAAAGCAGAAAACACTTACTTGATCAGTTTGGAAATGGTCTTTTACGCCGTATTGGGTTCCCTTCAATTATTCAGCTCGTTGGAAGAAAATAAATCCCAATTATTAATCATATCCTATTAGATCAGACTTGAAAACAATTTATATGGTAATGAGGAATTTACTGAGCCCACTTGAGTATATTATTTTGCGGCTGAGTCTAGGGGTTATTTCTAAGATATTCATGGTCATTTCTCCCTAATCAATGGCATATATTTTCAGTTTAGGCCCTCAAACAAATTTTGGAAATAGATGTCTTTTTAGTTTCTTCTTCGCTTCTCCCAACACGATTACTGTGTCCTTAGCTCAAGAGGAGGGACAAGAAAGAGAAGATACATTTCTAATACCTTATTCTTTCCCAAGCCCCAAGTCCATTAATGAACAATAGTATAGATGGATTAAAAAAAAACCAGTTAATGATCTGCAAACATTCAAGGGATTAAGTGGGCTACTATTTATCATTAATGTTAAACAGAATTGAAATGAACATTTTAATAACCCCTGTTATTCATTCAGAGGTCCCTCTGTGATAAGTATTGTGCTAAGTGCTTTTCCATGTAATAATAATAAACGTAGCTCATATTATTGGTATTATTATTATTGAGAATTTATTATGTGCCATGCATAGTGTCAGGTTCTTTACAAACTAGCTCATTTGTTCCTTGGGACAACACACGTCAGAGATCCTATCATTAACCGTATTTTATTTTATTTTTTGTATCATTGTTCTTTAGCCCTATTTTATAACTCAGGGAAGTGAGGCCTGGAGAATCCTTGCTAGAAGTGGAACTTGGTAGGTCTGAAGCCAAAGCCTGTGTGCTCCACTCTTACTCTTGATCATTGGGTGAACCCTTAACTGGGCAGGTTTTGGTTTTGGTTTTTGTTTTTCTGATGCATTGATTGGTCAGCTTTGTATCATTTCAAACTATTTCAAAGCTCAGTCATGGGAACTTTCTTGGCCTGTCAAAATCTCAGGAATAAGAAAACCTGCCATACCTCTGAACATTTCTGCCTTCCGGAATCCTTGTGCTAGGGACCAATAGATTCTGCCCCTTTGCAACCCTGAGGATACAGGAATCCTTTTGTTCGCTGACTTCCTGGCACACCAGTGTTTTCAAACTGGAATCAAAATAGAGTCCGAATAAGGGGCGCCTGGGTGGCTCAGTCAGTGAAACATCCGATTTCAGCTCAGGTTGAGCCCCGCGTCGGGCTCTGTGCTGATGGCTCAGAGCCCGGATCCTGCTTCGGATTCTGTGTCTCTCTCTCTCTCTGCCCCTCCCCCACATGTGCTCTGTCTCTCTCTGTCTCTCAAAAATAAATAAACGTTAAAAAAATAGAGTCCGAGTATTACTTCTGCCTAGCTTGATTTAAAACTTTCATTGTTTTTCTCAAGCCATTTACTTAAAATACACTCTTACTGGAGTCACAGCACCTTGTTTACCGTTTGCCATAATTTCACTCTTATCTAAGTTTTTCCAGGTGGAAGCAGCTTCCATGGTCTTCCCTCTGTTTCTCCCATTTTAGGCGGGAGAGGCCGAGTGGAAATCCACCAGAGTCCCTGGTGGAAGCAAGGCAGAGCAGACGGACGGGCCTTTTTATTTTTAATTCACTGAATGTGAAGGGAGCCGTTCTGTAGCTGTTTTCAGTCTAGACAGGATATGATGATAATAGCACAAATAAAAGTTCATGTATTTCAGCCAGGGACAAATTAAGTGGGTACAGGGCATAGATATATGTCATGCTGTTATTAACATCAAGCAGCACACAGCCCACTTCAGGGCATGGTGCCCAGATTAATTGGCTTGCCCAGAATGCATCTCTGATTAGAAGAAAGCTCTCAGGAAATGCTGGGCAGTGTGCATTTGGACTCTCAGTGTTCCTTCTCACAGGCACTGAAAGTCAGGCAGTTTATTTTATAGACCAAGAGCATGAGCGGCATGGGACACTATTGGTTTATGAAATGTTTTGCTGGTTTTCCTTCATAGGTTATAAATATTTCTGGGAGAAACTTGCACCATATGTTGGGACGATTCAAGTAGCATTTATTATTGCTTTCCTGAAGTGCCCAGGCTCCTGCACAGGCAGGGATTGTAGAATTATGGGAAGAGGTGTGCATCTTGAGTATATACGCGTGCTTGAAAGATCAAAGTGAGGCTCTTTATGTCACACGAGCTACTGAAATACAACGCCCCGAGATGGCTCTGCCTAAACACACTGCCATTTGTGCCTCTAGGAACATAATGGTGATCAGATATGCCACCTGGCTGACTGAACTCCATTCTGAGAGTCAGCCAGCAAGGGAAGGAATTGGGAGAAACGGCCAAAGGCACAGAGCAACTTCAAAAATAGCGTCTCTCCATGGAAAAGCTGAGATGAATAGTAAAGAAGGTAGGCTCTGTATCCAAGAAAAATCAAGGGTGAAATTGCTTGTGTTGCTGACCAAAGGCTAAATACTTCTCTTGGATACGGACAAGCAACTCCAGTGGCCTCTAAAAACCCCAGCCATGCATAAGCCAATGATAAAATTCAGTCCAATAAAGACCTCTTGTTAATCTGGGACACCACATTTATCATGATACCTGCAAAGCCAGGAAAATTAAACACTGTGGGTGGATCAAAAGAGGAGGTTCCCGAATATTTGTTATTATTAAGAAGCTTTGAGGAAATATTAAGAAAACCTTTCTCAAGCATGACTCCCAACAGCTCCCGCTTGCTTTTATTGGAGGCTGCATCTGTTCAGATTCCATTCCTTAAAAATTTGCCATAAGACATTCCTATTCCTTTTTGGAAATGCGACAATATGTAAACCTTTCTCAGCACATTCCATCCTTGAACAGTGAGGCATTCAAGAATTATCATAAGTAATGTAAAAAGTTATACTTTCTGGGACTGGGTTTTGAGAAGAAATCTTAGCCGTTCAGCTTCAGAAGCTCAATCCTTCTGATTTTTTGCAATTATTTACATAGAGAATCTAGAAGTCTAAGCTTCTGAGTACTGAGAATTCCTGCCCAGGTGTCACGCTGGAGACCTTGTGGTCTAAGGCACTAATATCATGGGCTGAAGTCTCTGCCACTCTCTGTCACTGAGGCATTCAATCATTCATTCGCCAGACCATTGGAGCACAGTTGTGTTGACCGGCATCGAATGTGGCTCCATGAAGGCTTGAATCTGGAGGAGGAAAAGTAGCAGGCACGTTTTGGAAGGTGATGGATGAGTAGCGAGTGTTTCAAAATATGTAATATATAGGGTAGCGTCCAGACATAGGATACGTTTGGGTTTTTTTGACAGAGAGAGAGAAGGCACAAGTGAGGGAGGGGCAGAGAGAGAGGGAGGGAGAGAGAAGTGGGACTCACCCAAAGCACGCTCGAGCTCACGGGAAGTAGGACTCAAACTCATGAGCCATGAGATCATGACCTGAGCCAGAGTCAGGTGCTTAATAACCGAGCCATCCAGGCGCCCCACGGTAAACATTTCAAATGTTAGCTATTAACTCTGTGTTTATCATCAAACTACAGAGTAACAGCATAGAGAACTTCTCAGTGGTAATGTAATTCAAAATTCCACCATCCCCGTGCATTCCTAGTTCTCCTTTTACATTCATTTATTCGTTCAAAAAATATTTATTGATCTCCTACTATCGTTGAAACAACGGCATAGACTATTTGCACGTTTTCTTCTCATTTCTATACATAGGCACTCCTAATTTCTCAGAGTGAAGTATCTTATACAAAGGATATTTTCCCACGCTGTTATATGTTCTTTATATTAACACTTTAAACAGTGAGTATTATTCTTTCCATAGCATCATTTATTTGACTATTCTTCTCTTGTGGAATATGAAGCTTCTTTCCAAATTTTCAATATTATACAAATGTGATAATAATTCTCTGAGCACAGAGCTTCTCATTTTTTCCCCCAATAATTTACCAGACTAAGTTCCCAGAAACCTGAATACTGGGTTAGAGGATATAAACACTTTTATGGATTGTGACGCATCCGAGCAAATTTCTGAATCTTACAGGAATAAGATTACGGTGATATTTCGGTGATAATTACGGTGATAAATTACGGTGATAATTTTCTTCATATCCATCACACTGCTTGCCACCTTCATGAAGATCCTGTTTGATCTCTAGATAGAAAATGGAGGAACCCTCTAGTCTCATCAAGAATGCATATACTGGCCATTTCTTATACAGGTTATCTTCCAGATGCCATAACCCATGCACTGTATAAAGGACTTCCATGAAGCAGGAAAGGCATTTGCCTGCTCCCCAGACTTTTAGCACCTCGTGACTGCCTTAGACCTTATTCCCTAAGCCCATTTCTGTATCTAAACACCCCCCTCCGGCATCACGGGATGTTACAAATGGAAGAGACCCCAAATATCTCATTTTAGAGTTAAGGACTCAGAAAGCCAGGGAGATTGTGAACAACTTCAGATCACAGACTTGGTGGAGAGATCTGGGACGAGATCAGCTGATTGGTAGTGCTGTTAGAAAGTATCAAGGGGGGTGGCCCATATACTAATATTGGAAAGGAAAAGAAAAAACTCAGCATGGCCTTTGGGCAGGTATGACCTGCACATTAATGAAGTGTTCTAAATTTTGCTCCCTCCCTAATGTGCCCATGGTGTTTCACGTGTACCCTGTTATCACAGGCTGTGTAATTACCTACCCGGCCCAGGGGCTCTCGGCAGTTCATGGCGCACTCTGAAAGTAAAAGGAAGGCTACCATCCCAGAAAAGAAATTAGGAAGCATCAAAATACCAAGAATGACCTCTTCCAGAACATTAAGACTAACCTCTTTAGCATACAGCGTACAAGGTGCACTGGGACCCACCACCTGTATATCTTGAGATTTGGATCCAGCCATTCTCTCGCCAGCATTTCTTTTGTTTTTAATGATTATTTAATTTGGGAGAGAGAGAGAGGGAGGGAGAGAGCCTGTGCGAGTGGAGGAAGGGCAGAGAGAGAGAGAGGGGGAAAGAGAGAATCCCAAGCAGGCTCGACGCTGTCAGCCCAGAGCCCAAGAGCACAGACCATGAGATCATGACCCGAGCCAAAAATCAAGAGTCCGATCCTTAACTGACTGAGCCACCCAGACGCCGCTCACCAACATTTCTTAAAACAGTTTCAAGTTCCTCTAACACATACTGTTATTTTATGTCTTTGAACCTTTGTTCTGGTTGTTCTCGTAGCCTGAAACCAACTTAGAGCCTATACAGCTAGTAAATTCTGACTCTTCCTTCAAGAATTGTTAGACAAAGCCTTCTACAGGATAGCTTCCATGATGATTCCAGGCTGCAGTGGCTATCTAGTCTCTCGGTTTACAAAGGACCTGGGCGTTCTTTTATCACGCTGGGTTGAGAATATTTGTTTCTGTGTCTGTCTCCCTCACTAGACGAAGCTGACCAAGATCAGGATCTGTGACTTATTTTCATATTCCCAATGCTGAGTACACAATACACATTTCATAAATATTTGTTGAACTGAAATATCTAAAATGTCTGCATAAAAGCTTATGAAAACCCTAAAATCCACTGAAGGTGGTCTATCGGGGAAATGTGACTTAGAATGTAATTGTTACCTAGAATGCTTAGATCAGTTTTGTTGTATCATTGGCTGGACGCAATGTGTTTTCAAGAAAGAGGTAGTCTATTTGGCCTCAAAATGAGGGAAACCCACAACAGTAGTTTCTCAAAAATCTAAATTGTAACGTCATCGCCATCATTTCCTCTGGGATCTTATTTTAGAGGTACTCTGTAAAGTTGCAACCTCTCCTTCTCTACTAGTTCTTTTCCACTTAACTTACAAATTTGCTCACATCTTTAAAAATCTTTCTTCGGACCTTGTGATCCCCTCTGATTATCATTTTTCTTTTCCATTTTTCTTCATCATTCTTCAGTCCCCTGCAATATAGCTTCTACTCCTTCCCCTGATGCTGAAAATGCACTGGCCAAGTAAGATTATCAGCAACCTCCCAAATGAGTATACTGTTGGTTGACTTTTCCATCATGTTGGACACTGCTGATGGCTTTTTTCTGTAATTCCCACCTTCCATGACATGGTGCATCATGATTCTCCTCCTCTGGGACCATTATCACTCAGACATTGTGTCATTTCCCTGTGGCATTCTCTTGAATGCTGATGTTCTCTGAGTTCTGTCTTTCTCACTTTTCCATTCTCTTTTATGTCAATGGTATCATTTTTTTTTGTTTGTTTTTACTAACCATCATATCCTATGGGTCTTTCAAAAAATAAAGATACTTGAGAAAAAAGAATCCTTGTGTACCGTTGGTGGGAACGTAAATTATTACAACCACTATGGAAAACAGTATGGAGATTTTTTGAAATATTATAGAGTTGCCAGGGCACCTGGGTGGCTCAATTGGTTAAGCGTTTCGACTCTTGGTTTTGGCTCAGGTCATGATCTTGTGGGTCATGAGTTCAAGACCCCATTGGGCTCCATGCTGACAGTATGGAACCCACTTGGGATTTTCTCTCTCCCTCTCTCTCTCTCTGTGCCTCCTTCATGTGCTCTCATGCACATGCTTTCTCTCTAAATAAATAAATAAATAAATTTAATTAAAAAAATAGAATTACCATATGATCCAGCAATTCCACTTCTGGGTATATATCCAAAGGAAATGAAAAAAGCATCTCAAAGAGATATCTGCACTCATTCATGGCAGCATTATTCACAATAGTCGAGGTATAGAAACAACCTAAGTGTATGTCTACCAATGAATGGATAGAAAGATGTGACACAAATAAATATAAATACAATGAAGTATTATTATTCAGCCATCAGAAAGAAGGAAATTCTGACATGTGTGACAACACAGATGGCCCCCGAGGGCGTTGTGCTAAGTGAAATAAGTCAAAGAAAGACAAATACTGTATGGTATCACTTATATGTGGAATCTATAAAAGTCAAACTCAGAACCAGAGTAGAATGGTGGTTGCCATGGGGATGGGGGAGCGGGGAGATATTGGTTGAAGGGTACAAAGTTCATTTGCAAGACAAATAAGTTCTGGGGATCTAATACACAGCACGGTGATTATAGTTACTACCACTGTAGCCGCCAACAGGGTAGATCTTCAATGTTCTCACCACCAAAAAGAAATGGTAACTATGCGGCATGATGGTGATGGAAATGTTAGCTTAATGTTATGGTGGATATATTGCAGTATATAAGTGTAGCACATCAACATATTGCACACCTTAAACTTACACAATGTTGTATGTCAGTTATGTCTCAATAAAGCTGGGGGGAGAAAAGGGGAATATTTCAGACAAATGAATAGACTGAACAAAACAGAGAAGCAGAAAACAGAGAATACAGAGAATGTGGAAAAAGATAGATAAGAGCTTCCCTGAATAATTCTAAGTTGGATCCGAACAGAAAATCAAGCTGGAAATGCCGTGTGGGATCAGGCAGGAACCAAGACGCACGTGCTAAAGTAGCCACATTATTAATTTTTGTAACCTTTTCCCAGGTTAGCAGCATGACTTAAAAACGGTCTTGTTTTACATTTCACCCCCCTCGAGGCTCCACATGGCCAATAATCAATAAAACAAACCCGGGGCACCTTGCTGGCCCAGTTGGAAGAGCATGTGACTCTTGATCCCAGGGTCATGAATTTGAGCCCCACGTGGGGTGTAGAGGTTACTTAAATAAATTAAAGTTGAGGCACTGGGTGGTTCAGTCGGTTGGGTGGCCGACTCTTGATTTTGGCTCAGGTCATGATCTTATGGTCATGAGACTGAGCCCCACATCAGGCTCCTTGCTGAGTGTGGGGCCTGCTTGGGATTCTCTCTCTCCCTCTCTCTCTCTGGGCCCCTCCCCTGCTCACGTGTGAGCACGTGCACTCTCTCTCTCCAAATAAACTCTAAAAAAATAATAATAATAACAATAACAATAAATAAATAAAACAAACCTACATTGGACAGTTTAACACTTCATTTTCAAAAAAAAAGATTAGATGTTCCTGGAAACCAGGGCTATCTTTTGTTAATACCCAACATAATGCCAAACATAATCACCACTCAAACAATATTTGTTGCATGATGACTGACTGATTGAATAACAGACCAAAATCTCTTTAATTTGAACCGGTAGGAGAAAAACTAGTCAAAATCATGCAATATTCTCAAAGAATACAGAAAGTAGGATAAATTTATTTAGGAGAATTCATTATACATGAAATGTTTCATGATACTTTTAACCAGCCTTAAAATATTATTTCCTGATGTTGGATAAAAATCCTCTCATTTTTCTTCTTTAAGTTTCATTGATTTGTGAGTCGATCTCTCCCTCTCTCTCTTTCCTCCTTCTCTCTCTCTTTCTCTCTTTCCTCTTTCTCTCTCTCATCATACAAAAGCAAATCTGGTCCAGCCTGGGATGAATCCTCACGAATTTTTGTGATGAGTTGGTCTAGACTAAAGTAGATTTATTTATGGATTTGCCAGTGAATGGTCGATTTGCTATGATTTAGCTTTAGCCTCTTAATTTTGCCTTTATGTAGTTCTTAAAGAAAAAAATAAAATTTTCACACAGATATTTTACTGTTTTCGTTTGTTAGCTTTGATCATTCAAGAGTAGCTATGTTTTGGAGAATTTTTATAATCCACGCTACTGTTGAAGAATTCTTCGGCAAATGTAAATTTGTATTTTTCATCTTTTTCCTTTCATGTGTGTTCCATTTAGACCAGGAAATTGACATTTCAGCCCAGAAGACTTAGGCCAGATGTTAAGTCCACTGGTTGAAAGATGGATTTCCTGCCCTAATAGGTGACCTCTGAAAGCAGAATAGGCTTTTTCTTAATGGATAGACTGTCCAAATGACCTCATTTCTAGAACAAGTGGCCTTTGTTCAGTGTCTCTTTGCTATTGGAATCAACATCATCTGATTTTTGAGGACATTTATTAGATAAAGAGTAGCTAGCACCTAGCTGTTTCATTTATAAGGCATAGGGAAAATTTTTGCCTAGACAATCCATTTTCTGTTTCTTTGAAAATATTTGTGTTTATTGAGAGGGAAATGGTGTAGAAAATCTGGTGCCTGCTTACCCATATTAATATTTCTTTTAGATTTCAAACCCATTCAGGCCAGCACTAACCATAGAAGCAGAGCATGTTATATGCTTCCCTAAACAGGGAATTGTTTCACGAAGCTTGACCAAGGCACTATTTCAAGAAGTAGCCATGACCCCAGTGTCCTGTCATTCAAACTTCTATCTCCATATGTGAGAAGCTCATTGAGACATTCCCATGGCATCACCTCTTTTGATGAGTTCTTCACCAAGTTCATTTATTTATATCTTCAATTGTGTAAGGCAGCTCAGAAGAACTGAGATAACTGAGCCTTTGTGTGTGTGTGTGTGTGTGTGTGTGTGTGTGTGTGTGTGTTCGTGTGCACATGCACCCATGGCTCTGTGTGTCACAGGAAGTGCGATTTGAAAGAAAGTAACCAAGAGAGGACAATGGCTTTGAATGATGAGGGGGAGACCATATGACTTACTCTACATGGAAAGGAGGGGGGGCAGATTGCTTGAGAAGGAAGATATATGTTTCTAAGATTCTAAAATGATAGAATTTTATAGCCGAAGGGAAAGTTGAGTGTTTTTTTGTTTATTCTTTTCCGGGAACAGGAATGGGGGTGTTTCATTTTAATAGCCAGCAGATAAATTTTACTAGTGTTAAAATCTTGCTCCTTGTGATATGAAACGTTGACTTCCTCGCAAAAGACATAGAACAGCATAGAGCAGAACCATATAGAGAGTTGGCATCAGTTTGGGCTGTTAGGGTTTCTAAATAAGTCAACCCTAAGACTCAGGGTTGTTCCTTAAATAATTTATCCAGCAAATACGTGACTCTGTAAAAAAGTGAATGGTAAAAAGGATATCATACTTTTCCTTTGTTTTAATGAGTCAACATGTATTTTTTTCCGGGATGTTAGTCACAGTTCAGTGCCCCCCTCCTTTTTAAATAGCCGTACACAAGTGTCTTTAACCATAAGTTATTTTTTGTTGTTGTTCAACCAAAGCATCCTGGCTCCTGCTTCATTTCCAGATAAGATTGTAATAATCCTCTATGCTTAGCGGGATTAATTGAGTAACAAGAATCTTTTGTCCTGTGGCACATAATATTTTGGAACTTCAAAGAAACAGAGCAACAGTTTTGACTGGAGATTTTTAATTTAATAGAAAAAAATTCTTTTTTTTTTTAACTTTTTAAAAATTTATTTATTTTTATAATTTTTTTTTTTCAACGTTTTTTATTTATTTTTGGGACAGAGAGAGACAGAGCATGAACGGGGGAGGGGCAGAGAGAGAGGGAGACACAGAATCGGAAACAGGCTCCAGGCTCCGAGCCATCAGCCCAGAGCCTGACGCGGGGCTCGAACTCACGGACCGCGAGATCGTGACCTGGCTGAAGTCGGACGCTCAACCGACTGCGCCACCCAGGCGCCCCAAAAATTTATTTATTTTTGAGACAGAGAGAGACAGAGCATGAATGGGGGAGGGGCAAAGAGAGAGGGAGACACAGAATCGGAAGCAGGCTCCAGGCTCTGAGCCATCAGCCCAGAGCCCGACGCGGGGCTCGAACTCATGGACCGCGAGATCGTGAGATCGTGATGTGAGCCGAAGTCAGATGCCCAACCGACTGAGCCACCCAGGCGCCCCATAGAAAAAATTCTTTTTTGCAAGTATGTTTAAGCGATAGGGACAGCCTACTAGGTGTTCTCATTGGGTAAAGTTTATAAAATGGACAAGGTTGACGAAGAAATTTGGTTGGTAGACGATACTTCCCCGGTATGCTTTTAAGCCTTTCCTCGCACAATTTGGAAATATTTAACACAATCTCTGGTCTCTTATCAGCACTTTTTTTCCCCCTTATGCTCTCCTAATCTAAAAAGATAAATAGGAGGGCGTATGATTCCAAAGATAATGCCCTCTCCGTGTTCCCTTTTTCTCCTCTCTGAGGTATCAGTTTGCTGTCACATCACCAGGGGTCTCTCTACAGGACACTATCCTCGTGTTAATTCAGAAGTAATTTTATGAGTTGAAGTCTTTTGGTTCTTTGCCTTAAACGTTGTGAAATCACTATCGGCAGCCCAGCAGAATCGTCCATTAGATGCATCACTGAATAGTTCAGAATCCTCGTATTTCAGAATTATAAATGGCCTTTGAATACTAGTAGGCCTGACGGGATAATTCCCAGGCAGAACCTCGGTGTTTACACAGCATCGACACAGATGAAAACCTAACGGGTTAGGCCAGTAACATAGCTTATCAGGGTGGAAGAAGAGATTTCAGAGCAAAGTATTTATGGCCCCGCATCGTCCTTAGGCTTATTTACCTTCTCTCCCGAGCCTGTGGTCCGTCTTTACTTTGTTTTAATTCCTGTTTAGTTTTCTCTGAGCTCTTTTCTCATCTCTCTTACCAAATATTTTGAGACGAAGAGGTTTTTAAACAGGTAATGCTTTAGCATGAGGTTGGCTCATCTTTCAGGCATTTGTGAAAAAAAAAAATGTGTGGGATCATCAAGGGAAAATGTAACATTGCAGTCTGTCCTGGAGGTTAGATCCCCAAGGCACTGCGGGACGCCCAGCATTGGAGTGCCAGAGAGCGTTGCTGATGGTAGGCCAACATGAAATGAGCTTATCTATTTTCATTGCTTAATTTCAGAAGGCAGTATGGTAAAAAAAAAAAAATGAAATATCGATTAAAAAAAATAAATGAATAAGTTGGGCTATTTATAATCTTTCAGACCTAATCTCTGCTTAATGTTACATTTCCTCTGCAGAATAGGTGTTGTCTTTAAAAAATACCAAGTATTTCCATGACGCTGTGTTCCTGAAACAGGTACTCTTCTATGGATAATTTTAATTATCAGTTTAATCCCAATATTTAATTGCCCTTTAAAGCCAAATATCGCTGAGCATCTGATTTGGGGATCGCCACTCACTTATCTCGTGACAGTTTTTTTTAACCAATTAATGTTTTTAAAGCAATCTCCCGGTATCGTTTTTCGAGATATTGCATTTTAAAACTTCGCGTTTCCTCAGCCATGTGTTCTTTTTCCTTAGTCTGACATTTCCATGGTTCCAAATGGCCCTCAGATGTGAGCAGCTAGGGAGGCTTGTTAAAATACAGATGGCTGGTCCCACCCCCAGACTGTCTCATTCTGTAGGCTTGAGATGGGGCCTGGAAATGTGCATTTCCAACAAGTTCCTAGGTGATGCCACGGCTTCTGTTCTTCAGTCTACACGTTGAGAAGCAGTGATCTAGATAAAATATTGTAAACTATTGACAGATGTTGTTATTGCTGGTAGGATGGACTAAGACCGTGGCAGGGGAGATGGAGAGAGGTGGATGAGTTTGGCAAGTATTTAGGAAGTAGAATCCACAAGGCTTACCCATGGTTTGTTTATTTATTTCGAAAGAGAGAAAGAGAGCACATGTACCAGCTTGAGCGAGTGGGGGAGGGGCAGAGAGAGAATTCCAAGCAGGCTCCACGCTGTCAGCTCAGAGCCCAACTTGAGGCTCTGTCCCACGACCATGAGACCACGAACCCAGTCGAAATCAAGTGTGGGACGCTCACCTGACTGAGCCACCCAGGCACCCCTTATCCATGGTTCAGACGGGACTGCTGGTAAGCGAGGGGAAGGACTCAAGCAGGTCTCTTGACTTTGGTAGCTTGAACAAATTCGTGGATGAACAAGTACTGAAATATGAAACGAGCAGGGTGGTGGATCGTGGCGAGAAATCATAAACTCCATTTAAGGTTTAACTGAAATATTTTTTAGATGTCAGGCACCTTGCCTGACCTAGAGTACATTTTCAGTAAGTGACAGATGTTGTTATTGCTGTCATTACCACCTTTACTACAAAAGCTGACCAGTCCTCACCGCCCCACCCTGCCACACGGAACCTCCCAAGTCCTTTCCTCAGCCACCGTATTTAAAGGCTAAGAATTACTCCTTTATGCAAGATGTAGGTATGAACGGGGAGATTTCCTGCTGATAGCTACCCCTTCGTGGTATGAGTGGATAGGGGAAGGAAAAGCAAAGGGAGGGAAAAAGGAGGAAAGGTTCTAATTAATAGAGAATTATTGCCTGAGTTATTACAGATAGCCTTACAACAATCATCTTAAATAGGCGGGATTATCCCATTTTCCAGATGAAATAAATAACTTGCCCAATGTCTTATAAAAACCTGAGTGAAAATTCAAACCCAGCTCTGTCCTGACTCCATTACATTTGGGCTTTCTACTCCAAACTCTACCTTTAATGCCAAGCAATAGACTTCTTTGTCTTTCTTACGTCACAATGATGACCTACATAGACTGTAGGCAACACCCGACAATTGCTAGTGACTTTTAACCTTTTAAAATCCTGACTCATAGTGAGAACCACTTTTTACACAGCATGCCATATTTACATTCATACATATATGTCTCTCTCTATATATATGTGTTACACATCTGTATGTGCAGCAATATGACTGAGACTAATTTTCAAGAAATAACACTCTAGGGGGTGGCACTTCTGACTCTTGATTTCAGCTCAGGTCATGATCCCAGGGTTGTGGGATCGAGCCACACGTTGGGCTCCAGGCTGAGTGCGGAGCCTGCTTAAGGTTCTCTCTCTCCCTCTGTCCCTCTCCCCTGCTTGTGCTTCCTCTCTCTCTCTCGCTCAAATAAAATTAAAAAATAACTCAGTGAGATAGGTATTATCAATATTTAATCTCTATGAATGCAGTCTGATACTCCTCATTCATTGCAATGAATATATATTAGGATCCACAGAACTGATTTCACAATCAACTTTTGGGTCTCCACTAAATCGCTGGGAAATCTTCTGGAATTCCTTTTCTTGCCTTGGAATTCATTCACCAACACCATGGCAATTCCAATTAGAAAGACAGAAGGGGTGAGTAGGATTCCTGGGTACTTTGTGTATACACATCTTATGAGTACATGTATACTTGCCTACCCTGCAGATCTTTGTAAGGGCAAACATATTACAGTGGAGATGAAGAACTTCAATTTTTTAAAACGTTTATTTATTTTTGAGAGACAGAGCACGAGCAGGGGAAGAGCAGAGAAAGGGAGACACAGAATCCGAAGCAGGCTCCAGGCTCTGAGCTGTCAGCACAGAGCCCGACACGGGGCTCGAACTCACGAACCGTGAGATCACGGCCAGAGCTGAAGTCGGACACTTAACCGACTGAGCCACGCAGGAGCCCCTAAAAAAAAATTTTTTTTAATGCTTACTTATTTTGAGAGAGACAGAGTGTGACCGGGAGAGGGGCAGAGAGAGAGGGAGACAAAGAATCCGAAGCGGGCTCCAGGCTCTGAGCTGTCAGCACAGAGCCTGACGCGGGGTTCCAACTCACAGGTCGTGAGATCATGACCTGAGCTGAAGTTGGACGCTTAACCGACTGGGCCACCCAGGAGCCCCAAGATGAAGAACTTTTAAAAGTAATCAGGGGCGCCTGGGTGGCTCAGTCGGTTAAGCATCCGACTTCAGCTCAGGTCATGATCTCACGGCCTGTGAGTTGAAGCGCCACGTCAGGCTCTGTGCTGACAGCTCAGAGCCTGGAGCCCGCTTCGGATTCTTTGTCTCCCTCTCTCTCTGCCCTTCCCCCCCCCCTCAAAAATAATAAACATTAAAAAGAATTTTTCAAAGTAATCAAGTCATCTGATTGTGCTACGTAGCTGTGTTCACTTGGACTGATTGTTCAAGTTCTCTGGAGCCCATTTCTTCTTACGTGAAAGGAGGGATTTTACCCAGATCACCTCCCAGGCCCTTTTTCACCCTCATGGGATATATTATAAAAAGCTCTGAGTAAATGGTACTGTATCAGATCTGAAATAGTATGACGATGATCATGATGTTGATGATCAGTCTTTTACATTTTGTTCAAAAGCCCTAAAGAATTTTTTTTGGAGTTTATTTATTTGAGAGAGACAGAGACAGTGCAAGCAGGGAAGGGGCAGAGAGAGAGGGAGAGGGAATCCCAAGCAGGCCCTGTGCTGGTAGCATGGAGCCTGACACAAGGCTCGAACTGACTTAACTGTGAGCTCATGACCTGAGCCGAAACCAAGAGTCGGAGGCTTAACCGACTAAGCCACCCGGGTGCCCTGCCCCTGAAGAAATTTTTGAAAGCAAAGATTGACATTAACTAAAGGAGGAAAGATTCAAATTTGGGAGAAGTAATCGGGCTCGTTTTGAGCAGACACATTATGAAGTCAAGGGCAGAGAGGTTCAGCTTCATTTTAAAAAATGGTCATCAACATTATTCCTATTGTAGAAGTTGAGAATGACTCCTCAAAAGTTCTTACTTCTCTACAGACAGCAAAATTGTGGGTATCAACACACCCCTACCCCCCACCCCCAATGTTAGTTATCTCATTTCCCCATACATTTATTAGGGAGCACTGAGAAAAGGAGCTTAAATATCTAGGGTAGGTTGATTTCTAGAAACACCAAAATGTGGGCTAAGGTTTAATTATATTGATAGGTGTATATGCGTTGTTGCTTAAAAGTACCTGTCTTTAGATGACCCTGAAATATAATATCACCTCTGAGGACTTGGGTAGCAATTAGCAAGGCTTTGCCTCATCTAGGATGGGGAAACTGAGCGAGGAAAGGTTAAATGCTTTGCCCCTAGGTCATCTGATGAGTCAAGAAGAAAGACTCATGATTGGTGCTGGAGACTTAGTCCTCCCCAACCCGGCTCCTGGCACCCTGATTACTTGACTTCTTGCTTCATCCCTTGCCCGAAAGTATTTATGTGGAGAACAGGCTGCCTCCTGGTAGACGCCGCACGGTTCGTATTTTCTTGAATTGAGTAAGTTACCATGTGACTAATACATCGAAATTCTCAAATACACCAGTGAAATCAACCCTGAAAGGTTGGGGTTTTTTTCTTAGTTTCATGTCTCTATCGATGTGATAATGATATTAGTAAAGCCCGCCACTGCTTTAACTAAAATTATTGGGGTTCCCAGCATCTCAGAGCACACATCCGGGGTACCTCCTGCATCCGTTCAGGAAAGCACAGGCCTGGTCATACTGACTCAGTGCCCAGCACTCTTGACCCTTCAACCTGATGCCTCCTTACTCTCAAGGGAACACTTCCTCATTGTTTTTCTTCCCTTTCAAAACTATTGTCATCAGGGATTACGCTTATAAATGTAATTACTTTTTTTAAAGTTTTTTTTTTCTTTCAATTTTGAACTTTCCTTAAGGGCTATTCATCCATGTGCATCGATGGATGGTGCTCCCAGTAATTAATGCTGTAGCAAGGACGTTTCAAGGTCACGCTCTTATCCCCTCCTTTTCTGTGGACTCCGAAGGAAAAACAAAAACAAACAGGAGAGGCCTCTAAAACAAGCAAGGGCTCTCTCTTCCTGGAGCATTTCACCTGCTTTTATTTTATTTATTTATTTTTTTTGGTACCTCTCAGCCCTTTAACGTAGGATCAGTTTCCTTGTGGTTTCTTAACGGTTACACAAAGGGATCAATCACCAAATACGATGTGTCATCTCCCAGGGAAAATTCTCTTGAGTGGGTTTTAAAGAATGACTCATAAAAGGATAAATACCTCTACAGGGCTATTTCCCTTATAAAATAAACCCGTCATGGATCTTGTCCTTGGAAAAACACACACACGGAGTGTGTGTTGCCTCAGTGGTTACAACCATAACATTTAGCTCCGAAACTGGCCCTTCCCTATGCTCTCACTACAAGGCAACCATTAAAACCCAAAGCGCATTTTCCCTAAACAGCCGAAACCCCTAGCAATGCAGGGCATTGTGGGCACCCAGGAACCAAAACGTCCCGCTCATAATAAAAACGGTGCACACGATGGCTCGTGCCCAAGGTTTCACGGCTGTTTTTGCAAGTCTCGGCTGACAGCTTCAGAGTTGCATTTCCTGGGATGGCTTGACTGCACGCGGGGCGAGGTGCGGATCGATCGTGCAGCGACACCGACTCTTCGCGAACGCTTTCGGCGGCAGTCGCTTAAAGATCCACTTTCTCGAGTTCCTGTGGCCCAAAACGTTTCCGTGCATGGCGCGACTGGAAGCCTGCGCAGGCGGGAGACGCAGCGCGGCTGCTCTTTCAACAGGCGATTTGTTCTCCTGTCTGTGGCTCATTTCCATGCAAAGAGCCTGACATCAGAGCACCTTTTGTTGCTAAACGCTTTCTTTAGCGTCGAGGGGAGAGAGTCATGTGGAGCTGGAAGAGCTCATTTTCCAGAGAGGGGTCCCGAGGCGCGCCCGGCCGGTCGCCGAGGCGCCGCGCTCAGCCCAGCGGGGCCCTGCCCGGACTTGCTGGAAGAAATGAGTCGCGTGCCTTAGCGAGCTGGTCCCGGCCGCGGGAAGAAACGCCTTCGCCGCGGCTTTAGGCGCCGCTGGGGCCGCCGCGGTTCCCCGCCGTAAAACTCGGTGGTGCGGACTTTGCCTTCCGCTACCCCGCGGCCGAGCCGAGCCGGGCTGGGAAAGTTTCTGGAGTTGTCAGTCGCGCGGCCCGCCGCCACCTAGAGCCGAGGCGCGGGCGCCTGCGAGGGGCCCCCGCGGGGTCGCCGGGGCCATGCGGCGCGGGGGCGCGGCTCGCTGACGCGGCGGGCGGGGACCGGCGCCGGGGGGCGGGCGGGGGGGCCGGCCGCGCGCTGGTGCGGAGCGAGGGCGCCCCGGGGACCCGGACGCACGGCTGGCGCGCGGGACGCGGCCATGGAGGACGCGGGAGCAGCCGGCCCGGGGCCGGAGCCCGAGCCCGAGCCCGAACCCGAGGGGGGCGCCGGCATGTCCGAGGCGTTCTCCCGGCTCTGGAGCGACGTGATGGGCATCCTGGTGAGTTACCTGCAGCCGGGCGGGCGCGGGAGGGGCGGGGCGAGGGCAGCCCCCGCGCGCCCCGCGCTCCCGGCGCGCTCGCCCACCTGGCAAGCCCACCGCCTCCGACTCGTCCTGCCCTCGCTCTCGGTCCCGGGGGGTTAAGAACACACCGGTGTAGGATTTCAAGCCCTAATGAAAAAATAAGCAGCCGCAGATCGCCTCAAAGATGTTTCTTAACCAGGCGGGCACGATAATCTGGGACACCTGCTGAGAAGTTGGCGTGGCAAAGGTTAGAGTCCTTCAAAGAGTAGACGTAAATAACTAGCATTTGGCTGTTGCGCGTTCACAGTTGCATTGGGCCGGAGGCTGATGTTCCCGATGCTTATCTCTTCACCATTTGTTGTCTGACCCCGAGAGGAAAACAAGCCATCTTCTTACTGGGAACCACCAAAAAGTGTGCTTACCCTGTTGGCGGTGGTTCAGCTGGTAGCATTACAGCATATTTGTTGTTTTATGTTTGGAACTAAAAACAATAGGACTTATTTTGCTGAATCTGTGCTGTCACGTATTTTGAAATGTCCAGTAAGTAAAACCGCCCATGGACTTGGCATGATTTCTGAAAAATAGTTCTTAAGCATGGAGGATGAAGCTTTAACTTAACTTGTTTCTGTTCAGAGCCCTGGGGAATTAGTAGATTTCCTTTGGTGGAACTGTAGGTAGGCAGGTAGACTGGAATCAGATGGGTGGGGGTTATTACAGTCAGACATCTTAGTCCATACAGAAAACGTCGAATTTAAAGAGTTGGAATTGGCGGTTGTTGGCAAATGCTCTAGATTTACTTTGGGATCTCTTAGTTTTCTAATGGAAGGTGTAGTTTTAGAAAGAAACTGGGGATGTTGAGAAGTGTGCAGGAATGAAGCTTTTGGGCTTTGGAGTGAGTGAAGCCGGGTCAAATCCCCACTGTCCCATTGACTGACTGCGCAACCTTGGCCAAGGTGTTAAACTCCACTGATCTTCAATTTCATTAGCTGAAAAATGAGGCAAAGAAGACTTGCTCAAGTTTTCTGAGGTTTAGTTAAGTTGATGTATAATTAGTGCTCCGCATACTGGCATATAGTAGGTACTCAATAAACCATAGCTCTCTCTTTTTTCCCCCCTGCAAATAGTCTTGTGTCTCATCTTTCCAGACATCCTGAAGTGTCACTTAATTCATTTTTAGATGTTCATTGGTGTTTCTAATTATTCCTGCACAGAAAACCAGGGAAGATTGGTCAAAGATTTCTGCTTTTCTCACTCTCCAATATTTAAAAAAATATATATATATCAAAAAAAAATGTAAAACCTCGGGGCGCCTGGGTGGCTCAGTTGGTTGGGCGGCCGACTACAGCTCAGGTCATGATCTCGCAGTCTGAGTTCGAGCCCCGCGCTGGGCTCTGCGATGAGAGCTCAGAGCCTGGAGCCTGCTTCTGAGTCTGTGTCTCCCTCTCTCTCAGCCCCTTCCCTGCTTGCTCTCTGTCTGTCTGTCTCTCTCTCAAAAATAATAAACATTTAAAAAAATGTAAAACCTCAAGTTTTGGCATTTTTCTGAACATCACTGATGAAAATAGGCCTTCAGTGAAATTTCAGAAAACCCAGTGACTGTTTTAAAGTTGTGGTGATAGTTCATCGAGCCCGAAGCTTATCTTGTTATTTCTTGCTTAGATCCTGCTCTGTAAATTTTTAGTCACTGAGAAAATTGGTCTGATAACATCACCATGCATCTTTTACTAGGGCGTGTCTGTAGAGGGGAGAGCTGCAGGGACTCACTTAAATGGGGGTGTGGGTTCAGGGTTGTTTGGGACGGGGCGGGGGGGGGGCATTGGTAGGTGGCACTTTCTGAAGATTTGCTTTTCCCTTCGCTGGCAGATTCCAGTGCTGTTGGGGCAGGTGTAGCAGTGTTCTTTGGTTGATTTAAAAGTTGGGGTGGAGCTTCAGAAGCTCAAACCTGTTATTCAAAGGACGGATATAGGAGAAAAGAAAATATGTGCTTCTTAAAGAGCCCATAGTTCAGTGTGAGGCTGGAAAGAATGCAAGTGATTGTCCCGAAGCGATTGTGTTCACTTCTGTTTTCCCATCTTTTAGACCGTCTTATTTTTCCTTTGGGGTAAATGTGGATATCAGGATTGTTCCTTAGTAAAATTCTGAGGAAGATATGGTTTATCTCTCCTTTATGCATGTCTGTAAAAAGTCACCAGGTTAAAAGGATCTTTATTCTTTTAGAAAACTGTCATCCAAGTGTCTATAGGAGACTGTCTTTCTGGAAATAAATCGAGACACAAAATTGACAGTTGACTTTCTCTGTTGCTTGAGATTAAAAAAAATACCATTTCCTTCAGTTTTTAAATAAGATTTTGCAGCCTATCAGCTTACACAGGTGAAGTGACTTGACCAATGGCACACATACACCTTGTTAGTGACAATGACAGATTCTTTGATCTACACCAGTTAGTAGGCTGATGCCATGATACTCCATAGTTAGCCATCCCGGGGAAACTTAATAGAAATGTCACTACATTCACTGTTTTATTTACTTATATATGTTTTAAAGTTTGTTTATTTATTTATTTAGAGAGAACAAGTAGGGGAGGTGCAGAGAGAGAATCCCAAGCAGGCTCCACACCATCAGCACAGAGCCCAATGTGGGGCTCGAACCCATGAACCATGAGATCATGACCTGAGCTGAAGTTGGATGCTTAACCACCTGAGCCACCCAGGCGCCCCGTATCTGCTCTTTTAGGAAAATGCTACTTGGAAGGTTCTTTTTAAGTACTGAACTTGAGGAGGGGAGTAGAGGTAGTAAGGGAATTACACATCCAAACATACTTCAAAGAATTCAGGCACAGTTGCTACTTTTCGGGTTCCTCTAAGTGTAGAAATCAAACCTCCAAACCTATTAAGTTAAAATTTCTTTCAATGAATGAGCATAGCTCCCTTTTCCAACCTGAGAGGTGCGGAGCATCAGCCCCGAGATTTTCGTAGGTTCTCAGCCTGGGAAGGGTGTTGCCCCAGGGGCATAGATCTCAATAAATACAGGATGGTTGTTTGAGTTCATTGGGACACATTTTGCATTTAAATGAATTTCAGTCCCGCACAGTTCTGAACCAACCAGTTGCCTTTAGATAATTGTTAACAAAATGCTTATTTAGAGAAGAAATAATAGTATAATTTATGGCATGAGAATGTTCGAGCTGTGCTAGAATGAATAAATGCTAGTAAGTGAATATGCAAATAGAGAATTAAGAGAAAAGGAGCTTACCGAAACACTAACCATTGTGAATGCCTGCCTGGTGGGCAGGGTCAGTATTTTACTTTCTTTTTTTTTTTGAAATCTCCAGTGCCTGGGACTTACTGGATCCTGAGAACATGGTTTTCTTGAATGGAAAAGGAAAAAAAGTATATACTTCTTAAATGCAGGAGCCACATGAAAATACAGTTCTGTAGGGATGGTACTTACTCTAATGGGGTGCATTTATGAAGACATCAATAAATTCGTGTCTTGCTTGAGCGGTTTCATCATGCAAACCAGAATCCTGGTGCACCCACTGGAAACAGTAATGGCACGTTGTGAAATGTTTGTAAACCCTGAGCAATCAGGCCACGGCTTTCTTGTGAAATGTGTTCTTCTTCTGTTCCCTAACTCTGCAACATGTGGCCCGCCCGGGGTTTTCAAAGCATGTCAACTTTCACGAGGACGTGTTTACATTTCTGCTGAGGAGTGCAAAGCAAGTTAGAATCCTGTGGGATTTCACTCTTTTATCTTTATGCTGCAGACACAACATTCCTTTTTTTTTTTTTTTTTTTTTTTGGTGGGGGAGGGTAGTTGTTTGTAAGAGTAGGAATTGCTAAGGTTATTAGACACGGTAGATCACTTTTCCAGCACTGATTGTCCATTTGGTATGTTGTGATGGTTAAGTTTTTCCTGCAGAATTGGGAGGACTTAAAGCTTAGCCAGTCCTTCGAAGCTGCGGGCTTGCTGGGAAGGAAGGAGAAGGGAGTCAGTAAGTGCCTATTGTTTGCAAGATCCTGCGAGATGCACCTCCCCCAAACCTTATATTTCCTCTGTTCCCTGCTCTGTTCCTACAATTTACACCCACTTCCTAGCAATGCTTAGAGAATATCCATTGTATGGGGATACTGTGGACCTTCCCCAGTTCTTATTCCTATATAAGCCACAGTTTGTACATAGTAGGCTTCAGTCCAAAAACTATTAGGTTTATCCCGTCTTGCTATTTACTAAAGAATGTCGTTTCAAGAAAAAAAAAAAAAAAAAAGATCCTCCTTCGCTTTGTAATTTTAGGCAAAGTGTAGGGGAGGGGAGATGTTTAGTAAGACCCTTAGGGGGCTTTTAAAATGCGAACTCCTTTGAAAGCTTTAATTTACATATCCTTTGGGTGGTGTCTGTGGTACAGCCCATCCACTAAAGACTTAATTAATTTTAGGTCTTGGAATTTGAGCATCAGCCCCAGTTTCAAATATTCTGACTTCATCTTAATTTTATGTTCCTGTTCACCAGCTGAAATGTGGCTTTTATAAGTGGAAGCTGCAGGGTGATGTAGCACAGGGAGCGGAGAGACCTTGGCCGTGAGCCCTCCACCCCCTCCTTTAGCGGAGGCATTAAGGGCTCAAGGTACAGAGCAGGGCTCAGAACTGCGGCCTCCTGATTTTCAGTTCTGTGCCAGAGACAAAATTAAGTCTCATAATTCTGGCTGGAGTCACTGAATCTGTTGCTGTCGGAAGAGACCCCTGCACTGCAGTGACCTTTCACACTCCCCTTCTCCCCACTTTCCGCCTTCATGGGCCATTCTCTACCCGGGAACTCTTCCCTCTTCCACCTGATTTACTAGCCACATTCAAGTTTTTCACTGTGTCCTCCGACTCTGACGATAGAATGCAGCCTATGGGGGAGGGCGAGGAGGAGGGAGGGCCAGGAGGAGGCAGTGCTCCCAAGCAGGAAGTCCCGGTGCTGTCCTGAGCCCTCCCCACACTTACCTTACTAGATACCCTCTTGTGACCAGTGAACACTGTCGTCCCCATCTTACGTGGAGACATCCACATGGCTCTCCTAAATCACACAGATAGTAAACAGGCGCTGGGATTCGGATCATGCGCTGTTTCCCAGAAATCAACTGCTAGTTACGGCTTTATAGTTTATTCTCTCATGTATCTACCCAGGCATTTTTTTTTTTTTTTTTTTTTTTTGGCTGTCTACCTTTTTGCTCAAGCTGTTGCCCCTGGCGACTCTTGCCCCTGACTTCCAGAAAGACAACGTTTTGTAGGAAAAGCAGCAGGCCCCTGATCCCTCCTGTAGATAAACGCTCAGCCCCAAGGCGCAGTGGGCAGAGAGCGGGGTGCCCACGGAGTGGAGGCGGGGTGGTCACTTCACAGGAATGCCTTTCCGTTTAGACCCCGGCCTTGAGTTGGGCTTTCCCTGAGAGGTGTTCTCCAATGAGGGTTCAGGAAGAAAGAAGGGAAGGAGGGCTGTCTGGGCAGAGCCAAAGGGAGTAAAGATGAGAACACTGAGCACTTAAGTGGGTGCAGTCATTCTGTGGGCTCTAGGGAGAAGCCGTTGTTGCAGAATTTGAAACTGACACCTGACATGATTCCTTCTGGGTCTTGCCAAAGTAACTTTGGTGGGTGACGAGTTGGCAATGGTGAGAACCTGGGCTAAATGTTTATGAAGCATTATCAGTTATGTGTCTGGCTTCCATTAGTCCCCGTGTTTTTACTCAGTATCTCTAGGTAGTCAAGGACTGCTCCCTGCTAACTTGCTTTCGGCGATTCTCTTAAGCTCACAAGCTCTGTTCCAGAGAACAGCAAAGTAGAGGGAAATACTCAGTTGTGCAGACTGATTCAGGAGCAAATCTGTAACTCAACTTTACAAAGGACATAAGAGGAAAATCTATAAGTAGTAGTTGATCTAACGTATTCTTCTATTTATTTAAAATTTTTTTTCTAATGTTTATTTTTGAAGGAGAGAGAGACAGAGTGTGAGCGGGGCGGGGTGGTGGGGGGGGCAGAGAGCGAGGGAGACACAGAATCCGAAGCAGGCTCCAGGCTCCGATCTGACAGCACAGAGCCCGACGCGGGGCTCGAACTCCCGGACAGCAAGATCATGACCTGAGCCAAAGTCAGTTGCTTAACCAACTGAGCCACCCAGGCACCTCTAACATATTCTTTTAAAGAGTGCTTTTTGCTTCAATCTCACTGTGATATACGATGAGCTTACTCATGGTTTACACACCTTCTTATCATACGGTAGAAATAAAATTAATCTCACACTAGTGAATTTAATCGGATAGAGGCTAAGGCTCTAGGATTTAACTATTCCATTTAACGCCGGGGAGTATAGACTAAGACTGACACTGTAAGAGTTAACCAAACCTTCGGACTAATTTTTGTGACCACTTGGATTTGTCATTTTTCAGATGGCACGCTCCTTTATTTATCGACTTACTTTTGGTAATGAGACCCAAACATGGTAGGTCTGTTTCTCATTAATTGTGCTCCCGGCCCGCTGTCTAGTGGCCCCATGTTTTGTTCCCTAATATGTTTCCCTGAGTAGCATGAACTCTTGATGAGATGAGACGCTTCATGGAGATAACCCAGCTTGTATTTTTTCTTGCCTGTCAAGTCAGGTAATACAGACACTCTCGAACCGACCCTGGCCACCTAGGCTTTAGGGGATCTCTGAGACCCAGAAGACAAAAGCAATGATGATAAGATCCTTTTTTCCTCTCTGTAATCAGTATTCTTTCTTTTCTGAAGGGCTCTCCTATTGTCTTTCACCTTTCTAAGATGATTGGTAAAAAACATGAATAAGTGTGTGTTTATAATGAATGACCTCTGGACTGTTGTGCCCTGAAGCTCTCTTTGGTGTCTGTGATGCAGATTTGATTCAGAGTTAATTTGGTTGCTTCTTCTTTGTTAGGAAACTTCCTTTGTTAGTTTGAGGAAGGTTGGTACCTGTACCCTGAACTTTTGAGCTTGGTTATGGCTTCATTTTCTCTCCTGGTATTTAGGTAATACTGGAATTAAAAGTGAAAGAAAAAAAATGCATGTAATTGTAATTTTAATTAAAAGTGCCACTGGAAGAAAAAGTGTCATTGAGGAGCAGAATGAAAAAAATCTCAGTATGTATCCTGATCTCTCGTTACTTTAAAAATTTATCCTAGTTAATTTTGTGGATGTTAATACTTTCTAAAAAAAGTTTATGTGTTCAAGTTATCTCTGCTCCCAATAGAGGGCTTGAACTCTCAACCCCACGATGAAGAGTCACATACTCTTCCTACTGAGCCAGCCACGTGCCCTTGGACTTGTACCCTTTTGCCTAAGACTTGCTATTCGCCAACAAATTAAAAAAAATTTTTTTTAATGTTTATTTATTTTTGAGAGAGAGAGAGAGAGAGACAGAGTGTGAGCAGGAGAGTGGCAGAAAAAGAGGGAGACACAGCATCTGAAGCAGGCTCCAGGCTCTGAGCTCAGCACAGAGCCTGATGTGGGGCTCGAACTCACGAACTGTGAGATCATGACCCGAGCCAAAGTCGGACGCTCGACCAACTGAGCCACCCAGGCACCCCTAAAAAAATTTTTTTAAACAAAAACAATGAGATAACCCCACACAGTTGTAACAATGGCCAAAATATGGGAAACTTCACCAAATGCTGAAGAGGTTGTGTAGCAACAGGAACTCTCCTTCATTGCTGGTGGAAATGAAAAATGACAGAGGCACTTTGGAGGACAGTTTAGTGATTTCTCACAAAACTGAACATACTCTTACCATCCAATCCAGCAATTGTGCTCCTTGGTATTTACCCAAAGAAGTTCAAAACTTACGTTCGCGCCTAAACACACACAGATGCTTATAACAGCTTTATTCATAATTTCCAAAACTTGGAAACAACTAAGATGTCCTTCAGTAGGAGATTGGATAAATAATCAGTGGTCCATCCAGACAATGGACTATTTTTCAACACTTAAAAGAAATGAGCCATCAAGCCATGAAAAGACATGGAGGGACCTTCAATGCATACTACTCAGTCTGAGAAGGTTTCTGACTGTGACATTTTGGGAAAGGCAAAAGCCATGGAGAGAGTGAAAAGATCAGAGGTTGAGGGGAGTGGGTTGTTGTGGGGGGAGAAGGGATGAACAGACGGAGCACAGAGGATTTTTATAATGTTGGATACATGTCATTATAAATTTGTGCAAACCCATGGGGCGCCTGGGTGGCTCAGTTGGTTAGGCCTCTGACCCCTGGTTTCGGCTCAGGTCAGATCTCACGGTGCGTGAGCTCGAGCTCCTGCTCACTCTCTCTGTCTCTCTCTCAAAAATAAAATTAAGAAGAATTTTTTGTGCAAACCCATACACAGAATGTACAACACCAAGAGTGAACGTAATGTAAACTTTACATTTTGAGAGAGAACGAAGTGTCAATGTAGGGTCATCCGTGGTAATGATGTTCTACTCTGGTGGATCTGATGGGTTTTTTTCTTTTCTGTTTTTTAAGCTTATTTATTTATTTTGAGAGAGAAAGAGAGCAGAAGTGCAGGAGGGGAAGAGAGAGAGAGGGAGAGAGAGAATCCCAAGCAGGCACTGAGCCGTCAGCACAGAGCCCGATGTGGGGCTTGAACCCGTGTACCATGAGATCATGGCCTGAGCCCAAATCAGGAGTCAGATGCTTAACCACCTGAGCCACCCAGGCACCCCTGATGGGTTTATTTCACGACCGCCAAGCAGTTGTCCATTTCTCAGCGGACATGGGCCACAAATCTCACTCAAGTCTGACGCTGTCTACCACAGGTTAAAAACTCAGTCCTAAAGACCCGGTCGAGATTGTCACCTGTGCTTCTCACCTGTTGGCTACAAATCAGAGGTTCCCACAACTTCGTCTTCAAGTTGGATGAATTTGCTAGAGCAGCTCCCATTTGCTAGAGAATTCAAGAAACCAATTTACTTACTGGATTAACCAGTTTATTCTAAGGGCTATAGCTCTGGAATATCCAAATGGAAGAGCTGCCCAGGGCAAGGTACATGGGAGCTTCCATAGCTTCCATGCTCTTGGGGTCCCACTTTCCCCAGAACACCTGGTGTTCACGAATCTGGAAGCTCTCCGAACCCTGTCCTTTTGGGTTTTGATGGAGGCTTTATTACGTAGGCACGATTGATTTAAGTCGTTGGCCATTGGCTATCGATTGAACTCAGTCTCCAGCCCCTTTCTCCTCCCTGTAGGTGGGGGTGGGAGGGATGAGACTGAAATTTTCCTGCTTTCTAATCATTTGGTCTTTCAAGTAATCAGCGTGATCTTGAGACTCTCTGGGGGTGCCACTCTAATGCACTTCATTAGCATAAACTCAGCTGTGGTCCAGAGGGACTCTTAATGAACCGCAGAAGATACTCCCATCACTCCAGACATTCTGAGAGTTTTAGGAGGCCTGTGCCAGAAATTGGAGGGAAACCAAGTACATCGTATCTGATTATAAATCACAATATCACAGTGGGAGATACTGATAACGGGGAGGCTACGCATGAGTGGGGGTTGGGAGATACATGGGAAATCCCTGTACCTTCCCCTCAGTTTTGCTATGAATCTTAAACGGGCCTAAAAAAAAAAAAAAATGAAGTCTTACTAAAAAAAAAAGTCATAATATATATTTTTAAAGTTTTAAACAGAAGAGTAACAGAATGAGAACATATAGAAACGAACACAAATGAAACATCTCAGAAGATGGAAAGATTGTTTTGTAGAGTAGTTAAGAACAAAGGAAGTAGTTCAGACTGTTAGGGATCAAATCCTGGCTTCAGACACTTGGTGGACATGTGGCCTGGCGAGTTCCTGAACCATGCTGTGCCACAGTTTTCTCCTCCGTAAAATCAGCCGGATCGCCACCCACGTCATCTAGTAGGGTGACATTAACTGAGTCACTAAAACTATGCACGGCATATGGAAAGCAGATCACAAGTGTTCATTCTTATGAGGGGCGCCTGGGTGGCTCCGTTGGTTGAGCGTCTGACTCTTCGTTTTGGTCCAGGTCACGATCTCGCAGATTGTGGGATCGAGCCCCATGTCAGGCTCTGTGCTGGGCATGAAGCCTGCCTGAGATTCTCTCCTTCTCTCTCTCTCTCCCTCTCTCTCTCTCTCCCTCTGTCTCTCTGTCTGTCTCTGTCCCTCCCCCCTCTTTCCCTAAATAAATAAACATTAAAAGAAAATAGTTGGATCTCCTTTACTTAGAATGTGAATTAATTTTCCTTCAGTTTCATCTTTAGACGGAAGGATGATCTGATTCCACGTGTTCAGTTTGCAATTGATACCTATTGATTTAATTTATGTCACCTTCCCTTTTCAAGATACGTGACTTAAAAATAAATGCATAAATTGCTTCAAAGTATTAACCTCAGGTTACATGTTAGGAAATAGCTGTTAAAAATATTCTCTATACTCCAGAGAGAGAATGTATAAAACGTGTGAATAGGCAGAATTTTCTGGAGGCAAGAAGGTATCTGTAATGAAACCATATTTTCTGTTTAAATGGTGTTCAGATTGCAATAACATGAGATCTTTTTTAACAGTTGACCTGTCAGAAGCATGTAAGATATCGAAAGCATCCACTTAACGGATGATTTTATTTTTCGAGTGTCAGACTCATGGGAATGTACTAGATCTATTTTCATTATCTTGAGCCTTTTTGGGAAATATTTTCCCCGGGCTTTATTGAATTGACTGCTGTTTCTGTCAAGGTTGCCGTTCATTCTGGATCTTTGCATCTTATTTAGGAGTCTTCAGTCTCCAATGAAGAATTTCTAAAAATATCGCATGGGAGTATCCCCACCAGAGCCCAAAGCAACCTGCAAACATTGCAGTGTGAATATGATAGAAAATGGAATTTGCTGTGATTTGAGGAAGAATTGTAAGCTTGTATGTATATATATATTTATTTATTTAGAACATAAATGGGGGAGGGGCAGAGGGAGGGAGGGAGGGAGGGAGGGAGGGAGAGAGAAAGAGAGAGAGAGAGAGAATCCCAAGCAGGCCCTACACTATTAGTGGGGGGCCCAATGTGGGGCTCGAACTGACAAACCATGAGATCATGACCTGAGCCGAAGTTGGACGCTTAACCAACGGAGTCACCCAGGTGCCCCAGAATTGTAACCTTGGGGTGAATAAATTTTCCACTTAACATACATTTTTATTTGGGGGTAACTTCACTATGCATCTGAAGACAGCCAGAAGGAATCTGAAATTTTTCGGAAAGTCTATAAAGACCATGAACGTTTTCTAGTGGAAAGATAAAACGTTTCAGTCTTAAGGCATATTTTTTCATGCATTACAGTTTAACTGAAAACTGTCTGCAAAAGTGTAGCTTTTGGGCATAGTCTGCTGCAAAAAGGTCAGTACTGCCTCTGCGGTATACGTTCCTCTGACTTCGGTAACATGTGGGCTCCAGGTGGGAAGTTAATGAAAGCCCCTCGTAACACTGATGCGTGTGGCGATTTGCCTTGATGAGGCTATTAGGAAATTGAGACTCCATGATGAGCTTTAGACCACTTAGGTGTCAAATGATTCATAAATGATACATGAAAGATACAGTAAAATGCGAGTGATGTAACTTGAGCATTAGCACAGAACTATGCACTGTTTCAACAGAGCAGAACGCCAGACAGGAAAACCCCCACGTTCTATATCAAAGAACTCCCTAGCTTGTCACAGTCCCTGAAGAGCTGCACATTCCAGACCTTGTGTCTTTACTTTTCAACGTTTTTTTATTTTTATTTTTGGGACAGAGAGAGACAGAGCATGAACGGGGGAGGGGCAGAGAGAGAGGGAGACACAGAATCGGAAACAGGCTCCAGGCTCCGAGCCATCAGCCCAGAGCCTGACGCGGGGCTCGAACTCGCGGACCGCGAGATCGTGACCTGGCTGAAGTCGGACGCTTAACCGACTGCGCCACCCAGGCGCCCCCAGACCTTGTGTCTTTAGAAGGCAGGACGCCTTTCCACGGCGGACGAGCTTCGATAGAAACTGGGAGGGGTGACAAATAGAACTAATTCCCTCCTTCACCATCAAGAGATTTTTAGCAGATCACATCACTGACTCTCAGAAGTGCTACTCTAGAGATCGGATGATGCCTATTGGCATTGGTATGATTCCTTGCACTTCATGGGGTGTCTTTACATACACTGACCGGTTTAAAACTCTTACGGCCACCAGCAGCCCAGTCTTGTTGGCAGCCTCTATTCTTTAGCCTGGGAGTAAGCTGGGGTTCCTAGTCTCCTTTTCAAACACGCCGACGTTTCATTGTCCGTACGTCGATACCCACAATTCAGCAATTGCTAGTTGGTTTTGGCTTCTGTAGATTTTGGACTTCTGAGTTTAAGCATTCGCTGTGAAACCCTGAAGCTGTGTCTTTGCAGATGTTTTGCACGTTGCCTCCTGAAGTAGAGCAGACCCAGGTGGCTGTGGGCCCTGCTCTCCTTGGAGCAGTTTGGGGGTGAAGCCAGGAAGTGGTCTGTGTTGCCCCATTTTCCACCCAGGCTGCCTGGTGTCTTCTGGGGTGTTGGGCTCCATGGTGTGTATAGTCAGGGTGGCATCCACTCAGGACTTTGCAGGCTCACCTCTTCCAAGGAGGCAGAGAGAAGCACAAAGGTCTGGTGTCTCACTGTCACTGGGTTGCCGCGGATTCTGGAACCAGCCCCGCTTTAGTTCTCCTGACCTCCAGTCAGTGCTTTTGTTGTGGAAAACAGGAAGGCCTCTTCCCCAGCCCTGGGAAAGGCAGACTCTCCTGCCAAAAAGGTTTTCAAGTTACAAAGCAGTTTGGTTTTGTAACAGTAGGTTTGACTTAAAAAAAAAAAAAAAAAAAAAAGAACATTTTTGAAAGGACACATAAACCTGTTGTGCGTATACCTGTGCGCTTACTTGCAGGCAAGTATGAGGATGTTCTGTTTCAAGTCCTTACACATGAAGGGGAAAATCCAGGGCAAGTGTTGCTCAAAGGCACTGGGTTACAGATGGTTCCAGAGAATCAGCCAAGGACCAAGCGAACAAGCCAAAGCACGATGGGTTGGAGTCCTGAATTTGCTAGTTAGGTCAAGATGAGTACTGAATTATGCAATATAGTTGGCAGCAAGGATGGAGGAGGCTCTGAGCATTGTTTTGGTAGAAAAATGACTTAGCAAAATGCAAGGGGGTAGGGGGAGTAACACACTACCTTTCGTTGTTCCAAGAAGGTCCAAATCAAAACAAGCCTTATTAGTGCAGAGGAAAGCTGGCTGACGCTGCGGCAGGAACGTGATTGTGACGCACGGTCGCTATTGTACAACTGTGAATGCATTTTCGACTCTGAAATATCTGTTGAAACTAAGAGTGATCGCCTGTTCTGTTTTTCTTTAAGTCTCTACTCAGCCCAGTTACGGAGTCTGAGACCAGGTAATTGGTTCCTTGGCTTCTGGTTTTCTAATGCTGTGTGTGTCTATTGTCCTATACGGACTTCTGTCTTTAAAAATAGAAGCGTGCCTTCTTGGTGGCAGCGTAGGGAGAATGTCAGGGTAGAATCCCAAATTTGTCTTCCAACCAAAAGAACCTAGAAATTCAGTTGTCGGCAGATTCTTCGGAGGACTTTCTTTACGGGTTCCTACACTGGTCTCCGTTCCATGCTTCCTTGGTGCTTCTGAGTTCAGTGGATAGAACAAAGAACATTCTACGATTTGCTATCCAGTCAACCATCGCAATTATTTCCTTTCCCAAGGGGTTTGGAGGTTAACGTGCTTTCGCGGTGGATATCGGAATATTCTTCTCTGAAACTTGACTACCACAAAGACTTTTTTTCATAGAAGTTTTTTTACAAAGACGCTACGGGGCAGAAAGACTGCATGACCTAGTAATAAGAGTAATATGAGCCATATTAATATTAGCTGACATTTATTGATCATGTATTATGTGCCAAACACTGTACTGAGCTCGTTTCATGCATTATCTCATTTCTTTCTTTTTTCTTTTATTGAAGTACAGTTGACACACAATGTTACATTGGTTTTAGGTGTACGACATAGTGATTGGACACCTCTGCATGTTACACTCTGTTCACCACCAGTGTCATTGACTGTCCTGTCACCATGGAATGCCATTACGACACCATTGCCTGTATTCCCTGTCTGTACCTTTCATTCCTGTGAATTACTCATTCTGTAACTGGAAGCCTGCACCTCCCACTTGCCTTCACCCATTTTGACCCTTCTCACACCTCCATCCCCCCCCCCCCCCCATACTCAGCAGCTTTTCTCCGTATTTATGGGTCTGGTTTTGCTTTTGTGTTTTTTTTTTAGACTCCACATGTAAATGAAGCCACATGGTGTTTGTCTTTCTTTGACTTATTTCACTTAGCATAATATCCTCTAAATCCATCCATGTCGCTGCAAATGGCAAGATCTTATTCTTTATAATGGCAGTACTATTCTAATGTGGATATATTTCACATCTTCTTTATCCATTCACCTATCAATGGACACTTGGGTTACTTCCATATCTTGGCTGTGTAAATAATGCTGCAATAATATAGGTGTGCTTATATTTTTTCACATTAGTGTTCTTATTTTCTTTGGGTAAAAACTCACTAGTTTACCGTATCCCATGGTATGTCTGTTTTTAGGTTTTGTTTTGTTTTAGTTTATGTATTTATTTTGAGAGAGAGAGAGAGAGAGAGAGAGAGCGCGCACAAGTAAGGGAGGGGCAGAGAGAAAAGGAGAGAATCCCTAGCAGGCTCTGTGCTGTCAGCACAGACCCCAACACGGGGCTTGAACTCCCTAACCACAAAATCATGACCCTAGCCTGATGCTTAACCAACTGAACCACCAAGACGCCCCTCTATTTTTAATTTATTGAGGAACCTTCAGCTTTCCATAGAAGTTGCTCCAATTTACCTTCCCGCCAACAGTGCACGAGGGTTCCTTTTCCCCCACATCCTCGCCAACACTCGTTATTTCTCGTCTTTTTGATTCTAGCCATTCTGACAGGTGTAAGGTGATACCTCATTGTCGTTGTGATTTGCATTTCTCTGATGTTTAGTGGTGTTGTGCTTCTTTTCATGTATCTGTTGGCCATCTGTCTCTAAGTCTTTGGAAAAATACCTATTCAGGTACTCAGCCCATTTTTTTTTTTTAACATTTATTTATTTTTGAGACAGAGACAGAGCATGAGCAGGGGAGGGTCAGAGAGAGAGGGAGACACAGAATCAGAAGCAGGCTCCAGGCTCTGAGCTGTCAGCACAGAGCCGGTGCGGGGCTCGAACTCACGGACCATGAGATCGTGACCTGAGCCGAAGTTGGACGCCCAACCGACTGAGCCACCCAGGTGCCCCCTCAGCCCATTTTTTAATCAGATTATTATTTTTGTTGTTGTTGTTGTTGTTGTTTTTTGGTGTTGAGTTGTATAAGTTCTTTATATATTTTAGATAATAACCCTAATTGGATATATCATTTGCAAATATCTTTTCTCATTTAATCAGGTTGCCTTTGTGTTTTCTTGATGTCTTTCTTTGCTCTGCAAGCCTTTTTATTTTGGTGTAGTCTCAGTGGTTTATTTTTGCTTTTTGTTTCCCTTGCTTGAGGAGACATATCTAGAAAACTGTTGCTAAGCCAGATATGAAAGAGATCATCGCCTATGTTTTCTTGTAGGAATTTTATGGTGTAGGGTCTCAGACTTCGGTCTTTGTATCCTCTCATTTCGTTGTCAAATAACCCGGTGAGGTGGTGTTATAGGTTAAATTGTGTCCACCAAAAGAAGATACGTTAAAGTCTTCACCCCCTAAATCTCAGAACGTGACCTTATTTGGAAATAGGATCTTCTTGGGTTTAATTCGGTTGAGATGAGGTTGTTAGAGTGGCCCCTAATTCAGCATGGGGAAATTTGAACACGGATACAGAGGGAAGCTGATGTGAAGACCCCCGAATCATATGTAGACGGAGGATTGGAGTGATGCATCTATACACATCTATGCGGAATGGTGAAGTTTGCTGGCAAGCTGAAGCTAGGAGGAGACATGGAAGGATTTCCCTACAGGTTTCAGAGAGAGCAGGGTCTTGTTGAAATCTTGATTATCTATCTGTCTATCTGTCTATCTATTTATTTATTTATGAGAGAGAGCTCACGTGAGTGAGGGGCAGAGGGAGAGGGGGAGAGAGAACCCCATGAAGTGCAGAGAGAGAGAGAGGGCGAGAGTGCGGAGCCCAGAGAGGAGCTCAGACTCACCTGATGCAGAGCTCCAACTCAGGAACCTCGAGATCATAACCTGTGCTGAGGTCGGATGCTAAACCGACTGAGCCAATCAGGTGCTCCAACCTTGACTTTGGATCTACTAGCCTCTAGAACCATGACATAATAAATTCCTTTTTCAAAAAACCTAGTTTTTGGCACTTTGATGTAGTGGCCCTGGGAAACCGATGCAGGTGGGTGCTTTGTTATCTCCTTTCTACAGGAAAGCAGCTCTTGAGGAAAGGAGGAAAGTTTAAGGAGAGCAGAACTTTTTCCAGGCTTAGTACTTTGGATGGACCAGCAACTTGACCAGCAGGAGAAGGAAAATTGAGAAGATCGATCAGGAGTGAGCCCCAGTGGGAACTTGACCATGACAGCACAGACATCGATGCAACAAATGTTTATTGAGTATGGGTGGCTGGGTTCCACTAGGGGTGTAGAAGATGGACCCCTCTGTTCTCCCAAGTGCTTAGGGGGTAACAAGCGAGACAGAAGTGGAGGGAAGTCCGTCAGGTTCCTTGGTGAAGTCCAGCATTTGTTAGGTTATCTGAAGGGAGGAATTAACCTTGGGAAAAGGAAGGACTTGCTCTGTGTCCCATTTTCCCACACAAATAAGGCCTCATCCCAGTGCCTGTGGCGTTTCCCTCTTCTCCCGCTCCCCATTATTATTACCGTTATACGTCCAGTTGACCCTTGAACAATGCAGGGATTTGGGGCGCCAACCCCCTCTCCCCCCTCCAGTCAAAATCCACATGTAACTTTACTAATAGCCTACTATTGACCAGAAAAGACTTACCATGACAGTCGATTAACACATATTTTGTATATGTATACATATATACATACGTATATATACAGAATACATACTGTATTCTTACAACAAAATAAGCTAGAGTAACAAAAATGTTGTTAAGAAAATTATAAGGAAGAGAAAATACATTTATAGTACCAGTCCATTATTTCTAGAAAAAAATCCTTGTAGTACGTGGCCCTGCACAATTCAAACCCGTGTTGCTCAAGGGTCAGTTGTACGTGTATTTTGATGAAAGTGAGAAGGGTTGATGTGGGTGATAGAAATGAAGACTTAAGGAAACTTTTACATCTGTGTTCTGAAGTGGTGGAATTGAGTCAGTCCTCCGAAGAGGACACTTCTTTGCCCGCCCTCCTCTCCCGTCCCAGCCACTACCCGGAACAGAATTGGGAGAGTGTGCGAAGAGAAAAATCAGCTCAACGCGGATCAAATCCCGTTCACGTTAGATTTCTTGAATTGACTACTAGGACAGGGCAGAGAAGCTGGGGTAGGGAGTGTCAAAGACTGTGGCAAAGGGTTGTGGGGCACAGGATTACAAGACCCCAAAGGAATGCTGGTGATATCCATAAGCCCCGGGCGCTCTTGCTTCACCCTTCGGGCTCACCCTCTGAATTCTTGGCCATCAATCCTTCCAGTCCAGTAAGAGGGAGATGAGTCATGGTACAGATGATCCCCAGCTTATGATGGTTCAACTTAATGGTTTTTTGACTTTGTGATGGTGGAGAAGCGTTCTGCATTCAGTCAAAACTCAACTTCAGATTGTGAGTTTTGATCGTTTCCTGGATTAGCAATGTTGTATGGAGAGAGCACTCTCAGCCACAGCTCTCGCTCAGCCCCGTGATCACGAAGGTAAACAGCCAGTACGCTTATAACCATTCTGTTCCCATGCGTTCATTCCGTTTTCCACTTTCAGTACAGTATTAAATAAGTTATATGTGTTAGTCCACACTTTATTATAAAATAGGTCTTGTGTTAGATGATTTTGCCCAACTCTTGGCTAATGTAAGTTTTAAGGTAGGGTAGGCTAAGTTAGGATGTGTGTTACGGTAGGTGTATCCAATGCATTTTCAACTTAGGATATTTTCAATTTGCTGTAAATTTATTGCGATGTAACCCCATCATGAGGTTGGGAGAATCTGTATCCCTTAAGGACTGTGTTAGGGAAGTAGGGATAGAGGTTTCTGGATGCAAATGTTAACCTCTATTTGAGATGCCTCCTGGTGCTACTTTGCTCCCTGGTCGGTGAGGCTGTGTAGCATGCCAGAGGCATCCTAGCTGTGGTGCAGGATTTGGGGCGTCGGAAAGCACCCCTTACCGGGTTGCTGAGGGTTTCAAATGAATGTTAGAGAGGTTATGGAGAAAATGGAAATGATTTATATTTCATTCCCTGTGGATTCTTTACTGGACACGTTAATTAAAGTCTTCTGGACATTCACTCCAACAGGTTCCGACCCCTGAATAAATTAGTTTTAGTCTTCGCCATTCATTCAGAATAAAATGGTTCCACAGAAATGTCTTCGTGAAGTAAAAAAAAAAATGGATAGTCAGAAAAACTCATTTTTTCAGATCATCTGTGGCCCATCCTGTTAGTAAGGGACTGCTCCCTCTAGTACATTCCCGCAGATTACTTTTCCAACTCGAGTGCAATGATTCAAGCCAAGACCTTCATCACTTCCCTTTGGAGACTATTACACAGCCCAGCAGACATCCTATTAAGCTTCTGATACGCAGAGGAAAAGGAAAGTTTTAAACTCGAGACTGAGAAGGAAGATGATTCATGGTCCCGGAGGAAGAGGGCCCCCAAAGTTTTCAAAGATGACCCCCAGCTGCCACCCCTTCCTTTGGGCGCACACTCACCTCGTGGGCCCCAGAAAGTCGATGGAGCCAGTGTGTGGACCAGGGTGTAGCCCTTTAAAAGAATGGCAGAAGAATCACTAACTGGGAGTCAAGTTCGGCAATGGGCAAAAAAAAGGGTGCAGACACTTTAATGTAGTGTGGGAGTTAAAATGCAAAAGTTGGCTGTCCTGACCACATTTAGAATTTATGATTCAATATTTAAGAAGACCATAAAAGTCAAATTGCTACGGTTGGGGCAGGAAATGACTCAAGACCAAAAGGAAGACTTCTGTTGATGCAAGGTCAAGGTGAGACAGTTAATTCTGGCTGGTGGCTCTCACTGGGATAGACCAGCTTCCTGACTCAGGGGCTGGAGGGGACACAGGGGTAGCATGAACACTGTTCCCGAGAGTTCTGACAGCAGGAGCTATTTATTGCAAAAGAGTAAATATGAAACACGAAGTCAAGGATATCAATATTTACAAAATAGAGAACCTTCTATGATTAGCAAAATCCCTTTCTCCAAGTGTGTTACTCTATCCCATTTTGACCGGACAAGTTCCTGGCTGCTTGCCTCAATGTCAAGTGACTTACACTTCTGCACCGTTTTTATAGTAGGTATCTCGACATCGCAAAGGCGGTATTTCTGTTCTCCACGCGTGCTTTTAACACCCATTGTGTGTATCATTCATTTGACATTTACAGCCTGTGTGCCGTTTTATTTTCTGTTGGATCACACTCTTCCCATCTTTCATGGGAATTTTCATTTGTTTTGTTTTTTAGATTTCACCTATATGGGAAATCGTACGATGTTTGTCTTTTTTGACCTGTTTCATTTAGCAGAATACCCCCTAGGTCTGTCCGTGTTGTGCATGGAGAGATTTCATTTTTTTTTTTTTATGACTGAGTAACATTCCATTTTATATCTGTCCCACATCTTCGTTATCCATTCATCTCTTGATGGACACCTGGGTTCCATCAATATACGGACACCTACTTCCGTATCTTGACTATTGTAAATAACGCTGCAATAAACACAGGGGTGCATATATCTTCTCAAATTAGTGTTTTTGTTTTCTTTGGGTAAACACCCACTCGTGGAATTACTGGATCATACGATCTTTCTATTTGTAGTTTTTTGAGGAACCTCAAAACGGTTTTCCACAGTGGCTGTACCAACTTCCATGCCCAGCAACAGGGCACAAGGGTTCCTCTTTCTCCGCATTCTCTCCAGCTCCTGTTACCCCATGTGCTTCTGATTCTAGCCATTCTAGCAGGTATAAGGTGATGTCTCATTATGGTTCTCATTTGCATTTCCCTGATGTTTAGTGGTGGTGAGCATCTATTCAGGCGTCTGTGTGCCGTCTGTAGGTCTTCTTTGGAAACAAGTATTTATTCAGGTCTTCTGCCTATTTTTACTTTTTTTTTTTTAAGTTTTTATTTATTTTGGGAGAGAGAGAGAGCATGAGCAGGGGAGGGGCAGTGAGAGAGGAAGAGAGAGAGAATCCCAAGCAGGGAGCCCCGCGTGGGGCTCGAACTTAACAAATTGTGAGATCATGACCTGAGCCGAAATCGAGTCAAAATCGAGTCGGACGCTTAACTGACTGAGCCACCCAGGCGCCTGTGGGTCCTCTGCCTATTTTTAATCAGATTATGATTATGATTATGATTATGATTATTTTGGTGTTGAGTTGTATAAGTTCTTTATGTATTTTGGATATTAACCCCTACAGAGATACTTTTTGAGAAGGGGGTCTTTAGGAAAGGAAGAGACTGTGCCCAGGAAGTCAGTTGTAAGGTGTGTTGGATACTGGGGAGGAATGAAGCGTAAGAGGGAGCGAGAAGGAACTTCATCGTCTTGGATGTGTTGTGTGGACTTGGTCGGGGAGTAGCAGGATTCCAAGCGTCTGATGTGAACTGCCTGGACTTTGGGTGTCATAAGCTTGAGCAGTATTTAAGTTTGGGCCTGAACTTTGTCATTTCTCAAAATGAGAGAAAACGAGGCTTCCGCAGAGGGTGCTCTTGTCCGAGGAAGTTCTTGTCTTTTCTCCTCCTCGCCCACGTAATGGACTCTGATGGATATGGAATTAGGGGGTGGCTTTTAATACTAATTCTGGGTGTTTGAGGTTTCTTATGCTGCCTTATTAGTATCTGTGGCTCCCCCCCCCGCCCCATTTTTATTTTTTTTTTTATTTGTTTGAGAGAGAGAGCAGGGGAGGGGGAGACAGAGGGGGGAGAGAAATTCCCAGCCAGGCTCCATGCCATCGGCGCAGAGCCCAAAGTCAGGCTCATGACCTGAGGCAAAATGAAGAGGCAGATGCCTAACCGACAGGGCCAACCCCGTGCCCCTGGGATCCCCTTTTTGGTAGTGGTTCTCCGCGAGAGAATCTATCCTGCAGCATACAGAACTGTGTACCCTTTGGGGAGCTGACCATGTTGGAACTGAGTTCTTTTGAATTAAGCCATGGAAGATGGATAAAGCATGACCCTTTCTTTACTTATGTCTCTTTAAAATTTATTCATCACTTAGTACTTCGTTGTTGTTGTTGTTGTATTTTTTTTTTTTTAAAGATTTTGTTTTTAAGTAATCTCCATACTCCAATGTGGGGCTCAAACTCACAACCCTGAGATCAAGAGTCGCTCGCTCCCCCCATCTGAGCCAGCCAGGCCCCTCCCCTCCCTTTTTAAAGACTTTATCTTTTATTACTTTTTTTTTTTTTTTACGTTTATTCATTTTTGAGAGACAGATACAGAGCACGAGCGGGGAAGGGGCAGAGAGAGAGGGAGACACAGGATCCGAAGCAGGCTCCAGGCTCTGAGCTGTCCGCACAGAGCCCGACGTGGGGCTCGAACTCACAAACCACGAGATCATGATCCGAGCCGAAGTTGGACGCTCAACCGACTGAGCCACCCAGGCACCCCGATCTTTTATTACTTTGAATAATACCTCAAATTCACTGTGAAACAAGGCACGATATAAATACATTTCATAAAATATAAATACATGTCATATTTCTGCAGTTTGTCTTTTTTGTGTTTTTTTTTTTGTTTTTTTTTTTTTACAAAACCATCAACTCCTTGAAGACTGAATAAGCAGTTCAGTTTCCTGAGGGGCTAGATTAAACAGGGCTGTCAAGGAAGGAGGTGAGAATGAGCCAGAATGGGGGCAGGGAAGCACTTTTTGACGCAGGGAGAACATCAGCCTCAAAGGCCCTACGATAGGAATGAACTTGGTGAATTGTAGGATCAGAAACGAGGCTAAAAAGAGTATTGCTTGGAGAACATCGGAGATTTGAGAGTGGGTCAAAGAGACATTCAGGCCAGATGGCCTTGGCTAGCATCAGAATTTTATTTTAACAAGATTAGAAACCATTGGAGTACTTAAATTAGCTTATTTTTTTTATTTTTAAAATTTTTTTGTGTGTTTATTTTTTGAGAGAGAGAGGAGGGGGCGAGGGGCAGAGAAGGAGACACAATCTGAAGCGGGCTCCAAACTCTGAGCTGTCAGCACAGAGCCCAACACGGGGCTTGAACTCACAAACCGTTTATTTAGATCATGACCCGAGTCGAAGTCGGACTTAACAACTGAGCCACCCAGGTGCCCCAAATTGGCCTATATTTTTAAAAGATCACTAACAGTGTGACAGCAAGTGGACGGTACTCAGGTGGGAGTGGCATGGGCCAGGCCGTAGTCCTGGAGTTGGACAGAAGCACACAGATGTAGAAATAGGTTCGGGAGGCAGGGCTTCTGAATTTGGGCTGGTGGCTGGCGGGACAGAGAAGAATTGAGGAAGACATCCCGGTGTTTTGCCTGATCACCTAGGTAGACTGTTTCTGGTTGTGGGGGTCAAGGCGGGCAATCAAGAGAAACCCAGTGTCATTCAACTAATTTACGTTGAGAATTTAAAGCGAGGTGACTGGACTACCGGGACATTCTCTTTTCTGGAAGAAAGTCCACTTGAGAGATTGAATTAGGACCAGAGGGGCCTGGGGGTGCGCAGTCTGTCCCGTTCCCCCCCCCCCGGTTGGGCCTCTAGAGTGGACCAGAATGCATCCTCGCCCCTCCTGGAAGGTGCTGGAGGCCCATCACTCACTCTTAGCCCTGCCAGCAGGAGGCAGCGGGGCCTTGTACCACAGAGTGGGGGCGGGGGGGTACAGTGATGCCAGTTTCTACGCTGGGAGGATGGGAAGGGAGCCAACTTAACAGAAGGGGTGGATTTGAGAGCCGTGTACTGGAGAAACGAGGAAACTTGGCAGCTGATTTGTGGTGGGCTGGAACGAGAGAGGGAAGAGAAGGCCTCATGCTTGGGGGTGCCTGGGTGGCTCATTCGGGTGAGTGTCTGACTTTTACTTCGGCTGGGATCGTGAACTCACTCTTGTGAGTTCGAGTCCCACGTCAGGCTCTGCACTGACCGTGTAGAGCCTGCTTGGGGTTCTCTCTCTTCCTTTCTCTCTGCCCCTCACCCGCTGGCTTGTGCACATGCTTGCATTCTCTCTCTCTCTCTCTCTGTCTCAAAATAAATTAAAAAAAAAAATAAGAAGGCCTCATGTTTGCATCTCCTGAGCCTTAGCTCATTGGTGAGAAGGGGTGATGGGTATGTGGTGGGGCAAGTCAAAAAGAAACGAGTCTTTATGTGGATACATTCTTCAACTAACTTTTTAAACTTATGGTCCCAATTACTCTGCTCAGTTTTCTTGAAATTTTGGAGGGCATTTGATCAATTAGAAAAGACCTGCAGGGGCGCCTGGGTGGCTCAGTCGGTTGGGTTTCCGATTCTTGATTTTGGCTCAGGTCATGATTCCAGGGTCATGGGATCAAGTCCCTCGTCGGGCTCTATGGGGATCATGGAGCCTGCTTAAGACTCACTCTCTCTCTCTCTCTCTCTCTCTCTCTCTCTCTCTCTCTCTCTCTCTGTCCTCCCTGACTCGTGCATTCTCTTCCCCTTAAAAAAAAAAAAAAAAAGACCTTCTAGGTCCCCCACCCCTAACACTTTCCATGATGCACGAGCCACGTGTTTTCACTTTAAGCTCATTGTTCTTCTGAGGAAACACAGTGAGCAAAAGCTGTACAGTCACATTGGAAGATGCATCATTCAATGCGCACTCCCTGCTCGCTGTTCACCGACCCCTATGGGCAGACAGGACGGCTCGCAGGTGTTTGAGAAAATAGGCCCTGAAATTGAACCCTATGGCCATGGTGGCGTCCACGGTGTGGATGAGGGCAGCAAATCCCACGGTCCAAATGATTGTTGATGACATCTGCTGACGTTGCCAGTTGGTACAAACACTAACACACATGCCATTTCTGGTACTTAGAAGTAGGGTTCCAAATTATATTTAAATGAAGCTTTGTGTTTAAAAAGCTCCCGGGGGGGGGGGTGGATAACTGTGTCAGACTTAATTAAATGCCTCAAAAATCTCAAATACCTCTGTAACCGTTCCTAAAAATAAAATGCTTGACAGATAGAGGTGTCCTGCGGCTTTGTTTAGACAATTAATTCTCGAATTTTGGTGCTTAGTAATACTCGCTGAGATTTATTGAGTGTTTCCTGTGTGGCAGGCACTGTGCTGACGAGGTATGTCTCTTAATTGTCACGTAGCCCTATGAGATGAGAGGTGGGGACTATCTTCGTCACCCCATTTTACAGATTAGGCCGAGCGAGGTTACGTATTTTTCCACGGTCCCACAGTGCTGCAGCCGGGACATACACCCAGGAATTCTGGCTTCGCAGCTCACATTGGTTCCTACCATACTCCAGTGTGTATATGAATCTGTATTACATTAACAAAAACTTTGTTCACGTTTATTTATTTTTGAGAGAGAGTCAGAGCGTGAGGGGGGTAGGGGCAGAGAGAGAGGGAGACCCAGAATCTGAAGCAGGCTCCGGACTCTGAGCTGTCAGCACAGAGCCTGACCCGGGGCTCGAACTCCCAAACCATGAGATCATGATCTGAGCCAAAGTCGATGGCCTAACTGACTGAGCCACCCAGGTGGTCCGTTTTTAATATTCCTTTTTCCTAAGAAGAACTATGAGCCATTGCTGTCCTGGAGATGTGGCAGTGTCTGTGATGGCCGGGTGCTGGCTTGCAGGCGGCATCCTTCCTTCTGTATGACTGTGCCTGGTGAGATGGCAGAAAGGAAGGTGGACAGGGCGGGGAAGGGAAAGGAGAGACAATTTTCTACTTCAGAGTATAATGAACAAAAATTCCATTAGGTTCCCCGGAGCCTGAATTTATTAAGATAGAACAGGAGAAAATGTCTATTGACATTTTGACTTACTGTAAAGGCAGGTAATCATTTCATCTTGAGAAGGGGCTGGGCCCCCAGTGGCCTTGGGACTCCTCTGGTCCTTTTCTTTCTTTCTTTTTCTTTCTTTCTTTCTTTCTTCTTCTTCTTCTTCTTCTTCTTCTTCTTCTTCTTCTTCTTCTTCTTCTTCTCCTCCTCCTCCTCCTCCTCCTCCTCCTCCTCCTTCTTCTTCTTCTTCTTCAAGATTTATTTATTTTTGAGAGAGAGAGAGAGAGAGTACAAGCAGGGAAGGGGCAGAGAGAGAGGGGGACAGAAGATCTGAAGTTGGTTCTGTGCTGACAGCAGCGTGCCCGACTTGGGGCTTGAACTCACCAACTGTGAGATCACGACCTGAGCGGAAGTCAGCCACTCAATCGACTGAGCCACGCAGGCACCCCCTAAAGAGAATTTCTAAGGAGAAGCACAAACCTATGAGATACAGCAGTTGCCTTGGGTTTAAGCAGGGGGCGGTGGGGGTGGGGAAGAACAACATCCTTTCTACTCATTCTCTTTCCTTTGTTTTTGTTTTACGATTTTTAATGCAATGTTCTTGGTGTACATCTATACTCTCATGTGTGGGTGTGGAGCCAACTGGGAGGGATTTTCCTACCTCGGCATCTTCATTAAACATTTATTGAGTGTCTGTCACGTGTTCAGGGGAGACACCAGGGAACAGGGTCCTAACTGTGGAGTTTCCTCCCCAGCCAAGTGGGTACGCACCCGCGTAGTCTTGTTCTGGGCTGTCAAGCTTTTTGACTTTTGCTCAGGAACATGCCTTAAGAGTACTGTGTGTGGATTGGGGCGCCTTGGGTGGCTCAGTCGGTTGGGCGTCCAACTTTAACTCAGGTCATGGTCTCACGTTCCGTTCTGTGAGTTCGAGCCCTGCGTCGGGCTCTGTGCTGACAGCTCAGAGCCTGGAGCCTGCTTCCGTTCTGTGTCTCCCTCTCTCTCTGCCTCTCCCGTGTTCACGCTCCGTCTCTCAATAATAAAGAAAAGTTAAAAAAAATGTTTTTAAGTAGGTGATGGGGATTAAGGAGGGCACTTGTGATGAGCACAGGGTGTTGTCTTAAGTATCAAATCACTAATTCTACACCTGAAACTAATATTACACTGTATGCTAACCAACTAGAATTTAGATAAAAACTTGGGGGAAAAAGAGTGCTGTGTCTTACTATTTATCGTAATTATTGTTACTTTCGCTGAAAGTTTAGGTGTGAACAACTTAGTCCTGACAGCAATCCTCAATTGAGTCAGACTGTGCGCTTTCTTTCTTTCTTTCTTTTTATTATGTTTGTTTATTTTGGAGAGAGTGCAATCAGGGGAAGGGCGGGGGGCGGGGGGCACAGAGGATCCGAAGCGGGCTCCACGCTGACCACAGCAAATCCACCGTGGGGCTTGAACTCACGAACCTTGATACCAGGACCTGAGCCGAAGTTGGTGCTCGACCGACCGAGCCACCCAGGCACCCCTACACCATGCACCTTCTTGACTTCCAACTCCTAGTCAATCAAGCCATCTCTCAGCTTGGCATTTATTTTTTTCTCAGCCTGGCTTTTCACTTGCGTTGCGGCCAAAAAATTGTTCAGTGGAGACCCTGCTCGGGTGGGCAGGGACACAGAACAAAACACGCTGCTTCTGTTTACATCCTTTGGCTGAGCCACCCATTTATTTCTCTGTAGCAGGCAGGATTTCCTCAGGAAGCTGTCCTGGTGGACTGTGGGCCAGGGTTGACCAGGATGTGGTGACACGGAGCTGGCCCCCACCCCCACCCCGCCCTCCGGGACCTGTGCTGAGGTCAAGCCTAGATCTGTATCTGGGCACGCCCTCTCCAGTCTGTAAGTTCCAAGGCCCGCTCTCCTGCCCACACTGGGGTGGGGATTGATTGGGTTTGCGCCCCTCTTGGCACGTGGCTTCTTTTTCCCAGTTCATGCTCTTGCACGCGGTACTGGGGTAGAGAGCTGGGGCAGGGACACCTCCCAGAGGCCCCCTGAGCGGCTGTGTCCACATTTCCAAGCCCCCAGCATTTCCCACAGTGCCACAGGCCAGCCGCTCGAGAGCGGCTTGGGTCAGCCATGGGCCCAGCCTCAGGAAGAAATGAGGGATTGGATGACGTGCCAACGTGCTTGGCCTCACCAAGCACCCAGGTATATGTTTCTTCACATGCGGCTGAGTGAATTATTCATCTGTACACTTCTGCAGCTCCGGAGAACTGCTAACTAATACTCATCTTTATTTAAAGAATGTCACGAGAGGGGCTATCTTCTGTGGGAGGCCCCAGGAGATGGCTTTATCATTTAAAATAAGCGATAAGGCTAGCTAAGGTTTGTTATATACCCAACTGGTATAAGCCCATCACTCTAAAGTGCTGACGTCAGGTTTTGGAGTAGATAGGCATGGGTTTGAAGCCTGGGTCTGTGTTTTACTAGCCAAGTGGCAGCAGATGTGTCTGTCACCTCCCCGAGTGTCTATGCCCTCACTGGTGTTGTATGCTTAGTAAAACCTACATTAAGTCTTGTGTGTTTTAAGTGAAATAACATGCAAGAAAACGACACAATATAGGCATGTACATGTTCAATTTGTCAATTTCTCCCCCAGCTCATCCAATCAACCTCCCCAACGCCCATGCATGCACACGTGCACAGGTGCACTCACACACACACACACACACACACACACACACACACGCACGCCAAATTCTATTGTCAGCATACTCTACAAATTCAATCAAACAGAACAAAAGCAGGGCGCCTGGGTGGCTCAGTCAGTTAAGCTTCCAACTGCGGCTCAGGTCATGATCTCGCAGTTTGTGAGTTCGAGCCCCGCGTGGGGCTCTGTGTGGACAGCTCAGAGCCTGGAGCCTGCTTCGGATCCTGTGTCTCCCTCTCTCTCTCTGCCCTGCCCCTGCTCGCGTGCTCTGTCTCTCTGTCTGTTAAAAAAAAAAAAAATGAATACATGTTAAAAAAAAACATTAAAAAAAAAAACAGAACAAAAGCAAATCATTTTAGCGGCATCCATATGATGCATGAAGCTCCATGCTGTTAGTCTGGAAGATTGTTGAGCTTTCATAAAATGCCTACCCGTGCGACCTTGTGGTAGGCACTGCAGAGAGTTCCAGATGTACTGCATTGTGAGAGGGCACATGCATGGGCCTGGCCGAGCTGATACATGGTGGGGAAAGTTCCTGAATGTGCGTGCGTGAGACAACCAGGACCAAATACATGCAGGGAGGGCAGAGTGACTACATAAACCCTGAGGGAATACACAGCATAGGAGGGACATACCTGCAGATAGATTCCCCTTCTACGAATGAGAAAAAGGCCAGCCATTTTTGAAGCTGGGTTTATCACGGGTTTCTTGGCTTCTGTAGTCCTATCTGCTTTACCCACTGAAACTGTTTCTACCTAGACAAAGGGGATTTCATTATGACACAGTAAAATTTTTTCAGCCAGACAACCCAGGGTTGATCATGATATTCCATAACATTGGTATTGATAGTGACAATGGCAATGGTTAAGAGCAATCATTTATTGAGTTCTGGGTACCAGATACTCTTTTGAGTGCTCTATGTGGATTGTTGATCCCTGTTATTTGGACTCATTGCTCTGTGGGCAGGTACTTCGAAGGCACAAGGAAATTTAGTAACTTGCTTCTTTGAGGTTAGAGATTGGGGGGTATTAACAATTATGCCAGGGGTGCCTGGGTGGCTCAGTCGGTTGGACGTCTGACTTCGGCTCAGGTCATGATCTCACAGTTCGTGAGTTCGAGCCACCGCGTCGGGCTCTGTGCTGACAGCTCAGAGCCTGGAGCCTGCTTCACATTCTGTGTCTCTCTCTCTCTCTCTCTGCCCCTTCCCTGCTCATGCTCTGTCTCTCTCTGTCTCAAAAATAAATAAACATTAAAAAAAAATTTTAAAAAATTATGCCATATACTGCTTGTTCCTCTTCCTTTTCCAAAAAAGAGAAAGGAACCCAGAAACAAAACCAAGGAAATCCTCCACAAAAGTAGGTAGAATAGTATCTTATAACAAACAGCATTTTTCTCTTTTATAAAATGGAAGGTGAACGTGAGGAGGGTTTGTAAGGAGAGATCAAATGATTCTTCCGATGTCTCCTAGACAGAGTATTCTGAGGTCATTTAAGTTCACCTCAATATCTTTGATTAAAAAACAAGTTGTGGGGTATGGACAAAATCCAACGCAATTCTAAGAAACAAATACGTGAGTAATTATCATTGGAGGTTCAAGGAGAGTTGGCAAGATTTCGAATCAGGAGGAAATTCACACAGAAGTAGTCTGTGGAAAGTTCTGAATCATGAGTTCCAGACTTCTAGTCTTTCAGTTTTCCATATTTGAATAGAATGGATTAAAATGTTTTGATCCCAGAATTTTCCTTTTCTTTTTCTTCTTCTTCATCTTCATCTTCGACATCGTCTTCTTTTTCTTCTTTCTTCTTTCTTCTATTTATTTTACAGAAAGAGACCACACAAATGGGGGAGAGGGGCAGAGGGAGGGAGGGAGAGAGAGAGAGAGAGAGAGAGAGAGAGAGAGAGAATATCTTAACAGGCTCCACACTCAGTGCAGAGCCTGACTCAGGATTCGATCCCAAGATCCTGGGATCTTGACCTGAACCAAAATCTAGAGTTGGACACTCAACTTACTGAGCCACCCAGGCACCCCCAGCCTTTTCCTTTTCTTACCTTTCAACAGTGTCATCTTGATTTCCTTCTATTAAATTCTGTCTCTGCTTAGGAGATATTTAGGGTCTCTTGTCAGAAATATGTTCCGACCTAATAAGGTATTCTCCAAGGAAGACTGCCACTCATGAATGAAACAAATGAAAGTGTATAATGGAAAAAAAATCTATGATGTACATATTGGCAAGTGCCTCATGCTTTAGTATCTCTCCTTGGTCGTCTTCTTAAATGTTGCTGTCAGAATGCCAGCCTCATGGACTATATTTTTCAGGAATGGCTGTAATTCTCTTACTTCTGCCATATTTTATGCCTTTCACTGGTGTTGTTGGCATGGAGAGGGGGCTGGGAGAGAAGAGCCTCTTGTCACTGGGCAAATGTTTTGGAAAAAATGAAGTGAGGTTGAAGTTAATTGGCATACCTTTTTAGAAATTTCCTGAATTATTTCTATGGAAAATCAATTTGGGTTTTCTGCATTTTTGCCTGTGAGTCATGTCAGGCTTCCACAGCCACGCTCATGTGTGGGGAGGTGGGAACAGGATCTGACCTCAGGCTAGGCACAGAGCGAGGAAGCTTTACAGGTTCATGGTGCTCGCAAATAAGGAAAGGCAGCAGTGGGGGCGGGGAGCCTCTTGCTCACCAGTTTTCCCAACACACCTGCCTTCTGTGACCAGGAGGGCTGTGAATTACCTGGAGCTGGAGAACAGTTACCTCTAATGGCCTTTTGAGAATCTTTATTATCTGCATTTATGGCCTGGTTTGTGGACAGAGGTCAGAAGATCTTGTTCTGGGATATTCATTAACAGAACATTCATAACAGAACATTCTCTTTAAATGCAATACAGGAAAGTGTTTAGAGTTAGCAGACTAGGTCGTTCATGGCCTAGATATAGAGAATGAATCGAAATAGCCCTCACTCATTTTTACAAAATGGAATATTACCAGTACTGCATCTCCGACTGTGTGAAAATGGGGACATTGCAAATTACGTAATTGCACGCTGTATATGGAAGCCCGACATCACCCCGAACTCAGAAAACCCTGTCCTATAAAAACCTGCTTCTGCTGCCGGGTTCTTTCACTTTCATACTTGCAGCCTAGAACCAGCCCTTGAAAAGGCTTGTCTATGTGTGCGTGAAATAGTTTTCCCTTGGTGGTGGCTGTTGTGCAACATCATGCCTACTGCATTTGACTTTCTCACATTTAAAAACTAATAAACTACATAAACATAAAAGCGCTGAGTGTTAAAACCAACACCTCTTAGGAGTTTGTTTTTAATAAGCTTATGTAATTAACACCTTGCACTATATATTCCATTTGTTTCTTTTGAAACCTACAAAGAGAACAGGATGATACACACAAAGAAGGCAGCGCATAGTTAATATTGGCTTTTTGAATTATGATGGAGTCGTGGGTGTTGTAGAAATTAAGCCTTGCCAGTTACTTTCAAGTCTGAGAACCAAAGAGTCGGTCCATTACCTAGAGAACGTGAAACCGAAACATAAAGCAACGTGTGAATTGTTTCTATTCCCAAGGGGCTGAGCATAGTGCCTGGCACAGTGCTTGCTGATTGATCATTTTATCGTTTCGATTCATTCACTGATTCAGTAAATTAGTTTCGAGATTCTTCTAGACGCTGCCCTAAACCCTGAACAGTGAACAAAACTTAGAAAACTCTCTGCCCTCATCGACCTTATACTTTAGTTGGGGGAGGGGGCTAAAACAGACACGAGTTCCACGCCAACTATTTTAAATTTCCTTTCTATTTATTTATTTCTATTTTCTTGTAACTGTTTTTGAGAAAGAGAGAGAGTGCGTGTGCATGTGAGTGGAGGAGGGCAGAGAGGGGGAGGGACAGAGGATCTGAAGTGGCTCCGTGAAGATAGTAGCGAGCCTGACGCAGGACTTGCACCCTTGAACCCATGAACCGTGAGATCATGGCCTGAGCCGAAGTCGGACGTTCAGCCCACTGAGGCACCCAGGCGCCCCGTATGCAAACTGTTTAGGTGATGAGAGGTGAGGAGGAGAGAGAGTAGGCAGAGGACGGGGGTCAGAGACTGTGTGTGCCTGAGAGGTTGTCATTGTAGATAGGATGTGCTTGGGAAGCAGGGTTTCCAGTCCCGGCTGCGGCAGGTGGGGGAAGAGCCCTGCGGGGCGGAGAGAGGAGCCAGCTCCAAGGCCAGGCTAGCTGGTGGGCTGGAGGGGAAGCCAGGTAGTCGGTGTGGCCAGGCAATGAGCCGAGAGGCTCCAGATGGGGCACGGGAGAAGGGGGGGGCACAGGTGCCAGGGGCCTTTCAGTTCATGGGCGGGGGGGCGGGCTGCGGCCTTTACTCTGAGGCAGACTGGAGGCTTCTGAGTAGAGCGGCAGGATCAGACTTAGGTTCAAACAGGATGTCTCCGGCTGCTGTGGTTGCAGGGTTCCTGGGGTGAATGGGAGGCAGCCGCGTGTTTGATTTCCCAGTGTAAAAGAGAGCTGTTGACTTGTGCTTTGCCAATGGAAAAACACAGCCCATCCTGACAGAGTCAGCATTAAAAACGAGGGGACTCTTTAAGAGACTTGCTAGAACTATGTTCATGACTTTTGTTTTTGTTTTCAGGCTCCCCCCCCCCCATGTGGCAATTAAAATAAAAATGTATCTTATCCACATCACAGAGTAAAAAGTGAAATTGCTCTTTTTTATAGAGCAGGTGAGAAGCCTGAAAAAGTTTGAGTAAGTGGGGTAGACATGTGACTAGTCTAGAAATCTAAGAGCATGGATAGGAAGGAGGGGACTATGTCCCAACAAACCCTGACCTATAAAACTGTTAAAAGAAACAAGATATGGCTGATAAGTACCTAAACACGTTCATTCTTCAATAGAAGTGAATTGCTCTGTAAGAAAAACGTTTATGGGGGAGCCTGGGTGGCTCAGTCAATCAAGTGCCCGACTCTGGATTTTGGCTCAGGTCACGATCTCACGGCTCCCCGTGAGATCGAGCCCCACGTCGGGCTCTGTGCCGCCAGTGTGGAGCCTGCTTGGGATTCTCTCTCCCCGGCTCTCTCTGCTCTTGCCCCGCTTGAGCTTCCTTCCTCTGTCTCTCTCCAAATAAATAAACTTAAAAAGTATATCTTAGAAATTTTTAAACATTAGATGTCATGAAAAAGGCAGTGGTGATGTTAGTAAATTCTCAGCTTGTGAGCAAATTGGAAGAAATGAACATGTTCATTTTAGTGATAAGTGGCTTGGTAGAATGATGTAAATGCATCTTAGGTGGTGTTTTTTTGTTTGTTTGTTTGTTTTGTCCTTTTAGGTATAACATGCCTGTCAAGTTCACATTGTAACTCTCTAAAGGATGTGGTATAAAGCAAATAATCTTCACTCTCAACCTCCAAGATGTCTTTAATCTCCAAGTAAGAAAAGATCCATTGCTAAGGATGCTTTTTCAGGGAGCTGTCATGTTATATTCTTGGCAGTGGTGAAAATCTCCTATGATGAAAATTGAGATCACTTTGAGGGGAAATGATGTAGTTGGGGAAGAACTTTTCCTTCCCAAAGGATTGAAATAAAAGTATGGCCTTCATGTCACGTACTGCTTTATATGGTTGCATCCACAGATGGACAGACACACAGATGTAGATACAGGTAATACTCACCTATGTGCCTGGGACAACAAGAGTAATTCTGTGCGGCTGACATTCCCTTCATCTGCTTTTGCCTCTCTGTTACAGGTCAGAATGGGCACAGAATGAAGCCAGCAGATTTTCCCTGTTTACCCCACATTCACAAGTGGGCCTTTGAGTGCCTGAATAAAGTCCTTAGAGCACTGATGGTTATGAGTGTCCGTGAGATCAAGGGGATGGACAAAAGGGCACATGTCAGAAGCTAGGTCAGGAAATGCGCTCGAGGAGGGTTAGGGGTGCACTGAAGAGCTGTTTTTGGATTACTTGGAGTTTTTCCCGGGCAATGGGTGAGCTGGTTTCTCCTTGACTTTGGAAAGAAACGACCCAATTGGTGTCACATGAACGAAGGGCTCTAAAATAACCTCCGGTAAATAGGAACAGACAGGTTTCTGTTCAGCCGGCCATAGCTCATTCCCAGAAAGGGAATGTGCTCGTTTCCTTGGCCTCAGCGTTGCTGTAGTATTTGCTCTTTGATACCACCTGACCTGGCAGCGTTCCAGGTGTGTTTTCCTACTGGTCTCCCTTGGGGATTGAATGGAAAGGATTCAACTGGATACATTCCTGATACATTCAGTGCCTTTCTATATAGTCTTTGTTTCGAGATACTTACTTGCCTTTTCTTTTTTTTTTTTAATGTTCATTTATTCTTGAGACAGAGAGAGACAGAGCATGAGTGGGGGACGGGCAGAGAGAGAGAGAGGGAGACACAGAATCAGAAGCGGGCTCCAGGCTCCGAGCTGTCAGCACAGAGCCTGATGCGGGGCTCGAACCCATGGACCGTGAGATCATGACCTAAGCCGAAGTCGGATGCTTAACCCACTGAGCCACCCAGGCGCCCCGCTTACTTGCCTTTTCTGTCAGGGTGTGAGGAGAACGTTCAGCCTGTAGTGACCTTGGGCCCATTGCACCGCGGAACTTTCTTGTTAATCTTCCTGGTATAAGGATCTTCCATTGGATTCCAACAAGATCCATGACCGTCAACGTGCTGAGAATTATCAGCAGTAAGTGGAAATAATCAGAAATCATTTCTGCACATGAAGAATCCTCAACCTGGGTTTCCTTCTTCCTCTTCTCTCCTGACTCCCGTCCTGCCACACCTCTGCACCAAATCTTCAGCCACCTGGGTAGCTTTTCCTCTTGGAACAGGTTAGGTAGACTGTCTCCTGACTCAGAAGAATTATATTTGTGGTGCCTTCTGCCTGGAAATGTATTTCCCACCCGCTCTCCTCATTCTTTATGTGTTGTTATTTCTAACGATGTATTTCACGTTTGATCGTCTCACTCAGCGGACTCAATTGCTATTGTAAGGTTGGTGGGGCCAGAGACTGAGACTACAATCTCACCATTATATATGAAAATCCTGAATGAATGTTATGAGACCCTCAGGAAGCAAGGAGATCAGCTCTCCTGACCTTCCTTCCTTCCTTCTTCCTTCGATAGACACTTCTTAGGTGATTGCTAAGTATCCTTGTGATGGTGTTAGGTGCTGAGGTTGCAAAAATGAGTAAGACCCAGTTCCACCTTCAAGGAGTTTAAAGTCCGGGGATAACAACCATGTAAATTAAGTAAAAGTCACTTTTCAAAGATGTCCTAAAATAGAAAATTTCAAATATATACAACATTAGCATATTTTAAAGAAGCCCCATATTCCAACACTACCATTAATCAGTCACTGCCAGTCTTGTTTCGTCCATGTCTGCTCCCACTCTTTTCCTCTCCCTCCTTGACTTTGAAGCAGATCGCAGACATCAGGCCATTCCATTTGCAGGTGGAATGTATGATTTACAGTGACGCAGTGGGAAGGTCACGTGCCATTCACGGCCCATTGTGAAGCATGGGCTGCCGTCTGTAGGGTCAGTAGGGCGAAAGCGGGTCCGGGCAGAAGAAGCCACAAGGAGGAGCGCTGATGATACGGTGCTGCTGCCTGTACTGGTTTGATCTGGCCCAAACTGGTGTATGGATAGGGAGGTGGAGCCATGGGAGCAAGTCTATAAAGACAGGCAGTTCCAGGTAAAAAGGTGCTTGTTTTGTATCCAACAGACCCACGCTGTCAAATCCTCCCTGGGAGACATTTTAAAGTTCTCAAGATTTATATTTGAGAAGTGACAGTGGGCATGGCGCATAGAGTGGGTTGCAAATGAGATGAGATTGGAGAGAGGGTAAGTAGCTTGGGGAGTTCTGTCCAAGGCGTGAACACTGCTCGGATGAACATAGAGAGACATTTTGAGACCCTTGAGACTAGGAGAGATATTAGAGAAGACATGTTATACTAACATCGACTTATATATGACACATTAGTATAATTTAAGTTATATTAGTCATAGTGATCTCTTCCTTTGGGGCTAAGTGAATGACTCCTGAGAGTCTGGCATCCGTGGAACTGGTTGATGCTAATCTCTGGAATACTGGAATCAGGAACGAAAGTTTGGGGGGTTGGAGAGTTCACACTGAGTACCCAGGAAAAGGAGGCGTGGGCAGCTGTCGGCAGCTAAGGAGGTGGATGAGAGTTTTGAGAACTTATCACAGTATAAGGGGGCACCCACGTACTTTAGTACAGGCCATCTGAGCAGTGTCCTCAGGCTTGCTATAGCCATGTGAATTTTCTTGATAACGCCCTGTAGGCATTACCTACCAGTTCTTAAAAATCTAGAACTTCGGCAACTCAACGCTGGTTCTATAACAGTGAATGGTTACAGGCATGATGCCTGTTGTCAGTTTTGATCAGGTCACCATGACCTCTCAATCTCTCTTAGCCTTCCTTAAATGCATTCCATGGAAATCAACCATGGTCAAATCCAGTTCTGACTCCTGTGTTATCACCGCCCCCCCCCCCCCCGACTGTGCAAGCCATGGCAGAATATCGTTTTCTTAAAATATGAGAAACCCTCAAATATTGTACAAGGCTTAACAACATAACCAGAAATTTGAGGATTGTTGTGAGATTAATATATTCATTTCCAAATGGCTCAGAATATTATAGGTCACTTTTTTAAAACCCGGCATCAGATCCTGACTGGCCAAATGCTTGAGAATGCTCATACCCTCATGATCATGTGCCGAAGGCAGCCAGAGAAACTGTCAAGTGTGATTCATACTCATCAAAATCTGTGAATATGGTCAGAAATTGTGACTTCATTTCCACCAAACTAGCTCGTTCATTGCCACCCAGCTAGCTCACTCTGCTGTTCTTTCCAAATCTATGATTCTATTAAGCTCAGGGCAGTTTAGAAATGAGAAATGAGTTCAGTCCGAAATTGCCATCTGCTAATTCCACATGCCCATTTTGAGAGTGAATCTATACCGGAAATTTTTTTTTTTTTTTAACAAATTGTCAACGTTCCAGTCACTTCCCTTCAATTTCAAGTTCTGAAGGTTCCTGTGACATGTTCTTTTGTGCCGATGATAGCTCAGCAAATTAGATCTTCCAGAGTCTTTAATTCCAAAAAGACCTTACACCGAGCACAGTCTAGTAAACCCCTTCAACAGATTTCCATGACTTAACCATATGACTACATTAAAATAAACTAAAAAGCATACTTTGCTTTTCTGTTAATAATAAACATCCGTGTTTCTTGATTTTACATTGAATATTTTGCACCTAGTGTAGCGTCTGGAGTGTCCTAGGTGTTCAATAAATATTATTGGAATTGATGGGATACTGTATTAGGTATTGATGATTGAAACGCATATTAATTTTATAGCCTTGATCACTTTCTTCATCGTACCTGATCATTAATGTGACATCAGAGATCCAGCACACCCTCCCCATGAGGGATACAGAGGAGGCCTTTTTAATCCCATTTTGTTGTAGCTGCTCCTCTCTATGGTCAGGAAACGGAGTTTTCCTACTTAGACCGAGCTTTTCAAATTCCTTCTGAGTTGATAACTAGGGATTCCTAGTTTGTGTGAGATTCTGGCAGTACATTTTTTAAAAAAACGTTTATTTATTTTTAGAACGAATTGGGGAGGGCCAGAGAGAGAGGGAGACACAGAATCCAAAGCAGGCTCCAGGCTCTGGGCTGTCAGCACAGAGCTCGAGGCGGGGCTCGAACCCACGAACCGGGAGATCATGACCTGAGCCCAAGTCGGATGCTTAACAGACTGAGCCACCCAGGCGCTGCCACTCCCCCGCCCCGTGTCCATTTTTTAATGTAAATAGATATAGTCTATATTAATAAGTACTTAGAGTTGTAAGTCGTTTATAAATAATTCTGTCAAAGATGTCCCATGCCCTAGTTTTTGTTGTTGTTTGGTTTTCGTTTTGCATTTTGTGTGTGTGTGTGTCTGTTGGTTTTGTTTTTGGTGTTTTTCCTCGGGCCTTTGAAGGCCACTTCCTTAGAAGCAGTTGTTGAGAGAGTGCTGGGAGGGAGGGAGCCTCAGTGCTGCCTGCCTGAGGCCTTCCTTCCCCAGGGCTGGGTTTATGCTAAGCGGAGACCTCTGTGCAGAATAGTGGGGGCCTGGGGCACCAAGGTCATATTTGCCAAGGCAAGAATTAGAGGGCCTGGCAAGGTCTAGGGTGTTCTGGAGAGGGGGAGTGGAAATGTGAAGTCAGCCCTCCAGCCACCTGCCACGTGGGTGTGCCCCCCACCCCCGCCCCCCAGGGCTTTTCATCACCACCAGCATGACCTAATACGGTCCCTTTAGTGTATGTTTTTGGTTGTCCTGTGTAAAAAACTTCTTCCTGAGACAAACTATATTCCCGCCCAGACCATCTGCAGAAATGCTAGGAGCGACATGCCTCAGAGAAAAATATTCGAGATCATGGCATATTCAGTGAATCTCTCCACGAATGACATGGCAGGATGGGGGTAAGCGAGCTAGTGCCGGGAGCGACGCCTCACAGATGCAGTGAGGCCGAATGAGGAAACCAGAATTAAAGTCTTTTCTATGGCGGCAGCAATTTCACCGGAACGGATGCTGAAAGCATTTCTCACCTCCAAATCTTTAAAGAAGCTAATTAAGAAGGAAAACGCAGAGGGGCGCCTGGGTGGCTCAGTCGGTTAAGGGTCCAACTCCGGCTCAGGTCATGATCTCACAGTTCATGGGTTCGAGCCCTCGAGCCCCACATCGGGCTCTGTGCTGACAGCTCGGAGCCTGCTTCCGATTCTGTGTCTCCCTCTCTCTCTCTGCCCCTCCCCTGCTCACGCTGTCTCTCTCTGTCTCTCAAAAATAAATACATGTTAAAAAAAAAAAAAAAGAATGAAAACACAGAGTGAAAGTCATTCAGGAAATCGGGCTGCGTTGTTATTGCAGTGATTTCTTCCAGTGGACTTAGCTTGTCGGGGACTGAATACTGATATATTCAGCTCCACCCCTCTCCAGAACAACAGGGAGCAATGTAAATAGAACGTATAATTTATATTATTCAAAATGTATATATACTTATCATTATAGACCAAAAAAGGTAGAGACACGCTAAATAAATGAGCCAGGAGTCTGTTCTCTTTCTTCCCCTCAACGTTGAGGATTCAGAGCAACACTTGGAGTTTTCCCTTGGGGCTCTGTCTTTATAGATACAGAAAAATAGCAGGATTACAGGTTCATTTGCATTCATTTGCATGCGATCTGCATACAACAGCACAGATTACATTGTATTTCCGGGTGTTTTCAGGACTTTTGTCTTCTTCTTCTTCTTTTTTTTTTTTCCTCCATAAGCCTGTCAGGATACCCTACACCATAAACGACATCTGGGAAAGAAGAGAGCAAAAATAACCAAAGTTAACGATACAGATGCTTTCTGTTTTCATAGTACTTTGAGTTTTTACATTTTCCAGAGACAGAAGTACGTTGGGATAAAGATCAGAAAAGACTGCTAAGTCAGTCGTTACGAGAACAGTGCTGCTTCTTTTCTCCTTAATTGCAACAGCAGTACCCCCCCCCCCCCCCGCCCCCGTCTGAGTTGTTGGGTACAAATGCCCCGTATCTCTGCATTTTTATGTTGGCTGCATAAAAGATGAGTGTTTGGTGTTCAGTGGGTTCGTGGGAAGATTGCACAGGGTCCGTCTTCTGTTGACCTGCCCCGGGTAGTGAGACCACCGACCCAGTTTAAATCCATACCAATTGAAGTGGATGGTCATATGGGAAAGATGCCGTGACCTGGTTTTGCAGGAAGAAAAGGAAAGAGAACTTGAATTTGCATGGGTTTTCTTCCTTTTCTTTTCTTTTTAGCTGCATATGGGGAAATTCTTACAAAAAGATCGGGTGACACACTTTCATAATTTACTTAAATTCTTTGGAGGAAATAAGATTTCCCCCTGTTCCTAAACTTGAACCCATATTCCTTCAGCCTCACGCGTGAGAACCAAAGGTGAAAAATAAGAAATGAGACAAATTAGGCGAGCAGTGACTCTAGAGCAGAAACCTTGAACACCTTAAGAGAAATAGAAGTTTAAAAAGAAATCGATTGCAGTATTTTAATAATTGTATCTATTAGAATGAGCATAGAGAGCGTTTACTATTTTGCAACTTGAGTGCCTCTTGACATGAGCACTGTGGGTGTTGGGTCAGACATAACCTCACATTCCAGAAAGAAAGATGCATTAGGTGTGGTGGTATTAACATCAGCTGCATCGGTTAAATTCCCTACAGCCTAATATGGAAATATTTTGATGGTTTTATTTTTTTAACCTCTATTTTTGAGAGAAAGACACAGAGAACAAGCAGGGGAGGGGCAGAGAAAGGAGACACAGAACCTGAAGCAGGCTCCAGGCTCCAGGCTCCGAGCTGTCAGCACAGAGCCCGACGCGGGGCTCGAACCCGCGAACCGTGAGATCGTGACCCGAGCCGAAGTCGGACGCTTCACTGACGGAGCCACCCAGGCGCCCAGAAGCAAATGTTTTCACCGAATAGGTCTGCGCTATCTCAAGAACAAGTTGGGCGGAAATGATGCCAAGGTTTCCAGATAGTCCGGAAAGAGCATGGGTTTTGAGTGGAGGAAGAGAACATCGTCTCGTGGTTCATTGGTTCCATCTGATTGGGGCGAACAGGATTCCTTCCTGGGGATGGCAGACAAGACCTACTTTTTAAAATCCCGTTCTTTTATTCTTTTGCATCTCTTGGCACTTACATCACCAAGGCTGCTGAAAGTGGAAATTTTGGGGACTTACTGCACATCTGGAAAGTGATTTGGGAAAACACAGGGGCAGCTGTGCCACACCGCTCTAAATCATTGTCTGCCGGGCCCCAAGTCCGGGTCGGACGTTGCCACATGCTGCAGGGTGTCAAGTGTTTGCTGTCTTTGGCCTGGGTTGAGTTGAACAGCCGCCTTTTTTCTCATATCTTTTCCAGGCCCCGGCGTTACTGGGGAATTTGGGGTGATCTGGGCTGAGGGATAGGGACTTAAACTTTTTCACTAGTGGCAAAAAACACGTCTGATCGGCAGCTTGGAAACTTGAGAACCGAACAGTTGATGTTGAAGGTATTGCTAGGAAAAAGGGGTGGGGAAGTGATTTGAAAAAAAGCTATGTAAATAATGGCTTACGAACATTTTTGGAGTGGACTTGACTGATCCAAGAAAACCGGTGATCGTGTTAAGTTGTACGGTTCAGCTGGCTGTTTTTTGAGAAGCCGGAATTCAAGATCGGAGTGCCTTGGCTAAAACAGTACAATTCTTAGTGCCTCTGTGATGGGGCCGGGCGGCGGGGGGAGGGAGGGAGAGAAATTTTCATTTAAGAACGGCAAGCTATAGGAAAGTGCGTAGCTGTAACCTCTACGGGCTTTAACAAGTTCACTCAGGTATTAGAAGATACAGGTTTTGTAGTTGGTCAAAGGCGACAGGTATGTTTCCCTTCCTGGATGGATGAAGGTGGAAGTTTCTGGATGGAGACAGGATAGCCTCATACTCTTGATAGACTTGACATAACTCTGAAGGGCCCCAGGACTTCAGGGGCCCCAGCTGTTGTGGGCAGTGGCAGAATCCAGGCAGTAACTCGTAAGAATGGGTCCTCAGGTGATATGGCTATAAACCCTGTTTCCCCCCACCTTCCAACACGTGCTTTGAAGGGAGCTCCTTGGTCCTTCCCAGTATGTACCGGGGGCGGGGACTAAGGAAACATGAGGATCTTGAAGAGTAGGGGGACCATGAGGACTTTGTTTCTTTGAAGTTTAAGCAAAAATGCTGGGTTAATAGAAGGCAGCCGGCCCCGCAGCTGCGGACTCAAGCCCATGCTTCAGCGGGCACTTTGCTCCCATAGTCCTGGCTGTGAGTAGTAGTTGGTGGTCAGAACTCAGTTCAGGTGTTGGGCCTGAGGTGTGTGTGGGTGGGAGAGGGCCTGCTCCGAGGGGAAAGTGGTCGTTGTAGGAAGCTGCTTGCTTCTCTCTGGCTCCTCTGGGCCTCGCAGGCAGTGGCTCTCTCAGCTCCTTCCTCATCGGGGCCCGACTGGGGAGCAGAGGTGAGGTGAAAGGCCCTGAGAGCTGGGCTGGCAAGGCGGGGGTTTATTTTTTCAGCTGGGTGATGGGGTGGCATGGGGGATTCTCCGAGGAGGGGAAGCCGGTCAGATCTGTTTAGCAAGGTCACTTCGGTGGCGGGGTTGATGGCAGATTGGGCAAAGTGGGGAAACAGATGAGAAAACCCGCCAGGGGGTTGTGGGTTTCCATGCTGTGGCCCACGGGGTACATGTCGTAGGGCCGAGGCGAGTCAAGACAAACCTTAGGATCATAATTTGATTCATCATGCTAGATTTCAGAAACCTCACTTTAAGATACTCTGGCTTGGCTTCCTCCCCCCTGAGTGATTCTGGTTTCAGGCAGTTTCCTTTGCTGATGGCAGGAAAGCAGAGACCAGCAGGCTGACCACCTCTGGGCCTTTCCTCAGAGGCCCAGCAGCAGATTTCTGCCTTGACCGATATTACTTCCCTCTTGGAAACTTGACGGTAAACACAATGAATAGGAGGCTAGGCCCCCAGAGCCTCTGTGTCTGTCCAGCTTGTTGTCTGAGACGGACCGACGACCAAATGAAGGAATGACTTTTGCCCAGACATGTTCAAATGCTCAAACGTCTCCTTCCTAGATCTGTCCTGGGGACTTGGACACGATTACCTCAAAGGAGAACATTTTCTTGGGGTGGGGGGGAGGGAGAGGTTTTTTTCTAAAATATCATTTCTTTTCATTTCTGTTTCTCCTGTACGTGGGTTGCATAAGATCAGTAAGTGCAGACGCGGGATAGAGGTGATCGCTCTGACCCAGGCCTCCTGACAAGGCCTGAAGGTCTTTCGCGGAAAGGCTTTGGGAGAACTCTTAACTTCCCCAACCCCACCTGCATCTGAGTGTGTTTGCGTGTTGAGACAGGGCTGTGGACTGTAAAATGGAAAGCGTGTGCACCTTCTAGGCTCCCTGAAAGTTGCGTTTCCTTGGTTGGCTTGGTAGGGCCATTTATTCTTACCGAAGAAAGGACACGTCGGGAGGTAAACAGGGGAGGGCAAATGTCTTTATGAAGAAATGGCATAACTTACAAATGTATGCAGTGTGTGTTCAGACACGCATTCAAGGCCTCGACTGCCCTAAAGGAAGACTACAGTCTGAAACATTCTCTTGTAGTGAACATGAGTAGCTAAGCAAGTTTTGAGCACTTACTGTGTGCCAGGTGGACCGTGTTACTTCACCGCTTCTCCTGGGGAGATAGGTGCCGTACTATTCCGGTGTTACCGGAGGTTATCCGTCCAGAGGTTATCCGTACTATTCCAGAGTTCCCAGAGCTTAGGAAACACGCCTCAGGCCCCTGAATTGTGAGCGGCCCCCGAGCTGAGTGTGAACTCAGGAACGTGGGCTCCGGAGTGGCTGCCGGGGCCACAGACCTGTTCCTTCTTTAGGTGAATTTGTTAACGTGTGTGCTTCTCGCTTGTGTACTTGGAATAACTCAAGGAATAGGGTTTTTTTTTTTCTTTTCAAGGGTCTCAGGGAGGCACAGGTGTGGTTCGGAGGCGGCGTCCCTCGCGGGTCCGCAGCCCTCCGCTCGCAATCAGAATTCCCCGGAGTGGGGTCCTGGCGTCGGGACTTCTAAGGAGGCTCTGGTGCAGCCACGGATGGGGCTTCGGGGAGCCTCTTGCCCGGACAGTGCCTCTTCTGAAGGCGCCCGCCTGGGGGTTTCTTAGCCCTGCCAGGCGGGCAGACGTGTGGGTTTCAGACCGCGGCCTTGGCCGCCGGCAGTCCTGGGTTGGAGTTCTGCCTTCTTTGCTTGTTAGCCCTAGACCCGGTGGGCACTCAACTTCTCTGAGTTACTGTAAAGGCGAGCACATAGTTCCTGTGTCCCCCGTGTCCATAGCTGTCGGGAGGATTTGGAGGTGGCGCCCATACTCCCCACTTAACGAATACCGGCCGTTCTTAGTGTAAATGCTGGGGGGAGGGGCACCAAAAGCTGTAGGTCTTCGTGCCGGTGGACTCACCGCCTTTGTTGTTTTCCTGTTTTTTTCTCCTGCTGCCCGCCTCGCCCTCAGGACGGCTCCCTGGGAAACATCGATGACCTGGCGCAGCAGTATGCAGACTATTACAACACCTGTTTCTCCGATGTCTGCGAGAGGATGGAGGAGCTGCGGAAGCGGAGGGTCTCCCAGGACCTGGATGTGGTGAGTGGGCGGCACGGGGAGGACGCTGCTGCCTGGCGGGGCCGCTCGGTGTCCTGCTCCCGGTCCATCGCCCCCTCGCGATCCAGCACCCCCACCCGGTCCAGCGCCCCCTCCCGGTCCAGCGCCCCCTCCCGATCCAGCACCCCCACCCGGTCCAGCGCCCCCTCCCGGGCCAGCGCCCCCACCCGGTCCAGCGCCCCCACCCGATCCAGCGCCCCCTCCCGGCCCAGCGCCCCCTCCCGGCCCAGCGCCCCCACCCGGCCCAGCGCCCCCTCCCAGTCCAGCGCCCCCTCCCGGTCCAGAACCCCCTCCCGGGGTCCGGTCCAGCGCCCCCTCTCGGACCCTCTGACCGGCTTCCTTGTGCCTGGACCGTCTGTCTGCAGGCTGCTGCCCTAGTTTGGGGTAAAAAGTTCAGGTCCCAGAAGATTAATCACCCAGTTCTGTGGTGACCAAATAAATGCATATTGGCTGGGGCAGCATGACCGAATATTTGTATTCATTAAAAGGCTAGATTTTATTTTTTAACTTAAGTAAAAGGAATGTTTTTACTCCTGGCCAGTGTACGCTACATTTTCATGGACTCTAAGCCCAAAGAATGTCGAGGGTAGGTCTTTCCTTCTGTCCTTTGCTCCCTTCCTTTTTTTTTTTTTTTCTTTTTTTTTTTTGAAAAATAAAATTTAAAGCAGCCAGAAACCACCCTCATCTCTCACCTGGTAATTAGCATGCTGGTATTTTAGCAGATCTCTGCTCAGTGTGTTTTTATATCAGCAATATAATTCTTGCCTTTTTATTTAATATTTTATTATAGTTCCTCCATGTCATTAAGACCTCTTCATAATCACCGTTTTCCACGGCTCCGCTCTCTCACTGAGGTGTCGAAATTCATTCGGCTGTTTTTGTGAAGACCTTTATGTAGGGTTAGTGCGGTATTTAAACTTGCATTTGACAGATAAGTAAATAAATAGCTTAGGTCTCTCTCTGTAATCTACATGTGTGCTAGTGTTTCCAGGTAGTACATTTGCTGCAACAGATCTTACTGAAGCTTCTGCATTTGTTAATTTAAATTTTCGTCATACATCCTATTTGGGTTCCTTGTGGTTCGGTGCTTTTCAGATTGTTTTATTTCACTGTGGTGACCCCTTCAGGAAGGGGAGGCAGAACTCTCCCTGTCTCCACATCCAGGTCAACTCCTTTTTGATCATCTTCTAGATTTTGGAGGGGAGAAGGGGCCTCTATGGATCTGTTGTGAATAAGATTCTCTCTGCCTTTAAAAAAAAGTTTGAAAACTGCTGATTCACTTGTATCCTTTTTTTTTTTTTTTTTTAAATTTTCATAAATCTGCTTAGGGTAGGAATTAAAAAAAAAAGCAATAATTAAGAAACTAAGAACAGATCGTTCTTTAATTAGTAATTCCTTTTATGTTATAAAGGACCTATTATATAATGGACCCAACAACTAGTTTAGGCACCTCAGTTATTCTACAAAGGGGCGTGATGCACTTCTACAGTAGGACTCTGGCATTCCTGTGTATTTTAATTTCTTTCCCTAATTCAACCTAAGTGAAGATTCCTTAGGTCAGGAGTAACAGCATATGACTGTCAGATAATTATTGATTCTTTTTCCTTTTTGTTCACCGAGTTGTTGGCAGTGGTGGTAAGAGTATAATCGAGTTGATTGAGCCCGAGAAGCATCGGTTGGGGGCCAAGAGCCACTGTCCTGGGAGCCTGACTCTGTGGCCCAGGCAGGCACAGACGACATCATTGCCAAGGCCGTCTTTCTTATAACTTTGTCCTCTGGCATGTGTGAATGGCAGGGTTGTTTCCTTTTTTTCAAATATTTTTTAGTGTTTGTTTTTAAGAGCGAGAGACAGAGCACAAGTTGGGGAGGGGCAGAGAGAGAGGGAGCCACAGAGTCCAAAGCAGGCTCCAGGATCCGAGCCATCAGCACAGAGCCCGATGCGGGGCTTGAACCCACAAACTGTGAGATCATGACCTAAGCCAAAGTTGGACGCTTAACCGACTGAGCCACCCAGGCGCCTCCCCTCCCCCCGCTTTTCCTTTTTTAATTTTTTTTTAATGTTTAATTTTGAGAGAGAGAGACAAGTTGGGGAGGGGCAGGGAGAGAGGGAGCCGTTTCCTTTTCTTAACAAAAGTAACCTCACGTGGGAGAAGACTCGATTAAAATTAATTAGGCTCTTCTTTTGGGGCATAGTTAATGAGAAAAGACTTTTGGGGGGCAAGATGGCAGCGGAACGACGACGTAAAAGTTGCGCTGAACTCTTGGATATCGTAATTTTGACTTTGAACGGTAGCCCGGCAGCATGCTTGGCGGCTTCCTTTTGGAAGAAATGGTGACATTTGCCATGCGAGGAAAGGATTGCTGTGAATTGGTAGGTGATCCCCGGCTCTTGCCAAAATTCTAGCTGGTTAAGAGTTGGGGTCCCCATAATCCTCTCAAGGTGTTTAGGAACCTCGGAGGGCAGCGTCTAGGTAGGGAAGAAAGCCTGTTTGGCAGTGGGGCAAATAACTTCCTCCCGGTTAGACAGATGGGCCTGATTTGGTGTGCTCGGTTCCAGAGCTGCAAAAGACAGTCTGGGGGGGGGGGGGGGGAACCTCCGGATGAGCTTAATTAGTTCTCATCAAAGCTGCAGCAATGTAGTAGTGGGTAAAATTGATGGGAGCTCATTCGAGCCAGGCTGGAAACTTCATTCACTCCTTAGACTGTGGTTTGTGAGAAAAGGAAGATCCCAGATGGGCACATTCAGGTTCTCTTTCTATGAAATCGCAGGCAGGTTGCAGAGGTAGGTATAGGGGAGCTCGTAAACCGCGGACCGTCAGGTTAGATGCCACGCGTCCCGTGTGTCATTTGCGTGCTTCCGGAGTCTAGAAGTCCATGTTAGATGCGTCTTAAGCTGTTTTGAGGTCATCCGTCATTCATTCAGGCCGGGTATGCAACCATAGCTCCATATTCAAAGTTCCCTCTCAGGGTGGTTAGCTCATCACAGACTGAGTCCTGATGGGAACTCATTTTCTTGGAAAGCTGTCACTTTCACCCCATAATGCTGCCTTTTGCTGCATTATTCTATGGTTTTTATTCATTTTATTGCATATTGTTCCACTTTCAGACAAGTAGACCAATTCCTTCCCTGCTCTCTCGGCTGTTGGTGCAGCTTTGGGTCTGAGGGCCTGTGACTTACTACTTCCTTTCTGTGTCAGTAAGCAGTCCCGTGAAAGCTGAATCGAGGTGGCTTGGGAAAGAAATAATCCACCAAAAGCAGTAAGAAGAATACATTCGGAGCCTCAAGCCTCTTCTACGAAAATAAGTAGCATTAAGTTTGTCGTGTCTGCTGTAGAAAAAGCCATTCGAGGCAACCTTGAATACTGGGAGATTTGAATGATAGGTTGAAACAGCTTATGACTTTGTTTCGTTTCAGATTCTCTGGGTGAATTTTGGCAATGGAGGGAATATTCAAAGATAGAATAGACATTTAGATATCCGTGTTTGGCTTTAAAAGTCGAAAAATGTGTTGTCTTTAAGAGCTAATTACATGTCAACTGGAGAACAAACCAACCAAAAAGACGCCCCTGCCCACAGAGATGCTTGACTTAACCCTGGAAAATATAAGGTTTTGATAATTATGTTAGTAATTAACTTTCTGGACCGGATACCAAGCTACTTTTCCAGGACCTAATCACCCGGCTCCCAACTAGAATAAAGCACTTACTTGATAAAGTGTTTTTGGGGGCCAGTTAGTTTAGATGAAGGCAACAGAGAGTACAGATGGGTGAAAATCCAACAGTATAAACAGGGATTATGATTCAAATTTATAACTATGGAGAGAGTTTTTATTTAGCACCAAATGGGCCCTAAAGGAACGTATGTCTGGACCACAGCCTTTGCCTCTGCTGGGGATTGGGACATTAGTGCTTGTGAACAGCAGGGAAGTTGCCCATATTTCCACACATTTGGCACATCCCTGAGCCCTGTGTGTTTTTTTGGCTGGGCGAGTCTGCATTTGGAAATGATACGGCTTTCCAAGTCCATAATGGGCCCATCTCTAGTGATGCTAAGCCTGACATCTGTCAAAGTGACACCGTGTCCAGGAAAGGGATACAGGCAAGGTGGGCGATTATTACTGGCCATATCAACTTCCTCGGCATCTGTGAGGTTGAGTCTGCTTGGGTGTTGACAGAAAACAGGTTTGTGTGGTTGCTGGTGAGGCATAGCCCTGATGAAGGAGTCCCTACCTACAGGGGGACCCTATGGACGACGTCAGCCAAAGCCCTCCTCGGGCTCCGTGCCAGATCATTATCACATCTGTGTGTGAGCCAGGAAATGGGAGCCCAGGTAAAGACTTTAAGGACCAGGAACGTAAACTAAAATGTTGCATCATAGAACAGAGAAATGTGACCTCAAAACCATTGCCGATGGTGTAGGAACCATTCTGGGGTGTAATTGTTGTTCCTTGAAGTTCATTTAGTCTTTCCAGATGTAATTCTGGACTAAGAGGCAGTAAGAGCGATATCTGTCATGACTGTGGTGCTTGTTGGGGCTTCCTCAGACTATACCAGCCCAAGCCTAAGCCCACGCGGGAGTCCCAGCCCTTGTGTTTGGTACAGTGGCAAAGGGTGTGAGAAACACCGGTGGAAAGAGGTGGTGGCACTTGGGGCCCAATTCTGGCTTTTGTTTTTAGCTGGCAAATTGTGTAACCTCTCCACTCTCCACGCCTCAGTTTCCCCATCTATAAGATGGGGGTAAAAATATCTCCTGAAGGTATTGTAAGAATTAAATGAGAAAACTGCTATAAAGGACCTGGAACATCATTGTAAGTGACCTGTAACTGTTCGTTTATTTCCTTTCCCTTCTATTCCTAATTCAAAACCCCCCTGGAAACACTGAAGATTATCTGTTACTTACATTTCATTAATGGATATTCATATGATTGCAGAGAGTCTTTTTAGTTTTGTTTTTTTTTTTTGAGAACTAAACAAATATAAACATCATAATATATCACACTTCTGTGGCTCTTACCCAGCTTCTACAGTTTTTAGCATTTTGACGTTCCTACTTTATCCTTACTCCCCACACCCACTTGACTGTTGTTAAATTTTTGAAGTTCTTCGAGAGGTTAAATTTGCGTATTGAAATGCACCAATCTCAGCTCTACGATTTTGGCAAGTGGGTGCATCCAGGTCATGCACACTCAAGCATGATATAGGACGTAGTCACCACCCCGCAAAATTTCCTCGGGGCCCTTCCCAGCAAGTCCTGGTTTGAGGACAAAGATTTTTGTCTGTCGCTTCTGTATTCCAACATCGAGAAGATTCATGCTGTGTAAGAGGTGCGCAACAAGTATTTAAGTTCGTTTATGTCTGTAATTATTAAAAAAATGTTTTAATGTTTATTTTTGAGAGGGAGAGAGAGAGAGAGACAGAGACAGAGATAGTGTGAGTGGGGGAGGAACAGAAAGAGGGAGACACAGAATCCGAAGCAGGCTCCAGGCTCTGAGCTGTCAGCACAGAGCCTGACCTGGAGCTTGAACCCACAAACTGTGAGATCATGACCTGCGCTGAAGTTGGACACTTAACCGACTGAACCACTCAGGCACCGCATATTTTTAAATACATCTTTTTAAGTTTATTTATGTATTTTGAGAGGGAGGGGTCGGGGCAGAGAGAGAGAGGGAGAGAGAATCCCAAGCAGGTTTTACACTATCAGCACAGAGCCTGATGCAGGGCTTGAACTCATGAACCATGAGATCATGACCTGAGCCGAACTCAAGAGTAGGATGCTTAACCGACCGAGTCACCCAGGTGTCCCCATTTTTAAATATTTTATGAACGTCAAGCCTGTATCTGAGATTTTGCCTTTCCAGAAAGACAGGTAAAAGATGTTTTCCCCATCAACAGAGAGGTCACAGTTTTTGTTTTTGTTTTTTAAGTGTATGTATTTATTTTGAGAGAGAGCAAGGGAGCTCATGTGAGTGGGGGAGGGGCAGAGAGAAAGGGAGAGAATCCCAAGCAGGCTCCATGCTGCCAGCGCAGAGCCCAACAGAGGGCTTGGTCTCACGAACTGTGAGATCACGACCTGAGCCAAAATCAAGAGTTGGATGCTTAACTGACGCTTAACTCACCCCTAGAGAGATCACAATTTAGTGGGGCCGTTAGATAAGTAAACAGACTGTTAAGATGTTGTGCAGGAAGATGTACAGAGAAAAGCCCTGACTGAGTGTAGGAAAGTCCCAGAAGGCTTCCCGCACGAGGTGATACCCAGGCACCAACATTAAGGACACAGAAGATTAACCTTATTTGGGGAGGGAGGGTAGACGGTGCGGAATAACTTAAGGCAAAGGTCACAGTTTGCCTTAAGGCAAAGGTCAAAAATTGGGAGAGAAGATGTGGCGTTTACAGGCAATTGCAAGCGGTTTACTGGGGCTGAAACCTAAGGCAGAAATGCCGTGGAGGAAAAGATACATGCTCGTCTTTCACAGGTCTTTGGATCAGTAGTAATATAAAAAGATAGGAGGTTCTCACTCATCACCGTTCAGAAGACAAAACAAAAATAATTGCCATTGCACAACGGTTGACTGGCTGGGTCAAGGTGAACTTGTGCTTCCCCACAGACACGCAGACTTCGTCCAGTCTCTGGGGTGGGGGCGGGGGAGTTGTTGTTTTATTGAGACGGCAAAGCGTGTGGAAAACAGGTTTCCCGTGCCGCCTGAACATTCCAGAAAATGATGACGGAAAGCGAGGCTACCCCCACCTGAGGCCGTAGCTCACAGGCGTAATGAGGGAGGGCTGCGTGCCCAGGAGCACGGAGGTTCAGAGAGCAAATGTGCCCCCCCCGGAACCCCGATTCTCCTTTCCACAGCAGGGGAATGCGGTCTGTGCCCCGAGTGTAAATATCCAACCGTTGAAGCCCGACTGTTGCTCTGAAAGCCATTTGTTTTTGTTTTTGTTTTGTTTCGTTTTGTCTTCACTGACATTATTTGCCAGCTTTGGGCTACTGTTAATTTGCAGATTGCAGTCAGAAACAGTGGGCGTTAGACGATGAGTCTGAACTACATTGTGCTGTGGGATTCACATAGTCGATGGCAAGATACACTGAGGCATTATGCCTTAAACCACATGGCCGCACAGGGCCCCGCTCTGCTCTTAACAAAGTCACATTTGTAGTCAGATGCCCAGCCGCAATTGAGCGTTTTTTTGTGCCCTGCACCGCGTTAACATGGATGGACATAAACCGATCTCTCGGCTGCCAGATTTGATCTTGGCCTCCGGTGCTGCTTGTAATTTAGGTGTTCTTCTATCCTTTTACACTTAGAAAGCTTTGTCCACCGCTTGTGTGATTTATGGGAACAGATTAGATGGGTTCTGTGAGATGGGATAGTTGAGAGGCCTTCGTCAGGGTTTTCAAATACGGATCGGCTTCGTTTTTGCTCCTGATCATTTAGAAATGATTATTTTTGTTTGTTTGCGTCTTACGAAACACAACATGCCCAGGGCTTTAAAAGCCAAAATAGCATCTTGCTCAAAATACGAATGTTTGCCAGAAAGGGAAAAATGTCTGAGCTTTTGTGGTTATTTTCACTTACATACAAGAGCGAGAATTCCTACATGTTAATTGCACTGACAGGAACTAGGGAGAAAAGCCAAGGAATTAGAGTAAAAGAGGCCACTTTGATGGCAGAATCAGGGCTTGGGAGGGCTTGGCCTGGGTTTGGGAGGGGATGGGAGCATTCCTGTTTTTGGAATCAGGACGTTTCCAAACGTCCTGTTGAGTGAGGCCCAGGCCGGGTGCCTTTTTGGGGCCCTTGAAATATCCACACCAGGTTACCCAAGCCGCAGTGCCCTGTACATGTTTACATTTAACAAGTAAATGCTTTTAACTCGGGAGGTTACAGTATGATTTATTTGTGCCTATCACAAGGGAACTATAGGCTATTGAAACATGTGAATTTACAGCACACTAGAGGCACTGTGGTCTTGCCTTCAGACAAAATGTAAAGGAGTGTGATGAATGTTTGCCTATTTTCAGGGCCTAAGTGGGTTTCTGTGGCTGTATCTACAAATCCTTTGACGATCACATCAGAGGTCTAAGTTTGGGGCCTCTGGTGAAGACTGGCCCACCTGCCCTTCATGGCTCTGTTTAGGGAATAAGGAGTGTTGAGCATCTGAAATGGGGTTAGAGAGATAGGGCAGGACCCAGACAGGAAGTCACCTGGGGCAGGGCTGTGAGCCTTTGCTGGTGTTGCCACACACCTGACCTTGGCCTCCTGACGGTGGGTCCCTCCTTTAGGCCAGTCTCTCATCTCCGCTCCCGTGCACGGGAATGGCTAAGGACAGAAAGAATCGGGCCCTGCAACACCTAGTGTATTGATCAGAGCCGCTCCATTTTTTTTTTTTTAAGTTTATTTATTTCGACAGAGGGTCTGGTGGGTAAGGGCAGAGACAGAGGGAGGAGAATCCCAAGTAGGCAGAGAGAAGATCATTACACCCATTTCAGCAGTGTGTGTGTGTGTGTGTGTGTGTGTGTGTGTGTGTGTAATTTTAATCTGGAGCTGCCTTTCCTTCAGTTTGGGAGTTTTGAGAATTTTATAAATAGAAGAAAGCAAGATGATACAATATTGAGCTAATGTGTTCGGTACAGTTAGTTCAGTTCCTCTTCTGGCCCTTCAACCATTTGATATCTGTAAGGACGCAAACTAATCTGATGGCCTTGGAAAAGACATCTCAGTTTCCTTTAATGTCCCACTATATTACTTAAAAGAGAACATCAGTTTCTTTTTTTTCTCCCTTTAACGTTATTTGTTTATTTTTGAGAGATATAGGGTGCAAGTGAGCGAGGGACAGAGAGAGGGAGAGAGAGAATCCCATGAGGGGAGGGAGGGAGGGGGAGAGAATCCCTCACAGGCTCCACACTGTCATCGCAGAGCCTGAAGCGGGGCTCTAGCTCACTTGATGCAGGGCTTGAACTCCTAAACTGTGAGATCACCACCTGAGCTGAAATCAAGAGTCGGATGCTTAACCGACTGAGCCACCCAGGCACTCCGAGAACATCAGTTTCTACTTTTTTTTTTTTTTTAAACCTCCTGATGTAACAGCAGTCTAGGTATTAGAAATAAAGGCAGAAACTGGTGGAACTTAATCAAAAATAAATCCAGGGCAAGTCCAAGCACATCATGAATATTCGTGAACATCTGGATGTGTTTGTGGGGGTGTGTATTATTTTTTTAATGTGTGTGACGGCCGAAGCCTGGCTTCTTAAGAGAGATGCCAAGAGGAAGATGATTGCAGCTGTGATTTCAAAGGGTTATTTTTGTTTGTATGTGGATGTCCTTTCTCCCTTAGGATGTGGGTTTCCCTTTTCCCGTATATTCCTTTGATCTCTTTCATCTTCTGGAATCTGTTTTGGTATTTTATCTGAATTCCTTATTGGAGTTAGCCATTGGATTCATGGAGATGAAACCTTTCTTCCTAAAGGAGAATTCTAGCTTAAGGAAAAACGTACTGTTTAATATATTTTTTAAAGCTTATTTATTTATTTGCCCCAGCGTGCAAGCAGGGGAGGGGCAGAGAGGAGGAGAGAGATTCCCAAGCAGGCTCTGTGCTCGATCCCACGAACTGTGAGATCATGACCTGAGCTGAAATCGAGAGTTGGATGCTTAGCCGACTGAGCCACCCAGGTGCCCTACTGTTTAATATTTTCGATGAATCTTTTAAAGGCCGGTGATGTTAGGATAATTATCAATTAAGGTCTTCTGCATGGTTGATCGCCAGTATAACGTAACATGTGTCAAACTCAGAGTACTTTATCTGCTTCACTGCCTAAAGGAATGTCAATAACTGGAAAGAGTAAGTACAGTGTGATGAGGCCGTAATAATAATTATGTTCGTAATGATCACAATAATGGCATTTTAAAAAGTACATTGGTGTTTATAAGGCATCAGCATCTACCTGATTTAGTTCTTTTAATTATCCTGTGAGACAGATACTAGTAACCTTAGGATTTCAGTTGGCTGAGGCAGAAACGAACTGCCTGGTGGGGGAGACCCAGACTGTGTTGCCCACCCACCTGGATATTCACGGCCAGGAGCGCCTCAGTCTGGGCATTGCCTGATGGGGATGACAATGGCTGTTTCATCAGGTTGTTGAAAAGAGTAAATGAAGATAACGTTTATAGTGCCCTCCATAGAATTCCTGGGTATAAGTTAGAGATCCGTGAATATCTGTAACAAATACCGTTTTGTTATTTATATTAGAGTAACTCATTTTTTATAAAAGTAACAATCATAAAAATAGGACTTGTCGAAAGCCAGCTGCTAGTAAGTATAAGGAAAGGGATTTGAAATGGAGGTCATTGTCAAATCTCTGAATCCCCCCCACCCAGGCCACTCACTAACCTTGCCTTTTGCTCCGAGAGGTTTTCTTTGCCTTCTTCCCCAAGGATGTGGATCTTGATTTACAGATTAGTTCATGCACTTGGGTAATATAATATGAACGTGTAATATTACAAAGCATAATATAAAATAATTTTTATTCAAATTACAACAGTATCCTTATGGTAAAAAAAAAAATGGAAAAAAGAAACCTACAAAATTCTTTAAAGTAGAAGTTTAAAGTCTCCTAATCTTCAGTTACCAAAGGTAACAATTATAAACTTTTTATAATGTTTATGTATTTATTTTGAGAGGGAGATAGAGAATCTGAGGTAGTGCAGAGCCCAGTGTGGGGGCTCGATCTCACAAACTGTGAGATCATGACCTGAGCTGAAATCAAGAGTCGTATGCTTAACCCACTGAGCCACCCAGATGCCTCTCTGTATCTATCGATCGATCAATCGATCTATTAAACAAATGTTCTTTAATGTTTATTCACTTTTGAGAAAGAGAGAGACAAAGTATGCTTGGGGAAGGGCAGAGAGAGAGACACAGAATCCAAAGCAGGCTCCGGGTTCTGAGCTGTCAGCACAGAGCCTGATGAGGGGCTCAAACCCACGAATTGTGAGACCATGACCTGAGCCGAAGTCAGACAACCAACTGAGCTGCTCAGGCACCACTATTTTTTTATTTTTATAAAATATTTTAAATTTTATTTATTATTGCAGTACACTGATGTACAATATTATATTAGTTTCATGTGTACAGCATCGTGATTTGGCAATTTCTATGCATTATGCGGTGCTCACCATGGTAAGTGTAGTCATCATGTGTCACTATACAAAGTTATTACACTGTTATTGACTGTATTCCCTCTGCTATGCTTGTGATTAATTTATGTATAACTAGAAGTTTGCACCTCTTAATCCCCTTTATCTTTTTTTCCCTTCTCCCCACTCACCTCTCCTCTGGCAACCACCAATTTGTTCTTTGCATTTAAGAGTCTCCTCATTTTATTTCTTGTTTATTTATTTTGTTTCTTGGATTCGACATGTAAGTGAAATCATATGGCATTCGTCCTTCGCTGACTTATTTCATTTAGCATAATGCCCCTTGGTCTATCCATGTTGTTGCATATGGCGAGATCTTATTCTTTTTTATGGCTGAGTAATATTCCAGTGTGTGTGTGTGTGTGTGTGTGTGCGCGTGTGTGTGTATCACATCTTCTTTATCCATTCATCTATTGAATACTTGGGCTGCTTCCATATCTTGACTATTGTAAATAATACTGTGATAAACATAGGGGTCCATATATCTTTTTGAATTAGTATTTTTGTTTTCTTTGGGATTCCCAGTAGTGCAGTTGCTGGATCATATGGTAATTCTGTTTTTGATGTTTTGAGGAACCTTCATGCAGTTGTCTACAGTGGCTGCACCAGTTTGCATTCCCACCAGCAGTGCGTGAGGGTTCCTTTTTCTCCACATCCTCAACAAACCTGTTATTTCTTGTCTTTTTGATTCTAGCCATTCTGACAGGTGTAAGGTGATATCTCATTGTGGTTTGGATTTGCATTTCCCTGATTGTGAGTGACGTTGAGCATCTTTTCATGTGTCTGGAAACAATTAGCTTTTAAGTAGTTTTCTGGGGTTCCACATTATTTTCTTTACGTTCTCTTTCTCCATTTCTCTTCTTTTTCTCATTGCACGCACGGAAATCTCTCCTGGCCTACAGACAGACATCATGTTTGACCTAGGGCAGAATTGAAGCAGACGATTAAGAGAGGGTTTGACAAGTTGCTAGAGATAGTCATCTGATAGTGGTACGAAGTAAACGAAGAGACAAGAAATTTAAGTAGTAGTTAGAAGAACTCAAAAAGCTCAGCAACCTGGACTGTTTGGAACAGGAGCGAGTAGCTCTGTAGGTTCCGTGGGCAATCCTGAATTCAAAAGAATCTCTTGAAATTATATTCCCTGCGTTGTCCTAGAATGCAGGGGATGATAGACTTGAGAAAAAATTACATTCAAGAAGGCAAAATCACATGAAGACGTTTTACAGTTTTGCCTGTAGCTTTTTCTTGAAAACTCAGTATATTTAACAGAATAACCCAACACTAGAGGGTCTTATAATATTTAGTTGTAGTGTGTTGTAATAACTGTCTTAGAAATGGCCAAATGATGGCATTCAGTACTCTTCCTGAAAGCGAATGCAGGGAACTGGTAAAGTCAGCAGAGGAAAAACATTTACTGGATTTCTGGTGTGTTTCAGTAACGTATTTGGTGCCATGGGGAAGCCATTAGCGTCATGAGGAAGCCCATGTTGCAATAGAACAAGACCGCCAAGGACAAGATTAGATTAGTCACAGTCATAAGTGGGTGATACGGATCTGCCTGCAACAGATTCTAGCTCTCCATCCGTTCACGGAAAGCTACATTAAGCATCAGGAAAATAGAAAAGGTAAAGGTGGTCACTCTTGTTGGTTGGAAGACTTAGCTGAACTGGTTTGGAGGAGTGTGTCCATTCAGCCAGGGTCAGGACTCTATAGCATAAAATCAAGTGGCAGACTGATGCCTGAGTGATTGGGACAAAACTGGTGCGATGGCTCAGCCCATCCTGTGCCATAAGCTGGACCAACAGAAGTAAACAGCTGAGGCTTAGGTGAATTTAACAGGGCTGAACTTCTAAGAGCACGTTTGGTTAGTACGGTAATGGCCAAGGTTATAGACCTATATTGGTTTTCCAAGTGGATATTTTCTTTTAATTAAGCTACCCCTGATTGTAGTTCCTTATAAAACATTTATTGACTAGTGGCCACCGACAGCAACTCCAGGCTGCACCTTCACTCATTCCCTTGGGGGAAGATTTATCTTGGAACCGGCGATTGGGCACCAACTCCATTTTCCCACAGAAGCTTGTTCTGTGTGGCGGGGTGGGCCCTGCCTTCGTTTCCCGGCACATCATGAGATAAACCGGACCCTGAGGTTTGAGCTGGGAATGTGCCCACTTGTGCTGACGTTAAAGCTGCGTGTTACTGGGGCGCCTGGGTGGCTCAGTCGGTTAAGCGTCCGACTTCGGCTCAGGTCATGATCTCACGGTCCGTGAGTTCGAGCCCTGCATCGGGCTCTGTGCTGACGGCTCGGAGCCTGGAGCCTGTTTCAGATTCTGTGTCTCCCTCTCTCTGACCCTCCCCCGTTCATGCTCTGTCTCTCTCTGTCTCAAAAATAAATAAACGTTAAAAAAATTAAAAAAAAAAAAAAAAAAAAAAGCTGCGTGTTACTTCAAAAAAAAAAAAAAAATCAGAAATTGACAAGGTATTCTTCGGAACCCAACCCGTCTTGTGCCTGGGTAGTGGCCTCCACGGTTAAGGTAACACTCGGAGATGTTTACTCCAGGTGGAGATATGTTTGTGCACATGTCACACTGACTTGAGGATGGGACAGAGGATAGGGCAGGGCTGTAGAACAAGCCAGATGCACATGCTTCTCATTGCTGGGTGCCCGTCATGTGGCCTGACCCGAAGAGATGCAAGTTTTGAACACAAGCCAACAACATTTTAATCAGATCTGAATTTATTGAGCAATCCTTCTGTTTGTTTGCTTGGTTCCTTTGACTGGAATGCTTACCGTCCGAACCTCAAAGAGCAGGACCTCTGAAGGACTTCGCTAGGAGGCTCCATGTGGGCATTGCTGATATGCGTGAAATCTGTTTATAAACTGCAAGAGAAAAAAAGGAGTTCTAAATAAAGGCAGTTGGCGTGTGATTTTGATTTGTTGTGTTAAATAATGTTGCTGTTTGTATACAGATTCTTAAATTCAGTGCTCAAGCAAAGAGAGAACAGTGTCCTGTTCATCAGCACCCAGCAGGGACATAGCCAACATGTGCATTTTCCCTTCTAGGACAATTTGCAAGTGATTGTGCAGCCTGAGTGCTAAGACATTGGGCCTTAGGAATATACTTCTAGGGATATACTGAGGAATATACTCCTAAAGTAGTCCAGGAAGGATCTGACCCTAGGGGTTTGTCCAGGTAGAGTGCTGTGCTGGGGACGATCAGTGAAGGCAGAGTAGACCATGGAGAATCCGGGGCCAGGAAAACAGGGCCTCCTCACATCTAGGAAGGCATTCTTCATAAGAGGGGTGGCGGTGAGGAGGGTTGAACTTTTTAGTTTAGCTCTTATTTTTTTAGTTAAAAAGTTACTTTTTAAAAAGACTGTAGTGAATACCCGTAAAATTTACCATGCTAACCATTTCAAGTGGGCAGTTCGGTGGCATTAAGTATATTCTCATGGTTGTGCCTTCATCGCCACATGACTCTCTTCATCCTGCCAAACTGCCATCCACAGGACTCTCTTCATCCTGCCAAACTGGACTCCTGTGCCTGTTAAACAGTTCCCCATTCTCCCCTTCCCCCCAGTACCCCCTTTCCCCCGGCACCCACCTTCTTACTTTCCGTCTCTATGGATTGAACCACTCTAAATACCTCATATACTTGGAATTATGTCGTATCTGTTCTTTTGTGACTGGTTTATTCCAGTCTCAGTATAATGTCCTCAGGATTCATCAGTGTTGTAGCATGTATCTGAGCGTCCCTCTTTTCTAAGGCTGAGTAATAATCGATTGTATGTACATGTGACATTTTGTGTATCTGTTAACCCATCAGAGGACAGTTGGGTTGCGTCTGCCATTTGGCCATTGAGAGTAATGCTGCTGTGAACACGAGTGTACAAATACCTCTTTAGGCCTCTGCTTTCAATTCTTTGGAGGGCATGTACCCACAAGTGGAACTGTTGGACCTTATGGTAATTGTTTTTGATTTTTTTGAGGGACTTCCATTACTGTTTTCCACAGCAGCCGCACCAGTTTACATCCGCACCAACAGTGCACAGAGGTTCCAGTTTCTCCACATTCTTGCCAACACTTGTTCTTTTCTTCTTTCTTCTTCTTTCCTTCCTTTCTAGTAGCCATCTTAAATGGCTGTGAAGTGGTACCTTATTGTGGTTCTTATTTGTATCTCCCTAATGATTAGTGACGTAGAACATCTTTTCATGTGCTTGTTGACCATCTGTATATCTTCTTTGGAGAAATGTCTGTTCAAGTCCTTTTCTTATTAAATTTTTTTTTTCATTTTATTTGAGAGAGGGAGGGAAGGAGGGAGGGAAAGAAGAGCAGAGGGAAAGAATGGGAGAGAGAGAGAGAGAGAGAGAGAGAGAGAATTCCAAGCAGGGTCCATGCTCAGTGCAGAGCCTGACGCAGGGCTCGGTCCCATGGTCCTGGGATCATAACCTGAGCCAAAACCAAGAGTCAGATGCTCAACCAACTGAGCCACCCAGGTGCCCCATCCTTTTCCCATTTTTGAATTGGGTTTTTCTTGTTGAGTTGTAGGAGTTCTTTATGTATTCTGGATATTAATCCCTTATAAAGATAGGATTTGCAAATATGTTCTCCCATTCCCTGGATTGCCTTTTCACTCTGTTAATAGTGTTCTTTGAAGAACAAAAATGTAAAAATGTTTCATTTTGATGAAGTTTGATACATCTAATTTCTCTTTTGTTGCCTGTGATTTTAGCATCCTATCCAAGAAATTATTGCCAAACATACTGTCATGAACCCCTTCTCCTATGTTTTCTTCTAAGAGTTTTATAGTTTTAGCTCTTACAGTTAGACCTGTGATCCATTATGAGCTAATTTTTGTATATGTTGAAAGGTACCCCTTTGGCTTTTATTATCATGCAGTTTATACACGATTGCATAATTTCAAGAGATTTATTGTGAAGAAAAACAGCCCCTGCCTCTCTTGCCTATTGTTTCTGCCTATAGACTGTTGATCAACCACACACTTGTCACTGTGTCCCCCTCTAGGGCCACCTCCTCTGCATTCTTTTCCTTGGACCCCTGAGGGAAGTGGGCCTTGCTTTTCTCAATCTCCAGTTTTATCATATGATGTCTGTTCTTTTCTACCTTGTACTATTATTTTTTGAATTAAGAAATCATTTTCATGTTTACTTATCTATTTTGAGAGAGAGAGAGCAGGGGAGGGGCAGAGAGAGAGAGAGAGAGAGAATCCCAAGCACCATGAGATTATGACCTGAGCTGAAATCAAGAGTCAGCCACTTCATCCAACTGAGCCACCCAGGCGCCCCCCTACATTGTATTATTATTCATACTTGTCTTATCCCTTCTACCAGATTATAAGTGCCTTATAATTGCATCCTTCTATCCTTATATCCTTCAGAGCATTTGCCACAGTACCTGGTGCCTCTTGGTCACTTGACCTTGAAGAGGCCAAGGATTATTAACTGAATGGCCCGTTATAAAGAGTTGTAAGTAGGGGCGCCTGGGTGACTCGGTTAAACGTCCGACTTTGGCTCAGGTCATAATCTCACAGTCTGTGGGTTCAAGTCCTGCATTGGGCTCTGTGCTGACAGCTCGGAGCCTGGAGCCTGCTTTGGATTCTGTGTCTCCCTCCCTCTGGCCCTTCCCCTCCTGTGCTCTGACTCTCTCTCAAAAAAAAACATTAAAAAAAAAATTAAAAGTTGTAAGTAGTATTAGGTGAATAGCACTATGGGATTTGAACATTCTCATGTTTCCCTTTTTGCTTAAATGAATTCTCAAGTTCAGTTTTATTTTATTTAAAGTGTCTAAAATGCTATGAAATCTGCCACCAACATAATAGTAAGAGATTTCGAGAACAAGAAGAGATTAAGAGAAGGGTGGCCTTTTATACCAATGTCGCTTGGTAAGAGATTTCATACCTAAGTGACTTCAAGTTTGTTCTTAAAACCTGCAATCTCTATTGGAAGCCAGACAACAGGAGGAGGCGACTTCTTGTGCTTTTAATAAAGTTGAACTGCTGGAGGCGGTCACGAAGCAGGTATCAAATGAAGATTCTGGTCCCTTGGAGAGTCACTTTCACCACAGATCATAACAGAACACATCGCACTCTTAGCTGGACACGGATACTCCTGTTTCTCCCATCAGGATGTTGCCTGTGGAAAACCCGGCGTGTGTCAGTTGGAGGTTGTGGATGTACCCGTGGTAGAGTGACCATGAGTTTAGATACTGTTGTAGGGCAATCCATGCTGAAGTTTTGCGGTGGGGGTGTTTTTGTTATAAGAAAAGGGCGGCATTGTGGAAAGCAGGGCTTACGGTTATATTTTTAATGGTTGCCTCTCTAAATAACAAGAGATGACTTATAACCTAGAATAGTTGTCAGTCAGTTCTCTTTGTGACAGAGCCATACCTCCCTATTAAGCAACAACCCATATCACTAACGTTACATTTTCTCTCCCTAGGACAGTCTTAGTTATAAGATGCACATAAAGTCACATTCCTTAGTGAATGGAAGCCTCCCGAGGTGATAAACAACCGCGTTGCATTAGAGGTAATAAGCGTCCTAAGATGGGCTAGCTGTAAAGAGGGCTTCGTCATAAACTAGTATAATGCACCACCGTGTCACAAGCTACCCAGAGGTGTCCTATAAAGCTTCGCCCACACATCTGTGACACAGACGTAAAAATCGCCTCCTGGGTCTGTATTTTTATTGAAGCGATTTCATGAATTTTAGTTAAATACATAATCTTGTGATTCAGTCAGTCACTAAGTATTGAGTGAGCACTTTACCATGTGTGCTGGGGTCCGGGAGAAAAAATGCAGTATAATTTTTTCCCCCGGTGAACAAACACATGAAAACGTAGAGGCTAGGATTTTCTGTAGCTCAGCATTACAGTTACAGGCGGTCAGCATGTATTGGGACCTCACCATGTGCAAGGCCACACATCTGAAATTGTGTGTGGAGTTAAAAATATGTCACGTGGGTTTTTTTGTAATTATCCATGTAAAATTTGGTGAAGTTAATATGAAGCAGGAAACACCCCTTACCATTCCCAGTCATTTCCGGATTTATTCTCAACGACCCTGATGGGAATAATTTGCCAAATCTTATTGCCAGTTACACTCTTCACGGATTTTTCACTTTTAAATCCTGAATCTCCACTTTGGTATAATTCGTGTCTTTACAAAACCCCTTTCTGGCCTGAGGCTAGGCTGAACATGGGTACTGGGGACTCGTTGCGACTTGTAGTTGAGGTGCTACAGAAGTATATGTATATGTCTGACTAACCATGTTTCAAAATGTTTTGAGGGTTACAGCGTGGCCAGGTAGAGGGATTATTTTAACTAGGTTTTGATGTAAGGATCGACAGAGCCACGGTGCCCGTAAGATAGGATTAATAAGCATCTGGTATTTTTCACGTAAGTTTCAGTTTGTGCCTCACTGTCTCCCAGTAGCTGGCATCTCCTTCAGCGCTGGCACCTTGAGAGGAAGATTCTTCCATAATGTTACAGTTATACCTAAGGCGTCCATGATGGAAAGAAAGAAAAAGTTGTTAAAAATGGTGGAAAACAGTATAGTGAAGTAGTTACTGTTTGGGTTTTAAACTTATAATTTATGCCATAGTTAACTTCAGTTTGCCTTGAGTCCCCCAAAGCTAAAATACAACGGCATGAGGTTGAGAGAGAAAGAATCATGGGAAAAGACGCATTTCTTGAAGAAAGGAGCTCTGTGATCCTGAGGAATACTAAGATTTTACTGATGATACTCTAAAGGGAAGTATTTCAGAAACTGTGAACCTGGTGGGTAGGCTGATTTCTTACCGATGGCACCAAACTTAGCTACTAAGTCTGGTGCAGCTCAGTTTCAGTTAGACTAGTGAGATAATACTAACTTGCAGAAAAGTTGCACCCGCGTCATGGGAGCCTTGAATGTCAGTTTAATAGTTTGACATTGTTCTGTTGTTAAGAGGGAACATAGAAAAGTTGGTTTTTTTTTTTTAAGTTTTATTTATTTATTTATTTTGAGAGAGAGAGAGAGAGCGAGCAGGGGAGGGGCAGAGAGAGAAAGAGGGAGAGGGCGAATCCCAAGCAGTCTCTACACTGTCAGCACAGACCCTGATGTGGGTCTGGAACTCACAGACTGTGAGATCATGACCTGAGCTGAAACCAAGAGTCAGACGCTTGCTTAACTGACTGGGCCACCCAGGCGCCGCCCTCCTTTTTTTTTTATTTACTGACTTGGGGTGGGGGCAGTTTTTGATTAGGAGAACCACAGGAGAATTCCGTTCCTGAAAAGCTTGATTTATCAAGAGTGCATTTGATGATTTGGGAGGAGGAAGAACAGATAGGGGGCTGTTCTGCAGTCCGGATCAAAGGTAGTAGAAGAACAATATTATTAGGTATAGAAACGGAAATGAGATAGATGCAAGAAACATTTTGTTGGAAGGATTTAGAACTTGACTGAATCTCTCCGGGGTCGGGCCGGGGGGGATGCATGAAGGTGCTAGGAGGTTGGTGTGGTTATTAACAGGTGAGGAGAAGGTGCGACGCTCTAATGTGCAGAGATTGAGGTCCTGTCCACACATTCTCATGGAGCCATACAGCCAGGGAGGGGCTTAAGATTGGTGGCCTCCAATTTGAAGAAGCAGCTGGAGTAGGAGAGATCTGTTCTGAAACTTACCCATCAGTGTCTTCTCAGCACCTAATTTGATGTACGGCCTTCAAAGATTGGTCAACAGGAGGCGAGTTGAGGCAGTGGGTATAGAAAATTCACTCAAGAAGTTTGGCTCCGGGGGTGCCTGGATGGCTCAGTTGGTAGAGCACGTGACTCTTGATCACATGTTGTAAGTTTGAGCCCCACGCTGGGTGCAGAGGTTATTTAAAAATAAAATCTTTAGGGGCACCTGAGTGGCTCGGTCATTTGAGCGTCTCATCCTTGATTTCAGCTCCGATTGTGATCCTAGGGTCGTGGTGGGATTGAGCCCCTCGTCAGGCTCCATGTGGAGGGTGGAACCTGCTTAAGATTCTCCCCCTCTCTCTCTCTTCCTCTCCCTCTGCCCCCCTCCCCTGCTTGTGTATGCTCTCTCTCTCTCCCTAAAGAATAGAATTGGATAGAATAGAAGGGTGCCTGGGTGGCTCAGTTGGTTAAGCGTCCGACTTCAGCACAGGTCATGATCTCGCCATCCGTGAGTTCGAGCCCCGCATTGGGTTCTGTGCTGACTGCTCAGAGCCTGGAGCCTGTTTCAAAATCTGTGTCTCCCTCTCTCTCTGCCCCTCCCCTGCTTGCATGCTGTCTGCCTCTCTTCCCTTCAAAAATTAAAAAAAAAAAAAAAAATCTCTTCAAAGATATTTCCACATCTAGGAAATTCGGACTACTATAAAAGGGCCTGGGTACTGATTTTCATATATTGCGATTCTTCCACTGATTAAATAGTAAACATGAAGGGAGAACATCACTTTTCTGACATTTGTTATATTTGACCCAGGCCTTTCTATAACCACCCCCCCCCCCCCCCCCGCCACCTATCGTGTCCCACATCTAGGGACAAAACAATATCAATAAAGCAATACTTGAAGAAAAGCACTGATTTTGTAGGAAATATACCGCAGGGCAGTTTTCTTTAAAGAAAACGAAAGATCGCTGTTCAGGTTTGTCTGAGTCATTTGGTATGGTTAGCATTGTTTTCTCCGAGCCTAGATGTTACAGAGGTAAATATGAATGGGTTTGGGAACATGCCAGCACCTGCCCCTGCAGACTTCAAGAATTTGAAAATTGATGGCTATCACCTGAGAGCCGGCAGGATCAGGTCACACAGAACCATCAGGATGGTGTGTTAATTGTAGAAGGGAAAGCCTAGGTGGAGAGGAGGCAAACTGCAGGGGCTCTGCCTTTGGAGGAGTAAGTACAGCTATTCTGGGGAAGTGTGGCAAACCTCTTAGCCAAAGGCAATTCCATTAAATGTCCCCACTCGTAGGATTCCCTTTGGCAAAAGAAGGCATTGTTAGAGAGGGAACGGGGACGCCTTCATCCATTAAAAACAAACCTTTTCTTTTTCCTGAAGCCAGAAGAGCTTGTGTAATTACAGTCTGGAGAGCTAGAGGTGATCACACATTTAAACCTACACCCATCAAAGCACTTGACTTAACTGACCAAGCAAGTCTAGCCGGGGCTTCAGAGAGAGACACCGGCCTTGGTGTTTTACAGGGTCCAGGGCATCCCAGAAGCCGCTTCCTTGTGCCCTCTGCTGGCCCACGGTGCCATGACTCACTCTCATACCTGGACATGACAAGAGAAAAGAGATTTCCTTCTTTTTACCCCCTTGAATTACGTGTTGTCAAAAAAATAGACGAAACAAAGCAAGTTCTTTGAGATTTCCCTGAAAACTTGGCACCGATTGCCGCTAGTTGTTTTTTTTTTTTTTTCCTTTTTAAAGTGTCTTTTGTGTCCTATTCAATAATCCCCACCAGTTGTGTATATTCTTTTTGAGGGATTCTCAATGAAAGAGTAACGGGTTTACCACAGTCCGCCAAACGCTCTAGGTTTTGCTCAACTGGTAGATAGATTTTAAAAATAGCTCTTGAATTTTGCAACGTGGTATGCCATGTGTGAGCTCCCGGGACAACATGTGTGCCACACATCACAAAACCCTTCACAAATGTTACCTAATTAAGCCGCACAGTATCTGACAGGTGGCGGCCTCCCCAGTGACTTGCAGGGAAAGGGTCCTACTGCGCATGCACCGTCAGCCCAGAACAATGTCTTTGTTGTCTTGTGGTTGTGCTGCCTCAAGAATGAGTCTTCGCGGATTGCCAGAGGAATAGTTAGACCACCCAATATCTTGTCTGGGGGTGGGGGGGGGGGGATTACTGAGCAAGATTCATTCCCACCCAATAGCAACTTCCGATTTTTTCCAGGCAAAGCCAATTATTGATAGCTGCATCAGAAACATGCAGGAGAGACTGGTACTTGGGTGTAGAACTGCCCGTCGAGGGAGCCCTCACGGTCTGGATTGACTAGAGAGGCTCCGGCCTTCGGTAGGAAGTTTAAGTCTGGGCCAGCAGCAGGTGATAGGGGGGTCCTCAGGACAGAGTTGTGGGGCGGGGGCCGCACTAGGAAAATGGGAGCAGCTTGAATGGGGATGTGTATCCATCGTTAGATCTGAGAGCGGGTCGGAGGGACTCCGTCACCAGGCTGACCGCGGATGGGACAGAAGCCCTGTCTTGGGAGAAGACTTGGATTAGTGTACAGTTTTCACAACGAGGCTTTGAGAAGGAAGAAAACGACAAAACAAAACCCCCTGGGTATGGGCTAAGGAGTAGGGAAGGAGGACAGGGACTCAGAAAGCTCAAGGTAGCCTGGTTGTCGGCACTGGGGCGCTGACCGGAAGAGGCATCAGGTGTTAGCGTAGCAATTAAGAGTATGCATCCGGGAATCAAGTAGACTCGACACCTCCTAGCATGTGGTCTTGGGCAGGAGACTTCATCTCCGTGCCTCAGTCTCCTTGCTGGTAAAATGGAAATCGCAAAATTTCCTACCTTCCGAGGTTTTTGAGAAGATTAACTGACATGATCTATGTCAAGGGCCTTAAGGAGGACTTGATAAACGTTGGCAGTGATGGCGGTGCAGATGATGAAGAGGAAGGTGATGATGGCGATGATGAAGAATCAGAGAGTACGGCAGAAGTGCAGAACCGGCCCTGGGACACGTACTCGCTTTCTGGGTGGGGATCCAGTGACTGCCAGAAGGTAGGGAAGGGGGGTGCTGGGTGAGAACTAGCCTCGTGGTCAGTGAGCGCTTGGTAAATACTTGGTGTTAATGGAGGTGTGTCGACCTGGTGTAACCCCGAGGAGTTCGTTAGTGTTCCTTCTGTAGTTAGCCGATGATCCCTTGGTGTGGACAGTCGAATCAGACCATCGGTTCAACTCTTAAAACGTGTGCCGCTTTGAATGGAATGACTTAAACGAGGATTTTAAGGAAAACAAGTGTTTGCTTTTATGGATTCGCAACCCACTCTGTTCAGTCTTTCCCCCGGTTGACTACGCAGGATAAACCAGGACAAATGGCAGTCTACGTGATCCTTGACAAAACCCTTGACACATGTGGGAAGCTATATATAGAACTTAACGTGGTTTCTGTCTTTGTTTTGCTTCACTGCCCAATGTACGATCTTCCTCTTGGTTTGCGGATCAGGCTTTACAATGTCAGTACCCAGAGGTTAAAAACATAATAGAACTTTTAATTCAGTTGATGAATGTGTATTGATTTCTCATTATGTGCAAGGTATTAGGCTTTCTGCGCCATGGTCTCTCCACTTCCAGCCCCCTCTGGTACCTTTCATTCATTTATTCATCCAATGAATATTTATTATTTGGTTAATCTCTGCCAGGCACTTCGCTAGGTCTTAGGATGTTAATGAACAACCTCTGCCCAGAAAACCTGCGGTGCAGTCCATGTAGAAGGGTGTAGACAAAACAGTGTAGTGTGGTTGAGTACTGCGGTGGGGACACTTGACAGTCATGGGGGGATCAGCGACACCCCAGGGGGAAGAGGACATCTTGACATTTCCTGAAGTTCTGTTGAAAATACTGACTTTGACATTCCAGAACATGACTTACAAGCCCTCTCCATTTCAGCACATCCAGCCCTTTCCCCAGCATTGAACCTTGCCTGGCAGTCATGTCCTGACTCTCTTGCCTATTCTCGTGTGCTGCATGGCTCAGCCCAGCGTTACAACATTTTTGGTGAAGCCTAGGGGCTTTGTTTATGGCTCTGCAAAGACTTTATGGCAAAGAACTAAAGAATCTTCTTCACTTCTAAAGACCGTTTCTCTTTAGTATATTAAGCATTTTCATGAGTTGTTAAGGTCATGTATATGGTGATTAAAATTTGGGGTCCTCATGGGGCGCCTGGGTGGCTCAGTCAGTTAAACACCGAATTTGGCTTAGGTGATGATCTCACGGTTCGTGAGTTTGAGCCCCATGTCGGACTCTGCTCTGACAACACAGAGCCTGCTTGGGATTCTCTGTCTCTTCCTCTCTCTTCCTCTCTCTCTGCGCCTCCCCAACTCACACACATTTGCTCACCCTCTCAGAAGAAATAAATACACTTTAAAATTTGGAATATTCCAAGAGACACTTCATAGTAACTTTCAAAATCTATTATATATAACATTTAAAAGTTGTACTGGGCTGCTAAGGGTTTCTTACTCTAGCTAGCATGGGGTTTTGTTGGCAAAACTCTGATCGTTGTGTTCTCCTTATGTTGAATTTCATGGAGTGAATGAAAAATTTAAAAGTGCTTTCACCTTGCATACATCGCTTAAGGACAGGGAAAACCTGGTGGCTTAGAGGTGATACCATATCATTATTAGGATTACATCTTTTTTTTTTTTTTAAGAGATTTAACTGTACCATGCAAGGTTCTTATTCCATCGATTCTCTGACCATTCCAGCCTCTTTAGAGGGACACGTAGTAGTCAGGGACCCAGCCAGCCCTTCTCTATAGTTTCCCAGGCAACTGGTCATCCCATTAGGACTCACTGCTTTTATTTGTCCTGTTCCAGATGCTAGGAAAGGGCCATCCATCTGTTTTCTGCCCTTGGAGACCAGGTCTTGGTATGTTTCCTGTTTGTACTCTTCTGAGGTTTTATTTGTTTGCCTTTCTTGAGGAAAAATCGTTATCTGCTAGGGGGAAATTGCCTTACTGTTTGCGTACAGGCACATTTTATGTGCATATAATGTGCATAATCTTATACACAATAACCATTTTCTAGTTAACAACCTGATGATATTTACGTGATTGAGGCTAGTTAACAGATGACCAGAAAATACTTCTAATTCTTTCTTTCCGTGCTACAGAAAAGGAGAATTGGACAGGGCAGTAAGAAAAAGGGGAAAGTAAAGCAAAATTTCTGTGAGGAAATTTCTCAATTATTGATATTTTAGAAACTCTGTTTTGTTTTGTTTTTTTCGGGCTCTGTGCTGACAGCTCAGAGGCTGGAGCCCGCTTTGCATTCTGTGTCTCCCTCTCTGTCCCTCCCCTGCTCACTCTCAAAAATAAATAAATGTTAAAAAGAAATTAAAAAAAAAAGAAACTCTATTTTTTAAACTGCATTCTATTACTAAAGCACTATGATATGTGTGTGTTGAATAATTAAATGGCAAATGCTCCACAAAGTCTGTTTGTAGACAAGAAATTGGTCATCGTGTGAAATTAAAAAAATTCCATATGGATCTTTTAAATTTTTAAAAAATATTTATTTATTTTTGAAAGAGAGAGAGAGAGAGAGATGGAGCATGAGTGGGGGAAGGACAGAGAGAGAGGGAGACACAGAATCTGAAGCAGCCTCCAGGCTCTGAGCTGTCAGCACAGACCCCGATGCGGGGCTCGAATTCATGGACTGTGACACCATGACCTGAGCTTAAGTCAGAAATTTAACTGACTGAGCCACCCAGGTATCCCCATATAGATCTTCCATGCCTTGGATATTCTACATCCCCGTTGATAGCGTGCTATGTGTGTGTATAAAGTTTGAACAAAGCCTGACTCCAGGTCTGGAGAAGGAATAACCTTAGAAAAAAAGAATATCTTTTAAATAGAAACATTTTTGTTTTGCTTTCCGATTGTTAAAGTAGTATGTACGTGTGGTAGAGAAATGTGAAAATACAGAAAATCCTGAATAAAGAAAATATAGATTGTGGTTAAGCCCCCCACCCCGCCACCCCAGCTGTAACATTCTGGCTTCTTTCTTCCCAGATTTTGGTCTGCACATATACATTCATTCAACAGATATTGAGTGCCCTCTGAGTGCCAGGCACTCTGATACATTCTGGGGATACACCAGTGGACAAGACACACACAGTTTCCTGCCCCAGTGGAGTTTACTTCTTATGTATGTACATTTTTATCCCCGACTATTAGGATCAAACAGTGTGTATACTGTGCCTGATTATATTCCTCTGCCTTCTATAAGGAACACCCTTCCCTTGTTAACTAGTTGTTAGTATGCTGATTTTTCATGAGTACCTGTCTTTTTATCTTATGAATGTGCCATAATTTATTTATCCCCCAATTTGAGCTGTTCAGGCGCTTTTCACTTTTTTGTTATTCTGAAAGTAAGTGACCATGAACATCTTTAAGGGTACATCTTCACTTTGATAACTTCTCATTTCCCCAGGGTAGATGATTAGGTATGAGCTTAGCAGGTGTAAAATGAGGAACATTTTAAAGATCCCAGAAGCACTGTTAAATTAGCATCTGAAAAAGTTACATAATTCACACTTCTACTGGCAGCATGTCTGTGCTCCTTTTATGCTCCCCAGTATTTATTATCAGGAAAAAGAAAACTTGACCAGTTCAACTGGTAAAAAGTAGTCTCATCATGTTTTAAATTGTATTTCTTTGATCATTTCTAAGATCACACATGTTATTCTATCTTTATTTCTGTGACTCATCCCTTAAAAGTTCTTTGCACATTTTTTTCTATCTAAAACCATTTTTATTTATTTATCAGTACCCTTTATATATTGAGCCATTCAGGCCATTATCATGTATGTAGCAACTTTTTCCCTTGTTAGAGAATATATACTTTTTCCAGCTTCTCCCCCACCCAAATTATGAGAAGGGAAATGAAGGGGGGGGGTTCCTTCTCTTGATATTAATGAGACATTGGATTTTAAGCCAGAATCTTCCTTCCTAACCATGGCAGCAATGGCTTAGGTGCTGTGAAAGCAGCACCTGCGATCAGTAATGCTCAAGAAGTAAGTTACTTCTACAGACAGGGCTGTCTTTATTTTTTTTTAAATTTTTTTTTTTAACATTTATTTATTTTTGAGACAGAGAGAGACAGAGCATGAATGGGGGAGGGTCAGAGAGAGAGGGAGACACAGAATCCGAAACAGGCTCCAGGCTCTGAGCGGTCAGCACAGAGCCCGATGCGGGGCTTGAACTCACGGACCGCGAGATCATGATCTGAGCTGAAGTCGGACGCTTAACCGACCGAGCCACCCAGGTGCCCCCAGACAGGGCTGTCTTTAGTGCCAGCAGGATGCAGGTAGGCATGTGAGCACGGGGAGTAAACTGTACTTGCTAACTAATATGAAACCTTGCCCCCTCCTCCAATGTAGCAATCCTGGTGCATGTGGATTTAATTAGTTTCCAAAGGAGGAGTACCATTTATCGACATGTACCTCCGTGTGCACCTAGATAGGCTTTCAGGTTGTAGAAAGAAAAAGTTGGGCCTCTTAGTTGTGGATGAATGAGTGAGATCCTGGCCCAAACCAGCTGCTGTTGTGAACAGGGGGATAGATTTATGTTTAAAACAGAGTAAACTGTGCAACCAGGTAATAATTGTGAGCAATGAAGTATGTTTGCTACAGTCACCATTAAAGAAACAGATAAATCACAGTAAATTCAACATGGCACTTGAGCCATTCAATAAATGGGTATTTTAAGTTTCATTTGCTTTTGAACTAAGTGCAATAATTTATAGGGTAGGTCATTCAAAGATTAATGCTCGGAAAGCAGGAAAATCACTATACAGGAACAGAAACATATCATTCATGTGTATTACATTGCGGCTTGGTCTGCCCGTGTTTCCATTATAAACCTGATTTTTCTAGCATTTATAATACAGCAGCAAAAAAGTTTGCCCAGGGCTAAAACTTGGTATTTGCCTCAACTTTCTGATATTCCAATTGTTATTGTATCCTTTTCTTTCTCAAATACGATGACATCTATCCCCGCGTTTTTAGATGTTTACATCATTACAACACCACTATTAATTCCAAAAGTTCACTTATTTTAGGAGCACAAATTTGGGGCTCCTGAATTCAGAATGCACCGACTTGTCATTGATTCTGAGCCTTTTCAAGATGGTTATAAAACTTATAAAGATGGTTTGCAAACACAATTCAAAGAGTGAAAAAGAAGGAGCGTTCAATGCCATGGATATAGCACCTTTGATTTAACAGCTACAAAGACGGGAATGCTCTAGGTCATGACTAAATGTGAGCCAGTCTATTAGAGGATTCACTTAAATTTGGCATCTCTAGTTTGATCAGGCTACATAATTTTGTCAAATCCATACACGGATACCCAATCTGCTTGCTAATCATTTGGTACCCAGCATGTCAACTAAGTACAGAGTTGACACTTACTTAGGAAGTACTGGGTGAACAAACGAATACACGAATGTTAGTTCAGTGACAGGCTGGCACACGCTTCTGAAGAGTCTCCATCTTGTAGTTCATTTTCCCATGAAAGCGTAATGTAAACGATAAATTCTCCCACAACAGCTCACTTCCAGCCATTACACTCCAGAACAAATCAAGAATCACTGTAAGCAGACAGAGAGCTGAACCCGTTTCCGTAAGAACCGCCCTCCAAGGCTGCCGAGGGTCCTGTGGTCCTGCTCAAAGAACGATACGGATTTCACGTGTTGTAAATAATTTGTCCTACTGTTGGTCACCTAGCTTTACCGCCTTTTTAAAAATGGTATTAAACCCATCTCTTTCCTTTTACTTTAAAATCGTGCATCTCCGTCGTCCCTTTCTAGAGCCCTGAAGATGAGGCCTACCGGGTTTAGGTATGACTCAGGTTATACCGATCCCTTCAACCTTCAGACCACTGAATCCAAGCCTGCAGGCGCCTCTGAACAGGCTTGTCTGGGGGCAGCGGTTGTGGAAGATCGGTTCGCCAGCCAGCGGCTTCAGCACCAGCTGGCAACTCGGTAGAAATGAAAATTAGAGGACCCAGCCCAGAGAGACTAAATCTGAAACTCTGGGGAGGGGTCCGGCAATCTGTATTGAATAAGCCCTCCAGGTGATTGCAATGTACCAAGTGTGGAAAGGCTGTTCTAGGGCTTACTGGAGTCGGGACCAAGATGGGATCTTAATATTCGATTCCTCTGGGCAGCGAGCTCAGTGGTGGTGTGGGCTCTGGCTCCCAGCTGCCCGGTACGCTGTCGCTGGACGACACCCTCAGGGGGCCTTGGAGCTGTCAGAAGAGTTTGGTTTAAGGTTCAGACACGTAGTCCAAGGTATGACCAAATGGTCAGACGTGGTGGTGGGGCACGGGGACCCTCTGGTCCGGTGTGGCCAAGCTAGCTTCAGGATGACATTGGATACCCAAGGCTGCACGTTAGAACTTTGTCAGTACTTTGTAATACCTAATAGGAAAACATTTCAGCTGGATTTGAAATCGATCACATTTTCATAAGAAATTTCACGACGACGTTAATCAAATAAAGTACGATTGGATCCTTGAAATAGGAGTTGCTGTATTTCAGTGGTCATAAAAACAGTTAAGACAACTTTTATCTCTTTGTTGGGTGAGTAAGATTCCTTATTAGTGATCACCAACCGTAGCGTTGAAAGCTCATCATTAAAAGTTCCTAGCTGTTATAGCTTATAGTCATTTCAAGCCTATAACCCAATTTTTTAAAAAGTTATTTTCAAGTAAGTAAGCATAAAGTTCTTTTTTAAAAAAATGAACAGGATTTCATTTGGAAGTTTTATACTAATTCAGTGTTTAATATTTTTACTGATACTCTGAATTTTCTTTCCAGTTCTTACACATTTTTAAACACTGCGATAAATGTCTTTTGACCCCATATTCTCCCCCGTGTCTCCCTGGGTGCGGGGCACTGCAACTATGTGACCCTGTGGGGAAAGGCACTGGGCAGCTACCCGCCCTCTGCTCCCTGGAAGCCCTTCATGTGATTGTATAATTCCTTCCCTTCTTTGAGTAAGCAGCCCTGGTTCTTCCAGTTGAGTCTGTTTATCTGATCCCCTTTCCAGACACCATTCTTGTGAAAGTTCTCCTGGTTTTCATGATCTCCCAGAAAACGTGGCATTCGGAGCTGAGCATGGCTCTTTGGATCATCATCCGCCTGGTGCCAGGACAGAAGGAATGTGCTAGGACCCGTGGTTCAGACGTTAAGTGCCAATGATTCCCATGAGGGACTTTAGAAATCCCTAGAATGTAAACTCCACGCAGGCAGTGACTCTCTTTTTCATTGTTTTATCCTTGACTAGGGCAGCGCTTAGCACATGCTATGTGCTCATTAAATAGTTGTAATATTAAGGAATGATTAAGTGAAAGATGTGGGAAGAAGCCGAAAGAAAGTAGATGCCTCCATGCTGTTGTCACAATGGTGAGGTTAGATGGGCTCAGTGAGTGGTGATACCATCCAGAGTGGCCCATTGTCGTGGTGTCCACCACTGGGAAACGTAGAGGCCATTTGTATGTTGGCGTCCATAAGCCAAGTCCTGCTAGTAAAATGAAGAATTGAATGCTACAACTTGTTAGATTCTTTCTTTAAGGACAATTAAAATGCCTTTTCTGACACAGTGCCTTCTAGCATTTACATCCGTTATGACCTGACACTCTTGTGTTAGTTTTGTTCATAGTAGAAGATGTATTCTTGAAACATGACTTGTCTTACTGGAACGACCTGTTGGCATGGTATGGTTTGGTCCTACACCTATATCTACGCAGGGCGCTTGGTACGTGGTATATACTCAACAGTGTTCAAGTTCTACGAGATCTAGGATGTTGTTTCCTAAGACAGCCTAGAAGTTTGAAGTGAGGCACGAGAGCACCTAGCCTGACCCTCTTAGATTCAAATTCTTTCTGAACTTAACCAACTCATCTAACTTCTACTGACCCCATGTGTTTTACCACAGTCGTGCTTCAAGGTGGCATGGTCACCCTGCAGTCTCCTCAGACTGAGTTCTGCCCCAGCCCTGGGCACTCTCATGACTCCTTCCCATAGGTGGGGGAGGATACACCCTGGGACTTGTAAGCTGCTTCAGTTTTCACTGGGGGATCTCAGGACTACCTCTAGCATTAAAGGTTCAAGCCCTCTTGGGGCAAGATGAGTTCTGCAGGGACATTGCTCCTGATGTTGGTCAGCGTGATACTGTGTCCTCTCTGCCAGAAGCCAGAGGAGAAATTCTCTCTCTCTCTCAGGAATAGCCTTGTGTCTTGTGAGTATCTTAAAACATAAAGGTATGGATGAAGTCAGACTTGTAACTGATCGTGTTTCTAAAACGATCAGCTAAAAAGCTTGGCCCCAAACGCGTGGTCTATCACCAGCGTAAGATCCCATTGTCCGTATTTTTTAACTAACAAAATTCCTAGACCAATTTTACTATATAATCTTGATTCCTCCCCCTCCCACTCTGTATCATTTCATTAGTTTTTTAACTTTATCATGTAAAGTTGAACTGAAGTTTCGTAAGCCATCTTAAGTCGTTTTTGTTTTTTTTTTTGGAACATGGTAAGGTTTCAATAAATACGTAATGAATACTTGCATAACATAGACTAATGCAGCAAGAATGTTTAATGATTTTACCACAGAATATTAACGGCCAGGTGGAAATTGCCACTTTTGGTTTCTTTCTTACTAGTGTTTCTCAAAATTTACTGACCTGTTCATTATGGATGGGTTTTGAGGTTGAAGTTAGTGTAATAGCATTCAACTGTGAAAACTTTTTTCCTTAGAATCTTTCTTCTTTGATGTGGGGGGATGGGAGTATTTTTCCATTCACTTGCACTCATTAGAGGCAATTTCGTATGCCAGGCCATGAGCTTATCGGTGCCTGAGAAAATGGCTAACATTTCCTGTGTCACGTATGAATGATCTGGGTGAAACCAGTCATGAAAATGTGAAGCGGTAAGGAATTGGAGGTAGAACTCACAAGCCAGTACTGATTTTATCTGAAAAGTGGCTAAGCATCCCCACCAGTTTCTTTTTAAGTTCTTATACCGATCTAAGTTGTAGATTTTGGGAAATCATTGTCTGATTACTTTTTGCTTGCCGGTGTAGCTCCCCAGTAAGCAACCCCAAAGGAAACCTAAAATCAAAGCATGAAATACATGTGTGTGTGTCAGTGGGTATAATGAATCCCTATTAAGAAGGTATTTATAGGGGTGCCTGGGTGGCTCAGTCAGCTCAGCGTCTGACTCTTGATTTAGATTCAGGTCATGATCCCAGGGTTGTGGGATCAAGCCCTGCGTTGGGCTGCATGTTGGGCATGGACTCTGCTCAAGATTCTCTTCCTCTCCCTCTGCCCCTCTCCCCTGCATGTGCTCTCCCTCCCAAATTTAAACAAGGCATTTACAATCTAGTTGAGAGAACAAGATACAGGTAAGTGAGCAGAAGGTTGCTACGCATAGATACAGCTAATAAGTAAATGGTGTAGCTGGTTCCTGTTAGGACTGAACTCGGGCATATCATTTAAGGCAAGGCTGGCAGAGCAGATATTACAAGAGGTGGGTTTGGACTTGGATCTGAAGAATGCCTTGGAAGGATGGAGAGGAAGAAGAGGGACATCCCAGGTACGATGAGCAAAAGTGAAACGCCGGGACAGCACGCACTCAGAGGCCAGTGGACCCAGCACCCGTTCTTGAAGAAGAGGGTTTCGATCAGGCCAGTTGGTAGAAGGGCCTCTTACTCAGAAATGGAGATTTTTATCGTGTCCATTCTATGTTTCCACAATTTTGGAAAGACTTTGGAACAGAGAAAGGATACAGAGTACACAGCAGTGTGCCTCTCAAACTGAAGTGAGCATATAGATCCTAAGGGATCTTGGGAAAATATAGATTTTGATTTCGGTCTGGGGTGGGGTCCTAGACCACCTTTAAGAAGCTTCCAGGTGATTCTAATGCTCATGTTGCACGAACCTCACTTTAGATAGCAAGGACAGAGTACTATTTTAAGAAGATTTATTTGACAGTAGTGATTTGATCGGCAGGACAGTGCTTCGTCTGAGTAGGATCTTGGAGTCAAAGAGAGACCTAAAGATAATCGACTAGTCCATTTCTTTATATTGCCATTGGAAAACCAAAGTAAAAAACAAACAAATGAGGTCTGAAGGTCTTCCTATAGTGGGGGCCGGACCGGAACTCAGTCCTCCTGGCTCCCACTCAGTACCTTCTCCTCCACTCAACAGTGGTGGCTGGGTGTCTGTGGGGTGAAGGACTGCAGAGAAGCCGATGCCTTGGGAATGGAATGGCATGGCTGGACACAAGAAACCTTGTGAACGGAGAAGCAACCGCTCCCGGTAGCTGATTTGCTGGGGAGTGAGGAAACTCCCACGAAAGTGCTGAGGTTTACATCGTGCTAGAATGAACAGATACCGCATTGTTCGGCCAGAATGGAGAAGTCAGCCAGACAAGAGGGGAGCCCACTTGACCAATTGGGAGCTACCACAACTTCATAGTCTTCTTGTAAAGGGATAAATGCCACATGAGTTTTAAAATCCATCACAGGCAGCAACTTTCCCCAGCAATTGAGAACGCGTTCCCTCCGTTAATGGAACGCATCAGTGATGGTATGTGTTGAGTGTCGAGTGTTGCCAGGCAGGTGGTCTCTCGCCTTTCCACCGGCTCCTTCCTGTGCCCAGCATGGAGGAGGAGACCTTGGCGCTCAGCTGAGCTGACCGGCGCCTGATGGTTTTCCTCTCTGCTCTTGGAGTAAGAGAGGGATTTATCCCACCTGCTTTTCCAGATGTAAAGTTCTTTTGGCTTCAAGCACCGGCAGCAATAAGGGCTGGGAGGAGTGTGGATTTCCCCGAGAAGGTGGAAACGTGGTGAGAGTATGGGTGCGGGTGTGATACTTGTTTTCCAGGACCTCAATCGGCCCCCACCGGGTTTTGGACTCTGGTGTATTACACAGCGTAGCCAGAGCCTGTCCGGGAGATGGCGGGTGTGCTTGTGCGTGCAGGTGCACACGCACGCACAGGTGGAAACACTCACGCGTGTTCAAATATTTTGGTTTCGGTTTCGGCAAACTGCTGATTTCATGTGGAAACTTTGTTCCTTTTTTTGCTTCTGTACTAGACATAATAAACATTGAGGGGGATACTATTTCCAGAGCTGTCCCGAGTTGACAAGAAATAAATGTGAGGTTCCCCTCTACCCAGTAACTTTTTATCATATGATTCCGTTTTTAAACTATATGGAACTATATAGTTTTGTCTTTTTCCTCAAAATATCAGTGTGAGATGATTTCCAAAATCATTATGGACCTTCACTATTAATCAGAAAATGCATGCGTAGCGATCTGTGAACCTAGTTACCAAAAATTTTAACACCTCACGAAGGTATTTTTTTTTAACGTTTATTTATTTTTGAGACAGAGAGAGAGCATGAACAGGGGAGGGGCAGAGAGAGAGGGAGACACAGAATCTGAAACAGGCTCCAGGCTCTGAGCTGTCAGCACAGAGCCCGACGCGGGGCTTGAACTCACAGACCGTGAGATCATGACCTGAGCCCAAGTCGGACGCCCAACCGACCAAGCCACCCAGGCGCCCCTCACGAAGGTATTTTAATATAGAGCGTGACCTATATGGGTCTTCTCAAATATGAGCTAATTTGAGAAATTTGAATTTCAGTATTTCTTGAGACATTTCTCATTTCTTGGTTTAGTTGTTGGGGTACAAATAACATTATTGCCAGTTTTAATTTTTTGAAACCTGTATTATGTCTTTAGAAATATCTAAAGGCAACATATATTTGACAAATATGTTAAAAGTTGAAGAATAGTGGTCTTTACAGATGTAGCCCTTTATGTAAGGAAACTGTGGGATATTTTCTCATATGCTTATGAACATATACATGTTGATAATTTGAAAACATATATGGCTTCTGAAGATTGTACTTTGAAGCTGATCTTATATTAGAAAAAATAATGAAGGCAATCCAAGACTACATGCTTGTAAAAAAACAATAGTAAATGTAGGTAACTGCTGTTCACACTTGGTGTATGTCCCCTCTGACCTTTCCTTGTGCTTGCCCACATACATACATACTTGTGCATATGTTGGGCTGTATTTATAATTTAGTTTCCACTGTAATGCTTCATTAAGTTAGGGAGGTTTCCTTAAGCATTTGTAGCATACAAACTGACTACGGGTTTGTGATGTTAATAACTTCTGTCATTCTTTTTAAAAAAATTTTTTTTAATGTTTATTCACTTTTTGAGAGGGTGCAAGCAGGGCAGGGGCAGAGAGAGAGGGAGACACAGAATCCAAAGCAGGCTCCAGGCTCCGAGCTATCAGCAGAGAACCCAATGCGGGGCTCGGACTCACGAACCGTGAGATCATGACCTGAGCTGAAGTCGGACGCTTAACTGACTGAGCCACCTAGGCGCCCTGATATCTGTCATTCTTAATTAAGGTTTGCAGATGTAGCTTAATGATGAGCATTTTAATCCATAGATCAAATTCCATGCATTCACTTTATTTTAAAATGTATTTCTAAAACATTTGACTAAGTTATAATACCCTAACTTATAGTTGTAGGTTCATGTTTAGCCACCAGGGTTGTGTGGCTCTCTCGATGCTTATATGGATCATGGAGTAACTTGTGGAGTTATATTGCACTAAATACTCCTTATAATACTTTGTCAAGTGCAAAGTCAATGAGCATATCACACTCAAAAAGTGTTAGGGATATATTTGTACTTAAACAATAGTGAATACTGTTGTAACGAACTTTTTGGCTGTGTTCAATTTTTTTTTTTTTAAGTTTATTTATTTATCTTGAGTGAGCAAGAGAGAAAGCACACACTCCGGGAATGGGGGTAGAGATAGGGAGTGAGAGAATCTCAAGCAGGCTCCACACTGTCAGCACAGAGCCCGACCCGGGTCTTGAACTCAAGAACTAGAAGGTCATGATCTGATCCGAAATCAAGAGTCAAGACACTTGACTGAGCCACCCAGGCGCCCCTAGCCTCGCTCCATTTTGATTACATTTATTCATTTTCTTTTGCAACATTCAAGTGGAATCTATAAATTTGTTGGATACTTTTTTTTTTTTTTTTTTTTCCCCTGCAGTGACCAAAAAATGTTCTCCAATGCTAGGAAAGAGTCAAATTCTTGGTAATTGACCATTTACTCAAGATTGAGTCACAGGACTCAAGAAAGCCTGATTACTAAATCTTAACATTAAAAATTCTGATATTTCACCATATGGTATCTGGGATTTTCTTGAAATTAAACTGGGGTGGAGCCAAGGCATGTGTGAAGGTACAGATGATACAAAATTGACGATCAGTAGATAATTGTTGAAGCTGGGTAATAGCAATTTGGGAGTTCATTGTACCATTCTTTTTACTTTTGCATATTTAAGATTTTCTATAAGTTGAGTTTAGCACTTATTTTCAATTTTTTTTTTTTTTTTTAAGTAGGCTGCATGCCAACAGGGAGCTTGAACTCACGACCCTAAGATCAAGAGTCGCATGCTCTATCCACTGAGCCAGCCAGGCACCCACTATAACAAGTTGAAACAAGAGAGGTCATAATTGTAGCCTAAAACCTTGTGACAGTTCAACCTTCAAGTGATAGGTTCAGGTTGAAATACATTGCCAAGATGCGCTTCTGGAGGAAATTCTAAAAATCACAGAAGAATCCTCATGGACATTGTCACGAATAAATATGTCTCATCTGGGGGCGCCTGGGTGGCTTGGTCGGTTAAGCGTCCGACTTCGGCTCAGGTCATGGGCTCGCGGTCCGTGGGTTCAAGCCCCGCGTCGGGCTCTGTGTTGACAGCTCAGAGCCTGGAGCCTGTTTCGGATTCTGTGTCTCCCTCTCTCTCTGCCCCTCCCCTGTTCATGCTCTGTCTCTCTCTGTCTCAAAAATAAATAAACGTTTAAAAAAAAAAAAATATGTCTCATCTGATTCCTTACTTAGAAAATGTAAGGAGAGGGGCGCCTGGGTGGCTCAGTCGGTTAAGCGTCCGACTTCAGCTCAGGTCACGATCTCGCGTCTGTGAGTTCAAGCCCCGCGTCGGGCTCTGGGCTGATGGCTCAGAGCCTGGAGCCTGCTTCCAATTCTGTGTCTCCCTATCTCTCTGACCCTCCCCCGTTCATGCTCTGTCTCTCTCTGTCTCAAAAATAAATAAACATTAAAAAAAAAAAATTAAAAAAAAAAAAAAACGTAAGGAGAGCTCCCATCTCCCTGGCAGTCAGTGTGGCAGGCTAATTTCCCAAGGGGGCCATAATGATACCTCCCAACCCAGGGAGGTTACCGTGTGACTTTGACACTCTTCACTTAGATGGGGGCTGTGCACTCTCTTGCACCTGGGAGAGCATGTAACTCCAGCAGAAGAACTTGCTGCATGAGACTGTGTTAGGAATACAGGGGCGCCTGGGTGGCGCAGTCGGTTAAGCATCCGACTTCAGCCAGGTCACGATCTCATGGTCCGTGAGTTTGAGCCCCGCGTCAGGCTCTGGGCTGATGGCTCAGAGCCTGGAGCCTGTTTCCGATTCTGTGTCTCCCTCTGTCTCTGTCCCTCCCCTGTTCATGCTCTGTCTCTCTCTGTCCCACAAATAAATAAAAAAACGTTGAAAAAAAAATTTTTTTTTTTAAAAATAAAAAAAAAAAAGAAAAAGGAATACAACTTCTGCCTGGCTCTCTTGGTCTGCCTGGTTTCTCTTGAAACCCAACATTGTGCTGTGGGGAAGGCAAGCAGTTACGTGTAGCACCCCTGTATAGTTGTTCCAGCAGATGGCCCCTGCGTAGGTCCCAGCTGTTAGCCAGCATCAGCCCCCCGACATGTGAGCGAGCAAGCTTCCTAATGATTACAGCTCCAACCATCCAGTCACCCCCACCCTTCGAACCTTCCAGCCAAGTCCCCAGACACCACGGTGCAGAGAGAAGGCTTTTCTGCTTTCCCCCTTCTGAATTCTTACCCTCCGAATCTGTGAATGTAATAAAATGCTTGTGGGCTTATGCGACTTAAGTTTGGGATGATTTGTTACACAGCAGCGGTAACTGGATCAGTCAGCACGTGTTATTGAGGAGAATCTTCTTTCTCAATGATCTCTCTTTCCAGAACATGTCCAAAAGATACATGTTTACTCAAGGACTGTGTTTGGATTATTCATCATTTTTACTATTTCCATCAACACGATGACTGATTGAGTTACAAATCAAGAGTTACACTGTGGATCCTCCATTGTTCCCCAGAAAAAACAGCTTGCAACTGGGCAATCAGGTGCATCAACTTACTCCACCCTGCACCCTCATCAGGACTGTCTTCCCCTTCCCACCTTCCCCCTGCATCAGGACTGTCTTGTCCTACTGGAACTCTAGAGCCATGCCCCCTGCCCCTTACACCGGTTGAACTGGGAGCAGAGAAGAGGGCAACCTAATCTGTAGATTGGGAAGGGGAACGTCAAGGAGCCTTTCTCTCCCCATTTTGATCTGACTCCCTGCTGCTCTACTGTGTAAGCAACACCCTTTATTGCTGCAGACGTAGATGGTGCTGCTTCTGCCGGATTCTGCCACACTTTCACGTCGTGTCATTTAAAGAAAAAATCGATTTTTTTCAGTGGCAAACAGAATAAAAGATGTCCAGCACTTCTTCGGGTGTATCTGATACATCTACAAGACTTGATTCATACCCTGCCCACGAGTGTTTTATGCGGGTGTATGGCAGACACCTGCTAACTTTCACTCTTATTTGCAAAGTTGCGTTTCTCAAGTTTGACGGTGGGTCCACAGAGTTTGCTGTATCTTTTGTTATGTACTTCTATATGTCTTAACTACTTGATAATATTCACACATACATGATAGTAATTAGTAATTACTCTTCTGGACTTTTGTCATCGATATCATGTGACATCCATCGGGGCCGTAATAACGGAAGGTTGCCAGTATTCCATTCCGCTTTGTCTCCAACCATCACACATAGGTCGAAACTTAGTGGATAACTTTACATGCTTCTCTGTTGTGTCGTATTTTTACTTCAGGGTGTGTTTGCTCTAAGAAATGCCTCGTAATGATGATGGTAGTCTTTCCTCGAGAGTTGAGATTATTAAGATTTGCTCTGAAGATCATTACTTTGTAGTATGCTTTGGGGAGGGGAAGCAGTAGAAACATCGCTGCACGAGATGTGTTTAACATCTCCTGTTCTGAAAAAGCAGATGTTCTGCATGAAAACATTATCTGGGCCCATTATTTTAAAGGAATAAATTTTAGTACATTCTACATCCAACTATATCCCCAACCAGTTTCCTAAAAAAGTCCCTAAAATACAGTCTGCTGTATGTAACAAACCAGCATGTGAAGATGAATTATTTAGAATGTTACTTCCTGATCGTCTTATATTTAATGTGGTTGTTAACAAGGACCTGCTTTGTATTCCGGAAAAGCTACATTTTGTATAATGTACCGTAAATGTTAAGTTTAGGATGTGGGGTAACAAATGGTGCACTCAACAAATGAAAATTTGTTAGAAAAAATGCAGATAAAAATATGCAATAAAAGCAGGTAATTCCCTATCACGGACTGTTACCTAATGAGGTAGAGACTTCAAGCTTGAAGAACAGTTAAGAATGGAGGAGAGGAGGAGAGTTGAATTAGACATTGTTTTCGTTGATCGCTACGGAAGGACATGGGCTGGAGTTGGGTGTTAAAGGCGCTAGAGAAAGTTTCAGAGGAAATAATAGAGACCTGTCGTCATTCTGAGATTCCCACACTGACTCTGAACAGGAAAATGTAGGTCGAAAAAATTGCAAACTATACCTTTGCTTACTTCCTGCTGTTTAAGTTTGTAAATTTCTCTAAGCGATGCTAAGAGGTTAGGTATCAGGGCATTATGACTGGTCGCTAAGCGCCAGGAACCCGCAAATACCTATCTGCCGTGTTGATAACACCTGAGCCTGATGTCCTATCGGTTGAACTAGGAATGTGACTCAAACATTTCCATATATTGCTTTGTAAAAATGGTGCATCGGGTCTGGGACAGAAATAGAAGTCCGTCCATTTTGAACAAAGGTGGCAATAAAAGCCGAGAGGATGTTAAGCAAAGAGAAGTTTTATACCAGAGTTAATGCCACTCTGGTATTTTTTCATAACAAATAAGGCCCTGGGACTAAGGGTGAGTGAGTCTCCAGTCCGTTAAAGTACTTTTCTCTTTTGATCAACTCGTCCCAAACCACCCTGTTCTCAGATTTCTCACCTCAGCACATTCATTTTATAGTCGATCTATGTACTGGATTCCTGTTCCTTAGTCACATTTATAAATGTACTCTGAGTTTTACTTATTTCATTGCTAAGTTTTTGACATATTGGCCTATTTTTATAATCATGCTAGTAATGAAATAGGTAACTTCAATAAATTGAACATTTAGATGCAGTGACAATTCCTAATTTGAGATGATCCTGTTCCCGTATCCTGAATGTCAGCCGAGACTAACAGAATAATTTTCATACGGTACATGTGCGATCCTGAAGATTATAACAATTATTAAGAACACAATAGGATTACTGGAAAACTCATAATTAACCCGGTCTTTCAACCTCATTAGTGATATTACTCTCCTCCTCTAAAACTGCCTATTGTCCTGCTTATGACTTGTTCAGCTGGGGACCACTCTGGACTGTGAACCATACTTTGATGAGGACGTGTACTTTAGCACCTGTTTAGATTTAGAATTATTCTGTATTTGTGAAAAATATCGATGTGGTGCTCTGTGCTGTGCTTCCTAGTACAGCTCGTGTTTTCCCATAGTATGTTCTAACACTTTTAATAGTGTGGTTTTCCTATTTTGCTGCCAATGCTTATTTCAATATATTATTTTTGTCACAGGTAATAGGTTTACCTCTTTTTTTTTTCCCATCCAAAGGGGAAATGGAGGTGTTTCTTTTTTCTTCTATTTTAGAGACAGGAGGACAGGGGAGGGGGAGGGGCAGAGGGAGAGAGAATCGCAAGCAAGCTCTATGCATGCTCAGTGGTGAGCACTACTCGGGGCTCGATCCCATGACCCTGGGATGATAACCTGAGCCCAAATCAAGAGTCGGATGGTTGACTGAGCCACCCAGGCGCCCCAGGAAATGGAAATTTTAACTATAAAATGGTTTTAGCTCTAAAATGGTTCAATTCCTTTTTTTATGATTTGATGATTTTTGATGACATCATGCATTTATTTCATCTGTTAACTGGATACTGAGAGTTGTTTTTTTGAATTTCCAGCTAGGCCAACTCATTTGTATTATAGGAGCACGGTGATTTCTAGGGCTCCATGATAATACCAGATTAGCTTTCCACCTTCGTAAAGACACTTTCAACCAGCCCTCCGTCATGAAATACTCTGAACATATTCAGCATTTTAACATCGGACCGCAACTCCGATATTACTGAAAAAGAAGCCGAACACAAATGGATCTCAGTAAATTGTGTCCCAGTGATGGTCTAATCACATCGAGAGAATGACTTCCCCAGTAACTGTCGGTGCCCTTCAGTTAGACTGTGCTGGTTTCTTCTGCAGTAAAACTGCCAGTGGAGTCAAGCGGTGAAGTTTGGAAAACGGTTCAGTTTTAAGACTCTAAAGTTCTCATTTTCAAAACGCTTTGGTTTTCCCAGAAAATCTGTTTACCTCCACCATCTCCCCCCCCCACCCCCACCGCACCCTAGCATTTCCCAAATGCTCCCATCTCTTCTTACACATTGATTTGTCTTTCTGGTGTGTGCCACGTTTGGAAGCCTCATTAAAGCAACATCTGTTTCTCTTTTAGGAGAAACCCGATGCCAGCCCCACGTCTCTTCAGCTGCGGTCCCAGATCGAAGTAAGCACAATGACTTTAATCGTCTATTTTTGCTTCTGCCTTTTTTTTTTTTTAAGTGATATTCTGTACAAATCAGATGAAGCCTGCCGCTCTGGCTGTGCTCACGCTGTGCCTCTTTTCTCCTAGGAGTCGCTTGGCTTCTGTAGCACCGTGTCAACACCAGAAGTGGAGAGAAAGTAAGTTTCCCTCCTGCCCGGGATCGGAATTTGGAAGAAGGTGCCTCTGAGGTCCATCCTGGTGGGAGTCAAGTGGGCGACTGTGTTGTGTATGTGCTACGGAGCATGATGTCATTTTCCTTGCATGGGGTGTGTGTGTGTGTGTGTGTGTGTGTAGGTGGGTGAGAGTGTGTTGTGTAATTTAGTCGATGATGCCTAACGACTCTGCAAAGAGTTACTGGTTTCACACTGCTCCTTATGAGTGAACCCTAAATAAATACCTGGAAACAAGCATAGAGGAAGGAAAAGGACAGCTAGGTCCACCAACGTGGGTTTTCTTCTTTTATACTAGTTTCTGATAGAGGAGGAAAGTCCTAAAGAAGCACAGTACAAAAAAAAAAAACCCCAATATATTCCAGAATAAAACAATGACTGGAAAACCCCTCTCTGCACCTTGCTGTGGTGGGTGACCTTAAAACAAGAATAGATGCCTGTGACCAAAGACGGCAAAGGCTCACTTTTCTTTTCTGTTGAAGGCAATATTTTTACCTCTTTGTCCTGACTTGGACCCTGTAATTTTTAGTCTCCTGGAAGATAATTCTATGTTATATTTCGTATTGCCAGTATTTCTTTTAGGCACCTTTAAAAAACCAAAACAAAGCAAATGGGTTTTTTGTTGTTTCGTTTTGTTTTCTATAACCTTTCCTTTTTCCTCTTTATTCCATCATAATTACACTAGAATGTTCCATTTGTGATCTTCTGAGGTAAAGAAATTTTAAGAAAGTGCTCAGCTTTATACAGACACTTCCTTTGGCACAGAGCCACTTACACGGTTTTGTGCCAAGAGAAGCATAGAAGTGGTTTAGGAATAAAGTATTTCTGGAATGAAAAGCACACATTGGGAGAGCGTGTGTGTGCTTTACAGCACAGCTCCGCCTAATCCGTCCACGTGTGTGCTGCTGGCCAGAGGCAGCTTCAAGGGGGGGGGGGGAGGCTGTGTTGCCAACGCTTCGGTTCTCGAGAGGCTAAGCAGATTTGGTTCAGTCAGGACTGAGGAACATTGGGGTGACGAGCAAAAAGCAAACCAAGGCCACTGCCCACTCAAGGTTAGACGATCGATGTGCAATCAACTCGAATCTCCTTGGCTTTAGTTGCATGTAACCCCCTAGCACCTTAGCGTGGAGGCTGAAGTAGCTTGGGGATTTGGGTCGACATTGATTCAGAAATTGAACGTACTATGGCTATAGATGAAGTTGAGTGTGGGCAGCAGCGCGGAGTTAATGGACTGGAGGTTCTTCTGACTTCCTTCGCTACCTATTTGGCACGATTCAGGCCGAGAACTCAGGTGTTCGTTCAGAATCTGAGTCCTTCAGGAAACAAGACATGTTTGCCTTTCCTCCTAAGAGGAAGTGACTCACCAGATTTGTACCAATCTTAAGTTAGGCTGGATATTCTTCCCCTCAATTATGGGTAGTCATTCTTTCCGTGTTTATATCCTTCACTTGGTAAAATGCGACATGGCTTTGTGGCCAAGAAAGAGACTCTCAGCCTTCTCTGAGGTTAACGAAACATTTCGAACACACAGCACACAGCACTGTTGATAGCCTCAGCCTCTCCATCTGTACGACCGCCATTTTGCTTCTGTTCTTTTAAATGTTTTACTTAAACTGAAGTGTTTCCAAGTAACTTGGGAGTTTTAATCCATTTTGTCCTATATTTCCTTATTAACGTTTTTTGGAAACTATGGTACCCTTTTTTTCTTCCTTTAAAGAACTTTTGAAAACTTTTAAACTTCCAGAAAAGTCATAGGAATTGTGCAATGAATTTCCATATAACTTTTACTTAGATTTACTAGGTTGCATGCTCTTTTTCTCCCTTCTAGACACACACACACACACACACACATAATACCGTAATTTCAGAACTATTTGAGGGTAAGTTAAAAATTCTGTGATCCTCACTCCTCGATACGTCAGAATTTATGTCCTAAGGACAAGGCCATTCTCACAGAACTCAGAGTACAGTCCCATAGAGAAGAATTTTAAAAACAATTTTCTTTCTTTTTAATGTTTAGTTATTTTTGAGACAGAGACAGAGTGCGAGCAGGGGAGGGGCAGAGAGAGAGGGAGACACAGAATCTGAAACAGGCTCCAGGCTCTGAGCTGTCAGCACAGAGCCCGACGCGGGGCTCGAACTCGCAAACCATGAGATCATGACCTGAGCTGAAGTCAGATGCTCAACCACTGAGCCACCCAATAGCGATTTGCTTAATACACAGTTCATGCTCCAGTTTCTCTAATTGCCCCAATAGTGTTTCTTTATAGCACTTTCTCATCAATCCAACACTTAAAAAAATTACTCCTCACGTTTGCATGTCCTCTTTCTGGTCATATTTAATCTGAAAGCGTTTCTTGGCCTTTCTTTGTCTTTTATGATATTGACGGGGTCTTTTAAGAGGGTAGGCTAGTTGTTTTGTGAAATATTCCTCCATCTGGGCTCCATTTTAGGGTTCGGGTAGTGCATTTTTGATGTTACATTCTTTTCAGTTCACTACATCATGACGTCACTTCGTCCCATTGTTGGTGATACTCATTTTGATTATTTGATGAAGGTGATGTCCATCAAGTTTCTTCTGAGAAGTTAGAACTTTCCCTTTGCAGTTGGTAAATACTTTGTAGGGAGATAATCTGAGACCTCGTAAATGGCTTGCTCCTCATCAGACTTTTACCTGATGGTTTCAGATTCTCTCAATGATTGTTGCCTAAATCAGTTTTTATGGTGATGTTTACAAAACGATGATGCTTGGGGTGCCTGGGTGACTCAGTCAGTTGAGCATCCGACTCGTGATTTTGGCTCAGGCCACGATCTCACAGTTTGAGATTGAGCCCCATGTCGCGCTCGGCACTGACAGCCCGGAACTTGCCTGGGAATCTCGCTCTCTGCCCCTCCCCCACTTGTACACTCGTGTTCTCTCTCAAAATAAATAAATAAAACTAAAATAGAAATGATGATACTTATTCTTAAGTTGCTCATTATCTTGGATTAAACCCTCCAAAAGGTGTTTGTTTTTTAATAAGATGGACACTCTAGCTCCAATTATAATCTGGGTACTTTTGTTTCTATGGAATTATTTGTATTTTTGTACTTGAAAATGTGCCGTTCTTCAGATACAAATGCTGCTTGTAAGCCCTGGAGGATGACCTGGCAAACCAGTTGGTTGTGTCTGGTTAAATGTCCACAAAGTAGCTGCCAACCCAAATATCATTCTGAGTCAGCAGTCTTGTTTAATGGGCAGAACATTTCTTCTGCTTTGTATTTAAAAGGCAAGAGAACTCAGTAGACAAAAGTGGGCAGATTCTACAGCAGCCCACCCTTGAAGCAGAGGCCTCGATGACAGGATGGGGGGGCCTGTCATTGACCCTTGTGGCTCCCACTGTCCAGGGATTGGCCCTTGTGGCTCCCCCGCTGTCCAGACCCTCAGCACAGCTTTCTCCCTCCCTTCTCCCCCAGTTAAAACCTGAGCTAAGGAAGGTATCAGGTGTCAATTATAATGTAAATACCTGATTTCTAAAAAACAGTCACGTCACGAAGTGGTATTTATCACTTACCAGGGTTTACAATCTCGAGTTCCAGGAATACAGCTCTAACCAGAAGAGAACAAAGAGGGTGGGAATATACCTGACATCACTTCACCTGGAGACACTGCCCAATGGGGCTGCTAAGGCTGTGTTTGGCCTGTAGGTGTGTGAGACCTGCATGAGGGATGGATGGATGGATGGATGGATAGATAGATGTACAGGCAGACAGGAAGAAACATACATACGCACATACATACATAGAACAGACCTGCCCCCACCAGTCTGACAAAGGCTTCATTCATCCTTATTTTCTTACAATCTATCTGGTCTCTCTATATGCTTTCACTGAAAATATAAAGAAGGCCAAGGGAATTTTCATTTGAACCTCTTCTATTTATATCCGTTTACACTGCCTATTGATGAGACTATCTGTTTTATTTCACCGATCTTAGATTTGCGTCAACTGGCCAACAAGCTTGAACATTAGTTACATTTTTTGGTACTCACCAGTTAATCTCAAGAATATCTAGCGAGAAAGAGTTTTTTGCCGGGAACATTCTTTATAACTGTATTGGGGATGCATTTAGCTACAAATAACAGAAAACATGACATAAAGCAGCATGAAAAAAAAATACAGTGTTCATTTGATATATCCTCGTTCCAGGGGGGGTGTCTAGGGCCGTGCTGTGGCTCAGCTGAGCCTTCCGGAAGCCAGATTATATTGTTTGTTCTTTTTGTCAGTCTCCTGGTTTTATAGTGGCTGCTGCCGTCTCCCAGGTGGGAAGGAGAAACGGGGTGAAGAAGGTAAAAGGGCAAAAAGCCACAGGCGTACCCTTTAAAAAGCTTTCCTAGAAACCCTGTCCCACACATTCCAGTTTGTGTCACTCGTTTCTTCATGCAGCAGCTGTTCACTGGGCACCGGCTTTGTGTGCGGGACCCTGTTTGGGGCTCTAGGATATGTGATGAGCTGACATGAGCTGCATGGAGGGAGCTGGAGTAAATCATTTGTATGCTTTAGACTCTGCAACGGAGAAAAATAAAGCAAAGAAAGTAAGCCCAAAATTGGGACACGTGGCGACCATTGCCATAGGAGAGTTTGGGGATGTGCGTGTTTTGTTTTGTTTTTACATTTGATTGATTGATGGATTGGAGACAGAGCACGAGCAGGGGAGGGGCAGATTGAGAGGGAGACACAGAATCCAAAGCAGGCTCCAGGCTCTGAGCCATCAGCATAGAGCCCGATGCAGGGCTGAAACCCACAAACTGTGAGATCATGACCTGAGCCGAAGTCAGACGCTTAACCCACTGAGCCACCCAGGTGCCCCGACATGCGTGTTTTTTGCTGACTGTCTTACTGCCCTGAACAAAATGAGTGTCTTAAGGAAGGAGGGAGACTAGACATTGGGTAGAAAGCTAGCAGTATTTTCCACAATAATTTAGTCTTTTATTTGTGTGTGTATACATCTGAAACAGTAATCTGCAAATTAGCTAGATGGCTAATAACTAGGCTGTGTATCTGGATGATTTGGATTCATTACTCTGAAGGAAGCCAACTGTGTAGGGGAGCCCATCTGGTTAGTTCTAGGTGTGTATCTAGATTGGAAGTAGTCTTTACAGGGTTGGTTCTGCAAGTTGGAAAAGAAAAAATAGGAAATAGCAGGTAATGTTCATTGAGGGTTGGTGCATGGGCCAGGAACTGACCTAAACACTTAACATTGACTTATTTAATACAACAATCCTGTGAGGTTTGCTCTGATATTATTCCTATTGCCAAAGGCAGAAACTGCGGCTCAGAGAGGTTAATAAGCTGCTCAAGGATACACAGCTAATGAAGTGACACAGCCTGGATTTTATCCCATTTGAGAGCCCATGCTCCTAGCCGTCACGCTACGATTCCAAAATACTTACAATTGCATTGCTTATGTAGATAGAGAGGTTAGGGGCACATTGAGTTCATTGGCTTTATGTAAATAGCAGCAGCTAAAACCCGCAGTCCTGTGGTCCTCTTGGAAGGAGAGACAAGTTTACTCTCATTCACATATAAGCTGTCTCAGTTATTTATTTACAGAGGCAGGAAGGTCCAAAATAAATCTCAAAACTTCACCTTCGCCAATGTTTATCAGCTCTTTTCTACTAAGTCTTTCACCAGAGTTGAAAACTCACTGATTTAGTTTCACTTTCTTTCATTACCTATGGCTACACTTGAACTGTTTCATGGTGAAAAAGCCCAAAAATATATCGCACGATGGAAGAGGAAGATAAATCAAAGGAGGGCAAGCCAATGGAGCAGTGTTGTGTGCTTGAATGAAATGGATGGCATCTGGTTTATAAATGTTCTATGCAAGCATTTACTCTGTTTGGACACCGCTTCCCTCTCGGATTTGTTTCATCTGGCTAGCTGATTACTCTTCTGACAGGGCGTCAAGTTTCCTTCCCCCACCACCCCCCAAAAGCCTCCTCCTTTTTTTTTTTTTTAATTTTTTTTTTAACATTTATTCATTTTTGAGACAGAGAGAGACAGAGCATGCACGGGGGAAGGTCAGAGAGAGAGGGAGACACAGAATCCGAAACAGGCTCCAGGCTCTGAGCTGTCAGCACAGAGCCCAACGCGGGGCTCGAACTCACAGACCGCGAGATCATGACCTGAGCCGAAGTCGGACGTCCAACCGACTGAGCCACCCAGGCGCCCCAAAAGCCTCCTCCTTCAACCCTTTGCCCTCAGAGAAGAAGCCCTGCTTGTGATCCTCGTGTTCTGGTTGCTTCTCTCTCTCCTGCCACCGTGGATCGCTCGCATCTCTCGTTGTGCCTTTTTCTCCCTCACAACCTGCCTCTGCCTGCCTGTTAACCTCCCTCATCATCCTGCCTGCTCTCCAAGTGGGGTGAAGCTCCCCGGATTGCTCAGACTGGCCATGTGCTCCCACGGCATGCCGAGCCTCCGAGATGGCTGCTCCTTCCGGTGGCGTGCCCCGTCCCCGACTCTCTGAGCATCCCCCCAACCCTCCTTCTCTGGGCAGATCCTATCACACTTAGAAATCGAACTCTGGTCTCCTGCCAGAAGTCTTCCCTAATTCACAGGGTTGGGGTGCAGTGTCCTGCCGCTGGGCTCTGGAACTCCGCGCTCCCCTGCTCCCGTGGCAGTGGAGCTCGGTTACAGGTGCACGTGTACGTGTGTGCGTCGGAGGAGGGGGGCCACCTCCCACTCCCACCCCTGGGTCTTTCACATAAAAGACTTTCAGTAACGTCGGATCGATGAGCAAGTGGGTGAGTGTCACAAACGTGCTTCGTTCTTCTTCTCCATCCCGTAGAAGGCTTCTCCCCATTCTCGCAAACCGTAATTTGACTTCTTCCCCGGTTACTGAACTTTGCCCGGGAGCCCGACTCCTCCTCTTCCTGAAATGCCATCTGAGGTCAGTGCTGCAGCGGTAACCAACCCAGGAGCCCCTCCCCACTCGCAGATCCTTGCCGGGTTCGGCACTGCTGCCTTTCCCGTGGGGTCTGCGTGTACTTTTGCCCTTGGGGTCTGTGGCGTTACGGGTTCTAGTTTGTCCTCACTTGATGCCCCGTCTTGGTGGTTCCCTTTTTTCTGCCCATCCCTTACCATTGGAGTTCCCCAAGGGCTTTTTATCCAACCTGCAAGCTGTCCCCAGGTGCCCCCACTCAGGGCTTTGACCGCTTGTCTCTGGGCTCCCACCTCACATACACATCTGTCCCTGTGCCCCGTTTCCCAATCTGGTGACCTGTGTGTTGCCGCGACTTGGCAGATGCCTGCTCATTACTGTCACTGTCGCCCCAGATGCATTATCTTAACCGCACAACCCCTTGCTCCCTCCCTTCTTACCTTCTCACCTCTTACAACCTGCTCCTTGATCAGACGTCCCCCTTTTCTGTCCTTGGGGCCATTTTTTCTGCACATCACGCAGCCTTGGCATTGTTATCTGTTGCTTTTCTTCCGTGGTTCTAAAACTTTAGTCGTGAAATCCTGTTGCTTCTACTTCTATAACTTTTCCTGTGTTTCCTTCTTTTTCACCTTCACTACTGCAAGCAATACCTTTAATGCTCTTTTCGTGAACTAGGACAGTGTGTCTACCAAAGTAGACACACTTTAGTCTCCCTAAAGTAGAATCTTTAGTCTCCCTAAAGTAGAATCGGGCCATACGGAGCAGGCAGGGGATGCAGAGATCTCCCCAGTGGCACCTATAAATTAGGACCTGTGCGTGCTTGCGCTTTGATCAGAACGCCCCCGTGCAGCCCCAGCCCGGGGCTTCCCTCCCACCGCCAGCCTTGCCGCAGCCTCTCATCTCCCAGATGCCTCCTGGGCTGCTTGGAGCTCATTCCTTGAAAGCGTCTCCTTTCTTTAAGTGCCTTCTCAGTCTCTTCACTGGCCCTGTTCTTTCCACCTTTTGGAATCAGGTAGCATTTGGCACAGATCTGACGTCTCAGGGTATTGTAACAAGTATCATCATCGTTGTAACGCTTACAACGCTTATTGGCTCATTTCTATTATTGGACACCGTGCTAATCACTTTTACTGTATTTTGTCATTTAATTTTTCACGGACTCCTTGAAGTATGTACCATTTTTGAGAGTGATCAGCTTGTCTAAGGTCTCAGAGCTAGAGACAAAAAAACCTTATCCAGTCTGAATGCCATGACAGCCTTGGGGTGAAGATACCCCGTGTGATTACAGACTCTCTGGGTTCAAACCCAGGCTATTTCTTACCTGGATCTTGGTGTCTATAGTTTCCACAACTGTAAAAGGAGGATGATCTGTACAGTATATACCTCACTTAATAAGCTATCCAGCACCTAATAAGTGCCCAATAAACTTGTCTGTTATCTATGTTGTCTGGTCCAAATTCAGGCCCTCACCTGGGGGCTCTAGCTTTGTGTACTTCCGGAATTCTACCTGGCCTAGCATGATCTCGAGCTCCAGGAGGCTAAGAGCTCACGTTCTTCCTCTCTTTGAATTTTCTTCAGTGTCCAAAAGAGTTGTTTTCACAGAGCAAGTGCTCGTTAAATACTTGCATTGAAAGCATTGATTGTTCAGTTCTTTGAAATAGGGTTAAAACTGGATTGTCCCCAGGACCGGAATTACAGAAGACGTACTTTGGTCTTACCTGTTACCCAGCATGTGTCAGTGTCTCCTTAAACCAGTAGCAATGTAATAAGAAGCAAGTGCTTTCTGATGGTGAATATTCGCATTTAAAAGACACCTGTCCAAACATTTTAGGGGCGCCTGGGTGGCTCAGTTGGTTGAGCGGCTGAGTCTTGATTTTGGCTCAGGCCATGATCCCAGGGTTATGAGATCAAGCCTCTCGTCAGGCTCCGTGCTGAGTGTGGAGCCTGATTAAGATTCTCATTCTCTCTGCCTCTGTCTCCGTCCCCATCTCTTCCCCCCACATCTCTCTCCCCAGCTCACTTGCTCTCTCTCTCTCTCTAAAATTTTTTTTTTAAAAAAAACATGTATATAGAATAGTAGCTTCCACAAATCCCCAAATCTATATCTAAGGGCTGCTCCCCTTCCTCCGCCCCCCCCAATTCCATTTTGTAATCTTGTTCAAGTCTCCTCAGATTTTTCCTTCTCTGTTAAATAGAGATGACAGACCAGGGGTGCCTGGGGGGCTCAGTCAGTTAAGCTCAGGCCCTGATCTCACAGTTTGCAGGATCGAGCCCAAGTTGGGCTCCGTAGTGACAGTGTGGAGTCTGCTTGGGATATTCTCTCTCTCTCTGTCTGTCTCTCTCTCATATAAATAAATAAAACTTAGAAATGACCACATATTACCTCCAGATAAAGGTACAACATTGAGAACTGCACACAAAATATTACAGTTTTTTAAAAAGCCCTTCAAACTTGTAACAGCTGCAATTTTGTGGGAGGTTACATTTATTTTATTTTATTTTTGGTGACAAGCTCACTGAGATATAATTCACATACCATACGACTCACCCATGGAAGAGATCCAATTCAACGGTTTTTGATGGAGTTACAGTTTTGTGCCTGTCCCCACGATCGATGTGGGAATATTTTTGTCAATTCCAAAAGAAGCCCCGCACCCTTGAGCTGCCCTCCACTTCTCTCACCCCTGAACAACCCGCTAACTGAGTTTCTGTTTCTATAGATTTGCCTCTTGTGGACGTTCCGTGGAAATGCAGTCAGATGCGGTTTAAGGGACTGTTTCACTCAGCATAATGTTCTCACGGCTCATCCACATGGGTTCCTTTTGTTCTATGAATGTGCCACATTTCACTTACCCACTTACTGATTGGTGGACACCTAGGGTTGTTTGGACTTTCTGGCAATTAGGAACAGTGTTGCTGTGGACATTTGTATACAAGTTGATGCGTGGTGTTCTTGGTGACTTGAAGGGCGTAAGGCATTCTCCTCGGGGTAAGTTGTTTCCTCCGAGGGACCTCCGCCCTCTTGCTCAACAAGAAGTTTCTCGGTCCTGGAGACTGGGCCGGAGAGGGCTTCGGGTCCATCCCTTGTGGACGCCCCTGAAAACGGGGGTCTGCTGTCTGGCCGGGGTTGCGTGTCCTGCTGTGTGACAAGGTGGGGCTCCCCGTGCTCGTTCTCAGACGTAGAAGGAAGCACTAGAAACCCGCGGGCCGCGCGGTTACCAACCCTCCTTTGGAACAGATTCGATTCACTGAGAATTGCTGATGAGGTCTGCACGTTGCTGGGAAATCCAGGTCAAGCCGCGTCCCCTGGAGCGGAGACCACGCATCCTGTTTCCACATCCTGTTTGTGGCAGGGCCGTGGGTCGGGGAGGGGAAAGCCAGACCTTTCCCATGGGGGCCATGCGCCTGGGATGGGGAAGCCACGTGGAGGCGTGTCCTTGAGAATAGTTCACAAGTCGGTCCTGTCCCGTTCAGGTGGATGTGTCCTTGCTGTGTCCCCGCTGGCCTCCCGGGAGAAGGAGGTGGGCACTGGCATTAGAACCTGAGCCTGAGTTTCAGCTCTGCTGGTCGTGGGATCAGAAACAGTTTATTTAAGTGCCCCAAGCCTCAGCTTTCTCATCCGCAAAATGTGCACAATAAACGCTCCTTCTGAAGGGGGGGCTGTGTGAAGCACGTTCCCTGACATTTGCTAGGGGCTCACGTCTCGCTTGTTCTCGCTCGTCCACCTCCGCGGCCTGTGGCCCGTGGCCTGTGGCCCGTGGCCCGGCCGATGGCGGCGGCAGCCGTGTGTGCGGTTCCTCCATCTGTCGGATGGTGTCGTACCCAGAGCTCGTCAATGGCCATGGCCACTTAAAATACGCCATTCTCAAAAGAGATTTGTTTTTAATTAAAAAAAAAAAAATGCCATTCCTCCGTGCGCCTTACTTGGGAAGGCTGGGAGACAGCAACCGGTCTCAGAGCTCGTGCAACGGGCTGAAGTATGTGTGTGTGCGGGCGGGATCTGTGTCTGCACACGTGTGTGCCCCGTCGCATAGCATATCTGAGGGGCTCAACATTCCAGAATGCAGGGGCTCGGGGCGGGAGCAGCTGTGCTCGAATTCTCCACCTCAGCTGTTCCCCCACTGCAAACCCCGTTGCCCTTCGCCTCATCTGGTGAGGGAGCCCCAGCTGCCCCAGCCGGAGACCACGCACCCGGGCCGCAGCCGGAGGCCGCGTGTGCGTGGTGGCCGGAGACAGGCCACTGCCGGGAGGTATGTAGGACGCGAGGGGGCTGCGGTTGGGTCTGTGCCCTGCAGAAGTGAACAGGACGCTGGGCAGCGGTGGGGGTGGGGCTGGGGAGGGGAGGCGATCGGTAAGCAAATGGCAGTCCCGGCCCGCCAGGAACAGGGGAGGCCCCACACCTACGACCACTGTATCGTATAAAGTAAATGGTGTAGCTCACAGTACAGGAAATGGGGGAGGCGGTGAGGAAGGCTGAATGACTGACCAAGATCGCCACCCCCACACAGCTCCGGTGAGGCAGAGGTGGACTTCTAGCCCGCATCCATTTATCTGCCTGCCAAGGTCAGGCCATCACACGGACCAAACGCTGGTGCATCAGGGAAGACCAGCGACGGGCCAGGCAGCAGTGGGGTGTAACCGAATAAACATTGTCCAGATCTCTGCTGCGTGCGCAGATTTGCTAGGTGCCGGGAGGATGCATGGGGTGCCCGGGTCACTGTCCTCTTTTCGGCCCGAAGGAGCCATGACCGCATGATCCTGATGTGACGGGAGCGCAGTGCAGAGGAACAGCAGGGGAGGGCCGGCCAGGCCCCTGCATGGGCCGCAGACACAGAAGTTCGGCACCAGACCGGGTTTTGCCGGAGGAGCCGACGTCACGGTGACGTCATCGCAGGGTTTGGACTGCATGTGCTCGTTGGGGCTGGTTCCACAGCCCCGGCCAGGCTGTCTCCTTCTGTGTCCGGTGATGTGGCCGCAAGGCAGCCGCACTGGCATTCGGGGCCAAAAGGCTGCGGGCAGAGTGGGGGATAGACGGTGACCTGCCACCTGCCGAGATGGGCACGTCCTCTGTCACCAGCTCCAGGCAAGCCTCCAGTTTCGACTCACCGGGAACCCGGGGAGGAGCTGGCATCCTGGCTGCGGAGCCACAGGGCCTGAAGAGCAGACTGCCTCTGCTTTCTGCCTGTCACGTGACTTATAGGACCCATGCTGATGTAGAACAGGGCGGGGAAGGGAATTCTGGGAGATGGACTCCAGCTGAGCCAGGTTGACAGGCCACAGATGCACCACAGGTACCGAAAGGAGCGAGCAGCACAGGGATGATGGGGCGGGGGGGGTCGTTCTTAGGCACAGGTGGAGGGCAACGGCATTGCAGGCAGACGCGAGGGCCTGCAAAGGTGTGTGGGTGCAGCACGTCGGGGGTGGGCTGGTGGTTCAGGGTCCAGGCAGCCCAAAGCCCAGCTTGTGGGAGGTCTTCAGAGCAGCCCAGAGGTTGCCCAGGGGTGGATTTTGTGTGTGAGAAGGGCCATTGTCAATGTGAGGAGATGAGGTCTAGATGCCCCCAGGAGGCAGGGACACCGGTGGTCAAGGGGATACATCCTGAGGGTCCAAAACTTGCCTGAACTTTTATTATGCTTCTAGTTTTTCAATTCTTTCCATCCCACTGGCAAATTCCTTCAGTCTTTAAGGAGTGTCTCCTGCATACTAGGGATGGGTACGTGGCCCCCAAGATGAACCCTGGCCCCCAAGCTTTTGTCTATAAGCCTGGCTGCTTGATCCTACCGCGTTCTTGTACCCTGAATTCTCTTCTGGAAACTGCCCTTGTAATCTGCTTACTAGATTTTGGGGGCCTTGGAGTAGAAGGATACAAGGAGGGAATGGAGAAGGAAGGATGGGGAGTGTGTCTCGTGGATTCAACTAGTGTCCCAGGCACATCCGTACCTCACAGTTAGCTGGAGAGACAGACGCTCAGGCCCCTCCAAGGCCTAACGGATGGACTTCTCCACATGTGGTGGAGACGTGGAACTGTGGAGTCTTTAATAAATTTTCCAGGCGGCTCTTAGGCAGCCAGCGTGGTGTTACGAATCAGTGCCGAAGCCTATTTCTTACCCGTTAGGTTGACGCTCTCTGCTTCTGCTGCACATCTCCATCACCAGGGGCGGGGGGTGGCGCTCGGCTGATGCTGGTAGAGGTCATTTGTCATCACGGTGACCCTTGGGACCGCTTCCTGGTGTCTCTGTCGGGTGCTGGCGCGTCACTTCAGACAGAGCCTCGGGATCAGAAGGGGGAAGGATGTGCAGCAATCTGAGAGCAAAAGTGAGACGAGCCAGCGGAGTGAGCGCGTAGCTCGGCGGCTGCAAAGGCAGAGGACACGCGTGGGAATTGAAAACCGAGAACTGAACGGTGACGGAAGTTAACTAGGTTCACTGTGGTGATCATTTCGCAATATATACAAATACCAACTCGTTATGTTTTACTCCTGAAGCTGATTTGTCATATGTCAGTTATATCTCAGTTTTAAAAAAGAGAGAGAGAGAGCGAGAGATCTGAGAAGACAGGAAAGCCTGAGTTCTCAGCTTCATAGTGTTTATAACATAAAAATTTTCCATCAGCTGTGTCTGAAGGAATTAAAAGTAGGGCTGTGGCAGTGGTCACTGCGGAAGGGACCCAATCCTTTGTGCCGCCCGGCAGGAGAAGTAGGACAGGCACATGGCTGCCACCGCCACGTCCTGGACGGTGACTGGCCACTGGGACCGGCGAGGCGAGGAAGGGCCCGCAGCTCCGCCAGCTTTGGCCTTCAGAGGCCGCTTCTCGACTCCCCTGCTTCCCTCAGAACAGCTGACACAAGAGAGGCTGACAGCTCCAGTCCCCGCGTCCCTCCCCGGCTCCTCTGTGCCCAGACAGCACAGCGGCCCGCAGGGCCGGCGTGGCTCGGGCCGTGGTGAATGGGAGCCGCTGTTTGTTTCCACTGAGAAAGTTCTGACCCGCTTCCGGAGCCATCGCCATGGAAACAGACCTTGGAGATAATTGAATGGAGCCTCTTTTCCTCTGTCTCCCTTCTCCCTTTCCCCACGCCGAGGCTGAGGCTCTCAGGGGCCGACTCTTTGCAGCCCGCCTTTCCCTGCAGGTTCCTGCGCATTTGACAAGAACAGCAAAGGCCCGGTTCCTGCCAGTGACCCCATGTGCACCCCATACCAGGCGGGGTGGCGGTCGTTTTCATAGCTGTTCTTGAGTGGAGGCCCGTGTACTATGCGTCCTGATGGCCGTGGCCTTCCACGGGGACGTGTCCATCCGGCCGGCCTCACATCTCAGCCACAGTTCCTTGCAGAAGAGCCTTTCTTGCACCACAGATTTCTTACGTGTATGCAGTCAAGTTTGAAGGGGAAGTAGAAGGGAAGTGATTTGGAAGTGATTTTGCTTCGTTTACAGAATAAGTAGCCAGCATATGGTATTTTTCTCCTTTTATAAAAACTGCCTTTTGGGGGTGAAAACAGTGGGCTAAAAGTCCTGTTTTATTTTGCTTTTGACAATAATTCAGTAATTCTTAAAATATAAAGACCTAAGCAAAATTTAAAATTCACATCGAGGCCATAAAGGAAAGGCATTGGTTTTCACTGGTTGCACCCAAAGCAGAAGAGGATGTTAAGGTTTCCTTTCGTTCAACACCTTCGTACGCCTACCGAGGAAGCGTCAAAAATCGGTGCTTGACCTGTGTCTGTGAACGCCAGTGGCCAAGTGACAAACTTAAATTGCACTTTCACTGCCAATAAGAAGAGAAAACGGACACCGTTTTGGCTTGAGGCTCACAGTTTCGTCCCTGGTACCGTGAATCCAGTGGTGATTCAGACAGGAGAGGCCCTTCCTTTCCTGAATCAGGTGTTTTAATGGGGTGAAAATCGGGCTGGGGCCAGAAGAGCCGCGTTTAAGCCCCAGCTCTGCGACCCACAATTGGATAAGTCACTTACGCGAACTTGCCAGGCATCCTCTTCTTTATCTGTATAATGGGGCTGTTTCAGGGTCTCCATGAGCCTGACATACAGTGAGACGTATATGAACGTGCTTGGTAAACCCAGACCAATGCTTTGTAGAAGTTGGTCATTTTTAGTTCTTAACCACTGAATGCGTTAGGATTGTATTCAGTCGTACGTAACCGAACCTGACTGCGGAGTTCAGGCAAATGGGGGCATATTTTTTCATAGAGCAAGGAGGCCAGAGGTGGGTACTTCAAGGCTGGTACAGCTGCTCAAGGAAGCATCTGGCCACTGACACTTAGCCTCCGAGGGGGTGTATGGGGAAGCGAGTGTTTTAACACGGTATCCTGCCGCCCAAACCAAATCTTGGTTCTCTTAAGAAAGGGGGATATTGAAATGGGAGACAGCTAGTCCTGCCAGCTATAGTCACTCATTCAGCTGGTCTTTTTTTCTGTTTTTAAAGTGTATTTATTTTGAGAGGGAGGACATATGCACGCATGCACATGCAAGCAGAGGAAGGGCAGAGAGGGAGAGCGAGAATCCCAAGGAGGCTCCACACTGTCAGCGTGGAGCCCAGTGCGGGGCTCGATCTCATGAACCGTGAGATGACGTCCTTGAGCCTAACTCAAGAATAGGACACCCGACCGACTGCTCCACCCGGGCACCCCAGCTATTCTCTTCTTACAGCCCGTCAATATAAAGCACCTCGTGATGTTGTAAACGCCTGGAAGGTACAGACCACGTTGCATACATTTCCCTTATCAAGCTGCAGAGGGCTTCATTATCCACTCCAAACAGTAGATACCAAGCAAAGAAAATCATTGTTGGTTGTTTTCATATGAGAATGGTCCGTTACTGAACTCCCCGAACTTAGGTAAACGTACTGAACTTGCATAAAAAAATAGTATCATACACCATGTGGTTGGTGTGTCATAGGAATATTCTGATTAGTTACTAAGTGTTCAGGACTCGGGAAGGCGTTTGTAACTTCTCAAGGCTGGAATATACATGGTTACTTTCAGTGGTGTTACAACATCAAAGCTGCCATCCCTACAGCACGTTTGTATCAGTTTCTTGGATAGGCCGGGCCCATGGAGTGACAAGCAAAGAATAACATGGCCCAGATGGAGAAGAGGAGACCCACTGGGAGGGTTTCGGAAATCTTGGAAGGTGACGGTATGCTTTCCCGTGTCTCCTTCTCCCTGCCCTGAGCCCACATCTGCGGGCTGGTGCAGCTCTACGCTCTGCCTGTTGTATAGTCCCGGCCCGAGAAAGGTTGTAGCTGAGACACACCCAGGCCATGGCCCTCCACCATGGGCCGGGGGGATGACATTTGGCTCATTTTTAGGCATGGGACTTAAATTTCTGCGGGTGTCCTTCATCATTCACTTCTGGTACAAGTTACCATTCCGCGGATGAAGGAACACGGATCTCTTTCAGTCTACCTTTGGGACGGATTTTCAGACTCAAAAAAGCCTGTTCGTGGCCTGGAAAGCCTGTTGGCCACCGCTGAGGTGCCAGGGAACCAGCCCCTTACATGTCAGAAAGCTGAAGTGTTCTCCGAGAAGGACCGAGAGAAACTTGACTCCACAGGGAGAGCTGGTTGGAGGAAAAGACCCGCAGTCCTAACCGCTACGTCTTGTTAGTGACGCTTCACATGTACAAACAAACGTGTTCTAAATACCATACAAGTTATAGTTCACCGAAATCTCCAGAAAACCTACGTGATAGGTAATATTGTATCCCTTTTGCATAGCAGGAAACTGGGATTCACTGAGGCAAAGTAATTTGTCGAGTTACTGGTTGGTAAATGGTACGGCTGGGCTTTGCACACGGGAGGTTGGGCTCTAGAACCCCACATCATGAGCCAAGGTATTAGGTAGCTGTCTGGGCGGGGGTAGTGGGCTGTAGAAAATGTTCACGTCTGCCCACCTCTACCTTGGCATCATATTCAACCGCTGGTGTGTGTATGTGCGTGCATGAGTGCTGTTCTAAGAAAAACATGGGTTGCTTTTGTAAAGTGTAATCGAAAAGTAGAACAGGAGTCACTATGTCCATCCTAGCTATTTGGGGGAAATTAATGTTAAAGAGAGAGGGATAGGCTTCATTTGCAGCAGAAAAGATCACGTGTGGATACCTAGAACTCCCATGTACCTGATGTCATTAGCGGGGGATTGAAGCATAACAAAAACGATTGTTGGTATTGTTAGATTGTTGTTGCGTACCTAGATTGACTGTGTCTCTTATTTTTCCGAATAAGATCCCCTTTGGAAACGTCTCCTATATAATGACTAGGGTCACCTACAGTGATTCGGATGGCAATTGTCCACCAAAGATATCATTTAAAAAGGGGGGTAGGGCAGAAGAAAGTTGAAAATGTCAAAACTCACGGCTGGAAGTATCAAACCTTTTAAATGGCCTTTCAGAACTTCTCAAGCGCTCGATCGGTAGGGTAAGAGGTCCTCTTCAAACTGGAAATAAACGTCGGATGGTACTGTTGTTTGGAGATCGTATATCCACACATCACTGCCATTTCTTTGGGAGAGTTGGTATCACCCGATGGGTGGGTCCAAACCCATTTCCTGTGGCATATACATCCATACTGAACATCTCTTCAACGTCATCAAAAAATTATTTCGTGTACCCTGTGCCGTATGAAAGAATCTAAATCGGTACAGATCTTACTGTTTAAGGAGGACAATAGGTGATCAGCAAATGGGAATATTATGATGCTGGACAATGTGGATGAAGACCCACTGATGTCATATTCAGTCATTGTGAGAAAAACAATGGATGTGAGAAAATGTGAATTGCTCGTACCGAGTGCAGTTGAGAAGAGGAATTGTTACGGCCATGTGGATTATTTGAGGGAAGTTAATGCTAAAAAAAAATTAAAAGGAGGAACTGTGGCAATATAGAAACTAAGCCGAGCACAGGGCCTAGTGGCCATCGTTGGTGGAATGAGGGTGGCAGGGCTCTGGGCAGAGACCGAGAGCGTTCATCCTTTGGGGTCCGGTGATCGTTATAAGAGGTCACCCTGACTGGGGTCTTACCAGTTGCCAAGTTCATGTGATTCTAACATCCCGTTAAGGTAGGTACTGATTTTACCATCACTACCTGACATGAGAGGGAAGGCATGGCTTAGATTTGTGACCGCACTGTCACGGGTGTGCCTGACTCTGAGTGTGTGAGTGCTGAGCATGGGCTGTGTCAGGCTGTTGCCTTGGATTTGGTCTTTCCGACACCTGCCTTGATCATTTACGAAGGTGACCTTGCAACAAAAGCCAGAAGGAGAGACTGGGAATAGGCTGAAATGAAAGAAAAGGCCTGTAGGCATGGAGTGTTTTGACCAGGGTGACAAAGTGTCACCAACGTTGTCATTGATACTAACTAATCTTGGAGCTCAAAAAATACACCAGATTTGAGCAACAGAATTACTTTCAATCCTAGCCAGTAAGTTTGCAAGTTAAGTTCTATTATGTGCCAGCAGCTGTTGGCAGGGAAGGGCCAGATCTAGGGTGAAGGAAGAGAGACCCTTTGCTCCTTAAACCTGCCTGGCGCTGAGAGTGAGCAGCTCTAGCACGGTGGACCCCTGTGTCCCTCCTGCCCTGGCCCTGGTCCCATGGGGTCCCATGGCTGACCCGTGAATTTTTATAGCAGACAGTAGATAGCGTAAACAGAAATTTGTTTTATACGTATTTTTATGAAATAGGGGAGATATGCTCCTATGATGAAAAATATCTTCGATATCCAAAGAATAATAAGAAATACCAAATTTAAGGAATTACCTATTTTCTACAAAATGATTTGTTACGAAATAAGCAAAATGTGAATATAAGTAGTTAGTCATATTTAAGGAAGGCATGTCAACTTAGAAGAAATAATCAGCATATAAGAAACCCATGAACACATAAGAAAAAATCAACTACTCTAAAGCTCCTCAACCCTTTCAGCTTCTTTTCCCCTCCCACTCCCACGCACAATTCCATAGCACAGATGTCTCCGTCCCTTTTCTGCGTCTTGAGGAAAATGCTACTGGCATTGGGGACCGCCTTGGCAGGCCTGGGATGATGCAGGAAGGGACCCAGACACAGCAAAAGCCCTGATTCAAAATTCAGCAGGAAAGAAACTAATGAAGAAGTGAATTTCCGGAGACTCAAGATAAAGGAAACTTAAAAATCTCTTAAGTATAGGTTTTCCAGTAACGTATAACACATGTTCCATTCTTAGAAATTAGGTTATTGCTTCTCGCGCGCTCTCTCTCTCTCTCTCTCTCTCTCTCTCTCTCTCATAATGAAGTTTTCTGGACAGCCCATCAAAACAAAAACATGAGGTCTATTTTGGGAACTCTTTTTTTATGTTTGGGCATTTGTTACACTTTGCTTGCTTGCCGGAGTCAGTATGTTGCAAAGAGACGGGAGTTGCCTTTGCCTAGAGGTACCTGAGACTATTTACGTAAATGGACATAAGAAGAAAAATGAGCCTGAGCCAAAGTACGTGGCCTCTTTGCTGTCAACTCGCAGACAGAGTCTGCACGAGCAGCATAACCCGATCCTGCTCTTGAAATACTTGGTTCGAAGAAACTCATAGGCCACGTTCACATTTGGTGTTGAAAACATGCTCTGTCTTCCCCGGTTCTTCTGAGCCTATCATTTTAGTAACTCACCCAGCAACAGGGTTAGGACGCGTGTAACGTAATACGAATTTCTGTTGTGTAAACGAGAAACGATAGGGTGATGTGCCTGGGGCGCTGGACTCTGGAGTCAGAGATGTGGCTTCTAAACCCACTTAGGCCCCTGCCTGGCTCTGTGCCCTTATCCGGATTATCGCTCCGTAGTCTCGGGATCGGCGATCGGGTTGGCGATAAGAGTGTTTTCTTTAAGAGGTAGAATTCCACGCAAATGTAAAGAATCTCCTTTGGACCTTTGTCTGTTGCTCCTTGTCTGTGGCCACCTGGAGGGCTCTACTGTAAAGCCACAGACTCCAGAGAAAAGAAAACAGAGCAACCTAGAATTTACCCTGGCTGGCATCTGAGGCAGCAATATAGCTTGCGTAAAACCGATTTTAATGTTATTTCAGCCGGGAAGGGTGAAAGCGTGTTCCCGGTTTTCCTTCTCCGCACGGACTCCTTCTCCTAAGTCCCGCTGCCTGCTTCACCTTCTTTCCCTGACCTCGAGGACTGGGTTGCCCTTGAGCCCAGGCCTCCTGCCACTTCTCTTCATTGTGTTCAGCTGGTCTTCTGGCTTTAAATGTGCAAGTGATTTCCAAATCCTGATCTTCAGTCCTCAGCAATGCCCGTGAACTCTAGACTCGCATACCCTACTGTGTCTTGAGTATCTCCACGGGGATGTTGAAGAAACACCTCAAACTTCCTGTGTGAGAGGAGACCTCTTGCTTTCTTCCTCCGTTCTCTCCCTACCCAGCCTTCCCCACGGGGGTGGGGCACATGTCATGCCAGCTCATCATTTAGGGTCTCTGTTCACCTCTCCCCTCTTGAGAGAAGACTTCTCTGTCCATCCCACCGAACATTCTCCCCCCTTCTCGATCTACACCGCCCACCTCGCTTCTCGCCCATCCTGAGCTCTAAGAGAACAGAGATCTTAACCTGTCTTATCTACTGCTACATTCTCAATGCCTCAGAGGATGCCAGCCTCATAATGGGAGTTGGATGAATGTGTATTGAAGGAAAGAATGAATGAGTGAGTGAGTGAGTGGGTGAAAACAAAGGAATGACGCATCTTAACAAAGAATTCGCTAAAGATTGAGGTAGGATGAAAGGAATCGGTTAAGTTCAGGGATGCTGTCCCTTATTTTCTTTTTATTATCTCATTCATAAGTCGTTTATTGAATTTTCTTAAGTGAACGTGAGTTCAGAGAGGGCTAAAGTAGCTTAGGGATCGTGAGGAAAAATATTTACACTGGGGTCTAATAGTTATTGACGTAGAGGTACTTCTGAGATCGAGATCAAAGACTAAATGCGAAACTCGAATTATTCAGTGCTTAAGTAGATGTTCAGAGCGCAGAGGGATGCTAATTATTGCGTCCTCATCATCGAAACCCGGAAACCCACGCTGAGGTTCCCATCCCTTTTACCCTGTTGACAGTGAAAGTGATGGATAGAAAAGGGCTGACGAACCTGCTTCCAGCCTGTGGGTCCCAGGCCTGTGGCGTCTGGCCGCAAGAAGGAGGTGCGGTGAGGAGGCCTCTTTGGAACTGACTTCTGAGCATTAATTTCTTCCACCAGGAGATCAGCAAATGACCCTTTCCACCTGCTGCCATCCAAATTTGGAATTTGGTTACATCATGGGTTTTTGCTCCTGCTGGATAGATTTTATAATCCGTCTCAGGGAGAAAGATGGCATTTCGCATCACCTGCTCTGCCAAGCCTCTCTTTGCAGGGACAATTCACTGCGTCCAAATTAAACTTCATACGATGTCGTTTTCCCCCTTTGCACATTGATGAGTTGGGGAGCCTCACACTTATGAAACACTGGCTTGCTGCTCTTTGGCCAGTGTCTAGATTGTGAACTCGCGGAACGTTAAAAATAAAAATTCCCGTTTGTCACCGCAAGATGAATAGAGGAGCTGCAGTGCCATCTGCTGGCCATGTGGGGAAATGCATGCAATCACTAGTGGAAACACGTTAACGAAGAGATCGAGAGTGCAAACCTGAGGATAAATTTTAAGTATGTGTCATAATTTGAAGAGAGTAGATAAAAATAAAAAATTAGAAGCTAGAATTTTATAGAGGAAAGCACATTTATATCTTGTGATAGCTGTGTGGTAGTGAGAACTTCTCTTTTTAGGCAGTGTGGGTTCTTGAGTATTTTTATAGTAGAAGACGTTCTTATTTTGCAGGAAGAATGAAAAATGGGTTGGAAATAGAAGTTAGCCTTTGCGTTTTTTTAAATAATAGGATAGAGTCCATTTTGCATACATTTTATCCAGAGAGGAAGAGCTCACCATCTGGGAGAAAGACAACTGGGTTGCCAGTGACGGGGGATGACTCTGTTGGCCTCTCACCAGCTGGTGGAACCTCAGACCACTTCTGGGGGCTGAGTGATGAACCGTCTGACTCTTGATTTCTGCTCTGGTCATGGTCTCATGGTTCGTGGGATCAAGCCCCACATTGGGCTCTGCGCTGACAGTGCTGAACCTGCTTGGGACTCTCTCCCTGTCTCTCTGCCCACCCCCCCCCCCCACTTTCACACACTCTTTCTCCCAAAATAAATAAATAAACTTAAAAAAAAACCCTTTAATTCGATAAAATTCCTTACAACTCAGTAAGGGTGTATTATTCTAAATCAGCAAAGGACTAAAGAAAAGCAATGTTTCTTGAGGCCATTTTCCCCATGAAAAGATTTCTTCTAGAAAAAAGCAAAAGTTCACATATTTATAGTTTATTACATAGTTAAGCAGTTGATCAAGAGCTGGGGATATTTGATATCTTTGATCCTTAGCAATTAGGTCAAGACTCTCCTAGTCCTTAGAGTGAGTGAGTTTAAAAATAAATGTGGCACTCTCTTTGCTGTATGCAGTAGACAAAAGTCGTAGATGGCTGTGCTGGAAGGTCATGACCAGTTGAGGTAAGGTGGACTGATGCGTATTACCATGACTTTGAGCTCAAAATGCGAGAGTAAAAAAAAAAAACCCACAAAACTTAAGAACCCAAACTTTAGCTCAAATATTAGTTCTTTAGAAAGGTTTTCAGCCTTAATCCCCAGCCAACTGGCCAACTGTCTATAGTTTGTTCTTCAGCTGCCATTGTGCCTTGCCTGTAATTCTGTGGCTCTGAGCGCTTTGACTGTACTGCTTCTGTTCCTTCTTCTTTTCTTCCTCCTTCTGCACCCCTGCCCTCCCTTCCCCTTCCTCCTGCTGTTCCTTCTCCTTTGCAAGTACTTCTCATTTGTTCACATTTTGTCACCCTCCCTACATCGAGAGTCCCATTTCTTCGTAATCATCCATATACCTTACTCGTAATAGCATTCGGTACCTTTTTGCTGAATGAATTAAAAACTGAAATGGCTTTTTAAATATCTTCAGTCATTTTCATTTTTGTGTGGATGGGAGGGCAGAGAGTAAGTAGATCCTTGGGGCTAAATCCTGGTGCAATTCGATGATGAGGTAGATTTTCCTTATTTTCTGTGTTCACAGCATCTCAGTAAGGGGAAATCATGACTTCAGACCGAGCTGTGGTCCTCAGCAAATGAGAGGATGCTTCCCCTACTTCTGTTCTTAGCAACCCCCGCCCTCCCCTCATCGGTAGGAGAGGTTTGTTAGATTCGTGTGCTAGTCGGAAACAGTTCTCTTCTCTCATTGAGGGTTTGAAGGTATTGGTGGGGCCTGAGCCTCTGTGCTCACCCGGCAGCCAGCGGTCAGCTAGTATCCATGCACCTGCTCTAAAGAGAGATGGCCCATCACAGGTGACTCTGCATGACAGAAAGGCCCTTCCTGCCCTCTCTGGTCACCTTCAATTCGAGAGGTCGTTTCAGCTGTAAGGCGGGCAGCAGATCGCCATTTGCCTATTCTGCTTCTCTTCCTCTGACCTCTTCAGGGTAACACGGTTCTAGACTCCCGACCTCGGTCTTCCCATGCATTCTCACGTCCAGGAGAGTTTTGTCAGATGCCCCCGCCTTCCTCCCTGGCAGAGGAACTTGTATTGGGAAGATTCAGGTATAAACCCCTGAGTAGCTGTGCTTCTGTGCGGAGGCAGGTTCCTTCTTCCTGGTTTTCCCTGTCAGCAAGTGGACACTGAACTCACTTACCCTCTAGGCTTCGGACCCACTTAATGAAAGACTGCGCTCCACCTCTACTCTGACCTTTTTGAGAGAACCCATTTTACCTTTCTTTGATTTCTTCCCTCCTTGCTTTAAGTTGGTGTCTGTCCATGTGTTTGCAAGAGAAACGCTTAATTGATTGGTTTGGGGCTGTGTTCGTGTTTCAAGGTATTTTGGCTTTTGTCTGTATCCGCAGTCACAAACGGGCAGCCAGGGTAGGGTGGGGTGTGGGCCAAATTTGGTGCCCAGACATGTATTGATTAACTTGGACACATTTTTACAAACATTGAATTATTTGCCATCACTGGAAAATGTGGAGCTCTCCCCCTCCTTTAAAAAAAAAAAAAAAAAAAAGCAGATTTCCTGGCTTCTCTTCGAACATAGAAAGATCTAGCAAGGCGGAGAGCGTGCTTGCGAATTGTCAGAAACCAACTGCAGAAACTACGCACTGTTGTCCCCCCCTTTTGTTTGGAGCATCTGATCTCCTACATTTCTCGTACAGCTGACCACTTTACTCACCTGCTGGCTTAAGGGGCTGGCATTGGTGTTGGGTCTTGATTTTTATTATTATTTGCTTTGTCTTCCCCACTTACACAAGAGACTTCTCGACGGCGATAACCTAACATGTAGTTCATAGTTCACACAAGTGGATTATCCAGTGATCATCTAGTAAAATCCATTCCCTTCATTCAATAGAGGTCTTACCCTGGAGTGAATCTTCACTACATGTTGACCAATGGGTCATGAGTGTGTTTCTAGAAAAGCCGCAGCTGGCTAGATAAGGGCAGTGGTAAACACCCTATCAGAATTCCCCTGGCTCTGCTGGTGGTATTGATGCTGGGTCAGACGAATTGGGAGGGTTTTCAGTTCTCACACCAATGCAAGGCTCCCTGGTAATCAGACTTTTTTTTTTTTTTCTTTTTCTAGGAGCACTCTTCCTAAGTCAAACTCAGAAGACGGCTCTGTAGGTCAGTACTCCTTTTCTTGGTTTAACGACTTAAAAGAATTTTAATACTTTATAGAACATACAAATGGTGAAAAAACAAAAACCACAAAGAATCTTTCCACCCAGAAAGAAACACTGTTAAGATTTCGATACATACCTTTCCTTTCTTTTTTTTTGCCCTGTATTTGTGTGGGCTTTCTTTTAAACATATTTGGGATCATACTCTACATATTATAATTTTTTTGTATTGAATAGGTCCTGAGCATTTTCCCACGTTGATTGAATATTCTTTGCAGTAAAAAATTTAAATCTGTATAATATTCCGTCATATTGGATGAACCATAATCAACCATCACTTCTTCGCTGGACGTTTAAGTTGCTTCTAATTTTTGCTCTCAGAGAATTGACACTATCCTAAAAATCTGTGAACCTATCCCTGATCATGTCCTTAGGATGAATTCTCTGATTTGGAACTTCTGAATCAAATAGTATGCACAATTAAGGTGTTACATGTCTTATATTTCCTTGATTATAAAATCCAGTCTTGCTTTAGTAACACCTTTTCTGTTTGGGTCAGAGTGAGCCTGGTAAGGTCGATTGTGATCAGGAGCAGAAGTGCTCAGATCAGGTTTCGACTTGGAGTTGAATCATGACCCTTCCAACTCAGTGGTTATGGCCTTGGGCAAGTCTCTTGCCTCCTGAAGCCTTGGTTTTCTCATCCACTAAATGGAAAACAATAATACATCATGTTCCTTGTACATATCAAATGAAATAAACCATTAGCTAGCAAAGTGCCTGGGTATGGTAAGTGCTCAATAAATGTTAGCTATTATTTATTTTTTAATTTGTACCTCCATTTTGGAAGCATTAAAAGAGAGGAAGGTGGTGGGGGGGGGGGAGTATACCTTCCAGTAAAAGAAATACATTATGATCCCTAATTGCCCTAGAGAAAGGTTGCCTTAGTGATAATCCTACCTCTGCTTTAACCCTGCGTGGCTGTTATTTGCTGCAGTGTTTAGCCAGAGACAGCAGGTGCCATCAAGGTCACTTTCAAGATTGTGAGTACATAGGAAGTCTCGGCCTAGCTGGCATGGGTTTTATCCCGTAGCTCCAGGGTGTATCGGAACTTAAATGAGGGCATCTTGTTGTGACACATGATGCCTTTTCTAGCCCGGGAGCCCTGTGGACACGGGTTTCCACACGTCTGTTTTGTGCCATATCGCCTGGCACCACCAGTCTAGACTGTGGAGACCCAACAGCGCATGACTCCGCTGGGTCCTGTTTCCAGTGGCCGCAGAGCAACCAGACACCAAATGGTGACAGTGACAAAGCCTCTGCTTTGAGCATGCCACATCTACGTGAGAGCTGCTCCTTCGTTTCATTTTTTTTTTTAATTTTTTTTTCTTTTAACGTTTATTTATTTTTGAGACAGAGAGAGACACAGCATAAACGGGGGAGGGGCAGAGAGAGAGGGAAACACAGAATCGGAAGCAGGCTCCAGGCTCCGAGCCATCAGCCCAGAGCCCGACGCGGGGCTCGAACTCGCGGAGCACGAGATCGTGACCTGAACCAAAGTCGGACGCTCAACCGACTGAGCCACCCAGGCGCCCCTCCTTCGTTTCATTTTTAAATAAAGACCCACTCTGTTCTTTTTATGTGCTCGCTTCCTTTCCTTTTGCCTTTTCAAAGGTATTCTGTATCAGTGACAATCAGAATCCTACCGAACACTGCAGATGTCTGGCCACGGCAGTGACATTGTTGTTAAGACAAGTGAGACTGTTCCCAGAACCGTCGGGGGTTGGGGGGGGAGGGGAGGAAGGAGGGGTCCCATTTGGGAGAGGTCACAGCAGGATCGCAGTCTGCTTTTCTTGTCATGGAACCCTGGGTAGCTGCAGATAGTAGGTCACCAAGTAGCCCGAATGCCAGAGGGGTGAGAGTCTCCTCTCCCATCCCGCCCACACCACGGCTGCACCCACGAGCCCTCCACACCCTAGAGAAGGCATGCAGGTCAACCCCACAGGCCCATGGGACCAGCTCTGTTGACTAATCCCCACGGGACATGCCAACCATTCTGTTCTCTTCATTAAATCTGCAATAACAGAACGAAGTCAAGATGGGGATCCACACCAGGGATAACGGCAAAACAAAGTTAACTTCTTAAAGCATCCTATTTGTGGTCTGGTCGAAATAATTGTGGCTGAGACCAGAGGGGGAGAATCTACCACAAGCCAAGACAAGGCAGAATTAGACATCGTAGTTAGACAACATCAAAGCGAATATAAGAATGTGTGTTTGGCCTGCCTTTTTGATGTTGCTTTATTTCTCATCTTAGCCCCACTGCACCATTACTTGCTGCTAGGAAATTTGCATTTCTTTTAAACAACTTTCTAGGCATTTCCAAGTCTTTCACAAACTAAAAGAGAAAAACTGTCTTTTTGTGAAATCAAAGTATTCTTATAAGCTTTGAATTCTAAAGAAGAGGCTACTTTTGTTATTAATGAATTTATTGCTTGTGCCTTCCTCCCCCCCACTTTTGTTTTTAAAGGAAAAGGAGATTGGAAGAAGAAAAATAAGTATTTCTGGCAGAACTTCCGAAAGAACCAGAAAGGAATAATGAGACAGACTTCAAAAGGTACTGTTACAGCTGATGGACAGTAGGTCCCTTTAGCTCTCAAATGCAGGGAAGCCCTGTGCCACTGGTCTAACTGCACGCTAGAGTGTCAGTGACTCTTTGCCTGGGCTCGTAAAGTCTTCAGCTTCTCTGACATTGCCTTCATTACTTTAAGACTTCACCCCAGTGGTGTTTTTTTGTTGGTGTTGTTTTTAAATCAAAGAAAATAAGATGAGAAGAGTCTGGCCAATCTTCCTTTTCATAGGTCTGACGGCGAAGACCAAATCTTTTGTTTTCTCGGTCGCGCCAACCTCAAGAAGATCTTGACCCTCCCAGATCCATCCTAAAAGGGTCTAGAAAGGCATAGCATTTGTTAGGGTTGGACCCACCCCCCACCCGGTCCTGCCACCTGGGGCCTTTGCAGTCTTCTGAACTTGCGACGCTTCTCTGTGGCAGGGACAGTTACGGGGTTGGGAAACTCTAACGGTCTGACATCATGGGAATTTGCCTGGGCAGCTTTGTGAAGGGAGTCCTGCCCTCCTCTTGGCCGTGTCTTTGTTGTTGTTTATATAGTAAGTAAATATGTCGTCCCTTTGCGGCCCCGTTATGTAATTTATGTTTCCCCAGTATTCAGAGAGGGAACAGAAACAGAAACAAAGCCACTTCTGGATTCCGGTCCAGCCGAATGAGGTTATCATGAGATGAAAACTTTCAGTTGCTCACCAGTGACACTGTTTGTTTTCTTTTACAAAGTCGTAGCGTCCTACCCTGTTCAGAATGCTTCCCCAGTCATCGGGACACACGGAAATGAGAAAAGCGGACAGGGACAGCACGTACACCGGTTAGCGCACCTGGGTCCTCGGCAACATTCGGTGGGGTCATTTCAGTTGTCCTGCCATAAAGCTAGGACGCTTCGACATTGCCAGTGTTTCCTTTTGGTACGCACCCAGGATCACTTGGGATGCAGAGTAAGCCTTGGATCCCAACAAAGTCTTATTTAGAAAGAAAGGAAAGGAAAAAGAGAGCGAGAAAGGGATGGGGGGAGGGAGGAAGCCAATAGTTTGCTGGCGCGTGTGGATTTAAAAAAAAACACACACACAAAAACAAAAACAAATCCAGCCAGCTCCCCATCGCCCCCTCCACCATCGGAGGCGACGCAGATAGTAAAATGAATCAAACCAGCAGGCTTGTCTCCTCACCCAGCACACGCTATTATTCTTCCGGACAAGTAGATGAGTGGCGAAGGGAGCGTGAGTGGTATTTCTGGACTGATTGATTACAAAATGGAAATGAGATAGGGAAACCCGGGGGAACGTGAATTCCAGGGTTGCCCCGACTGCAGCGGGTTCCTGCCGATCTGCGGCCGGACTCTTGTACTGTCCCTCTAGACCAAGGGCAAATTTAGCCATAGCCCAGCATCCTAGTGACACCGAAGCTGGCAAAGTATGCGTAAGAAAGACCGGGCAGGAGAAAGATGAGCGACCAGAGTGTGGGCTTGTTCCCAGTCTGTGCATTACAGCCTCACACGCTGACCAAAAGCACACAAGCCAACGTGGCTCACGTATATTACAGGCAGTGGCCATCCGTTGGCTTTGCGGAAAAGCACTTTGGAAGGATCTTAGCGAGGATGGCCCCGAGCAGTTCTGGCTGCCTTCAGTTTTGAGTGGCAAGCTGAGTTCCCTCCCAGTTTGGATGCGTGTTTATGACGAGGCTTTCAGATGTATACATATATGATAACCTTCCCTCCAGTGAACCAAAATGCCGCATCCCTGCGATTGTATTTATTTGTGCTTCTCCTGTGAGGAACGACAGTCGCACAGTTTAGGAAGAATCTAGGGTCTCACCGGGCTGTAGGTCTTGTTCTGCCGCTGACTCTGTGACCTTCAAGTTCTGTGTCGTGAAAGAGGGGTCCCTCCCTCCCCTCCCCAAAAAACTTTCCTCTTGTTCATATTTGAAATGGAAGGACACAGAGGACCATAGCCAAAGGAACTTTGGAATGCTTATCGGCTCTAAGCAGGTCTTTAAATTAGGTCTCCATCCCCCGCTGCTATTCCAGACTTCCTGTCAGCTTTCTTCCAAAACAACTCTGCTAGACCCTCCATCACAAAGGCTCCGATCGCTTTGAAGGGTCTGTGTCTATGGTAACGTCCATAGGCTCTCGGAGCCTGTTTCTCGATAAGACGGACTCGTTGGCTTATTCAAAAGTAGCCCGTTACTGCTTCCCTTGCTCCAGTAACGTACCATGCTACACAGCGCCCTTGAATTACCTCCTTCTCTAGCCCGGAACGAGCGAGGAGCTTTCAGGATTAGCATTCTGTTTTCTCTTGTTTCTTCATTCCGGTCTTTTGTCTTCAATCTCTAGGAGAAGATGTGGGCTACGTTGCCAGCGAGATAACAATGAGTGATGAGGAACGGATTCAGCTGATGATGATGGTCAAGGAGAAGATGATCACCATTGAGGAAGCACTTGCAAGGGTAAGAGCATAGATGATTTGGTTTACATTTGTGAGTCCTTGGCCCCCCTGACATGGAAAAATGTTTGGGGACTGCTGAAGCCTGAATGTTTACGTCCGCCCTCCCCCACAACCCCCAGATCCATATATTAAATTCCCATGCCCAATGCCGTGTTATTCGGAGGTAAAGCCTTTAGGGGTACTTAGGTTCTAAGGGTGGAGTCCTCATGAATAGACCGAGTGAGCTTATAAAAGAGGCCCCAGAGAGTTCCCACACCCCTTCCCCCATGTGAAGACCCGTGGTGAGAACATTGCTGTCTGTGAACCAGGAAGCAGGTCGTTACCACACACTAAATCTGCCATCCCCTTGATCTGGGACTTTCTAGCCTCCAGAATGATGAGGAATTTCTGTTGTTTTTAAGCCACCTGCTCTATGGCAGGTTGTTATCGCAGCTGTAGGGGACTAAAACCAGTGCCTCAAAGGGTACAGGGATAGATGAAAATAGCGTTTTGATGATAACTTTGGTGGCGGTCATCAGGTACCTATGTCATCGGATAAAATACTGATTCCACTCTCTTTACTTAATACAAGCATTCCATGTTGTACGTTTTGATTTCCATCTTCAGCGACTACATGAGTAAATGAATGGCAAATATTTTTGAGCTGTGGACCACTTTAACGAGGAAAATGACTCTCTGAATGCCATTGCAAAATTCCCAAGCCTCATCAAAAGATTGATAAGAACGTAATAAGGACAAAAAATTAGTAAATAAAAAGCCGAGTAAAATTTAATATAGGACAACCATTGCAAACGTCGGTTCCGTAAGAGACTATCACAAACGAAACTCTGAATAACCTAAAAGTTAAGCTTTAGGTCTACTTTAAACTTTTGCTTCCTTTTATTTCTAAGTAGATATTAATTACAGTTTAGTGTGGCACCCACTTTTTGCTCAGAGTTAAATAGAGCACTAAAAGAACCTAATTAACCCTTAGGGGACTGGGGTAGCATTTGTTACTGAGGTCACAGTTATTAAGAGATTTCCTAGGGGCGCCTGGGTGGCGCAGTCGGTTAAGCGTCCGACTTCAGCCAGGTCACGATCTCGCGGTCCGTGAGTTCGAGCCCCGCGTCAGGCTCTGGGCTGATGGCTCGGAGCCTGGAGCCTGTTTCCGATTCTGTGTCTCCCTCGCTCTCTGCCCCTCCCCCGTTCATGTTCTGTCTCTCTCTGTCCCAAAAATAAATAAAAAACGTTGAAAAAAAAAATTAAAAAAAAAAAAAAAAAAAGATTTCCTACTTGGTTGTTGCCAAACCAACTGACTGATGGACTCTTGGGTTTCCACTTTGATCAGCTGGTTTGGTGCTGTGTAGGCAGTGATAAATTCGGCAGGTTTAGAAACAAACGAAAACTTTTAAGTCACCAAGGAACCATTTAATGTGTTAAGACTAGACCACGAAGTAGAATCTGAAAGACCTGAAACCTTGAAACTGTGACAGGAACCCTCAATTTAGTTTAGTGTACCTGACTCTAAACCTCAACAGTTTAAAAGAAAAAAAAAAAAAAAGGTTTAATTTATTGCTGAGACAATTATGGGGGGGGAAAAAAAGCACTTGAAAGGAATGGGAGGTGGGACTGGGTGTAGCAGGAGGCCTGAAGGCCAAGGCCACCTTCAGACGCCCATCTGCTGACTTCTCTTGCTCCGTCGACTCGAAAAACTGGAGGTGACCTCGGCCTGCAGTGTCCCTGGTGGACCAAAGTAGTGCTGGGCCAGCGATGGAACAGATGACAGGTGCCAACCCCTTGTCCTTGCTGCAGATCCCCTTTCACGCTCAGCCCGGTCTCCCTCCTCCACCACCCCTCTGGCCACCTGGCCCAGCTGCCAGCGGAAACACAGGGTCCTCTGTGTATTTTCTTTCCAGTTCCGTTCCTCGAGCATGGCATGGCATTTGGGGAAATATCCAACTGGATGCCTAGAAGATACGTGTGAGAAACACGAACCTGCATTTAGTTTTACCGCGACAGGCGAGATGTTTACTTCTGGGGAGAAATGCCGCCTGCCTTGCCCTTTTAATCATAAAAATGAAGATCAGAATGCAGACGATGTCTACAGTCGTCTGGCCACACCTATGTTTGGAAAGGGAGTTGCATGGGATGTACCTAATCCAGTTTTCCTGGGGCAGAAGAAAATATTAAAAGTGGCCTTGGGCCGCCTGGGTGGCTCAGTTGGTTGAGGTTCTGATTCTTGATTCCGGCTCAGGTCATGATCTCACGGTTCGGGGGTTCGAGTCCCACGTCAGGTGCCACGCGGACAGTGGAGCCTGCTTGGGATTCTCTCTCTGCTCCTCCCCCGCTCATGTGTGCGCACATGCGTGCACTCTGTCTCTCTCTCTCAAAATAAAAACTTTCTAAAAAGGGGCCTTAACATGGTCAGTTTTAGGTAGCACATTTCTCCCATGCAAGTAATAATCAGGCCTGACCCTGCTTGGCTTCCGAGATCAGGCGAGATCGGGTGCGTTCAGGGTGGGAGGCCCGTAGACTAGGTGGCACATGTCTCTAGTTTGAAAAGCAACAAAGGAATATTTTCAAAGGTGGAGAGAAAAGTTAATTCGAAGCTCTGTCCGAGCCGATCATTTTACCAGCTAGCCACTGTTTACAGGAAAGGAAATCAGAAGTTAATGCCACGCGAAGGTGACACGGCGGTGTGTGCATTCGGGTGGAGAATTTAGCCGTGCCGTCCGTCTGTTCCCAGGTGGGCAGCCTTGCCGACTCTCGGGGCAGAGCTCCATCAAGAGGTCAAAAACATTTTCTGTAAGGCGATCCAGAAGCACAGGTTTTGGTGAAGAACAAAACCGATGACGTTCTCCAAACTTTACGAGATTCTGCACGCTAAGATGGGTGTCCTTTGCCAGACGATGAAGTAGCAGGGAAGCCCTTTGGCCCGCCCTCGATAGGGCAGCATACGTCTTCAGCTACTAGTGCCTGGATGGGCTGCTGCATTGGCCAGAGACAGCACACTTGAAGCAAGACGTTATTTAGAGCAGATAATAGTCTGTGGAAAGGATCTGCCTCTTTAATGACCAGGTCAAGGAGCTAAATTTACTTGGTCGTGGTATTAAAAGAAAACCCTTTGACTTGAACCTCTCGATGAGAATGGTCCTTCAGGACATCGGGTGTAGGTTTCTCTCACTGTCAATCAGACACCTTAAGACCCGTGGGTAGAACGTCTAAATGTTACCCCTGAGGGGACGACCCAGGATCAGGAGAGAAATTTGCCTGTGAGCTGTTTGTGGAGCTGGGAGTATCCCCCGGTACATCCTTGTATTGGGAGCATTTTGTGTAATGTCAAAGACAGGTTGGTCCGTTATGCTTTGTTTATATGAATTTGATCTCATTGATGGATGTTTTATACACAGCCGTGATTCGCACACCTGAAAATCCCAGTTGTCGATACCAACTGAGATCAAAGTGAAAAAGGCTACAAGGAATTAATATGTGAAACACCACTGTAAGCCGCAAAGCAGCATTTGAAGAGAATGACCTTTGTGAAACAACTCTGTATTTTTTTGAATGTGTAATTTAAACAGACAGTGGCTTAACTTAGGGTTTTTATATTTTGTTAACTGAATACTTCCATCAAATCTAACAGCACTTCAAACATTTTCTAATAGTTTTGTGGTGGATACTTACTACATATGCTTTAGAGAAGTCAAGCTTATTAGTAAAAAAAAATTGGGAGGGGTCTAGGTAATTAGCATATTCCATATAACACAACTTCCAGGTGCTAATTTTTTAAAAAATATATATTTTTTTGAAGGGGAGAGAGACAGAGTGTGAGCGGGGGAGGGACAGAGAGAGAGGGAGACACAGAATCGGAAGCAGGCTCCAGGCTCTGAGCCATCAGCACAGAGCCCAATGCAGGGCTCAAACCCATAAATTGTGAGATCATGACCTGGGCCGAAGTTGGACACTTAACCAACTGAGCCACCAAGGTGCCCCCCAGGTGCTAATTTTAAAAGCATATGTAACTCTTGGTAAGTAAGTTCAGGGTGTTCACATCTTGGGATAGTTCTGAGATACTTGGAATCCACAGGCTATTCATTTATCGGGTACTTTTTGTGGTGTGTGAGGATGGGTGGGTAGGGAATAAACTCCGTTCTAAAGTTTTGGCTAGAAGAGAACTCTCTTGCTTTGGAACAGTAATGCTCAGCATGATGGAGCTATGTCGTAGGAAGATATGTCCTTTGACATTTTACCTGGAAGCACTATCTATAGGAAATTGAGGGAGACCTGTAACCATGATTTAATAATCATATTTCCTAAAATATAATTATCAATACAAAAGACTACTCATGTAACTTGATCCAGTTACTAAATATTACATATTTATCCATCTGGAAAACATGTGGCTGGTTCCATAAGGTCGTATCTGTGTGAAAGTCCTAAATAAAGTCTTTGGGGCTTATTAAAAAAAAAAGGGGGGGGGGCTCAATGTTTGTTGCTGACTTGACTGCCGCTAAGTGAGGGAAGGTAGCAGAAGAGCCAGAGGAAAAATCTGGACAGAGATGCGATTTTAGGAGAAATCTAGCTTCAGAACCATCCCCTAGGGAGTAGGGAGCCCTGGAAGGTGAATTGCCTTGTAAAGTTGTCCTGCCAGAGAAAGAGAGGCTTAAAGCTGATTGGGGAGGAGGAGGCAGCCTTCTAGATACCTCTGGGAAATGAATCCTGTCGACCACGGAGAGTTCTCCAGAGAGAATTATAGGGTGTAGATGTGAGCCCAAATCCACAGTAACTGGGGAAGTGATGAACAGTTTTGGCAACAGAGTCTGGGCATCTGGTATACCAGAGCTCACACTTATAAACTGGGAACCTATATATATTATTAAATTATTTCCTTGCAGCAGCAACTGTGATCAGTCACAGAGATCTGGACAACTACAGAGGCTTATGGACAGAATCCATAGGAAAACAACAAAATGATTGTGGGGTTTTTAAAATAGATCCCATGGGTGAAAAATGGTAAAGATCTATCTCCGAGAAGAAGCAGAAAAGAACTTAATCACTGTCTCCAAGTATATGAAGGATGATTAAACAACATCTCTTCAGGATGTACTGAAGAGTGTTTTGTTTTATTTTGTTTTAATCTCTACTGAGGACAGAATAAAAGGAAATGAAGTTAAATTGCAGCTGGAGGGGATTTAGATTAGATATAATATAAATGTTCTTTTCTTGTAGAAATGGGACATTTTAGTATCTCCTCAAAGGTTTTAAAAATAGAGTAAGCATTAACCTACTAAAAGATGGCCATCCCTCTAGGAATCATGTCCTAGACTTCAAGTATGAGCAAACTATGGGACTTAAGAAAATAGGATGTGAAAGGAGTATTTCCTCCTGAGACAGACACACACGCACGTGCACACACACACACATACACGTGCACACACATACTTCTGTCATTGTTTTAAAACTGTACATTTGCTTTAAAAGATCTAAGTTCTCAAATGAAATCATCAATTGTCTTTCTTCCATGAAGTTATATTTAAGTCAGAGCTTCTTTGGGAGCAAAGTGGAATATAAAAGAGTAGTTATATATATATATACATACATATATGTATATATATATGTATGTATGTATATGTATATGTATATATATATATATATATGTATATGTATATAAAATCAGGTTAGGTTTTCCCCTTGTAAAATGCACTTCAAATTCTTTTTAGAGATCCTGTTTTATAACTCTAAAACGTAGAATTTTATTTTTTAATTTTTTGTAATGTGGGGGAGGGGCAGAGAGAGAGGGAGACACAGAATCCGAAGCAGGCTCCAGGCTCTGAGCTGTTAGCACAGAGCCCGATGTGGGGCTTGAACCACAAACGGTGAGATCATGACCTCAGCCGAAGTTGGACACTTAACCGACTGAGCCACCCAGGAGCCCCAGGAAAGAGCATTCTCCTACATAAATGTACTATAAAGATTAGAGTAAAAATAATGCCCCTAATGTGCTAAAATGATATTAAATGTACTAAAATGTATTAAAATGATATTAGCAAAGAGCAAACGCTCAAACTCTTGGAGTTGATGTGAACTTTGAGTTCTCTTTGATCTGAAACCACAAGGGTGGTGATAATACTATGCTCATACTGAGTCTGTTGCATGCGTTCGGTGTGCTAAGAGTTTTGTTGTATTAAGTGATTGTGGTAGTTGTTTCGTGAGATAGTTTTCCGTCAACCTCATTTTCAAACTGAGGCACGGAGGAGTTACGTAATTGGCCCAGGGGTTCCCGATTGGTTCTGCAGCCAATCAATCACTATGATCTGCCTTCCCCAGTCTGTCTCCCGTCACAAGTATGCACAGAAAAGAATTTCCTGGTAGGAGTGATACTTCAGAAAGTTGCTTTTCCCTCGAGGGATATTGTCAACATGATGACTTTGCTACATCTGTGTAGCTCCTGTAGGTTGAAGACCATCTCCTGGGCTATTAGGTCAGATCATTCATTTCTGGTTTTCTGGTGTCTTGATTTATGGAACTGATTTAATCAGTGTCTTAAATTTGTATCTAAAAACTACTTTATAATAGAATTTTAATACAATGGCAACTTCAGTGTATTTTGTTGCAGAGTTAAATTTCTACATGTTTTATGAAAACACACTTGGAACTTCTCACATTTGCCATTCTAAAAGACCTTTCATCGAATTCTGTTGCCTTAAAATTTGCCAATTTCTTATAATATCTCACTTGTCTTTCTATTTCAGAAAGTAGAAACCTAGTGTCCAAACCCAAACTTTAGATTAGTCTCTGAACATATTCTAGATAGTTGGTTATTTTCCTCTCATCCACAAGGTTCTCCAATAAAGCCCATAATGTTTGTTAGGTGATAACATGTAACTGGTAACTTGAAGCAGTCTAGAACAAGAAAAGCAAGTGATTTTAGAATGTCCATTTCCGGCTTCCACCTGTGTCTTATCAAAATGTCCATAGTCTACCCCATTGTGTCTTCTACAAAGAGAAGTAATTCAGAGGCCACCCTACAGACAATTTCTGTTTTTGAACTTACAATTGAACTGAGAAAGATCAGTGTTGATGCTGGAGGGCCTTGGAGTGAAAATCAAGGTTGTTTTTAGAACACGGGATACAAAGAGTCCGTTGTGCCCGTCAGGTTGGTGTAGATGAAAAATCACAGGGCAGGCCGCCCGTTTCCCTCTCAGTTTCGAGAACCTCGTCTTTGGCCGGCACTGAGACCCCAGCAGTGGCATGAAGAAGGTGCCCAGAACATTCTCTCTGCTGCTTGGTAGACAGCCCTGGCCGTTATTTTCATTTCAGTCTTTCATTTTCTCTTGTTGTAGCTCAAAGAGTATGAGGCCCAGCACCGGCAGTCAGCGGCCTTGGACCCTGCCGACTGGCCAGACGGTTCCTACCCGACGTTCGATGGCTCGTCAAACTGCAACGTAAGTTTGCTGTCTCTTTGAGCATCTCGACCACTTCTACCAGACAGTAGATCTTAGGCAGTTTCTGCCTTTGGACTTCTTTCTGCATCTACCAGGTCCCACCCAGATCTGAAGATAAGTGTCTCTTCTGACACATTACTCAGTTTTCTTTGCTTGATAGACTTACCTGCAGTCCAAACAGTGCTAGTCATGCTCTGTTTTTTAGTTGTAAATTCTGTGTAACTTAACATTTAATCTTCTAAGCACTTTCAGTTCGATTAATATTCAGTTAAGTGGCATTAAGCACGAATGCTGTGCAATCATCACCAAAATCTACTTCCAGAACTTTTTCATCATCCAAAACAGAAATTCCATAGTCATTAAACAGTAACTCCCTTTCCCTCATTTTGGGAAACCACCACTCTACTTTTTATCCCTATGAAATTTGACTATTCTAGGTCCTTTATGTACATGGGATCGCAGTCTTTGTCCTTCCGTGTCGGGTTTATTGCATGTAGCATAATGTTTTCAAGGTTCATCCACCTTGCGGCCCATGCCAGAAGTTCATTCCTTTTCTAAGGATAAATAATATGCCACCATATAGATAGACCGCATTTTGTTTATCCATTTATCTGCTGATTGACACTTGGGTGTTCTACCTTTTGGCTGTTGTGAAAAAATGGTGCTGTGAACATCGGTATACAAATATCTGAGTCCTTGCTTTCACTTCTTTTCAGTGCGTCTCTTGGAGTAAAATTTCTAGATCACATGTTAATTACATGTTTACTTTTGTAAGGAACCACTCTACTGTTTTCCACAGTGGTTGAATCATTATATATTTCTGACAGCAATGTGTGAAAGTTTCAGCTCTGTACTTCTCACCAACACTTGTAATTTCCCCCTTTTTCGTTAATAGCTATCCTAAAGGGTATAAAATGGTAATGAGAAGGTATATATATATATATATATTCCTTAAAGAAATGTCTATTCAAGTTCTTTGCTCATTCTTGAATTGGGTTGTTTTATTGTTGGCTGTTGAATTACAGGCGTTCTTTGCATATTCTGGCTATTAATCCCTCGTCAGAAGCACGATGTGTAAATAGTTTCTTTCATTTTGCGGTTGCCTTTTTCACTGTCTTGACAGTGTCCACACCCAGCATGAAGCCCGATGCGGAGCTCGATCCCACGACCCTGGGATCGTGACTTGAGCTGAAACCAAGAGTAGGATGCTTAATCGACCGAGCCACCCACACATCCTCTCCCATTTTCTTTTAAGAGTTTTATAGTTTCAGCTCTTAAGTTTAGGTCTTTGGCCCATTTAAAGTTAATGTTTATATATGATGTAACATATGGGTCCAACTTCATTCTTTTGTAGATAGATAACCCAGTTTTCCCAGAACCATTTGTTGAAAAGACTGTTCTTTCCTCATTAAATGGCCTTGGCGTCCTTTTAAAAAATTAATCGACCGTATGCTGGGGTTTAATTCTGGGCTCTCTGATTTTATTCCGTTGGTTTACATGTCTGTCCTTTGTAGGTATCCTACTGTTTTGATTAGTGTCGCTTTGTAGTAAGTTTTGGAATCAAGAAGTGCAAGGCCTCCAGCTTGGTTCTTCTTTTTCAGATTGTTTTGGCTGCTCCGCTCCCTTGAGATTTCTTGTGAATTTTAGGATGGGTTTTTCTGTTTCTGCAACAGATGCTGTGAGATTCATTTTTGTTTTGTTTTTGTTTGTTTGATTTTTTTTTTATTTTATTTTTTTTGATGCCATGAGATTTTGACGGGGATTGCGCTGGGTCTGTAGCTTGATCTGGATGGTATTGTCATCTTAACGTGAAGTTTTTCCAACCCATGTACGCAGGATATCTTTGCATTTATTTGTCTTCTTTCATTTCTTTCAGCAATGTTTTATAATTTTCAGTGTATATGTCTTGCCTTAAGTTTATTTTTAAGTATTTTATCATTTTTTTGATGCTATCGTAAGTCAAATTGTTTCCTTATTTTCTTTTTCACATTGTTCATTGCTAGCGTATAAAAACAAAACTGATTTTCACATGTTGATTTTGTGGCCTGCAACTTTGTGGAATTGGTTTGTTTGTTTATTAAAGTTTACTCACCTGTTTTTTAGAGAGAAAGCAAGCAGGGGAGGGACAGAGAGAGAGGGAGATAGAGAATCCCAAGCAGGCTCTGCGCAGTCAGATCTGTGAGATCATGATATGAGCCGAAACCAAGAGTTGGACACTTAACCAACTTAGCCACTCAGGTGTCCCACAGAATTTATTCATTATCTTTAACAGTTTTTGTGTGATGGAATCTTGAGAGTTTCTCCATATGAGATCATGTCATTTGTGAATGGAGACAGTTTTACTTCTTTTATTTGGATGACTTTTATTATTCATGGTATTTAAAAAAAATTTTTTTTAATGCTTTTTATTTTTGAGAGAGAGAGAGAGCACACACAAGTTGGGGAGGGGCAGAGAGAGAGGGAGACACAGAATCCAAAGCAGGCTCCAGGCTCCGAGCTGACAGCACAGAGCCTGACGCGGGGCTCGAACTCACCGACTGCGAGATCATGACCTGAGCCGAAGTCAGATGCTCAACCGAGTGAGCCACCCACGCGCCCCTCACACACTCCGCTTTAACTCGTGCAATTACCTCTATCTAAAATACCTTCCTTGAGATTTTCCCAGGTAAAAATCTGTGCGTCCTTCAAAGTAAAGTCCAACTTCAGTCTCTCTGAAACCTCCTTTAGTCTCCTTAAGTATATTTTATTGCTTCCCACTCTGTGCTTTTGTTAAACTAGCTTCGTACCTGAAACCTGACCATTATCCTGGAGTATCAGAATTCACTGGACACATTCTAACCTCCTTGGGAATCGTGAGCTCCTTGAAAGACACGCTATGTTATCTTTGTGTCTCCAGCGAGTGTCTGACTCAGTGTCCAGTTCATATGGTGTGTTTGTGTTTGAGAAATACTAGTGAACAAAGTTGCATTTAAGCGTTCATCTTTCCTGGCTGCCTTAAGAGCATGTTTCACGTCCTATAACCACAGACTCCGTCTTTACGGCTTCTTTGCATCTAAGCAGCAAATGATGGCTTATCAGAGGTAAATATAAGCCTCGTGCTACCTTCTTGTCTCCGATTTCCTGAGTCAAGCACCAGATTTCCATTTCAGCTAAAAAAACATACCAAAAAAACAAAACACAAAACAAGCCCCCAGAGGATTATTAATTTGAAAGCCCTGCTTGGTTTGCTTTTGTGTGAAAGAGACTGAGAAGTTAACGTTTGTAGTAATAAACGTATCGTATGCTGGCCAGCATTGTGTCCTGGGACTGTGAAGTGATCAAAAGAACTGTGTTTGTGGATTTCAGGGTGCCTTTTTGGGTCTCCTATCCCCTAGTCCTAAAGACCAGCATGATACAAATGTAAATCATGAACCCAAAGAATCATGAAGAATAAATACAGTAACTCAGGACTGATGTGATTCAAACCCAGTTTGGGGAGAACACAAAGACCCAGTTGTCCATAGTGGGTCCTTTAGTATCAGGCTCCCTGCGTACTGCCCTGATTAACAGCATCTGAGTCAAGGGGGGAAGGTTATAAGATGATCCAGTCGGAAAAGCAGGACTATAGAAAACCTCCCACACTTGGACCGCAAGGAGGGAGGCTTGTCTCGTTTAGGAAAAAGTTAATATAAACCAAGTACTATAGTGGTCCTGAACGAGCGGCTAGGAAAGCGTTATTAGGCATTGTTTTGTTTGGATCCCCTTCAGCGGGTACATCAGAACCAACATCTTAGTATAAATTGTCGGAATAAAATGGGTTCGTCTTAGAAGATGGACATTCGTTGTCTTGAGCGTTTCTTTGTTCGTTTAGGAGACATCTTGCCAAGCGCTTGCTGTATACCAGGCTTAGGGTTAGATATTCAGGTTACAGAGGTAGAGAAGCGGGAGAGACGAGGCCCTGCCCCAACGGAGTCTACCCCGCGGCGTAGAGGTAAAAATCACCCCCCACATGTGCTCACACAGACCTGAGACGTCATGTACGCACTTACATTATTCGCATCTTAGCAAACTGCTTCTTCGTAGATGACTCAAAAAATAAATCCAGCTTGTTCTGTTTGGATGGAGGGCCAGAAATACCATGTGCACCCTCCATTTCTAGTACAGTCTTCCAGAAGCTCTAGAGTGACTTTTTGCTCAGAGGTAGGTGGAGACAGGCCATTCAGCAGCCATGGAGTTTTCTGAAGTGCTGTTATTTACCCCGTATATTTTGCTAGCTAGCTTTGTGCAAACAGCCCACACCCATTTTCAGTCACCCTGTTCGTTCCTACAGCTGACCACCACTTGTTTAAAGTTTGCTTGAACTTGATTGCAATCTTAATGTAGGTGACACTCGCCTCTCTTCCCCCACGTCCTGTGTTTTTATGGAGACTCAGCAAGAAACTCCTTCCAAAATAGTCCTCCTCAATTATGCTACGTTCGCCTGAGAGCAGAGTAATTAATTTCAGATAATTCCCACTGGGTCCTGCTCGAGCCGCGGTGGTTTAGGCGCTTTGATTATCTTTTGTGCGAGGGCGAAGGCTTTTCAGTTTTCCATTGATTCTTTTCCATACTGAGATGTAAATAGCCCACTGGCCATAGTCGGGAATGTCCAGGCCATGAAAGTTTCAGGGATCATAAGCCCTTTGTCACCCGACCTCAATGCCTATATTGATGCCTGCCGTGCTTTAGGATTTCATTTGCATTGATTTCATAGGCTTCCCCACCCCCGTAACTGACATGAGATAATTGAGCGTTGCTCCACAATAAATCCATATTCACATTCCTGGTTTCCAAGAATGTAAAGTACTAAAGATAGTTACCAGGGGAAGTGAAAAATAGCTTTCTCTTTGCCAGAGGAGAATGTGTTCTCTGCTGTTTTTCATTAATAACAAACTTCTGTTGTGAGTGTTAGAGTTTAAAAAAAAAAAAAAAAAGTTGCTGGTTGAGTACTTAACTTGACTCCCTGTTAAATATCTGGACATTTATTTTAATTTATTTTATTTTGATAGATTTTATTTTCTTTTGTGAGGGGAAGGTTGTTAAGAGTTCTCATTTTAAGCCTTCAACTTTATGCCTTGAGGTTCAATTTACCTTCCGGTTAAGACGACGTTCAAGGAAATCATGCTCTTCATCCTCCTGGGGTTTATAGCTTTTTACTCAAGGCGCAAGTTTTAGTAAATCACAATTTTTGTGTTTCTACAAATCGGTAGGTAAGCGTTGGTGATCTATATTTGGTTCTTACATATTGATGAAAACATTTGCGGTAAAACGTCTTTCCAAGAAACGTCAGATTGTCAGTTGTTTAATTATGATGCTATTTAAGTTATTTTAAAAAATACATGATGTCGAGGAAAAACTAAAGCAACAACGGGGACAGTGAGGCACGAGAGCTCCTAGAGTCCGTTGCAGACATTTATTTTCGTCCCTTTTGTTGGTTTCTCTTGATACAACATGTGTTCCAGAAAAAGCCTGGAATTACCTTTCTGTATCTGGAGCTTCTTGACTAGGGTGAAGCAAGTGTAGTGAAACGTTGGGTGAAGTGAGTTATTTGGTAAAGCAAGCCATCGGTTTAGAATTGATCTACACTGGGGGAAATTGAGTTGGGAAGTATTTGTGCAAAGAGTGGTGTAATGTTACAGCTGAGGTATAATAACACCTTCCATCCATGTGTGCGTCTCTTTATAGCCTTTCATTCTGGCTTTGGATAGATTTCGAGGCTGACCTGGCTTGAGGCACGGGAGAGCCGTGTGGTTGAACCGAGCTCCAGAGTTTGGGCAGCGGAGACAACGTCAGGCGGTCGCTTCTTCCACATTTTACAAAATACTATTTTAAGTGATTGAGGACTTTTAAGGTCGCAACTAAAATATCCCCATAGTATGAGATGTTTTGGTTCACATATAATGCAAGACCATTAAATCTTTTGGGGGCTTCCTAAAAATTACAAACTAAACTTGTCCCTTACTGCCAGACAGGCTTTACTTAGGTTTTTCAGAGTCATTTCACCTGCCTAACATCAAGCCAGAGGATTTGGGTCTGATATTTTGAAAGGAGGGATGGCCACAGCCTTAGTCTAAACTAGAACTTTCTAAAAGATAATGTGCGGAAAGCCAGGAGACCGCATTCTACAAAGTGACTTGTTTAATGGTTCCTGTGCTGAATGGCTTGATTTACATTATGGCCAAAGAAAAGGTTAACAATTGAATCACTTAACACAGAATGTGGTGGGAAAACAGAGCCCATGCACATGGGGCGGCCCCTTCAGGAACAGACTGATCTGTCCTCCTTGTTCAAGGGACGTCCTATATTGATGCTCCTTTTTAGAGTCTGATAGTATGGGTTGAACCAGATTTTTTTTTAATTGGTTTTTTTTTTTAACCTGGCTGTCTTTTTTTTTTTTTTAAGTGTATTTATTTGTTTTGAGAGACAGAGAAAGAGAGAGAGGGTGGAGAAGGGGCAGGGAGAGAGAGAAAGAACCTCAAGCAGGCTCCGTGCTGTCAGCACAGAGCCCTACAAGGGACTCAAACCCACGAACCATGAGATGACCTGAGCCAAAACCAAGAGGCAGATGCTTTAACTAACAGAGCCACCCAGTTGACTATCTTAATCTGTTTATTTTGAATATGTTTCTTTTACTAGGGTGAACTTCTAGGCAATGTGTAGAAGTTAAAATGTATCAGAAGTTTTATTTTTATATTTCAAAGGTATTAGAAGAAAATATAAATCAATATCATTAGCTTCCTCACTTGGGGAAATCTGAACCCTAAGGAAGACTTTCTTTTTTATGACAACACATGTCGAATTTACAAAATTTTCTCCCACCTTTAAATACTCCTAGCAATTATAAGAACATATGATTTTCATATTTTGCTGACTCTGAGTGAATATTTATTGGATGAATAGACTACGTGAAGATTCACATATACCACAGAATTAGAGTTGGCATTATAGGTAAGGTAAAGGTTTTCCCATGAAAATGGTTGACTTCCTTATACTATCTTTTCCCTCCTATCTTGTGTTTTACAAGGAAATTTAAGAAAGGGAAGATTCCAAGCATAAAAATAGCTTACATTTCTGAATAAACTGGCTGCTGTTAGTGGTGTTCCTATTTTTTTTCTTTGTATCTCTTTTCCTAGAGACATTTTTCCCCCTAACTCTTAATATATGGGTTTCAGCTTAACAGAATGCTAATTGGCAACATAAATTTGGATTTGGGGCTAGAAAATGGTTCTGCTTGTTGCTATTAGCTGGGCTTGAACACGGGTTGGTTGGATGTGTGCTTCAGCTCTTTATTTCTTCCACAGAAGAGTTTTACTCACTTGACTTGTAATATGATCAGGAAAAAGAGCAACATTGCCCACCAATAATGGGCCAGAGGGCATTTATAGGGTGCATCCCTGGGACAGATACCCGCAATTCTTTATACCGTGCTGTGTTCCATTGTGCCAGCATAATGGCCACTTTTCTAAATCTTTCTAAATGGAACTATGTTAAAAATAACTTATTGATTCTGGTCTTTTAATGCATACTTAAAGCCTTCAGATGATTATTCAGACCTTTATGGATACTTTCTATAAATTTCTTTTTTATTTGGCTGGGTGGGAATGCACAGGAAGAAATATACTACTCTTAATTTCACTAAAAGTGAGTTTGAAACTGAAATGATAGTAAAATAGGGACATATTAAAATTCTCTTTAGAAGGGTAAAAGTAATGATTCTTTAGACCTGCAGCTTGAGTCCAGGAGATAAAACTCAGCCCACTGGAGCAGCACGCCTAGTGAAGTCTCTCAAGAAAGAGAAGTTGTGGTTTTTGTTTGTTTGTTTTTTGTTTTGTTTTTTAATGTTTATTTTTGGAGGAGAGAGAGATGGAGTGTGAATGGGGAGGGGAGAGAGAAGGAGGGAGATACAGGATCTGAAGCAGGCTCCAGGCTCTGAGCTGTCAGCACAGAGCCCGATGCAGGGTTTGAACCCATGCACCTCGAGATCACGGCCTGAGCCGAAGTCAGACGCTTAACCCACTGAGCCACCCAGGTGCCTCAAGAGGAATTTTGTTCTAACTGCATATAAGCTTGACCAAGAACCACTGCTGAGATGATTCCTTGTCATTTGTTCCGCACCGCCCTCCCATCCCCAGCCTTCTCCCTGGGAAAGGGGCCAAAGTTTGAGGCGTGTATTTGCTAGGAGTCCCTGAAGATCATCCTCTTTGAACAAAGCCAGAAAGGAGGCTCCCCCTGCCAGGAAAGCCAGGCGCTGGCCCGGCGTGCTTAGGGGAGGGACCCCGTTAAGCTGGACGCGGGCGTTGGGTTCAGATCCAGCTCTACCACCTGTTAGCTCCGCATCAGTGGGAAAGTTGATTCACCGATTTGTGCCCTGTTTTCTCGTTTGGAAACCTGGACGAGTGTATGTATCCCCTACAGGCGTCGCAAGAATTTCACGGCCCAAAGTAAACACCCGGTGAATGCCAGCTTCTGTTTATGCTGAGATCTTCTACCTTTCGGTTCCCTGTTCCTCTTGAAATACTTTGAGTTCCCCCGAAAGTACTCTTTGAACGTGTCATTCTCAGGCTAGCCGATGGGCTGGCGTTGTCAGAACAAGCACCAGGCAGCTAGGGCGCGTTCACTTAGTTACGCTTTCACCAGACCACAGAACCAGGTTTACTTTCGGCTTCAGAAGGTGGTATCGCCGTAAGCGGGTTTAGGGGTGGGTCCGATAGGATTTCAGGGTTCGTGTGCTGTAGGATCACTGTTTGGGAAGAATAAGCGGTTAATCGTCCTGCAGTTACCTAGGGCCGCGCGGTGCCGTGAGTCCCTGAAGATCATCCTCTTTGAACAAAGCCGGAAAGGAGGCCTCAGCGAGCGTGTGGGCGTGGGCTTCCGCGCCTGTGTCACGCCTGTGTCGCAGTGGAAACGCTCTCGTGGCGGGCCCAGAAGTAACTGGGGACTCGGCTCCCTGCACCTGGCAGACTAACCAGGCACAGCGCATTCCTCACCGGTCTGTACAGTTACGGAGAGTTGAGGTCGCTACCTGCGCAGCCTCCTTAGCATATCAAGGGCTACTCGGGCAAAAAGAAGCAATGGCAAAATACCCAGGTTCTACGCAGTCCGAGGGTCGCTGTTTTTAACACTGAGGGCGGCTTTGGGATACATTCTGGTCTGTCGTTTCTTTTGGAAGGGTGAGCCAGATGAAACTGGAGTGTCTAGCTTTTGACCTATAAAATGGCATTTTATTCGTCCAACCCAGTACAGGAATACCAAAGAGGACATACCCCGTTTCCCCGGCTAGCTGATTGTATCTAAGTAAAGATATTTGTAACGCCGTCTGGGTTCAGGATTGGCGTATTAGATTGGGAATGCCAGTTTTTAGTTTGCTTTTGGAAGCAACCTCAGGGAGGTTGGGGTAAGAGGATTTCCATCACTTGTTTAATGAGATTTACTGCGTGTTAATCCCTCCTTGACTCATTTGCCCTAGTGTCCGATCTTCTACAATGGATGGGCTGGAGAGATACAGGCCCGTGCTGTGGTTCAAGAGTCGGATCTGGCCCGAGGGCCACCTCTAGCCTAAGCTAATTCATTCAAGTCACAGGCTGCTCATCACTTTGTTTCAAGTCCATTTGAATGTTAAGTTGCCAGTTACCCATTTTATCAAAACTCAGCATCTGATAATGAGACAATTTTTGAGAGACAGACAGAGCTCAAGCGGGGAGGGGCAGAGAGAGAGAGGAAGACGCAGAATCCGAAGCAGGCTCCAGGCTCCGAGGTGTCAGCACAGAGCCCGATGCGGGGCTCGAGCCCACGAACCACGAAATCATGACCTGAGCCGAAGTGCGACACTTAAGCCACTGAGCCACCCAGGTGCCCCGGAAAGCGATATTTTAATACAACCAAATTCTAATTATTTACAGAATAATGTCTGTAGGAATATCCCTTTATTCTCTTTTCCTTGTCTCTTGTTCCTCTCCCTCTTTGTACCTTATCACACCCTCTGTCGTCCCTTATTGATTGTTCTACTCCTGGTATGATGCTAATATACACTGCATAATTAGTTCCTAAAAGGTTTATTCCCTGCCCTTTTGACCCAGAGCGCAGGTGAAAGAATGCTATTTTGAGCATCATTTGACTCCTTTGTTGCGCAAACACTATTGAGTACCTACTACGTACTAGTCCCTATACATAGATGTTTGTATATGAGAGGGAGAGAGAGACAGTGGATAGCATGGCTGGGGGCTTATTTGGCATATTCCCACCTCGTGTGTTAAATATACACACAAAATCCATTCGGTGCCAGTGAGGAGAGTTTGGGAAGCCTTCCCAGAGAAGGTGTTTGAAACTGAGTGAGAGTGGGGTGCCCGGGTGGCTCAGTCGGTTAAGTATCCGACTTTGGCTCAGGTCATGATCTCACGGTTTGTGAGTTCGAGCCCCGTATCGGGCTCTGTGCTGACAGCTCAGAGCCAGAAGCCTGCTTCGGATTCTGTGTCTCCCTCTCTCTCTCTCTCTGCCCCTCACCAACTCGTGCTCTGTCTCTCAAAAAAATGAATAGACGTGAAAAATTTTTTTTAAAAAATGATAAGAATTCACCAGGAGAAGAAAGAGAAACATGTCAGGTAGAGGTAGCAACGAGGCTTGAGCATAGGTGAAGAGGTGGGTCAGTCTTAAAACTTGGACCATGGGAGGAAATGGATTTAAATAATACAGCTTTTCTCTAGATCAGTATTTTGACTTGTAGGGTATAGATTATGGTTCTTTGTTCATTCTTATACGTTGGTTCTATAATAGATTATTTCGGTCCTCTCTTTCCTTATGACTGCAATTTCTTGTCTTTGAAGTCTTAATTGAATTCATGTTCTTATTATTTCACAGAGTGAAGCAACTGTTAGGAATTTCTTCCTGCACCTTGAGTTGTATTTTCTTCTGATAGGGAGGCAGGATCCAAAGATAGGATCTCTCAGTTCTTCCATGCTTTTTCTCTCTCTTTTTTCCCCTTGCTATAAGTTGGTTTGAGGAGTGGTCATATATTTCTTTTGACCTTGATCATGCTTGGGTAGCTCAGGTCAGATTTTCTGTTTGTGCTGATATAATGAAGATTACTCTTTGACCTGTTTGTCATGCTATCTGACCATAGATTGTTTCCCTTCTTCCCAGCTACAGTTGAGGGCTTTGTTTTGTGGTCCATTCATGCTTTTTGTTGCTATAGCCTGATGTCATGGCCAGAGAAGTGGGGATACCCACCTGAGGTGGAATGTGGTCTTTGCTAGGATACCTGGGCTCTGCCTTCTCTCTCTCCAAAGATTGTGGTCATTGTGCTGCATCTCATTTCATCCTACTTGGTGTGGAGAAAAACCAGTCTGCCTTTCATTCATGTCTCCAGTTCCGGTGAATATCTAAGAGGCTTTATTTCACTCTGCATCAGCCTTACTGAACTTTCCATCTTTTCACACATGATTCTCCTGAAGCAATTTCCATTGGTCCTAGATCAAAAAATTAAAAAAAGGAAGGCCACACGGTTTACTTCCTTCGACATTTTGAAGTTCCTTGGGATAATTCTCAAGATTCCCACTGGTCTGGCTTTTAGAGAAGTGGGGCCTTGTTCCTGGGTCTTCAGAAATTTGTTTCTTCCCTTCATCATGAAATTTTATTTTAAGGCTTAGTGTGTTAGACTATGTGTGTGTTTCCTTGCTTGGGTGCTCTTGGTGGAATATTTTTTTGCTGGTCTGCAGCAATTTCATTTTTTGGAGGCTGTTACTCATTTTGCTAGTTGTTGTGGGAAGGATATTCTGTGGTCTGGTTTTCAGCAGTCATCATGACTTGATAGCCAAGGAGAGGCCACAAACAACGCCTTTCTAGCTCTCAATGATTCTGTTCCAGGGATGCAGCCTAGATTTCTTCAATTTGGAAGTAAATTTGCTTGTGGAAGCAACTCCATTGAAATAAGTTCGCTCATTATTTATTCTCCAAACATAAGGATAATTATGTTAAGGGGATAGATCGTGACTCTAGGAGGTGAAATTAGCCCATCTGCCTCCAGCTTCAAGAGACGATTGTGCTGATTGATCCGCGGCCGAAGTTTTGGTTGGAGGAAAGATATCGGTGTCCACACCTTTCCCCCCGTTGCCATGTAGGTTCTATCAGTTTTCTGTATTTTTCATCGTCATGTGCCTAGGCAAGGTTGTTTGGCAGCCCTGTCCAAGAAGATCATGCCTGATCCATGAATCAGTCGCTCTCAGATGCCATAAAAGTAATGTGACTTTGCAAACACCACCCAATCCCTTAGGAGACTTACTGCTTTTGGGATGAAGACTTCTATCAGCTCGCGAAACTAGAGCCTCAAATGCATATGTAATTGCCCCACTTGGCAGTTCGGTTCTGAATCATCCTTTTTCCATGGCACAGGCTATGTGAGAACTGAATGCACTTGAGAATGAGTGGGTTTGGTGTTTTGCTTCAGTCTTCAGTGTGCCCGACACCGTAGATTTGCTTTGGGTAACGCTACCCCACTTGTTTTTTTAAACCCCAGTCTTAACAGAGGGACCTCATAAGTGGCTGACTGCCTTCCCATCATGTCTTACCTGAGCTCAGCTAACTTATGTGGACAGTGGGGTTGTCTGGCCTCTGGGCAGGGTGACACAGTCCCGGGCAGAAAAATCTTCCAAACGTTTACAGAGTAAAGGGTGAATTCAGTTCTCTTTCCTCCACTTACCTCTCTCCTCCCCGACGGCCCCTTTGAGAAGAAGGAAAGCTGTTTTCTCTGGTCCGTGGCAACTTGAAGACTTGGGACGAGTCTCCCTACACTTGGCTGTAGGACTCCTGAAGTCTTCTGTTTTCTCCCTCCTCCTCTGGGGAAATTAGCAACTTTATTTGGAGGGGATTCAAAGACATGCAGAGTTCATGCGTTTAAGAAAAAGAATAGAATTTATTGTGGAATGTAGCATCCATTTGCTGTTCCTTTGGTTTTATAGTTAGTTCTTCAAATAGTTTCATAAGTGAATTAAGTGCTGACAAGCCTTCACCCCCGGAGGAGGGTAATATTACCTCAAATTCTCACATACCTTTTTACAAATAAAAGCATCAGAGAATTCTCTTCTCCTCTTCCTCTTCGTTCTTCAAATCTGGCAACAACTAGTTAATTTTGGAACTGCCAGAGAGATTATTTCTATGTTCTACTGCACCTCTGGGAGAAGAATGGAATCTCCTCTTTTCGTCCATATGCTGACAAAAATCTCCTAATTTCAGAGGGCAATGATGTCACCAGCTAATGAGCAAAATATTTCTTACTAAACAGATGAGTCCTTCCCTGGTTCCTTTGTGAAACAGAGGGAAAAAAACCTCACAATGTGTTTCATATTGTCTGTAGTTACTCTGACAACTCATAAACACTTCACAATGTAATTCCGACTTCTTTAGAGAGTGAGACTAATTTTTTTTTGTAAACGTGAAGAATAGCACATTAAACCGATGGCTGTGACCAGAAGGCCCCTGCCACGGCTGGACACTGATCACAGGTACTCATCAGTGCTGATCTTGAACATACCGGGCAGGAGCCAATGTGCTGCCCCCAAGGCAGGGAGTGACCTTGAATGCATCACTTTTTGGACCAGCACAGGATGATCAGGCATGTTGGAGAGATTATGAAATCAGGCTTGGAGAAGAGGAGGGCCGGAAAGCTGCTGTTGATCGGTGTCACATGCTGTTTAGAAGGGCAACAGCGGCAGCCGACTCTCTGCCTGTCCAAGGAGGCAGGCCCCTAAGGCCGCGGGGGCAGAAAGAAGTGAGGCCTTGGGGCCATCTAAACACTGGCCTTCGAGGATCCCGGAGGGACACAGAAATGCCCCCAGCCTCCCAGCGAGTGTTCCTCCCCTCAGTGAAACATGTCTCAGTTTCCCCCGCCAAAGGTGAGTTCAATCATGTTTTTTGTTTTGTTTTGTTTTTTTTAATTTTTTAACGTTTATTTTTGAGAGAGGCAGAGCATGAGCCGGGGAGGGGCAGAGAGAGAGGGAGACGCAGAATCCGAAGCAGGCTCCAGGCTCCGAATGTCCTCACAGAGCCTGATGAAGGGCTCGAACTCACCAACTGTGAGATCGTGACCTGAACCAAAGTCTGACGCTTAACTGACTGAGCCACCCAGGCACCCAATTCTCCCACTTCTGAATGCCTGTGTCTCTCTGTTCCTCTTCTGGGTTCCTCACGGCTACTCTCGCTAATCCTATTTCTGAACTTCTCTGTGTGGGCTCTCTCTCCCCCAAGACTTGCGGATTGCAATCTTTGCAGCCCCAGTAAAGTCCACTCACTCCTGTTTCAACTCCTTGGAGGCATCCATCCATTGAATTCAACCAGAAAATATCCGTTTATCACAGACACAGACACTATTTTTAATTGCTTCAGTGTAAAAAGATATTATGTTGAGTGTTGGCAATTGTGTAAGGAAATAGGCACTCTTTTTACACAACTTGTGAGCTTTAAAAGTAATACAGTGTCGGGGCGCCTGGGTGGCTCAGTTGGTTGAGCGACTGACTTCGGCTCAGGTCATGATCTCGCAGTTCGTGGGTTCGAGCCCCGCGTCGAGCTCTGTGCAGACAGCTTAGAGCCTGGAGCCTGCTTCAGATTCTGAGGCTCCCCCTCTCTCTACCCCTCCCCTGCTCATGCTCTGTGTCTCTCTGTCTCTCAATAATAAATAAATGTTAAAAAAAAAAAAGTAAAAAAAAAAAGTAACACTGTTTTCATCTGACCAAATTTTTAATATCTATCCAAGGACTTTAAGCTATGTCCATCTTTTTACCCACCAATTCCACAATCTAATTGTTTTTCTAAAAAGAAGAATGTGTTAGATGTGTTAGAAATTTGACAATGAAGTTCATCAGAGTATTGTTTATGATCTTGAAAAATTGGAAACATTCCACTGTCTAATGATTCAGGGCATTAAGAAAACTAGGGTATATTTCTGTGAATACCACTGAATCCTTAATATATTGTATTTGTTGGCTATTTGTTGACATAAGAAAAATGTTCAAAATTTAAAAAGCAGATTTTAGAACTGTTTGAACAGTATCCATTGAGGGCTCCACAGTTTCTCTAAAGGAAACTTTCAGAGGCAGCGGTGTGGCTCAGAGGGTAGCGGCTGGAATCAGGCCCTTTGTTTCTACTCCTGTGTGTTCACGTGAGGGGGGCGTGGGGACCCTGGTAGTGACTGTGGGAGATGGGGCAGCTAACGATCACAAAGTCGCACTTTTTTTATAAAAAGCAAACAAAACATAGAAACCTAAGGGTATGTAGTGGGGGGGGGCGGGGTGTGCACCCGTGCATGCACGTGTGTGTGTGTCAAAAGCAGGAGCATAAAAACCAAAATACGACTAATTTTTTGAGTGTGGGAGGGTTCAGGTGATTTCTTTTTCTCCTTCTGTATCTGCATTTTCCGCATTTTGTAATTGAAAGTGTATCACGTGTAGTCAGAAATAAACATTTACTGAAATACAGACGTAGAAACGAATAGGACCGTGGCCCCGGTCTCCTCAGTGATACGGTGGTTACCATATACTTGGCTGAGTCCTGTGACTGTGTGTGCTCTCAGCCACCCAGGTTCTGGAAGAAGAGGAAAGCCAGGAGGGCTTTCCAAGGGAGATGACCTATGGACTGAATATTGAAGGATGGGTAGGAGGAGATGGGGTGGGCAGAGATATTCCCAGAAAAGGAATCTGCCAGTGCGAAGGTGTGCAGGCACATGCGAGATGGAATATTAGCGATGCTCTGAGGGGGTCGAAGGATGAGAACCAGACGCTATGAGAGGCCTTTCCATGTAGTGTCTGCATCGATACCCACAGTAGCTGGGGCAGGGCAGGGCTCTAACCCTGCGAAGTCCCACACTCCACGGGAAGGCCTTTGGACTCTGCCCTGAGGACCTAAGGAACCATTCCTTAGAATGGGAGGCTGATGCTCAGATCTGTTCTCAGCAAATTTGCACACTTCCTGCGCACTAAGTACATTCAAGCCCACCACCCGGTGGGCAGGATCAGCGATGCCCTTCCTTCATGAAGCTTCTTCCCTGGCTTCCAACTGAACTGCCCTCCACCAAGAAGCTTCCCAGGGTGGCCTGGCCCAGCCTCGTCTCTCAAATATCCCACAGTTGACTCAGATCCCACAGCAGGGGCTGGGAACAACAGGGCCGGAGAGTCTAAACTTCTCGTTCCACATCGATGACACACACGTTTGCCGAGGACCCACTGTGGGTGGGGCGTGTACCGGGCACCGTGAGTGTAAGGAGGGAGAACGGACATGGCCCTGTGGACTTTCCCGTCTTCTAAAGGACGAGTGGTCTTGGATGCCCACGTAGTGCCCAACATGGAGGACCTCCATAAAGACCTGAATCCTCCTTGGAGAGTCGTATCAGTGACAGCTAATGGTGGGGGAGGGGGTTCAGGAGGACCAGGCCACCAAGAGGATGGGCAGGGATGCGTCCTTCCCCCACCCCCCTCACAGAACCTGGTGCAGTCAGGGCCCGGCTTCCTGTGCATCTCACAGGACATCCAGAGCTGCCGACCAGGCTCTAGGCCTCACACTCAGGATCTCCTTTGGAGGCTGATCACCGCCTATTTTATAAATCGGAGAAATTAAGAAACCTGCCCAAGCAGACGCTGTTCACGGGTGACATGAAGGGGCCCTGAGCCTACCTCTGACCAGGTTCAGAGTTCCAGCTCCTAATTCGGCTCAGAATCTTCTCTGTGTCTGAACAGCCTGTTCAGACCCAGCCTCAAATGGTGGCCACATCATTAGTTTTCACATGTTTTCTTTGCCGTTGCTATTTACACAGCCCCTACAACAGCAGTTTGGTAGAATTAAAATTGGTCTTGTTTGGATTCCAATCAGCAATAGACTGCAGGTGTCGTAAGCACTTACTGAGCTCCACTTGTAGGTTGTACAGACACAAAGGTTTTTTTAAATATTTATTTTGAGAGAGAGAGAGAGAGAGGGAATGAATGAATGGCAGAGAGGAAGGGAGATAGAGAATCCCAAGCAGGCTCTGTGCTGCCAGCTCAGAGCCCGATGCGGGGCTCGATCACACAAACCAAAGATCATGACCTGAGCCGAAATCCAGAGGCGGATGCTTAGCCAACTGAGTCACCCAGGCGCCCCCCCCACACACACACAAATTTTAAAACAACACTTTAAGATCGATGTTACTGGATCAAATGTGCATGGAGGAACACGAAGACCCAGAGATGTGAAGTGATTTGCAGGAGGACCTGGAAATTCAACTAGGTCTAGTTGTCGAATTGTTCTAGGTTGTTCTAGCTCCAAAGGCCTTCGGCTTTCCTCTTCCCTCTACCCCGCTCCCATGGGGCATGTGCATTTTCTTAGTTTGCACCAAGCAGCAGGGAAATTCAGCCGAGGGTTTCTCCTGACAGTTTTAAGGAACTCTAAGCATAACGTTGCGTGCAACGTGGTTGGCGGTCTCAGGTGAAGAAAGCTCACGTGCACGTTGGAGGTGCAGGAGCCAAACCATGAAGTTTCAGATTCTGCCTCTGCCGCTGACCGTCTGGGAAACGAGGTCACATGGGTAAAGATTAGCCCAGTGCCTGGGAATTACGAGCACACCGTAAACACGGGTGTCGGAAACATGATGTCGCAAAAGCACCTGCCACAGTGGGTGGCACAGGTGGACCCTTAGGAGGCAGCGGGGGAGGGGGTGTCGGTGAGTGTATGGGCAGAGCGAGGCAGTATGGGGAAGGTGCAGCAAACCCTCATGGGGAGAGAGAATGGGAAATCCCTTTAGGGGTTGGAGGAGACACTTCCGAGGAGAAAATTGGGGGAGAGGGGATTCACGCAGCTCTTGTTGAAGGGCGAGAGACGCCAAAGGGGCTGAGCGAAGGACAGACACCCAGGACAAAGAGATAGATGGGGTTCTGGTGGTCTGTGGCATTGGCTGGGACCTCTGCTGCGTGGTAAAAAGGGTGTGTGTGTGTGTGTGTGTGTGTGTGTGTGTGCGCGCGCACACGCACGCGAGATGTCCTGCCAAGCGAGGTAACCTTGCATAATACATACATACAGACCCAACAAGAGAGAGGCACCTTGGACTGGGGACAGCTCAGACTGCCCAGCGGGAACACATGACTTACCCAAGTGGCTGAATTTACTCCTGAAATACAGACATGACTTGTAACCCACGTCGTAGACTCCACCTGGGTTTTCAGGCCTGTCTTGTTCAGATGATATTCTGTTTAAGTAACAGCATGTGCCCGTCACTCCCCAGACACCCCTGAGAAAATTAAATGATCATCTTGTGACACAGTCCCCGTGCACACATTTCTAGAAGACCAGAGAACCCCAGCTGCTCTGAAATGATTATTGAAACAATTGGGTAAGACAGTTTTAGAAGCATCACCGGACAGGAAATATCTCTCCTACATTGACTTGGGTAGTTAAAATAGAAAAAGGAGCGGGGACAGATCGAAAGTGACAAGTCCAGAAGAAAACCAAAATCACAAGTTTTAATTCAGTAATTTCAAAAATAGCCATTGGAAGGTGTCTATTTTCAATCGAGACTACTCCCTTCAGGGGATGTTTGGAGGAGTATCTGCGAAAGAGATCTTTTTTAAGTTCAGTCACTTGTAAGGGTTAGTCCTTGTCCCGGATTTGCTCAGATTCCCGCGTCCTTTTTTTTCTTTCTCTGGAATTCCATAGACAGTAATTAAGGAACTGGAGGCCAGCGGGAGGTCAGGGAGCCTTCGTCAGTGAAAACAGGGATTGTTTGCCACGTACAACACTCCCTTTTTTCCTTGTGGTGAATAGGAGATTTGCTTAGAGCTGATGACTTATGCCTTTCTTACAAGTTATGCAGTTAGCAAGTAACTGGGGAATCAGTCAGCAGGCAGAAAGCAGCTAATTGAACCCAGTGTCTTCACTTTTTCCTCCTTCGGATGCTAAGCCGTGCTGGTGGAGCCTGTCTGATCATGTAACTCCAAAGGAACATGTTTGAGGAGTGCCTGATCCTCACTTTGAGATCACAGAGTTGACGGAACAGGAGTGAAGACGCGCTCAACGTGGGGAGGGGGCGGGGGGACCAGACGTGCTCGAAATTGCCCCTTAGGCCTGCTAAATGCCGAAGCCGGTAAGTTCGTTGGATGTGTTTAACGTGAAAGGGAAAATGTGCTTTCTGTCCCTGCAAGGAAAAGCTTTTTTGACTGCTCCCGGCTAGGATGCTTTCCTCTTTTCTGTTCAGCTTCTTCGAGATTTGTCCTCCTTCCCTTCTTTCCTTCCCTGCTATGGAACCCCGAGCCTTCTTTCCCAGCACGCTCACCCGATAAGGCATAGCTCTGGGGGGAGAAAAGGGGATTTTAATCTGAGAATAAAGGGATTCTCAAGAGACTGAGTGTACGTGGTTGGAGCCCAGTTGTCATCGTGGAGGCTTTCAGTGCGGAGGACTGGACTGCAGACTGCCTTGCCTGATGCAGCTTTTCATAAAGCTGCAGCCGACCCGCTTCCTTCCCTTACGGTTAACGCCGCTGGCAGTGCAGACCTGGGAAATGGAAGCGTCTGTTTGATTCTGCACCCAGTCGACCAGAAACTGCTGTGTGAATTTCACAAGCAAAATACATTTCCGATTTCAGACTATTTCAGAAATGCTTAAATATCTTATAGCGGGGTGTGTGTGTGTGTGTGTGTGTGTGTGTGTGTGTGTGTCTCCAGGGGAGATAAACTGACTTAGTCTGGCTGCTAATTGCAACAGTGGGCTGGGTGTCGAGAGAGAGCCGGGGAAGCAAGCTGAGCGTTGTTTCTGCAAAAGGCACAGTCGTAATCCTGTGCTCACCCTGGGCTCCAGCAGCCCCCAGAGGGACTCGGGTGGCTCCTTGCGAGTTCAGTTTAACTTTTATTAGGGAACAGTGTTCCCGCGCCTGCAACACTGTGCCGCGTGGCTTTTGGAAAGCATTTGTCACAGTGCACCTTAGCTGCTAGAACCGTTTGTTCCTGGGGGGGGAGGAGGGGGGGGGCGCCGTGAAGTATCTGTTACCCACCTGCAGGGACGGGCTGGAGAGCGCGGGATGCTGCCGTTCCGTTTGCTCGACTCACACACTTTTCTGTCTACAGATGCTATTAATTGTGTTCCCTTTTTTTTTCCGATCCTCCTCTGCGTAGCTGTGTTATGAAAAGTCCTCCACGCTGGCCCCATGTCTTTCCCATTAGAACATTGCAGATGTGTCAAGGATGCACATGTTCCAAGAGAAGCTGAGAAGGAAGGAGGCTCCACCCTCCTTGGCCTGCCAAGTGGGCCCCATAGGCCCCTCATTCAGCACCCTGGCAGGCGAATGGTGCACTGTCTCTTTAAAGCAGCTCTAGTTTTGTGCCTTGGCTTGGTCAATTTGTTATGGTTTAAAACTGTGGAGCCAGCTGTCTGTAATCTGATGTAATGTTGCCATGGAAACCAGCAATGAAACACTTAAGCATTCACCACAGAATTACTACATATAGCATTAGCCAAAGTAATTAAAAGTTGAGCCATATGGGCTTTCTGGTGGAAAAATCCGCAATGGAGAGGCTTGGAAATCAAATGCTTCTATTTACAATAACGTAAATCCACTCTTCCACCTCCTTTGGTACAATAAATTAATTGCCTTTTTCTGCTAACGTTGGGAGGTGAGGAGTTTTATACAGATGATTGCGTTTTCACTCTCTCATTTAGAAGATGAGCAAATTAAAGTTTACTTCAGGACTGTGACCTGGGGCCGGGCAGGGAGAGGAGGAGATACCACCTCGTGTTACAAGGTGCATAAACATACACTGCTATTTTTTACGTTAGTTTATTTAAAACCTGTTCTCTAGTAGTTCTGTTTAATTCTAGGGGTCTGTTTCTTAGAGCCAACTATTCATTTTATATGTACTGCAGATTTCCTTCTATGAGAGTTCGTCCAGGTACACAGATTTCTTTTAAATGTGTGCACACGCGTGCATACACAGATACGGTTAAATAGTTTTTTTTTTTAATTTTCACACCCTCATCTCTGGGGGTGTAATTTCTGAATAAAAAGACACAAATTATTTTCAGCATTTGGAAAGTGGCATATGCTTATTTAAAAGGAGAAACATGAGAAAATGAGGAATTTAAGCTTTATTTAACAGTTTAAGTGAAATGCATGCCTTATACACAGTCTGTGTTAAAACAGCTGGAGGCAAATTTTTAAAAGCAAATATTTCACAAACTCCTTTTCCTCTGGACTCAGGAGGAAGTGAGAAGTCAACACCTCCCCATCAATAAAATTCATCCTTGGGATACACTGTTCAACTCCAGTGACTTCTAGGCTGACTCATGGGGGATTTTCTATTTAAAAAAAATAATAAAGCATAAAGACAGAAATAGATGACATTTTTCTTCACGTAAATTGTGCTGCATCTATCTGGTTTAGTGTCCAAAGCACGATAATGAGAAGTGACTGGTTGTTGTGATTTGTGATTTGTCAATGGCAAACACCTCTAAAATATTCATAATTTTTTTTTAGAAAAATAAAAATAACAATTAGTTCAAAGTTCTAAAGAGCTCCTGTTTCTCAAAACTAGATGGAACATGTGAAAGCAATTAAATAAGTACCTGGAATATGTTATTTTTCACCCCGGTGAATCCGGGGGAGGAAAGTAGGACTCACGGAGGAGGTTTTTGCCTTTAATTCTGTTGCCCTGATTTAGCTATTTTGATTTCTCCCTCAAAAGTTCCCTCTGATGGCACATTTCCTACATATTTGTGGAATGCACAGGCATACCCCTCCCCCTCACCACCATCAGCAGCCCTCAAGCTAGGTACAAGGTATACATACAAAACTAATTTTCATTCTGTAACATAGCGTCCTGTATCTTTGTTCATTTCATTTACACTCACTTCAGAATTTTTAAAGTTTTATTTGTTATTTATTTTTAATTTTTTTAATGTTTATTTATTTTTGAGAGACAGAGTGTGAGCAGGGGAGGGGCAGAGAGAGAGACACAGAATCAGAAGCAGGCCCTAGGATGTCTGTCAGCACAGAGCCGACGCGGGGCTCGAACTCACAAACTGTGAGATCATGACCTGAGCCGAAGTGGGACACGTAACCGACTGAGCCACCCAGGCGCCCCTATTTGTTATTTATTTTGAGAGAGAGAGAGAGAGAGAGCGCGCATACAAGCAGGGGGGAGCGGACAGAGAGAGAGGGCTCTCGCCGTCAGTGCAGAGCCCGACATGGGGCTTGATCCCACAAACCGTGAGATCACAACCTGAGCTGAAATTAAGAGTCGGACCCTTAACCAACTAAGCCACCTGGGCACCCATTAACTTCGGAATTTTTTAATACGAGAGTGACAGACATGTTCTAGATTTGTCCCACTATAATCTAATGTTGGTTCTTCTTCTGTTGGAATTGCTTAGTTTTAGAGATCCATCAAAAAGGCAGAATATTTTCAGTGTGAATGTGTAATCCCGTGCCCTAGGGTTCTGTTCGGGTGCTGATGACCCAGCATGAGGGTTAACCAAGTTTCTCATTTTTCTGGTTGACCACTGACCATTTCATCACATATCAACAGTTCAACCAAGCATAAATGAAATTCATACCATTCAATACTGTTATGTAGCAGAAGCTGTACTTACTTACTAGTTCATTTTAGTTTTGTTACATTTTAAGTTTTAGGCCAAACACATTAGGCCGAATGGCCAGCATGCAATGTATATGTATCCTCCTTCCCCACCCCCCATTACCTGGGGGTCCAATTCCCGTTCTTCATTATCAGGTAAGCAGTAGTTCACTTTAATTCTGAGATGGATAGGTAACACTTTAGGAATTATAGAGAAATTGGATACAGTTCACAGAAGGGAAGCCTGAGAAACACCCCTGTCCTGATGACTCACCATTTATGGGTTATAATAATTATTCTTCAGTGGGTGAATGGTTTGCTTACAGTTGTGCAGAGAGAAAGTACAATGGCCTTATGCTGGGAGCCCCAGGGGGAGGACAGAGGCCAGGAAATGGGTTGTATTTATCGCTTACGTAGTGCCATAGTGCCACAGAAATATTTGTGGCCTCCCGACATGCTGCACCGTTTTTCTGCCCAAGTAATTCACAGTATCTCTACCTTGTTTACCCTTGAACTCTTCTCGGCTAACTCTTACTGTCCCCATTTGATGGTCGATGGAGGCGGGATGATGGAGGAGGGGTGGGAATGTCTTCATGTCAGACCAGCTCAGAGATGTGGGTTGTTTTGGTTTGTGTTGAATGTATGAGGCGTCCGTGTCCTTACCATCTCTGTGAACTAGGTTGGAGGAAATGGAGGGAGGGCTGTTGCCAGGTCGTGCAGGATCAGCCGGGGCTGCTCGCGAGCTGCCTGGGGTAGGGGGGGCTGTGCGCTTCCGCCCCCCGGGAACGCCCGAGCACCCGGCCCGTGCAGCACGCCTTTTGGCCTGTTGGGCCAAAAGCTGCAGACTTCTCTTGCTTTTGCACATTTTGCACCGATAAAACAGAGGAAGCTGCATGTTGGACGTTAGAGCTGACTTGGAAACGCAAACCTCATTTTGTTCACAAGGAAAGGATTGTTTTTCACTGGGGTCACTGCTGCGGAGGGAATTTTTTTTTCTCTCTGTAATGTTTGATACTTGAGGGAAAACAGCTGGGTTGAGCATACTCGAGTCGCTGCAAACTGAAATGGCATGCTGGGGAATATGCGCTGTGCTGTATGGCTGAAAAGGTCAGCTTTTTCCCTTGTCCCTCGTGGAGGAATGCAGGGTCTGTCCTCACGCGCGCCTCGCGAGCTCTCAGAAGGAGCCGGGAGAGGCCGCAGGCATGGCTGAGATGTGGCGGACTGTCCTAACAAACGCGATAGAAGGCGGCTTTTTGCTTCTCTTCCCTTTTCCTGCCCTGCTGTTTTTGATTTTGGGGGGAGGACTGGAACAAGTCAACAGAATTTTGGTTTGGAGAAGTAGTTGATGACCACGCTAAGCGGTCCTGATGGGCCAGACAGAGGAGAGCCGGGCCCAAACCACAGCAGCGGGACTGGAATTACGGGGCCAGCCTTGTGGAGAGGGCCCCGTCGGAGTTCTCCTAAGAGGACTGGGAAGTAACTGAGACAAGCACAGGGCATGCTGGGCAGGGGCCTGATGCTCCAGTGAATTAGGCCTCAGGATGGTACGTGGAGCTTCGCGAACCTGTTGGGCCAAGGAGCTGGCGCCCCAGGTTCAGCTGCACAACTGCCCAAGTTCAGACTGGCGGGGAGGCCGGGCTGCACCCTGCTGCCAGAGCAGAGCCCTGGGGCAATTACCTGATTAACTTTTCCCTTTGTTTCTTTGCCAGTCAAGAGAACAATCGGATGATGAGACTGAGGAGTCGGTGAAGTTTAAGAGATTACACAAGCTGGTCAGCTCCACTCGCAGAGTGAGAAAGAAACTAATCAGGGTGGAAGAAATGAAAAAGCCCAGCACCGAAGGTAAACACGCAAGCTCGCGCGCGCGCACACACACACACACACACACACACACACACACACTCCGCCCTGCTTATTCCAAAGTAGATCAGCTGGGATCAGCTTTTCAGTAGAAAAAGGGCATGATTTCAAGTGGAAAACAGATTGCGTTCTGGCTGAGGCTGGCGGAGAGCGCTTTGGGTGTGCGTGTTAGCTGGGCATTGCTCAGCATGTACGGATCCTGGCATCCGGCATGTCGGGAGCTTAGTCATTTCAGTGTTACAGCAACGCGGGATGGCTAGTATGTGACAACGAAGTCTTCTCAAGGTGTGGCATAGCTTTCATTTTGAGCTTACATCATTTTATGTAAACTTCATTATTTAAAAAAAAATTTTAATGCTTATTTATTTTTGAGAGAGAGAGCGGAGGAGAGGCAGAGAGAAAGGGAGACACAGAATCCGAGGCAGGTTCCAGGCTCCGAGCTGTCAGCCCAGAGCCTGACACGGGGCTCGAACTCACGAACCATGAGATCGTGACCCGAGCCAAAGTCAGACGCTCAACCGACTGAGCCACCCAGGCGCCCCTTATATCAACTTTATTTTATAACTTCTTCCTAGCCTCTGTGACCAAAGACTGGTGGCTCTTGCCCACGGAGTTTAGTCCAGATTTGATATATATATCCATCTCAAACAAACATCTAACAATCAAGGCACTTAATACCCTTTCAGATCTCTGAGGGATGATTTGTTCTTCCTGTAAACAGTCTGAAGACTCCATTCAGATTGGGCTCTAAGGACCTTTCATTCTAAGTGGATCTTAAGAGCTATCTTGCTGGCTAAGCTGCTTGTCAGATGAAGCAATAATGTCAGAGGGGGCATGAGCCTGGATTTATTGTAGTGAATAGTTAACCTTTGAAGTGTGATTATGACAATTTAAATCTCAACCATATCCGTCTCTCCTATTGTTAGCAGTATGCATTTGCAGCATCTTGTAAAGTTCTCCCAAAAGGATGAAAGAAAAGAGTAAGATTTCCCATTTGGGAAAACAATAAGTGGACTGGAAAAAATACTGGAGAGACTAGGTCTTATTTTTTTAAAAGCACATTACTTGTTAAAATGTCACACCTACGTCTTAAGGAATTTCAGAATTTTAACACGTAGATTTGAAAATGATCTTCGAGAAGCCTTTTGGTTGTACACTGGTAAGATCAAGCCATGGAGGGGACTGGATTTCCCCTTATTTGCATAGATGAGGGTTTCCCGGTGTTTTCACTGCTGTTTTTAAATTTCTGTTTGCTGTAATTATTTATCAGTTTAAATCCCCTGGAGAAATATTGAAGGTGAGGGGATTATGGGAGCGTGAAGGCAAGGGAGGAAGAGAAAAGGAGGATGGGAAAGGGTGGGGGGGGGGCTGGAGAGAAACGTGCTTATGGGCAATTTCATAGAGTTGTGTGGAATTCCAGGTTCCATTCGGGTGTCTTCTTGTGTGGTAACGCTGTTTGCCTCTGGGTGCAATGCTGATTTTATATTTGGATGTTTTAACACCTGCTCATCAGTGCTGGTTTTCACAATACAGAATTATAGCCTGATCTCCTCTCACTGGCAGCTCTTAATGAAATCACACACATACTGTCAGTTGGTAATAAATAGTAAGTAGAACCGTATGGAATTGCTGTCAGTCAACCTTGGGCACCGCATTTTATTTTATTTTTAAATGTTTATTTGTTTATTTTGAGAGAGAGAAAGCACAAGTGGGGGAGGGGTGGAGAGAGAGAGAGAGAGAGAGAGAGAGAGAGAGAGAGAGAGAGAGAGAATCTCAAGCAGGTTCTGTGCTGTCAGTATAGAGCCTGATGTGGGGCTCAATGTCACAAGCCATGAGATCGTATCATGATCTGAGCTGAACACTTAACAGACTGAGCCACCTAGGCACCCCTGGGCACCACATTTGAAAACAAACCTTGCATACTTGGCAAAATTAAATCTCAAAGATAGCCAATAGATTGGTGATTCTTGTCCATAAATGAGATGGAACGATTCACGTACCTGGTGCTGGGCCTGCCACCTGGTGGCGTAGTCCTACAGAAGAGTCCTTTGCATTCGGGCCGCCTTTTCCACTAGACTAACATCTGATAACAGTACAGCGATACTCTGTTTGCATATTTATGTCAGAACAGATCAGTCCAAGTATCTCTGAGAGACACGGTGGAAAAGGGGAAGAATATACCTGGAGAGGTAGCTTTAGGGTAAAAAGTAGTCATTGTATGGACTTCTAGCCCTGAACTATAATTCACCTGAGTCTGGATTAGTTTCCACAGATGAAACATGGATTAAATGAGCCCGAGTCCCAATTAACCTCTGGTGTCTGATGAACTGGGGAGCAAGGGTGCCATTAAGTGGGCAGGTGGGTATTGCCAGCTCAGGCTGCCCACGAGACCGGACCAGACTAGACGAGAGCTCCCTCTAGCCCCTGTGGAACGGAACTCTGTGAGGCTCCTCATCGACAGAAGAGCTGGTTCTTGGCCCTTGAATCTGCAAAGCAGGAAAGATTCACATTCCCAATAACCCCTCCTTTGCCACCTCTGGACCTTCAAAGAGTTGAGCCTTTTGGCTTCCCACATGTCTGTGCCAATGCTAAGTTTTCTGAGGGATAATTAACCTTTACTGAGAGCATTCTGTGTGCCAGCCACTTGCCTAAACACTTTAGATTTTGTGTTTCTTTTAATATGTCATCCCCAGAATAGCCACCAGAGGCAGGCATTCATACCACCCTCGTTTCACAAATGAGGGCACTGACCCGCCAAGAGGTTAAATAATTCACTCAAGGTCACTGAGCCTGCTGGCAGAAGGCCCGGAATTAAGTCCGGGCAGCCTGGGTCTTCACTCTGTTCCCACCCCTTCCCCACCGCCCCCCAGCTCTGGAGTCCTGGGAGAGCCATGAGAGTTCCGTCTCTCACCTGGTCTCACCCATGTAACTGAGTTTCAGGTCCTCCTCCAGGGCATGGATGACCCTAGACAGTATTAAATCGTAGGCCACGTCAGTGCCCTCCATCGGCCCGTTTCTGTGCTTTTTCCCCTAGAGCTGATACGCACCTACCTTCCATCATTGTTCCAGCTTAACTATAACCCAATAATGAATGAATCATTAGCCTTCGTTCAGTGCTTTTTACCTTACAGAGCACCTTTACGTATTTCACTTAATTTTATCCTTAAAAAAAAAAAAAAATTAAAGTTATTTAAGAAAGAGAGCAGTGGAGGGGCAGAGAGAGAGGGGGGGAGAGAGAGACTCCCAAGCAGGCTCCACACTGTCAGCACAGAGCCTGATGAGGGGCCCGATCTCACAAGATCATGACCTGAGCTGAGATCAAGAGTCAGACACTTAACTGACCGAGCCACCCAGGTACCCCTAATTTCATCCTCATAACAGCCTTGCAACAGATAGTTCTCAGATAGGTAGACATTATTACAGGTGAGGAGACAGGCTCAGAGCAATGAAATAATTGCCCAAGGTCATGGAGATGGTGAGTGGCAGAGACAGAGCTGGAATCGGGGCGTAAATCTGTGTTCTTGGCATTAAGTCACCCCAAATCCTACCCCTGTTAAAATCACCTTCCTTCCATATTCTGATCTCAGCTGACTAGGAGAGATAAAGGTCGCCATGTGAAACAGGTCAGACCAAATGATGATGGGGTCAGTGCAGGCTGACTGTCATTCTCCCCGTTAAATAGTTGTACTTGGAGGCCCCAGAAGGAGAGAAGCAGGGCTGTAAACCCCAGCAATCAAGTGAAGGCTGGGATTTCAGGCCTCGGGTCAGAAACAGACAGAAGAACGTACCCTATGCAAGGCCTGCCCTCGACACACAGCATTTGCCCCATTTCCCTCCAAGCTCCTTACCAAATGCAGGCTTTTCAGGATCAGGACGCAGAGCTCTACAGGTCATGGACATGTGTGCACCGGCTGGTTCCAGACTCAGATGTGTCATGGAAGTATTGGAATCTCTGATGACAAACCTAAACACAGAGTCCAGAACGTTTCCAGACCACTGTTGGGTGACAGATTGTTAAAATTTCCAGTAGACGCACCTGAATTCCCCGAGTCCTCTTCGGACTGTGGGTAGATCAGGGCCTTGTGCACCTCTGTGGGCACCTGGGCAAAATGCAAAGCCGTGATCTGTGATCTGGACACTTCTATAGAGAAGTCCAGTGCCGGTCTGCCTCTGCCTCCAGGCTGTGCCTCTCCTCTCGGCCCTGTCACTTCTTCCTGCGAGCGGAGGGTGGATCGCATCTAGAAAAGGTGGCCGTTTTTACTTCTAACAACAGAAGGGCCCTTGGTCTCCATACCTTATTAGTCAGGGGTCCTGAGGAAAGAGCAGGAAACCTTCACAGTATTTGCACACTGCCTCTGGTCTGGCAAATTCCTGCCAGAGCTCGATTATACTCTGCTTCTAAATACTCATGAAAGGGGGTGCCTGGGTGGCTCAGTCGGTTAAGCATCCGGCTCTTCATTTGGGCTCAGGTCGCGATCTCACAGTTTATGAGTTCAAGCCCTGAGTCGTGACGGCTCTGTGCTGGTGGTGTGGAGCCTGCTTCCGATTCTCTCTCTCTCCCCCTCCTTCTCTCTGCCTCTCTCCTGCTTCTGCTCTCTCTCAAAATAAATAAATAATTTTTTTTTTTTTTAAAAAAACAACAACTCTCATGAAAGATCCGAGAATAATCCTTCAGGGAATACATTTGTGCTGCAGATTATGGAGAACTTTGGACTGGACACAGTTCTGAATCTCCCTCCCCACCACTGTCTCCTTGACGTAAAAATCCATCTTGAGTCGTACTTAATAGCAGCGATTCTGTTTTTCTTTATACTTGTAATAATAACTCCCATCAGCTGGAAAAGGAAGAAACCTTTAGAATTTTAAGAGGCTGATACCAATCTTTTCATCCTTCCCCTCTCCGAAGCGAGCAGTTCTGACATTTAACCACACACTGGCACCCGCGTCCCAGCTGGTATATTTAGGGCCATCCCTCTGTTCCAAGGAACTTTTTATTTTTTCCTCTTCACAGTTCAGCTGGTGGAAAGCAGCAGTTCTCAAAAGGTTCCTTATAATTAAAGGGACACAGCCAGTTAGGATCCCTACACCCACAGTTTGACCTACTTCTTTTTCACATCTGTTCACATAACACACGCAGAAAAGAACTCCATTTTCCTGCCAGTCAGTCCAAACCTTTCCACTGGGCTTCGGAGGGCTTGGCTCAATACCTTGCTCCAGGGGAGGCTTCAAGAGCTGGAATCCTTGAAACAGAGTGGAACACTCGATGAGGCTGCCTGCGTGTCCGGGCCCTTAAATGCCCTTGCTGCTTCCCAGCAGGGCCAGTGGATGGCGATGCCTGGCTGGAATCACCCAGTTCCCTAACTTTGCTGTGTTTGGCTTGTCAACTGGGGACTATTTGTGAGTTGCGTTCGCACGCTGTAACCCCGTATGGTGTTTCTGCACCCAGGCTGCCTTGGTGATTTAATTACTTAAATGGCACATGTACCAAGGGAAAAAAAAAATCACTGTCAGCCACGTGGCATTCATCACACTCTGACAATGAAATCCCAACCGGAGTCAACAGGAGGCCTTTCAGAAGGGGGAAAGATCCTGATTCCTAGCTTCTGAGGATCTCTCCCACAGCCTGGGGAGGGTAATCAGATTTGGGGGGGGGGGGGGAGGGCGGGATTAATTATCTTTAAATGCTAAGGGCTATGGAATATCATGATAATGACTGGCTTGGGTTTTCCCAGTGGCATTTCTAGTAGATTTCTTCAGGGTTTTGTTCTACAAAGATACTGTAAAGAAGGAGAAGAAAATACACCCAACACCTTTTAACATTAAGTTTGTGAAGCCCTACATTTGCACAGTTTGTTATTTTTTATATGCATTCATTTAAGTGGGAGCTGGGCTTAGGAAGAGGGTAAGTGATATGGGGAGGGGATCACTGTGGTTTCTGTGACGATTGGCTTATTTTTTGTAGGGCGGGGCTGTAACAAAAGAAATACCTATGAGGGAATGGAGAAGTATGTTTACAAGAGACCATGAACATCTCTGTGTTGATTTCCCTCCAGGCGGGGAGGAGCATGTGTTTGAGAATTCCCCAGTTCTGGATGAGAGGTCCGCCCTTTATTCTGGAGTACACAAGAAGCCATTTTTCTTTGATGGCTCTCCTGAGAAACCTCCAGAAGATGATTCAGACTCTCTCACCACTTCTCCATCATCCAGCAGCCTGGATACCTGGGGAGCCGGCCGGAAGTTGGTCAAAACCTTCAGCAAAGGAGAGAGTCGGGGCCTGATTAAGCCCCCCAAGAAGATGGGGACGTTCTTCTCCTACCCAGAAGAAGAAAAGGCCCAGAAGGTCTCCCGCTCCCTAACTGAGGGGGAGATGAAGAAGGGTCTCGGGTCCCTGAGCCATGGGGTAAGTACGGATGGTGTTTGCTTCTATGACCACCACCGACGTAGGCACCACCTTCTAGTGTCCCTGGAGGAGGTTCAGAGTGTCCGGAAGCAAATCCGCCTGAAGAAAATGGATACTAATTATTCATGTTCCAGAGCTTTTCTCTGCCAGCGTCCCTCCAGAAAAGGAGTCAGCAGTGTGACCTGTGACCTGCTCCGGCAGAAACCCAAAGGGGGAGGGAGCTGCGGCGTCCCCGGCAGGAGGGCGCGCGGGCGCCCCTCGGTCAGCGAGTTCAATATCACCTACGTGGTGGAGCGGAGCCTGTACAGCCACCTGAACCTGACCCAGCTAGTGCGGCCTGCCTCGGACAGGACCCTGAGCAAGGCCGAGAGACAGGACCTCAGGCGGTGCCTGCTGGAGGAGGATGAGGAGACCAAGAGGAAGTGGGCCGCCACAGTCGACCGCTGTACTAAAAGGGTTCTCTTGAGAATCCACCAGAAGTCCGTGAGTCACAAAGATGGTCACCAGGACGGCCTTGTCATTTCTGTGATGTGCAGTCAAGCGTTATGGCCTTTCTTCCAGGGAACCTGGCGTCTTCCCCTCTCTTCTCCTAACTTCATGACTTCTGGCCATCACCTCAAACTTCTAACCCTGCTTTCTTTTAGTAATGGCTTCTTCTTTTCCACTCGTCCTCTTGCCCGTTGAAGCTCTTTGGTTTTTAATTAAGACCAAACACTGAAGATGATCCAGAGAAGGGCTTTCAGAGTCCAGGGGTGGGGTTTGGCCTCCTTCTAGGCTGGTTGGTTCCCAGCCATCACGTCACTTGACCTCAAAGAATCTGATTCAGAACAGAAGGACATTTTGCCCTTAAACGAGTTGCTTATTCTTTCATTTAATTAAAACCATAGAAACTGGCTCAATGAAAGATTGCCATCAACAGAATCACCGATTTGGTGATTTGAAAACATTCATAAAGTACATTTCTCTTATGAGTAGTGCCAACCAGAAAGTTCTTAAATGGAAAGGGGGAAAAATATCCGAGCTCTTTTGTTTTACTTAAATCTATTGGATGTTCTATCTTAAACAGAAGGGTGGACCTTCAGAAACGTCTTCCCCTGCCCCGTAGATTCTTCTGTACGTAGCCAGCAATGAAACACTTACTTTCAGAAATGTTTTTTCAGTTCTGTTACTGAATTATCAAAGACCTAGTGAAAATTGACTTTTTTGAGGGCATGACTTATATTAAACTTGAGAATATAGGCATTTTCCCCTTGGAATTCCCACCCAACTTTTGGCTTGCACAGAAACCCATATAAAATGGCACAGAGCAAGGAAGAGCTGTGGGCTTCCTGCCCTCTGTCCCCTTGCGACTGCTGGCTGAGCCCCCTTTAAGGGTCTGAAGGAACAGACCATACTGTAGCCTCCCGTGGGGGCTTTCCCGGGTTCCTTCACATTCACGGATACGATGTTCTGCCCCAGACGATTACTGGAACTTATATTCATTCATTCAAGTTCTGCTTTTTGTAGAAATGGAGACTGATTGGTCCATGCCATCCCTCAAATGACTTCTCTGTTCCAAAAGGATTGCTAGGTCCATCCTTGCCTTTAGTCTTCTAGATGTTCCCACATGTGTCAACTGTCTTGGTGGAGCGTGTTTTCCATCTTTTCTCACTCATGCGCATCTTGTAACACATTCATACTATTAGCGACAGCTTCCCTCTTGGTTCTTTCTCTATCATCGCCATAGTTTGTGGTTGCGTTTGTGCTTGATGTATGTACACAGCAAACTCCTCCTCATTCATTCACTTCTGACCTGCAGGTCTTCTGTAAAATGCTGTGGCAAAGAAATCTTGGTATAATGTATTAACTTCAGAAGGGCTCTGCCCAGTTCATCTGCCTCTGTACCTTTGCACGTGACCTTGATAAAACACATCCACCTCAGCTCTGTTCATTGGTCTCCCCGCCATGAGCTTAAATCATGTCATACCGAGAATTTTTCCACCCTGACTACCTTGAATTGCTCATGTGTCCCTCATATTAATTACCAGGTTAGTATTGTAACTTCTTCAAGACTTTCTCTCTAGAAGTTGTATTTCTAAGACCTGTGCTAATTTAATTGTGTGTCAGGGATTCATTCTTCACTGACATTGAGTATGGACACGGGCGAGCTTCTTTTCAAGCACCAAGTTTCACCCCCTATAACGGTGGCACTGTGTAATCTCGATCCCAGAGGTCACCCAAGGCTGCATATTTTTAAGATACTATGAGCCTGAGGTAGTATTGGACAGTTCTACTGGCTAAAATAATATCTTCAAGGCTAAATTAGAAATTTGCACATACCTTTTCTTGTTAAGCATAATTGTACCATCAGGAAAGTAAAATTTCACTTTCTAATTGGAGAACTGTAAGTGCAAACAAGCATTTTAACAAAAGTTTTTTTTTTGGGGGGGGTGGTTTATCTTGGTTTGGTTTTATGGGGTAAAGATAATTCCTTTGCTCGGTTTCCTTAAACCATTTTGTTTTCCATCCTTCTTGTCCTAGTGCACAGTTTCCTTTACTCTTCAAACTTGATCTTTTTGTCTTTCAAAAATGCCATATTTGCTTGATGAAACCTCAGGGAAATGATAATGCTGTATTTCACTGGAAATGGTCACTTGTCTTCGTATTTTTGGTCATTCAGTTTTTTGTTTGAGGGAACAGGCATGCATGACATTTTGGAATTCTGTCCATTTTTAAACTCCCCCCCCCCCCCCTCCAAAACATGTTTTCAACTGCATGGCCATTCCATTGACCGGCTCTCCTCATCTACAAGCATCTCTCCAAAATATTCTTATAGTTACCGCTACAGGAGATACGAAGACCTTGAAAACAACCTCACTTAGGTTTCATTTGTGTGGACCACCAAAGCCAAAGATTGGCTTACTTTTACTGTTCTCACTACAGTCTGTTTTCTCTGGTGAAGGAATGCTGTTTCAAGAACTACTTGATATTACAGAAAAGATTTAAGACTCGTCCAAGCGATGTTTATTATTATGTTCTTTGTCCCCCACTCCTGAAGAAGAGTCTGTTCCAGACATCTTAGCATATCACCGGGAGAGGTTTTAGTTGGTAGCTAAGAAGCCCAGTTCACTCTTAACCCTAAGCTTTTTATTTTATGAATAAATGCATGCAGCTGGTATATGAAGACCTAAACGAGCTTCTAATTTATTACAGTTAGAAGTTTCCACATAAATTCTTTCTCGGTTATTTCATATGCATCAGAAAGTACATGCTGGGCTCCAGTGTTGCAGTTGATGCTGGAATTTAAAGCAGGGAAGTGCAGAAGCCATAAAATGATGAGGCATCTGGGCGCCATACTTTATCTGTAAAGCCCTGAGTCACAGGAAAGGAACTAGAATAAAATCACTGCCTTTGCAAAAATGCAAACATCTATTTGGCATTATAAGCTGGAAAGGAAAAGTAAATGTTAAAAATGAACCTTGAGAGATGGTCATAACATTGCTCGCCAGGTTAGGGGATTTGGTGAATGTTTTTGTATAAAGAGGTCTTTCGCGTTTTTTTATTTAAAAAAAATTTTTTTAACGCTTATTTATTATTGAGAGAGCATGAGAGGGGCCGAGAGAGGGGGAAACACAGAATTCGAAGCAGGCTCCAAGCTCTGAGCTATCAGCACAGAGCCCGACGCGGGGCTCGAACCCACAGACCGCGAGATCATGACCTGAGCCGAAGTCAGACGCCCGACTGAGCCACCCAGGCGCCCCTCGCTTTTTATAGAAGACAATACAGTTAGGTTGACTATAAGGGAGATCAGATTATCCATTGATATTTGATACACAATTAGAATTATGTCCATGGCGGATTATTTGAACCAGCAACAACAGCTGAAGGAGAAACACAGCTGTGTGTGACATCCGGAATTTGGTTATCCCCAAGTACCTCCCGCAGCACTTCTCTCTCCTGGCCCCTCATTCTGCCATCTCTCACCTTTTGGCCCCCGCCTGGGAGGCTCTGGTTTTACAATGGAAGCTCCCAGAATGTAAGGCCCAGAACTAAGCTTTAGTCCTTCGTTTACATATTTAGGATGTTTTACTAAGCCTGAACTCAGGTAAGGTAGGATATGGTAATTGGTCCGGGACAAGCTATCAGATCAGAGCAGGCCTGATGAAAAGTGAAAGCCCAGCACTCACGGCGTGTCTGCTACTCCTGAACAAACCAAAGCTCAGAGAGTCTAAGTGCCTTATCTGTCCCCCTACAAGGAAGTGGCGGGACCAGGGCAACCTGTGCGATTCCAGGAACCATGGCGTTTTCCTTCCCAGATGTTTCTGCTTTCTCAAGTCAGTTAATATACATCTCAAGTATATTTCTTTCAAACAAGCCATGTTTATAGTATGGGTTGTGCTTTTCTGTTCATTTCTTCCACGGAATAGCTGTGACCTAGACTTCTTGGGGAAACACGTCATACAAAATCTTGGAACCCAGATCTGCTATTCAGCTTTTATTACCAATCGCTTAAAAAGTGAATCCGCTGTAAGAAAAATGAGTGTGCTTTGAGTCTGTCGTACAGACTTTTTGGGGTGGGGGAGGGAGTGGCCATTGAATAGCTTTTGCTGGAAATACAACAAAGAATTCGAAGCAAGTTTTGAAATATAAAACTACTGAAATATAAGCAGTTCCATAAAGTTTGAAACCAATTAAAGGACAATAAGGTTTTTGATTCTTTACAACATCAGCATTTTTTCCTATTGAAACTAAGGAGTGTGGTCAAAGACAGTCACTGAATCAACCTTTTCTTTCTGGACAAATGTGGTGTCTTCATACACTCTGAGTAAAAGGGTCACGATTAGTTAAGTTGGGCAGTTAGCTGGGAAAGTTAGCAGCATTTTTGGCTAGGTCAAGGAAGCAATGAGTGAGTAATCCTCTTGGCCTGATTGTGCTACTATAAACATAACCTTTTTTCCCCTTCTCAGAGATTTAAAACCAAGCAAAATAAGAGTCTGTTAGAAAAGCCTGCTGTCAGTGGTAGAGCTATACAGGATTCCAGATCTGGGTTTCCAAGACTGCTCTGAGCCCGTGGATCCCCTAATACATATTTCCTCGTCATCATTACTATATGCAGCTGAAATCAGGGGACCGGAAGGGCATGTTCTGTTGCTAAGAGGCAGGGAATCTTGGAGCACTTAACAAACACATGGGTGGTGTTTGGTTGTATTTTTTTTAACCAGTTGGTTTTTGCACGTTAAGGGGATTTTGGACCCCTGGCATAGGCACAGTTCCAGTGGCCTCTGGAAAGGCAAAATGAGGGAAATTTCCTTAAAACATGAATCATGTATGTTTGTTTTTTTTTTTTTCCTCATCATTTCTTGTTTCCTATTTTCATCCTGTGGACATACTTGTGATTCGGTGATTGTCCCGCAAATGGGAAATGTGTTGGGTTGGCGCACTGCCGGCTGACTTAAACATAACTGGATTATTCCTGCCCCGCCCTCTCCTCCCCACAGAGAACCTGCAGTTTTGGAGGATTTGACTTGACGAATCGTTCTCTACACATTGGCAGCAACAGTTCGGACCCAATGGTGCGTACACATCAAAGGAGAAGCAGAAAGGTTTGGATTCAAGCATGTGGTTGCCATAGTTTCAAATTTGAGAAATTCTCCTAGTTTGAGAAAGGATAGTGCGTAACATCGGTGATCCTGCATCATAGTTGGATAGAAGCCCCTTGGTACCCATCATGGAGATGCTTTGCTGTTCCGTGTGGAACGACGATGACCACCTCCATTCCTGTGATGCCTTTGCTTCCGGTTTTCTTTAAGTCCCAAATCCAGAGGAGTTTGGCTTCTAGTAGCACGTGTACACAGCCACTACGCACAGGTAGCGTGACAGGATGGAGCCCTGTGACCGGGGTCCAACAGGATGTGCCCAAATATCTAAGAAACCAGTCTTATCACAGGCCAAGTGCATGGCCCTCTAGGAGTGTAGGTCTTCCTGATCTGGAGCGTCCTGGAATGACCCCAGTATCCTTGGGCCCAAACCAAACCAGACTCTTCAGAGCCAAGGTTCCAGCTGCCTGAGATCTGCTTCTGGATCACTCTGGGGACAGTCCACCACTGTGGTGCACAAGTTCCATTCCCTAAGGTTCCCTTTCTGAGGCTCCAAGGATGTAGGTGAATTTTACCTACAGTTTTGTTTTCTCTTTATGCATTTTGCCTGCAACTATGAAATTAAAATTCCGTGCTTTATATTTGTGTATATATCATATGTCAGCTAAAATACCCATCTGTGATTTTTCAAGTGTTTGAGAATTTCCTAGAAGAATAACACTATTTTATTTGGATGTCAAACTTTATTGATTCATAAACCAATAATTTTATGTAGTTAAATCTTTAAAAAAAAATGATAGAGGAAGTAGGATTTCTTTTCCTTTCTCAGGGGAAAGTCGTTTTCTGAGATGTAAAATAGAACGAGAGATGACCAAGTTTTGTTCAGGGAAGGAAATGTACATATTCTTAGCAGTTGACCACACGGAGCTCAAGAATGCTGTTAAGTCTGATCAGATATTGGACTTCTGATGACTGAGATTTGCCATGTTGTTCTTTCCACTCTTCCTGGGGTGATTCAGTAGTATTATCTTTCTCTTCTTCCCACTGCTGGGATTATGTGAACATTGGTTCATTTAAATTACTCTTTATCAATGAAATGCAGCCCCCTTGGGTATCTAAAATGATGAGGAAAAGTATAATAGGAGAAGAATATACTAAGGTTAAAAAAATAATAAGTGACCCACATCCCACTTTAAACAAATATACAAAAGGGCCTTAGCGAGTAGCTTTTCATTTTCAGTCGAAAAGACAAATAACAGCACTGAGTTAACACAGGAAAAATTTCAGGATCCTGGGGGATGCCAGTATTTTTCTGAGAGGTAGAACATTAATGGTTTGCATAATAAAACCTGTTTCTGGGCATCCTTTTACTGTGATTAAAGGTATTTACAACACTTTGTTTTGCAGAGTAAAGAAGGAGATTTTGTGTACAAAGAAGTTATCAAATCACCCACGGCCTCCCGCATCTCTCTTGGAAAAAAGGTGAAATCCGTGAAAGAGACAATGAGGAAGAGAATGTCTAAAAAATACAGCAGCTCTGTCTCTGAGCAGGTATGGAACAAAGAGCAGGAGCAAAGAGCCAAGCCAAGGGCTATCAGATCTATGATCTGATGTAGTAGCAAATACGTTCATTGGTATTAACCAGGCTCCAGGACCATGCTTAGTTTGTGGACCCAGAAGCTCGACTGACATTTATTCAATAATTGACTCAGTAAACATCAGCACTTAGGGTGGGTGGTCCCTGCTTAGCGCTGGGAATACATGATGCAGGCCCCGCCTTCATGTACAGACAAGAAAAAGAAATCATGTGAAGAAGTGGTTACTCCTTAGTGCGGAAAGCATCTTAACATTTGACACAGAGGAAGGATTTTATCTGATAGAATATCCCTTGCTACAAAATGGATCGCCAGAATCAAACCACAAAAAGATACTCAAGTTTCCTTAGATAACAGACTTTTCAAAAAAGGTAGAGGAAGTAGGAGCTCTAAAAGCTCCTGGCAAGTAGATCTTCTGATAGCAGTTGTTTCTGGGGGTGTTTTCATTGATTGGACCTCTGTGTGGCCGTTGAGAGAGCACAGAATAGACCCCCCCCCCCGCCTCCCGTTCTGTGATTTCATCAGTAGAAACATGACCAGTTTCTGTTCTCATCGTTTGGGTGGAGGAAATAAAGGCGTCTGGAGAGTTCGGCCTTGAGGTGACTTTGACCATTTGACTTTCCTTTCCTCTGGCACCTTTACGGCATTCGAGGCCTCTGTCAACTTGAAATCTTTGGGTAATGTTGCTTTACCTACCAAATAAAAACAGGGAAAGGGGACATTTTTGCTCAGCTGCTGCCCTCTGGTGGACAGAGGAAGCTAAAATCCAGACCTCCCCGTTTGAGTCCCTGAACACCAGCTAGCCACTGGCCTGCACTGTGATTCACGCAGTATCTTCAGCTTCTTACAGCGGTTGTCACGGGGGAAGATGGGGGGCGTGTACGGATTTTGTTTCCGTTCCAACTGGGCACATTTTTGATAGTCACAACTGGGTGTGGGTGGGGCAGGCTGGGTGCTATGCTACTGGCATCTGATAGAGGACAGAGGTGCTGGTAAACCTTTTATGACAGTTCCCCCCCCAGCAGTTACCCATCTAACATGCTGACAGTGCTCAGGTTGAGAAACTCTGGCTTGTTAAACCTACAGAAGTCCGGGCTGCGTCCTGTATGTCTTCTCCACGATCGTTTTCCCTTTTTGTCCCTGCGGGCATTGGGAGCAATGGCGATTCTAGATTTCTGCACAGCAGTGAGGCAAACTGCGCTCTCCTATGAAGCAGACGTCCTGCCAGTCACTGAAAGCAGCACCATCAAGTTGAAGCACTTTAGTTTGCTTTTCCCTTGATTTGAAACATCCACTAAAAGCTCTTATACACTTGCATTCTTAAGGGGTTTCTGCTTTATGGATCATGAGCATAGAACTTTAATGTCCTTTTCCGCCGTTTTCTAGAATTATACTACTATCTAGCAGGCTTCTAGTCTAATTCTCTGCTTTTTTGAAGCAGTCATTTAGCTTAAAAGGAATAAATGATCATTATGATGCTTTTTGTAGAGAGAAAACTAATGTTGCAAGGTTTATTTTTAAACATTTTAGGAAATGTATCAACCATTATGGTAAAGATCTTTGCTTTGTCCCTGCTATACACCCAGCACCTAAAAAACAGTACCTGTTCATAGGTAAACAATAGGTGATGAGTAAATTAATAAAAGTACTTGAGAACATATAGTATCAGAGATGTAGATTTCATATTGCTGTTTTTCAAAATGAGTGTTTTCAAAAGCATTAAAAAAGATAATTGGAGGGGCACCTAGGTGGTTCAGTTGGTTGGGTGTCCGACTCTTGATTTCGGCTCATGATCTCATGGTTTGTGAGATCGAGCCTTGAGTCGGGCTCTGCATTTACAGTGCTTGACTGCTTGGGATTCTCTCTCTCTCCCTCTCTCTGCCCCGCCCCTGCTTACATGCGTGTGCGCTCTCACTCTTTCTCAAAACAAACTTAAATTTTTTTTAAAGATAATTGGAAAGGTGACTTAGTTGATGTTTCAGAAAGAGGAATGAAAATATTTTCAGGAATTCATACTTCACAGCTTCAGTTACTCCTCAGTGATGGCACCTCTGTTTATATTTGTTTTGGGGGTTTGTTCATTTTCCTTAAATGTAAAGGGATGTTTGGGGGGCCTCCGGCTGGCTCAGTCGGTAGAGCACGCGACTCCTGATCTCAGGGATGTGAGTCCAAGCCCCCATGTTGGGCCTAGAGCGTACTTTTAAAAAAATGGGCTTTGGGTCAGAGGCTGCCTTAAATGTTTGCAGGACCCGCAGAATCGCGTCAAAGCTCTTCTGATGACTCGGCACTATGCAAATAACAGGTTTCATTTAGAGGGTTTTGTGCTCACGTGGCTATGTGATATGCCAGAAAGTGGTATGTTCTGGCAAGTAAACCACTCAGACTGCAAACTTTTTAAAGCATGACACTGCTTCTCCGTATAGCACCACTAATCAAATGAGCGCGCCACACTTAACATGTGCAAATGAGGGGCCACCAAGCGAATAATGCCTCGTGGCCGCCCCACAAGTAAAAAGTACTGCTGAATCACTACTGTCCTCATTCTGATCTGAAAGGGGCTGCACAGCTTTTATGCTGCACGCATAAAGGATGTGAAAGAAGCTAAAACCACAGACGACATGTAGAAATTTTATTACAGACCAAAAAAAAAAAAAAAAAGGTATTTTTGGTATGTATCTGTATCCAAAATTGGTCATTTCATGAACTAATTTTAATAATTTATGTAAACAGATGAAGAATCTGGTCTTTTATTTACTTGTTTTTGCTTTAAGGTATAAACGTTTCCCTTCAGATTGAGTCAATGTTTTCTGATAGTACTTCCAAATCACACATTACTGGTAGATTGTACTTGATCTGCATTTGAAGTTCATTTTTACTACCGACCTATAGACTATGCTACCTATCTATCTTTTAAGCCTTTAATAAAATGTTCTAAGAGGTAGATATATATATATATACGTACACATATATATATATATATGTACGTATATATATATGTATTTTTTTTTTTTTTGGAGATTTCAAAACCATCTGTTTGAGCATGAAGAATGATTGCGTTACATGAGCTGCAACTTTAAACTGAAGCAAGGCTATAGATTAAAAAGGAGGAGGATTTGGGGTACAGAATCAAATATGGGGATAAAAATGGATTTGATTGATTCAGTTGAGGGCTAAACTGCTTCCAATTATAAAAGGACACCCGTCCACTCTGATGAAACTTAATTTTGTTGAAACCCGTTGTAGGACTCGGGCCTGGAGGGAATGCCCGGCTCCCCTCCGTCTTCACAGCCTGATGGTGAACACATGGACAAACCGAAGCTCAAGGCCGGAGGTTCTGTCGAGAGTCTGCGGAGTTCTCTGAGTGGCCAGAGCTCGATGAGTGCGTCCCGTTTGTAATTATAGATGGTTTCCGTTGGAGTCCACATCAGACTTTTACTGGGTGTCAGGGTCAGGCAATCGAAAGATGAAAAGAACAAGTTCCCACCCTTCGGGTGTTGTTAGAGACAGACCTGCGAAATGTCTGGACCTAGAGTCATATTTGTTTCGTAGCAGACGTATGGCAGTGGCACAAACGGGGTGATGAATTTTGATCGGAGAAAACAGGGAAGCAACTCGGAGGAAGGATCTGGAGAACGGAGGGGAATAAGTCAAGGGGAAAGGCTCTTGAAATGACCAACAGAAGACGTGGGGAAAGAGCGAATTATAAATGTCACAGACAATGCGTGCCATTCAACCACTCCAGGACTAATGGTGGTGTCGCCAAATGGCGTGGGGGAGGAGACCAATTTAAACCCACCGTTTTCAGAACGCCTGGCCTTGTGCGAGTTCTTTGACTTCTCTGAGTTTCCTTGTCTGTCGCAAGGGGTAGGGACAGTATGCCCGAGAGGTTATGAATGTGGAAGGCTTGTGGTGTCCTCCATTAGGGAGTCTGTCACCTGGATTCCTGGGTCATAAAGATAACTTGCCGGAGTCCCTTGTCTATTTAGGCGGTTGATGAGGAATAACCATCAGAAAATTCAGATCCCCTGGACTCCTAACCCCGCCCTGCCGTGGTCCTGACACAACGGTTGTGGCCTGTGACTTCCCTGACCTGTCCCTTAATTTCCTGATCTGTGATGACCTTTAATGCCTCTAAGCTTTGCTACACAGGAAGTCCGTGTTTACCCTGGTTCTTCCTATCTTTCGTGTGCAGGTGGTCAGACCGTAAGTACCACGGATTCCTCAACCAGCAACAGGGAGAGTGTCAAGTCAGAAGACGGTGATGATGAGGAACCCCCCTACCGGGGCCCCTTCTGCGGGCGCGCCAGGGTGCACACCGACTTCACGCCTAGTCCCTATGACACGGACTCACTCAAGCTCAAGGTGCGTCTCTGCCCGGCCTCAGACTGACGGTTTCTGTAAGAGGTGTTCTGTTGTCCTTGCTTTTGAGTGCTGGGCTACTGTGGTGCCAGTATCTTGGCTGCTGTGATAAACTGGTCTCCTCAGGACAGAAAAACAAAACCGAAAACCAGGTAGCATTTAGGACGAAGGCGGGTCTTATGTTAATGCTCTGTCATCACCGTCGCCTCCACCGGTCCTTACCTCTGACCTCAGCTTCCTTTTAGAGTTCCTGTTGTCCCCACCACCCCCCCCCCCCGGTCCGGTTTTGCTTTCTCCAGCTGAAGAAACCTTACTGCCTTCTCTGTATGACTAACCAGTGAGGTTTCTACAGGACAGATGGAGCTCCACAAAATGTATGAAGCACTTCTACAACAGGGCTTGCTGCTGGCATTTGATTGGTGGGAAATTCTTTCTCTAGGGAGTAGGAGCTCTGGATGGTGGCCAGGCATCCAGAGGGCCAGCCAGGTGCCCAGCCAGCCATGAGCACCAAGAGATACTTCAGCCACGTTTCACCTTGTGGTGAAGGGGGGGTGGAGGGTATGAGACCTCAGGCCTGCAAGGAATCTAGCAGAGGCAGGAGAGCTCTGGCTCTCTGCCAAGCTCCCACTCGTGTATAGTGACCTGTGGAACCCTGAGTCTGGCCCTTCGTTGTATTTTCTCATCTGTGTGATTAACACATCTAATTGGTGCAGGGTTCATGCCTAGAGATGTACCTAATGGAAGGATCTTTGTTCCCTGGGCCACAGAAAGGAGACATCATCGACATAATCAGCAAGCCACCCATGGGCACCTGGATGGGTCTGTTGAACAACAAGGTCGGCACATTCAAGTTCATCTACGTAGATGTGCTAAATGAGGAAGAAGAGAAGCCCAAGCGCCCCACCAGGAGGAGGAGAAAAGGAAGACCACCCCAGCCCAAATCTGTGGAGGATCTCCTTGATCGGATCAACCTGAAAGTCAGTTTCTTCTTGTTCTGGTCACATTTGGCTCCCTGCTGCCTTCTCCTTTTCCTAAATTAAGCAAGGGCACATTCAGGGAAGGAGAAAGAGTCATCTGTGTGATCCAACAAGGGCAGCCCGTTACTATGATGAGTAGCCATTATTCTACAGAAATAGGTACCGGAATTCTAATGCTGCCGTTGACCTCTGCGGTGGGTGACCGCCTAAGTCCCGGGTCAGAACTTGCTATTAGCCCCAAGAACAGCTTTCAGAGAGCCGTGAGGTCCGAGCTACTACCAGGAAGGGCTGTAAACACAAACCCCTGGTGCCCTGCTCCCTCAGCTCCTCAGACTGAGGATTTACGCCCACGGCCCGTCTCCCACTGTCCCTCTCAGGATCTAGTGAACCGGGGCCGCAGCAGTAGATTCGGTCTCCTCCCTGCACAACCCTCTTGCTCCTGAGGAAGTCATCGCGCTTTCTGAGTTGGATTTCAGCAGCCCTATAAACGAAAGAAGTCTCCTGGGCTGTGCACGCTGCAGCGTTAGAGGCCCTAAAGCAGGGGCACAGTGAAAATGCAAGCCAGTGGGGCCCATGTCAGCCTGCAAGGTACATGTCCTTGACCCCTGATTAATGAAATGCCTTGCGCGCCTGCTCAGCTGTAGGGCTGGGAGGTACGCAGCAGATTACAAGCGATACTTACTAATCTTCCAGCTACGTGAAACGGACTGTGGAAAGAGTTTAGGGGTTCGAGGTTGCTTGAGGGTCCAGAATCACAGGGCCTGCTGACTCCCTTGGCTTCTTTCCCTCACAGGAGCACATGCCCACTTTCCTGTTCAATGGGTATGAAGACCTGGACACCTTTAAGCTCCTGGAGGAGGAAGATTTGGATGAGTTAAATATCAGGGACCCGGAACACAGGGCTGTTCTCTTGACGGCGGTGGAGCTGTTACAGGAATATGACAGTAAGTCCCCGGCACACAAGTGTCCCTCGTTAGATCAGTCACATGCTCAGGTCCCTAGAGTCATTCAGTTGGCCCTACTTGATCCAAAGCCAGGGCCAGTTTTGTATTATGTCAAACAGCAGCACAAAGGCACAAATTTCCAATGTAGCCCTTCTGGTTTATGTGGGAGCAAAGAAAACCTTACTGCTGGCCCCTTTCCTGGCATGTTTCTAGGTAACATTTGAAGAAAAGGCTGCTATAAGAGAGGATTGAATTGCAGTGTCTTTTTTTCTTTTTTTTAATATAAAAATCTGTTTTTTAAGATATAGGTTCTTAAAGTTTATTATTTTTTTTTATTATTTTTGAGAGAGCGAGAGAGAGAGGGTGGGCCGGGAAGGGGCAGTGAGAGAGAGAGAGAGAGAGAGAGACAGACAGAAGCTGAAGCAGGCTCCAGGCTCTGAGCTGTCAGCACAGAGCCCCCCACATGGGGCTCGAACCCATGAACCGTGAGATCACGACCTGAGCCGAAGTCAGATGCTTAACCAACTGAGCCTCCCAGGCGCCCCGTATTTATTTGTTTTTAAAAGTTTATTTATATTGAGAGAGAAAAGAGAGCACAAGTAGGGGAGGGGACAGAGAGAGAGAGAGAATGAATCAGAGAGAGAGAATCGCAAGCAGGTTCCGCACTGTCCATGCAGAGTCTGCTGTGTGGAGCCTGATCTCACGAACTGCGAAATCGTGACCTGAGCCGAAATCAAGAGTCAGACGCTTAACCGACTGAATCACCCAGGCGCCCTGAAGTTTGTTTATTTATTACTTTGAGAGAAAGAGAGTGCATGTGCAAGCAGGGGAGAGACAGAGGGGGAAAGAGTTTCCCAAGCAGGCTCTGTACTGTCAGCGCGGAGCCCAATGCATGGCTTGAACCCATGAACTGTGAGATCATGACCTGAGCTGAAGTCAGATGCTTAACAGACTGAGCCACCCCGGCACCCATGAATTGCGGTCTTCTTAACCCCATAGATGCCAACATAGGCACTATGGGATGTGCAGCCTCAGCATGCCGTCGGGATACACAAAGGTAACAGACATACTGGGAGTATCTTGCCCAGCCAAGGGTTAATTACTTCTCAAAGCACACCGGAATTGTTCTCTTATTGAATAGGATGGTTAATGAATATATGACATTCATTGGCTTCCACTGAAGCAGGAAGTATCTGAAATGAATATGTAAGAGATTCCATATTGCAAATTCTCAGCTGAGGTGATAGCTCATTTTTATAGTCCATGGACAGCATTCAGTAAGCTCCCAGCTTTTATGTAGTCTATTTGAATATACTGTATCCTTTGCTCCATTAACCTAGTCTTATCTTGCTCTTTATTCTTCAATCTGACATCAAAAATATTCCTGAAATTATGCATCACGAGGGGAGTATCTTTCCTAGTTATTGAATTCAAATGCATTTTCTTTCACGTGCTCTGCTTCGCTAGCTAATAGCATTTCTATAGCTAAAAGACAAACCCAAACCATGGTTAATGGTGGGAAAGAAATACATTACTGAATGCATCAGGCCCAAGGGACATGGGAGCAAGTGAGTCAGTACAGTTAAATTCACTTCTGCTTAATCGGTCCTCCCTCTAAATTAACTGATAATATAGAGGACCACATACCATCAAATAGAAGGCTGAATCCTAGATAAACATACTGCCTTCAGGGATAGATCTGAAGAGAGTTGTGTTTCATAGTTAACACCACTTCATAACTACGTCTCTTTGGTATAGGAGGTGTCTCCTGGGGGTCTGTGGCCAGGTTGGGCACAAGGAGCCTCCTGGCCCCGTGCCCAGTGTGGCCAGCCAGCTATCCTGATATCAATTAATGTTAAATCATCTAGTCTCCTGGACCACAGCTGCTCTATAAAATAGCTCATTTGCTCTTCCTCAGCCACTGAGAACAGCTGGCTTATCAACCCTGTCCATTACGTTTCCTGGAGCATTCAGAACACTTCCTCCTTTAGGAGGACCGAAGCTAAACACGGAGGGTAAGACAGGCCGGATGTGCCCTTAGTCTCTGTTCTGCCACACTGGCTCAGATTCACCGTCCTGAGGTTTGCACCAGGGGATATTTTGTAGGAGGGAACCTATGATGAGGCCTACTCAGAAAGTCTAAGGAGGGCTCTTTGATTCTTGAAATCTGTGCTGCGCCCCTGCTCAGACTATCCCCAGTGCAAAAAGTAGCTCGTCCTCTTAGTGGTTGTAAAACAAAGGCTTCATGGGCTCGGGGTGCTGATTAGTGCCAAGGGTCTGGGTCTAGACTTATCCTAGGATTGTAAGATTTTATATTCAGTGCAGTTAAATTTTAAGTAGTATTCTAAGTAACTGGTGACCAAGAGGGACACCATAGATTCTGTCAAACTGCATTTCTGTGCCCTAGACAGATCCAGAGATCTGTTCAGATCTTGCACCTTTTCTAGCTCAGCCACGCAGAAAAGCAGGAAGCACATCACCAGAACGGCTTGGCAGGCAGACTGACCAGCCCTCCTCAGTGCACGTCTGTGCGTGGGGAATGCAGGCCTCTGTACAGGGTTCCATTTGGAAAAGACTCTAATGGTCTGACAGCATTTCCCTACACTGATACCAAAACCACTGTCGTAGGCTTGCCAAAGGAAAGCTCTTGGTTAAGAATTTTAATAAAAATTATAATCGGCAGGCGCCTGAATGGCTCAGTCAGTTGGGTGTCCAACTTCAGCTCAGGTCCTGAGCTCACGGTTCGTGGGTTTGAGCCCCGCATCGGGCTCTGTGCTGACAGCTCAGAGCCTGGAGCCTGCTTCGGATTCTGTGTCTCCCTCTCTCTCTGCCCCTTCCCCACTCACACTCTGTCTGTGTCTCAAAAATAAACGTTAAAAAAAAATTTAAAAAATTGTAATTAGCAATTTCTAATATGCAGAGTAGTACAGAGAAAAAAAAAATCCACATACCCAAAATCCAACTAAAGTTAACATTTTGGCATAGTTGCTTCAATTCTTTTTTAAAGAAATACAAGTTCGCTGGAAGGCGTGTTCTCCAAGAATGCCACTCCCTTCCCTCTTCCTCCCCAAGGCAATTGCTCTCCAGAAAATGGCATGGGTGCTTGTGCACCAGCACCTTTTGATGTTTGGGTATCTCAGTGTCTTAGCGCATTGTTCCTCCCTGTGTGTGTGTGTGTGTGTTGAGGTGGGAGTAGGGGGAGGGCTTCAGGCCCAAGTTCAGGTCAGGCCCAAACAGGGTTTCAGCCCCCAAAACCCAGCCCCCTATGCTTATTTGACTGTGAGACTGTTCATGGTCCTAGCTCCCCTTTCTTGTCCTCTACTGTCGCATTCATGCTAGTAAGTGTGGAGAGGGGATATGGCCTTGAATCTGCAGTACATCTAGGAGGTACGTACCCACCTCTTGGAAGAAGGGCAAGTTACTTGGTAAATACTGGCCTTTAGTTTTAGGGAATTTTGCTAAGCTTGATAGTTGGGTTCCTGCTAAGTAGCTGCTGACTGGACCTTTAATAAAAAAAAAAATGGACCACAGCCCCTTGACATATGCCCCATGACTGTATCAGCTGAACTGGTTTTGTGAGGCAATGTGAGGGATCCCTTCACTCCCCGTGCATTCAGGTACCTGACGGTGTCCAGTGAAGGCCGGCATCCCTGAAGATGCAGACGCGGTCTGCATTTTCATGCAGGGGCAGGGACAGGTGTTCTCTTTTATGCCCATTGGTCAGCACTTCAGAGTCTGTTTTGGCTGGAGTGATACACTGAACTGCCTTGCCAAGGACAGACTACACTGATTCCTCTTCCTGGGTTGTAACTAATAGCTCACAGCCTTCATTTTATACATATCATTTTCCTAAATAACATGCTAGAATAGGACAAAGGCTGCTTCAAATCCACAGACTCTTCCACATAATGAGGACATCACTCCAGAATGTTCTTTTTGTGTGGGGGAAGGTAAACGTTCGGCTGTTGTGCTTCCAGTTAATTTTTCATTAGTTTAAAAAATAGCACTTAAAAAAATTTTGATTTTTTTTTTTAATGTTTTTACTTTATATCCAAGTTAGCATATAGTGCACCAATGATTTCAGGAGTAGATTCCTTAATGCCCTTTACCCATTTAGCCCATCGCCCCCTCCCATAACCCTCCAGTAACCCTCTGTTCTCCATATTTAAGAGTCTCTTATGTTTTGTCCCCCTCCGTTTTTATATTATTTTTGCTTCCCTTTCCTTGTGTTCATCTGTTCTGTCTTAAAGTCCTCATGTGAGTGAAGTCATATGACATTTATCTTTCTCTGATTTCACTTAGCATAATACCCTCTAGTTCCATCCACGTAGTTGCAGATAGCAAGATTTCATTCTTTTTGATTGCCGAGTAATACTCCATTTTTATATATACACGTATATGTATATATATATATATATATACATATATATACACACATATATACATATATATATATATACGCCACATCCTCTTTATCCATTCATCCATCGATGGACATTTGGGCTCTTTCCAAATGTCTTTGGCTATTGTTGATGGTGCTGCTATAAACATTGGGGTGCATGTGTCCCTTCGAAACAGCACACTATCCCGTGGATAAATGCCTAGTAGTGCAATTGCTGGGTCGTAGGGTAGTTCTATTCTTAGTTTTTTGAGGAACCTCCATCCCGTTTTCCAGAGTGGCTGCCCCAGTTTGCCTTCCCACCAGCAGTGCAAAAGAGTTCCCCTTTCTCCACATTACTCACCAACATCTCTTCTTGCCTGAGTTGTTAATGTGAGCCATTCTGACAGGTGTCAGGTTGTATCTCATTGTGGTTTTGATTTGTATTTCCCTGATGATGAGTGATGTGGAGCATCTGTTAGCCATCTGGATGTCTTTTTTGAAGAAGTGTCTATTCATGTCTTTTGCTCATTTCTTCACTGGATTGTTTGGTTTTTGGGTGTTGAGTTTGAAAAGTTCTTTATAGATTTTGTATATTAACCCTTTATCTGATATGTCGTTTGCAAATATCTTCTCCCATTCTGTTGGTTGCCTTTTAGTTTTGCTGATTGTTTCCTTCATGGTGCAGAAGCTTTTTATTTTCATGAGGTCCCAGTAGTTCATTTTTGCTTTTGTTTCCCTTGCCTCTGGAGACGTGTTGAGTAAGAAGTTGCTGCGGCCAAGGTCAAACAGGTTTTTGCCTGCTTTCTCCTCGAGGATTTTGATGGCTTCCTGTCTTACATTGAGGTCTTTCATCTATTTTGAGTTTATTTTTTGCATGTCGCAGTCCAGTTTACGCAGCACCACTTGTTGAAGAGACTGTCTTTATTCCATTGGCTATTCTTTCCTGCTTTGTCAAAGATTAGTTTGCCATATGTCTGTGGGTCCATTTTTGGGTTCTCTATTCTGTTCCATTGATCTGAGTGTCTGTTTTTGTGCCGGTACCATACCGTCTTGATGATTACAGCTTTGTAATACAGCTTGAAGTCTGGGATTGTGATGCCTCCATCTTTGGTTTTCTTTTTCAGGATTGCTTTGGCTATTTGGGGCTTTTCTGGTTCCATACAAACTTTAGAATGGTTTGTTCTAGCTCTGTGAAGGATGCTAGTGTTGATAGATTGCATTGAATATGTAGATTGCTTTGGGTAGTATTGACATTTTGACAGTATTTGTTTTTCCTATCCAGGAGCATGGGAAATTTTTCCATTTTTTTGTGTCTTCTTCAGTTTCTTTCATAAGCTTTCTATAGTTTTCAGTTTATACAATTTTCACCTCTTTGGTTAGATTTATTCCTAGGGATTTTATTTTTAATGTTTGTTTTTGAGAGAGACAGAACATGAGAGGGGGAGGGTCAGAGAGAGAGGGAGACACAGAATCTGAAGCAGGCTCCAGGCTCTGAGCTCTCAGCACAGAGCCCAACCTGGGGCTCGAACCCACAAACTGTGACATCATGACCTGAGCCAAAGTCGGATGCTGAGCCCCCTAGGCACTCCCCAAAATAGCACGTCTTAATCTGGGGTTTTACCTTACCAGCTTACTCTGCCAGGATTAGTGTCATAACACGCTTTCCATGTGAAAAATGCAAACAGGAAGTGGTGAGTAGAACAGCTGTACGTTGTGGAATGCAGTCGTCTGCCTTCCTGCGATTTATTTCTTAATGACCTAAGAAAAGCCATCGGATTTCCGTTTTGTTTTTGTATGTGGTAGGGGAGGGGCTTTGAAGAGAAAGGAAAAGAAATCAAGGCCATTTATCATGAACTTACTTGTTTTAGGTAGAAAAAGTTGTTCTTGGTTTCTGTTTTATGGGACCAAGTACCCCCTCTGCACAATATTACAAAGGTGTTCCTCGTGTAACCTCACTCCCACGTAAGGCCTTCTGTGCCCCCTTTTATAGAACGCGCATGTGACATGGCTGGTGATAAAGGCCCTCATTTCCCCTGTGATTGGCTTTTAGACTTTCCCTTGACAGAAACATCAGGATCAGGTACTTCTCTTTAGAAGGCTTCTTTAAAATGGGGACATTCAGTTTCCACTCGCCCAGCTGAAGAGTGTCCATTACTCAGGGTCCTGGTTACTTTCCCCCGTCTTAACTTTGTGTACAGGGAACAGAAACGCTGACTCAAAAGGAGAAGGCAGAAAGGAAAGCAAACCCTCTAACACATTCCAAACAAACAAAAGGATTTAACCTGTGCCCCCCATCAGGTTAGGGGTTAATGTCCCCAGTTGCCAGCCTTACTCCTGTTGAGAGAATCCGAGAACCTGAGCTTGTCACCAAGACCTAAGAATGCTCCTAAAGTCAGTATTTCATTTACCACTTAATTTGGAAGACACGTCTTAGGCCAGACGCTTGTCAGAGAAATCGCTAATAACCTGCTTGTGAAAGGGGCATACGCACCCTAAGCTTCCCCTCCGGGGTCCCCTCGCACAGAAAGGACACTGATTGTCCTTCCCTCACAGCAGACACAAAGCTTTGAATGTCTCCCTGACAGGCCTGAGGCCAGAGTCCTCCTCTGGGTAACTTAACAGAAACTGACGAACTGCAACTAGAGGCTCTCCCTCTGAATTTATTGTGATGTTACCTTTACAGAAAATTGTTCTGATCTCGTCCGTTCATTTTTATTTCATTCACTTTAAAATAATTAGCGCTCTTCCAAAAGTCCAAGGCTTCAAAACGTGCACTGATAACAGGATAAAAATTGGGATTTGCTTGACTTTGATTTCACTCCCTCTGATTCCATGCTGTGTGTTTACCTTCTGTAGGTAACAGCGACCAGTCGGGATCCCAGGAGAAGCTGCTTGTCGACAGCCAGGGCCTGAGTGGATGCTCTCCACGAGACTCCGGGTGCTATGAGAGCAGCGAGAACCTGGAAAATGGTAATGTCCACATGGATAACTATGAGTGCACCTTAATATCTTTAAAAAAAATTTTTTTAATGTTTTTAGATTTATTTTTGAGATAGAGACAGAGCATGAGCAGGGGAGGGGCAGAGAGAGAGGGAGGCACAGAATCTGAAGCAGGCTCTGAGCTGTCAGCACAGAGCCCGACGCAGGGCTCGAACTCACACACTGTGAGATCATGACCTGAGCTGAAGTCGGATGCCCCACCGACTGAGCCACCCAGGTGCCCCTAGTGCACCTTAGTACCTTAATATCTTAATATGCCAGCCCTTTGGATCATTTCTGGACAGCTATGCTTCGGCATAGGACTACCTTTCCTCTGCAGCCTGAGCCATACTTTGGGGGATACTGGCACTTAATTAAGATTCTTAAAAAGACTGAACCTCTCCCTCGAGACCAGGCAACTGATGTTCTCGAGAAAGGAGTGTGGTGGTGTCCTTCTTCCATCCCACTTAGCACATAAGTGGAGAGTTGAAGACACTTGTGTGTCAGAGAAAGGATCCTCAACTTCCCATGGCCCTGAAGCTCTTAGCGCCTCAGCCCCGGTGTGGATCAGGTTTGGGGTGAGGAGTTCTGGGGGTTACAGCATTTTTTAGCCAAAGACTTGACTTCATGCATCTGAGCCCCCTTACCCCTGAACTAGTAAAGGAGTTTCTCTTTGTTCTAAGAGTTAAAGTAATATTAATACCTAGTGTTTTTGAAACACAGACTATGAACTTGGTAGTGGGCTGGGTCCTTAGGTTTGCAGTTACTAATCATCACTCAAACCCGGGACTGCCTATTTTATTATTTTTTTAATGTTTATTTTCGAGAGAAAGCACAAGCAAGGGGGGGGGGGGTGCAGAGAGAGATGGAGACCTAGAATCTGAAGCAGGCTCTGAGCGGTCAGCGCAGAGCCTAATGTGGGGCTTGAACTCACGAACTTGAGATCATGAGCTGAAGTCGGACGTTTAACCGACTGATCCACCCAGGCGCCCCTGCAATGCGTAGTTTATAGATGAAGACTTTAAATGATAGCTGAAGTCCTTGTTCTTTTCTCACCTGGTACCACTCTGGCTATTACGAGGGTCTGTCGATGGTAGGCAGTATTTTAGACCTAATTTTCCAATCCTATAAGCATTTTTAAGCCCATACTCCATTACAGTCATTATACATCAGCCTGTGGTATCTGGGCTTCATTGAACTCTAAGCCAGAAAGGATTTAGTTTGCATTTGTTATAATAACTACCTTCAAAAACAGTGGATTGGATTAAAATTTTTCAAACGAGGAGAAAGGCAACACACATGGCAGGACACTTCTTTATGCTTTTCTTTTGGCTTATTTATTCTGAGGAGCAGTAATATCCCAGTGTTTGGGACAGTCACATATCTGTCCCTTATTTCAGTGTAAGGATGTTGAGGAGCCCTTGCAGGACCAGGATGCAAAGCCAAGGCGTGAGCATTGGGTTCCTTCAGCATTGTTGTTTTCGCTCCCCTCAGGATCTGGAATCTATCCAGTGAAGCAGGCCAACTTGTGGGTCACGGGTGTGGTCACTCCTAGATTCTGGCAGGGGTTTATCAAAGATCACAGTACGAAAACATCTCAATTCATACTAAAAGTGAAAAGACTGACTTTATCCCAACAGTCTTTGCTTCATTTCTGTGGAAGCTAGATCTCTGAATACAGGATGCAGAATTAAATCTCAAAATATTACATTTTTGTTTACATTAAAAAAAAATCTCAAAACTTCAGGCCAGCTAGATATCACCCAGCTGCCCACATCTAATATGGTGCTTCCTTCTCTCTCAGAGAGCATGACTAGGGCTCAGTGTTCTGTCTCCCAACTTCACGTCCTTGGGCCAGGCCTACCCGTGGTCTACTTACTGGAAGCTACTAGAGAATATGTTTGTTTCTTTCACTTCATTGGAGTACTGAGTGCCATATCCACCGCAAATGACAAACTCAGTTTGAATCTGTGGTTTACTTATAATGTATCCGTCATAATTATATGCTCATAGATGATGTTCGGTAGATAGGTTTTGGAACAACAAGATTGGCCACAAATTTCGCTTTGAAAAGCAGCATAACAGTATGTGAGCAAGGTGTACAATTGGCAGAAGTCCACAACTCAAACCAAAATGATGTTTTCAAAATAGAGGTGACTTCTTTTTCTATCTTTCCTGCTTGTCCACTTAAGGACACAGTATTCGCCTCCCCCCACCCTTTTTTTTTTGTTGTACTTCCTTAAACCAAGCTGCACCATTCTGTTCTAGTTCTCACGAAGAAAATATTTTCATTGAGTGCAGAGATAAATGCATAAGCGCTGGTCCATGGAGGTCTGCGGGCCTCACTGTGTCCCAGCCCCCTCCACACTTCAGCATCCATCTTTTATGGATGAAGCTGCATTAAAAAGGATACTCCTGTATTGAAAATTCCCGATTTCAAAAGTCCGATTTTCTGAGAAAGGGTGATTCTGTTAGCAGTCACCTCTTCGTCTCTACCGTCCCCTCCTCCTGACTGTCGTGCGAGGCAAATAAATTGCATCCAAAATATCTACAGCTGTAAACCCTAAATTGTGTGTCTCCTACGCCCTTTTCTTTTTGCAGTAAAAACCAGCATTTGAGCATGGGGAGCTATTAGGTCCTTAAGGAAAACAATTTACCAGGTAGACCATCCAGAAGGGTCACAAAAGCAGCAGTGTCATAAACGCCTCCACTGCATGGCCGGAGTACAGAGCAATTACTGAGGGAGAGGGTGATCTGAAGGCCACATGTCTTGTTTGTTTCCTCCCTGTCCTAACAGAGAAGCAATCAGTAGGAAATTTCAGAAAGCTTACTTGTCTCTCACAGGAGTCATAAGTGGAATGGGGTCAGGTGCCCTCCATTTTACAACGGGTGGCTCTTGATTTCCCGTTGTGGCCCCCAGACTCCTATTATAGCAAGATTAGAGACAGTAGTAAAGGATCCCCTAAATTTCTGTTGAACACATGAACCCCGTTGTGAAAAATGCCCAGGGTTGACAGGTTTTAGCTGCCACTGGAATCCCATCAAGTAGCCCACATTTTAAAATATTGAGCACCTACTGAAGCAAAGCTTTTTAAACTGCAGGTTGCAATTCATTAGTGGGGTGGAAAATCGGTGTAGAGGGTCGTAAACAGCAGTTTTGTAAAACAGAATAGAAAATACCAGGGTGCATTCCAAAGGTAAGACTGATATTGTGACTTGTAATCTTGGTTCAGTGTGTATGTCTCTGCGTGTGCATGTGTCTGTGTGCACTGGATGAATGTGAAGTGTGTTTCTTACTGTAGATTATAGTTTAAAAAACAGTCTGAGAGCCACTATGGGCTCCAAAACCAGGACGAGAGTGGGGGGAGCAAGCAGGCAGGGTGCAGACTTCAAGGAGGTACTCAAACTCTCAGGTACTCGGCTGCACCTGCCTGACCCCGAGAGCAGTCACCTCCAAGTGTGCCCCTAGGCGCACAGGTCACCTCCCCCTAATCCCATTTCTAATGATCATTTTGGAGACCTCAAAATCTGACCCATGAACTCTGCCAAAGTGTTTTATCAGTGTGGGAAGATAATGGTTCTCCCTAAACCCCTGGACTGAAAACCCACCTGGCAGACTTCCTGGGAAGGCGGCAGAGTCGGAGGAGCCCGAGCTCACCTTGTCCCACGGACACAGCTAGGTAACAGCCACACCTGTGCATCCGCCCCAGAAAACAACCCAAAGATTTGGCAAAACAGACCTCCCAGGCCGTTGCAGAGAGAAGGACATATCAAAAAGGTAGGAGGGGTGAAGACGTGGTTGCAACCGAACTCCTGGTGAGACTGACCACAAACAGGAGAGACACGAGCACTGGAGAAGGGAGAACAGACGGCACACCAGGCACCCTAGACATTGGGAATCTGCGGCGGGAAGAGGAATCTCCACCATCTGGCTTCGAAAAACAACAGGGCTTAACTTTGAGTTTTTAATAACCAGCTGGGCTTTAGCTCCAGGCACTTTTTTTTTTTAATATTTATTTTTAAGAGAGTGAGTGGGGGAGGGGCAGAGAAAGAGGGAGACAACAGAATCGAAAGCAGGCTCTGAGCTGACGGCACAGAGCCCGACACGGGGCTTGAACTCACTGACTGCGAGATCATGACCTGAGCTAAAGTCCGACGTTCAACCGACTGAGCCACCCAGTTGCCCCAATTCCAGGTACTTTAAAAATCAGTGGCTCACCAAAGATGATACGAAATAGTCCCCTTAAAGAGCCAGCACAACAAACAGCCCTGCCAAGATATGGCAGAGAAGCAGCAGTTTGAAAAGCACCTGGCGTATATGTGCAGGAGATTTATTTACTAATCTCAGAATGGGTACTGGAGAGGCAGGGGTCTTTAGGAGACTTCTCCAAGAATTGGTGCTATTGCTCCCATCCCCACCATGTAGATCCCTGGACCACCTGCAGGAAACAGGGGAGACACTCTCCACCTCCCTTGCTAACACCATGCACCCTGCCCCCATGTCCTCGCCCCGTTCACACCACCTCAGCTGGCACGACTCCTTCCAAAGCAGCTCTTGCCAGGTCGCATCCAATAAGCAGCCCTGGCAGGGATTGCTGCCTCTTCAAAGTGACTCCCAGCCTATAGAGAGGGGAAGATAACCACATGCCCTGGCAGCCAAACTTTGTCACTGGCAGTGCGGAGTGAGTGCTCTGCCGGTCAGGGCACCTGCAGCCCTGGCATCTGGCCTGACTCCAGCCCCACCCACCAACAAAAGCTTCCCGGGACAACACCCTGCACTTGAGTGTGACGGCACCCCTTGCAAATAGGCTGAGGGCAGGCATCCGGTCTGATTGCCAACACCACCCAACTGCGAGCCCATGACCACCCAGACCTCTTAGCACAGGGACCAAACCCAGCCCACAACAGGCAAAGTGGACCAACTGAAGATAAATGAAGCCCAGTACAACAGTAAGGCACATACAGTACACACAGGAGACACCCCTGAAGCTCCTGGTTGCGATAAGCAGGGGACATTGGGCTACAGAGTACCACAGGACCTCTTCTTTGTAAGGCCACTACTTTCAAAATCAGGAAACGTAAATAAATGACTTTCCTAATATTTAGAAACAAATGCAGAGTTAGACAAAATGAGACAGAAGAGTATGTCCCAAGTGAAAGAGCGGGACAAAACCACAGCCAAAGAGCCAAATGAAACAGATAAGCAATATGCCTGATGGAGAATTCAAAGTAATGGTTAAAAAGATACATACTGAATTTGAGAAGAGTGGAGGATCTCAGGGAGACCTTCAGCAAAGATAATAAAGAACTAATCGGAGACGAACTCAATAATTGAAATTAAAAATACACTAGAGGAAATCAGATTAGAGAAGGCAGAAGAATGGATCAGTGAGCTGGAAGACAGAGGATAGGAAAGCAACCAGGCTGAACATCAGAAAGAAAAAATGAGAACAGGTTAAGGGAACTCAGTGACATAATCAGGTAGAATAGCTGAACACTTCCCTACTCTGGACAAGGACGCAGACATCCACATCCAGGAGGCAGAAAAAGCCCCCAGTAAAATCAGTCCAAGGAGGTCCACACCAAGACAGAGTAATTGGCAAAAAGTGGTGACAAAGAATTTTTAAAGCAGCAAGAGAGAACAGTTACATACAAGGAAATCCCCATAAGGGTGTGTATCAGCTGATATTTCAGCACAAACATTGCAGGCTAGAAGGAAGTGGCATGATATACTCAAAGTGCTGAAAGAAAAACAAAACAAAACAAAACAAAAAACCTGCAACCAAGAATACTCTACCCAGCAAGGCTATTATTCAGAATAGAAGGAGAGAGAGTTTCCCAGATAAAGGTTAAAGGAATTCATCACCACTAAACTAGCCTTACAAAGAAACATTGAAGAGAATTCTTTGAGTGGAAAGGAAACACCATAATCAAGAGTAAGAAAATAATGAAAGGAAAAAATTTCACAGGTAAATACAAACATAGAAGTTCAATCACTAAAATACCAGTAAGGAGGTAGTAAGATCAGTTATATCTATAAAAAATCAGTCAAGGGATTCACAAAATAAGCAGTAAAGTATGGCATCATACATAAAATATGAGAGCGTGGTAGGCAGGGGGAGTAAAAATTTAGTGCCTTTAGAATGGTTTCAAACTTAAGGGACCATCAACTTAATATGGACTGCTATATGCATGGGAAGTTATTTATCAAACTAATGGTAACCACAAATCAAAGACCTGTAATAGATATGTAAAAATAAAGAGAAAGGAATCCAGGCATATCACTAAGAGAAAGCTATCAAACCACAAAAGAAGACAGCAAGCCAAGAAAGGAAACACAGAGAAGAACTAAAAGAACTGTAAAACAAGTAAAATGTCAATAAGTACATACTTATCAATTATTACTTTGAATGTTAATGGACTAAATGCTCCAAATCTGTTAGATGCTGCCTACAAGAGACTCACTTCAGGCCTAAAGACCCACACAGAGTGAAAGTGAAGGGGTGGAAAAACATTTACCATACAAATGGAAGTGAAAAGAAAACTGGGGTAGCAGTATTTATATTGGACCAAATACACTTTAGAACAACCAGTGTAACAAGACAATGAAGAACCCTACATAATGATAAAGGGAACAATTCAGTAAGAGGATACAACAATCGTAAATATTTATGCACCCAACGTGAAAACACCTAAACGTATAAAGCAATATTAACAAATATAAAGGAAGAAATTGGCAGTAATACAATAATAGTAGGGAACCTGAACACTCACATCAATGGACAGGTCATCCAGTTGAAAATCAGCAAGGAAACAGACTTTGAATGACACATTGGATCAGATGAACCTAATAGATATATTCAGAACATTCCATCTAAAAATGATATAAAATTCAAGTGCACATGCAATGTTCTCCAGAACAGATCACATGTTAGGCCACAGAACAAGTCTCAACAAATTCAAAAAGACCGAAATGACAACAGGCATCTTTTCCAGCCACAAAGGTATGAAACTAGAAATCAACCACAAGAAAAAAATCTGATAAGAGCACAAATACATGGAGGTTAAATAACATGCTATTAAACAATGAATGGGTCAGCCAAGACATCGCAGACAAAATCAACAAATACAGGGAGACCAATGAAAATGAAAATGCAACGATCCAAAGTCTTTGGGATGCAGCAAAAGCTGTTCTAAGAGGGGAGTTTACAGCAATAGAAGCCTACCTCAAGAAGCACAAAAAATCTCAAACAACCTAACCTTATGTCTAAAGGAGCTAGAAAAGAAAAAAGCCCAAACCCAGTAGAGGAAGGAAATAATAAAGATTAGAGCAGAAATAGATGAAATAGAGACTAAAAAAATGGAACAGATGAAATCAGGAGCTGGTTCTTTGAAAAAAAATCAACAAAATTGATAAACCTTTAGCCAGATTCCTCAAAAAAAAGAGACAGGACTCAAATCAAATGAAGGAGAAATAACTGACACCACAGAAATAAAAAGGCTAAGAGAATATTACGAAAAATTATATGCCAACAAATTGGACAACCTAGAAGAAATGGGTAAATTCCTAGAAATCTAGCCTTCTAAGACTATATCAGGAAGAAAATTTGAACAGACCACTTACTAGCAATGAAATTGGAAGGCAGTTTTGCTCACCACTATAACACCAACAATGCCACTAGCAAGGACACCGAATCAGTAAAAAACAAACAAACAAGACAGCAGCAGCAACAAGAGCCCAGGACTAGAGGGCTTCACAGGTGAATTCTACCAAACATTTAAAGAAGAGTTAAGACCTATTCTTCTCAAACTATTCCAAAGAACAGAAGAGGAAGAAAGCTTCCAAATTCATTCTACAAGGGCATTACCATGATACCAAAGCCAGATGATAACATTACTGAAAAAGAAAACTACAGGCCAATATCTGATGAACATGGATGCAAAAATCCCTAATACAATATTAACAAACTGAATCTAACAATACATTAAAAAAATCATTCACCACAATCAAGTGGGATGTACTCCAGGGATAAAAGGGTGGTTCAGTATTTGCAAATCAGTGTGATATGTTAACAAAAGAAAGGATAAAAACCATATGATCATCTCAATAGATGCAAAAAAAAAAAAAAAAAAAAAAGGATTTGACAGAGTATTCATGGCAAAAACTCTCAACAAAGTAGATTTAGAGAGAACATACCTCAACAAAAGACCATATATGAATAACCCACAGGTAACAACATACTCCATAGTGAAAAATGGACAGCTTTTCCTCTAAGATCAGGAACAAAACAAAGATGTCCATTCTTCGCCACTTTTATTCGTCACTTTTATTCCTAGCCACAACAAGACAAGAAATAAAAGGCATCTGAAGTGGAAAGGAAGAATCAAACTTTAATTATTTGCAGATGACATAATACTATATATAGAAAACCCTAAAGACACCACCAAAATCCTAGAGCTGATAAATGAATGCAGTAAAGTTGCAGGATACAAAATCAATAAACAGAAATCGTTGCATTTCTATATGCTAATAATGAAATTGCAGAAAGAGAATAGCAACCAAAAATAATAAGATACTTAGGAATAAACTTGACCAAGGAGGTGAAAGATCTGGACGCCAAAAACTGTAACACACTAACGAAAGAAATTGAAGAGGACAGAAACAAAAAAGCTCATGGATTCGAAGAACCAGTATTGTTAAAATGCCCACACTACCCAAGTGGTCTAGAGAGTTAATGCAATCCCTATCAAAATACCAACCACATTTCTCACAGAAAATGGAATAATTGTAAAATTTGTATGGGACTACAAAATACCCTGAATAGGCAAAGCAATATTGGAAAAGAACAACAAAGCTGGAGGTATCACAATCATAGATTTCAGATACACTACAAAGCTGTAGTAATCAAAACCTTATGGCACAAAATAGACCCATTGATTAATGGAACAGAATAGAAAGCCAGAAGTAAACCCACACTTTTATGGTCAATTAATCTACAAAGGAAGCAAGAATATATAATGGGGAAAAGACTGTCTCTTCAATGAATGGTATTGGGAAAACTGGACAGCTGTGTGCAAAAGAATGAAACTAGACCACGTTCTTATCCATATACAAAAGTAACATGAGACCTGAAACTATAAAATTCCTCAAAGAAAGCACAGACAGTAAGTTCTCTGGCAGTGGCCGTAGAAATATTTTTCTAGATAGGTCTCCTGAAGCAAGGCAAACAAAAGCAAAATTAAACTATTAAGACTATACCAAAATAAAATTCTTTTACACAATAAGGGAAACCATCAACAAAACAAAAGGCAGAATGGGAGAAGATATTTGCAGATGATATATCCAATTAGGGGTTAAAATCCAAAATCTAGAAACACCAAACTTCACTCAACACCAAAAAAATAATGGGCAGAGAGCCCCTAAATAGACATTTTCTAAGAAGACATCCAGTTGGCCAACAGACACATGAAAAGATGCTCAACATCACTAATCAGGAAAATACAAGTCAAAATCACGAGATCCCAATTTACACCTGCCAGAATGGCTACGATCAAAAAGACAAGAAATAACAAGTGCTGGCAAGGATGTGGAGAAAAAGGAAGCTGCATGCTGTTGGTGGGAATAGAGACGGGTACAGTCACTGTGGGAAACAGTATGGAGGTTTCTCAAAAAATTAGAAATAGAATGAGCATAGGATCCAGTAATTTCACCACTGGGTATTTACCCAAGAAAGTGAAAACGCTCATTTGAAAAGATACACGTACTCCCGTTTATTGCAGCATTATTTACAATAGCCAAGATAAGGAAGGGACCCATGTCCACTGAGAGATGGATAAAGAAGATGTGGTATGTATGCACAACGCAATATTACTCGGCCATAAAAAAGAAAAAAATCTTGCCACTTGCACATCACGAATGGATCGAGAGTGTATGATGCCAGTGAAATAAATCAGAGAAAAGACAAATACCATATGATTTCACTCATAGGTGGAATTTAAGAAACAAAACGAACAAAGGGACAGATCCAGAGGACAGCGGGGAGGTGGGTGGGGGGTAAAACAGATAAAGGGGATTAAGAACACACTTGATGAGCCCTGAGAAATGTATGCAATCGGTAAATCATTGTATACCTGAAACTACCAGGACACTGTGTGTTCACTGTGCCTGCACTGCTCAGCTGGAGTGCTGGGGCACAGTGACTCTGGAGTCCAACAAACACCTACGTCTTCCTGTGGTTCCTGAAGGTTCTTCTCTCCTGTTAATAACCTTTCCACATCCAGACATTTTCAGGAAATTAATTCTCCGAACTGCTTTGGATGGTAAGGATTTCACAGATAACATCGGCGGACTTAATGCTTAAAAGAATCGGATGTTACCTGCCAGTGTAGACACTGGCAAACTTTGCTCCAGGTGAATTCAGGGATCTTTCCAACAGAAGTAGAATGTGTGGAAGTGTAATTTACACATATAGTTTATATTAACAGTTAGAGGGAAGGAAAGCCTTATTTCTAAAATTTATACTAAAACTTTTTTTTTTTTTTTTTGGTTTCCGGTTTTGTTTAGTTTTTTAAGAGAGTGTGTGTGTGCAAGTGAGCAGGGGAGGGGGGAGAGGGAGAGAGAGAATCCCAAGCAGGCTCCATGATCAGCACAGAGCCCGATACAGGACTCGATCCCATGACCCTGGGATCATGACCTCAGCGGAAATCAAGAGTTGGACCACAACTGACTGAGCCACCCAGGCACCCCATATGCTAAAATAGTTTTACGAATTTTTCAGTTTTAACTGATTTTTACACTTTATGTTTAGCAGGCTATGCTTTCTGAAGAAGTATTTCCCTTTTCAATTTTATCCGTGATATTCAGCATATTCAGGACTAACACTGAGCTCACAATCTCCATGTAACAACGAAATAATGACTTCTAGTGCTTAGCATGTTGCTAACACACAGGTGGATGGGGTCAAAGACCTCACATTATGCATAAGGTGCCATTTGACCATGCCTCTGTTTTGCCAACTGCAAAATACTTCCCCTGTTGATTTGTGTCTGATTTAAAAGGATGGGACCATTATAAGTCTTACTGAGACGGCTCCTGTTCTTATCCATCAGTCTTAGTGCTGGAGTTCTGCCTGACATCATCCATTTACTATTATCAGTTTGCAGTTAGAAAACTGAAATCCTGGAAGGAATCTGGTTTTCACTGCTGATAATGGCCAAACCAGTGATAATCGTCACAGTGTGCTGGTCTTTTCTTCTTGTCCCTTTTCCCTCACTTGTACAGCATGCACACGGAGGTTTTATCAGCGAATGTGTTTCTTGTACCCACCGGAATCCATCCGCCCCCTGATTTCTCCTTGCTGCTTTATTTTTTATTTAAAAAAATTTTTTTAACGTTTATTTATTTTTGAGACAGAGAGAGACAGAGCATGAATGGGGGAGGGTCAGAGAGAGAGGGAGACACAGAATCCGAAACAGGCTCCAGGCTCTGAGCTGTCAGCACAGAGCCCGACGCGGGGCTCAAACTCACAGACTGTGAGATCATGACCTGAGCCAAAGTCTTAACCGACTGAGCCACCCAGGCGCCCCTCTCCTTGCTGCTTTCTTATTGAAAGGCTGAGACTGCTTAAGCGGGAGAGGTCAAAATTCTAAATTAAAATATTTTATTAGAAACGTCTATTGAAACAATAGACTGGGAAGAAAGCTTTTTGTTAGAACATAGTAGTCTTTTGACGATTACAGCCAGCCATTTCTTTGTCCCTTCCAAATGTGACATGGGTTGAAAATTTTTATCTTTTTCTGTCAGCCTGAAATACTAGGATCATCTGGGTATTCCCCTCAGGCATCTCAGCCCAGTGTCAAAGCACACATCAAACATAGTATTAACCAAAATATAGCAAAGGACACCTAATTGGGGCAGGGCAGGGCAGGAGGGGTGGTGTTAAAAGTACTGATGAAAACGATTTAGCACAGGCCCTGACCACAGATAGTAAATTCTCAGTGAAGCTCATCAAGCAATACTAGCAGTTGATATCCTAACAGTTGTCAAATTAGATGATGTCTGACTGATAGTTAAATTATAAGCCTGGCAACTGATTTTAATCAGGGCTGTTGCTTCCATTTGAAATTAGAACTGTATCAGTGTTTTACAGACCATTGCAAGCAAAATACTCACTCAAGCTTCTTTACTTATTTTTTTTAAGCTTCTTTGCTTATTTGTGCCAAGTTTGGTTGACTGTTCACACACAGGATACTGGATACATAGTTCGCGCACGCGAACAAACCAGTCAGAGGGGAGTGCTTAGGGGAAAGTGCACTTTGAGAATTCCCTGGTCACCAGCGAACCTTAGGGGGCACCATTTATAGAATTCAGTCTAGCGGTCCTTTGCAACCCTGGCCTTAGGAAGCTGTCCTCCCGAAACAGAAATCCCATCCTGTGGTTTCTTTTTTTTTTTTTTCAACGTTTTTAATTTATTTTTGGGACAGAGAGAGACAGAGCATGAACGGGGGAGGGGCAGAGAGAGAGGGAGACACAGAATCAGAAACAGGCTCCAGGCTCCGAGCCATCAGCCCAGAGCCTGACGCAGGGCTCGAACTCACGGACCGCGAGATCGTGACCTGGCTGAAGTCGGACGCTTAACCGACTGCGCCACCCAGGCGCCCCCCATCCTGTGGTTTCTAAGTGGGGTACGGACGATCAACCTTCTTTTACACTGACCGCAGCTAGGAACAAACATGAGGCCTAGATTGATTTTACTGTCTGACACAGCCTATTTCTTTCCCTCCTAACATTTAGTTTCAGTCTCCACAGTCCATTAATAAGTCTAAAACTTCTTTCTAAAAATAAAAATGGGGCCATAATAACCCTATATCACCCAAAGTCCTAAGTGGTGATCTCATATCCTTAGTATAATTCAACAGGGAGACAGGACATGGGGATTTCAGTTATGTCAGCACAACTTTACCCGAGTTTGACTGGTTTGTTTTTTTAAAACGATTGTAAAATATTCCCTTGTCTCACAGGCAAGACTCGGAAGACCGGCCTTCTCTCTGCCAAGTCGTCAGTGGAGTCCGGCTTTAAGTCCTTCAACAGGAATCAGCTGGGTAACTACCCAACCCTGCCTCTGACAAAGTCCGGGGATGCGCTGAAGCCCGGGGAGGAAGGCAGGCTGGGCGGCGGTCTCGCCCCTCACACCTCCAAGGGCTGCGACCAGCCATGTGTGACTGGTCTGAACAAAAACCGAAGAAGCCTGCCCGTTTCCATCTGTCGGAGCTGTGAGACCCTGGAGGGCCCCCAGCCCGTGGAAACTTGGCCCAGATCCCATTCCCTGGACGACCTTCAAGGAGAGCCTGCTGCTGAGAAGGACGTGCCCGGCGAGGTGACAGAACCCTCCCCTCAGATTGTCCCACAAGTGCCACAAAAGACAACCCCCTGCACCACAAAGGTTCAAAGCCCCCGACGAGATCCTGCTGTTGACAATGCACTGCTACTGACCCAAAGCAAGAGATTTTCTGAACCTCAGAAGACAGCTAAGAAACTAGATGGCTCCATAGCAGCCTCCTCCCGTGGCACATCACCTCCTCCGTGTTTGCCCAAAAACTATGACGCTCAACCTCCTGGAGTTAAACACGGTTTAACAAGGACACCTCTCGAGAGTCACAGGAAAGGACTCGAGTCTGAAGGAACACACCATCCCGCGGGCACCAAAGAAGGCCTAGATGCCGCGCAGAGGGGCCCCGAGGCAAGAACGCAGGCCAGACATCCCTCCCAGCCTCCACCTGTTCCCGCCAAGAAAAGCCGAGAACGCCTGGCCAACGGACTCCACCCCGGCCCTCCCGGTCCCGACGCACCAAGCCTGCCCGCTAAAAAAGGCAGCCCCGGTGACTGTCACTCACCTCAGGCTCCTAGGCCTCCCTCGGCACAGGAGCCCGGCAGCCCGCCCAGCTCGAGGCCGCCACCCTGGCTCTCAGAGCTCCCGGAGAGCGCCAGCCTCCAGGAGCATGGCGTGAAGCTGGGCCCGGCTCTGACCAGAAAGACCTCCTGCACCCGGGGAGTGGACCTGGAAACGCTCACTGAGAACAAGTTGCGAGCTGAAGGCATCGATCTCACCGAGGAGCCGTACTCTGATAAGGTACCCGAGGCCTCACGGGCCTCTGCTGTTTTAAGTCAGGCAGCCAGGTAAGAGGAGCACCACAGCTGCCCCCTGACGCCGGCCTGGTGGCAGGGGCCGTGCTCGCCGCGGGGGTGCGTGGGCCCGAGCGGGGCCCCTCTGCTGCCAGGCGATGCGCCGAACGGGAGCCGACGCAAATACGGCCTTGGACCTTTCTTCTCTCTTCCCTTCCCTCCTTTTGCTTGGTTTCGATTTTTGGCGGCTAGATTTTTGCAGGAACAACTATCGAGGAATACTAGAACTGGTTCCAGAAAGGGCTGCTTTAGCAGACAGACCTGAAGTGCAGTCTCCGGGTCTTACTGAACATGTATCTTTTTACACGTGAACACGCGCCCACTTCATTTCCTATCTGTAAAATGAGATTCATAATAACCTGCGTAACTACCTTTTCTACAGGGACTATTAGGAGCAAATAAATGTGAGCACACTGCAAATTGTAGAACCCTTTTCAGGTGTAATTATATTGTACAGTTATCTGTATAGTTAACAGAGTTGGAATGATTATATGAAATATCCTCCTGTACCAAAAGCACTGAGAAAACTCATTTAAACTCCTTTCATTGAAAGCACGTTGCTTATTTGGAAAAAAAAAAAAAAAAAGAAAGAAAGAGAGATCTACCAATACCAAAACGATTTTGGAGACCAATGATGATAGATATAGCTGTACATTATTCCTAGAAATGCATATTTCGTTATAGTACATCCCTGGGAGGCCTTGTTATAAACTTCTTTTCACCACAAATGCCTTACAGTATGATCTTCCTCCTCCTCCTCGATATTTAGTGAATAAAAATCCCTTAGAACGGAAAGGAGAATCTGCGTCTACGGTACACGCCTAGGGATTGGCGGTATAAAATAAACGGGCCGCACACACGAGACTACCTGCCGTAGGGCACAAGTCTGCCCGTTTCCCCTGTCGTTTAGGAAATGGTGCATGTGGTGCAAAATGATCCAGTACAGTGAGGTGAGGTCACTGGTCCAAATGATACAAGACGATTATGTTCTTAGGTTTCAAAACCTTTTCCTCAGAGCTCATCAGTACCCGAGAGATCAAGATGTAAACATGTTCTAACACCCATCATGATTCTCAATCTATTCACTTCAAGTGAACACTTTTGGGGACACGTCCCAGTAGCCGTAGGTGTCTTAGCCTACCTTGTCTTGTGTTTGCTGCTGTCGAAGAAGAAATTCGTTGCCACCCGTGACGCCACATTTCTGCTCTCCCTCACAGCACGGCCGCTGTGGGATTCCCGAAGCCCTGGTGCAGCGATATGCAGAGGACTTGGATCAGCCCGAGAGGGAAGTTGCCACCAACATGGACCAGATCCGCGTGAAGCTGCTTCGGAAGCAGCACCGCATGGCGGTGAGCAGCCAGCACCCGGGGTCTCCCCTCGCTCGACTTTGGAAGTCCATGGAGTTAGGGCGCTTCGGGATGTGCGTGCTGGCCACCACGGAGTAGCCCAGGGTTCCCTCCAGCTATCAAAAGGAGACACCTGGAGGGAAAGCAATATTCAGCCTGTAAAGTTTTCAAAATACAGTTTTGTTAAGAAAAAAATGAAAATTGGCCATAATCCCAGAACTACAAAAGTTTTTTTTTTTTTTTTTAGGTCTTTAAATTTATATCTATTTCTAACTATCTATTTGTATCTATTTCTATTTTGAGATAGAGAGCAAGTGAGAGAGAGAGAGTTCACCCTTGCAAATAGGGGAGGGGCAGACAGAGAGGGAGAGAGACGATCCTGAGCCGACTCTGCACTGTCAGTGCAGAGTCCGATGTGGGGCTTGATCCCACGAACCGTGAGATCATGACCTGAGCTGAAATCAGACGCTTAACTGACTGAGCTGCCTAGCACCCCTGAAAAAGTTTTTAAAAGTCTGTCTAGCTATTTCTCTGCACATACAATAGTAAATGTGTAGTTTTGAAACCTGATGTTCAGTTCTCAGATCATGAATCTGTTACTAAACATTCTTTTATATTATCAATATGTCAAAACATTCTAGTAGGTAAATGTGCCCTCATTTAGCCAATCCCAAATGGTTGCAACACTTAAATTCTCCCCAACTTATTATTTTAAATAATTTAGCAAACAACACCCTTAATATATTATAGTCTTTGTAGACTCTCAAGGTCAATTTGAGTATATATTCCTTCAAGAGGATTTGCTTGTAGAAGCCTGCACAAAATCTCAAGAATTTGCACATTTGTCAGAAAACCACCTTCCTAAAAGATGTAGCACTTGGTCTTCCCCGAAGTCAATTGTAAATGTCCATTTCCCTGCCCTAGCTAACACTTGGTATTATTGCATTTTATGTTTTTTAGAACTACACTAATGATATATCTAATTTTCTGGTTAACGTAGATTCAAAATACCATGGAAAATCTGTTTTATACAGTCTCTACCTGGGCGCCTGTGTGGCTCAGTCAGTTCCCTATCTGACCCATAATTTTGGCTCAGATCATGATCCCAGGGTTGTGGGATTGAGCCCCACATCAGGCTCTGCACTGAGCATGGAGCCTGCTTGAGATTCTCTCCCTCCCTCTGGCCCTCTCCCCTGCTCATGCGCTCTTAAAAACACAAAACAAAACTCTACCCACTGAGTATCTTACTTGCCACACTACTGCACAGGCCTGCCTCTTTATTCACCTAGAGATTTCACTGAAAAGCTTATCACCAGAAGACAAAATAGCAAGGTATAGAAATGCTTACAAATTGGAGACTTGGATGTTAGGTTAATTAGGGTTAGATCTAATTCCAAATACTTTGTAGAACCTCAAACACTTCTTTGAAGATAGATCTCACCTTCGAAAAGCTGAGAAGGAATTCTTGATGCTACTCTTGGGTCTTTGACACCTCACAGCAGGATCACTTTGTAATAGTCTAGCAGTGCAGTATTTCAGTAGTGTTCCTTTTAGGTATAGAAGAATCCTCCAGTAGCCTGTGTCAAGTCTTTATAAAATTGCTTTCTTTCTTTATCCAGATCCCAAGTGGCGGACTCACAGAAATCTGTAGAAAGCCCCTCTCTCCCGGATGTGTCTCGTCTGTGTCAGATTGGCTGGTTTCCATCGGTCTGCCCATGTATACCAGCGCCCTCACTGAAGCCGGGTTCAGCACATTGGGCCAAGTGCCTTCTCTGTCCCACACTTGCCTTCAGGAGGCCGGCATCACAGAGGAGAGACACATAAGCAAGCTTGTGTCTGCAGCCAGACTCTTCAAACTGCCACCAGGCCCTGAGGCCATGTAGCCAGGCCCATCATGGAGCTCCCCAGACAAGAGCCACCCTTTCACTGTGCTTAGGATGCTAATGCAATCCCTCCTCCTTGGGACCTGCAGACCAGATCCAGAAGAAAGGCCCGGTGTAAGGCCGACCGGAGCACGAAACCTCGGCACGAGACTGATGACCCTCTCTTCTCCAGAAGAGCCCCCCTCGAGGAAATTGGTGTGGTTCTCTTTGACTCCCCCAAAGAAAAGACAAGCACTAACTTTTATTTTCAGAACACAAAAGAACCAGGATGCCAGCTCGCCGCCCATGCTGTGCCTCCAGTCTGTCTTGGTGTGCTGGCAGAGGGAGGGGGCAGCCGCTGTCGTTTCTGAGAATGCCCTTGCCTTGCTGTCTGTCACCCTGCAGGATGCCTGAGGGCAGGCGGGTATTGGCCAGGCCAAAGTAACAGACCCAGGAGTTACTGTACGCCATTGACTATGCTTGTTTATTCAAAAGAAAATTGGCTGCATTAGGGGAAAAAAAAAAAAAAAAGTCCTATTCTCCTTTAAGTAAACAAGAGACATTTTAATAATTGCTTTCTAGCAATCAGCTTTTATTTGCCTTAATATAAGCTTTTAAGCAGTTATCTGGTGTTCACCACCCTGTAACCATAGTTCCAGATCTTCAGCCTAGACTGCCATCTAACATACCAGAGATGTTTTCAGCAAAAAAAAAAAAAAAAAAAAAAAAGAAAAAAAAGAAAAAAAAAGAAAGAAAAGAAAAAAAAGAAAAAAAAAGGGCTTTTCTAATTGCCTCACTCTAACATGGCTTAATTTGTAGGGGTGTTTGTCAGGCACAAACTTCATGTTGGCTTTCAGTTTTTAAACTAACCACAAATCCAGTAAAAAGCTATCTGAAACTCACAGATCAGGTGTGTATGTGAGCGTGCATGCATGTGTGTCCATGTGTGAGCGCGTGTGTATAGAAACTACCTTCATTTTAAATCAGTTTTGTTTTGTTTACGATGTTGGTCACCGTGCTGCAGTATTGACTTTGACTCCCGACCACGACCATTCCAGAATTCACTCATCAGCTAACAGGTCACCTTTGCAAAGCCACCGTAAGGTTGAATATTTCAGAAAGATGCTTTTAAAAGGGAAGTAGTTTATAAGAGATTTTTAAAGTTTTTTTTTCCACTTTTATAATTAAGGTACTGTTTTCCTCCCTTTATTAAGAGATCATTCTTTTAATTCAGATAATAGTTCATTCTGGAGCCAGACAAAGCACGTTAGCCATGTATTAAGTATGTGCCATTTTCAGTTGTTTTCCTACTGATTAGAGCGTTTACCATTCTCTTTTAGTCTGGTGTCTGACTTTTCTAGCACACAGAAATTTAGGCAACTAAATTAAGGTTTCCGTTGCTTACTAAATGAATTTCCTCTACATTCTTAGTCATGAGAACTATTCTAAGCATTGAATGTGATCATTGACAACAAACACTTTGAAGACAAAGCCTTGATCAAAAGCTCTTAAACATTTCATCTCCTCGTTAAAACGATTCCCCTCAAGGTGGGGGGGGGGGGGGAGTAACTTCACTCATTACAAAGCCATCTTCAGCATTTGCTCTATGTATTTGGATCCGTGTTTCTGAGGAAAAGGATGTTCTCAGGTTATATATTTTTTTCACGCTTTGGTATACATTTAAAAAAAATACGGTTCTTCAATAGTATTCACCTTCTATAAGACGCCATGTGAAAAAGTTGTGGAAATGCAGAATAAAAAGCTAAAAGCTGCCAACTTTCTACCGAAATCTGAAAAACAGCCCATTTTTGCCATCTCGGGTTGTGCACACAGCCCACGTGGACTGTGACGATACCGTCGAACTGTAGCGCTTGTGCTGTGGTGGAGACAGGTGCAGGGACACAGAGCCTCGGCAGGACATTCTGAGATCCTGCTCGTAGTGTAAGCCGACCACACACAAGTCACACAACAGATAACAGAGGAGGAGGGGTCATCTTCTGTGAATTTCCCAGTGTTAGTTCATTTTCAGTGTCAGATTTTCATTTAAGTAAAAGTGGCACCAGCAAAGGGAATGTTCTGGAGTTCTTGAAAATGCCAAACCCTATTTTTGTCCTTCTTCTTTGGAAATCATTGCCTTTGCGTAGAAAAATCAAATTCAGGGACCATGAATGATTTTCAGTGGGAAGATCTTCCTAACCTGAGGGGTCTGAGATTTTTACTTTATCGTGCTTTTAAAGAAAAAAAATTTTTTTTGTTATTGTTAGTATTTGTTTGGTCTTTTGCTTTAAACTTTTAATTTGATCCTAGAAAAGCCTGAATGTTTGTGTGTGACATTTGACTAAGGTGGTTTAGGGACCGCGTGTCAGAAGACAGGTAGGTAGGTGTTAGGCGCTAGCAATATCCGGTTTTAATCAATTGCACTTGGTACAGAATGTTGAGGAAGGGTTTAAAGTGTCGTCTTTGGAAAGCACAAAAGAAACCTGGAAAGGCAGTTTGGCTCAGGTAGCTACACATCCGTTGTGTGTAATTTTTACTGTAAAGCTGTCTAGAAGGACATGCGGCCAGCCCCAACCACTATTTACATTCCCAGATAACCAGGAAGCAGATACATTTTCATGGCCTTCTCTTAGCAGCCCTTTTCTCTGTCCTGATCCCCGGTGTGGGTGAAATTGGAAATTACTAGTCTATTGCAAACCAGTTCCTGACATAGCAAAATTTGCTTTCATAACTGCAGCAAAAGAAATCAGTTCACCAAGTCAATGCTGCATTGTGTGTACTGTATTATTTTCAGAAAATATAGTAGTCTGAGTCCAAGTTACCTTGATTTTAAATTGATAGAGAAATGCAAGAAACTGTCAAGCAAGTTATATAACAACTAACAACATTGCACTTTCTGTATATGAAATCAATATTTAAATAACTTATTTTTCTCCATTGCTGTTCTTAAACATTGTAAGTAGCTGTAATATACCAGTACCGATATGTCCTTGCGATTGCTTCAGCCCAGGAAAGCTGTGTATTGTTTTAAAAATTGTAAAAACTATTGTGATGATTCATTTAGCAAAGAGAAAGGTGGACAGAAGGGTTTTCCTATGTATCAAACTTGTCTATAATTATGTCATCTTATGTACCTAGGAAAAATAAATAAATTTCGTCAGTTGACTATGCCTCTCTTGTTGTTCCTTGGGTATTTCAAAGATGAACGGAGTAGAAATGAAAGGTAATTTACAAAAGTGTGGTGTAAGAATGAACTCTATTGTAAAAACAATTGTATACAATTAATTCTGCCACATCACAAAACTCACACACACTCATTCTCTTTGCAATATGCTAACGTACTGCCTCTCCCAAATATTACATAATCAAATCCCAGAACCACAGCATCTTAGACCAGAAAGAATTTTGAAGGCATCTACAGTCTAAGCCCATCATTTTCAAATGAAGAGTGAGTCCACGTAGGTGGTTGACTCATCCAATATCACACAGCTAAGTGGTAACAGAACCCAAATCTTGCATTGAGGGAGGAAAAAAAAAAAATCTAGGTTCGGATGGATATTCCAGAAATCGACCCGACAAAAATCATGTTTCAAACTGGTGTATCACAATTGATATAAAAACTTTTTTTTTATTAGGAGGACATTGTTTGTAATAAAATTTTGAATAGGTGATACCCGTACTTGAGATTAAAAAAAAACAAAAACAAAAAGCGCCCGCTCCTTTCCTCCCAGCCACTATCCCCGTCCTTGCAGGTAAGTAGTATAACCGGTGTGTGCATATCTTTTCAGAAATGCCCACACATTTACAAATACAACTGCCTATGTATTTTTCCATACAGGAATGACCTTATATTCTTCACACTTCCTTACCGTGATTTTACATTCAATGTATGTTGGAGATCTTTCCATGTCAATACCCCACCATTCTCTTAAAGACCACATAATACTGTTATGCCAATAATTTAATCACTACCCTGTGAAAGGACAGTATCTTGCTGTTATAAAAAAGCTGTTAGAGGGTGCCTGGGTGGCTCACTCAGTTAAGTATCTGACTTCAGCCTGATCTCACAGTTCGTGGGTTCGAGCCCCACGTCGGGCTCTGTGCTGACAGCTCAGAGCCTGGACCCTGCTTCGAATTCTGTGTCTTCCTCTTGCTCTGCCTCTCCCTCCCCCTCAAAAATAGACATTTTTTTTTTAAAGAGCTGCTAGGAATATCCTTGTACCAATATCACTTAGCACATGGAACTGTGTTAAAATTACATGTATTTTAGATTTTGATAGAATTTTTTTTTTAAACAGAAAGATGAAATATTGCCAAATTTTTTGGAGAAAATGCATCAGAATGGGATTGAGAATAGGAAAGATTACCTTCTTTTGTTTATCATTTTTGAGAGAGAGCACACGAGCGGAAGAGGGGCAGAGAGAGAGAGGGGGAAGGAGGATCTGAAGTGGCCTCTGTGCTGACAACAGCGAGCCCGATGCGGGGTTTGAACTCACAAACCACGAGATCATAACCTGAGCTGAAGTCGGATGCTCAACTGAGCCACCCAGGCGCCCCTTGATAGAATATTTTAAATCCACTGGTAGACTTCGTTAAAGGAAGCTTTACCAAGATAGGTTTTATTTCTAAATCCGGATCTTACGCTCTATCCCCTAATCCATTTTGCAAATGGGGAGAGTTCATGTATTCTTAGTGTGGTGGTTCATCTGAAGGGCTGAATTATTTTAAATAACTATAAATCTCCAATCTTCTCTCAGACTGACTCCTAAGATTCAACGGTTCAATTCAAAGAAAATACTTTCTTGTGATTCCTAAGAAACCATGACCCGATTCTTGGTGTTTGTTCTAAGTGCACTTCATATATGGACACTTGGGTTGCTTTTACTTAGAAGTTACAAAGAACAGGCACCTGCATGGCTCAGTCCATTAAGCTTCCGACTCTTGATTTCGGTTCAGGTCACGATCCCACAGTTTGTGGGTTCAGGTCCCGCGTCCAGCTCTGTGCCGACAGCATGGAGCCTACTTAGGATTCTCCGTCTACCGCTTTCTCTGTCCCTCCCCTGTTCGTACTCACTCGTGCTCACATGCACGCGCTCTCTCTCTCACACACACTCACTCACACACACACACACACACACACACACACACACACAAAATAAAGGGATAAACTTTTAAAAAGAGAAGTTACAACGACATACATTTGATTAGGGAAAGGAGAGAAGGATGATGGTCATTCTTTAACCGCACAAGCCATTTTGGAAACCTTGGAATGACGGCTTTCTCACTCTTAGCTGGGAGGACCCACTCAGAGCTCACTGTACACAGTCCTTCCTTGGAGTGCACGTCCATGTGTGAGTGTGAGAGGCAGGGTGAATACTCAGGTGTAGGTGTCTAGACTTCCCCTCAGGATTGCGGGCAGCTTTATTTGCAAGCATCGCCATTCCTCCCCCAGTCCCTCCAACACTACTCACCACCCCCCTCCCAGAGAAAGGGAATTTAGCTGCCTGTCCTCGTGCCCTTTAGCAAAAGCACCTGAAGGTCCTAATCAAACCATGTTGGAGACAAGTGTGGAAGGACTCCGGGATGTGCGGGGGAACCATGGCAGTTAAGACTCAGCTGATGGGCCTTTACCGCCATCCCAGCATTCTCAACACCTGGGTAACAGATAAGGAAGGTCACAGCCACAAGCGAAATGTGTACGGAGGTCTGTGGGAACCAGAGGAAAACCCGACTCAGTCAAGGAGAGAAACAAGTCAGAGGAGGCAGTCGATGTGGCTTATAACTGTGTGCCTGTGTGCTAAGAGCACTAGGCCCTCAAACACACTAAGTCTTGAAAAGCATGAGAAAAAAAGCTCTCCCTCCCACCTCCTGATCCACTCGCCTCTCATCCTGACTGGATGATCCTTTCCCCCGATTAATAAAAAACTTGGACGCCATGTCCTGGGCCCCCCATCTCCGGACCTCCTTTCAGCACACTTGCAAACTCCCCCACGTCCTCACCTCCGATTTCCTCCTCACAACAGCATGACTGGAGGGGCGTCTCTCCATCTGCCTAATCCTACCCGTGCTCAAGATCCGGTCCTGGGATCCCTCGCTTCTCTGCAGCTTCCCCTTGAACGTGTTTGCAGCAGGCTGGTGCTCTGCTTTCCAGGCCCATCCAGAGCCCCCCTTTGGGGGTAATTCCTGCATTTCCTTTGGGACAACGGCAATCCTCACATTTCCAGGGATCCGGGTGCAACCTTTCGTCCTGGTGTCCCTCAGGCCTCTCCGAGTGGTGAGCAGAGCTCCTAGCTCATAGCCTCCATGACCACAGGACTGGGCTTTGGAGTTGAGTGTCAACACACGACAGGGTTGGAACTGAGCTATCTGATGGCGGTGCCCAGGAAGCTCAGTGATGGAGGAACCCGCGGTCCTCCTGTCCTTTCCAAAGCTCGTTCAGCCTTTCTTTTGTTAGATTCCTTATGCCACTGGCCAAACATCTTTTCTCAAATACTCCTAATATTCCAACTCTAAAGCCTCCCACTTTGAACTTCCAAATGAAGCAGTATTCACAGATACGTACGGGCAAGGCTATAGCTACGATTTGGCCCACAGCCCTCCTCGGACAGAGCCCGTCCATCTCCAACCACTCTGGGCCCCTCATTCGAATGAGGCTGACGTCGAAGGGGGCCAACACCTGCGCATCCCCAATGGGTCAGGAGGGTAGAGTTGTTGGTATCATTCCGGGCCGGAAGGAAAATCAAACTGATGAGGAATTGGCCAAGGAGAGCCCACACGTGGGGTTATGAAGAACTGATTGTGGTCCCTGGGGGACCAGAATAGGCATCGTCAGCAATTTAAAAGCACATGCTGTAAGCCTGTATTTAAGGTGCCACGGGAGATCCAAGGCAGTGGTGGGTAAAATACCTGACCACAGGGAGATCTTAAACTCATTAGAACAGGTCATACGAAATACTGAGAGGCCTAAAAGTTAAGATGGAGACAGTGTGGCTTCGTGGCTCCTCAATGCAAAAAAAAGCAATTGGACTAGCAGAGAGAAGAGTGGTTTCTCTACTGTCTTCCGAGTAGGCATTTCCAGCATTGACTCCCCTTGTTATTTGGGAGGATGCCTCCTTGTGTGTGATGTGGCGCGCCCCTCAGTCCCATGCCCACACGGTGGGGGACACAACTCAAGCTCCACAAGCCAGCCAGATTCTCCCACCTCTGTCTGGACCCAGATCTACCAATGCAGAGACCTGAGCGCAGTTGGTCTACAGTGCGGTGCCACACGGCCGCGATGCCCTGGCCTTGCTGCCTTGGCCCAGGACCGTCCCCTGGCTTCCAGCTTCGCAGCTGCTGCACCTACCTCGATTCCAGGCGGTTTATCGGTTCGCCAGTCTCCTGATGACCCTCTGGAGCCCGGGACTCTGTCTCCGGAAACTATTTTCTGTTGCTTTTAACAAAAAGACTGACTTCTGTCAACCTTCAAAACAAAACTGCCAGTTATGTTACCACCAAAAGATGGGCTTGTTCTGGAATAGCCGAGAACTGCAATCCAGGACAAACAAGCTGGGACAAAACCCCAGGCAAGCCCTGGGGGGAAAAGGCGATGGGCGCTCTTTTACAGCGAAAGCGAGAATTGGGGAGGTTGTTGTAAACACAGAGATCATTGGAGTGAACTGGGAGTTAGAAGTATAATGGCTTCCCATTGGCCGTGTTGCGACCATCTCTCATTGGCTGGCTTGTTGCCGGGGGAGGAGCAAAGCCTTTCTTCCTCCTCTGGGTGGTAAAGACGTTCGCAACTGCAAGGTGCCTTGTTTCCCGTCAAATTTGCAATTAACGATGAGTGGTAGGGCCTGAGAGCTCTCGTTGCCAAAACTCCTGGCCCTGTTCTAGTGAGGTTTCCCTTAATTAACTTCCACGGTTCCGAGGCCATCCTATTTGTAGGAAATTTCCTCTTTTCTACTGTATTATTATTAGCTTTTTAAAAACAAGAACAGGTCTTGTTTATCTTTCCTAGCCTTAGAGTTCTTGACGCTTCACAGCTCCTCCGGAACGGTGTATCTAATTGGAAAAAAAAGTAAAGGTGTTAAAGGAATACTCTTTCTGTGTTTGTTTTACAACCACCTGGCATTATAGTGGATGCTCATTTTGGTATAGTTGAAAGAACCTTACCTTTGGAGTCACATTGAATTCCACTCTTTATTTTTTTTAATGTTTATTTATTTTTGACCAAGAGAGAGAGAGAGAGAGAGAGAGAGAGAGAGCATGAGTGGGGAAGGGGCAGAGAGAGAGGGAGACCCAGAACCCAAAACAGGCTCCAGGCTCTGAGCTGTCAGCACAGAGCCTGACACAGGGCTCAAACTCACGGACAGTGAGATCATGACCTGAGCCAAAGTCAGATGCTCAACTGACTGAGCCACCCAGGCACCCCTAAATTTCACTCTTGAGATGGAATTCCTCAGGGTCTCTGGCCGCTCAACCTCCCCGAGCCTTCGTTTCCTCACTTCCAAGCACGACCAATAATTCCTACCTCACTGGACTATTGTGAAAATTAAATGAGACATTAAAGTGGGAGATAAGCGTGCTGAACAACCCGATACCCACTTGTGAAAGAATGACCTCCTTCCCCCTCCCCCACCTACCCCACGTCATATACCAAGATGATCTCAAAGTGGATCACAGACCCAAATGTAGGAGCTAAAACTAGAAAAATCTTAGGAGAAATTTGAAAGTAAATCTTCATGACCTTGTATTAAGCGAAGGATTTTGGAGATGATAAAGAAAAGCACAAAAAAAAAAAAAAAGGAAAAAAAAAAGAGAAATGCACAAGTAACAAACGAAAAAGTAGATAGACGTCACCAAAATTAAAAAACTATTATGGATCAAAGGGAGCCATAAAAAAATGAAAAGATAAGCCATAGAATGGAAGAATATATTTGTAAATCATCTACCTGACAAGGGTCCAGTAGCAGAATTTGCTGAGGTATTTGGGGAGAGTACGAGTGCCTGCTAGTAAGTAGAAGGTTCTTTTGGGGGTAATGAAAATGTACTAACATTATAAAGGGATGATGGCAGCACGAAATCTGTGAATATGCTAAAAACCACTGAATTATACTGTACATGTTAAAGGGCATATGAAGTGTATGTCAATAAAGTTACCAAAAGTTAGACAGCGTATACCTAATACTGTACAATAGAAAATGTTTACATCTAACCATTGGCCACAAATGTACAGGTAGTAAGTGCTCCAAATACATCTTGTTGCTTTGATTTATGATGATTCATTGGGCGAAAAGTACTTGAAAGAGACTGCTGGAAGGTGCCTCCGTTTGGAATCCTGAGACCCAAAGCCAGTGGGACTGATGCATTGTTTTGTAAGAACGTACTTTTAAGATGTGCTGTTAAGATGTACTTTTGCGTGTGTGCGTGAAACGAGAGAAAGGCACGTATAGAAGAAGGGGTGGGGAAGGCATGTGGGCAGGAAGCGTCCTCAGGCAGGTCAGTTTGGGGACTATGTTGATCTAGAAGCAGAGTCCTGTATTAACGCAATCCAAGGCAGTGGCATCTCAGACTCAAGGCCTGTGAGTAGGCTACGTGTGGTTGTTTTTCTTTGGAGAGAGGGAGAGAGAGAGAGAGAGAGAGAGAGCAGGGGAGGTGCGGGTGGGGCGGAGAGAATCCCAAGCAGGCTCCCCACCATCAGCGTGGAGCCCAATGTGGAACTTGAGCTCAGGAACCATGAGATCCTGACCTGGGCCGAAACCAAGAGTCGGGTGCTTAACTGACTGAGCCACCCAGGTAACCCCATCTGGGGGTCTTTAAAAAAATTTCAAACCTTGCTCTTGAGTCAGAGATGTTTGTTGGTTTTGCCTATGAGGAAAGATCCACCAACCAGAACAATAATACCCATTACTCACTTTAAAAATTCTCTCTCTAGGGGCACCTGGGTGGCTCAGTTGGTTAAGCGGCCGACTTCGGCTCAGGTCATGATCTCGCGGTCCGTGAGTTCAAGCCCCGCATCGGGCTCTGTGCTGACAGCCCAGACCCTGGAGCCTGTTTCAGATTCTGTGTCTCCCTCTCTCTGACCCTCCCCCATTCATGCTGTCTCTTTCTGTCTCAAAAATAAAATAAATGTTAAAAAAAAAAAATTAAAAAAAAAATTCTCTCTCAACTGCACTTTTCTCTGGTCTAGATAATTCCCACCCACAGACATATTTCACAGATACATTTCCTGAACGCTTTTCCTGCTCTTGTGGTCTCTTCTTTCTATATTCTTCCTATATTTTCTTCATATACTCCCCAGCCTACTGCTCCCTGGATGCACCTATAGCCACTGATGGAATCAATGTCCTGACGTGAAATCCAGTGTCCACATCCCGCCTCTGACCTCCTGGAGCCCATCCCTGTGTGCTCCTCTGCCAGAGCTTCCTCTCGACCCCTCCTGCCCTCCTCCATCTCTACAGCTGCTGCCTCTCAGCGTCTCTCCTCCCCCTACCTCTCGAATGTTCCAGAACCTCAGACTTCCGTGTAGGGCCTCTTCTCGTCCCTGGTGATCTCCTCTCTGTGGTTCACTTTTCACCAAGAAAAGCCCGCTTGGAATAAAAGAAGTAATCCCAAACATCTATCACTTAAGGAAAAATGTAATGCTTTGCAACAAAAGCCAACTACATGTTAAGACACATCGCAGCCATTTGCTATGAGCTTGTTAGACTAACGGTTCCTCTTCCAGCACCATCTCATTTGTAACATTATCCCGGGTTCAGCTGGGCTCCGGAATAAAGCCAAAGAATAAAAATCAGAGGCTGTGCTCTGCTGTGGAGGCAGCATCTCATTCTATTTCTACAAGAACATTCTACATTCTGTTCCCAGGGAGTCAGTTCCATCGTTCCTGGAGAACTGGAAGGCTGCCACTCCAAATGTCCTCTGGCCCCTCACTGGTCCATTCAAACATCTGCCACTCTTCTGATTGGTAGAAAGCAAGAAGAGGGCGGTGGAATCAGCTGTTTACTGGACAAAGCACCATATCGAGTGTTTGAGGCAATTTACATGCTTTAACATTCAGCCAGCTCCAAGTGGCCATTTAGTCTCACCCCTATTTTGCCAGTGGGATGCACCCTGCCAGCAGGGGCTTCGGTTGATTCATTTCTGTATTCGCAGCATCCAGCAGCATCCAGAACAGTACCTGATACACGGGGGTGATGAATAAATACGTCCTGAATAGCAAGGCTCAGAGAAGTTAAGACACTTTCCCAGACTGACGCAGCCAGTCAATAATGGGACTGAGATTTGAGCACAAGTCTGTCTGACTCTAAAACCCTTGCCCTTTAGAGTATGGTAATTATCTCCAGCAACAACTCCCCCCCCCCGCCCCCCTCTGAAGTCCCTGAGCTTTCCACATTCAATTCTCTCCACAAATAGACATCTTAACCTTAACAGGTCTCAACTTTCAGATACCTGGTTCAAAACCCGTGGCCATGGGGCGCCTGGATGGCGCAGTCGGTTGAGCGTCCGACTTCAGCCAGGTCACGATCTCGCGGTCCGTGAGTTCGAGCCCCGCGTCAGGCTCTGGGCTGATGGCTCAGAGTCTGGAGCCTGTTTCCGATTCTGTGTCTCCCTCTCTCTCTGCCCCTCCCCCGTTCATGCTCTGTCTCTCTCTGTCCCAAAAATAAATAAAAAACGTTGAAAAAAAAAAAAAGTTAAAAAAAAAAAAACCCGTGGCCATCCTTTTATTTTTCTGTTAGCCTCCACATTCGACCTGTCAGGAAATCCCACTGGCTCTCCTTTCACCTCCATTTCCAGAAACTGACTGCTTCTTACCACCTCCACTGCTACCTCACTGGCCATGACACAGCCACCGCCCCTCTGGCTGGGTTGTTCCACAGCCCCTTTCTTTCCCCGCCCCCACCGTCACCCACCCCCTGCGATCTAGCTCACCGCACGGTCTGAGTGACTCCTCTGGACTGAACGTGTGTGTTCCTCAAAATTCCTGTGTCGAAGCCCTAACCCCCAGTGTGATGGTATTAGGGGGTGGGCCTTTGGGAGGTGATTAGGCTTCGATGAAAGTCTGAGGGGAGCCCTGGGGTTCGACTGGTGCCCTGATAAGAAGAGGGAGACACTCCAGGGTTTCATCTTTCCACCTTGTGAGGACACAGTGAGAAGGCTGTCTGTCCTCTAGAAGCCGGGGAGAGGGCTCCCACCAGAAACGGGACCCTGCGGGACTTTGATCCTAGACTTTCCAGCCTCCAGACCTGTGAGAAAGTAAATTTCTGTTGGTTAAGCCACTTCGGTCTATGGTGTTTTATTTTGGTAGCCTGAACAGACCAGGATCTTGTGAAAACATGGGGCAGATCATACCCCTCTGCTCAAAACCCTCTAGTGGCTTCTCTCCTGAGGAGTCAAGGATAAATTCTCCACAGTGGCCAACAGGGTTCTAGGTACGTGTCCCCCCTTTTCCTATTCGGTTCCCCACACCCCATCACTGTAGCCTTCGGGCAGGCGTATTCACCAGCACAGGCCTTCTTTCTTACTGATCCCCAACTCTTGTCAGTCAGGCTTGTGCTTCGGGCCTACACAGGGTGTTTTCCTCCCTCTGGAATGACTGGTAGAGTCATTGCCCCCAAATCCACATGACTAACCCCCTCCTATAGGTCTCTGCTCCAAGGTGACCTCTCCGAGTCCTATCCTGACCCATCAACTCAGCCTTCACCTTTCCTTTCACTCCTGACCCCCTCATCTGTTCTATTTTTAGCGGCAGCATCCATCATTTTCTGACTCACTGCTTAATTTATTTCTATGTTGCTTATTATCTGTCTCCTTCTGCCGAGGAATGCACAGGTTTGCTCTCCTTTGAGCCTGAACCTCTACACTCGATACACTGTATTTGCTTAATAAATCACTGTCCCTGAACGACAAGGTCTTGAATCCTTAATGTTAAAACTGGCAAGATCTATTCCAATCCTCTCCGTTTATAGGCCAGGAGATAGGACCCAGAGAGTTGACAGGAGCAGCTGAGGTCATACACAGATGGCTGGTGACAGAGTAAATCGATAGAGTCCGACCTTCTCTACCTATCAAAGGCTTCACTGGAGCATGTGAGCAACTGAGGCTTAAGAAGAAATCAGAGCCAACGCAAAGATCCCGGAGCTGCAGGAAACCAGCCCTTGTAGAGGGAGCAGTCGCTGCGGCGTGCGGCCACCAGAGGGCATTCACGTGCCAGATCGGACGCCTGACCTGATCGTGCAGAGGGCGGGAGGTGGAGGCATATCCCAGGGAGGACAGTGCTCACCCGGCACCGCTAGAGGGAGCAGCGGTGCCACCAGCCCCCAAAGGAAATGCGGTGGCCGGTGGCATAGCAGGACTTCCACGCCTGGGAGGTGGGGTTTCAACATATGAATTTGGGGGGAATACAAACAGTCTGTGACAGTAGCCTGGCCAAGCTGACACGTTAAAAATACCATTATACCTCGAAAGCTTTTGAAAAGTAGGTTTTTAGGGCCTCACCCCAAACCAGTTGAATCTGAATCACATGGGATGGAACCTGAATATTCATTGTCTTTCCTGCGTTTAAAGTTCCCCGTGATACTCTGATGCGTAGTGAGAGTTAAGAACTATGAGTACCATCAGTGAGAAAAGGGCCTTCAGGAATTGAATTGGGTACTCGGTTTTCTGTGTGGGATCACCACAGAGAAGAGAGTGACCGCCCTGGAGGGAGCACACTCTGGCTCTGTGTTTGCTCCGTGGCCCTGGACAGGCCCCTTCCTCGATGTCATCATCCAGGAAAGGAGGAAATGGGAGGAAAGGCCCAAAGTGCCCCACTAACCTTTACCCAACTGCCATCCCCCTTCTTTCTTATTTCGGAATCTCAGTTTTGTCTGGCTTCACCATTCCCAGCCCCAGGAGATGAGTCGTGATTGGCCCCGAGCAGCCTTCGGCAGTGGCAGCCCCTTCCTTAGGCACCCCTTCGACGGCCATCCTTGCAGCCAGCAGTGGGCATTGGACCCACTGCTGGGCAACGGGATACAGGTGAAGTTGACTATGGCCTTTGGGGTAGTATTTCCTCCGCCAATAGAGAGCAAGCCCCTCCCTCTGCTTCACCTGCAGCCATGAGGTGGGGAGCCTGACATGATGCCGCTCCATGTGGCCCAAGTCAACAGACAAAAGCCCACCTGCAGAAGGGGAAAAGCAGAAAGACAGAACTTGGGTCCTCGATGCCACTGGAGAGCCAGGATACCATTTCCTCCCAGTAACTATAAACTATTTGCTGAAAACACCTTCCCTGATTAGCAGTAGTCAAAGGAGGCGGGAGAGAGAGTAAGATTCTGCAGCCATCTCATCCCAGGGATTTGGTGTCTGTGGAGCAGATGGTGGGGTTGTAGAGACAGAAGAGTCTCAGCTCAGGAACCCAGCTGAACGTGTACTCCATCGGACTGCAGTGCCTCCGCATGTAGACAGCCTTCTGTTTACCACAGGCTCTTTGAGGATATAGCAATCAATCTTGAAAGTAGCATTCAAGACCCTCCACAAGTACAGCTGCTCCCTTCTCCGGTTGGAGGTGTCATGTCTCTTCAGTGTTTCTAGAATATTCCGTGGCGATTCGCATGTTCATCTGGGCTTGGATTTCCTTCCCGGCTTGGAATCCTCTGCCCACCATCTTTCACTAAGATGGGATTCAGACGTACCATCTTAGATCTAGCCTCCTCTAGCAAGATGCGAGGAACTCATCCACACCACCCCCTTCCTGACAACCCAGAGCCCCGTCATGGTGCCCTTTGCCGGAGCACTTGACCTCACGGTCAAGCAAGGGCACTGAGGGAGGGAGCCGTCTGGAGGCCAACCGAGCCTGCAAACGTCTTGTTTCCTTTTATCTTTTCCAGTTTTATTGAGATGTCAGCGACATACAACACTGTATTAGTTTAAGGTGTACAACATAATGATTTGATACGTGTACATACTGCAAAGTGATCACCACATTTTAGCATCACTCACTCAGTTGCCAACTTTTTTCCTTTGTGATAAGACTTTTAAGACCTACTCTCTTAGCAACTTTTAAATATACACAACACAATTGTTTGCTATGGTCCTCACGTTGCACATCACATCCCCAGAACTTATTTATCTTATAACTGGAAGTTTGCACTTTTTTTGACCCCCTCTACCCAATTCACCGCCCCCCCCCCACCACTTCCTGTCCCTGGCAACCACCAATCTGATCTCTATTTTCGCCAGTTTGGATTTTTAGATTCCACATGTGAGATCATACGGTATTTGTCTTGGTCTGTCTGGCTTATTTCACTTAGTGTAATTGCTTTCAAGTTTCATCCACGTTGTCGCAAATAGCAGGGTTTCCTTCTTTTTTTATGGCTCAATAGATTTCCGGAATATATATATTCTTTATCCATTCATCTGCCTATGGACACTTATGTTGCTTCCACGTCTTTATCGTAGATGCATAATGCCGCAGTGAGCGTGAGAGTACATCTATCTTTTCCGGATAGTGATTTCATTTCCTTCAGACATATACCCAGAAAAGGAATTGCTAGATCATATCATAGTCATTTCTTCCTTTATTTCTTCCTAATAAATCAATTCCTCGTAAATCAATCCAAAGCCCTGTTTGAAAGCGCCACAAAGTGGCTACAGTTGTGTTCAATGACATTTTGCTATCTTTTATACATGCTCCTCAGTTTCCTTAAGCATGTTATTCATCTAAAGAACCAGTAATAGAAGGGAAGGGGATACTGTGAACAGCTTCAAGGTTGTTGTTCTATCTCTGAAAATAACTACACGGATTGATTTCCTTTACCAATGTGGATAGTCTTTTTCTATTAAATTTAGGTTTTTTTTTAAGTTTATTTATTTTGAGAGAGAGAGAGAGAGAAGCAGAGAGAGGGAAAGAGAGAGAATCCCCAGTAGGCTCCACACCAACCCTATGTCGGGCTTGAACTCAAAATCCGTGAGATCATGACCTGAGCCGAAATCAAGAGTCGGACGCTTAACCGACTGAGCCACCCAGGCGCCTCCAAATTTAATTTCTTTAGCTCCCATTTGCCCAAATTACATGGCATCCTGTATCTCTTCCTAAGACGTGCCTGAAAAACTTGCCCGAGAATCCCCGGATTTATTCAACTCAAAGAGGCACGCCTTGCTTCCTTTGCTAACAGAAGGCTGGGATCCGAGCCAGAGGAGCCAGTCAACGATGAACGGGCTCCAGCTTTCTGCCATCATAATTTCTTCTGCTCTGGGGTAACTGTTGAAAACTGTGTTTTATGGTTCAATGTGTCCTTGCGTTTCCCACTCCAAATGAGCTCAAAAGCCAAAGCGATATTTTATTTTGAGGGAGGACAAAGGACAACCCCGATCTCTCCACAGTTATGTCTGTCTGAGGCTTAAAGCCCCCAGAGGGGGTTCACACTCAGCCCCGCAGGATTGAGGGCACTTGGAGCCTTAGTCACACGATCGGCCCCAACCGGCCCCCAAAATGGACCTTTTCTGGTGGGGGAACTGGGCCCAGGTTATCATCTGGACTCACGCTTCCCCGGAACAGAGCTGGAGGCCCTTCGCGTCTTTTCCCGTGGGACTCATCTCAGTGTGTCTGAGTCCCATCCCATTACATCCTCTCAAGGGACGAGCACAGGACCCTCAGGTGGCAGCACAGGTGGCAACTCAGTCCGCATTCAAATTTACCCAATTTCCTCTAAGTGACCACTTTGCATAACAAGGAGTGGCTCAGGTCAGAATCATCTCAGGGCCGTTAGTACTTAGAACAGAATCACTGGGTGGTGTCACTCTAGTGACTGCAAGGGCCTGATCCTAGCTGATCCTTTTCTCTTCAGCAGTTTCTTAAAGTTCTGCTTGTTGGGCTCATAAGGGTTCAGACTCTAAACTCTGGAGGGGCTCAAGTGCCCGTCCCCACCCCACCCCCGCCCCCAGCGTGGGAGCTCTGGTCAGAACTGCATGGAATCACGTGGCAGGGGTCAGAGGCTTTGACCAGGCACTGACTGTGCCCTGGTGAGCCTCGCTTCCAGGGTGTGTGGGTGCAGCTGGTCTGGGCGAGCAGAGCTGGGGAAGCCGCACTTGCCGGGAAGAAGGTTCAGGCCCTCCTTCCGGGGGTTGGGGGTGGGGCGGGACCCAGGAAAGCCACCGGGAGCAGGCTGCACGCCACCGATAGGTGGTAGGACAGGGCTTGGAGGTGCCACACCTGGGCCATCATGGCAATGGGAAGGTGGCCCCACACCACTCACCTGTCCTCTTCTGGGATTAATTTCAGTCCTTTCCCCGCTGCCCAATATCATTCCTCACTTACCTCCCAGAACCCTCCTCCTGGCTTCCATGGCAGGTGCCGAACCGAAAATGTCTTTCAGGGTGGTGTTTCTGAAGCAGCAGGTAGTGGCAGGATAGGAGGGAAGGAGAATAAAGGGGGAGAGATTAAAAGTTGCCCTAGCCCTGGGACCTCAGCCTTTGACAAGAAGGTCCCCCTTTCTCCCGGTTCAGGCTCATTGGCTCGAATTGCTTATTTCTGTTACTTCCAAAACAGACCCCGAGTCTGTCTGGGGCCTTCTTCTCTGGCCCAACGAAGGGCCAGCATCCGAGAGCTGTGGTGCCCCCCAGCGGTTGGCAGAGCAAGACCCGGTGCCTTCTCACTGGACACAGGGACAGGGTGTGCATTTCTTCCGTTTTCCCAGCAGAGGGTTCCAAAAGTTTTCCAAGGGCCCTTTCAGCTGTGCTCTAAATGCAGGGCCTCGGCACCACTCCAGGGAGGAACCTCATTTACTTTGGCACCTGGGCACTTCCTATTTCGTCCCGGGCTCGGAACGTATGGAATAGGGCCTTGCTGGGAGGCGCACCGTAGTAATTCTCTGCGCTGCGGGACGGATGGAGACTGTGGCTGCCCAAGCCACTGGGAACCTGCCACCCTCGCTGCCCCCGCCCCGTTGGCTTTGAGGTTGAAGGGAGTTGCGCACAAAAGGTTGTTTGATGAGGGGTTCGTGCCTGTTGGATCGTGGATCGTGGAGGATGCTACAAATACCCAAACTTTCCTTGCAGGTATTTCCGCACCCCCACCGCCCCCCACCCCCACCCCCGGGGCCGCTCCAAGATCGGAGAAAATGATAGCATTCATTTTGGAGACTCTATTCAAATGGAGAAATCGATTCTTTCTCTTCAGGTTCATGGCTAACACAGCCGGGGGAAGCCAAACAGATGCCTGAGGCAGGAACGCCGGTTTAAGCCCCTGCACTCTCACTCTCGGAAGGTACAAATTGCACGATTTATGTACTCTGCTATTTTTGGCCCGGGAAGGGAAGGAGGACTTCCCAGTTCCCATTACTTTACCAGGGGCGATCCCAGAAACGCGTCAATGACTCGAGTGTCCTGAAGGCTACCAACCGTGCCGGTGCTCAGGCCATCGGCTCCAGCCTCTGGCTCCCACTTTTCCACCGAGGAGAACACTGGGTCATGGCGAAGAAGAGCTCTTAGAGCCTCTCCTTCCATCGACATGCATGGAAACACCACCATGTCTCCCAAAGGCCTCCTCCCTGCCTCATCCTGCCCGAGGTCCCCGGGGAAGCGGGACCCTAAAGCACGCCACAGCCGGCGATGCTTCTCCGCCTTTGCCAAACCCATCTGTCGGCGGCTGTGGTGCCAGGGGTCTCACGGGACTGAGTCTCTGGGACGGTGTCCCCGGCTCATCCCCAGTGGAGCTGGCTCGTGTCTCTCAGCGGGATGGCAGCCAGAATTAGTTTTCAACTTTAGCTGCCTTGTGGAATTTTATAAACTGTTCTATTCGTTTTGGGTTTTTGTTTTTTTGTTTTTTTGTTTTTTTACTTCTTCGCATTTTTGTTGGCTTTGGCAGGGAGGAGGCCTGGGGTAAAGGTGTGCGAGAAGTGGGAGGGGGTGGAAATCGAGGCCATTCTCAAGGGGTGATGATCAGAAATTCCATCCCTATTCTCTCCCCTTGACTTGATATGTGCTGCTTATATTTCTGCATTGGGTAAAACCACTAAAAAGAAAAGTAACCTGGGGTTTGGAGGGTTTTCTTTTCATAGTTTTTTTTTTTTTTTTTAAGTTTATTTATTTATTTTTGAGGGAGAGGCAAGCACAAACAGAGGAGGTGCTGAGAGAGAGAGAGGGAGGCACAGAATCCGAAACAGGCTCCAGGCTCTGAGCTGTCAGCACAGAGCCCGACGCGGGGCTCGAACTCACGGACCGCGAGATCATGACCTGAGCCAAAGTCGGCTGCTCAACCGACTGAGCCACCCAGGAGTCCCATGTCACCTTTTTTAAATGAAGCTCCTTTGTAATGAGGTGAATGGATCCTCGTGGCCCCTGCTCCCATAGCACCAGGATATACTTCTGAGCCCATATAGTTATCACGATACGCTGATTATTTTCCTACTTGTCTGTTTCTCTCGCTAGATGGAGCTCCCGGAGGCTTGGGACACTTCATCATTATCTCCCTAGCATCCAGCACTGTGCCTGGCACACACCAGGGCCCAACAGATATTTGTTGGATGAAGAGAACACACCAGTAAAGGACGCCAGCACCTTTTCTTTTTTCTTTTCTTTTCTTTTCTTTTCTTTTCTTTTCTTTTCGCAGGCTGCCCCAGGGGGGTGGAATTGGGCAAAAAGTGAGCATGCAGCCTTTGGACTTTAGGTGTGTGTTCCAGCCTGTGCTGGCCAGGCTGGGTCACTCTGCCCTGTCTTCTGAGCCTGTTTTTCAGGACTGAGGTTTCCAAGCTGCATGACACAATGAGAGAAGTCAGCCTTGTTTTCATCCTCGCCAGCCAAGTGGTCAGTGGGTCAGCTGTCCCGTCCAGCGCCACCCATGCAAATACACGAGTGTTTCCTCTTTGACTTTGACTGACTCACTTGGCCGAGGTGTGGGCAGAACCACGTGACTCCCCCCCCACAACCAAAAACTATGCAGGTGTCATTCGGTTTTCATGGAGTGAGCATCGTGAAGCTGGGAACTTCCCTCTTCCTCACTTTCAAGGCCACGTGCACTTGGGTTTTCTGCGCCTTTCCGAGCAAGGGGCAGCAACTATGGTGGGGGTGAGCCACGAGTTGCTGCAGAGGCCTTCAGTGGTGGCTTGTGCGGAGAGGTGTCTACAGCTTCCATAAGAGCACGGTGTTCGCATCAGAATGGCAGGCACTGAGGGGCACCCGGGGGACTCAGTTGATTAAGCCTCCGACTCTTGGTGTCGGCTTAGCTCGGGATCTCACAGTCCACGAGTCTGAGTCCTGCGTGGGGCTCTGCACTCACAGCACGGAACCTGCTTGGGATTTCTCTCTCCCCCTCTCTCTCTGCCCCTCCCCAGCTTGCTCTGTCTCAATAAATAAATAAATAAAACATTTAAAAAATTTAAAAAACAAAAAACAAAAAACAAGAACAGCTGACACTTGGGTTGAGGTGATTCGAACCCCTGGTGTGAGTCTCAAAAATACGCACCCAGTGGGTGGTGAGGTCTAGGTCAACCTCAGTGCTGATGCCGGAATTACGTCTTGACAGGGGCTCCGAACTCAGAGGGTCCGCAAACTTCAAGAGAGGAATTACATCCTTCTTTCCCCCCAAAACCTCTGACCGAAATTCAGCATTTTCTTTTCATTAAGAATGTAAGCCACACCACCAGTAATAGCACTGTCCGATACAAACTAGTTTCATATCACCTCACAGGGGTTACTGATACTCCACAGTGTCATTTCCAGTCACTGCTACTTAGAAAGCGTGTAGCTGTTAGACCCACTGGTACATCTGGTGCTTTTCTAACATTTATTTATTCATTTATTTTGAGAGAGAGCACGCGCGCACGTGGGCACGTGCAAGGGCAAGAGGAGGGGTGCTGGAGAGACCACTGCCTGAGGAAGGGACCCTTCTCAGTAGCCCGCCTGCTTTCCTTTTCTTCTTGTTCCTACTGCACGGCTACCAGGGGCATGGGGGTGAGTATCCACTGGCGCTCACCCCCATCCAGCTTCAGCGGCACCCCACGTTGTTAGCGAGTTCCATATTGCCCTTTCCTGCCCACCAGCTCTGACCCAGCAGCTCCCACAGGAGGCCTCCCGCTACCAGCCTGGGAGAGGCAGGGGCGTTTCCTGTCCGCCTGAGCCCTGCAACTTGGACCGGTTCTAACAGGGGCCAACTCAGCAAACAGATCTGTCTTCCATTCGGCCGGAACCACAGCTTCTTCAGGGAGGCCTGAATTCCTCGAAGTGGGCAGTCCTCACAACGTACCGTCAACCGGCGGGTCAACCAACAGAAATCTATTGTCTCACAGTTCTGGGGGTTGGCAGTCCAGATGAAGGGGCTGACGAGGTTGGTTCCTCCTGAAGGCTGGGGGGGGAGAAACTGGTCCAAGCTTTGCCTGTAGCTTCCGGTGGTTTGCTGGCAATCTCTGTCATTTCTTGGCTTGTAGAAGCATCCCTGTGGTCTCTGCCTTAATCTTCGCCTGGCGTTCTCCCTGTGTGCCTGCTGCCTCCAGATTTCCCCTTTTTATATATGATGCCAGCGACCTGGGATTAGGGGCCTACTCTACTCGTATAACCTTATCCTAACAACTAATTACATCTGCAACGATCCTATTTCCAGACAGTGTCACATCCTGAGGTACTGGGGTTAGGACTTCAACGTATGGATTTTGGGGGACACGGTTCAACCCATATCACCTCTTTTAAGTTTGCTCTTTCTTTCAGCCCTCTCTCTCAGCCTCAGGGTATTCTTTAGAGATACCTTTTTTGTCCCCTTATAGCTAACACCCTTATCATAACTAGATAATTACTCCTGACTAAATGCTAATTGATATGAGAGTAAAGGGACCTAACACATGGAGTGGTGCCACTCTGCTTTTAATTCCTCTCAACCTTATGAGGTAGGAATTATTCTCATGCTCAGGTATAAAGAAGTCTCACTTGGTGAGTGCCCATGCAGGGACTCAAACTCGGTTATGTTTTTGTTGTTTGTTTTTGTTTTTCCAAAGGCTGAGTGCCCTCTAATGCACAGAGCTTCTTCCAGGCTAAAGATGATGGCGTGGATCTCCAGCTTGTCTTGGCCCCACCAAGATGGCCACAGTCTGCATCCTGTGGAAATGTTGGCTTCATTCATTCACTTCCTCATTTATTCATTCAACAAACATCTGCTGCCTATATTGACTACCATATGCTAAGTTCTGTATGCTGAGGTTCACAGAGGTGGCTGAAGCCCTGATCTCCAAGAGCTGGAAGAATAATGGTGATCGACAAGGGAGGAAACCTGTGTTAGATGCGTGTTAGCTATGTTAGATGTCGGAAGGTGTGTCGGAGAAGGTGATGCTTGAACTGAGGCTTGGGAAATAGCCAACCAGGAAGAAAATAAGGGAAGGATGTTCCAGACAGAAGAGCGGAAACAAAGGTATGAAGAGAACCCGGCATAGTTTGCTAGGGAAACCATATTGGCAATGACTGAAGGAAGTGAGAACATCAAACCCAGAAAAAAGATCACAATTCTCAACACACAGAATCCCTATGTCATTAAATTGCTGCGGTCCAAAACTATGCATAGCTGTAACAGACCAGCCTTGACCCAGAACACCAGCGACGTGTGCGCATGCACAGTGACCACTACGTCAGGCCTGCTGCCACTTGGCTGTAAGCAGGAGTGAGACCCCATCAGTTATGAAGTGCAGCCTGGTTTTTCAGACTTTCAAGTGTAAAACAGTCACACAGCTTAGGACTCGTAAAGCAGATTATTCATGAAGTGAACATGGGAGTTGTAGGAAGGCCACTTGTGTGGAAGGTCTGGGCAGCATAAGATGAAACAAAACGTATGCTTTGGAATCAATATGGTCTGGGTTCAAATACAGACTCTGCCACTTACTGTCATATAATGGGGTGCCAGTTACGCAACCCAGAGACTCACAGTGTCCTTATGTGGAAAATGGGGTCACTATTTACCTCCTAGAACAAGATAAGATATGAAACCCTCACACTAGATATGAAGACCACAGCTGTGAGGAAGGGGGAGCATTAAGGGCCACAGTGAGGTTCTCTGCTGGGCCAGCCTGGGGAGCACTCCCCCAGCACTCCCTCTCTTGAGCAGTTCCTGAAAAGGGATGCTTCATGATATCAGTGCTCCCCAAACTTTTTTTGACCTTGCATGCTTGTCACTTAAAACTTTTGAACGCACACCCTAAATATAGGTGTCCTTATTAACAGATTATGTAAATGCATTCCTCTATTAACATACTATGCCCGCTATGAAACATAAATGAGATTTAAAAGTATAAGATAAAGACAAAATAAACAACAATTTAAATAAATTGCTTTACTTTGTTAGTGGTGCCAAGTGCCCTTGACCTATCACCAATCAGAAGTGCCATTTTCTGTGAGAGCCCTCTGATTACTTTTGCCTCGTTTCTGAAAATCTTGATTTACATTTTGTGACACAGTGACTTGATTTATAAGCTTGCTTTTAATGGCATTAGCAGCTAAGTAGATCCTTCACAGAGATGCAAACGAAGTGCATCTCTGGCTCAGCTCACTAAATTATGACGGTCACCAGTGGCTTGGGCCAATTACGGTGCCTCAGGGCAGTGGAATGATGCCCTATCTCCTCAGACTTTCCCAGAGATGAATAAATACATGTAAAACCAGAGTGAATCCATGTGTTCCCTGTTTAACAAATCTAAGGATATTAGCTCAGTGCAAAATTGAAATGAGAAATTCTCTTACTGGTGTCTCTGCTGCCCCCCTCTGGCCAGCACTGGTAACGCATGAGCCTCTGCACTACTTCCCCGTCATTGATTGGCAGGGTCTCGGTCCGTCCTGGGAGCTGACTTCCCACAAAGCAGGTGAGAAATCCAAGAGAGCGAGGCAGGAGCCGCAGCGCCCTTCGTGACTCAGCCTCACAGGTGACACACCATCGATTTTATTGCACTCAGTTCAGGTGAGTCTGGATTCGGTGTAGGAGGGGGTTACACGAGGGCAAAACCCTCGGGCAGTGTGGATCCTTGGGGACCGCTGAAGACTGGCTATGGAAGAATGTGGCAGAAAAATGAGAGAGTAAGCTGGGGGAAAAACAGAATACAACACCCAGGAAACAGAGAGTCCAGCAGCAAAGTCCCAGGATGATACTGTGTGGCAGGCTTAAGAAGCAACCAGTGCAGATTGTACAAGGATGAAGGGTGTCAGGAGGGTTTCCAGGAAAAAAATAATAATAAAGAGACAGACTTCTGGATATGCTTAAGTATATTGATATTGGGGCATCTGGGTGGCTCAGTGAGTTAAGCATCTGACTTCAGCGCAGGTCGTGATCTCACAGCTCAGAAGTTCGAGCCCAGCGTCAGGCTCTGTGCTGACAGCTCAGAGCCTACAGCCTGGAGCCTGGAGCCTGCTTCAGATTCTGTGTCTCCCTCTCTCTCTGCCCCTCCCCTGCTCGCACTTCATCTCTCTCTCTCTCTCTCAATGGTAAATAAACATTAAAGAAGATTAAAAAAAAAAACTAGAACAAGTTAAAAAAATGGTTGGTATATAAACAACTTTATAGGAGAAGATCAAACCTTCCACATACAGAAAACTATAAACAGAAAAACTGACAAGGACATTCTAAGTCCAGGGAAACAAAGCATTTTCCAGGCAAGAAAACACGGTAATAGGAGACGACTTAGGTTTTACAGTGAATATTATTTAGATGAAGATACTAATGTCAATAGTTTTTATTGACCTAACTAAAGATGGGACATAAGTATTAGGAATATGGCAAGAAAGGACATGGGGTAGGGAACATATGAGCACAAAATTGTCATTTAGCATAACAGGAAATCAATGGGTAATGTCTAACTTTTAAAAAGCTCATATAAGCATACAATTCAGAAACCTAGAAATACATATCAAACAAAACAGTTGAAGAATTTAAAGTGATCTCCTCTGGGGATCAGAACCAGAGGTATGAGAAGTGAAGGGGCAAGGCGGGGACCACTGTTTTTTGTTATAAACCATTTAGTACTATTTAATTTTCTTTGCTCCTATAAAAAAAAAGAAGTCTAATTCAAACAATATGCATAAAATAGAACTCTTAGGAGCTAATAATTAGCATTTACAAGTTTCTGCATCATGCTTTAAAGTTATATTTGTGGCTGGGGTGCCTGGGTGGCTCAGTTGCTTAAGCATCTGACTCTCAATTTTGACTCAGGTCACGATCTCATAGTTCGTGAGTTCGAGTCCCACATCAGGCTCTGCACTGACAGTGTGGAGCCTGCTTGGGATTCTCTCTCTCTCTCTCTCTCTCTCTCTCTCTCTCGCTGCCCCTCCCCTGTTTGTGCTCTCTCGCTCAAAATAAATAAACTTAAAAAATGATATTTATGGCTGCACATATATTTGAAGAATAAACTGTCACTATGATGAATATATAAATGTTTTTACGGTCTCATGCATAGTCAATTATGGGAACTAATACACAAATAAATGACTATTTACATTACCCATCACGAAACAAATACACTCAACCCTTTCAGAAATCATTGCGGCTCTTCAGTTGTACAGCCTGTTCCCTTTATGCCCATTTCTGGGTTTCTTAGTCCTGCCCCCAGGACACCTGCAAGGCCTCCTTCAAGAGTTTCATGTCCGCTCCTCCCTCCCACTCAACATCCCACAGCACTGGAGCCACACTTCATTTATGAAGTTTTAAGCCTCTGCCTTGTATTATTTATGTCCATGCCTCAAGGAGGTTTGTGTTCCAATGCACAGCTTTCTCCTACAAATACGTGTCCTCTTTTGCACCCCCTTCGCTAGATAGCCTACACTCAGTTTTTCAATTGCTGAGTTATTACAAGCAGCCAATCGCCCTTAACAAAGCTTAAGGCTACCCGTGGTTATTCTGTAATGAAAAGAGTAGCTTTTAAAAGTTATTACCTGGAAGTTTAGAGTTCTTATTAATATTTCTGGGAAGTTAGAGGCTCCTGGGGAGCATGTGAATGAACGCTTTGGCCAATAGCTGGCTTTCTTCAGTGATAAATTCACGTCAACATTACTCCTTTATCCTACCAACGTGCTTCAACAATTCAAGGCACTTGAACAACAAGCCAAACACAGATGTCTGCCGAAACTATCACTTTTTGTCAGATTTACCTGACTTTGATGCAAATGTGCTCGATTAGACATGCGTAGGTATAATGTTCTTAAATGGAAGACGAAATGTACATAAAACGTTAAGATGAACAAAAGAATTCAAGGAAATATCTTATTACTTGCTTTGCATTGGCCAAAGCTCTCCTTTCCCTTAGAGACCCCAATGGCCCACGTTCTCTCCTTTATGCCTCAGAGACATTTTAGGAAAAGCTGAAGAGTGAGTACATTGAGGTGACCCATTTAAGGACTTACCTTGGGACCCCTTGGCGGAGTGGGGGGGCTTGACAACTCACTAGAATAAAGGGTAAGCACTGTATTTAATTTTTATGTTAAAATTAATTAATTAAATCACTAACATCATAAATGAGTCATCACTGACATAATATGGCAGTGGGGGTGTGTATGACAACGACCCCCATTCATTTCCACTACTTGAAAGTGGTTTTCAAGATATGCCTCCAAATTTCACTGGAATTTATCCATCATCCATACACTTAGGCTGTAAAAACAATGACTTGGAATAATGAAACAAATGCTGGTCCCATATCTAATGCTGAGGTACTTAGGATGCAAGGAAAACAATCTCGGACAAAAGGTCAAGGCTAAGGAATTTTCAGTGTCACAGGAATTCAGGGTCAGGCCAATGTAATCTCAAAGTTTCTTCACATTTAATGCTTTCCAAAATCCATGTGGGGGGGGGGGGCACCTGGGTGGCTCTGTCAGTTAAGCGTCTGGCTCTTGGTTTATGCTCAGGTCATGATCTCACGATTTGTGAGTTTGAGCCCCACTTTGAGCTCTGCTGCTGGCAGCATGGAACCTGCTTGGGATTCTCTCTCTCTCTCTCTCTCTCTCTCTCTCGCTCTCTCTCTGTCCCTCCCCCACTCACTCTCTCTCAAAAATAAATAAACTTAAAAAAAATTTTAAATGTAAACTTTGGGGGTGCTTGGGTGGCTCAGTCGATTAAGTATCAGACTCTTGATTTTGGCTCAGGTCATGATCTCATGGTTCAAGAGATAGGGCCTGGTGTTGGGCTCTGGGCTGAGAGCACAGAGCCTGCTTGGGATTCTCTCTCTCCCTCTCTCTGCTGTCTCTGTCTGCCCCTCCCTCCCTTTTTCTCTCTCTCTAAAAAATAATAAATAATCATTAAAAAAAATAAAATCAATAAAATGTAAATTTTGAAGATGGAAATAAGGCCAGTCAGGACCATTCAAGAGATTACAAAGACGATTTGAATTTTTTTTTTAAATATTTATTTATTTTTGGGAGACAGAGAGACAGAGTGCAAGCAGGGGAGGGGTAGAGAGAGAGGGAGACACAGAATCTGAAGCAGGCTCCAGGCTCCCAGCTGTCAGCACAGAGCCGGACGTGGGGCCCGAACCCACAAAGTGCGAGATCATGACCTGGGCTGAAGTCGGAAGCTTAGCCAACTGAGCCACCCAGGCGCCCCAAAGACGATTTGAATTTCAAAGGGCAGAGAGAGCAGGAGAAAATCTGTTCTGCAGGACACAATGATGCAGGCAGAACCAACAGAGCCCCCCCTCCAAGTTCCCCAATCTTGTTTTCACTTCCAATTCTGATTTTCCTTCTTCTCAATACTGTATATATTTGTTATTATAACTGAAAATCTATTGCTTATCATATGTATAGTGTGTTTTCTGGTGTTCATTAATAATTTAAAAATAATTTTAATAATCATACAAATGGATGGATATATGTTCGTTTATTATGCCTACATAAATATACATTAAAATATAATTGCAACGTAATATATCTTAATAATTACATAAATCTAAATGTTTTAAATAATTAAGTCATGCTTTTAAATAATGAATAGTTTTCCAAAGAAAATGATTTTTTTCTTAAAATCTTGTCCTTTTGTACTTGCATATGGTTCTCAACCTTCTCCCCGCCCCACCCTGATGATCACAGGGTTATGGGTGAGGGGGATTCCCACTCCTGAAGTGGCGCCCAAATGTGTCCCTCCACGACCCCTTCCCCCATTTTCCTGTTTGAGGGGCACGCGAGTCTCAATTTCAGAAAACCGGATTCTCCCATTCTGGATGAGAACGAGAAACTGGGAGGGTTGAAGTCAGGTGAGGCATGGTTTATCCACTTTGCCGGGAGATTCTTGGGCTTGCAAAAGGTTCCCCCCACGGCATCTGTACAAACATCAAGCTTTTTAAGTGTGTTTTTAGTTCAATCCAATGCTCATAAATTCAACAGTCCTGGGGTCTGCGGGCAAGTGCGCCGGGCCCACCCCTCCCGCGCTGGATGAGCCCACAGCCACACCTGGGAGCCCGCGCGAGGGGCCGAGGGCAGCGTGTCCTGAGCACGTCATTCTGCGCAGCGGAGGCCGAGACTCCGCGCTCTGCGGAGGCCGAGACTCCGCGCTCTGCGGTCATCAGGAAGAAGCCGGACTCCTCTCCCCGCCACTGGAAAGTGCTCCTGGAGGTAAGCCAACAGCACGCGGTCTTCATCTTTATTGCTTCCGGTTCGCTGAGTCCAGGGCCTCGCTCCTCCGGGGCCCCAAACACGGACCAGCCACCACCACACGGGGCTGCGTCCCGGGCGGTTCCCGATTGGACAGAGACAGTTCTCCGTAGGGGACCCTGCCCTGTAGACGTAATCCCCACCACACGCTGTCTGCCTGGGGTCAGTCTGGCCTGTGCCCAGGTTTTGTTTAACTCGTAACATTTTTGCAATGGTTTCAAACACATAACACTTTGGAGGCACAGCAAGCCGCGATTTCCTATTCCTTTTGAAAACTAGGTATTCCGGCAGCACTGGCCCCAGATTCCTACACGGCAGCTGTGGGGCTGGACTGGGCCTGGTCTCCCCGCTTCACTGCGGCGCCCATCGGCCAGCGGGGATCTCCAGGTGCTCCCCTGGTCCCCAGAGGGTCGGAGTGCGTGATGCCGGCCCGCGGTGTTCCCTTAGGGGCCTCACCCCCTTCTCGCCCTGGCCGCCCGCGTGCTTTAGTAGCTTTGGGGGTGTGTGTGCCTGGGGAAGGATCAACACTCCTCTGTGGCCTGCTTCTCCTTGAGTCAGCCCTTTGGCCACCTTTGAGGTGCAGCTGCCTCTCACCCCAAGTAGCCCTGATTTTCACCCTGGACTCCCCTATAATAGTTCCTGTCACCCCACACGTGGGATCTCTCCTTTCAGACTCCGGGAGTACATCTGGTCTAAACCGGACCGGAACGAGCGGGGACACTGAGGTTCAGAGCAGCAGAGCTGCTTCGGGTCAAGGAGAGCGGACGGGTGTTGGGGCGGAGAGAAGCAGGGCACCGGTCTGCCCCCAGCTCTCTCCGCCCCCGCCAACAGCTTCTTTCTCCTCCTGCCCCACGGCCACCACCGGTGTGAGGTGACCCTGCCCAGCCTCATGCCTGGACTGGATCGGAGGGGAGCAAAACAAGTCTGCGAAGCAAAGGGGGGGCTGAGAGGGAACAGGGGCACACATAGTACAGGGCGAGAAGGAAAAGAAAGGCGAAGCTTTCGCACACTGCCTTTCGCACACTGCCTCCCCACGGCACAGGCACAAGCGGTAAATTTTGTGCATTCTTTCTTGGGGCACGCGCGCGGCTACTCAGAAAATGCCATTTGCTAAAGGAATTCATGACCTGTATTCACTGAGCCTCCTCTATGTGTAATTAAAAACGATTAAATACAGAAATTAGATTTTTTCCCCCTCCAGTTTATATCACTTACTGCGTCCTTCTCTGTAATAGGGGCAGCGCTAGATGCACGTGACTTTTTCCTCTTCCACCTCCGTGCGCTGATTGCATTTCCGGGATTCGCTTGAGTTAATTGTGGTCATGTGATCGGGTTCCAGCCAATGGGGTGTGAGAGGAAGTGAAGCCTGAGCGGACTCTGGCGCCTAAAACCTGTCACTTTGTTTTACTTTCCCTGGCGACCTAGGAAGCGTGGGTTGAAGAGTGCCTAGGTTGGAAAGGAGCCTAGACACTGAATCACTTCTTTTTGTGTGTGGCCTTTGATAGGTGTACGTCCCTCCTCTGCCAGCAGGGAGCAAATCATTTAATTTTTCTGTGCCTGGGTTTTTTCTCATCTGCAAATTGGGACTATTGCTAGAAACTCCCTCTCTCGATTGGAGATATTAAGTGAGTTAATATCTGTAAATCCCCTATAAGAGTGTTTTGCTTACAGCAAGTACGACATAAAGAATGTTAAATAAAATATTAAAAGCTCTCTAAATGTTATATTAGACTCTGTGGCCGTTCTAAGCATTTTAACAAATTTCTTTGGATGATAATGACAATCACCTTGGCTGGTAATTTTGTTTTGTTTCTTTTAAGGATAACATGAAACTTATGAGTTATACCTTAGGTGTCAGATGGGTTGGCCTGGGTTCAAATCTTGACCTTGCTACCCGTTAGCATTAAAACACTACTTAACTTCACTAAGTCTCAGTTTTCTCATTAATAGGGCCATTCATACCTACTTCATAGGTTTATTGGAGGATTAATGAGATACACATTGTACAAAATTCAGACAAGTGGCTGGCACATAGTAAATGCTCATTAAATAACATAGCTCCTAGGCAATACGTAATTAAGAGGCCAGGTTTGAGAAGAGTCTGTCTGGAACATTTGTAATCAATCTCTGAACCTTTTTTTCATCTCCATGACGAGATGATTAAACTGAGTGTATTGTGATTTTCAAACCTTTTATTTTTTTAGCTGCAAAACTCCTCCTTCCAAAATAATCTTAGATAAATATTTAATCTAAGATGGGAGCAGTGGGGTAGAGGTCAGGGTGGAGGAAACCTACTGGCTTTCCCTCACATCCCCTTTCCAAAGTGTCCCCGCGTCACCTCTGTGCAATCCTAGGGTTCCTCAGCACAGTCTGATCGTTTATAGGACTTGAAGTTCTCCAAAAGGTTTTGTTCCAGCTCTAATATTTTATGACCATGAAGACTGGCATTCGGCCATGAAATAGAAGTTGAAGTTGAAATTATACTCACACAACCTGTTCCCTGTGCTAAGTCCTCTTCTGACCTAGCACATTGCTTCCATTATTGCCTTTCACACTCACCAGTTAGACCCCCTCGTGCAGGAAACAAGCCCTCCCTTCACCTGCCTCTACCACAAGCAGAGACTAGGGCAGGAAGCCGACAGGATGCCACCGCCAGGCTGTCTCGGGCCTCACGGAGGGGTCTGGCCTCTAGACAAGCGTGGCGACCACACGCTAAAGGCAGAGGCTGTGTTTCTTACAGATGAGGCCCTTGACCAATTGCAGGGCATAGTTTTGAAACAAAATAACCTGCCTTGAGAAAACTGAGCTGTCTCAATACCTCAGTGCTTTCCCTCAGCTGATAGTTAAATTATCCCTCACATTTTCCTTTCGAGCCCTACTTATTCACACGGGTATAAACGAGCCACAGAACTGCTCCATTTCCCTCATATTCACGGCAGGTCACCGTGCCGCCCAAACCCTCAGGCATTTTCACTTCCTCTGAGATGAAATTCGAAGTCTTCCTTGGCCTCAGACCTCATCTCCTACCACTCTCCTCCTGGCCCTTGCTGCCACAGTCATACTGGACTCTGTGGTTCCTACAGCATCTGAAACATCTGCTCTCTGGGCCTTTGCACATGCCGTGCGTATGTCCGGAAGACTTTCCTTCCAGGGAGCCACAGAATTCCATGCTTCACCCACTTCTCCTCAGAGAGGCTTCCCTGACCACCTGATCTAAAAAGAGCACCCCCTTTCTAGACCTGTACCCTGCTCTTACTTCATAACTCTTATCTCCATCCTACATAGAGTAGGCTCGTATGTCGGCTGTTGCCGACTGTTCGCAGGAGAGCAGAGATTTGATCTATGGGGCTCACTGCCATATCCTCAGCTTCTGGAACAGTGCTTGGCATGTAGGCGCTCAACAAGTACTTGGCAAATGAATGGCCGGATGACCTAATAAGCTGTTGCTTGTGCATGTGCATCAAGGTTATAATCACAATCCTGCAGGGCCATACAGTGAACATGGGGACATCTAGGTGACTCAGGTGGTTGGTTAAGCATCCAAATCTTGGTTTCAAACTCAGGTAGTGATCTCACGGTTCCTGAGTTTGAGCCCTGCATCAGGCTCCATGCCGTCGATGTGGAGCCTGCTTAGGATTCTCTCTCACCGAGAGAAACAGACGCCGAGATGCCAGCTGCTGCCGGTGGCTCCATGCTTTGCTGCTCTCGAGTTGAGCTCTTCCTTCTCCTTGCTGGCCCTGCCAACCAGTAGCAACCCTGGCCCACCGCCAGACGTAGGGACCACAGGCTGCCGCACCAGCTCTCCGCTGCGGTTCCTTTCCGGTAGCTGGACGTGCCCGGCTTCCTGGATCCTTGCAAGCCGCACGTGGCCCATCCACACCAATGCTTCAGAAGGGCTGGTGAGGGCATTCTTCCCGAACCTCCACCTCTCCTTGTCAGGCCTTTACCTCCTAGGTGCTCCCACAATTTTGTCAGGTCTAATTCCTTTAATTAAGTCCTAATCCAAGGACTCTCCTTCCTCTGCCCTGATGGGACTTCAACCAATATGCGTGAGGACTACTATCATGTGCTCAGTCTGCCAATCAGTGTTATTTTTCCAGTTATCAACATTCTTCTAAATGCAGATACTTCCTGTCTAAATACGTAACAGCCCCGCCTTCCTCTTCTAAGGAGCATGACCTCAGTGACAGCAATGTAATAGAATAGATAACATATCTAATATGTGACATCACCTGGGACTTCCCAAAATGTGCTCTGACAATTTTAGGTGGGATACAGACAAAGACATTAAAAGCTATTTGAATATTGTGAGGCAGAAAATGTAACTAACAGAGACACTCATTTCATGGGCGTTCTTGCTCGGAAGGGAGCCACATTTATTTCCACTTAAAAAACGAATGATTGGAGAGCTGCTGTGAAGACAGAGTACAAACCATGGAGATGCTACGGAAATCACTGACACGTGGGATTGCTCTGATCCAGTAACTGATGTGAGGGGCCAGCAGACCTGGGTCGTCCCTCCTCCTCCAGCTCACGGACTTCCAGAGGCAGATGACTGCTCCCTGCACTCAAGGCGAGGCAATCTTCGAGAGCCCTCGGGTCCTCCCCCCGGATGACCCAGCCAGCCCCAGCCTGTGTCCGGATCCCTGCCCCTCATGTTCCAGCCTACACATTTTCTGATTACTCAGCATTTCCCCCAAACACCTGCAATGACTCCTGTGCCTAGTTCTACCGCCTTCTTCTCTCACTACTCACCGTACGCCTGGCTACCCACGGCTCCCGCTGACAAACTTACCATCTCTTTTCACGTCTTAGCCTTACGCGTCCTATAACATGGCAGTGACTCCGATCATTTTCTGCGTTATGTGGCTTAGGTAAGAAACCCCACTGGAGAGAGACTGGATCTCAGACACAACTTTGGATGTTCATCCCTCGGTTGTCTGAGGATCCCCTCAAATTTCTCGTTTCCTCCTATTTTAATAAGCCATTTATCCTGTGACTTCTCTCCTCCATAAAACCTTCCTGACTCGACAGATGAGATCAATGTCCCTCTGGATATACACAGTTATCACATACATACATACATACATATATGCACACACACACACACACACACACACACACACACACACTGTAGGGGAAGGAAAAAAAAGTCTTCTCCTCTACCCTCTTTTTTAAAAATTTTTTTCAAATGTTTATATTTATTTTGGAAGGAGAGAGAGACAGAGCACGAACAGGGGAGGGGCAGAGAGAGAGGGAGACACAGAATCTGAAGCAGGCTCCAGGCTCCAAGCTGTCAGCACAGAGCCCGACGTGGGGCTCCCACTCACAAACTGTGAGATCATGACCTGAGCCGAAGTCAGGCACTTAACCGACTGAGCCACCCAGGCTCCCCTTCTCCTCTACCCTCTCAGGTTCAGTGACTGGGGCTCTGGAAATTAAACTGACAAAAGTCAGATTCACAAGAGAAAAACAACTTATGAACTTGTGTAGTGCACATACACATGGGAAAAACTCAGGGATGAGCAACTCAAACTTGGGGCTTGTCTGGCAGTTTAACAAAGAATAACAAATATGTAGCCATAACAAGGGAACAAGGCTTTAGGCTTTTAGGAGTGGTAAACTGGGAAGATGTATCTATATAAGGAAACCAACGGAAGATAAGGGTTGTTTCAATAAGGTTTGCCACGTAGATTCCATGTCTGGGCTGATAAAAGGATAAGAGTCATTCTGCCCTTCCTGGTGTAGGAAGGGCACCTTTCTCGTGGGACGTTTTTGTCCTACGTTTAGGGGAAAAGGAGGAGGTCAGAGAGTTCTCCCTGCATCTGCTTGCTTGCTTTCTTTCTTTCTTTCTTTCTTTCTTTCTTTCTTCTTTCTTTCTTTCTTTCTTTCTTTCTTTCTTTCTTTCTCTCTCTCTTTTTTAAAGTTATTTATTTCGAGAAGACAGTGCCAGTTGGGGAGGGGCAGAGAGAGAGGGAGAGAGGGAATCCGAAGCCGACTCCGCACTGTCAGCAGGGAGCCCGACGCAGGGTTTGATCCACCGAACCCTGAGCTGAAATCAAGAGTCAGATGCTTAACCGACCGAGCCACCCAGGCGTCCTTGCATCTGCTTTTTCTTCAGTGGCTTCAGCTCAAAGTAATTCTTATGCTAAAGCGAGGTGCTTTGGGGGAGCATGCTTTTATCCCCTCCGATGCAAATAAAGTAGACTAAACTCCCATGGCTTCCTCTAACATTAGCTCTTACTCTTAAAATTTTCAGCTAATACTTACTAAGCACATTTATATGCCAGGCACTTACCCTCAAGCAGGTCACATCATCTGTGACATCTATGAGGCTCAAAATGGTTAAGTAAACCTGCCCACCGTCCTACAACTCGTAAATGGGAACAGATGGGGAACGGAACTCAATTCTATATGACTGCAGATTACTTCTGCGTCTCTATAGCCTCAGCACTACTTTTGGGCTAACCTCAGCCAGGGGTTGGAGTGGAGAGAACACTGTTTTGAGTTCTGCTGTGCCAAGCACCCCCTAAGGCTGAAGAGACTCCGGGGTTCATCGATCTTAACTTGTTAGCAGTGAGGTGAGGAAGGTCTTTGCACACAGCACGCACTTAGATCCATTTGAAAGATGACTCTGCTGCTTTTATAACCCTGACGGCAGTCAGGACCGAAGTCCAGCAGTCTGAGCCGCTCGATAAATCCCTGCCACTGTGATTGCTGATGGCTTGTTTTCTTTCCTTTTGCTGGAGTATTTATAGAAGAACTTAGCAAGCTCCAAAATGTAAAACTCTCTGGAGATACTCTTTGGACCTTGAAACTATGTCCTGCAAGGGGAAAAAAAATCACTAGGATTTCGGCTAGGGCTCACATACTGACGTGTAAGTACATCTCAGAGAAGTCAGCTGTGCCTAGCTGTGGTGTCTCTCTCCAATTCTACCACTATTTAAAATAAGCTAGTAACATATGTAAATAAATTCTGACTAAGGTAAAAAGTTAGCAATCGTTTTTACTGATTTTATTGCCCAAAACAAGTTGTTGAATCGCTTTAAAGTCTTCTCAGAATCTAAGAGCCAAACAGGAAATTTAGAAACCACGTGGTCTAATACCACTGTTTTTCAGAGTGACACAGAGGTACAGAGAGGAGCGTGAATTTGCCTGAGATCACAAAGCCAGTCTTTATCTTGGTTATAAGTAAACAAGTCAAACTCAATGACTATAATAGATGCTTTTGGATGTGGTTGCCCTTTCCTTGAATTTATTGCTTTGTGTTGGTGGGGGGAGGGGGGGGGGCGGGAGGGCGTGTCTTCAGTGCCTGACATAATATGAGCACGACACACAGACACAAGTGCTCCAGAAATGCTTACGGAGTTGGACAGCATGTCAAAAACGTATTTCCAGATACGATGCTTGCTTTTATCAGTTACCGATCCCGATGATTTTTAAAAATAAAAAGGCACACGTACTGCAAAAGAAAAATTGTACCAAAGAGAGGTAAACAGTCTAGATAGACTTTGTTTAAGACTACTGTAATAGGGGAGAGAGACTGAATTTGACTTTGCTGAAACAAAAGGTGAGGAGAATTTTTAAACACCAGGGTGCGCTAGTGAACAGGTCCTAGAGGATGTTAGTGGGGGGAGGTTGGTCAACAAGATTAGGTTTGCTCTTAGGCTCCTACCCTCTCACAAAAACTGGGATATATGGGCCCTATGTTTCTTAATGACTACATTTCAAGGAAATGCCTGCCAGGTCCTTGAGAAAGACATTCCTAGGTATGGTAAAAAGCCAGGAGAAGATTTACATCTCCGAGAGAGGGGGAAAGAATTTATGATGGCAAGTTTTCTAAAGTAAAGGCTCTAAATTGGGGCACCTGGGTGGCTCAGTTGGTGAAGCATCTGACTTTGGCTCAGGTCATGATCTCGTGCTTTGTGAGTTCAAGCCCCACATTGGGCTCTGTGCTGACAGCTCAGAGCCTGGAGCCTGCTTCAGAGTCTGTGTCTCCCTCTCTGTCTCTGCCCCTTCCCCACTTGCACTCTGTCTCTGTCTCTCTCTCACTCTCTAAAACAAATAAACATTTTAAAAAATTGAAGGGAATGCTCTAAGCGAAAGGAGGTCAGGGGCCTAGAGCCCGGAAGAAGTCTGTACACAGTTTAGTCAAGCTGAGGGGAGCAGTAAAGTTGTCCTGGTCAGCACCTCTTGGTTAAGAAGTAGATTAAACACATGTATTTACTTTCACTCTCTCTCAAACCCCCATAAAATGCTAACAAAAATATTTTTGTTACGGCTCAAAACCAGAAGGACAAAGAACAGGAATGGAGACAATAATAACAAACTTTTGGAAACTGCAAAGCGAATAAAAGAGCAGAAGCTGACTGCTGGTAGACTAAGAAGATTAATTCTTTAATTTGCTGTGAGGAAAAAGCCAAGAAGCTACCCAATTCACATTGCAAACCCCCAAAGTGTTTCTGATTTGTCACCACTGGGGACATCTGGATATGAAGATAGAACTAAAAACAGAGTGGTTGTTTGAGTAGCAGAAATGAAAAACTCAATTAAATGCTTAGAAAATAAATTTGAGGAAGTTTGATGGAAAATAGAACAAAAAGACCAAGAGATTAAAAAACAAACAAACAAAAAAAAAACAAGGAGAGAAAATAGAACAAAATTAAAGAAGTAATCTCTGAAATTAAATATCCTGAAGAAAGAGTTCTAGAAATAGGACAAGGAATATAGAGGAGAGGAATTGAACAACCAAGTAAATCAAGACAACTTTCCAGCAGCTTCCAGACTAAAAGGGCCCACTAAGTGCCCAGTACCATCAGTCAAAGGGCCCCCATGCCAAGATGCATTATTGTGAACTTTTAGCATGTTAGGGGCAAAAAGAGATCCCATAAGTTTCCAGAGAGGGACAGAGCAGGTTGCATATAAAGAATGAAGAATTGGGGCACGTAGGTGGCTCAGTTGGTTAAACGTCCAAGTCTTGATTTCGGTTCAGGTCGTGATCTCACCGTTCATCAGTTGGAGTCCCAAGTTGGGCTCCGTGCTGACAGCACAAAGCCCGCTTGGGATTCTTTCTCTCTCCCCGTCTCTCTGCCCCTCCCCCACTCATGCATGTGCATGCGCACGCTCTTTCTCTCTCTCAAATTAACCTTTATTAAAACAAAAGAGAGAGAGAAGAATGATGGCAGCATTGAAAGTGGAAAGGCAATGTGGAGCCATGCCTTAAATTCCCGAAGGAACATTTTCTGGAAGAAAAGTATTTTCTATTCGTGAATCTCTACCTTTCCAAGCTATTCTTTATTTGTGAGGTTAGGCTAAAGAGAGTTTGGGATGTTCTAAGTCCTCCAGATTTTACCTCCCGTGTAAGTTTCCTCGAGAAAGTAAGGTGGGCCACCAAAACAAGGGATTGAACTGAGAGGGGGCATGGAATACGGGCATAAAGAGATCCAATACAGGAAAGGAACAAAAGGAATCTCTAGGAGGGCAAGAAATGCTAATTCCAATATTGGTGGTTACCAGGGGGTGGGGGTGGGGGGAGCTGGGGAGATGTTATTTAAGGGTACAGACTCGTAGATAAATAAAGAAAATAAATAAATAAATAGAAAGATAAATAAATCCTGGAGATCTAATGCACAGCATAGTGATTAGTGGACAATATCAACTTCAGAGTTGCTAACATACTAGGTCAGAATGGTTCTCACCACAAAGGAGAAATGATAATTATGCGATGGGATAGAGGGGCCAGGTGACGCTAGGGTGGTAACCGTACTGCAATATGTAAACGTGTCCAGTCAGCACACGCGCACCTTGAACTTCCACAGTGTTCTGTGACAATATCACAATGTTAAAAAAATAAATGAATTTTAAAAAGGCAGACTCAAAGATTCCTGGTAGTTTTCAGCCCGAAGATTAAAGAGAGAGATACCTGAGAAGGTATCTAGAGATCTAGACTGTATTTAAAAGCTGGGTAGAATACCTGGAAAGGGATTTAACTATCTGATGATGATTCGGGGCTTAAATGAAGGATAAGGTCATAGAAACTTGAGAAATTGAATATAGAAATGGACAATGGCCAGACCATGTGTAAAAATGGAACTGGGTGACTCCCAGCCTACAGCAGCCAGGCGAGGAAACCAAGCCACTGGCTGCAGGGAACCAGCCCAGAAAGCCAGCCTGCCATCTATAGGTGAGACTTGTAGGAAGCCAGACCGCTGTGACTAACGACTGGTTGGGGAAGACCAACAGCGATCCCTGTAACAATCAGGCAAAAACAGCCAGGACTTGAATACTAACTGACAGCTTTTCTAACGTGTGTTCTCACCTCCAGTTTAGGCCAACGAGAGAAAGCCAAATATGTACCCCCCGGCCAACCACATGGATCCCCCACTTGCAGTTAGCCCACCTACAGTTTCCCCAGGCCAACAGCCTCCAATCAGGGCGGACCGGACACGGTTGCTTTTTGCCACTCTGAAGCTTTCCCACCTTCACTGCCTGCCTGTGGGTTTCTGCGGAACCCCGAGTCCCTGCGACTGACTGCTTTGCTACAGCGAGCTCCGGATAAATAGCCTTTGCTTGTTCTCGTGTGGCTGGTCTGTGTTTATTCCCCCAAACCCTAAGGCAAGAAAAAACCCAAACAAACAATTTTTAAATGCATGGGGAAAAAAAAGAGCAAGGGGCGCCTGGGTGGCTCCGTCGGTTGAGCGTCCGATTTCGGCTCAGGTCATGATCTCACAGCTCATGAGTTCGAGCCCCGCGTCGGGCTCTGTGCTGACAGCTCGGAGCCTGGAGCCTGCTTTGCGTTCTGTGTCTCCCTCTCTGCCCCTAACGCACTCACATTCTCTCTGTCTCTGTCTCTGTCTCTGTCTCTCTCTCTCTCAAAAATAAATAAATAAACAAACAAATAAAAACATTTTAAAAAGAGCAATGATAATCTACTCTAAGACTTAGCTATGGGTGGCACGTTCATAATCAAAATAATACAAACATTAAATATTAACCTATGTTTTTATTTGCTACCTTGGTAAATATTCAGTGTGCAAGAACGAGCCATCATCCCGCTGTTGTTCAGCAGAGCCTTCTGCAAAAAGAGAGTTAAAAAGGATATTTATTCCCTTGTACTGCAGGAGATAGAAGCCGCTAAGAATCTTTTAAAAAGAAAACACATCAGTGTAATATAATTTGTATGTAATAAAATCCATCCTTTTAAGTGTAGAGTTTAATTAGAGCTTTGACAAATGTATTCACCCATGTGACCACCGCGATAATCATTTCAGCACCCCGAAAAGTTCCTTGTGGCCCTTTTCAGTCAGAGCTCCCTCTACACGGCCAGCCCCAGGAAACCACTGATCTGCTTTTGGTCACTATTGACTAGTATTCCCAATGATGGAATTTCATGGAAACGGAACCACGGAACCACGCAAACTATTGTTTTACCACTTTACGCCCTCACCGGAAGGGCTGGGAGCCAGCATCAGTGGCTTCCCAGGAGATGCCCGGTATCTTGTCAGTCTTCTAAATTTTAACTCTAAAATTTTATCTCTTCCGTGGTATAGCTTTGTTTTTCTTTTAGGTACAGAGAACCTGCCTCTGTTTCTAGTGTTTTCCCTGCCACTTAAGACTTTCAGCTGTTTCATTTCCTAGAATGGGTGAGAAAGACCAGTTATCAGCAGACAATACATTTCAGAGTATCACTTCCAAGGGTGGGATTTAAGTCATTGTGTTCAGGTTTACATGGGGACCTTGTTTGGTAAGAGTTTTCTGCTAAAATACTTTCTCGTTTCTAATTTATTAGAATACCTTCTAATTAGAGCTGCTTTCTCATTTATTTTTTGGTTTCTTCTTTGAGTTTCCAAATATTTGACGACTTTTCTAGATAGCTTTCTGTGATGAATTAAAAAAAATTTTTTAATGTTTATTTATTTCTTGAGAGAGAGACAGTGGGGGGGGGGGGCAGAAAGAGAGGGAGACACAGAATCCAAAGCAGGCTCCAGGCTCTGAGCTGTCAGCACAGAGCCCGACGGGGGACTTGAACTCACGAACCGTGAGATCATGACCTGAGCCAAAGTTGGACACCCAACCGACTGAGTCACCCAGGCGCCCCTCTGTGATGAATTTTTTATTTAATTTTAGCCAGACAACTTTGAATGACTTGAACTCTGTTATATTTTTTGAGACTTCTTTTATGTAAACAAGGATGTAGTCTATCTTTGTAAATATTCTGTGTGCAAGAATGAATATTCATCCTGCTGTGGTGTAGTAGAGTGTTCTATAAATGTCAGTTAGGTCAATTTGGTTGCTAGAATGGTTTAAATTTTCCATATCCTTACTGATTGTCTGTCAACGTGTTTGATCAGTTCCTGAGAAAGGAGTGTTGAACTCTCCAATTATAATTGCAGATTTCTTTTTCCTCCTTGCAATTCTATCAGTTTTGTTCCAAGTATTTTGAAGATCTATTATTAGTTGCATAAACATTTACGATTGTTAGATTCTCTCGATTAATTAACCTTTATCATCATGAACTAACCTTTTTATCTCTGGTAATGTTTTTTGCTGTGAAATCTATTTTGCCTGACATTAATATAGAAACTCCAGCCTAAATGTTTTTCTTATTTATTTGTAGGATCAGCATGATATATGTTGTTTCATCTTTTTTACTTCTAACCGATTCGTGTGTTTATATAGAGAGTGTATATATGTATATGTTTATTTTTAGGGAGAGAGAGTGTGTGAGCGGGGGGGGGGGAGGGCCGGAGGGGGCGGGGGAGAGAGAATCTTAAGCAGGAGCCCAACACTGGGCTCAATCCCATGATCTGATATCATAACCTGAGCCGAAATCCAAAGTTCGATGCCCAACCCACTGAACCATCCAGGTGCCGCTAAAGTGGATTTCTTGTATGTAGCATATAGTTGGGTCCTTCATTTTTATCCAATTGGATAATCTTTACCTTAAAATAATTTTTTTTAATGTTTATCTATTTTTAAGAGAGAGAGAGAGAGAGAGAGAGAGAGCAAGCAGGGGAGGGGCAGAAAGAGAGGGAGACACAGACTCTGAAGCAAGCTCCTGGCTCTGAGCTGTCAGCACAGAGCCCCACGTGGGGCTCGAACTCACAGACCACGAGATTATGACCTGAGCCAAAGTCAGACGCTTAACCGACTGAGCCACCCAGGCACCCCCAATCTTTGCCTTTCAACTGGAGTGTTTAGACGATTTTGATTTAGCATGATTGGTGATCCTCATGGGGTTTTCTGGAATTCTTTCTCCATGTACTGTCCTCCACCCTCTGTAGTACTCTGCCCCTTGGGTTCCAGCCAATTCAGTCTTCTCAAACTTCAAGCTCTGTCTCCTCAAATAAAGTAAGATTGCCACACAACCTGGGATCTCTCTTTCCATGATTCATGATCCAGAAAAGCCTCCACACAGAGAGCTGGGGTGACCACTGGGTTCACCTCATGGATTTCCGTTCTCTGAGAGATCACAGTCCTGTTTTATCCATTGTCTAGTATCTCCAAACTGTCCCCTCATGTATTTTGTCCAATTTTCTTGTTGTTCATGATGAGAGGGTAAGTCTAATCCATTATGCACCATGGCTAGAATGGAGGTCTCCCATGCAATCTTTTTATTTTTTGTTAAATTTTTAAAAATGTTTTATTTATTTTTGAGAGAGATAGTGTAAGGGGGGCAAGGTCAGAAAGAGAGGGGGACAGAGGATCCGAAGCGGGGTCTGCGCTGACAGCAGGAAGCCCGGTATCGGGCTCAAACTCACAAACCACGAGATCACGACCTGAGCTGGACGCTTAATTGACTGAACCACCCAGGCGCCCCACCCATAAAATCTTTTTAAATTAAATATATTAGCTGAGAAAATCTAGACATTCATGCTGTCAAATGCTTGTTATAAAATGGTATAAATTGAGATAAGCATCAATTTAGTATGAAATGATAGAGATGAGATGCGGCACTATTTCTCTATCATTCCCTTGCCTACGACCCATATCCTAGCACAGAACTCCCAAGGTAATGAGAGTTGGCCTCTTCTTATCCCTTGCACCTTTCTGCTTGCAAGTCTGGTGCACGGGTGTGCCCCCCGATACATTCCAGTCCCCGGGGCAAGCTTTTGCCATGCAACGGAAATGACTTTAATTATCAAAGTAAGAACAAAGTGTTTTAAACCACTACCCAGGATTTACGGTGTCCCGGCTTTGAAGCTAGCTTTGCTTCAAGTACCTTGGTGGGATGCAGCTGTCTGCCCATCCTCACGTAATTTTGGAATTAGCGTCCTTTCCAGAAAACTTCCTGAGAAGTCTGTATTCTCTTTCAACCTAAAAGCACCAGTGGAGATTTTTTTTCTGCAGCGTCCAAGTGACTTCCGCTTTGTGTGCTTTTTGGATATGCTTACTCTTTCTTGCCCACCTCTTCCTTGTCATCTTCATTATCATTTTAATAGTGATATTTCAAATTGTATTTCAGCCTTGCGAGTTGTAAGCTGTGCTACATTATCGTCACGACTACAACAATTTTGTTTTGAAAGTAGTTATTAACTCCTGTGCTGCGGAAAATGAAATTGAACTATTTAAGTGTTGCAAAACCTGTCCAAGGTCAGGCACGTGTTAATAACAGAGCTAAGACTGAAGTCCAGGTCCTGACTCCAAATCCTGTACAGGTTTTCTCACCACATCACAGTGTCTTTCCTAGTCCCTCTCTCATTTAGTGGCCAAATCTTGCCTTCAAAACTCACATTTGATGTAACTTTTTTTTTTTAACTCCCAGAGACTTTCAATCTACCTGGATCACAGAGCAGTGTTACTTTTATAAACATGTTGGGAGAATCACAGTACGGTTGTTTGTTGTCCGTGCATCTGTCTTGATGAGCGTGTGAGGTTCTTCAAAGCTGATTCTAAGTCCACTTGTTCCTAAGTCCAAAGCATTACTTTTGAATCAGTCCATGTACCCACGTCTATGTAAACCCAATTTTCTCCAGGGAATGGTGCACATGGGTGGCATTAGCTCAGACTTTCGGATTTTCTTGGCCCTCTTCTTATCACTTTATCACTCTCCAAAAGCTTTGCATTTTTTGGACATGACAGAGTTAAGAATGTTAATAAACCAACTCAGAAAACACCAACATAATCTGGCCTGCAGATGTGGGGTGTGTTTAGTCTGCACAGTGCTTTTATTAAATGTGAGTTGGCTGCAAAATTGAAAACCAGGAGATTTCACATTAAAAAAATCGGAATTTTCACACCATCTTGAAAAATCGGAGTATCTTGCAAACATGGGCCCCCAAACCCTCATGATTGTCAGCTGGCTAGAGCCGAGGTTTGGCTGCCCTCTTTTGGCCGGACACCTGCTGTTCCGTCTCTCACAAGTTTTGCTACCCCGTTGTCGTCTACTGGTCTCACTTCCTTCCTTTACTTTACCTGCCTGAGTTTATGACTTTGGCCGCAGACTAACGAACTTCGGTAGAGACTAACGTGTCTGTGCACAACCGTGGTGCCATCTGTTGGGGAAGAGCGGGGATGGTGGGCTTTTGCCCTGAAAAGGAGGTTCGCTCATCTGTGTGGATGGTTTCGAGTTAAAAGTGTGTAAATGGAGAGGCACTCGTATCTATGAAGTATGGATACGTAGCAGCAGATCACTCCCCACGCATCGCGCGCCTAGGTACCTGCAGTGGACCATAACTCAACTCCAGGCCTTGACAGGTCTGTCAGGAGGCTTGGGTGTGTGCGTATGGATGTGCGTGTGTGCGTGCGCTGGGGGACGTAGGAAGTGCAGAGAACTGGGCAGTCTGTTTCCCCGGGAGATTCTTCTTGGAGATCCAGTGTTGTGGGAATTTGTTCATTTGGCCTTCTGGAAGAGGTCCCACCTTTTCTGCATCGCTGTTGAACATGACTTCTCATCACAGAGCAGAAAGAGCACAGCATCTGGAATCGGAAAGCCCGGGTCACAGTCATGTTTCTGCCATTTTACCATTTGGTCCGGAGCAAGCTACAAAGTTCCTGTGGTTTTTGGTTTTCTCATCTAAGAAGCAGGATGATAACCACTGTGCGATTCAGCAAGGTAGTTGTGTGACCATCTGTGTCAGATTAGAAGCAGAGATGGTGAAAGATAAATTATGCCACGCATCATGTTCACGGACGGTTTACCTAGTGCTTCAGGCGGCGAGGTTGAAGCACATCCCTGTAATTGTGAACACGTGGTTTTTTTGTTTTTTTTTTTTTTTTAATTTAGCGGAAGTCAATGCGTTTTTAAAAACAGCTCCCAGAGTTTCAATAATGAAATGCCACTTGATCAAGTATGCGAGGTAGGCTTCCAGCTCTGTTACTCTCACATCTCAGACCTGGAGAGACCTCAGTCCATGGGCAGAACATAACTAGTCCTCAGACTTAAGGGATAAGAGTCTTAAGACCCATGAGCCTTTTCTCCGGGCCTCTATTACTCTCTTCCTCCGGCCTCTCTTCCTGTGAGTGGTCAGCCATTACCAGGGCCTCAGTATCCCATTCCTGCAGGCGACTCTCTTTATGTCCTCACCTGAGATCAGTGTGTCTCTTTCATGGTCTAAGAGGTATTTTCCTTTGAATTTCCCTTTATCACCTCACAGCCATGAATTCAAACACCCAGTTTATCTCCTCTCCCCAAAGGAAACCCTTCCAAGCTCTGCTCTCTGTCAGTGGCATCAGTGTTCTCTCAATTTGGTGTAGCTAGATTTACTCGGTGAGCACCGTAGGCATTGTCGCTGCGGTTAGAAGAACCTGTGACTCAGTCTTCCGCTGTATTCCTCTATCTAGAGTTGATAGATTTGTTTCCAGTATCATTCACCTCTCTCCTTCCCTTTCTTTTTTTTTTTTTTTTTAATGTTTACTTATTTTTGACAGAGAGGGAGAGAGAGAGAGCGTGTGAGCGAGTGCGGGAGGGGCAGAGAGCAAGGGAGACCTAATATCCGAAGCAGCCGTCAGGCTCTGAGCTGTCAGCACAGAGCCCAATGTGGGGCTTGAACTCACGAACTGTGAGATCACGACCTGAGCTGAAGTCGGATGCTTAACCGACTGAGCCACCCAGGTGCCCCCCGGGTGTACTTTAAGAGGCAGTGCGACAAGATGCTTGAAATCAGGGCTTTTCTAGAAAAATTGAATGTATTTGGAGAAACTCATTAGATCTCCTAAGTTCACTGTGTTTCTAATACTTAACTTAATGAATTCTTGTAGGCTAGTGAGCCTGTCAGAGAGGACGTAAGGACAGTATTGGCTATGGACGCTGACAATGGGATTGATTGCCCAAAGAAAGTGACAGGAACCTTCCGCCCACACAAGCACCATGTCATTTTTCCATGAACTCGGCCGGCAGTGATTAAGTATGTGTACTCGAGAATGCTTCCAAAGGTTTGAGCAATCCATCTGGCAAAAGCATTTGACACTATGGGATTTGTTGCTGTGGTGCTGTGCCAACAGCAAGACTTACTTAATTGCATTAGTCATCAAGCAGCAGCACCACTAATCTTGGATCTTCCCGAGTGCCATCTGGCTTGTGTATTTGAAAGACCAAATAAACAAAGCCGAAGAACTACAAACTTCGCCCATATTTGAGTCTGAGGCCTGGAGGTTACGACCTCAACTCTCAACCAGTTCCGTGGTAAGACTTCAAGGGTCACTCCTGCACGAAAGAGGCACAGTTGAGGTCGAAACGACAAGAGTTGAAGGCTTCCAAAAGGCCTCGCCCACCCAGAACACAATTGCCTCGTCGCATGCTGACGTTCTCCAAATCCTTACCACGAGGGCAGTTTCTGTGTGTCTGAGCAGGGTCTCTGAGAAGTTCCATTTCGTACGACTCCATTACCTGGAATTAGTTCCCTGTCGGGCACTCAGTTCTCTGCTTGCGTCAGTAGGAACTAGCTGGCTCCCTCAAGTTGGATACGGAGGGCCCTGAAGTCAAGTGGTTTGGTTGTTTCGATGGGTTCAAAACTGCAAAGGCTGTGACCGTGAGACACTGCTGGCTGGGAGGATCTCAAGGATGTGTTCTGAGAAGTTAGCCACAGTGATGAGGGGGGAAGATGGACAATGCGCACGAGGAAGACACTTCTTGTTTCATGACTTTGCTCTTACCTGGCCTGACATTCATCCCCTAAAATACCAGATATCATTAGACGAGAGCCTAGCCGTTATTTGGCGAAGTCCCTTAGCCTTGCCGTTGATACATTAGAAACTTGCTCAAAACTTCCTCCCAACTCTAAAATTTTGGCCAAGAAGAAAGAAATTAAAAGGCAAAGCAGAGGGGAAGATAAAAAAAAACAAAACAAAACCGGACATGCTGGTTTCAAAACATCAACTTCCTTCTTTCTCTTAAAAATCTTTTTTTTCTGCAAAATGTTGCCAGTTGTGGGATACAATGTACTTCTACATTAACATCCCCTCGGTGTTCTCTCTGCACTCCTTTGTGATATCTCTAGGATAAGATTAATCGCAGGACAGCTGAGCTCCTTATTGCCTGTGGCAGGAACACTAAATAAAAAAGTATTTAGGAGTATTTTAGGGCAAAGTTCATGATGGAGACTAATGTGGGTGGGTAGTCTCCCAACGGATGAATACTCGGCTAGAAGCAATTTTGGGGGCTCTGAGGAGCAAAAATAAAGTAGAGGAGAGGGACACACAACAATGGATCACCACAAATGGTTCTCCAGAAACATCTTACTGCCCACTGTTGATTTGAGACCTCTCATTTATAAAACATAGTTTCAATATCATCTGAATATAAGATTTTGGTTTGACTTCAATGGCCACGTAGTTATTAGCGTAAACATCAGATTTTGTGAAATTCATCTTCACGCTCTAAAATAAACAGTGTCCCATCCCACCCCTTTTAAACTGTCATTTCCCCACCTTGCAATAAAATCGGCTTTCCTATCAAGTCTCAGAGAAGAAAACATCACTGAATACGGTTAGGAAGATAATTCACATGCCTATGAATTCTTCTCACAAGTGGCCATCAAGGCAAACTTCATTCACTGGTAAAACAAACGAAGGAGTTGTTTTTTTCACAAAAGTAAACTTTTAGGTGCCCTGATACATTGAGGAAAACAAATTTTTCCCCGGCTAGTCCCCTCTAAAGGTGATCTTTTAGCTGCCGTGATGCAGTCATCTGTTGCATCTAGGTTGGCCCACCTTAGCCCTCCCTTCTTATTACGGAAGAGAGCAGAATGATTTCAGCTGGTGCAATACAGTCAGTGGCTCATCCCGTCAGAGCTTATGATACACTTTAGCCTGGATATCCAAGATTTTTTCCTCAAAACGATCCTGTAGATCAGCCTCAGACTATACCAAGAAGGTCCTGAAAAGGACAGGGTTTGGAACACCTCAGAATCATCTAAGTGCTTCCATTGCACCTTGCATCCTTCACCTTGGCAAGCATACATCCTCAAGTTCAGTTCAGGACTCGCAATGACCAAGAGACTGGAAGATGTAGATTTGGCTCCATTGGCCTGGAGCAGATTCCTGGCTGAACACCCAGGGCACTAACTCGTGTAGTCAGATTTCCAAAATACAAAAGGAAATACCAAGGAGGGAAGGAGAAAAGAGAACTCTGTGTGTGTGTGTGTGTGTGTGTGTGTGTGTGTGTGTGTGTGTTTCCAGAGGTGTAAGAGTGGAAAAACAGTAAAACGAAACAGACTGAAAACCCTGGCCTCCCACATTGAATATGCCCTTCATTCCTTGTGCTGGATGCTGCTTGTTTGTCTCTCCAGATTCACTTTCTACCCTTCTCCAATGGGATCTTGCTCTGGAAAGCTGATATTTTGTGTATCTCATCAGTGGGTTTCTGTGACCTCTGACTCCTGATGGGTTTGGTCAATGGAAGGCACTGGAGGGAGCTCTGAAAACCAGAAGTGAGTGAAGTTGTGGTCTGTGTCTTCTTATGAGCTGAAATCCACAGCGCGTGCCCGTGTGGCTTCTCCATGCTATTCTGTCTGGGTTCTGGTAACTCCACTACCATTTTGCCCTTCAACCCCAGGGGTAGTAACGGTGACAAAAGACCCTTACTGTTGCCAGTTCTGGGATCCTACACTGTCTTCTGTTGATTCGCTTAAACCCTGCCTACACTTAGGCAAAGAATCCCTTTATTAAATTCTCCCCAAATCGTATTGTTTGAGTGCGCCATTGGTTTCCCATCAAGACTTGGACAGATATATGTTCTAAATATACGAGTTTTTGCAAAGTGATGGAAATCGAACTCAGGAAAGGCAGCTTTAAGTTTTTATTTTTTAATTTTAGAGAGAGAGCGTGCAAGTGAGAGAGAGAGAGAGAGAGCACGAGCAGAGGACAGGAGCAAAGGGAGAAAGGGAGGGAGGGAGGGAGAGAGAGAGAGAAGAGAGAACTTCAAGCAGATTTCATACTCAGTGAAGAGTCTGAAATGGGGCTCAGTCTCAAGACCCTGGGATCACACCCTGTGCTGAAATCAAGAGCTGGACGCTCAATCGATTCAGCCCTCCAGGTGTCCAAGGAAGGCAGCTTTAACTCATAGTAATATCATTCATGGTTCTAGGACTATTGATGGCAAAGGAACAAAGTCATCCTTTCGTCTCTGCGCACAAAATATCACGAAAAAAAATCAATCACCTAGGAGTTGGAGGATTATCTGGAATTTATCCCACATTGGCTATGTGGCCTTGATCAATTAATTTAACTTTTGTGGTACTCTGTTTCCTCCTTTATGTGATGATAACAATCTGCTCAATGTTCTTCACAGCACTTCTAGAAGGATCAAATAACAGTGCTTTGAAAGAAAGTTTCTTCATACTTCCCTGTAAAAGTCCCGTAGACTTTTCCAGGCCTGGTGGTAACATCAGCTCCTTTGAAGATTTTTCCCGAGTCTCCCAGGAAGAATTAATTCTCTTAGCTCCGTTTTCACATAGCAATTGATTCAAACCTCTGCTAAAGCATCCATTCCATTATACTGTTGCTGGGTGTTTATAAGTTTATGACTTCAGTTAGATGATAAGCCCTTTACAGGTTTTATTCTAAACACCAAGCATGGTACTTGGGCACATAAAGATCTCAACATATGTTCGCTGAGCGAAGGCATATGTTTTTCTCCTTTATTCTCATCTCTCTAGGTTTATACCAGAATATCCTTGTGCCATGATGCCCATCTCACTCATGACTTCTAGAAGTTGCCCTAAGTACACACTGACAGAGTCAGGAATAAACTATGAAAGCAGCCTAAGCACACAGCTGGCCATGTATTATTCAGCTTTGACCAATGAGCTATCTCAATCAGTCTTTTTTCCCCTCAGTATTTAACTACTTTGTCCGGAGAACTCTGTCAGTCAAGAGAGCTTTGGAGCACCTGGATGGCTCCATCACTGAAACGTCCAACTCTTGACTTCGGCTCAGGTCATGATCTCACCGTTCGTGAGTTCGAGCCACACATGGAGCCCTGTCCTGACAGTGCAGAGCCTGCTTCGGATTCTGTCTGTCTGTCTCTCTCTGCCCCTTCCCCACTTACTCTCTCTCTCCCTCTCTCTCTCTCAAAATAAATAAAAATAAACTTAAAAAAGAGAGAGAGAGAGCTTTGAAATGGGAAGGTACTAGAAACTGGGGACATAGAGTGGGCAGCAGATTAGTAAGCTGAGGAAGAAAGCCTGAAAGAAGGGAGAGAAGGAGGAGGCACGTAGAGAAGTTTGATAAAATTCCATGTCACCACTGACAAATGGAAATCCTATTCCCAGGGCTTTACAGACCCTAGCAGGGAGGATTATACTTTGTTTCCTAACCTTAGATTCTGTGGTGCTTCTCAGTGTCCCTCTCTCTGTCTAGCTTCCTATTTCTCTGCAATCCAGAGCTCTGACTGGAAGACCTATTCTTAACTCTTCTTTCATTGTCCTGAGAGCGTTGCTGAGAAAGGGAAGGAGTTCCGCCTGGCATTTTACCAGCTCTGCTCCCGGGGTGGGGGGGCCAGTTCTGGCCACTCCACACTTGTCACATATGGCTCGTGGCTTGCCTTATCGGTTGTATCCATGGGCTTTTTCCTTGTTGTCAAGTTTTTTTCAACTTGTATTGAATCTTCTCTCCCTTATACCTGCTGAGCAGATGTCTCCTTTCCTTTCTCATGAAGTGTGCACAATTATTTTATTTTTCACAATCATTTACTTTTTTTTTTTAATTTTTTTTTTAAGTTTATTTATTTTTTGAGACAGAGAGAGACAGAGCATGAACAGGGTAGGGTCAGAGAGAGAGGGAGACACAGAATCGGAAGCAGGCTCCAGGCTCTGAGCCATCAGCCCAGACCCCGACGCGGGGCTCGAACTCACGGACCGCGAGATCGTGACCTGAGCCGAAGTCAGACGCTCAACCGACTGAGCCACCCAGGCGCCCCCACAATCATTTACTTTTAATGTTTACTTTTAAGAGAGACAGAGAGAAAGCATGAGGAGGGGAGCAGAGAGGGAGGGAGACAGGCCTCAAAGTAGGCCCCAGGCTCCGAGCTGTCAGCACAGAGCCCAAAGCGGGGCTCAAACTCACGAACCATCCGATCACGACCGGAGCTGAAGTTGGACGCTTAACCAACTGAACCACTCAGGGGCCCCAACACAATCGTTTTATTTTTTAAGCACTTTCTTCCCATAGTTCATTGACCTTTTTCGCCCCTTCATAGGATCTCAGAGGTCGTACTACTCCTGATACGTCACTCGTCTCCAGGGAACAAAACAAAAAGAAGAACAAAGAACGAAGCTTACAGGCATACACGATTGCTAGGTGGGAGGCTTGGGGACCCTGTGGCCTTCACCTTGTCTCCCGCATCTGAGTGTGGGCCTGTCCTTTGGGGGCTTTCAGTCGACAGTGATTCCAGTGGACATAGACCACACTGCAGCAAAAAGATACAATTGATTTGGAACCCCAAATCAATTTACCAATTTGCCTCTGGGATCTGTTGAAGGGAAACCTTTAACCACTTTTGGGGGCAGCAGAGAGCTGCCTGGATTCCTCTGAGGGTTGGAACCAACCAAGTCTTAGCCCGGCAATCAGAATGAGAGAGTTGCTGGGGGTAGTTCTCATGCCCGGAATCTAAGTCTCAGGGTCAGAACCCGTCATACGGCTCTAAATTTAATATCAGTTCCTGTAGCAGTGGTTTGAGAAGCACTGAGCCAGAAAGGGGATGTAGGGACCCGAAAGAGGAAGAGGAACACAATGACGCTTTAGGAAAATGGGAGTTGATGTGCGTTCTTATGGTGACAGTGTTATTTTTTAGCAACTATCTTGTGTATAAGGTAGTTTCTGTGGGAAAATCGCATCCTTTGAGCTATTATTGCAAGTGATAGCTTCTGTTTATGTGAACAGCTCATCTCCCCTCTCTCCTGGGCCAGCCCGCAGCAACCAAATCGTAACCCTCCCCGAGCCGGGGCCAGCGGCCCAGGAAGAAGATGAATGTAAAGGCTTGCATTCTGCTCTCAGGAACTTTATAATAATGGTTTCATTAAATAATTATCCATTATAATAGATTCACTTAATACCTGATTAATTATTAAAGAAACAAAGTAACAGTCAGTTACAGAGTCCATTCATTGCCCTTATAAATACTGGAAGTTGCAAACTTTCTGGAAGAAGTGGGGTTTTTATTTTATTTTATTTTATTTTTTATTTTATTTTGCTTCATCATGGCTTTCACAATTAGAATGATGGTGCAGAAGAAATATTGACAGCGTGACCAACAACTTGGCTTTACTTCCAAGGATCATCAGGGATCATCAGAGGTTATGCAATGGCACTGGAGAGAGGGGAAAACTAAAGGAGGAAATCTAAATTCTTCGGCCAGATGTTCCATTTATTTCGACCAGACCCCGTTCACCATCTCTGTCCCGTGTCTGTGACCTGGGATTCATTGCAGGCAGCTGCGTTGCCTTTCAACACGTGAGCAAGCCAATATCCTTCAGACCTCACAGTGATGAATAGCACCTCCAGTTACAAAGTGCCTTGTTTCTTGCTTTAAAGTGAGAATCCAAACCTTGAAGTTTATTAAAAACCTTATTGAAAAAACAGTGAGTGATAAAATATAGTTCAGTGTCACAGTGTAAGAAGAAAATCCAGGAATCTTTAAAAAATAGGTAATGATAAACACATTTAACCTGTTAGTCCCTGGTGAGCTGTAAATCCAGGCCTGAAATCGCAGAGCCCGGGGTAGTCGCGTGAGCCCTGGCAAGAATGGCCTGGAATCACATTCTGGCAACATTACAAATTAGGCATTAATGAAAGACGGCTGCTTACTATCTCCACACCTCAGTTTATCTAAAAAAGCTGGGGGGGGCGGGGGAGTGATATTATCATTCCTTAGGGTTATTTGGAAATTCAAATGGATGTTTTGTAGCAGTCAGTAATTTGCTGGTAGAAGGTATTCTCACATATGTGACTGTACATTTCAGTTCATCTGAACTGCATCTAAGTCTCAAAGTCAGGAAATCCAAATAGTAGTGTCTTAGTCTGGGCTGCTATGCCAAAATACCCAGAACGCCACAGGGTGGCTTATAAGCAACAGAATACTATTTCTCATGGTCCTGGAGTTTGGGAAGTTCAAGATCAATGTGCCAAGGATTCAATGCCTGATGAGCCCGGGATCAGTGAGCCCAAGGATTCAATGTCTGATAATTATTTAATGAAACCATTATTTTAAAGTTCCTCGTTCATAGGCTGTCTTCTCATTGTGTCCTCATATGATGGGAGGGGTGAGGGGTCTCTCGGGGTGACCAGATCCCATTCACGAGAGCTCCACTCTCATGACCTAATCACCTCCCCAAAGCCCCACCTCTACATACCATCACACTGGGGATTAGGCTTCAACATGTGAATGCGGGGGGCGGGGGGGGGCCACAAACATTCAGTCTCTTGCAAGTGATACCTCCTATTTACATGACCAGCTCATCTCCTCTCTCTCCTGGGGGCCAGCCCACAACAACCAAATCGTAACCCTCCCTGTGCCGGGGCCAGAGGCCCAGGAAGAGGATTATTTGATCCACATACTGGGGAGCAAGCAACTTTTGTGCTTTCTCTTTCCAGCCTTTTCTGTTTCTTTCTTTTTCTTTCTTTTTTTGCTGCCCTGTGGTTCATTTCACTCCACCTTAGCCTATCTCCTTTATTTTTCTGTCTCTTCCCCTTTCTACCTAATTCATTTGTTATTGGCTAATTTCCTAATCATGGCTTGTAAGAATAATACTAAGGAAACCCCTATTCTTGAGGAAAACTAAGTATTGATGTGATGAAACCCAATGCCATCGTTTTATAAATTCGTGAAAAGGGCCAATCTGATCCATTCTGGGTTATTGCCAAAACTCTCGTCTCTCTTCCTCCTCCCTGTTTCCAATCTCTCTCTCTCTCTTTTTTTTCTAATTGGTTAACCTCTTTTTTCCTCCAACATCAGCATGCAAGATAAAATTAAACATTTAAAATTGAATTCAACATCAGCATGCAAGATAAAATTAAACACTTAAAATTGAATTTGTGACAAGAGACCACAGAAACACCAATACGCTAATGCAGACATTGAGGTCGGCCACTTGAAGCGACTCACAGTCTTGTTGGAAAGACAGACGCTCACAATTCAGAATGGGAAGTAGCAGTTACCACTGGAAAGTGGGGAGGGGATGGTGAATGTCAGGTGCAGTGGGTTATTCCTTTCTCTTTTAAGAAAAGTATTTTTCAGAATCTCCTTTGAGATAGGTTACGATTAAGATGGTGAAATGTGAGCTAGATTAGAGAAATGTTAGACAGTTTTGCAGCTGGCTGGCTAACTAGACCCCAGGGATATTAAGGAAGAGGCAGGTTAAACTGTATACACTTCTAGAGGGGGTTGGGGGCATGGGCTCTGAGGCCTTGTCTTATTTTGCTCTTGTATCGGTGGTTTAGTAAACCACAGAAGGCAAACTCATAACAGTATGAATAAGATACACACCCGCCAGAAACAATTAATTCAAATGATGACGGAATCAATATTTACAGTGATCTTAACATGTTTTGCTTGCAGCAAAATACATTAGATCCATCTTCAAAGGGGAGAAGCCTTTATTTATGATTGCACTCTTGTGTCCTTCCAATAAACATTCTTATCGTTTGTGTTGGTTCTGTCAGTTTCTCTTCCTACAATCAGAGGATCCCCAACTAAGACAACTGATAACCACTTCTCATGGGGCCTTATTTCAGGGGAAGCTGTGCAGCTGCTAGGGAGTGGAGAAGGCAAGCAGATTGGACCCCATGCCTGGGCCTGCCCTCTTTCCACGACAGAGGTGAGGGAGGCGTGTTCATCAGTTGTGTCTGTAGTTGAAAATGAAATAAATAAAGTTTCACAACACAACATGCATTGTCTGTCATACTTACAAATTCCAGAGATAAACTTTCTTCGCAGCATAGTCGGAGCCAAATGCTCACTGTAGGGGGATATCTGCCTGTTTCAGTCTCTTGACTTTTCTTTTCCTGTGTGGTTGTGTTCATTCTAAGACATGTTCTTACCGAATGGTGACACATATGACCTTTAACATCTAGGAGTTACATTCACTAGCACAATGAAAACCCCTTCCCCATTGGTTCCGGCAGAACCCTTAGTTGGGCTATCCTTGACTTGTCTTAGGTCACATCCCTAAAACAATCACTGCGGACAGAATAGGATGGCCATTGGTAGGTCATGTGCCCATTCTCCATTTGGAGAGGTGGGTACCAGCAGGTAGAACTATGCCTATAGAAAATACATAAGATAGGTTCCCGTAGGAAGAGGAACCCTCTGAATAGAAGCAGAGGGAAATGGATACCAGATGGGCAAACACAACAGATATCCACCCTGGAGGAAATGTTCCCATTGTACTATTCATGACAATACTAGATAAAACTGGATGAAATAGGGTTGGAAGAACCAGAGATGAAAAAAGTAAAGGGAGGCGTGAGAGCTGTTTTAAAGCTTGTGAAGAGTGAGTGAACAGTCTTCATGGATAAGAGGGGGTTGACTTGATTTCTTATATTCAGAGGGCCGAAATAAGATTGTTGGGTAGAAGATTCTGGGAAGCTAACTGTAGTTCAATATGTGGAAAATATTTATTTATTATTGATTTATTTATTTTAAGTTTACTTATTCATTTCGAGAGAGAGAGAAAGAGAGAGAGAGATGGGGAATGGCAGAGACAGAGGGAGAGAGAGAGAATCCCAAGCAGGCTCTACACCATCAGTGCAGAGCCCAGTGTAGGGCTTGAACTCACAAACCGTGAGATCATGACCTGAGCTGAAATCAAGAGTCAGATGCTTAACTGACTGAGCCACCCAGGTGCCCTTATGTGAAAAAACTTTATCATGACTTCAGTTGTCCAACGATGGTTGGTCACTAGGCAAGCTCTCCCCAAAGGGAGGGACTAGCAGGCATTGTTGCTGACGAAGAAGCTTCTATTACGTGGGAAGCTGAATTAGATGACCACGAGGGTATCTATTTTATCCTTAAGATCCTGTAACTCTCTGATCTTTAAATGATATGGCAAGCATCCAATGCACTACCCTGACAGCCTCATTGGAATCTAGCTATTTCAAACTGCCAAAGACCATGAAAACTTCAACCCTTTTGACCAAGTGGATTGTGAATGCCTGTACACGTGTGTATGTGTCAGCGTTTGTATAAATGTGATATTCTGTTGCTGGAAAGGCCCAGGATGCAAATGTTACTTCGCATTTCTTCACTAAAGTTTAAGCACTAAGGAGACTCAGAAATGCCACGGATAGCATGACCTGGAGATTTCTATTTATAAACGCTATGATCACGTTACGACTGAAGGAAGCTGGTTAGGAGGAAGGAAGATCAGTTTTATTCTCTGCAATAAGTGGATCTGGTGATTTCGGAAAATTCCGTAGTGAATATTTCTGTAAATTCACTTATAGTCTCTGCGTGATGATAATGATGATGATAATCATAGTGATTATAGCTTTCACTTACTGAGCGCTTACTCCTAATATTAACAGCTGACATTCATTGCTGTTACTAAAAAGAGCTGATCTCATTTACTAGGAATGATTCTGAGTACTTCACACGTATTATCTCATTTAATACTCAAAGGACCACTTTGAAGCAGATACTATGATTGTTGTCATGTAATCAATCCGCAGATGGAGGTGCAGAGTTTAATAACTTGCCAAGTTCATACAGTTTTTTCTAAATTTTTTTAATGTTTATTTTATCTTTGAGACAGAGAGAGACAGAGCACGAGCAGGGGAGGAGCAGAGAGAGAAGGAGACACAGAAGCCGAAGCAGGCTCCAGGCTCCGAGCTGTCAGCACAGAATCTGATGCGGGGCTCAAACTCGCGAACCACGAGATCATGACCCGAGCCGAAGTCGAACGCTCAACCGACTGAGCCACCCAGGCGCCCCCAAGTCCATACGGTTGTAAGAAGCAATATCGCAGTGTGCCAAAAATGATTTCATAAGTATGCCCTTCTTCAAATCGCACAACGCCCACGACAAAGAAGGTATGACTAGTTCCATTTTATAAATGATGAAAATGAATACCAGGTCACTTGTTCAAGGCCGTGTCACCTGGCTTACAAGTAGCAAATCAGAATTGGAGTCAATCTGCCTCTAAAACTTGTGCTTTACTGTCTCCCGTATCCCAGAATCCGGAATGGCCAGTGCACCCCTCTCTGGATTGGTCCCGGATTCTGGCATGAACTGCTTTCTTTTCTTTCGGGAAGATTTTACCACTCTGCCTCTTGCTGGTCTGGGGTACAGCTGGTGCCATCAAATGTCTGCTCAGCTCCTCCTGGGTTCCAGAGAGTGGCCAGAAAATCCCAGTTTGCCTGCTCTGTCTCCAAATTGTCAGCTCCCTGGGCGATACCACGGTCTATTGACTCTTGGCCTGTGGGTTTTCAGGGACTACCCACAAAACCGAGTTTCTTTACTTTCTGTTGCCAGGAACCCTATGGAAAAGTGTTGAGGATTGCCAACTCTTTGCCAAGGTGACAGGTCCCATTTTCCTGGAGCATGTGTTTATGTAGCAATTGATAAGGATAGGAATTGATAAGGGTTAGGAGTTATGCCTTATAAAAACCTTATAAAAACTCTGTTGTATTTGTAGTCCTGTTCACAAATGAAGCATCTGGCCACCCAGGGGCATTAGTATCTCCACAATTAATCTTTTGGTGGTGTTGAGGTACTGAGTGGATTTCTGTAGATCAAGAATTCAAGAAACAAAGTAATCTCCCTAAATTATCATGAATTATGTATGCGACATCAGAATACATATATATGTTCTTAATCTCTATGAAAGTATGTGTTCAGAATCTCCATTTATCTGTCTGATCTCCTCTTTATATTTCCTATCCATGTTTTAATCTACTTTTTATAAATGTTATTGTGCCGAGTACAATGACTTTCCCAGTGAACATTCTGGAAACAGTTCTAAAATGGGGATAGTGACCTGGGTTCTGGGTGAGAGAGTCATTCCTGAAATGGTGCCAGGGAAGGAGTGTCCTGAGCCAAATCAGCATGGAAATAGCACAGTCAGGGTGGAGAATTGAACTAAGGTTGTGGCTGGAGAGGCGGCAAGCCAGAGGGGCGAGAAGAGAACAGAATAGAGAGGGAGCTGTGATGACAGCTCCCAGATATTGATAAGGTCTTAATAGATTTGTCAAAGAAGCATGACAGCTGGTGCATTTTGGATTTGCATTTGTTTCTATATTATAATTTTCAAGGAGATAGAAAATAAAAACAAAACATATCAGCTCTTTGCAGGGATTTTTTTCCTTGGTGCCATCTCTCCTCAGATAGCAGCCTTCCTGCCCACGCTCGTTGGTTCTGGTGGTGATTTTCTCAAACCGTAACTCAGTTTAGAACTTCAAAATGAAGGACTGAACAGAGGCACAAGAATCTAGAGACTCAGTGCAAATGTAATCTTGAGTCTTTGAGCGTTGCCGTACAAAGTATAGCTTCATCTGTTGCTGTTACTGGCTTAATCTTGGCTGTTGCTTTTACAGAGAGACTGTTGGGGTCTCAGAGGCATTACCCGGTACAGGAGCACCCTACCCTCCTTATCCATAGTTTTGCTTTCTGTGGTTTCAGTTACCTGTGGTCAGCTGTAGCCATGACACAGATGATCGTCCTTCTAACGTAGCTTCAGAAGGTCAATAGAAGCCTAACATTATGTCACAGCGCCTACATCACCTCGCTTTGCCTCATCAGCAGGCATTTTGTATCTCACATCATCATAAGGAGTAGGATGGGTATAGTACGGTAAGATGTTTTGAGAGAGAGCACATTCGCATAACTTTCATTCCTTTATATTGTTGTAATTGTTCTGTTTTATTATTGTTGTTGTCGATCTCTTACTAAGCCCACTCTATAAATTAAACTTTATCATAAATATACACACATATATACATACATACATACAGAGTATATATAGGGTTCCGTACTACCCACCGTTTCAGGCATCCGCTGGGGGTCTTGGAACACATCCCCCGCAGACAAAGGGGGCACTACAGTATGTGATTTCTGAGACCCAATCAAGGACTTGAGAAAGCATGAGTGCTTCTTATTTAGTCCACGATATCTAATCACGAAGGAAGGAAGCTCAAAGACTGGACTGGTGGTTTATTCATTTGGAATTGGTAACCAAGTTGAAAGAGCCATGTAGACCGGGTAATATTATGGAGAAATCGGCCAAATCGGCTGAGAGATGAACGATACTTTGTCGATTAATCTCACCTTAAATAACTTGGCTCTTTGAGCAGTGTACTTTCACACTCTGTTTTTTCAATGTTTACCCCAGAGGCCCTAAAGTCTTCTTTTTGGTTTCCAGGAGATGTGGTGATGGTACTAATGGTGAAATAACACAGCAGAAATAAACGTGCTCATTCACATTACTCAACACATTGAAGTTGTTGGAGTAACATTAGCCTGAAATTTCTCACAAGCGTCTTGCTTGTCTCTGTCCCCTTACATAGAGATCTAGTGCTACTGTTATGAGGACTTGCCACTTTGTCCTTGCCACCACCTTCCGGAATCCGTTTACTTCCCTTGTCTACAGTGAGCTTCAGATGCAGGCTTGAGGAACAAGCTTGAGGAACAGAGAAACAAGTAGCTCAGGACTGACTTTACAAGCAGGACCCCACTCCCCCCAACCATGAAGTGCTCATAACATGTTTTGGGACTGGGCAAAGTGGCTCAAAGGGTCAGCGGTGGATTAGAAAGTAACAGTGGATGTACCGTAGATGAAGAAGAGAAATAAAAGGGGAAAGTGTCATACTGTAGTTACATATGTTGGTTCCTGAGTAAATCCAAATGTATTCAGGTGCTGACTGAATGCTTACCATCATGCCCAAATGTCAGCATGGTGACATTTCCCTAGGGAGTTTAGATGGCTGGCCAACTACGGAGTCCTCCAGATAAATCTGCCTGTTCGACAACACCCCATATGGCCTTGAGGTAGATGGTCAGTGAGACATCCTTCAACAAATAGTTTTAGGCATTTTGAGTTTGGTGTAGAAAAAAAAATAGTTTTATCATCTGTGTGTGTGTGTGTGTGTGTGAGACTTGGTAATTAACTTTACTATTTAATAAGTGACTATCTTACAGTTCCATTTTTTTTTTTTTTTGCAATCGTACTAAAAAACACTACCAGGGGAATCAGTTATAAAAGCTCATGGAAAATAAGTACTTTTATATGAATGAATAAATTTGGAAATGCAGGTGAGAAAGACTGTGTTTTCTTGGAGACCTGGGGCAATTGGAAGGGGTGGGGGTGGAGGGCAGTTAGTAACAGGTGGGGTCTGTGAGCAGCCGGCTATGCCGGGAGGGGCAGGCATGGAGGGCAGTGGGGTCAATGACTGCTTTGGGGTGAATGGGCTCTGATTTATTCTGAGGCAAAGCAGAAATCCTAGCTCAAGGGCAAAGGTAAAAAATGAGTTTCAACATGTACTTTGCCTGGTGCTACAGCTGATTTTATTGGTTCGGTCACAACTGTGGATGCTGTCATCCCAGGTGAAGCACATAACTTTTGAATGTCTATGTATGAAGAGTTTTCACCCGGATTAGGGAATTGGAGCTTCAAATGGTTCTATAAAATGGTACCCTTTCCCAGTCGTGTCCAAGAACCTCAACTATAACTAAAAGTTTCCATTCAAACTCAAGTATCCTTACTCCAAATTTAGTATCTGGAGTTTAGCTGTCCTGTCCATATCCCTGGGAAGTAGCTGTATATTAATGATTTAGGTTGATTTTAAATTTCTTCAGAGTCAAACAAAATTGGGATGACCCACACTAAGAGTCATTCCTAAGAGATTGGTAGAATAGCCTTCTGCTGAAATGACAGTCTACAGCAGAAATTGCTAATGATTTTGTAAATCAAGTTAACAGAGCCACTTGGATAATGTTAAAAAGTATTTACCTATGTTTTAAAACGCCATTTCCTGGCATCCAAATGTTTAAATAACTGCACCATGGTAAACACACAAGCGTAATTTTGCTGAAGAGTTTATTTTGGCCAGAAGCCATCACATTGCTTAATTAGTAAAAGCATGATGTAGTCTTTGGGGAGAAAGTACTTAAATATGACATTTGAAAAATCTTTCTAAACATTAATGTTCAACCTTTAAAATTTTTAAAGAGAAAAATCAGATGTTTGTAACACTAGGGAATTTGCCTAAATTTCTTTATCTGGGTTCATAATTATCATGCAATTTCTATGATTCCTCCAGCCTGAAATAAAATAATTAGCATGAACTAAATGCAGGGAATTTGATAAATACATGATCCCCTTGAGGGGCAAAAGGATTTATTTTGACAGCATTTCCTTTTGCACCAACTGTTCTAATAAAGATAATTTTCATATTTTAAAAATGATGAGATTCTGGTTTTTCTCCTTGGTGGAACCCACCTGTCAAATAAGATGATAAAAAAAAAAAAAACTTACAGAGCTCTCCTAAATGTTTTTAATTTTTAAAAATATGCTTGTACGTTTTCTGCCAATCACTGGTAGTTGAAGACAGTGTAGTGTTGTGGCCAGAGCCTGAGGTCATTGTAATAACTGAGAGAAAATAAAATAATGCTCTTGAAAGCTCCTGGCACATAGTGGGCCCTCAAGGATCAAGTATGAAAGTCTTCACCAAGCTAGAAATGTATGGAAAAAAGGAATTTCCTTGGAGATCTTACTTTCAAAGATCTTCAGATTTACTTGGACAGATATTGTGTTCTTATGCATTTGAAGAGGCCTTGGAATCATGTGCTATTTTCCCAGAGCAGGTATAGTGTATGTGCCCGTGCTTAACAACAAGCACGGTTTATTTTGTCTTCATTAGCAAGAGCTGACAAGAGACCTAGTTTTCTTAATCTCAGCTAAGAAAGGAGGAGTCAGCTTTGATGAACTTGCCGTACTTACTTCAATGTCAGGGAAACAGTGATCTGAAGGCAAAGCCACCAAGGGAATCAATTGTTCCTAAATGCCCATTGAGGCCACAGCTGGATTTGCACAGATACTCCATTTTCGCGTGCAAAAATGTCAGATGATTCTCTGGGGTACAGACGTTGTTGGCCCAACTACTTTGTCCCATCTTTTCCCTTTCATAAAGAGAAAGGAATTCTACATTTAAATGAAAAAATAGCTGATGACTAGTTTACTGATTGTTTTCACGTCTTTGTCAAAGACCATGTTAGTTCTCATTTGAAGAGTCTGTTTAAACTACAGACAAGCATGCTCAAATGTGTATTGAGAAGAGATATAATTTCTAATGAATAGTAAGTGTTCATTGAACAATAATGAACAATAATGTCCAAGAACTTGTGACCTTGATCAAAATCTAGCTCATGAATCTTTCCAGCTGTATCAAATTAGTAATCGTGATTAACATCTAAATAGCTTTAGGGTTTCTATGGACGTCTTAATTCAGAGAATATTAACAAGGTATTGGGGAAGCCAGATATTCATCCCTCTAGTTTGAATTCTGTAACACCTACGTGTTAACCTTAAGATGTCTCTTATAGCCAATTCATCCACTCATCCATCCACTCACCCACTCACTCATAATTGTACTAGATACCATGAAAAGTTTGAGGGAAAAGATCTCTCACAAAATTTGGAGACACCAGATGTGAGGTAAACAAGATCATAGTGTAAGGGAGAAAAATCTTTCCTCTACTCTTTTAGGTTACTCCCTTAGTCCGGGGACTGTGAGTCAATGTGACAAAAGACAGATGAACAGAACAGGTTTATATCCTATGCACATGCAGAGCCTTACAGAGGAGAAGTGACAAGCGCCCAAAGTGGTTAGACCTGGGATCTTCTAAACCATTTTAACCAAGGATGATAAATTTGTGACAAAGTGACATGCCAAAGGAAAAGGGGTGCCCACTTCCAAGGCAGTAAATTGTGAGAAGGTAAAGATATGTGAGAAAGTAATGGCAAATAAAGGTTATTTAGTAAGGTTTGTTATGCAGACTTAGGTCAGAGTTTTCTTTGTTTTTTTAATTTTTTAATTTTTTAAATTTATTTTTATTTTATTTTATTTTATTTTATTTTTTAATTTTTAAGTCAGTGTTTTCTTCAGTGATAAGAGTCATGGTCTCTTCCCAGCATGGGGAGGGATGGGGGGACATTTTCATAAAGGGAAATTTATGCTTTTAGGCAGAAAGAGGGAGGACAGAGAGCTCCTCCTATGACTGTTGTTTTCTTAATTGCCTTCCGTTCAAAAACAATCCTTCTGCTAATGTGACATATTTTAGGGGTGGCATATTCTGATCCCCCTCGATAGCATGGTACAAAAGAAAGCAAACCAAATAGAGATCCTAGGCTGGGTCCCCCCTTTCCTACTATTGTGTCATTTCTTACATTTAATTTCTGTGACATTCAGCTATCTTATCTAAGATTGAGATGATAATACTGACCCCACCTGTGAGGTTAGAATAAGGACTAACTGCGAATTGTGTGTGAGCCCTTCGTAAACTGTTAAGAACTTTACGCACATTGAGTATTACATATTAAGTGCACTGTGTGGTGTAGATTCCGTGTTGGTTTTTCTCAATTTAACAAAATGCATTGCACCTAGAGATTCTGATGGGAAAAGGGTGGATGCAAGAGAGATCGCCTTCTATCTCTCGAGAAGATTGTTTCTTTTTCATATCACTAAATCCATCATAATAGTTGTGTCTTTTATTTCAAAATATATTATGACATCCTTAAGATTCTTGTGTGCTTCCCTCCCCCTAACTCCTAGCCCCCGTTGGCCACCTTTTCTCAAAATGCAATAAATAGTTCTCCAGAAAAGTGTTAGTGATGGCTCAAGTTCAGGACAGCCCTCCTGAAGGAAATGGCACTTAAACTGGGTGCTGGAGGAAGAGAAGCCTTGGCCAGAACAGAGAGAGAATGATCTTCTAGAATAAAACAAAAGCATAAGCAAAAAACAAAGAGATAGCAAGAACAGAGGGTGCAGGGAAATTTAACTGTGAAAATATCTTAAACATTATAAAATATAACCCTAAAGGTAATTTAATATTTAAAAATGGCTCCTTCTGCAAAGTCAGTTCAATGAAAATGTTTGCTCTATGAATCCTGGTTCTTTTGTTTTATTTTTTATCTTCCCGAACAAAGAACATGATCTAATTAAATTTTGAAGGCCAAGAGAAGTGTCAAAATGGCTACGTGTAAAGTCCTTTACGAGAATTCCTTTCTTGCCTAACAGAAAGCAGCCTTAATTTGGCTGAATGCAATGGTGACTTTCCTGTTCAGTAAGAACTCTGGGTAAAAAAAATAGTTATCCAACTCTTCTTCTGAAAATGCAGTGGAACTTTAGAATCAAACAAAAACAGCCTTTTAAGACACAGGCAGCCAAGTAATTCCTGAAGGTGCCCAGCTCTGCTTTAGCAGTGAACCAAGAAGATGCACTTTGACAGTTTATTTTCAAGTTGGCAGACAGGAAAGGACAGTGCGATGCTTTCCTGTACTACTTCCTGTAGAGCAGACCTGTCACTTTGCCAGGCTCAATAATGACATTGACTAAGCCTTTCTGAAGACATTTGGGATATAAACTATTAGCACACATGTGCATAGTATCTTTCAAATCTCTATGTTCCATGTAAATGTCAAATGTATTCTTCCTCCTCTTTGGAAGATTCTAGGAGTGCCTGGCAAGAAGAGGCTGCTCACTGGAGCCCAGAGCCAAGCTAATCAACTCTCTTGAGTCAAAACAGTGTCTGAATGATGAGTCCCCAGGCAGATTTCAGGAATGTAGAACATTTGGTGAGTTTGCATATTGTTACCAGGAGCCTCTTGTTTGCTCTGCTGGTGAAACCAAAGCCAAGAACTTCTTGGGGGAAACTCTTGAGTTTTAATACAGTTCTTTGAAAAGCCCATTTCCATTCATTCACTCACAAATGCATAGCAGATTAGGACAGTGTAGAGTCCATTGTGCTGGGGGCTGGGGAAGACAAATGAGAAAGAACACTTAAATCTCCATCCTAGAGGAGTGTTCGGTTTTTAGGGGAGCCAGGCACATAGTTTAGCCTTCACCTTGTGGACGCTGGAAACCATTAAAATGTCTAAACAGGTAGTAGCACCAGATTGTGTTTTAGAAGGGCCTGTCAGTTGTAAAGAGGCAAGAGTAGAGTCAAAGCAACCAAATGAAAGTTGTTTCAATAATCAGTAGCCAAGAGATCAGTGGCCTGAACTAAGGCAGAAGAATAGAAATGGAGAGATGTGACCGGATTTGACAAAGTATCACTGGGGGACTTGGCCATTGATGAGATGCGAGGAAGGGGTATAGGAGGGAAAAACCCTATGATAGGAACTCCACAGGAGAAGAGCGTGAGCCTAGGTTTGGCGGGGAGGGGGGGGGGCGGATCTGGACACAACGTTGGGAAAGAAAACTGATGTTCTGGTTCCATTTAAGGCAAGAAGTGGGGGGGACTCTCAGGGAGAAGTTTAAGAATATTGGGGTGTTTGTTTACCATAAGGCAATGTTTTCCACAATGGATCATGACTCATTAGTGAGCCAAAAAATCAGTTTAGCAGGTTTTGACCAGCACTATTTTTATTTTTTTAATGTTTGTTTATTTATTTATTTTTGAGAGAGAGAGAGAGAAAGAGAGAGAGAGAGAGCGCCCAGGAGAGCATAGAGAGAGGGAGAGAGAAATCCCAAGCCAGCTCTGCACTGACAGTGGAGCTTGAACTCATAAACTGTGAGATCACAACCTGAGCCAAAACCAAGGGTCAGATGCCGAACCGACTAAACCACCCAGCCGCCCATATTTTAATTTTTAAAGTGGCTTTTCTGAAGTATAATTTACACACCATAACATTCACCTATTGTAAGTGTACAGTTAAGTAATTTTTAGTAAATTTATGGCTACAAAGCAATCACCATAATCCAGTATTAGAACATTTTCAACACCCCGAAAAGTTTTGCTGTGCCGTTTGCAGGTTATCTCTGCTTCCATCTTCAGCCCTAGGCAACCCCTGATCTCCTTGTATTTACGTTTTCGGGACATTTCATATGAAGAGAGTCACACAATATACAATCTTTTGTGTCTAGCTCCTTCCACTTAGCATGGTGTTGTTGAGGTTCATCAATGTTAAACACGTAGCAATAGTTTGTTTGTTATTGCTGAATAGTCCATTATGTGACTACACCACATTGTGTTATCCATTCAACAGTTGATGGACATTTGGATTGTTTCCCATTTGGGGCTAATATAAATAAAGCTGCTATAAACATTTGTGTATGAGTTTTGGGATGGATGGATGTCTTCATTTCTCTTGTAAATGGAGCTGCAGAAGTGCCTGGGTGGCTCAGCTGGTTAGGTGTCAGACTCTTGATCCCAGCTCAGGTCTTGATCTCAAGGTCCTGAGTTCAAGCCCTGCTTTGGGCTCCACACTGGGTGTGAAGCCTGCTTAAAAAAAAAAAAAAAAAAAAAAAAAAAGAGTGGAACTGCTGTGTCATATGAAAAGTTTATGTTTAACTTTTTAGAAACAGCAAAATTATTTTTCAAAGTGGCTGTACCATTTTACATTCCCAACAGCAATGTATGGGTGTTTCAGTTGCTGCACACTCTCCAGTTGGTAGCATTAGTCTTTTGATTATAACTTTTATAGTGGGTCTGTAGTAGTATCTCATTGTGGTTCTCATTTCTCTAATGACTAATGTGGTTGAGCACATCTCCCTGTGCTTATTGACCATTCATATATCTTCAAATCTTTTGTGCATTTTGTAATTGGGTTGTTTATGTTCTTATTTTTGAATTATAAGAATCCTTGAGATATTCCCTTATCAGGTACAAGATTAGCAAATATTTTCTTAGCAAATATTTTCTTCCGGTTTGCAACTTCTCTTTGCATTTTCTTAATGGCATCTTTTGAAGCACATAAGTTTTTAATGAAATCCAGTTTATCAATTTTTCAAATTAACTTAATAACTTAATAACTTAATGAAATCCAATTTATCAAATTTTATGGATTTTGCTTTTGGTCTTTTATCTAAGAACTCTTTGCCTGACCCAAGGTCAAAAAGATTTTCTCTTACGTTTTTTTCAAGAAATTTTACAGTTTTAGCTGTTATATTTAGGTCTCTGATTCGTTTTGAGTTAAATGTTGTATATAGTATGAGGGAAGGATAGAACTCCAGTTTTTTGCATGTGGATATACAGTTGTCCCACATGAGTATTTTTTTATTTTATTTATTTAAAAAAATTTTTTTAAACATTTATTCATTTTTGAGAGTGAGAGAGACAGAGCATGAGTGGGAGAGGGGCAGAGAGAGAGGGAGACACAGAATCCGAAACAGGCTCCAGTTTCTGAGCTGTCAGCACAGGGCCCGATGCGGGGCTTGAACTCATGGACCGTGAGATCATGACCTGAGCTGAAGTCGGACACTCAAACGACTGAGCCATCCAGGGGCCCCTTTTTTAAAATTTTTTTAACACTTATTCATTTTTGAGAGTCACATGAGTATTTTTTTTAAAAAGAAAATGGAAGATACCAGAATGCAATCCACATTGTTTTATAAAATGTGTACATATTCCATGTGTTTTCTGAGTTGTGAAAAAGAAAAGGATTTATTTTTTGGTTCATGATCAAAATATCTGCAAAGCTATTTGAAGTATGGCTTTCCAAGTATACAGCACAAAGATTTGCGAAGGAGTAAAAGGAGAAGGTAGGAAGCAATTGAGAACAATGGTCATGAGAGAGGAAGCCCAGAGTTGGGACTTACATCCAGAACAGTGACCAAGCTCAGAGGGTTAGGAGCTGGTGAGGGTCCTGTCATGTTGAGGGACCCAGGCTCTAGATAAAAGCCACCATGATGGAAGAAATGTGAACTTCTAACATAGAGGATTAAATTCTTCAAGGGAGAGAACATTTGAGTTAGATGTGAAGAGTGAAGAGTCTTTGTCAGGCATCCCAAGGAGGGAAGTATAGGGAAGAGCAGGGGTCTGAAAATGAGTAGATCAACCGGAAAGAAAAGAGCCATTAGTCCCTGAGATGAGAGAGGACAGAAAATTAAGTCAACCTTGAATGACTTCAGCCATTCAAAGTTTGTATTTTTAAGACTCAACTTTTCCCCAAATGATAAGACTTTTTTTCAAAGGTAGCAGTGCTTGTCATGGCGAGCTTTCCACACTTCTATTTTTTTTTTTTTTTTTTTTTTTTTACTTAAAAAAAGTCTATGGCATCATGAGAAATTAGAATACTCAGCCTGTTTCTTTGGGCTGTTCTTCCTCCTCATCCCAATAATCCATGTCAATTTTTAGCTCTCTTTAATATTAGGGCATTGTCCACAAAGTTAAGCAAAGATGATGGCATATTTATGTAGGATCTTTACTCCAATTATAATTTGGCTTCTTTCCTAAAAGTTAATTTCAACATAGAAGCCAAAATACTCAGAGGTGTGTGCAAGTACATGCATTTTAATAGTTTGCAAATGTATTTTAAAAATCCCTATTTGAAGAATTACCCTATGATCCAGCAATAGCACTGCTAGGAATTTATCCAAGGGATACAGGAGTGCTGATTCATAGGGGCACATGTATCCCAATGTTTAGAGCAGCGCTATCAACAATAGCCAAATTATGCAAAGAACCTAAATGTCCATCAACTGATGAATGGATAAAGAAGATGTGGTTTATATATATAATGGAATACTACTTGGCAGTGAGAAAGAATGAAATCTTGCCATTTGTAAAAACGTGGGTGGAACTGGAGGGTATTACGCTAAGTGAAATAAGTCAGTCAGAAAAAGACAGATACCGTATGTTTTCACTCATATGTGGAACTTGAGACACTTAACAGAAGACCATGGGGGAAGGAAAGGGGGAAAAATAGTTTCAAACACAGAGGGAGGCAAACTGTAAGAGATTCTTAAATACAGAGAACAAACTGAGGGTTGATGTGTGTGGGGCAAGGGGGATGGGAAATGGGTGATGGGCACTGAGGAGGGCACTTTTGGGATGAGCACTGCGTGTTGTATGTAAGTGATGAATCATGGGAATCTACTCCTGAGCCAATAGCACACTGTATACACTGCATGTTAGCTAAGTTGATAATAAACTGTATTTAATAAACTAAAAATCCTTATTTGATATCTATAGCAAATATAGGGGTCTATCATCACTTTGCTTTTACTTTTGACCTTGAACAAATATAATTTTCCAAGCCTTGATTTAAGAAACTTGGACTGCTCTAAATTTCTTTTGCCACAATAGATGCATGACTATTTTAGGCATCCCCATAGATACCTTCGGTATAACTTATATTCACTAATATAAGCCAAGATGAAAAAGTAACAGATAAATCCACCAACAGGACAGAAAAGTGTGATCAATAAGAATAATGGCCATCCATACACATTTATAAGAAATGACATTTCCTTTTCATAGTAAACTTTTTAATTCTTAAACACACAAAATATATTGTATTTTCTTATGCAAGCACTTTGTAACAGATGTGATTTTTCATCTTAGTCAGTTTGGCACTTATTTATTTATCCAACAAGTATTTCTGGGCCACATATGACATGCAGAGTACTGCCCTCGGTCCTGTGATGGGCACACACACCAGAAAATGGTGATCCTCCCATCTACTAAGGGAGCTAGGGCAGGAACGCAAGTACGGTACTAGTCAGCACATCCGATCGATAGGGTAGGGGGGGGGTCACATCATAAGTTACTATAAAGTGCAAGGGTGCGAACACCCATTTCCACATGTGATGAGAAGCACCCCAGAGGGCAGGACTTGAGAATGCCCTTTGCATCCTCGAGAAAGCCCAGAGCCCACCTGCCCTCGCGAAGGATGCAGATTGTGTGCAGGTCAGATCAACTTTCCAGAAGAGCAGCGACATAATTTGTATCAGTCTGAGCCCACGAACCAAACACATTTAGCTTTTAGGTCTATAATCCTCGACAGTGTCCCCTCAGAACGCTTTAGGGCGTATTCTGAAAATGACCCTGATTTGGGGACTGCATCTACTGCCTAGTATTTTCTTTTTCAGCTGTTAGTTTAGACTCAGAGCTACATCAGAGAAGTACAGGAACTACCCATAGGGGTTTAAAAATATTTACTGTAAATTGAAATAAACTGAGGAAATAGATGATATTTTAGTATGCCATTTTAAATATCGCATTTCCTTTTTTTAAGCTGGCAGAAGTCATAACTTAGTTATTTGAATATCTTTAAAGACTAAGACATAGAGTTTTCCTGACTTATATTTTGTCTTTAAAAAACGATGTTGTTTTGAAACCCAATTTTAGAGGCCAGTACAGATAATTTAAAACAAGTATACGTATGAAGTTATATACATATGCAGGGTATAATAGGAAATGGTGCTGGAGGGAGAAACCAGGGCTTAGGGTCAATGTCTAGTTCTGTCATTAACCAATTGTGAAGCCTTGGATGAATCTCTTAATTTTATTAAACTTGGGTTTTCTCAGACACAAAAATCAGGGGACTGAAATAAATAATCCCTAACTCCCCTCTAGTTCTTATGATTTTTGTCTATATTTATTTATAATTTATTCTGCTTAGAGCTAAATACCCAAGTTTTATAGATTAATATTTACTCGTGACTACAAATACTGAGACCATCTCCTTAAATTGAAGCAGATCAGCCTGGGCGGGCTGCCTGCAAAAATCAATATGAAATAATACGTATGTGTGTGTGGCAGGGCTGAAGACCGAAGTCCAGGGACTCTCTTTTTGCTTTCTGTCAGCATCAGTACTAATCAAATGGTTGAATTAGCTCTGAACCCTTTGCAAATCAACCTAAGTTACTTGCAAATGGGGATGGGTGTTCTGAGAAAGCAATTGCTTAGCATTTTCTGAGAGCTGTAAATAGAAGATGAGTTAATTGCTCAATAATACAAAAATAACATATGTCACAATGGTAGAGTGGAAAATTTAGGCAATTAAAAAGAAAACCAAAACACAAGCAAAAAAAAAAAAAAAAAAAAAAAAAAGGCAGTATCCAGTGGGAGACAAAGTTCTTTAACCAAGGACGTTTTCCTGGGTATCCTGAAATCATCCCAGAGGCAGCTGTCTCCTCTGCCTACATTCAGGCTGGTCCTCTTTGTAGGTTTTAAAAGAAGCAATGCAAATGTTTCATGAATGTGTTTGGCATATGATATGCCTGTATCAAAGGATTATTTTGCCATGAGTCCTAAACTCAGAATGTGCTAAACTCAGAAGAGGTATTTCTAGGACACAGTACCTAGCGATACTAGGCGTTTCGACAGTAACTGCCTCCGAACATGCTACCAGATCCCTCAGCAGTGATTTGCCTTCAGTGATGCCTGGAACATCCCAAGACGGGAGGCTACATCAAGAGAAACTGCCCTCGTACATGCAGTGCGCTCGTTACCGAGTCTGTGCTGACCTAGACATTGTAAGGAAGGCCTGAGGCTTTGGACCACTCGAGGACAAGAGCCCGTTACCTGTTCTAGTGACAACTCGTCTTCATTTCCAGATCTGTCGATCGACAGCAGTGGTGTCGCCAAGAGTACAAATCACTCAAGTGGAGAGGGCCAAAGGAGGCGAGACACAGAGGAGTAAACAGTTCTGGGATAAAGCAAAGATAAGTAGGGTGGTTTGGTGGACAGACACGAACTCATAAGCTGGCCACACCCACGCGTTCATCTTGACTCTGCCGTTTCCTAACAGCCTGACTTGCACATTTCAGAGTCCACAGTGCTAACCACGACGCCGTGGAACCCACGCCTTGACCTTCTGTTTTGGTCTCTTCATCTGAAATAATAACCACCCCCCCTACAAAGAGATTTTGTGAGGATGAGATCGTGTAAAGTGCCTCAAATACAGTTGGCATATGTTGCAGTCCTAACCCCAGCACCTCAGGATGTGAGTGTATTTGGAGATAGGATCTTGATGGAGGTGATTAAGTGAAAATGAGGTCGTGAAGGTGGGCCCTAATTCAATATGACTGGTGTCTTACAATTAGAGAAGATTAGGACACGGACACAGACACAGAGGGAAAACCATGTGAAGATGAAACCAGTCCTGTCTGATACCTTGATCATGAACTTCTGGTCTCTGGAGTTACGAGAAAATAAATGTCCATTGTGAAGTCATCCGGTCTGCGGGATTTTGTTATAGCAGCCCTAGCTGACTGATATGATATAACATAACTTATAACATTACATATAACATTACATATATAATATAATATAATATAATATAATATAATATAATATAATATAACAAATATAACTACCTCCACAGGTATAACAACCACACTGCCAGCAGAAGGGCATATGGCAAAATCTGGCCACTGTAGGGAGAGAAATCTAACATTCGGAAGCAGCTGTGGCTGGTAGGTAACAGTATACCAGGGGCATCTAAACTCATGCCAGACCATTTGGTGTGTACTTATATGAAGCAAAAACAAATACTGTGAATGTGAAGTTAGTCAACAAGATCCCCAAAAGATGTAAATCTCTGATAAACTTTTACTTATGAATAAGGGCAAATAAAAATCATAATAGTGGCCATGTTAAACCATTTATACATAAAACCAGGCATTACTGGAATTATGTGCCAAACGAGACTAATATTTTGTTATTGTTGCTATTATCGTAACGGTGACTAATAGGGATCATTGGAATCTTAAATAGCTTAACAATCCAGGAGTATTGGCTTAATAAAATGCTTCAATTTGAACCTTGAGTGGGCATGAGCAGTCATCTGAGGGCCTTTTTCTAACAGTCTAACTCACTGAAAACCCTCATGAACCTTGCTTCTTCTGGAGGGAAGGCAGATGAGTCAGATGCTCCAGGAAAGACTTTCAAAGCAGTATCTCCTGTCTGGAATACACTTAAGTGTTAGCCACTGAAATGCTTTAAAATGCCTTTCTAATGTGCCAAAGGACTAGGAATGAGCTTTGGAGGTCTATGTGCTTTCTTGCTGATTTGATTACCAGGGGTCTTTTTACAGAAACTGAGGCCCGTTTTGTTTTAATAACTGCTAAGTGAGGCTGGAGTGTAAATTCAAGCTCTCAGTGAACAGCATGGCCTCCTCAAGGAATGCTGCCTCTAGCTTGAATTTAGGGGAACTCAAATCACTGAGGTTAAACAGATATTAATGTCGCACCAACACTGCTCCAAGAAGGAGGAAGGGAGGGAGGGAGGAATGGAAAGTAAAAGAGAGAGAGAACAAAAGAAAGAGAGAGAGATTTCTGGTTTTAGTTCCAACATGGGAAGACCTTGGAAGTCACCATTCCCATTCTCCCAAGAAAAAAGCCAAACAGACTGAAAACCGATGACTTTTCTTGGATCCATTGGAGAATTGAGGTCACAGGGCTAATGGCCCTCACAGAAATGGAGGAATAGGCAAATAAAGAAAATCACAGCAATGATTAGCTTACTGGGAGCAGAAGTGGCTAGAACCAGTAACTGTAGAAACACTTACATGGTCATCTTGACAAATTGCTGAAGGCTGAGTGTGGACTGGGCTGAGGCTTAAAAACTCCTGCGTGGTTAATCTTAGGGAAGGCTCATACTCTGTGCAATTTACCTCCAAGGGTCCCCCAGGTTCTCCTGGCAAAGATCAGAGAAAAATTCTCTCCTGTCTTAGGAAGGAGGAGAAAAAAACGTAACCCTTTAAATTATGCCCAGAGGAAAAGTAATCATTTTGAAATACACACAGAATATTCTCCATGACAAAGAGAGCATCTGGGAGAGAGGAGCCAGGGGAGGGAGAGAAAGAAAGACAGACAGAGAGAGAGAGAGAGAGAGAGAGAGAGAGAGAGAGAATCCTAAGCAGACTCCATGCTCAGCTCAGAGTCTGATGTAGGGATTGATCCTGACCCTGGGATCATAACCTGAGCCAAAGTCAGGAGTTGGATGCTTAACCGACTGAGCCACCCAGATACAAATTCTTTGTTAAAAAATATTTGCAAATATTTTCTCCCAGCCTGCGGCTTGCCTTTTCAATACTTAAATACATTTTGAAGACTGAGAATTTTTAAATTTTATGAAATCTAGTGCATCTTCTATTTCTTTTCATACTTTGTGCTTTTTGGTGTCCTGATGAAGAAATCTTTTCCTAGCCCAAGGTTACCAAGATTTTCTCCTATGTTTTCTTCTAGACATTGTATAGTTTCAGCTGTTACTTTTGGGTCTATAATCATTTTGAATTAATTTTTGTGTGTGGTATGAGATAAGGAACATGGGTAATCCTTTTGCATAAGGATAGCTAATTGTTCCGGCATTATTTTTTGAAAAGATTATCCTTGCCCCCCCACCCCCAATTAAATTCCTTGATACCTTTGTCCAAAAATCAGATGAATTGACTGGATGGGGATGGGGGAATGATAGGCAACAGACTTCCAGGATGAAGAAGTGAGAAGTGGGTGGTCCCTTTCCCCACTAGAAAAATCATTTTACTGGAGAAAGTTATCTTTTTAATTGTTTTAAATGCTTTTATTTATTTTTGAGACAGAGAGAGACAGAGCATGAGCAGGGGAGGGGCAGAGAGAGAGGGAGACACAGAATCTGAAGCAGGCTCCAGGCTCTGAGCTGTCAGCGCAGAGCCTGATGCGGGGCTCGAACTCACAGACTGCGAGATCATGACCTGAGCTGAAGTCGGACGCTTAACTGACTGAGCCACCCCGGCACCCCGAAAATTATTTTTAAAAACTCAACCATTTAGTTCCTGGGAACTGTTCTAATGTGACACAGCAAATGCAGAAACGTTCAGGTAAGGAAACCTACTAAATTCGGTGAAAGCCAGAGTCTCTGGCATCTGAGTCATGACTTGCTTCCTTCCTCTCCACCTTCAAGCTGCATCTTATGGAAACACTGCTCTGTGCACCCTGCTTCAGGCAGCTGCAGCCAAGAATGATATGGGGGCTCGGTCTCCCTGCTGTGTCCTCGAACATGGCTGCACCTTCACTCTGGGAGGGGCAGACTGCCCGTGTTTCTGTCCCCAAGCCCTGTGCTGCAGAAGCTGTATTCCTATCATCCGTGACCCAAGAGGATGAGGCTCTTTTCACTGACTCTCCTCAGAGGGTAGAAACACTATTACAGGACCAGCAGTCGAGGGACACCGTAGCCTCCTCTCCAGCTTGCACAGGGCAGAGGTGCGGGCAAGCCAAGAAGACTAGAGATTGCCACCTGCCCCCTTCAGCATCCGTTGGGAGAGCAAGGATGTCCCTCTTCGATGAGGAGGCCATGATCTGTTTCCCTGATCCTGTGCAGTGGTACAGTTTCTGCCCAAAGAGAGAGGCAGGCCTTCGGAATTGGATGGCAACAAATTAAATAACTTAGATGAAATGAATAAACTGCTAGAAACACAAAACTCCTGAAACTGACTCCAAAAAAAAAGCCTGAAAACCTGAATCGATGTCTAAGAAGTGAAGAAATGGATTTAGTAATTTAAAACCTTCCCACAAAAGCACCTGGGTGGCTCATTCAGTTGAGCATCCAACTTTGGCTCGGGTGATGATCTCCTGGTTCGTGAGTTGGAGCCCCGTATCAGGCTTAATGCTGTCAGCCTGTCTGCGCAGAGCCCGCTCTGTTCTCCTCTCTCTGTCCCTCCTCTGCTTGCACTCTCCCAAAAAATAAAGAAATATTAAAAAAAAATAAAACCTTCCCACAAAGAAAAGCTCAGTCCCAGATAACTTCACTGACAAATTCTTCCAAACATTTAAAGAATGAATACCAATCCTTCATAAGCCCTTCCAAAAAATAAAAAAGGAGGAAATATTTTCCAAATAATTCTATGAGGCCAGGATTACCCCTGATACCAAAACCAGACAGAGACATGGCAAAAAAAAGAAATATACATATTAGTCTTTATTAGTATGGAGGCAAAAGTCCTCCACAAAATATTATCAACCTGATTCCAGCAACATATAAAAAGGGTTATCCACCAGCATCAGGTGGGATTTCTCCCAGGAATGCAAGAGTGATGTAATATGTAAAAATCAAGTATAATAGGGGTGCGTGGGTGGCTCAGTCGGTTAAGCGTCTGACTTCAACTCAGGTCATGATCTTGCGGTTCATGGGCTTGAGCCCCAGGCTGGGCTCTGTGCTGACAGCTCGGAGCCTGGAGCCTGCTTCAGATTCTGGGTCTCCCTCTCTCTCTCTGCCCCTCCTCTGCTCACGCTCTGTTTCTCTCTGTCTCTCCAAAATGAATAGACCTTAAAAATATTTTTTTTCAAATCGAGTATAATATGTTCTATTTATAAAATAAAAGAGAAAAACCACATGTCCACCTCAGTAGGCACAGAAATATAGATGTTTTTTAAATGGCTAATAAGCACAAGAAAAGATGCTCACCGTCGCTAGTCAGTAGGGCAATGCAAATCAAAACCACAGTTAGATGCCATTTCACACCACTAGGATGGTCATAATAAAAAGGACAGGCATTTAAGGTGTGTCTTTCCCAAAAAGACATAAGGTGTGTTGGTGAGAATGTGGACAAATTGGGACCCTCCGTCACTGTTGGTGTGAATGTAAAACAGTGTGGCTCCTTTGGAATGCAATTGGGATTTCCTCAGAAATCCCATATTCCTCAGAATACAATTGGGACTACAATTCCCAGAATACAATTGAAATACAATTGGGAATTCCTCAGAAATCTATTCAACATAGAGTTGATATATGATCCATCAATTCCATTCCTAGGTATATATCTCCAAGAAAGTAAGATAATGCGTCTACACATACATTTGTACACAAATGTTCATACCATCATTATTCACAATAGCTAAAAGGTAGAAATAACCCAAATGTCCATCAACTGACAAATGAATAAACAAAATGTGACATATCCATATAATGGAATATTACTTAGCAATAAAAAGTAATAAACTACTTACTGATTCATACTACAACAGGAATGAACCTTGAAAACATTACACTAAGTCAAAGTCAGATACAGAAGGTCATCCATTGTCTGATTCCACATATATGAAATGTCAAGAACAATCAAATCCACAGAGGCAAATGTAGTTTATTAGTTGCCAGGGGCTAAGGGAAGAGAGAAAATGGAAGAGGGGATAATGTATGTATATAAGGTTTCTTTTGGGGGTAAAAAACATATTATTAACCTAGAATCATTGCACAACTCTGTGAATATACTAAAACCAATCAACCATATATGGTTGGGTCTATTTATGGACTTTCTATTTTATTCCACTGATATGATTGATCTATATGTCTGTATTTACATCAGTACCACACTGTAGGTAGTATACCACACTTTTTAGAATATCTAAATCAGGTAGTGTAAACAGTTCAATTTTGTCCTTTTACAAAAAAAAAAAAATTTTTGGCTATTCTAGATCCTTTGTCTTTCCATACACATTTTAGAATTAGCTTGCTAATTTCTACAAGAAGTCTATTGGAATTTTGATTAAGATGCATTGAACCTATGGAGCAACTTGTGGAGAAGTGACATCTTAGAGGTACTGAGCCTTCCGGACCATGTGGATGACATATCTCTCAATTTATCTATGTCTTCATTTATCTCTCTCAGCATTGTTTTATAGTTTCCTGCGTATGAGTCTTACACGTTTTGCCAGAATTTTCCCTAAGCATTTTGTAAGTGATGTTTTTTTTAAATTTCAATTTTGAGTTGTTCATTGTTACAGTGTGGAAATATAGTTTAGATTTTTGTGTGGTGATCTTTCTCTTGCAGCCTTGCTAATCTTTTTCGTTCCAGTAGCCTTTTGTAGCTTCTGTTAGATTTTCTACGTAAGTTACCATATCTGCGGATAAAGGGAGCTTATTTCTTACTCTTTAATCTGGATGCCCTTTACTTATATTTGTTGCCTTATTGCCATGGATAGGACCTAAAATACAATGTCTTATAGAGGCAATGACAACAGACATCCTTGCCTTGCTCCTCATCTTCAGGGTAGAGATGTTTAGTCTTTCACCACCACTAAGTCCCTATGTTTTTTGCTGATGCTCTTTATCAGGACAAGGAAATTCCGTTTTATTCTTCGTTTTTCTGAGAATTTGTATTAGAAATAGATGCTGAATACTGTTAAGTGGACTTTATGTACTTCTCAAGATAATCATATCATTTTTCATTTTTAGTACGTTAGTACGGTGAACAACATAGATTTTTAAATTGAAGTATGGTGTTGACATACAACGTTACTTTAGTTTCAAGTGTACAACATAGTGATTTTTTTTTAACGTTTATTTATTTTTGAGACAGAGAGAGAGCATGAACAGAGGAGGGTCAGAGGAAGAGGGAGACACAGAATCCGAAACAGGCTCCAGGCTCCGAGCTGTCAGCACAGCGCCCGACGTGGGGCTTGAACTCACGGACAGAGAGATCATGATCTGAGCCGAAGTCGGACGCCCAACCGACTGAGCCACCCAGGCACCCCCAACATAGTGATTTGACAAGCCTATACTTTATGCTGTACTCACAAGTGTGGCTACCATTTGTCACCATACCATACTATTACAATACCATTCGCTATATTCCCTGTGCTGTACCTTTTATCCTTGTGACTTATTCATTCCATGACTGGAAGCTTGTGCCTTCCACTCCCCTTCACTCATTTTCCTCAACCCCCGTTCCCCTCCCCTCTGGCAACCACCAGTTTGTTCTCTGCATTTGTGGGTCTGTTTCTGCTTTGTGGGTTTCCTGTTTGTTCGTTCTCTCATTTCGGTTTTTAGATTCTACATACAAGTGAAATCATATGGTATTTGCTCTGCCTGACTGATTTCATTTAGCATAATACCCTCTAGGTCCATCTATGTTGTCACAAATGACAAGATCTCATTCTTTTTTTTATGGCTCAGTAACATTTCATTGTATATATACCCCACGTCTTCTTTATCCATTCATCTATCAATGGACAGTTGGGTTGCTTTAATATCTCGGCTCTCGTGAATAATGCTGCAACAAACATAGAGGTGCATATGTCTTTTTAAATTAGCATTTTCATTTTCTTTGGGTAAATACCCAGTAGTGGAATTACTGGATCATATGGTATTTCTGTTTTTAATTGTTTGAGGAACCTCCATACTATTTTCCAAAGTGGCTGCATCAATGTACATTCCTACCAGCAGGTGCATACGTGTTCCTTTTCCTCTACATTCTTGCAAACACTTGTTATTTCTTTTTGATTCTAGCCATTCTGACAGGTGTGAGGTGATATCCCATTGTGGGTTTGATTTGAGTTTCCCTGATGATTAGTGATGTTGAGCATCTTTTCGTGTGTCTATTGGTCATCTGGATGTCTTGTTTGGAAAATATCTATTCAGTTAGTTCCTCTGCCCATTTTTTTTTATCAGGTTATTTGTTTGTTTTTTTGGTGTTGGGTTGTATAAGTTCTTTATATATTTTGGATATTAACCCCATATTGGATATATCATTTGCAACGTCTTCTCCCATTCAGTAGGTTTCCCACCTTGATTGATTTTTGAATGTTAAAAACTGACCTTATATTTCTGAGGCAAACCTCAGTTGCCGATCTTTATATTTTGTTGGATTCGATTTGTTAAAATACTTTTAAGGGTTTTTACATTATGATCATGAAATCTATTGGTCTATAGATTTGTTTCTTGTCCTGCCTTTTTTTGTTTGTTTGTTTCGGTTTTTTTGTTAAAGGAGGATACAGATATTTCCTATCAGGGAAATGCTTTACTCATATAAAAACTTGGGAAACTTTCCTTCCCCTTCCATTTTCTGTCACCGTGTCTTCCTTAAATCGACACTAAGAGAGGCATATGTCCCATAAAGGAGGGGGTGCTGTAGCAAGAGAGAAGTGCTAACCTTTAACAGGCAGCAGTGGGCCATTTCTGGAAACCCAAAGGGCTGAAGAGAATCTAGGGATTCAAAATGTTCAGGCGTGGCCCTGATATCCCAATTCTATTTCTCAGGGTCCCATTCCTTTCCAAGAAGGACGCTGACCTTGGCATAACAGACTTGTTGAAGTTGAGGATTCAATCGCCTTTGTGGCCAAGAAGGCCCTCTGGCTCTCACAGGTAGCCTTTAGTTGCCGATTAATTTACTCTCAGCCTTTCATTGTCTTTCCAAAACGCTGACTGTCCCTAGTAATAGCCCTCTCATTCCTTACACTCTTTTCCTCTATCTCCCAAATGCCTCAAATATTGCAGCTGCCAGCACATGTCCTTCTATCAGTATAACGTCTCGGTTCATCACAGCAAAAGTGTTAACAGTTGCGTGCCAGGCTCTACCAGTAACCAGCACCAGCAATGGGACCTGAACTGCCAGCTGCCAGCTGGTGATCCAGCTCCAAAATCTCTCGCTTAGAATCTGCTCGCTCGGCCTACTTCCAGCATTAACTGTTGCTGCTTAGTTTCCTCAGAAAGCAGACTCTGATGAGAGAGATGTTGACCGTAGCTGTGTTAGGGCATCTCTCAGACACGAAGGAAATAGGATTTTGGCAAAGAGGAAAGGTGAGCTGTGATGCAGCTGATACAAGGCTTCTCTTTATGGATCATTCTGGAGCGAGGGTAGCCCTGCGGCGTTGTCTCAGATTGGGGCAAGGTGGATGGCACTTCATACGTTCACACTGTCCTGTGATTGGACGAGGGCTGCTGCGGGGACGAGGACCTGACCTTAAGTGGTGCTGCTCTCTTTATGAGGGCAAGTCCCAGACAAGGGGTCGGCTGACCGCAGCCAGCTGCCAACCCTCCTGGAAGCAGGAAGAGTGGATGCTTCTGTCCTGAAGGCGGGTGTTTGTATAGTGCCCCGTGGTATCCTTCGCGTCTGTTTTTCCAGAACCCGAGCCCCTTTCTGTTTTATTGCTGTGACTTCCACATACATGGCTTCTACCTCATGTTCCAAGATTGGCTGTGGAGGGGGGCGGGGGGGAGGTGGAGACAAGTCTTTCATTGTGGCGGGAGGAAAGGCAGAAAAGCCAATGTAGCTATAGATGAGGTTGTCAATTTGGCGATAGGAATCGAAGGAAGTTCGGTTGAAGCTTCCTCAAGATCCGGGCAAGATGGCTGGACACCCCTGGGAGGCCCTTGGAGATGTGTGGTCACGAATTTTAAAAAGAAATCCATGTGTACAAACAGTAGAAACTCATCCTGGATACCTTAGAGAAAAAGAGGAGCTTAATGGAAGGAGATTACAGTTTCACTGAGTTGCTATAATAGTCAGGGACCACGAACATTCCGAAGGATTACACAGCACGAGCCAGATGGTGCTCACACTGCTATTTTCGCTGAACAAATGAATCCCAACAGTACCCACTGCTGTTGCTGGAGTCACAGAAGATTCAAAGTTCAGGAGAGAGCATCTGGTTGGCCTCCGTGGGAGGGAAAAGAAAGACACTGGCAAGAGAGGGCTTTCCATTTCTGAGCAAGGCTGCAAAAATACCGCCTTTGGGCGATTCTCTTAAAGGCAGGACTTCATGCTGCTGGTGGTGACAGATATGGGGAGTAGAGGTACAGAAAGCTAAAAATAATGACTACTCAGACCAGCCCCATGAATAAGTATGTATCACCTGCAGTCGGGCATATCCCTGGATCACTCTTCCTAATTTAGTATATTGCAGAAGCAGAGTGGGGGTACCAGAGACAGGAGTAAATGATCAATACCCGGATTTTCTGTTTAGGGACATTCTCATCACTGCTTACCAAGAAATTTCTGGAAGGCAATTTGACAATATTATGTCAGAATCCATTTAGGACTACAAACCATTTGGCCTAACTGCCTAAAAATGGAAAAAGGGAACATCATTTTCCAGCATTTTTCCAGTTTGGCTTTGGATTGGTCATATTTATGTTTAACCCTTTGAGGATAGAAAAAAATTGTAAGTCGAGAACGAAGATATTTTGCTTACGCCTTTCGGTTAAGAACATCCCTTGAGCACCAAGCTGTGCTAATAAACTGACCATGCATTGTGTTAGTCATGATTTCTATTTTTAAACAGGGAAGAATTTGCTCTTGGAGGTACCTTCTTCTTGGCACATCTGCTCATCAGGGTCACTACCGTGTGATCTGTGGTTTGCCAGGCTATGCTCCATATACGTGGCATCTCTGTGGCTGTTTGTCCGGACCTGGTGAGCTGAATGCACTGGGTGGAGCTTTCAGGGTGACCCAAAGGAAAAAACCTACTGACTAGTATTTGGTGACAAACATGATTAGGTATAGTACATGGTTTTCTCTTTAAATCCACGATTTTTGAGTATCTATGTGTCCCTATGGCATTTGCCCAGACAGGGCGGTGGTACAAAGACGAGACAGATTAATTTACTCTCAGATTAATTTACTCTACTGTATCTACAGTCTCTATCCTAAGGACTTTGCAGTTTAGTGCAGAGGGCCTGCACTTTTTAGTAGGCCCTCAGCTCTTGGGCTGCTCTTCCCTTCTTCTTTTGGTTTGGATTATAGACGTGATGGCCAGCACCTCAGTAGCCACGTTGTGATAATGAAGCAGCAGTCATGGAACCAGAAGGCCAACATAGTGAGAGTGGCAGAGTGAAAAGATAGAAAGAGTTTGGCTCCCTGAGGACCTCACTGGGCTGCTGCGTCTCTTAAGTAAACGACAAATGTCATCATCATGGTTAAGAACAGGTCTTTGGTTACTCACAACTGTAAGTGTTCCTCACTTTGACAAAGGAAATGCTAGGAAACCAGAATTTTTGAGTCTGAGGCTATAGTTTAAAATTTTACATTAAGTTTAACTTTTTCCTACAGTAACTTGTGAAGTTCTAAAACATTCCTACCCAACTCTGTTGGCATCTCTCCTGCTGTAGAATGCCTCCTTCTCATTTGGATACATTATTTCCGGAAAGGAACTGAGCCTGGTGGTTTTCCTGACGAGTGAACTAGCCATTTCAGTAAGGGTAGAACAAATGTGCACAGAAATCAGAGTCGGAGATTTTCCCTTCTGCCGCAAGGTTAGCTAGGTAATATTTGCAGGACCATCCTTAGAATAAATTCATTAAAGGAATAGGCTAAATGTTTCCAAAGCTTGTTCTGAAATGATTCCTTCAGTTAGAGGTTCTTTCTTTTGGCTTCTTTAAGGCTTTCCGGTCCTTTTATTTTTAACACTTAAATCAAGAAGCTTTTGCATTTTTCTGGAGCTTCAGGCTCTTCTGCTTCTGAAGCTGCCATTATGAAGGGCAGACGAAAGAGACTTTAAGACTGTGCTTCCTAATTTCTCTTTCTCTTTTTGGTTTTCAAATTAATGAGCTGTATACAACTAGGTGGGTGGCAAAGTGGGCATAGGTTAGTGTGCGGTGTCTCATGCTTGCCCGGGTCAGCTGGCAGGCGGGAGCCTGCATCGTTTTCCACTAATGAGCCAGTTGGGTCCACGTGCACTTTGCCGCCTGTCTATACCCAGGGCCGCTTCTGCTTGGGAAGGCCGCACATTTTCTTCATGACTGGAGATCGCAGTGGGCACTATTACGAAAACATCTGTAGGAAAATGAAGTAATGGGCCTGCTAATATGCTTAATGGCCTTAATAGCATCGAAAACTAATGCACTTAATGCTCATTTCATTCATAGTTGCCCTTGGAATTATGGATGGCAAGACCATACATTACGCTGAAACGAAATTGGCCCAAATGTCGCCGCAAGTGTGAAGGAGGAGAGTGAGAGAGAAATATTACAGCAGCATTATGAAATTTCTACTCAAATCCATCTTCATAGGAAAGAATTACATTATATGAGAAAAGAGGCAGCCAACCAGGGGACCATCACTGGCTTGAAGGAATTTGGCTCATGTGTAGAAGAGAAGAAGTCCTGCAAGGCTGTGCCGAGCAAATAATCCGGTGAGCAAAAGCAGTAATAGGGGAGGTAGAGATACTTCTGAGAAACAGGGAATTTCTAATTGTGGAGATCACTCTTCCTTTTCCTGGTTACAGGATTTTCTCTGCTCGTAATGGGCTGTATTTCAGACCTTGCCAGACCCCCCCCCCCCCCAACCCCTTCTTTGTTCTATATTCCTTAGGGCACTATTTATCATAAGTAATTGGATTAGTGAATTCAGGGCGCTACGTCGTGAATTAGCCCCAGAGGAGAAGATAGTACAGATGAGGCTCTCTGGAGAAAACCCTAAAGGATCATGGACAGTTGGGACACTTGGTGGCATCGTGTATTCTTACAGGGCCCTCAGGTCATCTAGGCAAGCTTTTGCCAGCCTCAGAAGCACTTAGGGATGGTGCTGGAGAGACTATTATAAATAATGTTCTAAATTTTGAAGATAAAATTCACAGGAGCATGGGGGCCTCTGCTGCACATTCTACTACTTTAGCTCTCAAAGAACTCTGGGGAAGAGAAGTTTCTCCACCTCCCTCAGGGATCCAAATACTGCCAGAGGCCCAGACAGGCAAGAGGGTTAAACAAGAGTAACAGGAAGTCGTCAGAAAATGAAATCGTGATGGTGAAGAGATACCTGCATTCCCATATTCACTGCAGCATTGCTCACTGCATAGAAGACATAGAAGCAACCAGAGTGTCTGTGGATGGTTGAATGGATAAAGAAAATGTCACCCACACCCACACCCACACCCACACACACAAGAATATTATTCAGCCATTCAAAAATAAAGAAGGAGGGGCGCCTGGGTGGCTCAGTCGGTTGGGCGGCCGACTTCGGCTCAGGTCATGATCTCGCGGTCCGTGAGTTCGAGCCCCGCGTCGGGCTCTGTGCTGACAGCTCAGAGCCTGGAGCCTGTTTCAGATTCTGTGTCTCCCTCTCTCTGACCCTCCCCCGTTCATGCTCTGTCTCTCTCTGTCTCAAAAATAAAAAAAATAATAATAAAAAATTAAAAAAAATAAAGAAGGAAATCCTGCCATTTGCCACAACATGGATAGGTCTTGAGGACATTATGCTAACTGAGAGAAGTCATACAAGAAAGACAAATACTATGTTCTCGCTTATATGCAAAACCTAAAAAGCCAAATTCGCAGAGACAGAGCGTAGAGTGGTGGTTTGGAGGTGGGGGAAACAGGGAGATGTCGGTCAAATGGTACAAACTCCCAGCTCTAGGATAGATAAGTTTGAGGCATCTAACATACAGCATGGTGCCTGTAATTAACAATACTGTGTTATATACATGAAAGTTGTTAAGAGAGCAGATCTTAAATGTTATCACCACACACACACACACACACACAGGCCATTACATGAGGTGACGGAGGAGTTAACTAACCTTATTGTGGTCATCACTGTGCAATATACACATGTATTGAAGTATCACATGGTACATCTTAAACCTACATATGCTCTATGTCAGGAATATCTCAAGAAAGACGAAAAACAGTTCATTTGGTATATCGTGCTAGAAAGAATTTTCTAAAGGTGAATCATTTTCATATTGCATCGGAACGTTCTTTTCTGCTCTGATAAAGTTAAACTGTAACTATAATTATAAACACAGAAGTCCTCAGAATTAGAGAAGCAAACCGTGGACACCAAGAAACTTTTTACTTACTGACGGCAGGCATCGGTGTAGAGCCATGACTGAAAAAGGCTGGGTCCAGAAATGCGTGTCACCTGTCAAGGGCTAGCATCCAACGTGGCTATTACCCTGCTACGGACTCAGCTTTGCAGGGGTCCTGCCTCCTTTGGTGACACTGCTGAATGACCTTTCCCATCAACTCAGGCAGGGGGTGATGATTTTTCTTAGGAAGGAGAACTTGGAAATTTTCTCTCTTTTGAATAAATACCAGCAATGGATTCGTGAAATATTTGTGAAATACAGGTTTGTGTATGATATATATAAGGCAGGTATGTTATAGGTCATGATGCTTTACTTCTCTGAATTTTCATCATGATTTTACTTTGGCCATAGCATCTTTTACTGCTTTAGGCATTTGGTTCAATAACAGCTGCTCACCCCCCAGGTTTTCAGAAGCTCATTCTGTACCGGTTAGATTTTTTTTTTTTTTTTCTCTAAGTAGGCTACACGCCCAACATGGGGCTTGAACTCACGACCCTGAGGTCAAGAGTCACATGCTCTACCAACTGAGCCAGCCAGGCACCCCTGCCTTGGTTAGTTTTTGAGAACTGCTGGGACTTTATTTGGTCGCAGGCAATTCGGAAGTTAAAAAATTCAAGAATAGAGAAAATGATAAAAAATCGTGAGCCTTCTTAATGCTTGTGGATAATCTGGAGGGAGTCCCGCTACCAAAGCTCCTTCAAGTTCAGATATTTCATTTATTGCCCCACCACACCTAAATAATTGATTTCACAACTGACATCTGATTTCTTCATTTTTGAGTTTTTCCCTTGGAATGAGTTTATAAAGTGAACTCTCCAAGAAGAAAATAAATTTTCACTCAGTGACTTTATTTTCTAATGGTTTATTAATGTTCTTCATTCATCGCTCAATGTTGAGGACATGGTTAAAAGGGAGAGATAAATATAAACTAAAGCACAGGTAATTTTTTTTTCTTATCTCCAACTAAGAGGAGTTCCGTTGTTGTGAACATCTAGGAAAAAAGTCATCCTCATCCTCAAATTACAATTTAGTAATATTCCGTATCCTTTTCTTAACATAAAGGAACAACTGAAACTTGGCCCAACAGTCCCTATTTTCTGACACCTATAATTACTAATCCAGATGTTTGGAGTTGTATTTGCATAGATGAAGATTTTGTCAGGGGTTTTTCCATGATTAAAAATATGTAATTCAGTGAAAGACAGCTAATTCATGTTAAGAACAGCAATTCTTTCTCTAAGTTTCAAACACAAGTATACTGATTTAAAATGCTATAATTGGGGTGCCTGGATGGCTCAGTCAGTTAAGCATCTGACTTTGGTTCAGGTCATGATCTCACGGTCTGAGGGTTCAAGCCCCATGTTGGGCTCTGTGCTGACAGCTCAGAGCCTGGAGCCTGCTTCAGATTTTATGTTTCCCTCTCTCTCTGCCCCTCCCCTCCTTGTGCTCTGTCTTTCTCTGTCTCTCAAAAATAAATAAACATGAAAAAAATTAAAAATTAATAAAAATTTTAAAAATGCTGTGATTAAGCATAAGAAGTTAGAGTGGGAAGATAAATGGGTTAAACTTTACCAGCGATACTAAATTTATTTTAGAATCTTAAAACAATATATGGACGTATGGTGTGCCTAGTATTTTGGTATATTGTCATATTTAGTTCTTTCAGTTGCCATACGAAATGGGCATATTAATCTCACAGAGAAGGAAACCAAGGTTCACCGTGGATAAGCAACCTTCTCAAGGTCACAGTCATAAATAGGACTGGGACTCCAGCTCGAGCTCATTATCCACCCCCTGCATTATGTTCCTGTCTGTAGGAACAGCCATAGAAAATCAACCAAGACAACTATCTCTTTGCCATGAATATTACATTAAATTGAAGACAGAAAAATCATCCGTAGCTTCTACGTGCAAGAAAATCTCCTTTGCTTGATCTGGCCTTCATCTCTAAATTTCTGTGCTTTCTTTTTTCACCTGGCCATCATCACACGTGATGGCATGTGGCTGTTTCCCGGAGCTGATGCAGGAAGGCAACGCCCTTGACTGAAGAAGTTGCCCTGAAATATTAAGCGTGGCTGTGTTTGGACTAGGGCAAATTTACTCCTTCTCTCTACATGTCTATATTTTATAATAAAATTATAGCTGTAAAAAAATAAGATTGTCAACATATATTCCTAAGTTTTAAATATAAAAATGTCTTTGGCAAGGAAAAATAAAGGATGAAACAAGCGATGGAAATGTGGGAATGTTTTGGGAAAGTCCACTGGCTATAAAAGCCCAGCTTGGAAGCATTCCAAAATGTCAACAATCAGAATTAATTTAGCTGTCATCACGGACTTGATTTAATTTTCCTCACAGCCTTAAAAGGTACTTCCATGTATCTTGTGGGGACACGGGACCATGCTTGGCCCCCATTCCCTGGGTATCAAGGGTGCGTCTTGCTCAATCTTGTTGGCTTTTGCCTTCCTCCTCTTCCAAGTCCTTTATCTGCCTCCAGGGTTTTCCCAGGACAGTGACGGGTTGACTTTGTCTTTTCCTGCTTTCAAGTATTAGATCAGATCATCCTGAGAAGCTCCAGAGTATACTCTTTCTTTAAACACGCGTATTTCCTTTTTCCCTTATTTATTGCAAAAGTCATATTTTGGAAATCTTAGGAAAAAACAGGTAAACCAAAGGATGAAAAAAAAAAAAAGCCATCTTAATTTAATCACCCAGAATGCTTTTGTGTATTTCCACCACGTTGCCTGTTCACGTGTGTGTGTGTGTGTGTTGTGCGTGCACGCGTGCGTGTCAGGGAGGGTGTGTCAATGAATTGGACAGGCTTTAAGTTCCAATAAAAATCCCAATTGAAAATAACAGCTCAGTCTAGATGAGAACTTAAAGTAGTGCTTCATTGTACCGTGATTGCTTTAAAGACACCTCTCCACCATTTAGGCCAGCTCTCCTGCAGCTCATGTTAAGTATCAAAAACTGCATCTGCCACTTAACCTCAATTACCTGTCCTGAAGGAAGGCACCCTTCTCCCCTCACCTCACTTCAATGCATTAAATAAGAGCTTCCTCCCTCTCCACCAACGTGTCCACCATCTCTAGGACTTAACCGAACGAGGAAGCTTCAGACTTCTTCCTACTTCTTCACCAGCTCTTCTCTGGAAGAAGGAGTGATTTGCTTGATAGGAGAGATGGGAGAGCCCACCAGGCTGTGGAGCGAGCCAGGGCAGAAGTGGAGCTTGGAATCAGAAAGCGGGCCCGCGTCTCGATCTCCTCTCTGTTCCCTCTCCCCTGCGGTCAGGCAGCAGGAAGGACACATCCTGTTTGAGGTCCTCCAGCTGCACTGCCTCTGGCTGCAGGGCCAGCCAGGTTCAGCTGGAAGGGGGGCAAGGAAGCCACACTTCCCTCCTCCCCCCACCTCTGCTGCACCCCGGCTCCTCCCATCTGTCACGTGTGTATATATCATATTGATTAGAACCCAGAGGAGGAGGAGTATGATTAACGCATCCCCAAACCCAGTAAAGTGTCTAGAATGCACTATATGTTAGAAAGCCCACCTATGTGGTGTGTGTGTATGTGTGTGTGTGTGTGGTGTAAGTATATATCTACATAATACATATGTTCTTTCTCAAATTGAAATACAAGTAGGTTTTTATAAGTTGCAGAGAAATGTTTCCATTTCTTTTAGGGCTCCATAATTAAGCTTCCTAGGACATTTCAGAAAACATATTTGCAGCCGTGGCAAAGCAAACCTACAACTTCAGGATAAAATTTAGCAAAATATAAGTTGACTAAAGGGCCATTCGGATATACTCTGAAACCACCAACCTATGCTCACTTAGATGAGAGCAACGGAGCAAACTTGATTTCTTGAAAGGTGGTTGAGTTCTTCTTCAGTGAAGGGCCTGGCTAAGGCTGCCCGATTCCCTCCGCCTTCCTCATACCTCAGTGCTTCTAAATGCCACGAGGTTCTCCTTGTACAGACCTGTCCAGGAACATGCCATCCTATTCTGTGATAGTGATGTTATGGGTCAGCTTGACTGGATCATGGAGTGCCCATATATTGGGCTACACATTATTTCTGCGTGTGTCTAGGAGGGTGTTCCCAAATGAAATCAGCACTGGTGTTGGTGGATTCGGTAAGTCGGTTTGCCCTCCGCAATGTTGGTGGGCATCACCCAATCCATGGAGGGTCTGAATGGAACAGAGAGGCAAAGGAAGGAAGAACTTGGACATTCCTGCCCAATGGCTTGAGACAGGACATTGATCTTCCTAGTTCTCAGGCCTACAGACCTAGGCTGGAGTCCACACCATTGGCTCCCCTGCTTCTCAGACCTTTGGAGTTAGGCTGAAGTATACCATTGGCTTTCCTGGGTCTCCAGCTTAGGGACCACAGATCATGGGACTTCTCAGCCTCCATAATTCCATGAGGCAACTCTTTATAATAAGACTCTTTATATGTATGTGTGTGTGTGTGTGTCTGTGTGTGTTCTCTGGAGGGCTCTGACCAATACACATTCTAAGTCCCAAATAGAGTTTGTTCTTTTCTTTTCCTTTTAAAAAGTTTTCTTAATGCTTATTTTTGAGAGAGAGAAAGAGACAGAGAGAGCGAGCATGAGCAGAAGGGCAGAGAGAGGGAGACAGAGAACTGGAAGCGGGCTCCAGGCTCTGCGCCATCCGCACAGAGCCCAACGTGGGGCTCGAACTCACAAACTATGAGATCATGACCTGAGCCAGAGTCCGAGGCTTGAGGCCGAGCCACCCAGGCGGCCCATGTCTGTTCTTTTCAAAGAAAGAGCCATCTCACCCGACATAGAGCTGCGGCCAAACTGCCAGAGACCCAGACAGGATGGAGGGTAAGAAGAGACAAAGGATATATTCAAAATTAGAGGAACAAAACAGGGGTGCCAGACCTTCTTTTTGCTGACCCGGACATGAGTATGGGTAGATGGGAGATGATCTGAAAGCTGACCAAACATGATGCTGAGGATATGTGAAAGTCAGAATTTCCATGAGGCTTTGTAGTAGCTGGTGAGCCACTTTAACAGGTAGACACCTGTTTTGCTAAAACAGGAGTTGCACCGGAAGCTATACAACTGGAAAACAGGAACATCTGTACTACCTATAAAAAGTGGAGATGAGAGATAAGGAGAGAGAGAAAGCGAAAAATTTTCAAGGATTAAGGAATGTTTATAACCTCAAACCACATTCTGTCGCAAAGCCTAGCGGTAAATATTTGCCCATTTATGTAATTTAGTGTTTTGTTCAACCATGATTTTGCAGGTTGGGCAGAGATAGGGTAAGAGACTGAAGGAGACTGATATTTATTGTTGCAAAAGATCTTTTGAGATGGTGGAAATTAATTTCTGTTCATCCTCTCTGAAGAGATCCCATTTTTCTAGAATACCCTGAATTCACCCCAATGGTGCATCTTAGACAGGACTGAGGTGTATGTGCTTGCAATAGTGTTCAAAGGAATTGTTGTTTGGTCTTGTTTTGTTTTTCTTCCAGAAATAAAAATAATGTGTTAAAACCCCAGCTGCCCCTTAGCACTAATTGCATTGAGCTTAAGAATTACTCAGTGATGGATACAATACATAAGTCCCATTATTTTTACAGAAAGAGATTTAAAGCCCTGTAAATTTAATCATATTTATCTATAATTCTTCTACAGTGAAGACCCCTCCGGTAGCTCTTGTAGTACATGAAAACTTGGAGAGTTTTTGTGAATAAAAAGGGTAAATTCGTTGCCTTAAAAAATTCAGTACCTAGCATGTGTTATGAAAAGTAGATCTTAATTTTTTTCCCTGAAATTTTACTTAGAGCTTGAGGTTAAAGAATTTAATGTACTGTTATGAGGCTAATGTTTTTAATTTGGGGTTACTTAGAATAAATGCTTTTCCTTCTTAATTACTAGAGAGTGCTAGATCCCAGACAGATATTGTGGAGTCTGGTTGAGATGTCCTGACCCTCAAAGGGTCACTCCTGGGGGTTGAGGGAAATGGAGGGACAATATAGACAGCCCCCTTTTAAGTTTCAGACTCTAATCAACAGGGGCTGGTCCACATGAACTTGTAGTCACAAGTATTCAAAATGCTAAGGATGATTTTGCATTTTCATTCATGTTTTCTTTTTAAAAAATCTCCCTCCTCTTCCTATATTCTCTCTTTTCCTTTTTGGTTTTGGCTCTTACTTCTCTCTGCTTTGTTTCCCTTTTTTTTTTTTTTTTTTTTTTTTTCCTTTTCGATTCTTCTGTCTTGTTTGGCTGATCTAAATAGGCCACTTTAAGATGTGATGAAATCAAATCACAGGCTTTGAAATGTTGTGACCAGACTTTCAGGAAAGCTGTTTCACAATCCCATCAATAGACATGAATACTCAGTCTTTGAGCTAGCAGTTCTGCCTTTAGCAATTAATCTTAAGGAAATAATCAGAAATGATAAAAATAATAGTATTTGTCGAGTGCATATCATCGGCCAGGCATTCGCTTTACATGAATTAATCTATTTAATCTTTACAACAACCTATGATGTATCGTCCCCATTTTGCATGTGAGGAAACTGAAGATCAGCAACTTGCTCAGGAACACACAGCTAGTGAGTAGGGGAGCTGGGATTTGAACCACGAGAGTCTAGCTCCAGAGCCAACACTCAACCAGGGCAGTCCCCAAGATGTGAGCCGTGGGCAAGCATTTTTAATGGGACCTCTGTCTATATAAACAATTTTATTAAAAATGTGTTTCACATTTTTTTTTTTCAAATTCATCAGTCCCTGTAAGGTATAGAGAATGAAGATGATTTATCAGGGAAGATTTGAAATAATGGCTAAAGAAGGGGAGCTTACCTATGCGTTGACTGTCCAGTCAGAAGAAGATCCTTTGTGGTGTCCAGGCACCATCTCTTCTTACGTGGATCCGGGAACCATCCTTCTCATACTTTATTGTCAAATCTTCCATTCTGGGCTACTTTCCTATCTTTCACCATGAAAGGAAAGGCACAAGACTGTTACTACTAAAATGCGATGACTCTTCTGACTGAAACAACATAGATCTTGTGTCCTCCACAGGTCCCTAATACCATTTATTTAATGCTTCTTACATCATTACTCGTGATGCCACCTCCTTATCCATCCGTCACCTGTGAAACTGGCTTCCAGTGACTCTCAACAGCGGTCGGCGGGCTTTGTGGGATGACTGAGTTGGGTGCCAGCACCAAGGGATGCGTGGTCCTGCCACCACCCTGCTGCCCATGGGCGCTGTAGACCAGAGGCAGCTCTGTGGTCAGTTCACAGTAAATTCCAAGAGCAAGCAGCAGATCTGTGATGACCATCACAGGCCTGGAGCTCCAAATTTGTCTGGTGTCCTTAGTGAGTAAGACCTCCCAGTCTCAAAATAGATTAGAGAGCTGCATATTTGTTCTTCTAGAAAAATATACAACGCTCCGTGAGTTTTCAAATGGAAGGCTGAATACATCTTGTGTAATTTGTTTAATTTGGCAAAATTGCCAGGGATGTCATATTGGTTAACATGAAGCTGCCAGAAGCCCTTCTGAGAAATCCCTTCCATTGTCCTTGATGCTCCAGTTTCTTTAGCAGATAATAGATTGTGCCAGATGTATATTTGTGTATATATCTTTAATAATAATTATGTGCGCACTTGCTGTGTGTCGTCACTATTTCAGTTGCTTTACAACTATTGTTCATGGAACCTTCATCACAGCCCTCATTCATAAGCACAATTCTATTCTCGTTTGTTGAGAAAAGGGTGGGGTGCAATGGGCAACAACACAGATAGACCTTGAGGGCATTATGCTCAGGGAAACAAGAGACAGAGAGAGGCAGAGAGATAGGTAGACAGACAAATATTGTGTATGTTTCCACCCATGTGAAGCAAACTCCTAGAAACAGAATGGAGTGGTAGTTGCCAGGGGCCGGGGGGTGAGGGAAATGGGGAGATGTTGCTCAGAGTATAAACTTCCAATGAATGAGTTCTGTGGCTCTAATGCACAGCATGGTGACTGTAGTTCACAAGTCTGTATTATATACTTGAAACTTGCTTAGAGAGTAGATCTTAAATGTTCTCACCACACACCCACACCCACACCCCCCCCCACACACACAATGTCATGATGTAAGGTATGAATCTGTTCAGTAACCTTATTGTAATCATTTTGCCACACGTTGTATTGGGGCATCATGTTATACACCTGAAACTTACACAATGTTTTATGTTGATTATATCTCAGTAAAGCTGAGGGAAAAAATTTTAAGTTGAAAAGGCCCATCTTTGGAAAAGTGTCTATTCGTGTCTTTTGCCCATTTCTTCATTGGGTTATTTGTTTTTGGGGTGTTGAGTTTAACAAGTTTTTGTAGATTTTGGATACTAACCCTTTGTCCTGTATGTCATCTGCAAATATCTTCTCCCATTCTGTCAGTTGCCTTTTAGTTTTGCTAGTTGTTTCCTTCACTGTGCAGAAGTTTGATGAAGTCCTAATTATTCATTTTTGCTTTTGTTTCCCTTGCCTCCAGAGACATGTCAAGGAAGAAGTTTCTGTGGCTGAGGTCAAAGAGGTTGTTGCCTGTTTTCTCCTCTAGGATTTTGATGGCTTCCTGTCTTATGTTTAGGTCTCTCATCCATTTTGAGTTTATTTTTGTGTATGGTGTAAGAAAGTGGTCCAGGTTCATTCTTCTGCATATCTCTGTCCAGTTTTCCCAATACCATTTGCTGAAGAGACTGTCTTTTTTTCCATTGAATATTCTTTCCTGCTTTGTCAAAGATTAGTTGGCCATACATTTGTAGGTCCATTTCTGGGTTCTCTGTTCTGTTCCATTGGTCTATGTGTCTGCTTTTGTGCCAGTACCATACGGTTTTGATGATTACAGCTTTGTAATACAGCTTGAAATCTGGAACTGTGATGTGCCTCCAGCTTTGATTTTCTTTTTCAGGATTGTTTTGGTTGTACAGGATTGTCTTTTGTGGTTCCATACAAATTTTAGGATTGCTTGTTATAGCTCTGTGAAGAATGCTGGTGTTATTTTGATAGAGATTGCATTGAATATGTAGATTGCTTTGGGTAGTATCAACATTTTAACAATATTTTTCTTCCACTCCATGAGCATCGAAAGTTTTTCCATTTTTTTGTGTCTTCTTCACTTTCTTTCATAGGCTTTCTATAGTTTTTAGTGTATAGGTTTTCCCCCTCTTTGGTTAAGTTTATTCCTAGGTATTTTATGTTGTTTTTGTGTGTGTGTGTGTGTGTGCAATTGTAAATGGGATCGATTCCTTGATTTTCTGCTGCTTCATTATTGGTGTATAGAAATGCAACTAATTTCTGTACATTGATTTTATACCCTGTGACTTTGCTGAATTCATGTATCAGTTCTAGCAGCTTCTTGGTGGAGTCTTTGGGTTTTCCAATAGAGTATCATGTTGTTTGTGAAGAGTGGAAGTTTGCCGATTTGGATGCCTTTTACTTCCTTGTGTTGTCTGACTGCTGAGGCTAGGACTTCCAACCCTATGTTGTACAACAGTGGTGAGAGTGGGCATCCCTGTCATGTTCCTGACCCTAGGGGAAAGCTCTCAGGTTTTCCCCATTGAGGATGACAGTAGCAGTGGGTCTTTCATATATGGCCTTTATGATCTTGACGTATGTTCCTTGTATTCCTACTTTCTTGAGGGTTTTTATCAAGAAACGACTTGGATTTTGTCAAATGATTTTTCTGCATCTATTGAGAAGATCACATGGTTCTTACCCTTTCTTTTATCAGTGTGATGTATCACATTGATTGATTTGTGGATATTTGAACCAGCCCTGCAGCCCAAGAATGAATTCCACTTGATCATGGTGAATAATTCTTTTTATATGTTGTTGAATTCGATTTGGTAGTATCTTGTTGAGAATTTTGGCATCCATGTTCACCAGGGAAAATGGTCTGTAGCTCTCCTTTTTAGTGGGGTCTTTGTCTGGTTTGGAATCAGGGTAAGAAATGGGCAAAACACATGAATAAACAATTTTCCAAAGAAGACATCCAGATGGCTAACAGACACATGAAAAAATGCTCACCATCACTCATCATCAGGGAAATACACATCAAAAGCACAATGAGATACCACCTCACACCTGTCAGAATGGCTCAGAGTAATAACTCAGGCAACAGCAGATGTTGGCGAGGATGCAGAGAAAGAGGATCTCTTTTGCACTGCCGGTGGGAATGCAAACTGGTGCAGCCACTCTGGAAGACAGTATGGAGGTTCCTCAAAAAATTAAAAATAGAACTACCCTACGACCCAGCAATTGCACTACTAGGTATTTTTCCAAAGGATACAGGACTACTGTTTCAAAGGGGCACATGCACCCCAGTGTTTATAGCAGTGTTATTGACAATAGCCAGAGTATGGAAAGAGCTCAAATGTCCATCAACTGATGAATGGATAAAGAAGATGTGGTTTATATATACAATGGAATATTACTTGGTGATCAAAAAGAATGAAATCTTGCCATTTGCAACAATGTGGATGGAACTAGAGTGTATTATGTTAAGCAAAATAAGTCAGTCAGAGAAAGATAAATCTCAATCATATGACTTCACTCACATGTGGAATTTAAGATAGAAAATAGATGAACATAAGGGAAGGGAAGCAAAAATAATATAAAAGCAGAGAGGGAGAGAAACCATAAGAGACTCTTAAATATAGAGAACAAACTGAAGGTTGCTGGAAGGGTGTTGGGGGGGGATGGGCTAAATGGGCAAGGAGCATCAAGGAGGGCACTTGTTGGGATGTAAGTGACGAATCACTGAATTCTATTCCTGAAATCATTATTACACTAGATGTTAACTAACTTGGATTTAAATTAAAAATAAATAAATAAGTGAATATATAAATCAATATTTTTTAAAAAAAGAAAAGGCTCACCAAGGATTTCGCCAAATAATTGAAAATGGATTTACATTATTGTGAAATTTCAAAACACTGGAGAAAAAGAGAAGATCCTAACGCATCCAGGTAGATCATGTCACACACAAATGATCTGAAATCAGTATGGCTTTGTAACCTTCAAATAGCAAAACTGAAAACTGGAAGGTAGTGAATCAATGCCTTCAAAACTCCGAATAAAAATAATTTCAAAACTAGACTTCTGTGCCCAGTTGTTATGGGCTGAATTGTGTTTTGCCCCAAACTCATACGCTGAAGCGTTAAGCCCCCAGTACCTCCGAATGTGACCGTATTTGGAGACAAGGCCTTTACAGAAATAATTCGGGTACAACCGGACCCCAATCCAGTAAGATCTGTGTCCGTATAAGAACAGATTAGGATGAAGACACTGGAAGGAAGCCCATATGAACATGGAGACAGAAGATGGCAGCCATCCACAAGCCAAGGAGAGAAGCTCAGAAGAAACCAGCCCTGCTGACTTGATCTTGGACTCACAGCCTAGACTGTCTCTCTCTATGACAATAGAGAAAACAGTCTCCTTTCAATCATGTTGATTGACTTCTTTGATAAGAATGGGCAAAGTGGGAAGAAAAGGTCAATGTTTTTAAGTTACTTTTAAATAAAGGGGTAAGGTGTTCAAAATTTTTTAAACTGTTAACAATTGGCTCCGGGTCCTTTCTCCTCCACCCAAACGCCTCTCACTGTTGCATTGCACAGAGGTATTCTCATTGTCTGAACAATCATTATTGAATCCCTAATGTGATGAGATTGCAAAAGATGTCACAATCTGAACATTTTTTTGAGGAGGGGAGGGGCAGAAGGACAGGGAGAGAAAGAATCTTAAGCAGGCTCCATACTCGGGGAAGCCTAACGCAGGGCTCTGTCTCATGACGGTGAGATCATTCCCTGAGCCGTAATCAAGAGTCAGACGCTGAACTGATTGAGCCTCCCAAGAGCCCCACAACCTGAACATTTTTAATAGTGAGCAGACCACATTTATAAAAGAGTTCCTACTCAAATAGTTTTGAATATGTTTCAAGATCTTTGGATACCTGAATATCGATGGTAGTTGGATTTTAGGAACATTCTACCCTACAAGGCAAATACTGAAAAACAATGGCAAATCTTGCCATACAGAGAGACTCTCACAAAGTCATTGAATCTGAAGAACTACTCCAGCCACTCACAAAGCCACTGGCAAGTAGGTTTCTGGCAGAGAGCTGACACTGAAGAAGAGAGAGTTGACAGGGATGATGCTACTTTGAAAAAGAATGACTTGAATATCAAAAGATTAAGAAAAGATATTATACAACAGGAGGACATCCTTGAATATATTTGCAGAGAAAAATAACCCTCTTTCTAGTTCGCAGTGAAAGTCAAATGTGAAGAACTATGCTGAGATCACTTCGTTGGAAAAAAAAATTCTACCCCCCAAAAGCAAGCAATACCTGAGTCCTTCTTTATCCTAAGAATTCTTATGTAGATGCGGCAATAGCCTCAAAGTTTTAATGTTCTATGGAAAGCTAATTTTCATAACCGTAGCTTCATTTTGCAAGATAAGATCCTAATAAAACTTCCTTTTGTACTTGCTATTTACTATTAAACGTTTGCTTCCCATTTTGTGCAGATTCACTTTTAAATGGCTCTTTTCTGGTACCAATTATTCTTGGATAATGAGGACTTTTTGTACTTTATGCTGAGGGAGCAGAGGCTAAATGGGGTTAGCAAGGCTAGATCGCTGGCTCATCCTCAACCTCACTTCAATAAAAAGGAAACTCTTCAAAGGACCCACGGAGTCGAATGCAGTGAGCTCAATCACTTTTTACCTTGCTTCACATCCAAGGTTTATCTCTTCATGACCAGCTTGCTGAAGGCCTGGCGGCCCCACAGAAATAGGTTCATGCCGACGGCCTGCCATTTTGTAGAGACTCAGTGAAGTCCCTGCTCTCCAGAGACCAAAGTCAGGAGTCTTCGGTTCGAAAGACGTTTTCCTCAGAAAATTCTTCTAACTGGATAATTAGAAGTGTGAGGAGGGGCACCTGGCTGGCTCAGTCAGAGAAGCATGAGACTTTTGATCTTGGGGTTGTGAGTTCAAGCCCCATGTTGGGTAGAGAGATTACTTAAATAAATAAAACGTACAAAAAAGAAAGGTGTGGGAAGCGACTAATGCTAAGAACTAATATTTATTAATTTGGATAATTTACTTGGGGGAAATCCCACTGAAACTAAGCAAATGACTCTTAAAAAGTAAAATTATAGTTAGATAGGCAACATACTAATGCAAAAGTGGAAGTCTTTCCTATGGGCATGGACAGCCTGCTTCTTTATCAAAATTTCCAACCCTAACCCCCCCACGCCCCCCGGCTACTAACGTGAAATGTGACTAATGTATCCTTAGCACTTTTCCTAAAAGGTTATAACAAAAAGGATAATATCCTGGTTTCTGCTGAACACGAACTGTTTGAGTTTCTTGATGATGAGTCATGCTACCTTTGCGTCTATTCAGAAGAACCAAGAGTCCATGATCAGAAACTCTATTCCATGTTAAAGAAACATTATGGCAGAGGGCCCTTTGTCAGTAGTCCTGAAAATAACATCAATTAAAAGGGATCCTTAATTCAGAAAACAAAGATTGAAAAAAAAGACAAGCCAATTCAGAGGTAGAGCGATACTAAATTGTCTCTATTCCCTACGGGAACACAAGTAATTCTAGCATTAAAACATCTTAATATTAGCCTCCTCCATAATTTAGATGTTGGTTTGCCAATCGGTCCATTGTCTTCTTCTGCAGCCAGTCTGTGTCATCCTTGGTTCCACTCCTTCCTAAACACATGGCTCATTAGGACATCCACTAGAAGAAGGGTAGAATAAGTTAATATGAAGTAAAACTTGAATTCGTCAGTTTCAATAGTTGTTGGCATCTCCAGCTCAAAGAGCTGAATCTAAAATGTTAATACATTTGGAGCTGTTTTTTATGCACTTCAACTATATGTAACCATTTCTGGTGAATTTCCTTTTTGTATCTTTCTTTTTTAAAAAATTTTTTTTAAATGTTTATTTATTTTTGAGAGAGAGACAAAAGGACAAAGTGCATCCAGGGGAGGGGCAGAAAGAGAGGGAGACACAGAATCCAAAGCAGGGTCCAGGCTCTGAGAGGTCAGCACAGAGCCCGGTGTGGGGCTCGAACTCACGGACCGTGAGATCATGACCTGAGCCAAAGCCGGACGCTCAACTGACTGAGCCACCGAGGTGCCTGTTATCTTTCTTTTTTGGTGGATGTCTATCCTCCCTGTACCATGTTAAGAAATGAATGTATCATTATTTTTTCAAAAATCAAGTCAAATGTAACTTTGAGGGGAAAGCTAATAGCGGTCGTTATTAGAACTCGATTCTCTGTTTCTCACCATCTTTCCCCCCGTTCCAGCCAGGATCTTTTGAGGGCTTCTGAGGTCTTACAACAAACCGGAACATTTGGGAAACTCCACTGCTGTGTGTCCCATACCGGCCACCTCCTATATTACAGATATCTATGACTCTGTGGGCCTCGGGGATTGCCCCACAGTTTCAGTGCCACCACTGTAGGGCAGGGGACTCAGTGCCTGTGCACCTGTTGCCAGAATCCCTCACGCAAGCTCCTCTGAGGTTCTGTACCCTCCCTCAATCACTAAGAGTTAAGATGTAACTACCATTTCTTTTTTTTTAATTGCACATTCTCTTGTCTCTTATCGTCTCCTTCACTCCCAAATCAGATACCTATCTCTCTTTCCTCTGTCAAAAGCTCTTCATTTTTTATTTTCAAAAACAAAACCCAGAAAGGGAGGCTGTCTTCAGGCAGCTTCCACCTGACTTTGAAACATAAACTTCCCTGAGAAGGAAAATCCCAACGTTCATGTCTCTTCTTGGAAATGGATTAAAAGAAAAACAGAAAGAGCCAAGGATAGCTCAATAATTTTCTGTTATGATGTGGCTTATACTTAGATAAACAATAAGAAACATAAAAATGCAAAACAAATGCAGTGAGTAACCTGAGGAATAAAGGGCATAAAACGGAGCTGGGAAAAGTTGTTGACGATCATTAAAAACTAAATTGTTTTGATTTAACCTGACCTCAGATTTCTGATGTTAACGTGACTGCTGAATTTTTTTTTTCACCCATTCAAGGAAGAATCTTCTCCTTTGATATTGAATTTTTGACCTCAAAACTTAATGCCAGCAACAGTGTTCCTCCAAGGGTGGGCATGTAGACCAAATGTCCTGTCAGAACCACCGAGTGCAGATTCTAGGACCTTCTCCAAGACACCTTCTCCCTGCACTATTGACGACCTTTTATGGTTGTGGCACTGCACATGCTCCCGAGTAGCACATGACCTAGTCAAAGCCAAGTATTCTTTCTGTCACTGGTCAGTTAAAAATGCCCAGCCCAGGACTTCTGTCCTATTCTCAAGCCTATCACATCCCCTCTTTCTGGTTCTTCTGACTTTGAGAGATTGGCCTGTGCCCATTCCTGGGGAGAGCAGTGAGGACCCGGTGAGTTGCTTCCCTGATTGGCCCCTCACTGGCCCCAGGCTGCCTTTCTTTTTTTTTTTTTTTTTAAATGTTTATTTTATTTATTTGAGAGAGAGAGAGAGAGAGAGAGAGAGAGAGAGAACAAGCACACATGAGCAGAGGAGTGGAGACAGAGGGAGAGAGAGAGAATTCCAAGTAGGTCCCACACAGAGCCCAACACAGGCTCAATTTCATGAAACGTGAGATCATGACCTGAGCTGAAATCAAGAGTCAGGCGCTTAGCTGACTGAGCCACCCAGGTGCCCCCTACCCCCCACCCCGCCAGCTGCCTTTCTGCAGCTCTGGTTACTGCCACAAGCATCGCACTGTCATATTCATATTCGTCTAATGGATAAGTCTTTGCATCCCAGAAAAAAAAATCAAAGTAAATTACTCTTTGTAATTCTTGCCTTGGAATGGGTAGGCCAGCTTGTCTAACTCCATTTGGACGGCACGCTAGGTGAAACTCTTCTCCAGCACCTCACCAGGAGGTACCACAGCTCTTTGTTTTCAACATTTCTTTTGCTTCTGAGAGCTCGTCTGTACGCTGCACCCCATTTCTCAATGGCTTAGCTCCATTTTGATATTGCGGTTTATTGTTATTTAGTGTCAGAAGCCCATATACCAACCCTTGGAAATTCTGGATAAAGCATTTGGAATCAAGTGGGTTATAACCAGGGTACCCTTGCAAATCATCCAACTTGGAACCCTGTCGAGAGTGAAAAGGATGCTATTTGGTTATGCTGGGACAGGAGTCCAGCAGAATCACCCTCAGTAAACCACAACCGTGTTCCCCTTGGTGACAACAGGCACTCTGAGAAGTGCTACAGTAGCCAGTTTCTCCTCCCTTCCTCCCTTCCCCTTTCCTCCCTTCCCCCTTCCTTCCTTCCTTCCTTCCTTCCTTCCTTCCTTCCTTCCTCCCTTTCTTTTTTATAAAGACTTATCTCTTCCTTAAGCCTCTATTTCTGCAAAGAGTTGAAAAAACTCAATTTTACCATTTAAGAAGAACTTGATTCAGATTTGATTTAGCATAACTCAACCTCTCTAGGGGCAAATGCTCAGGCTCTCAAAGAATCTCTCCTCTTTCCCCTCTCCTGGTAACATTTGTGTCTTGTAGAAGTTTCCTGAAAAGTGTGCATGTAAGGGAGGATCCTCTGGTCCAAGGCTATTGGCGGTCCTTGTTCCTGTTGAACTCTGGTTGGAGGGCAGATCATCCCTCTGGGTCACGAAGCATGGAACTCTGCCCTCGCTGTCTGGGGCCCCCGTGGCCGCGCCGGAATACCTCCTAGTTTGCTTTCGATATTCTCCAGGCCCAGGGGTCACCTGCCCTGGTAACTTGGCCCTCTCGTGGCTCTCACCATGCTGCAGTTCTTCTGAGGCCCCCCTCTATTTAGAATCAGGCCACCTTGAGAGGGTTCACCCCTCAGTCTTGCTTTGGGATCCTCTGGACTCCTTCTGGAGAACTTCCTGGTGGATCTACTGCCCAGGTAAAGTCTGCGTACTCTGTCAGGCATCGGGGAATGTCTGGACCCCCGAGGTACCACCTGTGGGCTCTGGCTGCAAGGGGTGAGTAGAGAGGGAGTTGCTCCCTAAATTGCTCAATCTACCAGACACTATTCATCTGCTGCCTAGTTCACTGTTTTAACTCTTCGAAAATTTCTTAAAACGTTTTTTAATGTTTATTTGTTTTTGAGAAGGAGAGAGACAGAACACAAGCAGAGGAGGGGCAGAGAGAAAGGAGGACACAGAATGTGAGGCAGACTCCAGGCTCCAAGCTGTCAGCACGGAGCCCAATGGGAGGCTCGAACTCACGAACGGTGAGATCACGACCTGAGCTGATGTCGGATGCTCGACCAACTGAACCACCCAGGCACCCTTCTTTAAAAAATTTTTTTAATGTTTATTTTATTTTTGAGAGAGAGAGAGAGAGAGAGAGAGAGAGAGTAGGGGAGAGGCAGAGAGAAAGGGAGACACAAAATCCAAAGCAGGCTCCAGGCTCGAGCTGTGAGCACAGAGCCCGATGCAGGGCTTGAACTCATGAACCTTGCGATCATGACCTGAGCAGAAGTCAGACGCCCAGCTGACTGAGCCACCCCGCCACCCCTTAACTCTTTTATTCTTCACAACAACTTTCTAGAGTAGATACTACTAATACCCCCCAGATTATGGATGTAGAAACAGGAATAGAGAATAAGTAATTTGCCTGTGGTCACCCAGAAAATGAGGAACAGAGCCCGGATTTGAGCCCAGGCAGCCTGATATCAGGGTCTGTGCTTTGAATCACTGTGCAGGGAGAAGGTTGGGGGTTAGACTGATAAAATACAACTATTAGACAAAAAGTTTCTCTTCTAAATAAATTATTTAGGTGTAAAAGATTCTTCTGACATGAACACAAACTCTGACACTCAATACTTTGGAGAATCTAGGTCAGTCCCTTTACTCTATGAACCTCGCTCTTTATTAAAAAGCAGCATCTACTATTATTACTGATAATTAAATCAATAGCCACTAACTTTATTGAGTTGCCGCTTAAAAATCCGCTGATCCCATAGTATAATAAATAAATGTGATTTCTTCAGAATTAGGGTCTGTTGACCTCTGGTGTCTTCTCTTTTTATGCTTTTAATAGGAGATTAAATATTGGACTAGTTTTTGGGGCCTTAAGTATATAATTTTGAAATGAAAAGTTTCCTGAAACACTCGTGGTTTTTCTTTTCCTTTTTTCTTTTCTTTCCTTAATGAAGCAAATATTTATTTCAGATGCAGAGAAATTAGTCACTGTGTCCTAGATGTTTCCTTATCTTTACCTCTCTAATCTTGCACTAATTCCAACGAACAATTGTGCAACTTCTGGATCTTCTGAAAAGCATCCCATTCATTTCCTGAAGCCTTTGGAAACTCTGTTTCTCCGTAATGCTCCCCTCCTCACGCTTTTATTCATTTTTTGTATTCTTTTTTGTTTTGTTTTGACCCAAAGTTTGCCCTTCTCTGTTTAAAAAATCTTCTTTATCTTATTTTCCAGTCATTGGGTGAGTTTGATTTCTCCTATTTTTCTCTCTGTTTTCTTTTTCCCCCTTGGATTGCTTTGGTGATTCAGTTTCTGGGTTTCACGTGTACAGTTGCCAAATTTTTGCTGTTATTGACCATAAAATCCTGCCCGGTCACTAGGGTGTGAAGAAGCAGATGCGAAATGGCTCTGCCTGCAGCCCAGCTGTGTGGCACCACAGCCCAAGCGCAAACACACGCTTTTTTTTCTTCGACTTTTCTCAGATTCAGGAGCCTGTTCAATATACATGACCGGTGCAACCACCCAAGTAATTGCCTAACGGTAACCACTGATAGCCTCTTACTTGGTTAAATAAAGTTCGTTTCATGTTCCTTCTGATTCAACTTCCACATTGCTACTGCATGGAGAATGTTAGTTCTCCTTTTTCCATTGGTTTTTCAATAACTGTTATCCTAACCCCATAGGTCCAGTAAAGCCATATTGGCATTGGCGTTTTAGGTACCTGGTGCACAGGGATAGGAACATTTAGGTACAGAGCTACATAGGCGTTGTTCTCCCTTTAAAAATAAGCAGCATTCGCTTGCTGAGCCTTGGCTGGAATTTGGAGACCCAGAATCTGGGCAGGCGACAGAAGCAGCATTATATGAAAAGAAGAGAGAGAAAAGGCAGCATCCTGTGCAGGCAAACAAAAGTCTTCTCTTTTGTCCAGTAGAGTTAACAATCCGAAGGGGTCAAACAGAGAATCGACTGGGTAGGTAGTGGAGTAAAAGAGAATACTGGCAGCTAACACATTCACTCATTTGCTCATGGAATTCTCCTAGCCTCGCCGCCAGGAAGGGACAGAGCTGGAATGTGACCCATGTGGTATGACCAGAGATCCCGTACACACTGTATCTGTGCTCCACCGTCCTCTGGTTTACAGTCTGGGAAGTCATGACCCATCTGAGGTCAACCATGGATAGCGTGGCCGTCCCAGCTTGCAACATTCTCTGACTTTGAGACCTCCACACCTGCAGATACTCTCCCCCAGACAGGGACCGAGACCCAGAGGACCTCGCCTGAGCTGGGAAGGGGCTGCTGAAATAGACCCTCACAGAACGTCTGTGGAGGGGGCTGGCCAGCCCAACTTGCACACAGCGTCAGCGACGAGGATTTTTTAGGGTCATGGTGCTTTTGCTCAGCATCATGCCCCCTTCAGGGGGCTCATTTTTTCCCTCGTGGTTCTGTTTCTTCTACTTTGAGGAGACACGTTATTTTCTTTCGGACTGCTTTTCCTAGCTTTTGTTTTGTTTTGTTTTTGTCCGATTTACCACAAAATGTAGGGATTCCTAGTGGCTTTTTCATGTGTGTAGGCCCCCTTTTGTGTGTTCCTGTGTTTAATGCCAAAGCTTCCCTTTTATCCCAAAACCTATGTGTTTGCATAGCTACATTTCTCCCCTTACCCTTTTTATGTTTTTCCCCTTGCCCTTTTAAAAAAATCGATTTTGAAAGTTTTATTCTTTATTATTTTATTTTCTATTATTTATTTTATTATTTGTAATTAATAGACTTAATTTTATTGAGCACTTTTAGGCTTACAGAAAGGACAGAGTTCCCATACATTGCCCCTCCCCACAGTTTCCCGTGTTGTTATCATCTTGAATCCTTGAATCTTAGTGCATTTGTTACAACTGATGAGTCAATACTGACATATTATTGTTAACCAGCATCCACAGTTTACATTAGGGCTCATTCTTTGGGCTGTACGTTCTATGGGTTTTGACAACTGCATAATGCCGTATATCTGCCATTATAACATCATACAGAACAGTTTCACTGCCCTAAAAATCCCGTGGCGCCACCATTTCACCTCTCCCATCCTACCCCAAACTCCTGACAGCCCCTGATCTTCTTACTTCTTACTTCTTACATTTACTGCCTCCACAGAATGGAGACAATTCTGTCGTACTTCTTTCAGAATGTCTTCTGTGTTGGAATCAGAGAGGGCGCACCTTTAAAGTGGTTTCTTTCACTTAGCAACGTGCATTTAAGATGCCTCCATGTCTTGTGGTTTGAGAGTTCATTTCTTTTTAGTGCTAAATAGTTTTCCCTTGGATGGATGTACCCTAGTCTGTTTATCTATTCACCTCTGTCGAAGGCCGTCTTGCTTGGCTGCTTCCAAGTTTGGCAATTAAGAATAAAGCTGCTGTAAACATTTACATACAGGACATACGTTTCCAGCTGGTTTGGGTAAATATCAAGGACCACAACTGCTGGGTCATATGGTAAGAGAATGTTTAATGTGGTAAGAAACTCAAGCTGTCTTGCAAAGTGGCTGTACCAGGTGATATTCCCACCGACAATGAATGAGAGTTTGTTCCTGTCGCTGCCCATTCTCACCTGGCATCTGGTAGGATCAGTTTTATGCATTGTAGTCATTCTTTTTTTTTTTTTTTTTTTTTTTAATTTTTTTTTTCAATGTTTTTTATTTATTTTTTTTGGGACAGAGAGAGACAGAGCATGAAAGGGGGAGGGGCAGAGAGAGAGGGAGACACAGAATCGGAAACAGGCTCCAGGCTCTGAGCCATCAGCCCAGAGCCCGACGCGGGGCTCGAACTCACGGACCGCGAGATCGTGACCTGGCTGAAGTCGGAGGCTTAACCGACTGCGCCACCCAGGCGCCCCTGCATTGTAGTCATTCTAATAGGTATGTAGAAATGGCCCATTGTTCTTTTCATTTGCAATTCCCTAGTGACATATGATGTTGAGTGTCCTTTCATATGTTTCTTTACCATCCGTGTATCTTCTTTGGTGAGGTGTCTGTTCAGGTCTTTTGCCCATTTTAAATTGAGCTCTTTTGTTTCCTTATTGTTAAGTTTTAAGAGTTCTTTGTAGATAACAGTCCCTTATCAGATATATGTTTTACCAACAGTTTCTTCCAGTTGGTGGCTTGTTCTTTCATTCCCTTAACAGTGTCTTTTAGATACACAGCAGAAATGTTACATTTTAATGAAACCCAACTTACCAGTTTTTCTTTCATGGATCGTGCTTTTGGTGTTGTATCTGGAAAGTCTTGGCCAAATGTAGGGTCACCTATATATTCTCCGTGGTATCTTGCATAAGTTTGATAGTTTTTCATTTTACATTTAGTTCCGTGATCTATGTTGAGTTGATTTTTGTGAAAAGAGTAGTGTCTCTTTCTAGGTTCTTTCTTTCTGTCTTTCTTTCTTTCTTTCTTTCTTCTGCTTTCCTTTCCTTTTTTTCTCTTTTCTTTTCTTTTTTCTCTTTTCTTTCCTTTTCTCTTCTTTTCTTTTTTCTTGTGGATGTCCCGTTGTTCCACCACCATTTGTTGAAAAGACTCTCTTTTGCCATTAAATTGTCTTTGCTCCTTTGTTAGAGATCAGTTCACTTGATTTGTTTAAGTCTATCTTTGGACTCTATTCTGTTCTATGTTTCTATTTGTTTATTCTTTTGCCAGTACCATACTATCTTAATTACTGTAGCTGTACAATAACTCTCCACGTTGGATAGTGTATGTCCTCTGACTTGGTTTTTTTCCTTCACTATTGTGGTGACTATTCTGGGTCTTTTGCCTCTCCATATAAAATTTGGAACTGGTTTGTGTATATTAAAAAATAACTTGCTGGCATTTTGGTTAGGATTGCCTTGCATATATGGATCAAGTTGGGAAGAATTGACATCCTGACAATACTGAATCTTCCTATCCATGTACATGGAACATCTTTCCACTTATTTAAATCATCTTTGATTTCTTTCATCAGAGGATTTTAGTTTTCCTCGTATATGTCTTCTACATATTTTGTTAGATTTATATCTAAGTGCTTCAGTTGGGTGTGCTAATATAAATGGTATTATGTTCTTAATTTTATATTCCAACTGTTCATTGCTGTATACAGGAAAACAATTAACTTTTGCATGTTAACTCTGTACCTTGTGACCTAGCTATAATTACCTATTGGTTCCAGGAGATTTTTGTTATCGTTACTGCTGATTCTTTGGGATTTTCTACCTAGAGAGTCATGCTATCTGTGAACAAAGACAGTTTTATTTCTTCCTTCCCCATCTGTATACCTTTTATTTCCTTTTCTTGTCTTATTGCAGGTAGGACTTTCAATACTGTGTTGAGTAAGAGTAGTGAGAGTGGTTATCCTTGCATTGTTCCTGATATTAGAAGGAAAGCATCTAATTTCTCACAATTATGTATGATTTTAGTTGTAGGGTTTTTGTACATGTTCTTTATCAATGTGAGGGGATTTCTCTCTACTCATAATTTGCTCAGCGTTTTTTAAAATTATAAATGGGTTTTAGATTTTGTCAAATGTATTTTCTGAATCTATTGATATGATCATATAATTTTTCTTCTTTAACTTGTGTTGTGATTGATTACATTAAAGGTTTTCAAATGTTAAACCAGCCTTGCATATGCATACCTAGAATAAATCCCACTTGGTCATGGCTTATAAATCACTTTATACATTGTTGGACTCAATTTGCTAATATTTTGTTCAAGATTTTTGCATCTGTGTTCACGAGAGATACTGGTCTGTAGTTTTCTTTCTTACAATGTCTTTGCCTGGTTTTAGTATTAGGGTTCTGCCGGCCTCACAAAATTAGTTAGGAAGTATTCCCTCTATTTCTATTTTTTCCATACCTCTGTTTACTTCTAGCTTTTCTCGTAAGCTCAAAAAAGAGTCAGTAATCCTAGGGGTGCCTAAGTGGCTCATTTCATTAAGTGTCCAACTTTTGACTTTATCTCAGGTCATGATCTCACAGTTTGTGAGTTCGAGCCCTAAGTCAGGCTCTGTGCTGACAGGGCAGAGCCTGCTTGGGATTCTCTTTTCCTCTCTATCTGCCCCTCCCATGCTCTCTCTCTCTCTGTGTTAAAATAAATAAGTAAAAATTTAAAAAAAAGAATCAGTAAGCCTAAACTCGTATGTATTAAACACAGGCCTGCCTCACTGCATATGTTGGATCATGTTTTAAGTAAGGAACAACTATTTGCTTTGAATCATTTTGTGGCCTTAGGTTTAAATACTGTGACTTTTTTTTTTTTTTTTTTTAGTAAAAGCCCCATTCAAGTCAGAAATATCTTCTTATCAGCAATAGTATAAAGCAAATGTTTTTGAAATTCATCCTTCCATCAGCAGTGAGTCCCAGGATTAATTGTCAATAAATGTCTATTTGTTTGGCTTCATTATAAATCAAGCAATGTAGCTCTCAGAAAACTTCCCTTTATAGGGATAATGTAGACAAAAAGATGTATATTCAGAAAATAAGGAGGCTTTTGTAAGGAAAATTCCTTTGAATAAAACTGCCTTCAAAATACTTTGCAACCACAGCACAAAAGAGCTTCTGCAGGAGAAAACAAAAAACAAAACTCTGACTCTAATTCCAAGGCCAATGACACCACACTGTATATAATACAGTTTCTTTTGTGCAAAAAGTAAGAGCATGAGGGGAACAAAGGGAACATTTGTGAGAACCAACGTGATCAATTTGAAGAAAATAGCAGCTAGAAACTGCAATCCAATTTTTTTTTCTGTCTAGAAAATCAATAAACCTCAAGCATCTAATAAATCGCTCAATTATACACAGATGCCAGACTCCACAGAAGATGTAATATTAGGTTTTGCAAATCATTACTGTCTCACAGAGATTTTTATGACAGTAAGTTCCACTGATTAAAATGTCAGTATAAAACATTGCCTTTCATTCAAATAGCTGGTACAGACTCGCCCTCTGTAATGATGGAATGTAATAATTAGACAGTGGGCAAAGCCCACATGTTCGCAAACAACAACAACAAAAATCAGACTGCTCGAAGAAAATGGAAGAAGTGGTGAGGCAAGACTGAGGGAGCCTCAGGCTTGGGTCCTCAATGAAGACACTCAGGGCAACACCCGGGTCCCTCAAGATGGCAGTCGCTGGGGGCGTTTCCATGACGACCCCAAGGGCCTGGCTGGGGACTCATCACTGGGATGGCAGCATTAGGATTTCCCATGAAGGGGAATTTAAAAAATGTTTTTTAATTAAAAAAATGGTTTAAAATTTTTATCCCTGAGTTTCAAAATTGGGGAACATCGTTAAAGCCTTTGAGTTCTTTTCTCAGCCTCGTTGTCTAGGCTATGGCAAATTCCCCTTCATATTCTGTACTCAGATCTTTTAGGATAGACCTGGGCAGAGACTTCCTGACTTCCCAGCAGGACGGGCTTAGTTTTCACTCACTGGTCACAAGGCCCTAAGGGGGGCTCTGGGCCCCAGTGAAAAGTCTCTTTTTTTTTTCTTTTGTGGGGATGGGGCACTCCCAAAAATGATGGAGGAGGTAAAAATCATTACATAGGATTTACCCTGCCCCCTCCTGGACCTTACGCCTTTATTTATACTATCTTTCCCTATTTCCCTTGTTTTCCTCAGCCCTGACAACCTGGGAAACAAAAGGGAAATCTTCGTCTTCAGTCTCTTTCCTCATCCTAAGGGAAAACTCAGCTGAAAACCTATAGGAGGACTAAATTTCAATAAGGAGAGATGCTGTGCCCAATGCTTGACTCCAGGTCGTGAGGGACCCTCTATTCCAGACTGCTGTGGACAATGGCTGTCAAGGCTGGACAATGGCTGTCAAGGACTGTATGTTTTTGCTCTCCCACCCCTGCCACCAAATTCACGTATTAAAGCCCTAATGCTCAATGTGGCCATGTTTAGCGATGGGATCTCTAAGGAAGTAATTAAGGTAAACGAGGTCATAAGAGTAGGGCCTTGATACAAAAGTATTAATTTCCTTATGAGACACCAGAGAGCTCTCTCATGCTCCCTCTTTTTCCCTCCCCTTACCTCTTTTTCTCGCTCTCTGTCCCTCCATCTCTCTCTCTCTCCTTCTCTCCCTCCCTCCCTCCATTTCCCTTCCTTTTTTTTTCTCTGTCTCTCCCTCTTTCTCTCTCTCTCTCTCTCTCTCTCTGCATGCATGAGGACATAGCTATCTACAAGCCAGGAAGAGAGCTCTCTTATCAGAAACCAAATCAGCTGGAACCTTGATCTTGAACTTCTTGCCTCATGAAGAAATGAATTTCTTTGCTTAAGCCACCCAGTTGAAGGTGTTTTGTTATGGCAGCCCCAGCAGACTAATATAACAGCATACCATTCCCTCAGAGAGGGAGATCGTCATCATATAAGATTCTTTCTGTCAGACGCAAATGGTATCAGCCTTGGCAGTCCTAGAAGCCTGTGATCAAAAAATACCATATCGCTGCCCTTCATGTTTGGAGTAATGGTATTTTCTCCCATATATACAGATGTTTCTGGAAATCCTAAGGTAAGACAGCATTTTTAATGTGACTTCTGGGTAATGACTTCCCTTGTGTCTGCCTAGCTTATGTTGCTCAAGCCTTTGACACAACTGTTGGACACACCGAACACTGTCATAACATCTTACAGATGGGACACAGATGGTCAGCAACTTTCATCAAGGCTCAGCAACCTGTGGGTAATCAGGAAAGAAACCACAGGGGTCGGTAATTGAACTCGGCCTTTCTGCTTGATCTTTGGGGGCCACTTCTGGCAATGGAGTGTATTTTGATGTCTTTACCCCCATCAAAGTCTATGGTTCTCCCTGCCACTCCTTGACACCTCATTTGTTTGTCTGCAGCCTGTGCTGTGGTTGTGATCGAATTGACTCTTCCCATTAGGAGCAACTTGTGGGGCGAGGGGCAGTGCCTGCAGGTGGCATAAGGACAGAGAGACTTGCATAGGTTGGGCTGTGATTTGTTCTTTTTTTTTTTTTTTTACAATAATTAGTGACATCTTGTTTGACTCATTTTTTTTAAAAAAATTTTTTAAATATGAAATTTATTGTCAAATTGGTTTCCACAAAACACCCAGGGCTCATCCCAACAGGTGCCCTCCTCAATACCCATCACCCACCCTCCCTCCCCTCCCACCCTCCATCAACCCTCAGTTTGTTCTCAGTTTTTAAGAGTCTCTTATGTTTTGGCTCCCTCCCTCTCTAACCTTTTTTTTCTCTTCCCCTCCCCCATGGTCTTCTGGTAAGGTTCTCAGGATCCACATAAGAGTGAAAACATATGGTATCTGTCTTTCTCTGTATGACTTACTTCACTTAGCATCACACTCTCCAGTTCCATCCACGTTGCTACAAAAGGCCATATTTCATTCTTTTTCATTGCCAAGTAGTATTCCATTGTGTATATAAACCACAATTTCTTTATCCATTCATCAGTGGATGGACATTTAGGTTCTTTCCATAATTTGGCTATTGTTGAGAGTGCTGCTATAAATATTGGGGTACAAGTGCCCCTATGCATCAGCACTCCTGTATCCCTTGGGTAAATTCCTTGCAGTGCTATTTCTGGGTCATAAGGTAGATCTATTTTTAGTTTTTTGAGGAACCTCCATACTGTTTTCCAGAGTGGCTGCACCAGTTTGCATTCCCACCAACACTACAAGAGGGCTCCCGTTTCCCCACATCCTCGCCCCCATCTGTAGTCTCCTGATTTGTTCATTTTAGCCACTCTGACTGGCGTGAGGTGGTATCTGAGTGTGGTTTTGATTTGTATTTCCCTGATGAGGAGCGACGTTGAGCATCTTTTCATGTGCCTGTTGGCCATCTGGATGTCTTCTTCTTTTTTTTTTTTTTTTCAATATATGAAGTTTATTGTCAAATTGGTTTCCATACAACACCCAGTGTCTGGATGTCTTCTTTAGAGTAGTGTCTATTCATGTTTTGTGCCCATTTCTTCACTAGATTATTTGTTTTTCAGGTGTGGAATTTGGTGAGCTCTTTATAGATTTTGGATACTAGCCCTTTGTCCGATATGTCATTTGCAAATATCTTTTCCCATTCGTTGGTTGCCTTTTAGTTTTGTTGATTGTTTCCTTTGCAGTGCAGAACTTTTTATCTTCATGAGGCCCCAATAGTTCATTTTTGCTTTTAATTCTTTTGCCTTTGGGGATGTGTCAAGTAAGAAATTGCTGTGGCTGAGGTCAGAGAGGTTTTTTCCCGTTTTCTCCTCTAGGGTTTTGATGGTTTCCTGTCTCACATTCAGGTCCTTTATCCATTTTGAGTTTGTTTTTGTAAGTGGTGTAAGCAAGTGGTCTAGTTTCATCCTTCTGCATGTTGCTGTCCAGTTCTCCCAGCACCATTTGTTAAAGAGACTGTCTTTTTTCCATTGGATATTCTTTCCTGCTTTGTCAAAGATTAGTTGGCCATACTTTGGTTTTTTGATGTTTATTTTATTTTTGAGAGAGAAAAAGAGCATGAGCAGGGAAGGGGCAGAGAGAGAGGGAGACACAGAATTCAGAGCAGGCTCCAGGCTCTGAGCTGTCAGCACAGAAGTCAGACACTTAACCAACTGAGCCACCCAGGTGCCCCTGAGTCATTCTTATTTTAGTGCTCTGGTTGTTACTGTTTACTGAGAATATTCTTTTTATCCTTTTTTTTTGGGGGGGGGGGGTCCTCTCCTGTTTTCCCATCCTCCAAATGAACATTCTCAAAAAAGATCTTTGGTCCAAATATATTTTGCGCATACTAGCTATTATTTATGAAGTACGATACATTGAAACCTAATTACTTGTACTGCAAAAGTGTACCAATGGGGACGCTATTCTAGTTATTCATGTAAAACTAAATTTCCAGGGGCTTGTGGGTGGCTCATGCTGTTAGGCATCTGAATCTTGGTTTTGGCTAGGTCATGATCTCTCAGTTTCATGGGTTGGAGCCCCATGTCAGGCTCTGTGATGGCAGCACGGAGCCTGCCTGGGATTTTTTTTTCTCTCTCTCTCTCCCTCTCTCTCTCTGCCCCTCCCCTGCTCACACCATTTCTGTCTCTCTCGAAATAAATAAATAAGCTTAAAAAAAAAAATTCCAAGGAGCTTGAGCTTCATCCTCCTCCATAACTTTTCAAATGTTAAGTGAATAAACACAATACATGTCTTCCTTTGGAATTCAGTATTAGGTTTTGTGTAATGGAAACACTGTGCAGAGACCCCTTCTGCTTCCTCTCTAGCAGTCCTGTCACTAGTACATCTCACTAATGGGTAAATGGTTAACGATTGGTGCTCTGGAGCTGTTCGCCAATTCCTGTGATGTCAACATCACCCCATGACCTATTTCAAGCCACCAACACGGTGTCACTAAATGGGTACTGAGAATAGATGAGTATAATTAGGTTTCAGGCTCCCGCCTGGTATGGATAATCAGGTCTAACTACTTCATTAGAAAGGAGACTTAACCCTCGGCACCTGATCTTTGATTCCTAGGGGTTCCTTGTCCCTTAAATAAGGCTTGGTTACCTGACCCCGAATCTCTGACGCATGCACGAGTTTGCCAAACACGACGGAAAAAATATCACCAGGCTTTTAAAACATAGCAAGGCCTGACAGTCTTCCTGCACCCTTTTCCCTGTCGGCCACATCCTTAATCTTTTTAGTTCAAAAACGGTATTTCACTACGGAGAACCATTTTCACCACGTTTATAGGATTCGGTGCATCCGTTAGGCGCTGATAAGTACAATTTTCTGCCTCAGTGGATGATGGAATAACATCGGTAAAAGGGTGATACAAAGTCAGTTTGGTTTATACAAAATAAAAAAAAAAAAAGCAAGAGAGACTTTCAGTTGCCTGCTCATGTCAAACATGAAAGATTGATTGTGCCTTGCACGTGGCACGTCCAGTGGTCACAAATGCACTAAGACTCAAGGATTCAAGATAACAAGGCTTTTCTCGCCTAGGCAGCACTGTGCTGTGGTTTCAGGGACTGTTCCTGGATTCATCCCCCTGCCTACCTCCCCAGCATTCCCAAAAGTCCCGAGGGCTGCCCACTAGCCTTTGAATAAAGTCCTCTGCTGCTAAGTTGAACAAAGTTGGCTTTTTGCCTTGTGACTAAGAAAGAGCCGAGGCCCAGCCGCTGGGTTCAAATCCCAGATGTCCTACCTGCTAGCTTGTGTTCTTAAGCAAATTTCTCTCCATGACTCAGGTTCCTCATCTGTAAATGTCCCATAATACCGCTCGTGGAGTTATGATGAGGCTTAAGCGAGTTATTACACATAAAGCCTTTAGAATAATGTCTGGCACACGGGAAGCCCTCAGTAACTGTGAGCTATTATCGTGCTGGGTATATTTTAGCAAGAATCGGTTGACGTCAGCCACCTCCAAATACAAAGGAGAGACGAGTAGCCATTAAACCATTGCCTTTTATGGCACATATTTTAGATTTTCTCAAACAGAAGAAATCTCTTTATGGTAAAATAGCTTCCAACTTGATACAGAACAGAGAGTGTGTATTTCGTTTTTCCATGGTGATCAGCAGTTTAGAGGGTGATCACTCTTTAAATCCAGCATCTGTTAATGTTTAAACCAATTCATAGTTGTCCTCGGAGCACATGATTTCGGACAAAGACAACAACCAACCAGAGTGCCAAAACGGGCTCACTAGCTGGTTTGCATAAAATGCAATGATTTGAACAAAATCTCTGTATGAACTGTGTATGTACTCATTCACATCTGTGTGAACAGAAACTTTATTATTATTCTCAAAAATTCCTGTAAATATTTGCCCTTTCAGATTCTGGAATGACGATGCTAATTTTAATGTTACATTCTTGTTTCCTTCTTGGCAAATTTCATTGTTTTGCTTTAGTGTTCTAAATTTTTTTTTAATGCCTCCAACATTTCCAACACATGGGCAATTTAAAAAACTCTGGCTCTTTCCTTTTTTTAATTCCTGTTCATTTTGATTAAAAAAAAAATAGGAAGGAGGGAGTCCCTTGCATCTTCCAAAGTATATTTTACAGTTCTCAAGTTGGCCACTCGCTTTTCTAGAGACAATTCATTTATTCATTCAACACAGAGCTGTTATCTTGACTTGAGCTGGGTTGGGCTAGATGCCAGGGATGCCTTGATGGACAACATCAAGACCCTATTCCCAAAGAGTTGACGGATCAGTAGGAAGAGAGACAGAGAGACAGGCAGTTCTAATACCCCTTGACCAAAGGTAAATTTATGGTGCTATGAGAGCACAGCAGAGGGGCAACTAACTCAGACTCAGGGGGTCAGGAAAGGATTCCCACAGGAAATGGCGTTTAGCTGGGACATGTACACTGAATGAGTTAGCCCAGTGGATACTAGCGTTCTTCTTGAACCTGTTTGTGGAAGGGTGTAAAATTCAACTGTATAATGCTATGAACATAAGTTACGAGTCTTTTCTTTTAGAAAAGACAGTCACAATTTCTAATGTCCTATAAACATTTGGTTTCTTTTGACAAGCGAGGTATAAATACGATAGATTCTAAACTGAGAATTTCATATGTATTTGCAACATAAATTGTATTCCTCATCTTAAAATACCTTATAAACTTGTCTTAGCTCGGGTCGCTATAACATAAACAACAACCAGTCATTTCTCACAGTTCTGGAGGTTGAAAGTCAGAGATCAGGGTGGCAGCATGGTCAAGTTCTTGGTGAGGGTTCTTTTCCTGACTTGTAGAAGGCCCCTTCTTGCTGTATCCTACATGAAGGAGTAGGGTGAGCTCTGGTGTCCTTATCCTCTTATGGGGCATCAACTCTATCATGGGGATTCTGTCCTCATCTAAACCTAATTACCTCCCCAAAGTCTCACTTCCAAATACCATCACCTTGGGGATTTGAGCTTCAACATACAGATTTTGAGAAGAAAAACATTCAGTCCTTATGCAATACTTTATTGTATAGTTATCCTTAGGTTTTAGTTTTCCTATGTGAAAAATAGATAAGTTCATTTTAGTCATATGGTTTCCTGGGAATAAGTCAAATTCACTAAGAATGAAATATTTGTTTCATTTTAATTAATTAATTAATTAATTAATTAATTTTGAGAGAGAGAGAGAGAGCAAGAGAGAGAACGAGCAAGGGAGAGGCAGAGAGAGAGGGAGAGATAGAGAATCCAAGCAGGCTCCATGCTGTCAGCACAGAGCCTGACATGGGACTCAAACTCACAAACCATAAGATCACGACCTGAGCAGAGATTGAGAGTCGGATGCTTAACAGACTGAGCCACCCAGGCACCCCAAGAATGAAACAATGATTTTGAAGCCCAATAAACATAATAAACTACAAAGCAGTTCCTTTAACTCACATTGAAAATTTATACATAAAACATACTGGTTTTTAATAACAAATTAGGCATAACAATTATTTTCTATTTTTGCTCAAGATACTTCTGCAGTGTATGTGGGTGGCTATTTGAAAGAATAACATCCATGAGGACATGTTGCATCCGTATCGTATATATTTTTCCTGACACATACAATACAAAAATACATCGCACTGTGTTTTTTTAATTCTAACATACTGAAATATATCAAGGTTGCCAACTCTTACCAATCTCACCTCTCTCGTTTCCATTACACAGTGCTTCGCTGGCTAATCCCAAGCCTAGGTCAAACCTCTCCCCTGCAAATTGTTGAAAGTATTCTTTTTGTCAGGTTGACCGTCAACACTTTCTCACAGACCTCCAAAGGCACTCAGTACTGCTCAGTCCCCCTTACTCAGTTCCCCTGGGCAGGTTTATCATGCTCCTCTGCGGCGGCTATTTTCAATCTCCCTTCCTCCTAACCATCTCATGCCCCCTTTCCCTTCTAAGCTGATGACCTTGCCTTAGTTTTCATTTAAGCGACAGAAATATGGCGGAAACAAATCTCAAAATCATAAATGCGAGTGTGAGAAAATGCATTTATTTTTCTATAACCGAATGGAGCCTTCTCGCTCTCATTCCACAGATGGCAGAAAACTGAATTCCAGGTTTCTTGGCCACTTCAGGATTTTCTCAGCACCTTCAGACTCTGTCCATTCAGGACTACTGTCTGCCCTTTATCCGTCTCAGAGTGGCATTTAAGATCCAGGGGGTTTACATCGTGTAATCAGGAAGAGATACACATTCCAGCTCTGAACACTGAAAGGTCTGGAAAAAAAATGACCATCCTGAGCAGCGATTTGGATCTAACAACAGTGCTCCCACTAAAAGACACCAGGGCTTCTAAATTCAAGACGACAGAGTTTTTAACTTCATCTTTTCAATATGAAAAGTGTTTCTCCTGTCACTCACACCATACATCTTGCTCGTCAAGTATGCTAGAAATTATTTCATATAATTCCTCATTTGATTTATCCTAAACTACACATAAAGCAATTTAAGGTTAACAACATGAATATTTTTAGCAATAGGATTACTGAAAGTATTTTAAAAATTATTTTTGCCAAAGCTCTTCCTCTGCCTTTTCAAATTTTTTAAAAATTAAAAAAAAAATTAATGCTTATTTATTTTTGAGAAAGAGAGAGTGTGAGTGGGGGGGGGGCGGGTAAAGAGAGGGGGAGCCACAGAATCTGAAACAGCTCCAGACTCTGAGCTGTCAGCACAGAGCCCGACATGAGGCTGGGACCCACAAGCCATGAGATCACGACCTGAGCCAAAGTTGGACGCTTAACTGAGCCACCCAGGTGTCCCCCTGCTTTTTTAAAATAGCTGTACTATTTCTATATGGTCAGAACATATTATTACTACATACTTTCTCCTTTCCTTTCTATATCTCAATTAGTGTTAACTTTTTATACAAGTATATATTTAGAGCTTACCATGTTAAGGTCTTTCCTACAATTTTGGTTATCTGAAATACATTTTTTAGTTTCTTAAGAAATTACTCATAGAAACAGTATTTTCTGAATTCTGGAGTTTTGATTAAGTTTGTCCCTAGCCTTTAATGTTCAAAAACCATTTTAGCTGGATATAAAATCCTTGGCTCCCATGTCCTTTCCTGGAACATTTTAAATATGTTATTCCATTTTTTTTTTAGCATAAAGCATTTTAGCATAAAGCTGTCAAAGATTTCGAGGACAATATGATTTTATTTCCTTCATGTAAGTGACCTGGTCTTTTGCTGGGTGCCCAAAAGATTTTTTTTTAATCCAATAATTTTATTAGATTATATTTCAATATTGGTCATTCTGAGTTGTGTTTTTGATTTTTATTATGATTGCTGTTTAGTATAGGAAAGTCTTTTTTCTTTTCCTTTTATTGTGATTCTTGTTATTTGTCCTGTTCCTTGACTTGGTTTTTGTCCTCAGAGCCTCCTGTTGTGTATATACAGGGTCTTTTTGCCTGCCTTCTACCTTTGTCATTTTCTTTCTACTCTTCCTTAACCTTTCTATACTTTATTTTTTTGTATTAAATGCTTACTCTATTTATTTTTTTAATTAAAAAAACTTTTTTTAAACGTTTATTCATTTTTGAGAGACAGAGAGACAGAGCATGAGCAGAGAAGGGGCAGAGAGTGAAGGAGACACAGAATCCAAAGCAGGCTCCAGGCTCCGATCTGTCTGTCCCCCTGACGTGGGACTCGAACTCATGAACCGCGAGATCATGACCTGAGCCGGAGTCAGATGCTCAACTGAGGCGCCACCCAGGTGCCCCTAAATGCCCCTTTTAATCTCCAATTTTTCTTAAAGCATGATGTGTTCTATTTATCCATTCTGTGTTTCTTCTGGCTTAGATTTTATTTCAGAAAAATTCTTTTTTTTTTTTTTTGTCATTCTTCCCTTAGCTCTATGACCCCATTTCTGAGTTTTTTCTCTTGACCTATTCTCTTCTTTTAGATGTATCATTTTCTTAATGTGTTTTGTATTATTTTGAAATATTGGCTTATGTTTTTCATCTATTTGAGGACATGTCTTTCCAGCTTGCTTTTTAGAAATGTTATCTTGCACTTCCTTTTCTTTTTTCCTAAAAAAACTTTGCATGGGATTTCACCTTAATCCCCTTATATTGCTCATTTTCATATGAAATTTATATTCCTGAACTTGAGATTCACATTTCCAACTTCATGGGCCTCGAACTCCCTGTCCTGTTGTTTGTGAGGTGTTTGAAAACATAATGGCTTGCTTTTCGAGGTTTCTTAGCCCTGTTCCCTTTCCCTATTTTTATACAGACTTTCCTTTTTCCCGTGACGCCACTGACCATCTCCTGAATAGTTGTGATTGGATTGCCAAGACTTTCACTTCAGTGACGGATGTGGTCCTGCAATGGAGCTTTTGCTAGTTGGTTTTGAGGGCTTATAGGTCCAGACTACCCCAGCAGCTTAAGACCTTATCATTGACCTGTTGTGGTAGCGTGAAACCTCCCCCTAGATTTAGCTGCTGTTCCCAAACTGTCGTGCAGAGCATTCAAGTAAGTACCTGTGGTTGCTCTGGAGTTCTTAGGTCTGTGCATTACCCATTGCTTTCTTCTGCGTTCTCCTTCAGAAACACCGGTGTCCTGCAGGTTTTAAAGCTGTCAGGGTAGAGCTCACCTATATTTTGGCGTTGATGAGGTTACTGTTTTACTTAGTGTTTTTGTAGATGTTACCTACGGATTTTTGTTTTTGCTATTCTAATTTCTGGATGCTCCTATGGGTGGGATTTGGGAAGATTCAAAAACAGTAGCCTCCTCTATAGCTGTCTGCTCCAGCTTCCTCCAGTGAAATCCTTTAAAACCGTAACCAGAAGGTGTTAGGCGTTACCCTCTTACTTACGATCCTCTAAAGACTTTGTATTGCATTTAGAATAAACAGGAAAGACCTCACCGTGACCGAAATGATCACACATAATCTGGCCTCCACTTGCCTCTACTTTATACTCGTTTTCCCCTATCCTCTCCACAGCAAATTCACTGATCCTCTGTGTTCCTCAAATAAACCAAGGTCATCCCCACCGCAGAGTTTCCCGCTTGCAGTCTTCTTTGTCTAGAAAATTCTTTACCCGGCTGTCCTTATTGCTGAATCATCTCATTCTTTAGCTCTCAGTACAATTGCCAAGTCCTCAGGAGGGACTTCATGAAAACTCTTTCTCAATTATCACTCCCCTCTCCCACTGTAGTCATTTGGGGTCCCGTCATGCCATTCATTTCCTCATGGCATTTGTCCGATATTCTTATTTATTTGCTTGGGTGTTTATGCCCTTATCTTTGTATTGGTATCGTCTATAATGTCGTATCTCCAAGAACCCTCTTTAGAAATGAAGGACGTATTGCCGCAGTTACAGAAAGCACGTCCAGAGAACAGCACTTCATTGTCAGTTCCCTTCAGGAAGTGCCTTTCCAGTCCTTTAGCCTCCACTCCAAAGGGCCATCTCAGCTTCACAGTTCCCTATGGAGTCAGTTCCATTGAGTCTCCACTGATACTATGTCACCGCTATACTGAGCTTGCCTCTGTCACCAGCCATCCCACTTCGAGCACAATGGGAACATGAATAGAATTGTGAGAGTCATAGGAACAGGGTATCGGCATAAGCCCAACAGTATGACCTCCCACTTACTAAGTCTGGTCTAGCTACTGCTACAGCCAGTGGTAGCAGTAATGTGCAAGTAACAGAAACTAACCCCGATTCTCCAGTAAAAAATTATCTTCAGGAAGGCCAGGTATAATCTAAATCAGACATTTATGTGGGGCCAGGTTCCCATTGTTGAAATACATGGGTCCATGAACCAATGGGAGGAAATAGGAGTGGTCTTGCTTACCATAACTTTCAGTGACCCACTCAGGAAATCCTTGCTTCTTGTCTCTACAGTTCTGTGCTCCATGGGTTTGGAGCTTCTTCTTTTTTATTTTAAGTTTATTTATTTATTTTGAGAGAGACAGAGGCACCATGGGGAGGGGGGAGGAGCACAGAGACAGAGAGAGAATCCCAAGCAGGCTCCACACTGACAGCATGGTGCCTGATGCGGGACTCGAACCCACGAACTGTGAGATCATGACGTGAGCTGAAATCAGGAGATGGATGCTTAACTGATTAGCCACCAGACACCACAGGTTTGGAGCTTCTGATTCACAAGGAGAAATGCTTCTACCAAGGGACACATCAATGGTCCCTTTGATTTACAAGCTACAACTGTTGTCTAGGTACTTTTGTCTTTGAGTACCAAGGGACCTATAGGAAAAGTACTTATTATCTTATTAGGGATAATTGACCCTGGTTATCAGAAGAATGTAAGCCTGCTCTTATACAAGGAGGGCAGAGAAGAAAATATTTGGCTCTTAATAATCCACTTGGGCATCTCTTGGTAGTCTCTTGTCCAATTTTGATGGTTAATGGACAAGTGTAGCTATGCTGGCCTGAAGAAGTCACAGTCACGAGCAGCTCAGACCCTTCAGTGATGAGGGTCTGACTCATACTGCTACGTAAGCAGAGGTGCTACCTGAAGATGAGAGGAATGTAAAATGGAGAGTGGGCGAAGGATTCATTGAGCTTCAGTTGTAACTCTAAGACCACATCAGTTCTCCCTTTCTATTAAATATTTTGGGGGCTTTGGTAACCTTTTGTATCCAAGTTTCCCTCAGTAACAGAGGACTAATGGAATCCAAAGGGGTTGCTCATAGAACTTGTATTAATAAATGTATTCAATGACCATATAGGATGGACAGCTGTGGATGCCGTGATACACTATCCAGACATTCCTTTAAGAGTGGAGGATTTATTCCCCCAGTTGCTGGAAGTGCTGCGAGTGGACAATTTCCTGTTGTTAGCCCTCTTGCGGAAGTGACTCTCTTGAAAAGGGTTGTCTCACCTGAAGCATACTCCCTTTCTGGGCACCCTATATGCTATGACTGATCATTGCATGTTTGTAAAGGCCAGTGTCATGGATCCAATTTAAATCAAGTCTAATGGGCCATCCCAGTCTCAAAGATACCCATTGCCCAACTTTTCCTTCCCCCAATCCATATGTGTTGATCCCAAAGGCACTACCTAATAACCTCCTGTATGAAAATCACTGTTTCACACTCTGCTGCCAGGGAACCCAACCCTTAAAAATTAGCTAGAATTGCCTTAGGTTTCATATGACAGAAACCCTACCTTCATAGCTAACCAAAGTAGTTTACATATCTTTGAGTAAATGGTGCATTGTGTCCATCAAGGAACTAGGTTCCTTCTAGCTTTCTGCCATATCACTACTGGACTTTGGATTTCATTTCCATGTAAGAAGATGGTTGCTCCACTTCTAGGCATCATTTGCATGCTCTAGGGAAGAAGCGTGGAGAGTGGAGAGCAAAAGACAAAGGAGCATGCCTTTTAAGACTTTTAAAGAAGTCCTACTTAGCAACTTACAATTATTTGTTAGTGGCCCGAATGGTCACTTTGCCATCCTTAGCTGCACATAAGACTAGACAGGTATTTCCAATGGGGTACATTATTGCTCTGAACTAAGTCAGGGCTCTGATAGTTAATAATAAGGCAGAATGAAATGACTAGACAGGCAACCAGGGGTGTCCTTTTTCCTGCATAGCATGTAAACTCCTGAAAGGCAGGAACCTCACCTGTCTTCTTCACTTCCATATCCGCAATGCCTAGAACAATGCCTGACCTATAATGGTAAACAAGTAGTTGATGCCTGAATGACTTCTACTTTGATCGGGATGTATTTCCTATTATAACATGTTGAAAATATCATGATCAGAGGAGTATGTGGTTTGACTAGGGAAGAGGAGGGCAATACCATAAATGGAAATTAAATTTAAAAAAAAATTTTTGTGGAAAGGATAATGAAATGCTAAGATTAAATAATTTAATTTGTCCTTTGTTATTCGTAAATCGGAAGCACTGCATTTCTGATCAAAAACAGACTGGTAGACAAAGCCTTTAAGAAACCTATGAGGAGCCAGGATTATTTGATCTTACGTCCCTGGCAATGGCATAAAAGGACTCCCATGAACATCTGTTGAGTGAGCATTGGTAGAAATGAGCATTTATGAATTAGAAGTAGTTGCAATTTTCAAGTTGTTATGTAAAATAATCTCTTGAGTATTTGAGAGAATATATGTATAGCTTAGTCACATAAATTATGATATTAACACATATGTAATCCCAAGAATATAAGAAATGGAAGCAAGTTGGTTCAAAGAACTTTGTATTAGTAAAACATTGTTAAATTTTAATAGGCGTGTATGCGTTTTCATAAAGAAATGCTAAGTACGATTTCTTCATAATCTTTGTATTGTACTCTAGTGATGTAAAAATAGGAGTTAGCTTAACTAAAAGGAAAGAAGGGGACAGCTAGTTAGGAAACTAGAGTGTCTGTCTCTCTTTCTCTCTCTCTTTAATACCTTGAAAAGAATTATGATGGGAAATTGGAACATTGAGAAAATCAGATTGTAATAATTTATCAAAATACAACTTATAAATCCTTTAATTGGATTTGTGCTTAGGAAAATGGAAATACACACAGGAAACTTGAAAATATATTGTACCAACCAATACACTACTCAGTTACTTAAACTTTAGAAACATCCTAGCAAGCACTTTTAATTTTTAAACCCCTGTATATTTCAGTGAAATTAAATTTGTCGGCTTTTAAATAATTCAAACATCATTCATCAAAATACAGCTTTGTAAGATTTAGTTCACATCCAAAGAGAAATTCGTTTTATAAGCAATTTGCATTGAAAAACAGGGTGTTTAATCCACATTTCAAGGAACCTAAATCTGGAAGGCTTTATTGGATCAAGTTTCCAATTTGAAACCACGAAATTAAAATGTGTTAAAAACTTTGAGAAATGCCTGCTATTCCTGTTAATAATTTCCTAAACTTCTATTTGAAAGCACGCATACAATATATTCAAATAGGCTATGTAATTCAGAGTCATGAATCTTGGACACATGTGGAAATAGAACCCAAACTGTCGGCCTGAAGGGTGTAGATTCAGAAACTCACTTGCTAGACATATGTAAAAGGTTGCAGGGGTAGGACTTCCAGAAAGATATTGGCATGAAGACCCAAGGTGCATGATGTATGAAGGGAAAAGGAATCTGTGCTTTAAGTCTCACTACTCAGTGGGCCAAGACTTCTAAGACCCCTGAGCCCCAGGGAAACCAGAGATATCCTTTTATCCCCTGCACAATATGTCAGGTGGGAAAAGACTCACCCTGAATAAAAAGTATGGGGAAAACATTTAGGGTTGCCAAGGAGGGCCTATTGAGCATGTTTTGGTATGAAATCACGGACAGTCTATTCCCTTTTGGACCAAGCCAGAGTCCTGGATAGACTGTGGGGTGGTGACCCCAACAGAGAGCAAGTTAATAAACCTGGCATTCCCAGTTGCTCTGTGAAATGGAAAGACACAGACTGTTAGTACTTTAAGCTTTTGCACAACCACACCACCAATAAGGAAAAAACTTCTCTTGGAAGTGGGGCAGGAACATCCATTCATAGCTATTATGTGGGTAATAATCAAGGTAGAACGAGACTCCTGATACATTTGGAGCATCAGGCTATGCCAGCTACAGCTACCCTGTAAGTCATAAAGCCAGGTGGGAATCTGGTGGAAGATAGGAATTTATGAGAAACCATCGAGAAGGAATTAGAAAGGACTGGGGTCCCTGGGAGATCACTGATGGCCTGAGATATAAATAATGAAATAGAGGCAGACAAGACTGCTAGACCATAAAGAACTCTCCATTGCTCTTGTCATGAGATCTAATCTGTAATGTTTCTCAGTGTGCTCTATGGACCACCTGCATTGGAATAAGCAGGGATGCCTGCTGAAGTTGCAAATTCCCAACGTGTACACTTTTTTATTGTAATTTTAAGATTTCCTTATTTATTTGTATAATGTTCTTTTATTACTTGTAACCCTCCACTTCTTTATAGAAAACATTCAAAGCTTCATTTTTGTAGCCCACTTTCTTTTCTTTCTCTCTTTTACTATGTTAGAATACACATGAACTAAAATTTAGCATTTTAACTATCTTTTTAATTTTGTTTTAGAGAGAGACAGAGAGAGAGAGAACACAAGTGGGGGAAAGGAGCAGAGAGAGAGAGAGAGAGAGAGAGAGAGAGAGAGAGAGAGAGAATCCTAAGCAGGCTCCACACTCAGCACAGAGCCCGACATGGGGCTGGAACCCACAACCCTGGGATCATGACCTGAGTTGAACTCAAGAGTCAGATGCTCATCCAACTGATCTACCCAGCCCCCCCCCCCCCATTTTTAATTGTTTTTCAGTGTTCAACCCAGTGGCATTAAGGACATTTACACTGTTGTGAAACCATCACCACAATTCAGTTCCAGAACTTTTTCATCATTCAAACAAAATCTCTACTACACCCTTAAAAAAAACCCACATTCCCCCCTCCTCTCATCCCCTGGTAACCTGTTTCACTTCCTGTCTCTGTGAATTTGCTGACAGCCACTCTTGACCCTAGATCAGATTCTCAGAGTGCGGGGTGGCAGAACTGACTCAGGAATCTGCATTTTTAAAGTATATTTCTGCGGGGGGGGGGGGGGTGGGGCGCACCTGGATGGCTCAGTCGATTAAGTGTCCGACTTCAGCTCAGGTCATGATCTCATAGTCTGTGAGTTTGAGCCCTGCGTAGGGCTCTGTGCTGACAGTTCAGAGCCTGGAGCCTGCTTCAGATTCTGTGTCTCCCTCTCTCTCTGCCCCTCCCCTACTCAGGCTCAGTCTCTCTCTGTCTCAAAAATAAATAAAAACATTAAAAAATTAAAAAAAAAATAAAGCGTATTTCTAGGATATTTAAATATGACACTTAAAAACCACCATGAAACAGTCACCTTACACATTCATTACTCTAGATTTTGATGATTTTTTTTTTTAGTTTTCATTAAAATACCTTTGAGATAAAAACACCATTAATATCAGACACCTTAGTACAAATGAACTTATCAGGTGATTTCCAACCAGAACAATTGAAATGAGAGCCCAGGCAAAAGCTAGCTGTGGAGAGGGAAGCTTGACTACATAAACACTGACTCCCTACCCAACCAGTGGGTTACACAATAGAAAAGGCCCACATAGACATTCTTTCATGGTAAATAGTAATAAAGAGAGGAGGTTAGAGCAAAGGGAAATTGAACAACATAGATCAAGAGCACAAGGTTAAATCACTAAAGCAGATTCAAGTTTGCTCCAGTGTTTTCTGGGATCAAAAACTACACAGCTGTGTCCTCAGAGACTTTCATTCTGAGCAATCCAGGAAGTTGTTTTTGATTTCACTCTTTCCCCAATGCTTCTCTTCTCCAGCTCCAACTTCCCTGGAAAGCTAGCTTCCTTTTTTTCCCCCTTACAGTGTAATATGTATGTGGGGGCAAGAGGGTCACAAAACTTAACTCAATAGTAACTCACATACTGAAAAAGTAAGATTTCTTTATCTGGTCTGTAATTAATACAGCCATCCTCATAGGCTCCCAATCAGTGGCCAACAGTAAATAATAATAATAATAATAATAATAATAATAATATTTAAAGATTAGTCCAATCTAATATTTTACATTGACTCTCTATTAAATCAAATAATTTTGTCTTTCACATGGACCTCCCCTTCCCTGCTTCTCTCCCTAAGATAATGACAGTGGACGAGGGGAGAAGGGAGACTAAGGATCCTTGAGTAAGGAGTCCTCTAGACCCTGGGGCAATGTCCCGTCCACTTGATTTGCTAGGCACCCAGCTGGTCTCTGAAGCCGAGGTCTGCAGTTGTTGAACTCATGGTCTATCCTTTCGGCTCAGGCTCTGTGCCTAGCACCACTCCCCATGCTGACTCAGCTTCACCTTGGCTCCTGCTGGCTGCACACTCCTACGTCTTTGCCAGGGTCTCCAGCCAGCCAGCTGGACAGGCTGTCCACTCCCAATCTTTATTGTGGGTTCACTTGCTCATGGCTGGCCCACTAGCTCTCAACTCAACATCCACATTATTCATTTAAAACCAAAGTCTGCCTCTTCCTGACCAGGCCACAGCATTTCAGCATCATTTAAAAGTATACACTCTAGAATGTGAAGTTATCCCCAAATTTTAACTTATTTAAATATATACTTTTCTTTTTTTTTTTTAAGTTTATTTATTTATTTGGAGGAAGGTGAAGTGAAAAAGGGGGAGAGGTCATCCCAGGCAGGTCTCTGTGCTTTTAGCTTGAGCTTGATCTCATGACTGTGAGTTCATGACCTGAGCTGAAATCAAGAGTCGGTCGCTTAACCAACTGAGCCACAAGACACCCTTTAAATATATACTTTTCTATCAATATCTAGAGTTAGTCATTGGCTATATACCTCTTCTTCACCCCAAGACCCCGAACCTCTGACTTTGCTTTCCCTTTGTCCCTCCCCAGTAATTTGTGGTATACTAGATATGTCTAACATTGATATAGAAATCAATACCTTCAAGGAGTTAAGTTCACTGGTGAATTCACCTAGTGGTACCAGGGACACTTCCTTATTTGTTTGACAAATTTTAGTAAAAATAATGAGCAATATTCATTCAATAAATATTTATTGATTACCTGCCATGTGCTGACTATTATGCTAGATGATGGGGAATATAGCTCCTTACAAGATGGATAAGATCTCTGATTTCACAGAACTTATTTTGCTGTTTTCCCTCAGTGGCAAATTGAGTCCATTGCTGTTGGCCCACCACAACAATCATGAAGGACTTCCTGGGACACAGGACTTTTGGTGCTAAAACTTAGACAGTCTTGGGCCAGCTGGGATGATAGTAACCCTATCATATCACCGAGGCTTTTGTCCTTGGCTTTTGCTCATTTGGGAGCAGCTCTCAGCACTTTTTCTTTATCGAACAACCATCAAAAACAGGACAGTGAGTGAATTCCTGTCTTATGTTTCTTTATATGAGGAAAAAAAGCCTTTCCAAAAGCCACATGGCAGGATTCTCCTTTTATCTCGTTGACCGGGGTTGTGACAGAAGCTTATGCCTATAGTGATAACCCTCAAAGGATATGAATTACTATAATTGGCTAAGATTAATCAATATTTATCTCCTGAGATTGGGAAGGGACATATGAAGCGTGTATCTTACAAAATGTGAGCACATGCTACTTCTATTAGAAAGAAGGGGGGGGTCATGGCTTCTCTATGAACAACCAAGGCACCATTTGCAAAACATTAGGATAGACTTTTGCTGCTGTTGTTCATCCAGTAGATTACATATTTGTTAGATCTCCACAACCTAACCATTTTCAATATTGCTGTTTAAGTTTGTGTAGTTTGCAATCACATAGTTATACTTGTAAAATTCTAAGTATAATGACAAACATTGTATAAAATTACTTCCCTTTCCCCCTTCAGAAAACTAGTAGAAAATTGGACAAAACTTTTGGAAACAACCATCACAAGGCACTAGAGAATGACCCAAGGCAGACAACAAATCGAGGAGAGTCTTCTCATGAAAAATTGTTACTGCATCGGGTAAGGTCAAAAAAATGTGGCTTCTTCCCTGAAGACGCTCCTATCTTTTCCCTTCTTCCAGCCTAAGCATTAAAGACCATTAGCTGGTAGTGGTGGATTTGTTTGTCATAGGTGGTGAAAATCAGGTTGTTTCTAGCTGAAGGTGGCAGATTCCATTTGCAGTGGGGAGACGAAACTTGTAGTTTTACCAGTCAGAGTCTACTATTTCAGCTGAAGGCACGTGGTTACCAACTAGAAATTTAAATGTGAGATTTGAAGTGAGAGTCATAGAAGGGCTGGCTTAAAACTCTCCACAAATCTCTCGATGATTGCTAAACTACATATATATAGGGGAGATCTCAGAGAGTGCAACAAAAAGTGGGATCAAAGGAGATTTGAGAATTTGCTGTGCCTCTGAAAGCATTCCTGAACCTACACACAGCCCGGGTGAAAAAGGACAGCAGCTTTATGGGCTCAGAGTGGGTGAGTATAAACTCTACCAAATAATTATCTGACCACTAAACTATGCGGGCACAAGGAGATCTAATGGGACAAGGCTAAAATGAACAAATAAGTCTGAGCAAAGAGACCACAGATTATATATCATGGTATAGACAATCCCCAGATTGACTATAGGTAAGTTACTACAACAAACAAACAAAAAACACTTTGAAAAGATAAAATAGAATATAGAATTGCTTTGGCATATTATCTACAATGTACAGTTTTCAATGAAAAAAAAAATACTGGATATTTAGGAGCACCTGGCTGGCTCAGTTGGTACAGCATGTGACTCTTGATCTCAAGGTTGAAAGTTTGAGTCCCACACTGGGTGTAGATATTACTTGAAAATAAAATCTTTTAAAAAAATACTGGACATTCAAGGCAACAAAACAAACATTCAGGTGGCTTTTTTTTAATGTCAGTGGAAACTTCAAGTGGGCCGAGATGATGGAATTTAATATATAAAGACTTCAAAATAAATATTTTCAAAGAATTAAAGGAAAAATGCTAACTTTAGGTAAAAAAAAAAAAAGAACTCTCAATAGAAGAATGGAAGCTATGAAAGGACCACATAGGAATTCTGGAGCTGAAAAAGTACAATAACTGAAATTAAAAATTCACTAGATAGATTCAACTTCAGATTTGAGGTATCAGAAGAAAGAATCAAGGAATTTGAATATATATGAATAGATTATTGAATCAAAGAAACAACAACAAACAAAAAGAAGAGAAATGGAAAAAAATGAATAGTTTCAGACATATATGGGGCAATACCAAAATTTTCAGCATGTGTATAAATGAGGTCTAGAAGGAAAGAAGAGAGAAAAATGTATAGAAAAAAATTTGAAGAAACAATGACTCCCAGATTCTCAAATGTTATAAAAAATTTTAACTTACAGATCAAGAAGCTCAAAGAACCTCAAGTTAGCCAAAAACAAAGAGAATCACACCAAGAAATATCATTATCAAAATGCAGAGAGAAAATCTTGAAAGCAGCAAGAGAAAAATGATAGATCACATATAGGGAACAACAATATGAATAAATAAATAGAAAGTAGAAATAAAATATATGAATAAATAAAATAGAAAGTAGAAAAACAGCACAGATAAATCAATGAAACTAAATGTCACTTCTTTGAAAAGTGAACAAAATTGATAAAACTTTAGCTAGACTGATCAAGAGAAAAAGGACAGATAATAATTACCAATATCAGGAATGGTAAAAGGATATCACCATGGATCCTACACTTAAGGGATACTAAGGAAATATTATGAGCAAATTGATACCAGTATTTTTGACAACTGAGAGAAAATAGACAAATCCCTAGAAAGACACAAATTACCAAAACTGACTCAAAAAGAAATAGAAAATCTGGAAAGACTATATCAAGTAAATAATCCAATCCTATAAAAAAGATCTTCCAGGAAATAGAGAATGAAGAAAACTTCCCAACTCATTTTATGAAGCCAGAATTTCCCTGATAATACAGCCAGAAAAAGGCATCACCAGGTAAAAAACACAAAGTACAGAACGATATAATTCACAAACATGTATGCAAATATCCTTAACAAAACATGAAAAATTCAAACCCTGCAACGTACAAATAGGATAATAGATCATAAACAAGTGAGGCTTCTGACAGAGATGCAAGAATGTATTGATACTCAAAAATAAATTACTACAATATACCTCTAATAAAGTAAATTAATAACGATAGAATTCTAATAATAGTCTAATGAAGAAAATTCTCAACATAGAGAGAGCATTTGGAAAAATTCTAACACCCATTTGTGATTAAACTTTTTTTCAACAAAATAAGAATAGGTGAGAACTTTGTCAATCTAATAAATCATCAACAAAGAAATTACATGTGAGACAATATCACATGTACTCGTGAAAAACTGAATACTTTCTACCAAGGATCAAGAACAAAACTTCTCTCACCACTTCTATTAAACATTGTACTGAAAGTTCTAGCCAGTGAAATAAGACAATCAAAAGAAATATAAGGAATAGAGATTGAAAAGGAGGAAGCAAAACTTTCTTTATTCAAGGAAACATGGTGTATTTAGAATATTGTAGAGAATTTATGAAATACTACTGGAACTCATAGGTGAATCTAGGATGTCTATACACCAGAAACTATCTAAACCTTAGACTTAAAACATTTCATTCGTAATCACATTTAAAATACTTAGAAAAAAATTGAAGAAAAGATTTCAGGGGCATCTGGGTGGCTCAGTCAGTTAAGTGTCTGACTCCTGGTTTTGGGTCAGGCCATGATCTTATGGTTCGTAAGTTCAAGCCCTGCACTGGGTTTGCTCTGACAGTGTGGAGACTGCTTGGGATTCTTTCTCTCTCCCTCTCACTCTGACCCTCCCCACTCTCTCTCTCTCAAAATAAATAAATAAATTTTTTAAAAAGAGAGAGAAAAGATTTCAAAGCCTTTGTACTAAAGACACAAAACATTACTGAGAGAAATTAAAGATAACCTAAATAAATATCTGTGGCCTGAGGGACTCAAGATTGTTAAGATGGCACTTGCAAATTAATCGAAAAATTTAATGCAATCCGTGTCAAAATACTAGCAGGGGGCACCTGGGTGGCTCAGTCAGCTGAGTGTCCAACTCTTGATTTCGGATCCGGTCATGGTCTCTCACAGTCATGGGATTGAGCCTGGCTTGCATTGGGCTCTTCCCTCAGCATGGAACCTGCTTGGGATTCTCTCTCCCTCTCTCTTCTCCCCTCCCCCTGCTTGCATGTTCCTTCTCTCTCTCTCTCTCTCTCTCTCTCTCTCTCAAAATACATAAACATTAAAAAAAAACCCAAAACAAAATACTAGCAGACATTTTTTATATGTGGAAATTGGCAAGCTGATTTTAAAGTTTATATGAAATGCAAAGGACCTAGAATAGTCAAAACTATTTTTAGAAGGAAGGAAAATGTTGGAGGACATACAACACTTGCTTTTAAGACATACCATGTAGCTTTGGTGATTAAGACTGTGTGGTATCGGCATAGACATGTAGATCCATAAAAATGAACTGAGAGTCTAGAAATAAACTCACACAATTAGGATTGATTCATAGTCAACAAATGACCATGTAATTCAGTGGGGGGGGGGGGAGTAGTTTGTTTCAATAAATGAAATTAGAATAACTGAATACATGGTAGAGAATGAATATTCTTTCCTCATGTGATAGACAAAAATTATTTTAAAATGAATGGTAGACCTAGACAGAGAGTTAACACTATAAAAGTCCTAGAAGAAATAAAAGGCAAAAGGTCTTTAGGACTTTTGGTTAAGCAGAGATTTCTTACATTGGACACAGAAAGAATCGACTGCAAAAAAAATGTGATAGGTTGGACAGCACCAAAATTTTTAAATGCATGCTCCTTCAAAAAGAAAATATAAGCAAGTGATTGGGAAAAATATTTGTAAAACATATGTTTGTAAAAGGAATATAAAAAGAACTCTTACAATTCATCAATAAGACAAACAGGTCAATATATGTATGTCAATCATACCTTAATAAAATGGTGTAACGAAGTAAAATAGACCCCAAAAATGAGAAAAAGAGGTGAATGGATACTTCACAATAGAAAATAAACAACAGGCCAGGGGCACCTGGGTGGCTCAGTTGGCTAAGCGTCCGTCTTTTGGTTTCAGCTCAGGTCATGATCTCACTGTTCGTGAGTTTAGGGCACAGCTTAAACTAATAGCTAATAGCGCAGAGGCTGCTTGGGATTCTCTCTCCCTTTCTCTCTGTCTCTCCCTTGCTTGCTCTCTCTCTCTCAAATAAATAAACTTAAAAAATTAAAAAAAAATAAAATAAAAGAAAGAAAATGTACCACAGGCCAAAACAAATCCATGGAAAGCTGTTCAACATCACTGGATATTTGGGAATGCAAATTCGAATCGTAGTAAGATACACATCCACCAGAGTAGTTCCAATAAAGAAATGAAAGAACTGAATGGCAGTCCCTCAAAAAGTTAAACAGAATTACCATATCATCCAGCAATTCCACTTCTAGGAATGGGCCCCAAATAACTGTAAACAGGAACCACAACAGACAGTTGTACACCCATGCTCATAGCAGCATTGGTCACAAGAGTCAACAGGGAAATAACCCAAGTGTTCATCACCAGGTAAATGGATACACAAAATGGGGCATATCCATACAGTAGAATATTATTCAGTCTTAAAAAGGAATGATGTTATTTTTTTAAGTAATTTTTAATGATTGTTTATTTTGAGAGAGAGAGACAGACAGACAGAACATGAGCAGGGGAGGGGCGGAGAGAGGGAGAAAGAGAATCCCAAGCAGGCTCTGTGCTATTAGTGTAGAGCCCAAAGTGGAGCTCAGACTCACAAATTATAAAATCATGACCCGAGCCAGAATCAAGAGTTAGGTGCTTAATTGACTCAGCCACCCAGGTGCCTAATACCAGTTCTAATACGTGCTACAACATGGGTTAATCTTGAACACATCGTACTAAATGAAATAAGCCAGATACAAAAGGACAAGGGTTGTATGATTCCACCTAAAAGCAGGATTCAGAATAGAGACAAAGTAGAGTGGTGGTTGCTAGAGTCTGGAGGGAGGGAGGAATGAGGAGTTAGTATCTCATGGGTACAGAGTTTCCGTTTGGGAAGATGAGAAAGTTCTGGCAATGGCTAATTGTGATGACCGCACCATATTGTGAATGTACCCTAATGCCACAGAGCTACTCACTTAAAAGACGTTTAAAATGGTAAATTTCGTGCTTGCATATTTTACCACTAACTGTTTCGCACTCAGTCTTAACAAGGTGTGAGTGTGGTATGTGGTAGTTTCCCCGCACCAAGCAGCGATTCAGCTGGAGGTCCTACAATTCAACTCAGGTCCATCCAGGGATAGCATCAGAGACCGCGGGGTAAGGATCAGTCCCACAAGACTGTCCTCCGCTTCAGGCGCCAACCACAAATCCATGTTGTTACCTGTGCTTCTGACCCACTGGCTACTGATCAGAGGTTCTCCCAATCTCCCCCTTAGTTTCAGTTAATTTGATAGAGCATCTCCTAGGATTCAGAAAATGAGTTTCCTCACTAAGTTACCAGTTTATTACAAAGGATATCGAAGGATATGAATCAACAGCCACATGAGGGCAAGGCAAAAGGGAACAGACAGAGCTTCCCGGCATGCCACTCGCCCTGAACCGCTACGTGTTTGCCAACTCAGCGCTCTGCAAATCCCATCCTTTGGGGTTTTTATGGAGGCTTCAGGATTGATCAAATCATTGTCCGGTGGCTATCAATTCACCCTCCAGCCCCTCCCCCTCCCCCCTCCCCAGAGGTAGTGGGGAAAGTGGGGGACTGAAAATTCTAAATCTCTAACCACAAGGTTGGAGCCCTCGGCTACTGACCCTCCTCAGTAGGTGCTTTCCAAAAGGCACTTGATTAACATAACAAAAGACACCTTGATCCGTTTTCTGCACTTAGGAAACTTCAGCTGTGTTGTGAGGTGCTCTGTGACAGAGACAGGGCAAAGAATATCACATATAGATGAATAGACATTCCTTATAAATTACAATGTCACACCCACAATGAAAATGATTAAAATGGTAAATTGGGGGTCATGTATATTTTACCACAATAATTAAGTACCAACACTAAATGAACAAAAGACTACTACATTTATTTATTTTTTTTAGCGTTTATTTATTTTTGAGACAGAGAGAGACACAGAGCATGAACGGGGGAGGGGCAGAGAGAGAGGGAGACACAGACTCTGAAACGGGCTCCAGCCTCTGAGCGGTCAGCACAGAGCCCGACGCGGGGCTCGCACTCACGGACCGTGAGATCACGACCTGATCACAACCTGATCACTGAGATCACGACCTGCTTAACCGACTGAGCCACCCAGGCGCCCCAAGACTACTACATTTAACAGCAAGGATGAATCTCAAAAACTTCCTATGAGTGAAAGGAACAAGAGAAGACTGTACGTTAAGATTCCATATGTAGATCTACAAAAGCAAAACTTAGTGACAGAAGTAAATCAGTGGTGGCCTGATGCTGGGGAAGGAGCAAGAAGTTAATCCCATTTGGGGAATGACGGAATTAGCCTAAGACATGACTGTAATCTTCGGTTGAGGGACTATATAAGTTTGCTAAGTCTTACCACAATACACAATTAAAATAGATTAATTTTATCGTATATAAATTATACCTCAAGGAAACTGAAAAAAAGTTCCTTGGCTTCCCATCTATTCTGTTAGCACTGCAAGCTAACATTGATTAAGCCCATTTTCAAACTATAGGACTTCCTCAAAACATTTTTTTTTTTTTTAGTTCTAAATAGCATCATCGCAAGAGGATCCCATAATCGCAAGTTGGTGAGAAACTTTGTAAGGACAGAATATAATTAACCATTTTCCGAGGGAATCTTTCACTTACATTTGGGCACATATTCCAATATCTCCTATACAGTATTTCTACAGATGTTAGTTTGGTAGCGGGGGGGTTTTAGGTTTGTCCACTTTTCCCATCAAATTAAAAGAAGAAATACCTTCTGTAAATAATACTTCCTCTCGATGGAGTTGTTTACGTTCTCAGCCTGAAAAATTTCCCCTCAAATTCCTGATTTGAGGAATAAGTTCACTTCCCAAGCAGCTAAGAGGACAACCTTATGGAGGTTCACATTTCGAGTTAGGGTCAGTTGTGAAGTATGTTGTGTTTCCTGCTATTTTAAAAAAATTTTTTAAGTGTATTTACTTCTGAGAGAGAGAGAGAGAGAGAGCAAGCAGAGGAGGGACATAGAGAGAGGGAGACACAGAATCGGAAGCAGGCTCCAGGCTCTGAGCTGTCAGCATAGAGCCTGACTCAGGGCTCGAACTCACCAGCGTTGAGATCATGACCTGAGCCTAAATCGGATGCTCAACCGACTAAGCCACCCAGGCGCCCCTGTTTTCTGCTATTCTTGACCTCCCCCCCCCCACTATCTCATTGCTCTCAGCTTTCCTGATGGCACTGCAGCATCAAAACCTACCCGTTTTCACTCACATTTCTACTTAGTGCCCTAAGTAGACTGTTTGCTAAATTGACTTTAGAAACTAAACTAGGTTAATGCATCTGTTCCAGATAAAAGTTACATGTTAACCAGCTTCCTGAAAGAACTGAAGGGGATATTCCAACAGGGGAAATTTCAAGTAGATCTGTGATTGTAGATCTTACTGAGGAAGCACGTTCTGGCTGGCCTTCATAGAGGAAGACAGAAGTGAATGTTGGGGGCCTTCCAGGAAGGCAAGCCCTGCAGAGAGATTTAGTTATAAGCCTAGTTTCAACAGCAATAACAGCTATATGGGGCTGTTCATCTTCTGAGAAATCAAATACCCATGAGCTATTTTAAATTCATTTATCCGGTTTCGGCTGGATTGCATTGTGAAATAGTAGTATGGTTTTCTTTTCCCATGTATCTCTCTTCTCATTTGTGTCCTCACTCGTACCCTGAGGAGTGAACTCCAAGCCCGTAATGAACCAGAAATCAAGCCTCAAAGAAACCGCTGACCCAAGTATGAGGTCCAAAGATTTGGATTTATGCTTTCCTAGCCAATCCTGACCTGCCCTCCTCCTTCCACTACTCAGCACACACACCCCACTATGAGTGCAGGTGGTACGAGGGCCTGAAGGGAAACATAAGTCAGGGACAGTGGGGCAGCAGAGGAAGCTGTGGAGGACTGGATTCTCACTAAGGAAAGCAATCTTTTTTCCCTTTAATTTTAGAGAGGGAGAGAGCGCACGAGTAGGGGAGAGGAGTAGAGGGAGAGACTCTGAAGCAGGCTCCACGCTCAGCACAGACCCTGACGCGGGGCTCGATCCCTGGGATCATGACCTGAGCCAAAATCAAGAGTCTGACGCTCAACTGACTGAGCCACCCAGGCGCCTCAGGAAAGCAATCTTTTAAAAGTTCGTCAGTACTTCCGATGTCTCCGTCTGAGCCAGAGGCAGGTTTACGAGGAAGCTGGCAAAGCTTAAGCTTTTTGGCACCCCTCCAAGACCCTTTGCAAGGCCTGGAAGGGGCTCTAGCAAGGAATTCATATGGTCAGATATTTTTTGTGGTGAGTAAGTGCTCAGAGAGACTTTCCAACCAGGCCTTTGTGGAGGAGGAAAAATTATTTTCCTCTACCCTTTTAGGTTCTTCGTGGAAACACTCCTGTAATACAAATACTGATTAACAGTACAACAAACAAATGTCTAATAACATGTAAACTTCCTAAATACATGGGAGGGAGCTAGGAGAACTGAGTCCATCCTTGAAATGACCTAAGCCACCACCTTAAATATCATCTCCAGCTAAAGACAAAGGAGTGAGCAGGAAAAACATGGTAAATAGGGTCAGGTTGTTATGCAGATTGAAGTCATTGCCTTCCCCACTGACAGGAGTTTCTAGAGATTTAGAGTCCTGCTCTTCCTGATACAGTGGCCCCCTTATTCTATAGTTCCAGTCACCTGTGGTCAACCATGGTCTGGAAGCAGATGATCTGCCTTCTGATGTAAAGTCCGAGGTCACCACCAACCTAACACGAGGTCACGTGCCGATGTCATTCGCCTCACTTCATCTTATCATGGCGGTGCTCACTGAGTAGGCATTTTATCACCCCAAATATCACAAGAAGGCTGTGTACAGTATAATATTGTCAGAGAGAGAGAGAGAGAGAGAGAGACTGCATTCACATGACTTTTATTCCAGTATACCGTTATAACTATTCTATTTTATTAGTTATTGTTGGTAATCTCTTATTATGCCTAATTTATAAATTTAACTTTATCATGGGTACGTATGTGTAGGAAGAAGCATGGCGTACATATAGGGTTCAGTGCCATCCATGGTTTCAGGCTTCCACTGGGGTTCTTGGAACACATCCCTTGTGGATAAGGAAGAGACTACTGTATAGAGAGGGAGAAGCCCTTACAAATGGAGATTTTTTCCTAGGAATGTAAATGTGTCTTAGAAAAAGGGTAACTTCCACTTAGTTTTCAGAGCTTCATCTGTGTTTGCCGTTGCTTAAAAACTGCCAGCTTAAAAGAAATAATATGCCAAAGAAGCTTAGTCTGTGGTGGTGCATTTCGCTCCTCTTGACCTTAAAATATAACAAGCAAAAGTTTTAAGCCTAATAATACATAAAACACAAAGGGGAAGAAGACCGTAACTTCGAGCAAAAAGGGCCAAGGACTTAAACTGAGACCCATCAGTGCAGGCTGTGAGATATTTAACAGTGACAATTAAGAATGGTATCCCTTTCACTCTGCCATCCCTTCTGTCACACTTTCCTTTAGGTAAGATGGTATATTCAAGGATATAGCTACGGGGAAGTTTTATTCGCGCGTACATTTAGATTGGGTTTTATTGTGATAGAGGGTTCATAGTCACCTCCGAGGATAGTCATGTCATCGCTAGCTGTTGCTTCGTGGCGGAATGGCTTTGGGGTTCCTCTTACTGCCTGCTACACCATCCCCCTTGGGGCGTGACACGGAGAGGCAGAGCAAGGGGACATCGCACTACTTGACCACAGGGCCCACACCGGGTAGTACAGAATAGTACAGAAGGGACCTAGTGTCAAATGCAGGGAAGCTTGTTGCATGAAACAGTAAGTGTTGCCTTTGATTCTCACTGATTTCAAAACAGAAATTCTCTCCTGTCATGACTGCTCTCTCCTGTCATGACTGCGATGCAAGGGAAAACACCCTGCATTTTTTCCTTTTATGATGGGGATTATATAAGATACAATTTATTAAAATTCCTAGGAGAGAGCAGAGACTTGTAGCTGTACTACAAAGAACAAGTGTATCTGTGTGCGAGGGTTCATGAGTTTTGTATCGCAGACGTTTTTCATGCTAGAGGAAGGACTGGATTATCTTCCTATTTTCTGTATAAAAAAACCATTACAAAATTGTTGCCACATGAAGAGGTGATAAAAGTTTATGCAATCATAATATGTAAGGAAGATAATATAATAGAGGTGTTTCATGCAGTTAATTCATAAAAATATCATGTAAGTTTTCTGGCTTTTGTTAGGATTATGGTATATGTCTGTGTATTATGTATATAGTCAGGGTTTTCCTGAGAAATAGAATGAGTAGGATACATATAGGTGTATATAAGAGGTGTTTTTTCTAGAAGTTGACTCACAGTTAATGGAAGCCCAGGAGTCCCATGGTCTACATCTGCAGGCTGGAGAATGAGGAAAGCTGGTAGTAGAATTCAGTTTGAGTCCAAAGGGGCCTGAGTATTGGGGAGCTGGTGGTGAAAGTCCAGATCTGTGTACCCCAACCCAAGAACCAGGAGCGCCAGTGTCCAAGGACAAGAGAAGATGGATATCTCGGCACGAGCAGAGAAGGCAAATTTGCCCTTCCTTCATTTTTTTGCTGTGTTAGGTCCTCAACAGACTGGATGATGCCCACCCATGTTGAGCGGCCATCTGCTTCACTCAGTTCAATAATTCAAATGCTAATCTGTCCTGGAGATACCTTCACAGACACACCCAGACATAGCATTTTAACAGCTATCTGGGCACCCCAGAGCCAAATGGACACACAAAATCAATCAGCTTTATAAACTTCATAATTTCTTATAATTGTTTTTGTCATTTTAAATAAATATTAACTCTCATATCTAATTCTGGATTTATCATTTTCTATTCTTTGATTTAAGAGGGCCCCCAAATTGTATTAATTTGGGGCCCATAAAATGTGCATCATTGTTCCCTGCATTTGATTATTTTTCTTTTCAGCTGGTTTAGACTCCAGGGTCGGCCACCATACCCTCTTTTTTGCAAACACCCTTAACACCATTGCCTTCTCTCCATTTCCCTAGTAAAGCCCCAGCGAAGGGTAAGGAATAATGAACCCTTTCTCAGCACCTGCACACAAGCAACTGAACTGGGCCACCGGAAAACACAACACTGGTGCCGACTGGATTCATTTTAAGTTCAGAACCACCCATTTCAAATGAGCTCAATGCTGTTCAGCAATCCTTCTGCCCCTCTCTTCAGGTGCATGTTTCTCACTTTCTGAAATAATCATGCCACAGTGCGTTCTTAGTCAAACCTCCTACCTCTTCATTGACCATACCTGCACACTGAGCTGCCTCATATTCCATTGATAAAGCAGATACCATCACACAAGGCTTTATTTCTTCCACCAGGAAATTTCCAACACATGCTCCCTTTTCCAAGGGAGAAAGTCTTTGCTCCTGTTAAAGACCAAACCCTCCACTTAGTTCTAGATCCATCCTCCTCCTGCACATATCACTTGTCTTTCCTGCATCATCAATTTATCCCTTTCCACTGGATCATCCCCATCACCAGACTAACTCCAGTATCTCCTACTAGAGAGGGAACAGACAAAGGAGACAGAGAGAAGCAGAGAGACAGAGACAGAGAGCAGAGATCCTGGCTCTAGGATAAGAGTATGCTCCTATACTCTTTGTAGACGCCTATAAACTTTCCAGCTATTGACCCATTTCTCTGCTCCCCTACATAGCAGATCATCTCAAAGATGTTTCTATAGCTATTCTATAAGCAACCCCAGCACACATGCTCTCCAAATAAGGCCACTTCTCACCACCTTCATCATTGTTACTCCAGTCCAAGCCACCATCATCTCTAGCCTGGGTTACTTCAACCAACTGATTCTACCCCTATCCCTATGTTCAGTTCTTTAAATTGTACCAGGATCAATATTTTAAAATGCAAAATCTGCTCAAATCCTCTATGATTATTCCAATGGTTTCCCGTCATACCTACAATAAAATTGGAACCCTTTGCTCTTGTCTACAAGGACTTCTACGCCCTGGCAGCCTCCTTTCTTTCCATGTTCATGTTCTGCTTCTTTCTGTCTCCTTCACTGTGCTCCAGAGCACATCAGATTGCTTGCCAGTCCTTGAACAAGTGAATTCCTGCCTTGCAGGCTCCGCACTTTCTGTTCCCTCTGCTTGATGTACTCTCGCCCGAAATTTTCTTGTAGCTTTCTCCCTAATCCCCATTTATTCAAATCTACTAAAAAATAATCTCCTCTAAAAGTCCTCGCCTGAGCACTCTACCTAAAGTAGCACTTCCTGTCCACTCTCTCCACTGTATTTACTTCTTAGCACATATTACTACCTGGTCTGTATATTTACCTGTTTATTTGTTATCTGTTTGTGTGTTTACCATTTGTATCCACTAGAATGCAAATTCCATGAAGGCAAGGGCATTATCTCTCTTGGTCTCTGCTATATCCCAGAGCTTAGGAGAGGGTGTGGCACATATTAAAAACTCAATAAATGTCTTGAATGAATGAGAGAATGGATGCTTTCTTCAATATACTCCTAGCAGGTTTGTGTCCCGTTGATACCTCTGAAATTTTCAGTCACTAATCAGCTACGCATCGCCTCTCTGCCACTTTCTTGATATGTATATAGGCTACGGAATAGACTAAGCTTCTAAACAGATAGCCCAAAAGACAGTGATTCCAGAGAGAGGTTAATTTCTTTCTTTCACAAGAGAATCCAGAGGAAGGTGGGCCATCCACAGCAGATGGGCGGTTCTACTTCACAAGAGCATTCAGGGATCAAGGTTTCTTTCATCACGTTCTCTGACATTCCTTAGAGCACTGTCTTCACGTGCATGATGAAAGCTGGGTCACTTCCATGTCCACATTCCAGTTATGAGAACCAGGAAAAGAGAATGGAGGAATGCACACTTGACATTTTAAGACCAAATCTAGCAGTTTGCATAAATGCTTTTTTTCTCGCAACTGGAACTTAGACACAAGGCCACGGTTAGCTGCAAAGGAAACTGGTGAATGCAGTCTCTGTATGGGTGGCCATGTGCCCAGTTAGAACTCAGTGGTTCCTATTACTCAAAGAACAATGGAGAAACTGGTTATAGGGGACAATTAGCAGTCTCTGCTACGACATCCTGGGAGCATTTGACACAGCTCATCATTTTGTTCTTCTTGAAATACTTTTGTTCCCTTGACTTCTGTGGCACAACCCTTTCCTGGTTTTCCTCCTACCTTTCTCCCTGGTCTTTCTCAGTCTCATTGCTGGCTCTAGTTCTGCTGTTGGACTTCTAATGTTGGACTTCTCCCAGGCTATGTCTGTGTCATCTTCTATTCTTTCTGTTCACATGCTTCTAGAGCTAATTTTATGCAATCATATTACTTTGTATACCATCTAGATAGAAATAACATTAAATTTGCATCTTTAGCCAGGATCTTTCCCTGGAGCTCTTAACTCATATATTTAACTGCCCACCTAACAGGGCTGATCATTACTGCTCATTGCTTGCTCCCCCACTCCTCCCCGAATCCTCCTGTCCCAGGCTCCTGTGCTTCGAGAAATATTTTAACCTTAAATCCCAGTTGCTCTGGCAAAAGCTTGGGTATCATCCTTAACTTTACTCTTTCTTTTACCTCCTCACTGGCTAGTCTGAGAACCATAACCTCCAAAAACCATATCCCAGATGTGTTACCTTTTTTCATCATTACCACCCTGAGCAAAGCCAGCATCATCCTTTTCCTGGATTATGGATCTCTCTGTTTCTACTCCTGCCCCCTGATGACTCATTTCCACCCAGCAGCCCAAATAATCGTTTAAAATCATGAATCAGATTAAGTCACTCTCCTAACCTCTCCAGTGTTTTCCATCACGTGTAGAATAAAAGCCAAACTCTTTACCTTGGTCTACAAGACTCTCTAGGGACTGACACCATCTACCTGCCTCTCCAGTCTCACCTCATGTCACTTGCCCTCTTGGTTAGCCCATTCCCAGCATAGTGATAGTGGTGCACAAGTTCATTTCCATTTTGGGGTCTTTGTATGGGCTGTTGCCCATGCATGGAGCACTTGTTTTCCAGATCTTCTCCAGGCTGCTCCTTCTCATTCTTTTGGTCACAGCTCAAATGCCAACTTCTCAGAGAAGACTTCCTTGTCCACACAGCCTTCAGGAGAGTCTCCCTCCCAACCCATAACTCTCTGTCACACTACCCTGTCTTATTTTCTTGGTGGCGTTTACTACTATGTGGCATAATCTATTTGTTGATTGCCTATCGACTCTCACAGAGAATATAAATTTCATGAGAGCAGAGCTTGTCTTGGGTCTCACTGTACCTCCGGGACCACACACACATTGGGTCCTCAGTAAGGATCGGCGGAATGAATGCCTGAATATGATACATTTTTAGCAACTTAAACACCATGATAGTCTGAGGAAAGATTTGATATTTCCAATATCACTTAAAGTCTTTCCATACATCTTTAGCGCCAAGTAATCTACCCTAGTCTTTTGATATAAGGATGAAAATGATCTTCTTATTTGGTAAATTCACTGGAAGTATTTAGGAGAGACCACAGTTTATAGTACAGGGTTCTTAATCTGGGTCCATGGTCCCTTAGAAGGTCCATGGATGTGCATGTTTGGGGGGAGTGAGCTCATAGGTGTGACAGATCCTCAGAGAGGTTTGACCCAAATAAAATTTACTTCATTAGAGAAAAAGTATTATAGACTCATAAGATCAGTGTTTATGGTCTAGCGTTGCCTCCTGCAAATAATATAAATTTGGGCAGGTTCTGTAAATTCATTGCATTCTACTTTCCTCATCTCTACAAATAATTCTTTTGCATTCCAGCTTACGTGTACCTGGCACTGTAAAAGTGTATTTAATCTCATCACTAAATGCTAGGTCTTTGCTGCATCTTATGGATAATGATGATAGGCTCAGAGCACACTCAGGTCACGTGCCTGAGATCACATTCATCCCCAGGTAAGTTCTAGACCAAGACCCATGCTTCTTCCACTCTCCATATTCCTGCTCTTTGTAAGAGTTTGCCTTGCCATACTTTTGGCACCACATCTTCCCCAGGTAGGATAATTTCTTGCTTCACCTCCCTGCATAAAGAGAAAAGCAGCCAGCTGGTGATGTGTTTCTTCTACCACGTAAGTCTCATACCGAACCAGTTAAGAGCTCTGGGAGCCGAGGAGTATAGATCTTATTATCCATTCTTTATAGAAGTGAAAACTGAGGTACAAAGAGGTTCAGTAATTGACCTTATGTCAGAAAGCTAGTAATTTGCAGAGCTGGAAGATTATACTGCAAACTCTAATATTTTCTTACATATTCTATTACCATGACCTTGGGAATCTTTATTGTACTAAAATTTTTTACTGGAGAGCTGACTCTCTATCTTCATAGTTCAGTTTTTGGCTGATCTTCAAAAAATTAGTTTAAAGTACTTTGCAAAGCTTGAGCAATATTTTTCTCTAAGAAGACAGGAAGGTATGTGACATGCCCATTGAACAAGGACTAATGACACTGTTAAGAAGGGAGGAAAAAGGATATCACTTCTACATTGATGTCGACTCTTACACATTAACACCAGACAATGACCTCTAAAATAAGGAGAGTGCCAGCTTAACATTGTGAATTGACAAGGATTTTGGAAATGAGGAATTAAGTTTGGCCAGAGATTCAACTCTGTAGCTATGTGGCTGAGTAAGAGGTAGCTGAAAAATCACATGAAAGCAACTGGTGAGTATCTGACTTAAATTTCTTCTCTATTCACTCTATCTATACAAATGGTCTATTACAATTCGTAAAAAATAGAGAAAATACTGCACAGTTTCCAACAGAGCCTTTAGGTGGCCAATGATATCACAGAGGTCAGTCTTTGGGAATAGCTATGCAGTGCAACTTTTGGTTTTAAATACATTTATCCTTAAGGATAAGCTAAAAGCTAAGTTTTCATAAGTCGTGTCAATGCATAGGAGTTGAAATATAAGCAATAGCTTGTTGGTCACTGAGTGTTTGTTTTTTGCTGCCCTCTCATTGAAACGTACCACTGGACTGCATACTTAAGTTAGGTAGGCTTTCAAGAGAATGGACGGGAAAGGGCAGGTGTTACCAGCTCCTGACTGTTTTCAGTGCATTTTTGTCCCATATACCAGATTAACTCCCCAGCTGCTTTCTGTCTCTGTCTTTGCCTTGTGGTTCCTTTTCTTCCCTCCTATCAACGCCTTCGTCTATGATGAGATCAAATATCTCATCCGTTTTATTCACCATGTTTGCATTGGAATACTTCTGGCTGTCTCTAAAAATCAAATCAGTCTTCAGAGGATGAAGATACGTGCCCTTCAAGAAACTGACGACACAAAGGGAAATTCAGAAATATAAGGCCCAAAGGTGCCTTATAATGAAGATGGTATAGTTTGAATTATTTCCCTGAATTATTATCTTGGCCTTCTAGTTTCTTTGCCTTTAGCTGTTTTGTTAACATTGACAAAGAAAGCATTTTAGGTTCACGGGGGCTGAGTTGGAAGATAGAGAAAGAGAGAAAAAAAGGCAGGTTATGAGAAACATTAGTCTTGGCTCTCCCACTCCAGGTCTAAATACTACTGTTCCGGGAAGTTTGGAAACCACTGGATAATTTGAGGCTTCTTTGGACTGAAGAGGAGAAGACTAGATCAATATCTCTCCCTCTCTCTCGCATCCTCTCCTTCTCTTTCACCCCTGCCCCACCAAAGAGCCATGAAGGATACAAATGAGGAAGCAAGCTATCATCAGACACTGGATCTGCCGATGTCTTGACCTTGGACTTCCCAGCCTTCAGAACTGTGACAAATAAATGCTTGTTGTTTAAGCCACCAGTCTGTGGTATTTTGGTATGGCAGCCTGCAATGACTAACACAAGGGCATTCTCAGAACGGTAGGGTTTGTTCATCCTTCCTTGGAACAGATGCAGGAGGTATTAAGCCTTCTGGAGAATCATAGTGCCAATCAGCCAGAGTTTAGAAGTGGCCGAGGATGGATTCTTTATTATTAATTAATTTTATTTTTAACTAATTAATTAATTAATTTTGAGGGTGAGAGAGAGCAGAGGAGGGGCAGAGAGAGAGAGAGAATCCCAAGCAGACTCCACACTGCCAGTGCAGAGCCCAATGTGGGGCTTGATCCCACCAACTGTTAGATCATGAGCTGAGCTGAAATCAAGAGTCAACACTTAACCGACCTAGCCACCCAGGCGCTCCTAGAGGACAGATTCCAAGCAGCGAAGGCCTGAGATGGCTCCTCAAATCTACCTAAGATAAGTAGGACACAGCAAGATCCAGAAAAATTCCCGTGCTCCCTCGAGGTAGCAGAGGGCCAACAGAAGGCGACTGGCTGTTCAGAGCTGGTGGTCACTTCATGCAACAGAAGATTTTGCAGCACAGGTGGTTGTGCACTAGGAGCCACGCCAGTGGGAAGCAGAGAGCAAGTGGAGAGGTCGCCAGCCGTGGACTGCAGGGACTGGAGTCACCAGGGCATCGGAGACTGTGAGCCACAGCAGCCACACCTGTCTCAGTGACACATTACATGCTCCTACACAGAACCATCTTTGCGGGGAAGAGGGGGGCCTTTGCAGGGAATTTTCAGCTTAAATTTGACAGAATATTGACCCCAAAGGGACCAAGTGTAGTAAGTGTAACCTGAAAGAGATTGTTTACAACCAGAAGGGCTGGATAGATGAGCTGAGCTAGACAGATTCCTGCCATCCCTAACCCCTACCACTCGAGGGACTAGGCCTCTGGAGTAAGATGTGATCAGTTAACAGGAAATAAAGAAAGTGTCATAGTTTCATATTTTAAGCGGTGGCATTGGGATTTAAACAAATATCCACAATGTGAGGGTGACAACACTCATTTGGATTAACAAGTAAAAAGAAAGCCATCCTATTACTTTATTGTCATGCTTTTTAAGCAAGGCAGGGGAGTCCATCAAATCACCGATCTAACTAATTAAAAGCAAAAAAAAAATCTTGTGATAAATGAATAGAGTAGAATTTATATTTGTGTTCAGCTGCATGAAAAGCACCAGGCATATTTCATAATAGACCAATAACATTGCATTACATGAAGTTCTACACAAAGTCCATCTGAAAAAAAATTACTCAGCTAGTTATTGGAAATAATGTCTCTAAATGCCCCATGTAAGTTCCCACTCTGCCAGGCTGTCCTTGCCCCCTATAGACTCCTCCCTCCCTCTCCCTAGCCTGACATCTGGCTTCCTCCCCACCGATGTGCATCAGATACAGTCAACGTGAAAGCTACACATGGAACTCATAACCATGAATTCAGAATCCTACCACTCTGGGACCAAAAATAGTCACCAATTCGATCATCTAACTTTATTCATTGTATTTGCTGGCAAGCAAGTCTCAAATCTAAAAATCACTTTCATACTCAAAGGACAAAGGTTTGTAAGACAACTTTAAAAATCAAAGAAAAATTATTCCTTTTGGACAGGAATTGACTATTGAACTTCACTAAAGATTTTAATGACTTTACTACTTACGGTATGTAGCAAGCAATTCAGTATTCAATAATGCCTCGCATTATTGTCAAATTTCTGCACTCATGGCACTCCTGTCTTCCTGAAAAGACTGCAAATTCTTTGAAGGCTGAACATCTGGTGTTATACTTTGCTGTTTTGCTTTATTGTAATTAACAGAGTGATAGGCACATAACAGTGCTAAATGTTTATTTATTGCATGATTGAAAGGAATATATAATTCTAAGCTATATTATCATAGATGAAGAGTCTAGTCAAGAATTTTTGTAAGAAAAATATAAATGAAAACTTGGATACAGTATAGAACCTCTTCTGAGCATGCTGAAAAATAAATCGGCCAGACAATTCACTCTGAGGTTAGTGTAATCACTTGTACTGCCAAGAGATCTAAAAATATGATCCAAACAGCAATCTGCACTGTTAAAGTGATATAGCTCTTACCTTTTAAGGTAAGACAGTCAATACTTGGACATATTAAAAATGTTTTTCTTTGCTTATAAACAAACTTAATTTTTTAGGCTTTTAATAGGCACTAAACAAAGACTTTTTTTTTTTTTTTAATTTTTTTTTTCAACGTTTTTTATTTATTTTTGGGACAGAGAGAGACAGAGCATGAACGGGGGAGGGGCAGAGAGAGAGGGAGACACAGAATCCGAAACAGGCTCCAGGCTCCGAGCCATCAGCCCAGAGCCCGACGCGGGGCTCGAACTCACAGACCGTGAGATCGTGACCTGGCTGAAGTCGGACGCTTAACCGACTGCGCCACCCAGGCGCCCCTAAACAAAGACTTTTAAAGAAAATTCACGCTGGAAAGAAAAAAGTCTGTTGGAGGCCCTCCCTTTTCTCAGAGGTGGAGGAATTAGACTTTCACGGTGTTAGGTTAGGACTATGAAACACAGTCTATAGTTACAGTACCTGTTTGGATAAGTGGTTTCTTTCTGCAAAAAGGTAAGCCATGCCTGTCTTTTGTGCACTCCCTATGTTGGCATTATTTTCTCAGCAGCATCTGTTTAACTGAAATAGAATCAAGAGTTTCTGCTGAACACTTGCTGAGAGCTAAGAGCCCCATGGGCACTGGCACAGGGGAGGAATCTCTAAAGAACCTCTGGACGAACTACAGTTGGTTTCCTGTGATTGAGGTCCCCTGTTCGTAGCAATGATGCAGCCACAGATCTCCACCTTTCTTCTCTCGTCATTGCCCCGCAAACACATTTTGCAATCTTTCTCAGTCAGTTCTCTTTACTTGGAATGCCTTCTGGGCTACTGCCCAGTTATAAGTCCTACTCACTCTGCAATGCAGTTCGTGTTCCACCTCTTCCAGGAAGCCATCCCAGACCAGATCTCCCACAGCTAATATTCCTTGTTCTTATGGTCTGTATCTTCATCTGTAAAGCGGGGAAGACGAGTACCTACAGCATGACGTTGTAAGGATCAAATGACTTAATTCATGTAAAGTGATTAGAATATGCTAGGAATATAGTGAGACTAACACAGTTTGGCTATTATTATTAATCACAAGACATCTGAGATTTAAAAGTCCCTTTTGTTGAATGCTATCTGTCTTTCTTGGCTTGCTTGCTTCCGTGTTTATGCCTTGTCTCCTCAGGAGAGGGAGAAGAGTAATGAGCGTGCTTGGTTGGAAAGCACCTTTGTTCTTGATGTGTGTAGCTAGTTCGGAGGGTGTGCTGCACACTGGAGAGTGTACAGAGAACCCAAGACCAAGTTCCCATAGACACAATGACCAGGGATCCACGAGACCGGAAGCCAGAGATATTTTAATCTTATTAAGACCTTGTTCTCTCATTTGACTGCACAATTCCAACGCAGAGGAACAGATCAGGCTGGCTTGTGATTTATCATCCTTATAATATGAACCTTCTAGCTCAAAAACTTTCCTGGAAACAGACCTACTTTGAGTAGGGCAGTGAGAGAAAGAGGATACAAACGTAGCCCCAGTGGTCTTCTAAAGCCAAAGCTCAAAGAGCTGGGCTTCCGGGAGAGTGAATTCCTCGATCCCTGAAATGAACAACAGTCTTGAAGATAAGGCGCACTTCTGCCAAGGTGAATGGTAGCAGCAGGCAAAACTCATGGGTTTGTGTTTCTTTTATTATTCCATGAGGCATTCTTAATCCCAGGGTACGGCTAAACTGCTAATTAGACTAGGGGTCATGGAGGCAATGAAGGTTCCTCCCTTCTTTCCTCCTTCCATTCCTCTGTCCCTTCTTTCTTTTCCCTCCTCCCATCCACTCTTCCTTTCAATAAATATAGTTTTAACCGCAAAGAATTCCTTCAATGATCATTTGAATGTTCTAGGAGATGCAGATCTGCTCTCCATTCTCTCTACCTCTCATCCCCAATTGGGCAGACATGGAATAATGAGATCTGACTCCATGAACTTCATTCAATTCCTTCATATTAAAAACTAACTTTTCTTTCAATAAATATTTATTGAATGACCACTACCTGTCAGCACTATCCTAGGTGCTGGGGAAAGAGCAGTTCATGAATGAGACACAATCACAGCCCCCTGGTTCTTGTTTTCCAGGGAGGAGACATAATACACCAAATAAAAAATACCAACATTTTGGACTATGGTAAATTCTATGGAGAAAGTTAAAGGACGTCAAGGAAATAAGGAATGCAGGTGCGTGTGTGCATTCTGTATGCGGTAGTCAGGGAAGACTGCTTTGATAAAGTAACACTGGGCAGAGACTGGAAGGAGGTCAAGGGCAAGCTATGTGCAGATCTGGGAAAAGAACCTTCTAGGCAGAGGGGACCACAGCTGTGAAGGCCCTGATAGAGGAGCAAGTTTTGTCTGTCTAGTGAACAGCGATGGGGCAGGTGGAGTAGGGAAAATGATCGGAGATGAGGCCAGGAAGACAATGGGGCCAGATTGCATTGGGTCTTGTAGGGCACGGAAATGACTTTGGCTTTGCCTCTGAGTGTTTTGGGAGCCGCGGGCAAGTTTAGAGCAGGGGAGTTACATTCCGTCTGCTATGTGGGGGATGAGTATCCAGTGAAAAGCTGGGAGCAGGAAGGAGTTATGGCCAGGACTACTGGTTGCCACTTAATCACCACCTGTCCTTTCTTATTTTAGTGCTAGAACCCTGATTTTTTTTCTGGTAGCAGCCCTGTGCCCAGCTGAAATCTCTATTTCTTGGCTCTCTCTCAGAACCGGACCATAGTCCTGTGACTACGTTCTGGCCAAAGAAGTGTAAGAAGATGATTGGTAGCATTTTTGGAATGCTGCATAAAAAGAGCTTACTCCATTGGGAGGAGGCCTTTTTTCCTCTTTTGCTTCCTCCTGTCACCGGCCAGGAATGCAAACATAATGGCTGGAGCTGCAGTGGGTATCGTGACTCATAAGGTGACCCTTCAAACGAGGATGGGAGAACAGAAAGCTCCGATAGGTCCCTGGTGAGAGCGGGATGCCTCACCAACTTTGCACTGCCTGTTTCTGGACTTGTTTCACAGCAGAGAGATGTGCCCTCCCGTATTGCCCACGCCATCGCTATTGGGGATTTTTTTTAGTTATATGCAGCTGAACCGAAACATAACTATATAGGAGGCCGCTGCAGTCCTCCAGGGGAGAGAGGTGGTGGCCCAGAGTGGTAGCCAAGCAAGTCAGTTTCTAGTTAGGTTTCTGCAGGTAAAGCCTTTAGGATTTGCAGACGGGTTAGACACAGGGGTGAGAGGGGAAGAGAAACCCTGAGGAAGACTTCTAGGTTTTGCTCCAAGCATCTTGATAGCACCATTAATTGCAGAGATGCAGAAGGCTAGCGAGAGAGCGAGATTCTGGGTTTGGGCAGAATCAAGAGTCCAGGCCAGTGGCAAGTTGGCCTTGCTTGAAGCAGGGAGGGACACAGAGAAACAGGAAGGAAGGTGGGAGCGTGGGGTGTAGACTGGCGGAGAAATGAAGGAGTTCCTATCCAATGCTCCCATTTTCTCAACAAAGTATGAGGCCAAGTCATCAGCTGAGACTGAAGGAATAGAGATACGAGGTGCAGATGGGAGAAGAGAGAGAGACAGAAGCAGTCACGTTAGAGCAAGGGATTGTTGGGCAGCAACGGGCAGGCTCTGCTGGTCATTTGGGCCAATATAAAGTGAAGCAGTCAGCAACACTGTGTGTCATTCTGTGGCCCAATCTAGTGGCACTGGCGGGCTTCGCAGGGTTTTGCCAGATGAGTCCGTAGCATATAAAATGAAAGGAACCAGGGGGCGAAGGGGTGTCTGCAAGATAGGGATCACAACGATGGATCAGGTATCTAAATTGGGGAAAGGGGCAAGTGAACACACAAGACGAGCGATGGATTGAAAAGTTGAGGGTTCTTGAAAAGGCTGAAAAAATTGCTGGAGTGTGGACATTTGGGGAACCAAGCAGGGCAGCTGCTGATGGTCAGAGAGGCTCCTGCTGAAAATGAGGGGCTCCGATGAGAGAGAGGAAAAGTCACTGATGAGAAAAGGGATGAAGAAGCCCAAGACACTCGAGGTGTTAAACAAAGTATATTAATTTTTTTTTAACGTTTATTTATTTTTGAGACAGAGAGAGACAGAACATGAACGGGGGAGGGGCAGAGAGAGAGGGAGACACAGAATCGGAAGCAGGCTCCAGGCTCTGAGCCATCAGCCCAGAGCCCGACGCGGGGCTCGAACTCACAGACCGCGAGATCGTGACCTGAGCTGAAGTCGGACGCTTAACCGACTGAGCCACCCAGGCGCCCCAAACAAAGTATATTAAGTATAAGACTATCCATAAAAATTGTTCACAAATTCTCATAATTAGTTGATTTATTAACCAGTTTGAATAAAGATACCATTCATCAGTGTAAGTACTTTAGATTAAAAGTTTGTTTGTTTGTTTGTTTGTTTGTTTTTTGGATGGGACATTTACAAGACTTCACAGAGCAAAATTTTACACCCCCAAATCTAAGTGTTTGTTAGGTGAAAATGCAAGGCATTTTTTTTCCCCCACGTACAACTCTTTGTACCTTGATATTTTTTCCCCTTCCTGAGTTTTTTTTAAAGACGATTAGTCCGTTAATGCAACCTTTTAAAAACTGACCTGTTTTTTCTTTCTAAAATTCTTCATGTCACAGCTTGTTTCTTCTAAGCTGGGCCCTTGCCTCCTTGTGCTTGCCTCAAAACTTTTTCACAACTGGAAAAAAAAAAAAACCCTCTTATTCCCATATTTACTTACTTTTACAGATGTTTATTTCCTTCCTGCCTGCTTCATTTCCCCGTTATAACCTCATTCTTGCTCAGATTTCTTTGTTGAGGGGAAAGAATTGGAAGGTTTCCTAACCCATTCTGTGAGAGAAGTTTCTGGGCCTTGCGAGCCCGCAGAACCTTGCACAGTATCTTACATCTAATGAAAAACCGTCGTATTACGGGATCAGGCCGCAGGTACAGGTCCGATTTGTCAGAGGTGGTCTCTGAAACGTTATCAACACTGCTTTGCTCTTCCGACCCTCAGTCCCTCTTCATTGACTAAAAAATTATTAATTGGGCACCTATTCTGGGCTACTCAGTGTGGTGTTTAAAGTAATTCGCATTAATGGGCAATGACTGATTGCCTTAATTCTCTCAGGGGCATTCACATATCTCAAATGTGCATATTAATCCAAATAAATCTCTGATTCATAGAATAAATGTGAAACAAACCACGAACAGCGTAGGATTTTCGGTGACAGAACAAAGGGACTTCCCTTTGGACCCCAAAGCAGCCTTCCCATCCCTGAGAAGGTGGGCTAGGGCAGAGAACTGGGAGGTAGAATTTGTGTGTGTGCATGTGTGACACTACCCGCCTCATCCATAACTCTCTCCAGCTTAAGATCTAGGTGTCTTCTTCACCCCTCTCAAATCAGGAATGAGAGGTACGCACGGATTATGGTTAAATCGTATTGTTCTTAAATTGTAAGTTCCTGACCTCAGGATCCTCTTATTGTCCATAGAACAGTTTTCAGATACACACCTTTAAAAAGGTTTTCGGGAAAACGGTCTTAGAATCATAGGGGTCCCTGGCTCCTGATTCTTTCTTGCAACTCGCTGGCTGCTACTGGAATGTTCCAGTGAGAGGCATCAAAAACCCAGGGCATCCTTTCTCAAGGTGGTCTGGGCTGAGTGAGTTTTATCTCTTCCTCCAATCACTGTGCAGATTAAGAGAAAAGGGCCGGGGCCGGGTTGGGAGACAGTGCAGGGCAGTGGTTAGTACAGTGGGCTGGAGAGTCAGACAGACTTCAGTGCAGCTCCCGACCGGACTCCTAGAAGCTCTGTGTCTTGGGGCAAGTCCCTTGAGCCTCAAGTGGTACAGCTTGTCTCCAGCAGTAAATGATTCTTACTGAAATTGTGGCTGATGAGAGCAGCCCTTTCGTGCATCGCCCACCCCCATCACCAGATGGGTGTTGGATGCGGTCTTTTCTACCTTGGGAGATTCTCTTTCAGGTCCAGAAACTTCCCAAGGAAGGGAGGGAGGCGGCGATGAAGTGGGTACCTAAGGGCCCTTCCCCGCCTCATCGGCTAGAGGAAGGACCTCCGGGAGTCCGCCCTGTACCACCGCCTTGCCTCTCTGGGCGCTACGTGGATGAGGGGCTCTGTGAGCAAGGGGAAAGCGTCCTCTTTCCTTTCTCTACCAGGAGTCGGAGCGAGAAGCCTGACCCCAGGGGTCATGTCGAATTATAATTCACACCACTTGCTCTTGGACCATCTCAGTCAAGTCTCGAACACATACCCAAGTACCTTTTTTTTTTAACCGGCCTTTTGTAGGCAGCTCGGGATCTAGAAGGAGAATCGAGTTCCTGAAATGAAAAAAAAAAAAAAAAAACATATAGTAAAAGAAGTCGTGCTTCTTCCTGCCGGTGACTGTTTACAAGAGAGGGAAGTCAGCGGGGCCCCCCAGAGGTCGCTGGTGGCGCAGAAACTGAGGCCAGACTGTAGAGAAAGGGGGAAGGAGAAAAACACCCAGAAACTTTCTTCCTCGTGGCGAATAATCGCCGCCCCCCGCCCCGCTCCCCGGTCAGAGGCAGTAACGTGACACCCGAGAGAAACCCGGAGACCCGAGCGCCGAGAGGGAGGGAAGAGGGAGGAGAGAGGGCCGCGGAGAGCCGGAGAGGGAAAGGGGAGGAGAAGAAGGAAAACCCCTGTCAAGGAGGTGGAGCGAGGCGACGGTGTCCGCCTCCCGTTCCTCCCTGCCGTCTTTTAGAGGAGTCTGAACAGGGACAAAACACACCGAGACCGACAGACACAAAGCCGGGGGGTCCACGCTGGCGCTGGAGGCGAGCCCCGGCGGCCGCGAGCGAGCCCGAGGCGCGGCGGGGCGCGGGGCGCGGGGGCGCTAGCGGGCGCGGGCGCGGGCCGAGCCGGGGCCGGGCACCTCGGCCGCTCGGGCCGCGGCGGCGGGGACCATGCCGAGGAAAGTCTCCTGAGCCCGGCAACTTCGGCCCCTCCCCGCCCCCCACCCGGGCTGCCCTCGGCGCGGCCCTGCCCATGTGCAGCCGGCCGGCCGGGCTCTCCTCCTCGCAGGCGGATGGGTGACCTTTTCCTGGCACGGGCAGGCTGTGCGAGGCGGCGGAGCAGGCGATGAAGAAGAAGCAGCAGCATCCCGGCGGCGGCGCGGATCCCTGGCCCCATGGGACCCCTCTGGGGGGCGCCCCTCCGGGCCTGGGCAGCTGGAAGCGCCGGGTCCCCCTGCTGCCTTTCCTGCGCTTCTCGCTCCGGGACTACGGCTTCTGCATGGCCACCCTGCTGGTCTTCTGCCTGGGCTCCCTCTTCTATCAGCTCAGCGGGGGACCCCCTCGCTTCCTGCTCGACCTGCGGCAGTATTTGGGTAAGGAAGGGGGGCCGGGCGAGGGCGGCGGCGGCCGCGCGAACTTGTGCGGGGGAGGGGGGGGAGGGGACAGGGGCGCGCCGGGGACTTGTGGCGTTGCGACCGCCCGCCGGCGCCCCGAGGCTCCCCAGGTGGGACGTCCGGGTGCCGGCTCCCTCCCGCGCGTCCGTGCGTGCGGCCGTCCGTCCGTCCGCCCGGAGGCGGCGGGCCGGGCAGGTACCCCGGGCGGGGCGCCGCATACCTTCCCCGCCTCTGTCCCCGGGTCCGGGGCGGAGTGCGGGCGTGTGTGTTTGTGGGTGTGTACGAGTGTGTGTTTTGTGGCCTGGAGGTGTGGGGAGCGGCGAGGGGAAGGGACAGTCCCCCTCCCCCCACCCCGTGGCATTGTCGGTGACCGTAGTCCTGTCTCGTGAGCACTCCGGGGGCGTGTGGGGGGTGGAGTTAGCTCCCCTCCCCGCTCGGTTCTGCCAGTTCTGCCCCGCGAGTCCCTCTCCTGCCCGCCGGCCTCCGTGACCCAGGGGCAGTTTTCGGGCCCCCGTGCTGACCCTGGGCTGGCTTGTCCTTCGGCGGCGGCGAGGGGGACGCGGGGAGGGGCTGCGTCCGGGGATCCGGGGCTGTTCGAGGGCCCCGGGTCAGCCTGGCCGGCAGTGTCGCCTGCTGTGACCCGAGTCTCTTCTGCGCTGCGTGCGTCTCAAGTCAGAACTTTTTTTTTTTTTTTTGGGGGGGGGTTGCCTTGCGCTCCGTGTCTTAGGAGCGAGGCCGCCCGTTTTTAGCAGAGGTGAGGAAAGGGTTGTGCGGCGAGAGGAGAGAGCGGCCGCAGAGAGAGGGCGTGACCCGCCGCTCGGTGCGGGCGCGGGGAGAGCGGTGCCAGAGCCGCGCGAGCGCACTCCCGGGTCCCGGCTCCGCGGCTGGCGCGCGCCCCGGTCCGGGAGGGGCCGAATCTCCACCCCCCGCCCCTGCCCGCGCAGCCCGGAGAGCTTTTGCGGGGGCGGGGGGGAGAGGCTGGGGAGGCGCCAGCTCCCTGCCCGCGTCCGAGGTGATGAACCTGAGCCACCCGGCCAACCTCCGGCATCTGCCTGGCGCGAGCGGGTGCGCAAAGGGAAGCCTCTGGAGCGCTGGGCCGTATCGGGCCAAAGACTCCAGGGGGCTGGAAGCCTCCACACTTCCCTCAAGAGTCCCTGAGTCGCGGAAGCCACAGGTCTGGATAGCAGGCCGTTTTCGAAGGACAGGAACCACCTCAGCAAAGTGACAGATGGGTTGAAGCGTTTTGAAATAGAAACGCAGATAACAAGCATGCCCTTTCCACGCAGAGAAGCTCAGATTTTAAAAGGTACGCTCCTGTTTCGGTAGAAACTTGGGAGAACTCTGGTTTTGTAAGATGCTTTAGGGAAAATTAAAGGAAAACATTGTCCGAGCAGATTTGCAAATAACAATCCTCAGCATCAGGCTTCTTAGAAGATTGGGGGTAATAACGCACTTTTATTAGGGAGTCAAATCTCTTTTTTTCCCTGAGTTCTGCATTTTGGAGTCTCATGGAGACTTCACAGGGTCTCAGACACCTGCTAGTGCTATGAAGGTAACTTTTTCTTTCTTTCTCTTTTTTTTTTTTTTTTTAACGTTTATTTATTTTTGAGATAGAGAGAGACAGAGCATGAACAGGGGAGGGGCAGAGAGAGAGGGAGACACAGAATCTGAAACAGGCTCCAGGCTCTGAGCTGTCAGCACAGAGCCCGACGCAGGGCTCGAACTCACGGACCGTGAGATCATGACCTGAGCCAAAGTCGGAAACTTAACCGACCAAGCCACCCAGGCGCCCCCTTTTTTTTTCTTTTAAACCATCAACCATAATCCCTGTTAACTGGCACTGGGAAGTGGTTTTGAAGCTTAGGGGTCTGTAAAATCTGATAACGAATACTTTGTTGAAATTCCCTTCAAGCAAAATGTGGAGGCCAGTGGGGCAGGGAAAATACAGTGCATGGAGAAGGAAGACATCTGTGCTTAGTGCCCTCAAAGCAGTTGGCTTTAGGGAGGGCGCTCAAACTTCATGGGCCTCAGGTTTTTCATTAATAGAGTTCCGGGCTGCACTAGGTTGTAGCTCAGACCTCCATCCAGCTCCTGAGATGTTGTGGTTCTGATACCCTTCTTGGGGACAGGAAAACCGGAGAGGAGGAAAGAACAGAGGCGACCCCGGGGGGGTAAAATCAAGAAACTGTGACGTCTGGCACGTTAACCTTTTGAAAATTGAGCCCAAAGTGTGTTGTGCCCAGAATTGAATGCTTTCATCATATATTTCAAAAGATGAGGCCTGATAAATTTGGGGGCTCCGTTGGTAGAAGGGTGACTTCACTCTGGAACTGGGAAGGACTGATCAGTTGAACATCGCTGCTGTTAGTAACTCATCAGGAAGTTTCTGACTGACATGATGGGGTAAAAAAAAAATGACATCACTTCTGTAAACTGAAAATAGGATACCTTGGCCAAATTTGTTCCCTGTTGTTTTGTTGCATAAATATAATGACTTTGGGGAAGAGTGGGCTTGTGGTCTTTAAGAGGGTCTAAAATATACCCTTAATAATATAAGGCCAAGGTATCTGCAGAATACTTTCCCCTTGTTTCGTCCGTTCTACTATTCTAGTGTCTGTCAAAACAAAATTTGTGGTTAGTCAACATACCCTCTCAATTTCCTGAGTTAGCCAATTTTGGAGGCCAGTGTTTTCCTGAAATATAAGTCCAGATAAAGTGAAACTGTTCCAAATCAGAATAACATTTTAGCAAAAATTGTTGTCAGGGTGTTATTTTAATATACTTGTGTGCCATTATACATCTGACACAGAGTCTCCACTTGCTATTTATTGGCATTAATAACTGAACCTACCGTCTCGAATAGGTCTGACAACATTGAACGTATTGGATGTTCTCACAGTAGAGCCAGGAGATGCGACCATTCACGATCAAAGCTAACATTGATTGTGTCTGGTCCCGTCAGTGCACATGCAGGATGAAATTGTATGCACATAGCAATGCTACAGGTGGGTTCGGTTGTTATTCCCATTTTTGATGTGGCAGAGATGAGAACACAGATTCACTGACTGGCCGAAGGACGCACAGCCCGTAGGCCAGACCTGAACCCAACTCCGTCTGGTTCGGAGCGCCCACTGCGCAGCTCTCCAGTCAGCCAGGAGGCAAGTGCAGATCTCAAGAGCAGACTGGCTGAACACAGTCATACTTATTTGCGTAATTTCGCTTTCCTTTTCTTGCTACTTTTGTTCTGAACATCTTCAGGGGCCAGCAGAGAAGGGAAGTAAGTCAAGCAGCTGGTCTGCTCTTAGCTCCACCTTCCCGTGTTAATCCCCGTGTGCCACGGAACTCAGCTTTCGCAGAGCCACACAACTGGAGGTGATGGGAATTAGAATCTTAAATCCCCGATCTTTTGCCTTCCTTTAGCGATTTGTTCTTTGTCCACGCTAGTAGCTTTGCGTGTGTGGCCCCGGATCTGCAAGCATCGGCATCACCTGGAACCTTGTTACAAATGCAGCTGCTCAGGGCTCATTCCGGACCAATTGAATGAAAGAGTCTGGGCGGAGGGCCCAGCGCTCTGTACTTTAGCAAGTCTTCCAGGTGACTCTGATGCAGGCTGAAGTTCGAGAACCATCGTTCCGGAATACAGCTCTACTTTCAGAAAGCCTCCTATATAGTTGAGCGAAAGACAGGAGATGAAAGAGAGGAGATTTACCGAGTATTTTAAAGGTGATGTGCGTGGTTTCATCTTTTACGTTTCGACTTTGAAAAATGCATCTGCTTTGCCGCTTAAGCCTCATTGTTTCAAGGGAAAGACCAGCCAACAGCCGCAGCTCCAGCTGGCTTTAGACTCTCTGAGGTTAGGAGATGGATGGAATGGGGTGGAGCTGGTAACCAGAAGGAATAGTGGGGGAAGAAAGGGAAAGGAGGCAGCGATGATGCTTTCTCTTCCCACAGAAGCCAGTGGAACAGTTCTTTCTGGTCTGTTTTGGGAACGGGCAGAGTATGTTCTCCTGAAAGGTACTTTCTGCTGCAACACATTTGCAAAAAGGAAAGTAAGTTAGGGGGGTGGATCATGCAGGAATAACTGTGGCCTTGGTATTTTCTTTGTTGAAATGGGTAGAGGGAGAACACGAGCATACAGTGGGGTAAATGGATGTATTTAGCAAAGGCTGTGCCTAAACTTGGCTACCATAGTCCTTCCAATTCAGTGAAATGCATTTTTGTGTTTTGAAGCAGCATTCAGACTTTGATTTGCTATGGAAAACAAATAAAAATCACATAAGATCTCCCCCCCCCCCCCCCCCCCAGAAATTAGGTTATGATACAGCCTCTGCCAGTAGCCTCATTACTTATGAGCTGTGGAAATATCAGAACCTTGGGATAACACTCGTTACACTGATGTAAACTGAATAAGCCAGATGGCTTACTACAGATCTTCTACAACTGGCAAACTCTAATGATTTATCATCAAGCCTTGGATATGTGATTTAGCCTTTATGGGAACTAAATTTGTTGGGTCGATCTCAAATTGACATGCTTTCCTTTCCATTTTTACGTTGTACTACTTTAACTGGAGATGTACCACTTCTATTTCAGTTTCCAGAGTTGCCAATCTTTATATATATTATATACGAGGATGGCAATTTCAAGTCAAAAGACGACAGAGAAAAAGATGGAACTGTGTTGCATTTGAAATTCTCTAAGTTTAAATGAATTTAAAGGAAAATGTCAAAATAGAGGTCCTGATCCGTTACAAAATCATTTCTTTAAACCTTACAAGTCAAATTTAATTTGTCTTCTGCACATCAAGCATGGTTTAAATATACTTTGGGGGGCGCCTGGGTGGCTCAGTTGGTTAAGCGTCCGACTTCAGCTCAGGTCACGATCTCGCGGTCCGTGAGTTCAAGCCCCGCGTCGGGCTCTGGGCTGATGGCTCAGAGCCTGGAGCCTGCTTCCAATTCTGTGTCTCCCTCTCTCTCTGCCCCTCCCCCGTTCATTGCTCTGTCTCTCTCTGTCTCAAAAATAAATAAACGTTAAAAAAAAATAAAAAAAAATAAAAATAAATATAGTTTGGGCCCCAGACAGCAATCTAGGAAATGAATGCATTGGATATAATGTTATCAATAGAAATTGTTGACAAAAAAACAAAATGGCATTCTTGTTCATAGCTGCAAATGTGTTTTTTGGGGTTGGTTGGGGACACAGTAGCACTGTATTAGAAGAAGGACAGAAAATGGAATTCATTAATGGCAGACTGGTCAGTAAACACAGCACATGAATGGTGAAAAGCATCCTGCTTTGTAAACTATTTTTGCTGTAGACTAGTCCCAGTATGAATTGTTTGAAAGCACATATAAATATGTATTATCTGGATACTGTCTTTCCTTAAATTCCCTGTCATCAACCCAGGTTTAAAACACTAGTTGGCTTTGTATTTGAGAAGCCAGAATGAAAGTGGTCAAGCTGTTTGGGTCCCGAAAGAGATAGTATCTTTTGCTTCCCTCGAGGAAGCTCTAGGCGCAGACACTGTCTCTTGCCTTGCAGCTGTCCTGAAGGGGAGCAGTGATGGACAATGAAAAGGCATCTTATCTGACAGATCCTGGCCGCTTGAATTGTTACGAGTTATCATTTGCTCTTTTGGGTTTTGTTTTTGTTTTTGAAAGATGGGAACACTTGACCGCAGGGAAATTTCGTCTTACCTGTATTGATTTTTATTTAGAGAAACTCAACTTTAAGCAGTGATGGCCATAAACCATTTTATTTATTAGACCTGGGACACAAACACTACTGTTTCACCCAAAACTCTGATTTGCAAAAATCAAAAAACTGTAGCAACTGTTGGGCAAGAAAATTCCAAATGAAGCACCTTTCACTATTGCTATTAAGTTTTTAAAACAGCTTTATCGAGATATAATTCAGAAACCATACGGGCCACACATTTAAAGTGTTTAGTAGTTTCGTAGTTTTCAGTATATTCATAGACAAATACAGCCATTATTCTAGTTGATTTTAGAGCATGAAGAGAAACCCTATATACCCTTTGGATGTCCCCTCCCTCCACCATCTCCTCAGCCCTAAGTCACCAGTAATCTACATTCTGTCTCTGTAGATTTGCCTGTTCCGGACATCTCCTAGAAATGAGCCATATAATACGTGGTCTTTTGTGATTGGCTTCTTTCATTTGGCATATTGTTTTCATGACTCATTCACGTTGTAGCATGCATCATGCTCCCTTCCTTTTTATGGTTGAATAATATGCCAGTGGATATAGCACATTTTGTTTATTCATTCAGGTGTTGATGGACGTTGGGGTTGTTTCTATCTTGCGGCTGTTGTGCATAGCGCTTCTACGAACTTTTGCGTGCCGTCTCTGTTTTAATACCTACTTGCTGTTCCTTTGGGTACGTACTCAGAAGTAGACTGCTGGGTCATATGGTAATTCTATGTTTAACTTATTACAGAACTGCCAAGCTGTTTTGCACAGTGGCTGCACCGGCGGCCATCCCCGCCAGCAATGTACGAGAGTTCCAGTTTCTCTACATCCTCACCAACACTTGTTCCTTTCCATTATTTTGATTGTAGGCATCCTAGTGCATGCGAAGTGTATTTTATTGTGGTTTTGCTTTGCATTTCCCTAATGATTAGTGACGACGAGCATCTTTTCGTGAGCTGGTTGGCCATTCGTGTGGCTTCTTTGGAAAAAAATGTCTCTTCACATCCTTCACACATTTTTGAACTTGGTTGTGTTTTTGTTTTGGGGCTTTAAGAGTTCTTTACGTATTCTGGAATCTAGACCCTTATCAGATGTATGATTTTGCTATTTGTTTTGAAGTTGCAAAAGGTGGTACTGGCTGAAACAATACTGTGGCGTATTGTTCTCTGTGTAACAGGTGTGCACCTTCTCAAGGAGCAAGAAAGTTTCATTTTTAGTCACTTTCAAAGTGCTAATTACAGTGTCCGCGTAGAGAATGAAATCTAAATACATTCCTAACAGTGAACGGAAGCAAGGATCTCTTCAAAAGAATCCTGGGGGTCTTGTTTGCAGTGATGAGGTATGGATTACTTTGAATAGGAATCCCTTTGGTTGTCTGCATTTAGTTCTCACGTATGTAAATTCTTGGATAGCCAGCATTTACCCATATTACGGATGTCTGAAGAGATTGCTGTGACTCATATGTGACATGTACGTGAAGCCAGTTTTGAACAGCAGATTATAGTACAGTGGATGTGAGTATCTGTCTTGTATTTGCTCACTGGAATGGAACTGATGAGCTCAGCAGGGGAAAACATTTGGGTACATCATGTTCCTTATACAAGGTATTTACTACCAGGATACCAAGGAGATCTTGAGAATTCTCATAAAATTAGAATTCACGTGCAATTTGGTTGTTAATTCATGTTGTGGTATAACATACAAGACAAACACATAGGAATTTACTAAATTCCCAGAATTTACAATTCCTAGAATTGTTTCTCTTTGGTAAATTAACTTGCAGGCTTTAGAAAGAAATATTACTTGGTTTTGTAAGAGCGTTAGACACTTTGGGTATGTTTGAAAAATAGGTGTTCTCAAAATGAGAAGCTTTAAGATAGATGCAGTCAGTTCCATGCTGCTTGGTAGAGGCTCAATTTGAATAATTTGTAACACTCACATACTGAAAATCACAGGGGAGCCAGATAGCTGCTTACTGTTGAGGGTATGCTTATACCTCCTGGTCTGTCTCAGGGTTTCTGTTAGTTGTCTGTAATTTCCCAAAGATAGCCACTGACTCATTTTTCTGGTCTCATGATGTGACTTTGCCTCTGCTATTGCCTCTCTGCTGGTGGTTTAGGAAGCTCAGATTCCAGTGATGATCTCCGAACTCCTGTAATTATTTCATGATCACGTCTGAAGTTGTGACATTCTGCCTTGTATTGTGATAGTTCATGGGCAAGCTCCTTGAAAGGAGGAAGCTTATTCAGTAATCTCCATCTCTACTTTGACACCTCTCCTGTGCCTCCTGCACAGGCCCTCAGTAATTATCTGTTGATTCAATATATTTGCTAAGCAGAATGTTCTTCACTAGGGTTCCACATCCTGCGTTGTTTGGTCTCTATTTTAAGTAGAGAACATGGGGAAGGGTGCCAGGAAAGACTTAAGCTCAGGTGATGTCTACAGCCTGTCTCTTCCTGGCTGTTTGAAGCATATGTTCCAAGCAAAGATGTTAAAACCACTATGACATATAGTTCTGTAAAGATTTCCTCCATGCATGGGGATAATTGTTCACCTCTTAAGAACACCTGAGGTCAATCTAGAGCTTTGACTGCATATAACTAGAATGCAGACTTTTTGTTTCTTGTCATTTTCCTGAACCCCGACCAGTTGCTTTGGGAGTCTGCAGATAGTTTATTTCTCTCTCTAAGCTGGTGTCTTTTCCTTACATAGCGATTTGTGTTAAATTAGCTAGTACGTTTCAAGCATGACTTTTTGTCTTTAAGGAGATGAGACCAAAAGATGATGTGGTTTTTGAAATTGTGAGCAAATGGATTTTAACCTAGAATGGCAAAATGAGAAACTATAAAATCAGGGCTCAGTGCACAAACCCATTGACCCTTGTTTGATGAAAGGTATTGAATAACCTTGAAGTCATGGCTTTGGTTAAGCAACTCTTCATTCACTCATTCATGGGTGATTTAAGTAATTATTTACATTTAGCCGTATTGCATTTCTGGAAACACCATTGATTTTTTTTTTTTTTTCCCTAGCTCAGTGAGTATGAGTTTCACAGTCTTGATGAAAATAAAAATGGAAGTATTCTGAAACATACAAATTCTTTTGTTCAGTCATTCAGCAAATATTCATGGAAGGCTTGTGAGCCAGAAGCATCAGACATTAGAAAGAATATAGGTTTTAGAGCAGAGATTTTTTTTTTTTCATAATTTTTTTTACTTATCTTTGAGAGACAGAGAGAGACTGAGCATGAGCAGGGGAGGGGCAGAGACAGAGGGAGACACAGAATCTGAAGCAGTCTCCGGGCTCTGAGCTGTCAGCACAGAGCCGATGCGGGGCTCAAATCCACAAACCACGAGATCATAACCTGAGCCGAAAGTGGACGCTCAACCGACTGAGCCACCCAGGCACCCCCTAGAGAGAGATTTTGATGTAAATCCCAGTGCGACTCACCAGCTGGGAGAACTTGGGCAATTTTCTTAACTTCTCTGAACCTCAGGTGTTTTGATCCGTATGACGGGATTGATAAGTGCTGTTTTATAGGATACTTACCTGACCCACGGCCTGGCATTTGAATTCAACAAATGTCAACTTTATCACTTTGTTCTTCGCTTCTCTCAGAGTCCCCTCTCTTCTGGCAGGAAAACCTACATTCTTGGGGACGCACGCTTGTACCAACACCCATGCTGGTGATACATGTAGACTCATCCCTGGCTTGGTTTCCAGTTGAAAGCAGCAGTCTAACCAGGAAACACGAAAGTATTAAACTAGTATTCCTGTGGCTCATCTTGTCACCCTCACCCTCCGATTCGTGGGGGCTCGTCAACGGCTGGCAAGGTCCAGTCACTTGCCCTGTTAACTAGACACACAGGAACCTTCCAGTTTCTTCCTTCTGCTTGCTTCCTAGACACAGTCTTGAAAGAACACATTCTAGGCACGGTGTGCTTTCCTCTATTTTGAATTTATCCACGCTTTCTCCCCCGCATTCGCAAAATAAGAACAGTTTTGCGGGGGGCGCATGGCGGAGCCGACTGTCTGGGATGGCCTGCTCTTTGAGAATGGCACTAGTGGCCTGTAGCTACGCCCTTTCAGACAATCAGAATGCCAGGCACACACTGTGACAGGTAGGAGGGCTTCTCCCATGAGAGATGGAACCACCATGCCCAGCGGTACGGTCACTTGCTTTTCTCCGGTTCCTACTTGTCTTCTACTGGAAGTCACGGCCAGAGTGGTGAACCCAAGTCATGGACAATGCCTTTGCCCAGAGGCAGGTGAACTCGCCTCTGTTTTCCATCCTCTCTGCTTCTTCATGTTGCCAGGACCTTCCCAGCCTTGGGTGGGCGCCGGGGCACGTGAGAGCCACAGGCCATTACTCTCTGCCGTAGCTGGTCACCCAGTTCCTCGAGAAGTTGAAAGCAAATGCGAATTCACATCGTTGAATAGAAAGTTAAATTTTGTTTGGAAAAGCCATGACCTTGCAGTTCCAGCGCAGAGCTTCCTGCTCTGACACGAGGGCTGTTTGACGTTAATGCCTTTGTGCTGAATAAGCAGTGGCAAAGCCATGCAGGTTGCTGGGAGGGATATGGGACCTGGTTCTGGAAGGGTCCCCCAAATAGTTCAGTGGTCGGTGCTCTTAAGTCACATGAACCTCCTAGGCTTAGGTTTCCTCACCTCTAAAATGAAGACGTTTGATTAGGTCCATGATTCTCCATTGTTTTTCTTTCGTACGACCCCCATCGTCAGCAGTGTGTCCATATTGCCTTGATGGTTTGTCTGGGACTCTGTCCCAGTGGCCGGGACTGGGACAATGGGGTGGATTTGGGGTTCTTCAAAGAGATTCTCTAGGTGATATTTATATGTAGCCCCAGGAGATGCTGCTGCTTTTCTCTTTAGAATCACCGCATTTGGTGTTTTCTACGGGCCTGTCTACTCTTAAAATCTTGTGAAAGAGATAAGAAAGTCCTTTCACTCTAGCAACTGAAATTATAAGGCTATTTCCTTCGGTACCAAATGCTTATTTAAAAGATTGTAAAAGTCAAGTGACTAAGGCAAGTAGAATGCACAAAAACTTGTTTGACCATTATTTCCAAAATCTGCATCATAGTCTTTTTGGTTTTGTTTCGTTCGTTTGTTGTTTTGTCTTCATTAAAATTGGCAGCGTGTTTCTCCATCATCATCAGTTTGCCACAGCCTATCCGGGCAATAGTGGGAGAATCTTGCTCCAGAAACTACGGGAAGCAGAATATCCCTAGGAAGGCAGAGAGAGAGAGAGAGAGAGAGAGAGAGAGAGAGAGAGAGAGAGAGAGAGAGAGAGGAAGCAGACTAAGATATGTCTTTCCAGAATTCAAAATCTAACAATGCGATAGGAAGAAAGAAGGAAGACATATAGGAATAAGAAGCTGTGTTGTTCAAAGGAGACTCTCAGCCCCGCCCGGCTCCCTGCCGCTGGACGTCCCGTTGCCCTGTGGACAGCTCCAGTGACTGAGGGAGTGGTTTGCCGTATGATGAGCTACTTCCGGGTAGCTTCACTCTGCCTCTGCTAGTTCTTCTGGGAGCTACACAGAATAGTCCATTGAACTGCATCATCTTTCAGAGGACTGAAGATAGGAAGATGATTGTCTTACCCCCTCCCCACGTGAATATTGTCCAGAAAAATAGATGTCTACTCTATTTTAGCTCGTCATCTGAAGTCATCTTCAGCACAGAAAGCACAAATAGCAAAGGGAAGAAAACGACTGTACAAGTAGAACCTTCGGAACAATGGCACCCCGTAAGCAAGGCAAAAGACCCAGACTGGGGACAGATGTTTCTCTAGGAAACGAGACGAATATGCAGTCTTTAAGTGGTCAACGAATCAATAAAGAAGAGAAACACTTTGTGAGATAAATGGGCAAAGAATATAAGCAGGCAGCTTGTAGGAGAGGAGACACAACTGGCCAGTAAGCAATTCGAGAAGACTCAATGATCTTCACTCTCTTAAGCACCTTCACCCCTTTGCCTCTGTGGCCCTTTGCTGGCCCGTAGAACTGAGGAAGCTTCCGGTTCCCTCCATCTGTGAGCCTGCTTTGCAGAGAGGAGTCACGATCAGAAGCGTCTCTCTTCCAACCTGTCCTCTTTTGAGAACGACTGACACATCCTCCACCGTTCTGTCCTTATGACAGGTGAGTGGATCTGGCGGGCGCTCTCGGGAGCCCCGACTCGGGCCCTGAATGAGGAAGTCTTGCTGGGGTCTTGATGCCACATCTGTGCTGGGTGGTCTGCTCACTGAGACGCCCTTCTCCCCACTCAGAACTGCAGCCAGCGAACCGCACACAGTTAACACACAGCAGCGCCCGCGCCCCGCACCCTGCCTCTCCGTGGCTTTGCTGAGTCCGTAAGAAGCAGAGGGCAGAAGGAACTGATGCCGCGCTTAGGATGCAGCACCTTGCCTGGAAGTATTTTCTCAATATCTGGGAAAACAAGTGGAACTGACTCATCTGGATGGAGTTCTACGGAAATGTGACTGCAGATTTCTTGCGATTTCATTCTGCTTTAGTGTCAGAATTCATCCAGCGATGTGCCAGCGAATGTGTGTAAAATCACATACAGATTTAGACACCCGAAGAGGAAGTTATTTTTACCAGGGCGGGGAAGGAAACAGAAAGTGCCGGTTGGCAGAGACGTTGGGGCAGGGCCGAGCGGGGAGGTGAGGTGTCTGCGTGACCGGGGTGTGGGGACGCTCGTGTCTCCTGTCTTGCCAGACTGGCCTGGGGGCCGCGGTGTGGTCCTTTCTGAGCGGGTCAGCTGAGGAGGGCCTGTGCCGGAGACCTGCCAGGGGAGAGTGTTGGCCTCACCTCCGAGTAGGATGCCAGATGCAGCAGTTGTGAGGTGAACATTGGTTACTCCCGAGACGCGTCCTGCACTCTCCAGTTCCGCAGGAGCCCCGCTCCCAAGATCTGCCCAGGACACGGACGTGAAAATGGAGCAAAGTGTTCTGGAAAGCCACACAGATATAAAAACCAAATGGCGCGGCGTCTTTATTTTGCTTCACCAGATGACAGGAGTGAGGCCGTATTATTTTCTTTGCTCGTGCTTTTCCCAATTCCAAAGGCTGCTCTTGTTTGCTTGCCCAGCAGAGATCCGAGGCCTTTTGGAGTCTGAAGTATTTGTGGTTATGTTCTCCTAGTCATGCTGTGAGATGAAGAGGTTCCCAGAAATCGAAGGGAGGGAGAGGGAAGTGTTTGTCAGCATCCAAAACCTCTCTTTATTGCCCTTTACCCTGGGGCAGAGGATATCTAGAGTTAGCATTTCGCGATAATGCTGGAATCTCATAAGCTTGCAGTTTGATCACAGACTTCTCCAGTGCTTTTGGAAAATACTTTATTCAAGCATTCTTGTGCCTTGCTGTCCTGTTCCTTATGGCCGGGGAGGGGTGTGTAAGTTCCCTCTCTGTGCCTGGGTTGTGGGATGCACACAGTTATGGAGGTGCCGGTCTTTCTGACCTGAACTTGGGCATAGAGAGTGTGGGTAGCATGTCAATAGGTGTGCTGCCCTAGCTTGGAGGGAGAACATACTAAAACACGTTTGGGTGGGTGCCTGGGTGACTTAGTTAAGTGACCGACTTCAGCTCAGGTCATGATCTCCCGGTTCGTGGGTTCGAGCCCCGCCTCGAGCTCTGTGCTGACAGCTCAGAGCCTGGAGCCTGCTTCGGATTCTGTGTCTCCCTCTCTCTCTGCCCATTCCCCGCTCATGCTCTGTCTCTGTCTCTCTCTCAAAAATAAATAAACATTACACACACACACACACACACACACACACACACACACACATACTTGGGTTACCAAGAGGGCTTCTGTTTTAGTGTTGCATTTCTTTCACGGCATGATGCATTGCTGTTTGAAAACACAGTCCCCTTTGTGCAGAATTTTTACCCCGGCCACGTCGTTGGAATGATAGGTGATCTTTTGTTAATTTTAGAGTAAGTCTTGCCCACAAGGCTTACACTTCATGGGAGTTTCACATCGATGAGCCTTAAGAGGATCAAAGAACATGTGTTTTCCGATTGCTTCTGCCTGCCCACCCTCCTTCACATTCAGCTTGGCAGTTGCCCTCTCTTGCTTCTATCTCATTCCTTCAACAAATGCTCATCCAACTCCAGCGAAGTGCCAGGTGCTGGAGATAACGTGACCAATAACACTGCACTCACGGGGCTGTAGGGGCAGAGAACGGCTGAGGATCAGTGTAGGGAGTGATAAACAGGGGCCTGTGAGAAGCTACCGGAAGAGAGTAGAAGCAGGGGTTATTTGTGCCTGGCTGTGGTGAGGCTGGCGATCTCTTTGGTTAAGGGTCTGTCTATGCCAGTCTCAAACTCTCAAGTCTGGCTGCACGATAGAATTACCCGGAGGGCTTTGGAAAATGCTGATTTTCATTCATTGGGTCCGGGTGGGGCTTGGGCACCTGTGCGTGTTAAAAGCTCCCAGGTAATTTTGGTTCGCGGCCAGGGTGGGGAACCGCCGTAGCAGATGCAGGGCGCTGCGGTTTGGTGTGTGTATGAGGTCTTCTTCCAGGGGCTGTTCAGGGGTGCTTCACTTCACTTAAATCTTTTATTTGGTTGTGACATAACACTTCAGCTTTTGACTTCTTAGAGCAGCTCTTCTCAAACTTTAATGGCATTCATATCACCTGGGGATTCGTTCAACTCTAGATTCTGGTATAGTGTGGGTCTCAGGTGGGGCCAGGGATCCTGCGCTCCCAACAAGCTCCCGGGTATCACCAGCACTCTGCTTAGAGGATCACACTTTGAGGAGCAGGGTCTACACTGTATCCTTCGTAGGAAATAATCGATACTTGTAAACAGACCCATGAGTCAAGGTATAGCCCCGCCCACCAAATATTGGTGCATTGAAATGTTTCATGGCATTCTTTTAAATTGAATTTTCATTCACCCATTTGATTGTTCGAATTTTAAGAACACGAGGTGTTTCTTAAGGGAGAATCACACATTTGCATGATTCAAATTTAAAATGCCTTTTTTTTTTTTTCTTTTCTTTTAATCTCTGTTATACACAGTACTGAAGCATAGGCTGTTTGGAGATTTGTGACCGCACAGATTTTGACCTCATGTCAAGTTCATTAATAAGCATCAGAAAGGAAGCAACTGGTCCTGGGTATGAAGTTTCCTCAAATAGTTGTTGGCAGATTCTTGCACCGTTTTAAATTCTGATGTTGAGGCATAGTATCAGAATTCATTGCCAAGTGCCCCTCTTATCCAAATATTCCTGGTGGAATTGTTTTTTTTTTGTTGTTGTTGTTTGTTTTGTTTTGTTTTTTATGGCCAGGGCAAATATTTGGATGCAAATAGAGCAAATAATGAGAATGACTTGGTGTAATGCTTTAAAAACACACATTTTAAAGAAATATTTAAAACCATGAATATGTGCTCATTGTAGGAAACTGGAAAATATAGAAGCACAAAGAGGAAAACAAAAGACACACGAATTGCTTTACTCACGACTGCTTTGGTTTGGTCACGTCTTCCTCCCCTGTGTGGTATCCCGGAAGCCCTACCTCTTCAAACCTTTTTCTACAATGTCGGTTTTCATGGTGGCAGAGTATCTTGTGAGTGTGCCGTGGTCCCGTTAGTAGGGCCTGTTTCATAGGTAGCCTCTTTCCTGTTTTTCAAGCTTCTAGGTACAGCTATGATGAACATCGTTCAGCTTTTGTACTCTTGTCTCCTTCCCTGGGATGAATTCTTAGGCTTGGAACTGCTGGATGAAAGTGCATGCTCTTAGGACAGGTGTATTTCAGCAGCAGTCTGCAACCTGTTGTGCTTATGCTCTTATAAGCACTGGCTATAATATTATAAAACTCTTCATGCGTTCGATTGGTGAGAAGTGATCTTCTTAAGCCTGTAATTCCCATTTGCTTGCATATTAGTGACTCCGAACAATTTGACTGTGTTTATGAGGCATGTTTCTTCTTTGGGGAATGACAGTTTTACCCTTCCCCGTTTTTTCTATGTGTTCTCCTTTCTCTTATCATTTGTAAGAGTTCATTTGTAATAATCTCCTGGCTTTTCTTTGCCCTGTAGTTTTTTTTATTATTATTTTTAAAGTTGTTGATTTATTTTGAGAGAGAAAGCGAGCACAAGCAGGAGGGACAGAGGGAGACAGACAGAGAGAGAGAGAGAGAGAGAGCAAGAGAAAGAGAGAGAGAAGACACAGAATCCGAAGCAGGCTCCAGGCTCCGAGCTATAAGCACAGAGCCCAACATGGGGCTCGAACTCATGAACCATGAGATCATGACCTGAGCTGAAGTTGTACACTTAACCAATTGAGCCCCGCCCTGTAGTTTTTTAAAATCGGTATCTTTTATTTTTCCTGTGCACTAATTAACCGTCTTCCATTTATTATTTTTTTCTTTGCTTTTATGTTTAGAAAGGCCTTACATCCTGACATCAAGTACATAGCCTGTGTATTTTCTTCCAGTTCATTTGTTGTTTTATTATTTCATTCACTTTCTCACCCTTTTTGGCAATTATTTTGGTGTAAATTAACTCGATTTTGCAAGCCTAGCTGGAGAAAAAGTCGTCATACTTGAATGCTGTCATTCTTGAACAGTAAATTAATTTTTCAAACATCAAGATGAACTGATTTGACCTTAATGCTTTTTAGAGGATTCGAAACCCCATTTGCCATTTAATCCTACACTTTCGGGGGCAGGAGGGATTTCAGAGGCCCTCTGGTCCTTCTCTGTAGCACTGGAACCCGTGGCTAGGCCTCTTCTCCTTCTGTTGCCTCTCCAGCTGTACCTGTGGGTGTAGGTCCCTGCTCCCCAGCCCCCGCAATTACATCTGGACAGAACTTTCTGTGTCAGCGGATTGTAGAGTTGCCAGCATTCAGGCCAGGCAGACACGACCACTCTCCTTGCCTGCCCTGAGTTGCTTGGTTGCAGGATTGGACAAATTTATAAATCTGAGCCTCTTGGATTCTTACTGGGTTTCAAGCTAAAAATGAGCCTCCCGGCAGCCACATGCACGCCGTTCAGTTTGGCTGGAAACTTAGCTGAGGGCGATGGGTTAGCTCCTGAAGGTCAGCCTGGCTCTAGGACCAGCCCTTTGCAGCATCTTGGCAATGGGGACAGCGCTCATCGTAACGCTATTTTTATAAGCAGCTAGATGACAATAAGTTATTCAGTTCCCGTGGGTTGTTATTCTTTTACATGTTTATGAAACTCAAGGGATCACAATTTGAAAACACGGACATTTAAAGACCAACCATATGGTCTAGCGGAGCTAAATTTTCTTTTCAGGAAATCGTGTTGCGACTGTGAACTTGCCTGTACCGGGATGTTGAGTATCTCAGGAGGCAGCGTAGTGTAACAGAGCATTGGGCTCCAAATCAGAAGTTCTCTGTTTGAGTCCTGGCATTGCCACTGTGCCGCTGTGTGACCTTGGGGAATTCACTTAAACTCTCTGAATCTCCTTTAGAGGGACTCTTTCTGTTCCGGAACAACCACCACCAGCTTATAAAGAGAATGCTGTCTGGTACTCTGCAGCCTGGAATACTATGAAAATTTGCATTTGTAATGTCTGCTAATACACATCTTCATTTTAGTTTTCCAGGCAGAAGCCTGATCAGAGCTCCAAAGTGTAGGAGTGAGGGTAGGAGTTACTTACTGTGGGATGTGTGTGTGTTTTGTCTTCAAACAAACAAGCCCATTAGAATTCTGCCTTTAGGCCTTCACACACAGTAGTTATTTGCTGTGTAGAGTTCTGCTCTTTCTGTTATAGTGTTTTGCATGAAGAAGGCCTCCTAAGATAATGTAAATTATGTTTTAATCTTTTGGATATTTTTACACTTTCCCTGTTGTCCTAAAGGACTAAACAAAGAGTTTTCTGTGTGTCCTAAGGCCTCTGGCCATTTCACTTTAAGTTGCAAAGAACAGTTTGATGAGTGAGAGTTCTTTTTGTGTGTGTGTTTATTTTTTTATTTTTATTTAAAAAAAATTTTTTTTTAACATTTATTTATTTTTGAGACAGAGAGAGAGAGCGTGAACAGGGGAGGGTCAGAGAAAGAGGGAGACACAGAATCCAAAGCAGGCTCCAGGCTCTGAGCTGTCAGCACAGAGCCCGATGTGGGGCTCGAACCCACAGACCGCGAGATCATGACCTGGGCCGAAGTCAGACGCTTAACCGACTGAGCCACCCAGGCGCCCCTGTGTGTGTTTATTTTTGAGAGAGACAGACAGACAGACAGACAGATGGAGGATCCGAGGCAGGCTCTGTGCTGACAGCAGCAAGCCTGATGTGGGGCTTGAACTCACGAACTGTGAGACCATGACCTGAGCTGAAGTCGGACGCTCAACTGACTGAGCCACCCAGGTGCCCCCGATGATTAAACGTTCTAAAACACCCTGTGATCATTTAATAAGTTTTTACTTTTTTCAATACTGTTTTCAAAATTTGTGTCCCGGAGACTCAAAAACTCTCCAAAGAGCTAGTAGTCTAGTCTCCGATATGGATGTATAACTTAATCATTTTCATGTATATTTGTGCTACTAGAGATTCATCCATGTGCTTGGGGAGCACAGGGGAGGGAAAAATTCGTACAAGAGGGCTTCCTGGAAGAGATGGCACCTGAGCTGGGTGTTGAAGTGTAAATAGGAGTTTGCTGGGCAGAGAGGTGGGAACAGGGCATTTCAAACAGGAAGAGAACAGCGCTTGCAAGGGCCAGCCAGTGGGCAAAATCGTGGTGCCTTTGGGTCCTCTGAGCAGTACAGGTGGGCTGGCGAGAGACTGTGGCAGGGGGATGGGGGGGAGGTTTGCTGCAAGGGAGGCTCCTACGGGAAGACAGTAGATGGTGAAGGAACCCATGCATGTTACACTAACTGGCCGGCGGCGAAGAAACCACTGAATGGTTTTAAGACAACAGAGTGATCGCAGCTTTGTTATTCATGAAGATAACTCTGGAAACAGAACACCATGGAAAAGTCTAAGCGCCGGTCTGGAATGGTCTTCAGGTTTGAATAGCCTTTGAAGTTCATAGAGTAGTACTTGCCCAAGTATTATCACACCTGCTTTTTTACTCCCGTGTGGCGGGTGTTAAGCTCACTTTGCAGATAAGGAGTCCAGAGATGCATGAAAGGCTGCGAGTGGCCCAGCTGGTGACATGGGGAGAGGAGGTGTTCTGTTTCCGGTCCAAGTTGGCTCAGGCCCCAGGGATCTCTTCCTCTTTACTGCTTGCATATGGAGGCAGATTTCAACAAAAGCACCAAAGTATTTTTCTGACTCTTTTAATGAGAACTTTCAAAGTGGTTTTAATCTTGATAAAGAAAGTTTGACAGGAAAACCAACTTAATTCTTACCCTGCAGGTATTTATTTAGTATAATAGATTCACATCACTTTGCCTCCTTGCCACTATTTTCCTGTTATGGTAGCGTTCTACAAGCTGATGGTTTATTTTCTCTGATTAGCTAAAATGGGAAGAAAAATCCCCACTGCGTTTTTATTAGGATAGGCTATATCGTATCTTGAGTTTATGTTTCATTTATTTCCGTAACTTCGATTATGCCATTTTGTCATAGATGAACTTAGCATTTAGGCTGTAATTTCTGTTTTAAAAATGATTGTTCATGGAGGATGGCAGGCTTACTTTCTCTGTAGCCTTATGGAAGATTCTTTTTTTTTTTTTAATTTTTTTTAACGTTTATTTATTATTGAGACACAGAGAGTGTGAGCAGGGGAGGGGCAGAGAGAGAGGGAGACACAGAATCCGAAGCAGGCTCCAGGCTCTGAGCTGTCAGCACAGAGCCCGATGCAGGGCTCAAACTCACAAACTGCAAGATCACAACCTGAGCTGAAGTCAGTCGCCCAACCAACTGAGCCACCCAGGTGCCTGCCTTATTGAAGATTCTTTAGGGATGACTCCACTTATGTCTTGCCTTGTGTCCTGTATGCTGGGGCTGTTGATCTTAAATTTTTTTTTTTTTTTTTTTTTTTTTGAGAGAGAGAGAGTGGCAATGGGAGAGACAGAGAGAGAGAGAGAGAAGGAGAGAGCGAGAATTCCAAGCAGATTCCATGCTCAGTGCAGAGCCTGACGCGGGGCTTGATCCCATGGCCTGAACCAAAATTGACCTTGCATTTTGAGTGTAGCTTTTTATAAAGCTGTTCGCCCATCTAACCCCTGCTGGGGGAAACTCTGACCTACCTGTGCTGTCACCTGCTCTGCGAGCTTTCAGGCAAAATGCTCTGGTCATTTTGTTTGTGCTTCTTTTGGACCAGAAGCAGGTTTCTAAATCTCTAATCTTGTTAAAGCACAGTTGGAGGAATGGGAACCAGGTTACAAAAAAATTGAACTGTGCTGATTGTGATACAAGGGTAGGTAGTCCTTAAAGTGGCCATTCGAGGGGCGCCTGGGTAGCTCAGTTGGTTAAGCATCTGACTTCGGCTCGGGTCATGATCTTGCAGTTGGAGAGTTTGAGCCCCGCGTCGGGCTCTGTGCTGACAGCTCGGAGCCTGGAGCCTGCTTTGGATTCTGCGTCTCCCTCTCTCTGCCCTTCCTCACAGATACTCTGTCTCTTTCTTTCAAAAATAAAGATTAAAAAGACAAATGGTCATTTGAGCACTTGAATGGCAGTACATCTTTTTAGAGAAGAGGTGAAGGATAAAAAGGTTAAGTGGGTGCTCTGTGCCCGAGCCTGGCTAAACTTGCCCAGGGTCTGGCACTTACTGGGTGATCTATGTTTATTAAGGTAATTATAAGATGTACCTGGAGGGACAGAGTTTTTGTGACTGTACATTAAATATATATCTGAGGGGCTCCTGGGTGGCTCAGTCGGTTAAGCGTCCAACTTCAGCTCAGGTCATGATCTCATGGTTTGTGAGTTCGAGCCCTGCATCAGGCTCTGTGTTGACAGCTCAGAGCCTGGACCCTGCTTCGAATTCTGGGTCTCCCTGTCTCTCTGCCCCTCCCCCGCTCTCATTCTGTCTCTCTCTGTCTCTCAAAAATAAATAAACATTAGGGGGCGCCTGGGTGGCGCAGTCGGTTAAGCGTCCGACTTCAGCCAGGTCACGATCTCGCAGTCCGTGAGTTCGAGCCCCGCGTCAGGCTCTGGGCTGATGGCTCGGAGCCTGGCGCCTGTTTCCGATTCTGTGTCTCCCTCTCTCTCTGCCCCTCCCCCGTTCATGCTCTGTCTCTCTCTGTCCCAAAAATAAATAAAAAACGTTGAAAAAAAAATTAAAAAAAAAATAAATAAATAAATAAACATTAAAAAAAAATTAAATATATATCTGAATTTTCCGGAGGCCAAGGCAAAAAAGGAATAAAATGTGTCATGTTGTCTTTATCTGTATAAGAAACATACTTGCTCATTGGGAAAGGGTGGCCTCTCTTTTCCTACCTTCAAATTATAGGAGAAATTTATTTGATCTTAAAAGTATTATATTGGACAATATCTCCTACAGTATTTTTTTTCCCCCAGAAAATGACCTGTTCTTCATGAGACTGTGTCGTACATCAGCCCTTGGTGAAAGTGAAAAGCATGATATAAAATCACAGGTCAGCAATTGCATTTCCTTGGGGAGCTGAGCTGTTTAAGTGTCTCGTCTGTTTAGTTTAGGTGTCTTGCTTTTCAGTGAGTTTATGTGTTGAGAAAACACAGAGCAATGGGTATTGCCCGTGGCCCTGATTGTTTTTCCTCAAGTATCAATTTCTTCAGCCTCGTTTTTGGCAGGAACAGGAGAGCAGTTGGGTGAATGATGTTAAGTGCTGAGGTGCAGAAATTCAGGGTGGGGTGAGTTTGCATTCACCTTCCCTCGTCAGACATCCCATCTGGGATCTGCTGGGTCTGGGGAAGGGTCGAGCCTTGGGCGGGACCCTCATGGAGTCTCAGCATTGTTCCTGATCTGGTAGCTGAGATCTGGGCCAGAATCTTTCTCAGAGAGAGAAATTCTGAATAAACACATTTTGAATTTTTTTTAATGTTTATTTATTTTTGAGAGAGAGAGAGAGAGAGAGAGACAGAGAGACAGAGCATGAGCAGGGGAAGGACAGAGAGACAGGAAGACAAAGAATCCCAAGCAGGCTCCAGGCTCTGAGCCATCAGCACAGAGCCTATTGTGGGGCTCAAACTCACAAACTGTGACATCACGACCTGAGCTGAAGTCAGACACTTAGCTGACTGAGCCACCCAGGTGCCCCTGAATAAACATATTGTGAATCCTCTTAACAGTTGATCCCTTGAAGGACTCTTTTTGTTTTTTTAATATCTAATATACTTTCACTTGTCAATGAGAGAACAGAATTCATTTTACTGGCTTTTCTTTTGTGCCTTTTGAAATAGTAATAATAATAATGTGGGGCACCTGGGTGGCTCAGTTGGGTAAGCATCTGACTTCGAATCAGGTCATGATCTTGCAGTTCCTAAGTTCGAGCCCCACATTGGGCTTTCTGCTATCAGCACAGAGCCTGTTTGGGATCTGACTCCTTCTCTCTCTGCCCCTCTCCCACTCACATATGCTCTCTCGCTCTCAAAAATAAACATTAAAAAACTAATGAAAAAGGGGTACCTGGATGGCTCAGTCGGTTGAGAGTCCGACTTCGGCTCAGGTCATGATCTCATGCTTTGTGAGTTCGAGCCCCGTCAGGCTCTGTGCTGACAGCTCAGAGCCTGGAGCCTGCTTCAGATTCTGTGTCTCCCTCTCTCTCTGCCCCTCCCCTGCTCGCAGTCTGTATCTCTCTGTCTCTCAAAAATGAATAAACATAAAAAAAAATTAAAAGAACCTGATGAAAATAATATTTTCCAATTCAGCAAACTTTTATTAGTCTTGCCATGTTTTAGGCACTCTTGAATACATGATCTTACAAAAATGTATGAGGAACTTTGAAAAAAAATAAAGGATATTGTGAAGTCAATTATAAAGTACGTAGTGATAATTTCCATATCTTTTAATTTCAGTTAATATTAATGTGAATTAGAAATGGGCATTTTTTCCCCCTTTGGAATAAGACGACATGCATACTAACAGTCTAATTATTTTTCAGATGTAAATGGAAACACCATAAGTCTGTTTTACACACATACATGCAAATACAGACACATACAGCATGGATTTTTTAGTACACTGGGAAAGGTAAATTCAAGTGCTTTTTATTGGGTGATGTTTTGTTTAATTAATTTTTACAGGACATACATAGACATTTTATTTATTTTTACCTTTTGAAAGGGACAATATGAGGGAGAGATGTGACAGCAGATTTGTGAACTTGCACCAAATGCTGGGCGTAGGTTCTGTGGCACCTCAGAATAGGGTTTTACACAGCTTTGGCCACTGTGCACACAAAGACTCTCCAGGGGGTACGGAGCAGGGATTGTCAGAGAGAATCAAATTCTCGGTTGTCAACTGCCCAGTTATTCTTTCCTCAAATTGATCTCCCTGAGAACTTTCCATGCTGGCTCTCCTTTCCCACTAGCTCACCCCCAGGCCCTCTGCCTTTCCCCACTCTGCAGAGAGGTTTGCCTGAATCGCACTAAGCTGGGGGCCAAACACTGCCAGGTGCTTATGGAAGGACGCAGAAGGCTGGTGCTGTGAGTAGTGAAGGTAACCAAATCCTTTTGTAAATCAGGTGGTTTCAGTTCTATGCTTTCAACCAAAGTGAAGGAGTTCAAGTTATCAAGGAATCAGATCATTCATCATTCAAGGAATCGATGATCTCTTCCGGTAGGGGATCAACAGATTACCGTGGGATTTAGAAAGACATGAAAAAGAAGTGAGTGACTATAATAGAACTCTCCAGTCTCTATCTACTAATCTGTGTGAACGAGGTTTCTCAGCATTCATATTATTGTTAAAAAGAAAAATAGGAATAGAATAAACGCATCTCATTTAAGTTTTACTTTGGCTTTTTAATCATTATTTGTGAAATTTGTAAAAATCTTTATGCCGTCTTGATCAATCGTGAACCAATGGTAATTTTATTAATAGCTCAGCTCAGAATATATTTTTTGTACTATTAGAGCATTATGGTCACAGGAAAATTTTAAAAAAGGAATTTCAATTTGTATACATTTTTGTTATATAAAATAGAATGGAATGATGGAACATATTCTCAAACATAAAAATACATTCTGTTAGAACAAAAATTTGGGGGTGACATGGAATGATGATACAAGTTACTGGAGAAGAATGAGTGAATGGAAGAAAAGTCTGTTAATTCCTTCCTCCTCCCCTTCCTTCCTTCATGATGGTTTTGCCTCTAATGAGGATTACATTTTCCTCTAATGAGAATAACTTAAATATACCTGTGTTACCCTCTCCCACTCTCTCCTGGTCTCCCCCCTGCCTAGGTAACTAGTGTTCTGAATCTTGAATTTACTGTTCTCTGTCAGTTTTCATGGGGCTTGAATACTATACAAATCTAAATTTTTTTTTTCCTAAGGAAAAAGAATAAAAAAATAAGGAGTTAAAAATGCCCAACCAGTTTGGTGTCACCCAATCTGGGAGGGTGTATAAGGAGAAGTTAAAAAGTGGAAAGAGACCGTGGTCCTAACTAATTGCAGTCAAGCAGCTTACCTTTGAGTAAAGATCAACTGAATTTATTGCTAGTAAGTTTATTTATGCAGGTCTAAAGGCTCCTGAGGCTTAGGCTTTAGTAATTTCACTGTGAATTTCCCTCTATTCATCATGCAGGGGCGCGTGCGTGCACACACACACACACACACACACACACACACACACGTGCATCCTAACCTTACATGAAACAGATTTGTATACTCACAGTGGCAGGTATCATTGCTTGTGTGTGTGTGTGGGTGGGGAGTATTTTGTTGGATATATGTATAAAATGATGTAATTGTTTAGTTTATTACTTTTATTTATTTTGAGAGAGAGAGAGAGACAGAGCATGGGCAGGGGAGGGGCAGGCAGAGAGGGAGACACAGAATCTGAAGCAGGCTCCAGGCTCTGAGGTGTCAGCGCAGAGCCCAGTGTGGGGCTCGAACTCAGGAACCCTGAGATCATGACCTGAGCCGAAGTTGGACACTCAACCAACTGAGCCACCCAGGCGCCTCGCAATTATTTTACTTTTAACATGTTAGTATGTGTCTTCCTGGAAATTGTATCCTTTGCAGATTTTTAAACAGAAGATGAAAAATTCTGCATGTCAGCTTCAAGCGTGCTATGGCATGTAAGTCTTTCAGAATTCCTATAAGGTAATTCTGAGCATAAAAGTTTGACAGCCATCACAGAATAGACGTGCCCTTGCTGTTCTAACACTTGGAATTCTGTTGAGAGAGCACAGAGCTGACCACCATGGGTGGAAATGAATCCTGTGGCTTGTATTCAGAGGTTTTCGTGGGAGAAACTGTCCTGGACAGGACACCAGGGGCTATTACCAAGTCTCGGTAGTTGAGAGCATGGCTGCACATGGAAAGATGTTCTGGTTTCACATCTCTTTTCCAGGGAGGCAGGAAAACTAGATTCCTCCATCCTTTTTCTCTCCCCCCCCCCCCCTTGCTGCTTCTGTACTCCACTCTCTGCCCCATCCTTCCCCAACCTGTCCTTGTTCTGAGCTATACCCTTGGTTAAAAACAACAAATTAAACCAAGCAAGTTTCTGTCTGTGAGGTTGTTTGATCTCACTGGGAACATTTTAACTCTCCTCCAAGCCTTTCCAAACTGTGACGTCCCACCCCCATCCCTTCACTCAGCTGAAACTTAGTTGCCAGTTTCTTAGAAGCAGCAGGGACTATAAATAGCACATCATTTCTTTTTTTCAGTCACAGTACAAATCATGTTTCATTGTGGTGGTGGTGGATAGGAGTTAACTGCATCCCACCAACCCTTATTAGAAGCTGTTTAACTGTGCCGTGCACTTTATTTCAATTATGTTTGTAATTTTTTGATGGCAAGGCAGGAACTATGTCTCACACATCTTTTTTGATTTGTCACAGCATCTTGTGTCGCATTCGTGCTTAGCAGGGAAAATGCAATGCAGATACAATTAAATTGGAACTTCATTGAATTTATATCGTACTGATGTATTCATTTATTTAAAAATATTTAGGGGCGCCTGAGTGGCTCAGTCGGTTGAGCATCCAACTTCGGCTCAGGTCATGATCTCACGGTTCGTGAGTTCGAACCCCGCGTCGGGCTCTGGGGTGACAGCTCAGGGCCTGGAGCCTGCTTTGGATTCTGTGTCTCCCTCTCTCTCTGCCTCTCCCTCGCTTGCACTCAGTCTCTATCCCTCTCAAAAATAAACATTAAAAAAGATTTATTGAACACTTACTGTGTGCCAGGGGGCTTCCAGGGGCTTATAGTCTGGTGAAAAAAAATTCTAATGTTAATTAGTTGTCTACCCTAGGCTCTGTCGCTGTGTCATTGATCTCATTTGATCTCCACAAAATCCTGTGAGTTATGAGAACTCCATTGTACTAATGGACAAGCTGAGGCTTAGGGACGAATAATTTGCGCGGTAGGAGATGCAGGCTTTGAAGGGAAGCAATCGTACTCAGACCAGGCACTGGTGTGTTGTTAGCCCGTGGCAGTGAAGTTGCCATAGTTTTAACCTTATTGGGAAAGAATCCCAAATATGGGAACTATTTTGATGATGTCACAGTTAATTATCTACACTTGATGAAATATGAATTTCATACTCGGGACTCTAGGAGAACAAGGCATATATCTTTAGTTGTCTTTTTTTTTTTTTTAATTTGGAGAAACTGAGCTCAAAGGTTTGTTTATATTTTCTTTTCTGCATTTTTAAGGGATATGTACATTTCAGAGAGTCTTTCTTGTGTCTTTTGGCTGAATTAATAGGGCAGTTTACCTCATCTCAAAGAAACAAACAAAAATGATGGATCTTGTCTTTAAATCCCAGCATGATGCTATTCTGGGCTAGGGCAGTTGGGACATCTCACTTCAGACCTCCAGGACTGCTTTCCAGGAGAGGCTTTCTTTCTGCTTCTCATTCAGGCATTTAGTGAAGCTTGTTCCAAATTGAAAAAAAAAAAAATATATGACCGTTAGCTTACATTTTCCAGTGTGTTCAGTCCTTTTTCAGCAGAAGTGTTTGCGGTGGATTTTTGAGGGTGGGAGCGTGGTCAGTGATGTAACAGAATCTCCGGGACTTAGAAATCGAGCTGATTTATTGTGACTACCAGTTTTGTGCAGAATCATCTAATTCTCTGCACTTGACTTGTTTTAAAGTGAACTTTAAAGTGAGATACAGCAGTTGGAGTTGAACATTTTTTTAATGTTTGTTTATTCTTGAGAGGGAGAGAGAAAGAGAGACAGAGCACGAGCAGGGGAGGGGCAGAGAGAGAGGGAGACGCAGAACCCGAAGCAGGCTCCAGGCCCCGAGCTGTCAGCACAGAGCCTGACAGGAGGCTCTAACTCATGAACTGCGAGATCATGACCTGAACCGAAGTCAGAGGCTTAACTGACTGAGCCACCTAGGCGCCCCTGGAGTTGAGCATTTTGAATTTATTTTTTTTTAACGTTTATTTATTTTTGAGACAGAGAGAGACAGAGCATGAACGGGGGAGGGTCAGGGAGAGGGAGACACAGAATCCGAAACAGGCTCCAGGCTCTGAGCTGTCAGCACAGAGCCCGATGCGGGGCTCGAACTCACAAACCATGAGATCATGACCTGAGCCGCAACCAGGAGTCGGACGTTTAACCAACTGAGGCACCAGGCGTCCCTGATTTTTTTTTAATGGGCTGTAGGCATTGCTGAGGCAGGGCGTAGGGAGCGCGCTGTGATTCAGCCGGGCTTCCTGGAGCTGTTAAGGCGCTTGCTGTCCTCCCTGCACCTGCCCGGAGTCAGCTTTGCTTTGTGAACTCTTGGTTCTGTCTTCTGGAGCTTTGCTGTCTCCTGGCTTGTCCTTGGTGCTTTTCCCTGCTCTCAGGTAGCGGGCCATTCTTCTCCCGCTGCTAACTTGTTGCTTCTAAACAGCAGTGCGTTTTGATAGCAAATTACAGAACTTGTCCGAGTTGTCTGTAAAACAAGGGGGACTAGCTCTCAGCAGAGCTCTCAATGCTCACCTGATGTGTCCTTCCCCACTGACAGGAGCCCTGCCTGGTGTTGCTGTCATTCTCTCCTCTACACTCAACACCTAGCTCACCTGCTAGCACTTTGGCCATTAGGTCACCAGAAGCCGTTTTGTTCGTTTACCTCCTATATTCCGCTGTTTTTTATTTATTTATTTTTATTTATTTTTAATGTTTATTGCGGGGGGGGCACAGATAGGGAGGCACAGAATCCAAAGCAGGCTCCAGGCTCTGAGCTGTCAGCATAGAGCCCGATGTGGGACTGGAACCCACAAACTGTGGTCTCATGACCTGAGCCAAAGTCGGATGCTCAACCGACTGGACCACCCAGATGCCCCTATTCCGCTGTCTTTTAGATGGGTAAGCCTGGTAGAAAACTCTGAATGAATGAATGAATGAATGAATGAATGAATAAATAAGCTTTGGTGGACTGCAGTTTTGACGGGTTTTTCTCTGATAACGCCAAATCAAACGTGAAGCCAAACAACCATAAAAGATTCTTTTTTCTTAAGTAGGGCATATTATGAATATTTTAAATAGGTGTCCTTATATTTATGTACCAACAAAGTTAAAATAACAAAAATTAAAGTAAGGCAAACAATCATAAATTTAACTTTAATTTTCAATTTAGAAACGTAGCAAGAGGGGCGCCTGGGTGCCTCAGTCAAACACCCAACTTTGGCTCAGGTCATGATCTCATGGTTCATGAGTTCAAGCCTTGTGTGCAGCTCTGTGTCAACAGCACAGAGCCTGCTTGGGATTCTCTGTCTCCCTCTCTCTCTCTCTGCCCCTCCCCAGCTCTCTCTCTCTCTCTCTCTCTCTCAAAATAAATAAAAAGGAAAAATGAAAAAAAGTAGCAGGAGATGGCCTTTGGGAGGAGAGAGCTGGTTCCTTTCCCTGTAAGGAGTTTCTGGAGTAGAGAGTCCCTGTTCCTAGTGTTTGTTCTTTTTCAGGCCACTCATGCACGGTTGTTCGCTTTTTCTTCTCTCTTAATAATTTCAGAAGCAAGGTAAGGAGATTTTGCCTGTTGGGGATATTTTTTGTCTTATTTTCTTACATTGAGCGATTTTACTAAATGAGTTAAAGTCCTGAAGATTCCACGCCCTGCTAGACCATACAGCATCTTTGCGAGAAATACAATAGCATGCCCCCCTTGGGACTAACTCATTTTGCAAAGGTGTCCTTCATCAGAGAGGACAGGGCACCATGGCTTAGTGAATAGCCCTGCCCCCTCCCAGGCCACTTCGAGCAGGGCATGCTGGTGTGGGGAGTGGTCCTTGCGGTGAGGGTCCCAATTTCAAGATGGGGCCTGGCAGGAGGGTCATCATAGGGCCACAGGGTCTGAGTCCTGAGCTTTCAGAGTCTATCCAGTGCGCCTGTCATCTACAGGCACACAAGTCATCACCACTGACATTGTGTTGCCTTCAGGACTGAAACCCAGGGTCTTTGGGCAACTTGCCAAGGATTGGAAATCCGGCGTGTGGTGAGATGGGGCCTTGAGCTAGAGCTCTGGTCTCCTGTGGTGTCGCCTAAGCCTTGTCCACTCCATCCTGCCCAGAATGCGTCGTCCATGGCATATCTCCCACTTTCTCCTTTCTGTGCCCCATCCCCGTGGGGGACACAGCAGCCCAGCACTTCTGTGAGGCCATGGCTCACAGCTGTGGCTGTCCTTACCTGCTGTGGTGCCCATGTAACACTTCTCTCTTTTCCCTCTGAATGACTAAGCTTTTACTTCACCGAAGAATGTTCCTTGTGCAACATTTTTGTCAACCAGAAAGTGCCCCCTAAAACCTCCTGGAAAATTCCTCATTATTTCAGAAACATCACCGTACTTCCCTTGACTCAGCATTTTTTTTTTGCTTGTTTGTTTTCCTTCTAATTTTCAAGTATGGATTTTAGGCCCCTGCCATTTCAGTGAGGAGATGAAATAAAGACGTGATGGGAAGCGTTATGTAATATTAAATTTTCGTCACGACACTCTCAAAGGATACTTGTAGGGATTTAAGATGTTTTCAAGGAAATCTCCAGCTTTGTACAGGAGACGCATTTGATGGACGGGGGACTTCAGTTAACTAACAGCCGTGAGAATGCTCGTCTGGAGGAAGGCGCAGGGGTTGAGGAGGTCCTGGTTCTGGGCCCATCTCTGTTTCTTCCACTGTCCCCAGGGCAGAATAATTCCCACTCAGCCCAATCCCCCAGATGTTGTGAAGACAAAATGAGATGCAGTGGATGTGGAAGCACTTGGAAAATTCAGAAGTTAAAGGAGCCTCAGAAATGTAGGTGCCATCATTACTGGAAATATTAATATGGCTTTGAGACAAAAGAGGGCCTTTGGTCAACTAAGTGGAGGAAATAGTGAATTATTCTGCACTTGGAAATTCATGTTTAAACTGCAGGTTTTCACATTCTTTTCCCCCTCCTGTAAGAGAGGAAAAACTTTTCCTCTACCCTCTTAGGTTCAGTTCCTGGGGCCTGTCAATTAAATTGCCAACAGACAGGTCAAACCGGAGAAAAAGCATACACATTTTAATATTTTTATGTTCACAGGGGCTTCACAGAAAAGAAAGGAAAGCCCAAAGAGGTGGTTAGACATGGGAGCTTAAATATCATTTTAACAAAGGATGGTAAGTTGTACAGACGTGACTACACAAAAGAAAAAAGGGTTTGGGCTTCTGGGGGGAGTAAAGAAGCCCCCGGTTTAATAGTTTGTTACGCAGAATCAAGTGGTCTCTGGTGATGAGTCATGAACATCATCATCCTCTTCCTAGTGTGGGAAAGAGGGACACCTTTACAAGTGGAAATTTATGTCACCTTTACAAAGGAAAATTTAAGCCCTGCTTTTAGGCAGATAAAGGGAGGACTGAGAGTGCCTCCTGTGTCTGCTGTTTCTCAGTTGTCTTCAGTTCAAAATAATCTTCATGCCAGAGTGACGTATTTGGGGTTTGCATATTCTAATCCAATTCACTCCATTGTTGTTAGCATATTGTAACTGCTGTGAGTGTCGTTCTTGGAGGCCACATGAACAGAGGCTTTATGATATTTATTTTGGCGATTTATCTATTGATTCTCAGGTTTATTCCTGATATGAGAAGTCTCCAGACACCGAGTTATGGATCAGGGAGGCATTACTGTGTTTTATGGTGTACCCTATATATACAAACGCACATACAGAAACAGACACATGTCTCTAGTGGGGCAGGATTATTTTGCCAGATTCAGATAATTCATATTCTCTTTGCTGGACAGAGCTCAAGTTTGAACCAGCCTTGCATAGAGTATTTTTCTCTTGGAGCCTAGAGAGCCAGCTATACCTTCTCTTGAAAAAAGCAGAACTATTATTATTTTTAATTATTATTATTATTACTTTTAGTGTTTATTTATTTTTGAGAGAGAGACAGAGCATGAGTGGGGCAGGGGCAGAGAGAGGGAGACACAGAATCCGAAGCAGGCTCCAGGCTCCGAGCTGTCAGCACAGAGCCTGACGCGGGGCTTGAACCCATGTGCTGTGAGATAATGACCTGAACCGAAGTCGGATGCTCAACCGACTGAGCCACCCAGGAGCCCCTATTCTTTCTTTAATAATTCTTCCTTCTTTGGAGAAATTATGGGCATATTTTCTTCTCACAGCTAACAAATGGTCCTGATCCTTTACCACTAACATTTATGTGTAAAACCAGAGCTTCTTAAGAGTTTTAGAGTTGGAAGAGGCCTTCGGGCTTGTCTTATCTGGTGATTCTAAACCTCCAAGCATGTTCTCAGCATGACAGCTTCCACTCTTGGGAGTGTAAGCCAGGGAAACTGAAAAAGCTACACATTTCCTTCTAACCTTCTAGTTACTACTCTGCAGTCACTGTAGCAGTGAAGTTATTCTGCCTAATGGGAGTGTGTCATAAGTCTACAGGACTGGGGACAGAAATACATTGCATTACTGATCCAGTCCAACGCCAGATTTTACAGATGAAGAAGGTGAGGCTGCCAGGTTCAACAGCTTCTTCAAAGTCACGCAACTTGGTCTAGAGCCAGGCTTCTGCTGATCAATCCGCTGTGTTTTCTCCCTATGAGTGTTTCCCAAATGTCAGCAATTTCTTTACCACTTCCATAATTCATGCCACGTCATGTACCCCCCACCTTACATCAAAGACAAAATAATTTTAAATGTAGACTGCCTTTGATATGTAAATAATTTATAAAAGGAACTTTCTATAAGAGCTGGTTTCACTTGCCACGACAAAAAAAGTAACACTAAATGCAGTGCAAAAGATACTTTACATTTTAACCAAAGTTGCCTATTCAAGGTTCTGAGATTGAAGCTTTCTCTCTGCTAAGAAGAGAGATTATCCAGTGATAGAGATGTTCAGCGTATACTCGCCCCAAACTATGCCTTTTCTTGTTTATGTAATCTGAAAGAAGATTGGGTAGAAAATAATATTCTCCCTGCGTAAGTCTAGGTAATGTTTGCCCACTCACACGTTGTCTGAAATCCTCTCAAGTTCCACTAACAAATGATGTGTGTTTTATACATTAGGTGTTATTCCGCCCCCCCCTCCCCCCCCGCCATTGGAGGGCCATGTCAAGCAAATCATAGTTTGGTTTGTTTCTAGGCTAGTTATAAGAACGTAGACTTTGTTGCAATCAGAATATGCCACTGGAAAGAAGAATGAGTGAGAAGTTGTATATATATGGGTGGTTTATGTTCTGTGTATATCCACTGAGCCATTGGAAAGACTCAAAGCAGTCTTGCTCAAACAGTTCTTGCTACATAGTAGAAGCTCAGTATATATTTGTTGAGTGAACAAACGAATGAATGGAACGTGATCGTGCTTGTTACGTCAAGTCAGGTAAAAACCAACAGACTGTCATACTAGCACATCCGAAGTCACTTTAAAATATCTTGGCAGTGGTCGTGAAGGGTAGAGCACCCAGTAACAGCAGAACACAACCATGGGATATTTAAGTTCTTGTGAAGAGCACATCTTAATGCTTTTAAGCAGTAAGAAGACTTAAACCATTATCTCTTACGGTCAGTCCATGTCGTACTTTCCTTTACGTTATCTTGGAGAGGCAGCGCATTTTGGAGACAATAGCAGCGAAGACCCAGATTTGAATCCTGACTTTACTCCCTGATAGCTAGATGATTTGGAGAGAATTACAACATCTTCCCCCCCCCTCTTAATTTTTTGGGAGAGCGCAAGCGGGGGAGGGCCAGAGAGAGGGGGAAAGAGGGGGGACAGAGGATGTGAAGTGGGCTCTGTGCTGACAGGCTGACAGCAGTGAGCCCGATGTGGCGCTTGAACTCACGAACTGCGAGATCATGACCTGAGCGGAAGTCAGTCGCCTAACCGACTGAGCCACCCAGGCGCCCCAGAATTATATCATCTTTTAATGAGATTCCTCAGATCTACACATGAGGATAGTTATAACGCTTACCTCAAGGATTGTTTAAGGATTAAATGAAGCAATCATACGAAAATCACTTTTTGAAGACTAAAGTACTATGCTCACTTGGCTATATTGAAATTGGACACTATTAAAATGACCACTAAACTGCCATTTATAAAGAATAGTTGGAGAATATGGTATTCTGATTATTCGAATATTCTGGATAATAGAAGTGTAGTAAATATCTATCTAGTTAATAAAAAGAGAGATGATAATAAATTATCCTTTACATCAAAGCTATATTGAACACAATCATTTTTAAAATTTTTTTTTAAGTTATTTTTGAGAGACAGAGACAGAGCATGAGCAGGGGAGGGGGAGAGAGAGAGAGAGAGAGAGAGAGAGAGAGAGAGAGAGAGAGAGAATCCAAAGCAGGCTCCAGGCTCTGAGCTGTCAGTACAGAGACTGAAGCGGGGCTCGAACACATGAACCACTGTATCATGGCCTGAGCCGAAGTCGGATGCTTAACCAACTGAGCCACCCAGGTGCCCCTGAACACAATCATTTGAATGAAGCTTCAAGAGTCTGCAGTGTATTTCATGACTAGCACTCCAACACTGGAATTGTATTAAGGATGTAGAAATATATAGGAAAAAGACCAACTCGAACTAGATGCCCTAAACCACATGCTTTAAAAAAAGTAGTTCCCTAACATACATGTTTGCTTATTATTGATCCCCTGATTATGAAAAAAAAATATGCGAATCCAGAAACTGACATAGGATATTGGGGAAGTAGAATTTGTTTTTCGTAGGTATTTTAGGGGATGGAATTTAATAAGAATTATTTGATTTTGCTCTGTTCATACAAAAAAATATGCCTTTTTCTCCCATAATATAGTACAACTGGAACCCAATCTTTTATTAAAAAAATTTTTTTTAAAACATTTATTTATTTTTGAGAGACAGAGAGAGACAGAGCACGAGTGAGGGAGGGGCAGACAGAGAGAAGGAGACACAGAATCTGAAGCAGGCTCCAGGCTCTGAGTTGTCAGCACAGAGCCTGACGCAGGGCTTGAACCCACGAACCGTGAGATCATGACCTGAGCCGAAGTCGGATGCTCAACCAACTGAGCCACCCAGGCACCCCAAGAAGAAAGGCAACTGGAACCCAATCTTAAGACTGCTAGCACAAATTCTACCATCATAAATAACGATCCTTCGCTGGTGGTGCTATTTGAAAAAATTGTAATCAGAGCCACTAACAATACGTGGTAAATCTTTGTGGGTGATTTCTTCCCATTAGGTCATTTCTTAAATAGTTTGCCTTCTTGAATTTTAATCATAGGTGGTTAAACTAAAACATATATATTTCTAATGTATTTCATGAAATATAATTTATATAGATAATATGTATATATATTGTAATAGTTATTTTATTAGTTAACCAGCCAAACCTTATTATTGGGTGTTTAAATAATACAGATATGAGTCACCTTGAGGAAAGGTTATTATATGAAAAGATCACTAAAATATATTAGGAATTTCTCTTGAAAGTGCTATTATTCATTCTATACACTTCTGTTTATGTCAGTGAAATTGAACCATTCCCCCAGATCACTCATTTTCCTCATATAATAATTATCTGACACATCCAATCTGGATGACTATGCTAAAAAATACCATCCGAGATGCTGACTTATAATATGTCTTATGAGCTGTTTAAAAAAAAAAAAGAAAAGAAAAAATTCTTGAATGGTGCCAGGCATCTAGAATAAAACTGTCAAGAGAAACTCAAATACTTTTGGCTGTAGCAGTCTGTTTAATTTTAAGACCAACTCTTACTCTTTTTATTAAGAATATTCAGTAACTATATCATCAACATGATGTCTGTAGCCAATTATTTCTACTTAAGGGCTTGCTCCGCCATTTGAGGGGAATTGTTGTGAATGCCAGTTCAGAAAAATGCTGTGGTTAGGGTTGGCCCATTTTCACAGGGAGTGATATTATTCAGGTCTTGTTTTGTGGTATTTATATTGTAAATAATATGTCCAAAGTCCATGTAACTACCTGTGCCTTCCAGCAAATGGTACCTACCTAGGTTTGTCTTAGATCTGGAGACTAACATTTAAATGCTGAAGGAAATATCTTTGATTTGTTGCAAGTTTTTTCAATGTTTTTTTTTTTTTTTTTTTTTTTATTTTTTTATTTTTGGGACAGAGAGAGACAGAGCATGAACGGGGGAGGGGCAGAGAGAGAGGCAGACACAGAATCGGAAACAGGCTCCAGGCTCCGAGCCATCAGCCCAGAGCCTGACGCGGGGCTCGAACTCACGGACCGCGAGATCGTGACCTGAGCCGAAGTCGGACGCTTAACCGACTGCGCCACCCAGGCGCCCCGATTTGTTGCAAGTTTTAATTAGGGTTCACTTTGCTGCTAAGACAGCAGAATTTAACCTACTAGATCCTTGGTGCAGTATTGTTTCCACATTTCTTTTTCTTTCCAGGATGCTCAATTATTTACTTATTTCTTCACCTCAACTTCAAAAACCACTTGAGCTGAATGATCTGGAAACTTGTTCTTCAATGTGTGGTCTCTGAATTAGCAGTATCAGCAACATCTATGAACTGATTAGAAGTGGGCTCTTGGACCCATCCCAAATCCATTCAATTAAAATCTGCATTTAATAGAATCTTCTCTGTGAGCACTGCATGATTTGGACCATGCTTTTTTTTTTTTTTTTTTTTTTTTTTGACAGTATAGTATTAACTTTACTATAATGCACAGGTTCACAGTGTTGTTGTTTTCTTTTTTTCTTTGAACGCTGATAATGTGTAGAAAAATTTGGGGGGCGAGGCTTGGTGTGAACATGCATTTTTTCCCCACTAGAATTAGCAGCTTGAAAATTTTAATAATTTCCAGGGTGGCTATCAGCGAAGTGCTGTCGACTCCGACAGCTCTGTGCGTGTGTGTTTTTCCCAAAAGTAATGTTTCTGAGGAACAGAAACACTACAAATTTGCACTGTGATTGTTGCTGGTTTATCAGCATCAGCACCCAAAATAGCTACCCAGTGCCTGAATGATGAAGAGATTTTATATGTTTTCTTTATTAATGGGAGGCAGTTAGCATAAAAGATGGGCTAAGTGGAAGGTTTGGGTTGCATTGGGGTTTGGGCTGAGGCCTCATGCCTGACAAAGTCGGGTGACAGGTTGCACACACATTATAGCAAAAGAACGTCGACATACCTGTGCAGAGCTTCAGCAGACTGAGCCGTCCCTCCCTTCTTGGACCATACTTTTGAGTAGCGAGGATCTAGAACTCTTGTACAGATCACACATGCAGGCACTGTCTTCCTGAAGTGTTGTAATTTTATTTATTTTATAAATGTTTGTGATCATGGAATTAAAAGAAAATAATGCCACACTGTAATGCTTCGATAATGAGGACTCATAAATAAATATCACATGTGTCGGCTAAAAGCCAAATTTTTTTTTTTCTCAGCCCTCAGGATTTCAAGGTATTTTCAGCTGTAAGTTGCTATTATTTTTCCCCAGGAAGCCGATTCCTTTAGCGCTTTGCTTTCCCTGGAATTAATAGGTTCACGTTATTGTCGTATTTGTCCTTAAAGCGGTTTAGACTTCGGCTGCTTACGGTGATTTGTTCACGGACGGAGTTCCCTGTTTCTTCCTCGGGCTTCAGCCTCTCTGGATGCATTTAGCAGTTCCCGTAGGTCACCTCGTGCCTGCAGTCACCTCGCTCCTCCTCCTCCATACCCTTCTGCTAGGTCGAATGTTCCTGGTGAGTAGAGACTCCTATTTTGTTCCCTGCTGTATCTCCAAAGCCTGGTACAGAGTGACCTGTCGCTATATTTTTGCTGTCTCACTAGAGTCAGAGTAGTAGGGACCACTGATTCGGATGCAGACAGGTCAGCGTGGCCAAGGGCAGCTACCTACCTAGTTCATCTGCTTCTCAAGTCCTTGCTCTTAATGCCCCATCACGTACGTGTTCGTGTCTGGCGAATCTTACTCCTGCATCATTTGGATCCTGTAGGAGATGCTGTGATGTGGCACTGTGCAGAGAGGTACTCGGTCCTCTCTGTGTGCTGATGGCTCACAGCTGGGTCCCTCTTTCAGCATCGCCCTGTGCTGAAGGGCACCTCCTTGCCCAAGGTCTTGCCTCCTCCGCGGGGGCAGTGCCTGGTGGTTGTGGGGTGCCTCAGTTTGGGACAGCTCAGAAGGGCCGTCCCAGTGTGGGGGCTCCCTGTGGGACTGGTGGAGGTCTCCCTTGCAGTCACATGCAGTTTACTTTCTCTCTGTGCCCAGTCCTGCTTCCCTCATTTCTTTAAAGGTCACGCCCGCGTGCACGCACACCTCTGCCTGAGCATCTGAGCATCAGCTAAAAGAGCTGCTTTAACTGAACCCCAGAGAACCTCAATGACCAGGTTACACAGTCAACTAGCTGCCGGATCTAGATCAGAACCGGTCTCGACCCAACTCTTTGCCAGGCCCACGTTCTGACTGCGTCCAATGCAGTGGTTCTCGACAGGGGCGGATCATGTTCTCCAGGAAATATTTGGCGACTTCTGGAGACTTGGGGGTTGTATTGGCATCCAGTGGATACAGGCCAGGGATGCTGCTAAACACCCTGCAGTATACGGGACAGCTCTCCATAGTGAAGAAGTACCCCAGCCCCAGATTCCAATAGGGCCAACCCCAGTGGATGAATGAGGCGGTTGAAGTAAGAATTAAATACTGTACTTCCCTCAGATTTTTCTAGGGCGTGGGCTCCATGTTTTAAAAAGTCTTCCACTGGGCGCCTGCGTGGCTCAGTCAGTTAAGTATCCGACTTAGGCTCAGGTCATGATCTTGTGGTTCGTGAGTTCAGGCCCCTCATCGGGCTCTATGCTGACAGCTCAGAGCCTGGAGCCTGCTTTGGATTCTGTGTCTTCTTCTCTCTCTGCCCCTCCCCTGCCCACACTCTGTCTCTCTGTCTCTCTCAAAAATAAACACTAAAATATTTTTTAAAAAGCTTCCATATTAAAACTATCATGTGGATAAATATAGTTTTGCGACATAGGTTTTGCATAGTTTACGTTTACTGGAGATCCGCGCAGAAGCAGTTTGTAGGGTCAGAGAAACACCAACTCAAAGTCAATATTTCCACTCATTTGCTCCCCGGGGTAGGGGTGGGGGTGGGGGAAAGGCTTCTACTCTGTAAGCCTGAGGCTGGTAGGAGCTCTGATCACCAGCCCTGTGGAGAAACACATTTAAATACAATACTCCTGTTGTCCAGGGTCTTATGACTACTTGTCCTAGATTTTCTGTTTTTCTTGGGATAGAAATAGTAAATCCTTCCTCTTGCCTTCTGCCTGTCTAAAGTAACAATAAATGGGAAATGTGAATCTAGGAATTCCATATCAGGATCTTGGAATTTAGGTTTCCTGTTGTTTTCTTGGCAGTTTCATGTGTTAAATGGGAACTTGTATCCATTAGCATGAAGCCCGTGAAAAGATTGAAGGAATGAATAAGTCGGCACCAAAGCTTCAATCACAGGACATATGGTGCCGTATCTAAGCTTATAGGTTGACTCTAGCACATTCAGCTGGAAGCACCACATTCAGATAGTTCATCCGAATTGCCTCTGGTGCTTAGATTAAGAGGAACTAGACTGCATAGTCTTCAAGGGAAGGGTGCCTGGGAAGAGTGACAAGAGCCCGAAGAGTGGCAGGTGGCTCAAAGGAGAAGGTGGACAGGACCTCACCAGTTCCTTTGAAATCTTCACTGAATTTCAGGATACTGGGGTTAATTGCTGACCTAGAGAATAACCTGTTTCCCATCAGTGCGAATTCAAAATTGTTTTCTACACTGCATAAATGCACCTTGGCACGATGCAGACCAAAATATATTCAGGTTGCACAAGTTTTGTAAACTGAAAAAAATGAGAGGCCGCCCCTTTGTCCACAGCTCATCCTGTGCTAGCAGCGAGGGCTCACAGATCTTCCTTGCTGCCAACTCCAAGCCCCAGGCTTCTGTGTTCCACAAAACCCAGAAGTCCCCTGGGCCAGAAATGTGGAAGCCGCTCAGCCTTCTAGATGCTTCTGATTGAAGGATTAAGACAACTTTGGAAAATCATCCATAAGGGAATGTGTGAGGGCCGTCTGGATATCAACCGCCTCCCATATGTCACTTTTTTGCCGTCAGCTTGTGACTCAGGGATACTGTCCAAAACTGCCTGTGCTTAGACTTCAGGTTGAGACTCACTTAAGACTCATGTAGCTGGTGTTTTCAGTTTTATGGGAAATTTTATGGTTTTACTTCTTTATACATTTTCTGGGATCTATTTTAAAAATTCTGTATGGCGGGCGGCGGGGTGGGAAATCGAATATTTGAAACAGCATTTATCGGTTGCCCCACTCTTCAAAAGTTAATGTCTTCTGAGTAGGAACTCTTAAACACAGCTGTTGGGAACTTAAATTAGCAAAACTCCTCCCACCCACTGCCAGGGATGAGCACTGTCCTGACTTTAACCTGCAGGGGTCAGTGCCTGTTTTTGAAATTGATATAATCAAAATCATACAACATATGTCCTATTGGATTCATGGATGCCTCTGCTCAACATGGTGTTTGTGAGGCATTCCTACTGTTGTGTGGATAGCTTGTTCTTTTTCATGGCTCTGTAGTATTCCATTGGATGAGTATACCATGTTTAATTCGTCCATGCTACTGGTGATGGATATCTGGGTTGTCTGTGGTTGGGAGCATAGTGCTAATTGTGAGAACTGTTTGGGTTAACATGAGCACATGTTTCCATTGGGGAGCACCTAAGAATGAAATTGCTGGTTCAAAGTGGTTGTACCAACTAAGACTTCTATCTCTGTATTTTTTCCCTTTGTGTTTTCTAATACTGATCGCTAGATTTCCCTAAGTGGCTTTGAACTGTACCAGATTATTTGATGTTGTCAGACGGCAGATAATTTCAACCTCAGTTATGATGACAGCTATATTTTGAATATCAAATAGATATGCTAGAGAACTCTGAGCCGCTGTCTACGTTTTTTGAGGCAAGTGGTGTTTGATGTTCAGGATGAACCTTCTCTTTGTGCAGAATGGCTTCAAGTTTCATACGCCTCTTGTGATTGAAGACCAGGTAACCATTTTTTTCTTCTAATAACTAATATTTGGATGGCGAGAGTATCATCTTCTTCCATTACCATTAGCAGAATTTTACTTGTAAGGAAGTCCCTTTTTTGAGTTAAAAAGTGCTAGTGTGGTGTGATTCAAGATACGAAATCGTCTTGTAAATTATTGTCAGTCTTAGATTAGGAGTGAAAGATTTGATGATCTTATTGATGACTTTTTATTTTTTTATTTTTATTTTTTTTTTATTTTTTTATTTTTTTAACGTTTATTTATTTTTGGGACAGAGAGAGACAGAGCACGAACGGGGGAGGGGCAGAGAGAGAGGGAGACACAGAATTGGAAGCAGGCTCCAGGCTCTGAGCCATCAGCCCAGAGCCTGACGCGGGGCTCGAACTCACAGACCGCGCGATCGTGACCTGAGCTGAAGTCGGATGCTTAACCGACTGAGCCACCCAGGCGCCCCTATTGATGACTTTTTAAAGCCAGTATTCCCACAGTTAGAGGTAGAAATATTTGATTAAGTGCTGGGAGACTCACCAGACCCATTGGCAGAAGATTTAATTCATATAATGCTTGCTCTGGACCCAGAGCCAAAACATTACCCTACTCTGGGCAGATCCTGACAGAACTGGCTGCTGGTGTTGTGTGTAGAACATCCAGTGAACTAACAAAACCATTGTGTGAAAGGACTTTCATTTGGGGCCATAAATCTGTGGAATAATTAATAAAGTATGGAGATCAGGGGCACTTATACTATCTGTTTTTACCTTTTTACCATGATCTCTATACTGCCATGAGCAACTTCTGTCCTTTAAAGCTTCTTTCTGACTGAGTGCTTAGGTCTACAGTTGTCTTTGAAGGCTGCGTGGTCTTTTCCACATCCTAAGGAAAGGCAGTCAGTCATCCCGAGTACTGACTCATGTTGCTTTTAAATATTAAAGGGCACTGGTTGTTGGGGCAAAGTCTAATGAGTCTGGAGTTTCCTGACTTCTGTTTCTGTCCCAACTGCAACGAATTATTTCTCTAATTTTCTGTAATGTGATTTGTAATATTTTTTTTTATAATGGAAAAATAAGTCTCAAAACTTTACAAAGGGGTCGTAAGAAATATTTGAGAGTGTCAGGGTTAGCGTGGAGGTGTGAGCCGAGTGGGGGAACATTAACGACAAGAAGCCTTGTGGTGTAAATGCACAGTGGGGTGAAGAAGCTGAATGGTCTGGTCTTCAGGGCGTTCAGGGCATTCCCTGGGAGTTCCCGGACAAGGCTGGTTAACTTTGGAGGTTGCCTTGCTCATGAGCGAGAACGTGTCACGGATGTGCTTCTGATTTGGGACACAAAGTGCTTCCTTGTTTGACTTCTTGGACTTAGTGTGAATATGTTTTCTTAAAGGGTGGGTTTGGGGCAGGGCGCAAAGCTCTGTACTGGGACTTAGGAATTTTCTTTTTTTTTCCTGCCATACATGAAAAAAAAAAAAAAAAAGAGTCCTCTCAACACCTGCTCTATTTTACGCAGGGATTTTTGAAGAACTGTACCCTTAAATGGGGTTACGGAATGGGTCGGTGGGGGAGGGGGCTCTCTGTAGGTCTGTAGCCTGTGATTAGTGCTACTCAAAAATATTCCATTTTTGCTCAGATGAAGTATTTTTGCATTCTAATGGAGCTATAAAACCCTGCCACGGACTTGATTTGTATAACTGTTATGTCAGGTGTGATAAATGTTTATGTAATAATATTGATTCATTCATTCTGCTCATTCATTGTGGGCTGGTTGAAGTAATATACAGCCATTAATTTTGTTTTACTTCCAGAGGTAGTTTATTATAAGCAAAACAAAGGTTGGTTCTTAACGACACCTGCATATACTATCATCAAGAAAATATTTATTGTCCCGCTAATCTTGTTTAGGCCTAACGTAACTGTGGTTTAATCAGTCAACAAGCAAGGTAGGACACCGTGGTGGGTAATTGCACTAATTCCCGTCGCAACGCTTGGGCAGAGTGCTCTCGGGTGACTTATCCAGCCCAAAAACCTGGTGGAAGGGGTTTTTGAATCCTTATCCAGGAGCAAGATTGAGATGAGAATCCACATGGGACTTGGCTCTTCTCTTCAGCACGTGCATCCACACACCTAGAAGGGAGGTCGTGTTTTTAGAAACATGTGAACATTTCTTGACAATTGTCTATAAATTGAAGGTTTATAAGTCAAGTCACAGTTTAAGAGCTGAGAGGGAGAAAATGAAGCACACTGACGATAGATAATGTGCTGGTAGGCCTCAGAAGTGAAGTTCAGGGGTACTGGCCCCCCAGCATCCAGGCCCTATCCCCATACAGTGTTGTTCCTTAAAAGCCAATGTTTTCTGGTAATTAAAACAGATCAAAAGGCACTGTCCTGTGTGTTGTTTATTTATTTTAACCCCCACAGGTGAACGAACACAAAGGTTAATACACTGGAAAAGCAAAGAGCCATATTAGAAAACATTGCTAATCTTTTCTTCATTTGTTGAACAAACACGCATTGAATGCCTATTATGGGCCTTGTTGTATGCACCGGAAATACAAAATCTAAAAAGATTCAACTCCTGCCTGAAGGGAAGACCATAAGATAAACAAGTGCTCAGAGTATAGGGTGATTAAGTGTATGATGGAAATTATACTCACAGGATGTTGTGAGAGCACAGAAGGGTGCGGGGTTTTATGGAAGATGTAAGCAGGGAAGGCTTCCCGGAGAAGTTGATACTTGCATTGAGTTTTGAAGGATGGGGAGGAGTTGATCACACGTAGGAGGGAAGGAAGGCAATCAGACGGAAAGAACATGCGTGTGAAGGCCAATTTGTTGATCTTTGAGGACTACTCATTATTCAGCACGTCCGGAACTTAGGGCATGAGGAGATGGGTGTCAGGGAGGGTACGAGTGGTGTCCCATGATGAGGCCGGCTAGACAGTCAGTGGCCCGTTCATAAAGAGCACACCTGTGTACTCCACTAACACCGAAGAGTTAGGAGTTTGGCGGTCATCCTGAAGGATGGGCAAAGTGGTCAGATTTGAGTTTTAGAATGTTCTTCTTGAGGCCAGGGTTGGGAATGGTTTGCAAAAGGCTGGTGTGGACTGGGAGCAGATAGAAAAATGATTCAGACGAGAAAAGGGAAAGAGCCTGAACTCTGCAGGCACACTGGTGAAAACAGAGTGGGGTTTTAGACAAGCAGAATCTGCTAAGCTTGGCAGATTCCATGTGGACAGGGGGGTCTGTCTGCGCCACACAACTTAGCTTCCAGCTTGCCTCAGAGCCAAGGTGAGAGAGCAGTGGCTGTTTTCATTTTTTCTGTTTTTGGTTTTTGTCTTCTCTTTAAGAAAGAAGGGATTTTGTTGGTTTCCCCATTTGCTAAGATATGGAATACATGAAAAGGAGCAGGCTTGGTGGTGGTGAATGGGAGGGAGGCTAGTGGGTTGTATTTATGGAATGCTGAGTTTGTGGTGTAAATATTTGTGTTTGAGGAAATGATACATAGATGGTTGGGTCAGGAGCAAGCTCTGGCCTGGAGATAGCAACTGGGGAGATATCAGCATAGGACTGCCATGTAAATTAGAGGATGCGGATGAAGTCGCCTAGAAAGTGGGTAAAGAGCGTGGTCTAGGACCAAGCATGGATCCTTGGGGACTACCCACATTTGATTGGTGAGCAGAGCAAGAGGAACCTCAAAAGGGTAAGTAGATGCAGGAAGATAAGCAGGACAGTGATGTGATGGATGCCAGGGAGGGGAAAGTCTCAAGAAGGGGCACTCACTAGGGTCAGACGCTGCAGAAGGTTTGTAAATGCTGCTCGACGTTTGTTAAGATTAACTCCTAGGAATCCAGGTGACAGGGAAATGACTGAGGCTTGGAGTGGTCAGGAAAAGCAATGAAGGAAGAGGTAGGGTTGAAATAAAGACTTTAAAATTCATGTAGAATGTGGATAGTGGAGGGAAGGTATGCAGAATCCCAGGTCAAGGTAGTAATTTAGCACAACCATGGCGGTGACAGTGTGATGGCGGTTTATGAAGAGATGTCTCTAGTGGGAGCAGAGGATATGTGTTTGGGGCCTGTAGGAAGTGAAGGCCAATTCTGCCCTCAGGGCCACTATAGTCTAGCTCCTTTGATCTCTGTTCTGACTTCCTTCTGCTCAAACAGGAGCCAACTCTCTTTCTTGATGGCCCCTAGCACTTAATCCATGCTGCTGCTATGGCAGTTACCACTCTCTGTCTTGTACTGTAGCTGTTCGTTTAAAAAGTCCAACTTGCCCAGATTGGCCCTAAGCTCCCTGATGGCCAGGGCCATAGTTTGTCCTCCTTTGCATCTGTCGGTCACATGACCCATGAATTTTTGGCCCAAAGTGGTCAGTTAATAGATGCCGGTTGACAGAGGTGATAAGGTGGGAGCAGAAGTGGTACACCACAGCTGAGTGGTTCCTTCTTGTTCAGGGAAATCTTTTGCAACCCTCCATACTTAAGCCATTCAAGAAAAGACTTATTCCGTCTGGCTTTTCTTTTATCGGCTCTTGACTCCCTCACTCCTTTTCCCTTTCCCTTTATTCCTGTCTTCTTCACCACTTTATATTCCCACCAGCAGTGCACAAGTGTTCCCTTTTCTCCACATCCCCACCAACTCTTGTTGTCCCTTGTCTTCTTAATGACGGCCATTCTGATGGGTGTGAAGTGATATCTCATTGTGGTTCTGATTTTCGTTTCCCTGATGATGGGTGATGTTGAGCATCTTTTCATGTGCTTGTTGGACATTTGGTTGTCCTCTTGGGAAAAATGTCTGTTCAGTTCCTCTGCCAATTTTTAGATTGTATTTCTTACCAGATATATGGTTTGGTGATATTTTCTCCTGTTCTGTAGGTTGCCTTTTCCTTATGTTGATTCGGTTTTCTTGCTGTGCTGAAGTGTTTTGGTTTGATGTAGTCCAATTGTTGATTTTTGCTTTTGTGGCTTATGCTTTTGATATCATATCCAAAGAAATCTTGCCAAGACCAATGTCAAGAAGCTTCCTCCCTGTTTTCCTTAAGGCATTTTGTGGTATCAGGTCTTAAGTTGAAGTCCTCAATCTATTTAAAATTAATTTTTCTGAGTGGAATAAGATAGAGGTCCCGTTCATTTTTCTGCATGTGGTTACCCCATTTTCTGATTACACCAGTTATTGAAGAGACTATCCTTTCCCCATTGAGTATTCTTGACACTTTGGTCAAATACTGGTTGACCATATATGTAGGGGTTTATTTCTGAGCTCTCGGTTCTGTTCCACTGATCTACATATTTATTTTTATGCCAGTACCATACCGTTTTGATTATTATAACTTTGTCGTGTGGTTCGAAGTCAGGCAGTGAGATATCTCCAGCTTTGTTCTTTCTCAGAAACACTTTTGCTCTTTGGGGCCTTTTGTGGATCTATGTGAGTTTTAGGTTGTTGTTTTTATTTCTGTGGAAAATATCATTAGAATGTTGATAGGGATTACATTGAGTGTATAGATGGCTTTGAGGGTATGGGCATTTTAATCATATTAATTCTGATCCACGAGCACAAGGTATCTTTCCATTTGTTTGGTTCTTCTTCAGTTTCTTCCATCAAATTCTTACAGTTTTCATTGTACTGATCTTTTATTTCCTTGGTTAAATTTCTTTTTCTAAGTATTTTATTATTTTTGATGCTATTTGGAATGGGATAGCTGTCTTTATTTCTTTTTCAGATATTCCATTCTTAGTGTGTAGAAGAGCAACAGCTTCTGGGTGTTGACTTTGTATCCTGCAACTTTAGCGAATTTGTTTATTAGTTCCAAAATATTTTTGGTTGAGCCTTTAAAATGTTTCCATATGTAAGATCATATCCTATGCAAATACTGATAATTTGACTTCTTCCTCTCTGATTTGGATGACTTTTATTTCTTTATCTTGCCTGATTGCTCCAGTTAGGACTTCCAGTGCTATGTTGAGTAAGAGTAGTGAAAGTATTCTCTTGTTTCTGATCTCCTTGGAAAAGATTTCAACCTTTCATTATTGAGTGTGATGTTAGCTGTGGGTTTGCTATATATGGCCTTTATTATGTTGAGGCATGTTCCTTCCACACCCAGTTTGTTGAGGGACATATATGTTTTAGTAAACGCAAATGTTATCAAGCCTGTGAGGTGCCAATATGAGAAATATTTCACTAAAACTTTAAAGCCTACAACTATCAGAACTCTTCTGATCCTAGGAGAGGAAGAGGCTTCTTTCTCCCTAGCTTCACGAGCCTTTGGTGTGAATATGGACTTTAGGAACACAGTCTACTGAAAATTCTAGGCTTTGGAGTCAGAAAGACCTGACGAAGGCTGTGCCTTTCAGTGACTCTGTGGCTGCGGGCAGTTACTGACCCACACTGGGCCCCAGTTTTCTCATCTGTAAGTTGGTTCAGAAGCCAGAAGATTTTGTGAGGATTCAGTGAACCAATATATTCAAATTACTGCTGCATCATAATCAGTACTTAAAGTCGTCTTTCTTTCCTAACTCCACATTTTTACGTCAGCTTTCTTCCTATCCCATCGTTTGCTCTTAGTTAGAATAAACCGTTGAAAAACAGTCAAATAATCTTTTTATCATGAAGAGAAAAATCTCCCTTTCCCTGTATTTATTTAACAATCTGGCTTTGAGTACAAGCTGGAAAATGTCCTGGTCTCATACTATGAGACTTGGCTATTGTCTGTGACCTGCACTAACAGTCATAAGGAATGATTATATGTTTGTTTACAACAAGCCACTCTGGATTTCTTCAAGGGATATTTGTATCATCTGTGGTTCAGAATGAGAGAGCTTGCCAAACACAAAAAAGTTGGGTTTTTTTAGTCTAGTTACTGTTTTGGTTGGCAAACAATACAGCCTCCTCGCCCACCCTCTTTTTGATGACAGCCAATGATTGCATAACATTTTCAGATCAGATACTTTTTTTTTTGAAAGCAGATTGAGACACGTGGCTTTAGAGGAATCTTCATAGAATCCTAAGACTCCAGGGGAATTAAGGAAGAAAATTATTCCACTTGCTTGCCTCCAGCTAGGTCTATATTTAAATTACCTAAAAAAGATATTGATAAATCCATGTGTTTTCAAGATTACAAGGCCATGGTCACTTTTTCCTGAAAGCCAAAATCAAAGAGAAACTTTTCTGAGCGACTGAATAGCTTTTTTAAATTAATGAACTGGAGTATGACTTGCATTTCTATAAATAATGTGGCTCGAGAGTAAAGCTGCCTTATCAACCTTGTCTCTTGGGAGTTAAATGGTAGGAGAAACACTTGAAAACATGAGGGTCTAGTTTTGCTATTTATTGTGTCTATTGATGCGGTCACGATAGATTTCTCCCCACTGGGTATTTTGTAGTTTTGATTTGTGGGCTCCTCTTCAGTGCATTTTATCCGTAGGATTCTTTGGGGTCTGGTTATTTATTTATAGAGAGATTTTATGTTTACTTCTGAGTTGTGCTCCAGGAGATCTCTGGCCTGAAAGTACTTATGTTAATCTCTTGTCCTGATGGTTCCCAGACTCACTGATAGTATAGATTTGACCTCCAAACCCAAAGGGAAAGTCAGCTCCCAATTATGAATTTCCACTGGAACGTTCTCTTATTCTTTCTTTTTTTTCCCACCCAGAACTCACACTGAGATGAACATCCTTACTGTCTCACTATGCTTGGTGGGTGGACTCTGTTTCTAGTTCATCCCTTCAGGGTAGCCATGTGAAGTTCTCAGCTTTTCATGGGGTTTTTAGTTCTCACTCCAGCCCACTTTTGGGTCTAGGATTAAACCCTCAACCCTCTTTGGCCATTAAAATCCAAACTCCTAGATTTCCCACCCTTCTCCCCAGGGGCCACCTGGGCACCAACACATGCTTACCACTCAGTTTCTTCTTTCTTTTTGGCCTCTGAACATATCCTGTTCTCTCTCTGAGCTCAACCATGCTTATAAAATGGTGTGTATTATATTTTATCCAACATCTCTACATATTTTATACTGGGAAAGTTTTCAGGCTGTCAGACTGAATAAATGGGAGTTGAAGTTTGAAGATTTGGGTTAAAGTACCAGCCCTGCTAATTGATTCTCTGGCTTTGTATGAGTGATTCCACCTCTCTGAATTTCAGTTTTCTTCTTGGTAGAGGGAGAGGGGCATCATAAGCTCCCAGGGCACTCTATATACGGAAAAGTTTTATAAGAAAGTAAGATCACCTTGTAAAAATAGCCTGTAGTGCACTGCCTAGGTCCCTCTCTGGGTCGATGCTTAAAATCCCCAGCCTCTGTGAGTGTAGACTGCTAAGATTCACAGCTGCCCCTTCTCTGGAGGACTGTGTCCAAATTCCTATCCCAGACTCTGCTTCTAGAGAACTTAACCTGAGACATCATCACAATGCTTTTTATTTAACAAGCAATCATCCTTCTTTAAAGCTGAGATTGTTTAATAAACCAGTGAATCAAGAATGCACAAGCCACCTGTCACACTTTTTTATTACCTAATTTTTTTCTATCTTAATTTTTTACTTATGAGCATACATTATGTGCGTGAGTTTATTTGAGGTTCAATAGATGTAGGATTTGGTGGTTTGGGGCAGAAAAGGATGAGTAGGAGAGATTATCTGAACCAACTTGATTAAAAATGAAGGACTAAGGTCTTTAGAGAATCACTTTAAGACGCACTTTAATTCTCCCGCCCCCCCCCCCCCGTGTGTCATTTATAAATTATGGGAAATTTTATATATACTCTCTTGGCTCTGAAATATAGCCAGATTTGTAAGTGCTATGTATTGAGGGCCAGGGTGGGAGAAAATGCTAATGTGCTGTCCCAGATTCTGTGCTTGGGAAGTACCAAGAAATTCAAAGACACCAGTGTATACTCATGAGTGAAGATGTCTCTACCCAGACAGCAAGAAGAATTTTAGAATTGAAAGTATGAAAGAGATCTTAGAGCTTTGAGCAGGATAGTGGACACAGAAGGAGGTTGTTTTAAACCTTTACCGGGACACGTTTTGATTGAACAGCTCTGAGCTTTCTTTGCCTCGTCAGCTGTGTGGTGGTCATTTTGTAAGGATTAAGCACTCCATTCTCTTGCCCGCTGCAAGGCTCTCAAGAAAATAGTAATTCCTTTTTAATACTGACGATCATAATGGTATGCCAGTTTTGTTACCATAATTTTCATCGTTTTTGGAGACTGTGTCTTCTCAATAATTTGTACTACAGGGGCTGGTTTTCAGAGTCTTTGGAATAATAAGATTTGTTGTTTCAAGTGCTTTCAAGTGCTGACTTTTCTGATAATAGGATTTCATGCTAGACAAGCCTGGTACTTTACAGATTCATAGACAAGAATGATTCTTCCTCCTGTCCTCTCCCTTCTAGATCTATTTCTGCTTCTCCTCGTGGAGAAGGAAGAAAGAAACTTCAGGTATGGTATCGAACTGAATTCAGGATCTTGGTCTCTAATTCTTTACTATCACTGCGACATCCCGAGTTAGCATGATGGTTCTCCTCTATATATTGGCCAGGGTCCATGTTCAAGTTTGGAAGTCATCCCTTAGAAAATGTATGCACTGCCTATCATTAGTCCTGTGGATTTTGTTTCTTAAATACTTCTTGAGTGCTATTACTTTGGTCCAACTCCATTTTTGACACTGCGATATAAGCACAATATTCTCTCCCCCAGGCTACTGGAGCAGTCATCAAACTAGTTTAGCTCTATCCACTCAGATTCCATGCCAAACGTTCTTCACTCTGCAGCCAGAGTGGATTTGTCACAATGTAAATCAGGTAAAGCCTCCCATCCCTCCTGCCTTTCCCAGCCTGCCTGACCCCCTACCGTGGCTTCCCATGACTTAGAGCTCTTCCCCCAGCTGAGCAGAAGAGACCCTGCCAGAGCCAGCTCTGTCTTCCTCTCCTGCTTCTACATCATTCCTCACTTTGGTGTCCTAACTCTGGGCACACTGGCCTTCTTGATTTTGCCCTGCTTTGTCTCGCCACAAGCCTTTGCACTGCAGTACCCACTGCCAGAGGATTCCAGTCCATTACTTAACCCCTAATTGTCCTTCAGATCTCGGGAGAGCCTTCCCTGAATCCTTGGCTGGGTCAAATGATCCCTTTGTATGCCTTCCAGCTCCTCATCACCTTCCTTCGTTGCTTATATACTCCCTGACGTCAGAGGAAATATCTGCTTTCAGTCTCCACTGTATCTCCGGAGCCTACAGTGGCCTGGTACGTAGGACACAGTAAATATTTGTTGAATACATGACCGGAAATGAGGCACATGCAGGAACTGAGTGGCAGGGCAACTGTCGGGGAGTGCTTCTGTGAACCTCTGAGCCATTTACGCATCAGGAGGGGTCAGATGGAGTGGCTGATGCGGAGCTTTGCAAGTGATGATGCACCGGCCTCAGAGAGGGAGGGATGCAAACTCTCCTCCTCTTACATTGAGGAGGCTCCGTTTGATGGTGCATATCAACCTTCCCTGCAAGATGATCCCTTCTAAATATTCCCCCATCACCGCTCAACTCTGTGTCCTCTGCTGCCCTCCTGCACTGGTCGATTGCAGGCTAGACGTGGAAGTTTCCATCCCTTAGCCTGGAGCGAGCCCCTCTCATCCACCTGCTGTGGGGGGACATCTCTGGTGACTTTAGTGCCACACACCGGGGTGAGGGCCTGGTACTCTCTGCTTGTTTACAAGGCCCAATTATTGAATATTGCATGTAAACAGCCTGCAGGATGTTTGTGCCCTTATTACATTTAGTGGCTCTCTGGGTGAGGCTTTCCGGGAATGTATTTCAGAGAGGGAAGTCATGGCTGGAATTTATTTTGTGTTATTGTCTTATGTTTATTTAGAGAGAGAGAGATAGAGAGAGTAAGCTGGGGAGGGGCAGAGAGAGAGGGAGACAGAGACTCTTAAGCAGGCTCTGCACTGTCAGCGTGGAACCCGACACGGGGCTTAAACTCACGAACTTGAGCTGAAATCAAGAGTTGGACACTTAACCGACTGAGCCACCCAGGCCCTCCAAGGCTGGAATTTTATAATTTGTTTTCTAATGAACATTAAAGGCATTTGTCTTTAAGATTTATGTGAGAGTGTAATACACTTGAAGTGTAAGTGATTTCATATTATTTTGAAACCTGAGTTCAGGTTCATAAAACAAATACTTAATACGAGATATATGATACTGTAATTACTGTGTTTTTTCAGTGGGCTGATTGTTATGTGTGTGTGTGTGTGTGTGTATAAAATGCGTGATTCATGAAATGAAAATATACTTGCAAATGAAAGTCTAATTTTGTAAATTCTTTTTTTTGCGCTTTATTTATTTATTTAATTTATTTATTTTACATCCAAATTAGTTAGCGTATAGTGCAACAATGATTTCAGGAGTAGATTCTTTAATGCCCCTTACCCATTTAGCCCATCCTCCCTCCCACAACCCCTCCAGTAACCCTCAGTTTGTTCTCCATATTTATGAGGCTCTTATGCTTTGTCCCCTTCCTATTTTTATATTATTTTTGTTTCCCTTCCCTTATGTTCATCTGTTTTGTCTCTTAATGTCCTCATATGAGTGAAGTCATATGATATCTTTCTCTGACTGACTGATTTCACTTGGCATAATACCCTCCAGTTCCATCCACATAGTTGCAAATGGCAAGATTTCATTCTTTTTGATTGCTGAGTAATACTCCATCGTATAGATACACCACATCTTTATCCATTCATCCATCAGTGGACATTTGGGCTCTTTCCATACCTTGGCTATTGTTGATATTGCTGCTATAAACATGGGGGTGTACGTGTCCCTTCGAAACAGCACACCTGTATCCCATGGATAAATGCCTAGTAGTGCAATTGCTGGGTTGTAGGATAGTTCTATTTTTAGATTTTTGAGGAACCTCCATACTGTTTCCCAGAGTGGCTGCACCAGTTTGCATTCCCACCAACAGTGCAAAAGAGATCCTGTTTCTCCGCATCCTCACCAACATCTGTCGTTGCCTGAGTTGTTAATGTTTGCCATTCTGACAGGTATCAGGTGGTATCTCATGTGGTTTTGATTTGTATTTCCCTGATGCTGAGTAATGTGGAGCATTTTTTCATGTGTCAGTTGGCCATCTGGATGTCTTCTTTGGAGAAGTGTCTATTCATGTCTTCTGTCATTTCTTCACTGGATTATTTGTTTTTTGGGTGTTGAATTGGTAAGTTCTTTGTAGATTTTGGATACTAACCCTTTATGTAATATGTCATGTGCAAATAGCTTCTCCCATTCTATCAGTTGCCTTTTAGTTTTGCTGATTGTTTCCTTCGCTGTGCAGAAGCTTTTTATTTTTATGAGGTCCCAGTAGCTCATTTTTGCTTTTGTTTCCCTTGCCTCCGGAGACGTGTTGAGTAGGAAGTTGCTGTGGCCAAGATCAAAGAGGTTTTTGCCTGCTTTCTTCTCGAGGATTTTGATGACTTCCTGTCTTACATTGAGGTCTTTCATCCATTTTGAGTTTGTTATTGTGTCTGGTGTAAGAAAGTGGTCCAGGTTCATTCTTCTGCAGGTCGCTGTCCAATTTTCCCATCACCACTTGCTGAAGAGACTGTCTTTATTCCATCAGATATTCTTTCCTGCTTTGTCAAAGATAAGTTGGCCATACGTTTGTGGGTCCATTTCTGGGTTCTCTGTTCTGTTCCATTGATCTGAGTGTGTGTTCTCATGCCAGTACCATAGTGTCTTGATGATTACAGCTTTGTAGTATAGCTTGAAGTCCGGGATTGTGATGCCTCCTGCTTTGGTTTTCTTTTTCAAGATTGCTTTGGCTATTCGGGGTCTTTTCTGGTTCCATACAAAGTTTAGGATTGTTTGTTCTAGCTCTGTGAAGAATGCTGGTGTTATTTTGATAGGGATTGCATTGAATATGTAAATTGCTTTGGGTAGTATTGACATTTTAACAATATTTGTTCTTCCTATCCAGGAGCATGGAATCTTTTTCCATTTTTTGTGTGTCTTCTTCAGTTTCTTTCATAAGCTTTCTGTAGTTTTCAGTGTATAGAATTTTCACCTCTTTGATTAGATTTATTCCTAGGTATTTTATGGTTTTTGGTGCAACTGTAAATGGGATCGATTCCTTGATTTCTCTTTCTGTTGCTTCATTGTTGGTGTATAGGAATGCGACAGATTTCTGTGCGTTGATTTTATATCCTGCAACTTTGCTGAATTCATGAATCAGTGCTAGCAGTTTTTTGGTGGAATCTTTAGGGTTTTCCATATAGTGTATTATGTCCTAATTTTGTAAATTCTAATTTCTGAAAGTACAGTATTTTTCCAATGTACGTGTGGTGTGTGTGTATATAGTTTTTGGAAATCCACATGCTCAAAATTCTGTATCTGAGGATTGGTGTAAACATGTGCAGAAAATAGATGATTTTATGTAGCTAAGGGCTTCAAATTGTCCTCCCAGATCATTTTGTTTATTTGAGATTTCACTCTTGAAGGAAATCTTTCAAAATCCCAAAGTCGTATAATTTGGTTGTTTATGTAAATGTCTTCCGGGGCATCTGCAGAAGGATTATTTCAGTGTTTGTTATGTTGTGTGGAAATGTTCATAGATCATGTTAATTAGAAAAAGAATAGGAAATGAATAATCTGCCTGCAGATTTGATTCCATGATTAGTCACCCCAAAGTCAACTGGAAAAAAAAACCCCGAGATATTGGAAAATTAGCGGAGGGCTTTCGGTTTTGTTTTGTTTTCCTTTGGAAAGTTATGTAGAAAAGACGTGAGAAAAGAGGGAAACGATTCTCTCTTAAAAACTCAATGTCCCAACAGTCATCCAATTGTAAGTGAAAATAACAATGAAGTGGTGAGGCTTTCTGAAAGAAGTTTGCCAGAAAAGGGAATGCATCTCTTGTGAAGGCTATTCACATTTGGAGAGGAAACCAAAAGTTGATGTAATTTTCCAACACTGTTCAGAATTCAGGCTCTTTTAAAGTTTCGTTTTCTTGAACTTTTCATATCCCTTAAAATCATAGGCACTTTGGAAAGGTGAACTTCACCCTGTCGTATCTTGAAAAGTCGTGAATATCCAGAAGACTCAGCTTATGAGGAGGCTAAAACACATTTTAGACCTTCAAAACATTTTTTGCATTCTTATCTCTGCGAAAAAACTTTATGGAGCCAGAGAATGGACACTTTAGCTGCAGGTTTGTTCTTCGGGTGCTCAAAGCAACTGTTGTTCGTTTTCCGTTATCTTTATGAAAGTGCTAGAGCTGATTTAAGGGAGGAAAAAAAAAGATGAAACTCAAGTTCACAGGAACCGGAAATAGTGTCCTTGCTGGCTTAAATACACATTTCTCGAGAAATCAAAGGGACAAGTTTTCCTCTTGTGCATGTGTACATGTGGTCGCTGCTTCACTTGTAAGCAGTGGTGTTTTACTGTCTACAATCTAACCCGAGTGTATTCAGATTGAATGTGGAAGAGAATCCTGAATTTGGTTAGAATTTGTTTTGTTAGGCTCAGACTTAATCAAGCTCATCTTTAGGCATTGCCCCTGTGGTTATGTTACTTGAAAAGTTATTGCTTCTCAAGCTTATTCTTGAAATTAAAAAGGGAAGGGATTTACCCTCCCTGTATCTTTTAGGTTTGTTTCCTTCTTTTTCTCTGTGAATCTCTGCATACTGAAAGGAGCTCGTTTTTGAAGTTTGGAGGATGTGAAGGAGAGGGGCAACTGAAGGGCTTTCCTACACAAGGGGGAGTCACTTTGTCGTCACCTGGAAAAGAGCTCTCATGTGGGTCTGGCCAGTACCTCCCTCGGCTGCCCAGACTGGGAAGTGTCAACCTCTTGGCAGGGAAATTGCTGCCAGTGATTCTGGACAGGTGGCTGGAAGAAACGTCTGACGAAGCCCCTGCCGCATCACCTGATCGCGATGGAGAGATGCCATCTTTTCTTCGTTGTCCCTACCCCGTTAGGCCTTCTCACGACACGCGAAAGAATGGAGGGAGGGTGTGGGCTGTGGGGCTAGTGGTTTCAATCCCAGGTCTCTATTTTCCAGCCGTGCGGCCGTTTTGCACAGAACGAGGAGAATAATGAGACGAGGACTGAGTGTGTGTGAAAGCACCTGTTGGCCGGGCCGTGTGCAATGCGTGCTCGCTTCCTTCTCTCTTCCAGGCAGGAGTGGGGACAAGACAGCGCTGCAGGGTGGATCGTGTCTAGGAGACCTTACGGAACGTGTTCTGTAGGACCTTTATAGAGGACATTTAGCCAGGGTGTTGGGGTAGGTTGGTAAGAGGCGGATGGGAAAGGCTGTATTTGCATACTGAGAAACCGTGATGGGCTGGCCTGTAGCCACACGTGCTGTGGTTCGTGTCTGGAAGGGATTACAGGGTCCCTGTGGATGCTTGCTCTATGCGGAGAAGATGTCAGGTGTGGATATCAGTGTCATGGTCTGAAAGACATCAGAACTCACTTTCTGTCTGAGAAGCAACCGACCAGAAGGAAGAATAGCACAGTTGGCACTTCATAGCACCACACTTGGGACCTGGTGGGTACCAGCAGTGAGCAGTACTTTTGAGCAGTGAGCAGTAGGCACCGGTCGGCGTGCCTGGATGGCAGGTACGGCTGGGCTGGCATGAGGTCAGAGCCATCCGAACCAGGACTGAGACTTCCAAAGAGCAGCCACCTTTGTTCTACACGTGGCAGGAGTTTCTGTGGGTGTCGTAAGGGAGATACACGTAAGGAGCGTTAGTGCTCCACTCCGTCTGTGTCAACCCGCAGAGAGGATGTTCCAGGCGGGGCTTGAGGAAACCTAGTGCGCGTGAGCGAGCAGGGTTTCCTGGGGAGCATTAAGTCCTTTTACCTTCTCACTCATGTCCCTTGGCTTTGGGGACAGTCCACCCTTACAGGCAAACATTTTCTTACCTTTTCTGTTTTATACCAGTGCAAGATCCTGGACACCAGCCCCTGTTCAGGGGGGAAATGGCTTGTACCCAGTTCCTTCCAGTAGCAGTGAAGGGAGTGACTTTTCTACCCCTCGAAAGCAGCTGTCCTTACCTGGGATGGGGAGGAGGCTGGGGGCAGGGGGGTGAGAGTTGGGAGGGTTTCTTGCTTCTCTTCCAGTGACATATTGCCTTTGCCTCATGTCAGGGGCACCTCTGGAACGTGGGCAGTTTCTCGACCCTCCTCAGCAGCAGATGGCTTTTGTTTGGTATTAGAGAAGGTCGGGACATGGGAAGTTCTTGTGCCCATTCGTTATGGACTGAATCTTTGTGTTCCCCACACACCCCAAATCCATATGTGGAAGGCGTAACTCCAAGCAAGATGGTGTTAAGAGATGGGCCCCTTAGGAGGTAATGAAGTTTAGATGAAGTCGTGAGAGTGGAGCCCCCCGCGAAGGGATTTGTGTCCCTATAGGAAGAGGAAGAGACACCAGAATGCTTTCTCTCTCCACCACATCAGGAGGCAGCCGGGAAGCAGACCTTCACTGAGAGCTAAACTTGCTGGCAACTTGGGCTTGGACTTCCCAGCCTCCAGAACTGGAGGAAATAAATGTCTGTTGTTTGAGCCCTCCCCAGTCTGTGGTACCGTACTCTTGCAGGCCAAGCTGACAAAGACACCGTCCCTCATTTGCAACTACTCATTTTTTGTGCCTGTGCCAGGCCCAAAGGGCACATGGGCTTCTCAAGATACCCTTGCTCCCCCGTCAAACCCCAACAAGGCCTGTGCGCGGAAGGACCCTCTCAGGGCTTCACTCTGTCCCAAGTTTCTCATGAGCATTTGGCGGAAAACCTATAAAAAAGAGTTGGCAGGTGGGGGCCAGACTCTCCTTGTAGGGATCCAGGGGTCCTGAGCTAATTGCGCTAACCCACACAGAATTTGCTAAAATCTTAGTTATTTGCCCCTCTCCTGCTTTTCTGACCACCACCCCTTTCTCCCACCCTTTGTCAAAGGTGAAAGTGTACGCGTCCTCTCTCCCCGCAGACATTTATCACCCTTTGGAATTCAGTTCACTTAGTTGCCTTTTGACCTCAACATTCTAATTGGCTCTGAAATTTGTGGTTTTGTAGATTAGCTGTTTGTCTTTTTTTTATGGTTAGGGTGGGAGCGACATTCTCTTGCAGCTGTCTCTATCCTAAGCAGCAACGGAGCTGGGAAATGGCATGCAGGCAGCAAAAGCCAGGAGCTCTGCGGGTTGCTAGTGCGGTGTCGTTATTTCTAGCCGGCTTGAATATCTCTGCCTGGTAGAAGCTGTCTCGTTTCCAAACTCCTTTCCCATTTGTGTGGCTATTTATCAGTGAGTGTCCGGGTTGGAAGAACCCATAAATGTCACTTCGTCCAGTCTCACATTTTATTCTCGAATTCGCAGGTACTGCCCTGTGGCATCTTTCCAACAGTTGTCTTGACCTTTTATTTAAAATTTCTGTGGTCCCGCCCAGTGTGTTTTTGTGCCCATCCTCACCCCAGCTCTTCTGCTGTACATCAGTTGGTGTCTACAGTCTAGAACATTGGATGTCAATTTGAGTGGGCAGGGATGTTCCCTACTGGAGGACAGGGAGGAGACAGAGCCATCTTATTTGTTTTGCCCACATTTTTAAATGTATTGCCAGAGTCAGTTTTAGAATGCAATTGGGTTAAATTAGTAGCTAGAAGAGAAAAGCCAGTAGCCAGAAGTAACCTGAGCATTAAAACTTTTGAACTCTGACCATAATATTGAACCTTACGGCTGACTCTCTTGGGGTTACAAGGTTAGGAAGAGGGCAGACTGAATAGCAATGTATTTTTTTTTTTTTTTTTAGTCTGTTTAGAATTATAGCTGCTTTGGGAATTTCGGGTAAGCTGCTTTGGATCAGGATTAGAATAAAGGCCATAAATATGGTTCAAAAACGTCCTTTCGACACTTCATTATATGGTTTGCCATTGGCTTTAGAGGTGGTGCCTTATCTGAAATGATGTAAATAGTATTTAAGTTTGTCTTTTCCTATGAGTAATAAGTATTGTATGTAGATATTTCTGTTTCCGTGACTTAAATAGATCACCGCAGTAGTTTGGTACATAGTTGCCACGTACGTAATTACTGCCTGGCTATTATTAGGAAGAGTGTGTGGGTAAGATCAACCCTACTACTGGGTCATGTCTGAACCTTACTGCCCATCTGCTAAGCAATATGGCATCAAAATAAGTACCAAGGTAGTTTCTCTCTCGACCTTCTCAGAGGTGGGCTCACCTCTGTCTTCTCTCTATAGTCCCAAAACTACGAGAGGGGGGTATTACCATTACCAAAGAAGAAAAGCAATTAAAAAAAAAAACCCTCTAAAACCCACCAGATCGTTACTTCCAGCACTGTGCTTTGCTAGTTAACCTAACTCTGGGGTTAGATTACTTAGTTTAAACTACTATCCTTTTATATACATCAGTATAAGTATAGATCATTAATTAAGCTACACAATAATTCCTAAAACAAAATTGGACTATTGCATAACTAATTAGTCTGCATTAAGCCATAAAAGAAATTTTGACACGTGTAACATGGAGCTTTTGCAAACTGACATTTTCAAGTTTCGTAAAAGGTACGTTGATTATCAAAGACATTGCTTTTTTTAAAATGTTTTAAAATATTCTATTTATTTTTGAGAGAGAGAGAGAGAGAGAGAGAGAGAGAGAGAGAGAGACAGAGCCTGGGTGGGGGAGGGGCAGAGAGAGAGGGAGACCCAGAATCCAAGGCGGGCTCCAGGCTCTGAGCCGTCAGCCCAGAGACCGACACGGGGCTCCAACTCATTAACCACGAGATCATGACCTGAGCCAAAGTTGGACACTCAACTGACTGAATCACCTGGGCACCCCCAGACATTGCTTTTAATATGATTGCTTATATCAGCTATCCTTTGCCTCAGTAATGCTGTGTAACAAACAACCACAAAAATGTGGCATACACAATGATGCATTTATTGGTGCTATTGGTCAGCTGGACAGTTCTTCTGGTCTCGAGTGAAGGGCACACTCAAGTGTTTAGGGTCAGCTGGGAGCTGATTGGTCTGGGACAGCTCAGAGGCAGGTGAGCCTCTTGTGGTCTTTCGTCTTCTAGATGACCAACCTAGGTGTATTCTTATAGCAGTGGCAGAGTACTGACCGTGTAGAAGGGCAGAAGGCCACCGATACCTAAGCTTAAAAGCAGTACACCATTGCTTCTGTTGGCCAAAGCAAGCCATAAATCAAGCCCAGGCTCAAAAGTGGAGATAAAAACTCTACTACGTAATGTCACATAGCAAAGAATATGCATATGAGGATTGGTGAAAATTGGTACCAAATTTGCAATTGACTTCTTCTGATCCCTACTGCTGCTTAACACGTTTCTTAAAACGTAGTGACATAAAACAATACAATCGTATTTTGTGGCTCAAGCATTTGGGAATGGCTCAGTTTGGTGGTTCTCATTTGGGAGTCACTTGGGCTAGGTCCGCAGTCATCTGGAGGTTTGGTGGGGGCATTGCAGATGGCCCCCTCCCATGGCTAGCAGGCGATGCCAATGCATGACTTTTCCAACATGTAAGCAGACTTACCTGACGGTTACGTCCCTTGGAGTGGGTGTCCCAAATGAACCAGGCAGAGGCTGAGTGGCCTTGTCTGTTGTAGCCTGGGAAACCACGTATCTTTACTTCCAGTATTTTCTGTCGGTAACAACTGAGCACTGATGTCAGCCCAAATCCAAGGGGAGGTGAAATAGACCCTATCTCTTGTTGCAAGAAGTGTTGGTGAATTTGCAGACATGTTTAAAATCTCCACAAAACTACCGCAGTTGTTTATGGAGATAAATCACTTACCTTACTCTGTGATGTTAAGTCACAGTGCCATTATTTTCATATCTTTATTGCTGACTATTTCCATAGTCACAGAATAGTGTGCTTACATTTTACATAACCAGATGTTTTTCTTATTTTAGATAGTTCTGCATGTTATAAACTAACCCAAGAAATAAAGAAGGGTAACTGTTGATTTCAGTGCAAGTTCTCCATGGTCTTTGAGAAAACACACACATACACATTTCCTATACAGTTTAATGAGTGTATATACTTGTACTTTAGTTTATTTTCAAGTTTATATGCACAAAATGCTTGTAATTTTCACTTTAATTATCTAGGAGTTCATCAAGATAACAATATTGTCATTGGCTTAACGTTTTCTTGGTTTGAGGATCTCAGTGTTGGATATCTGTTGGGATGTAACTACCCCAAAATGTAGCAGCTTAAAACAGTAACCGTCTCCTATCGTATGCAGTGTCGGTGGGTCAGGAATCCAGGAGTAGCTTGACTTCCCACTGGGTGTCTCCTGTAGGCCCAGCCAAGCAGCGCCTGGGACTGTGGTCTCATATGAGGGCTTCCTTGGGACCGGAGTGTCAGCTTCCGCCTTCACTCATGTAGCAGCTGGCAGGAGGCTTCCGTTTCTGGCCCCGCCGGTCTCTCATAAGACTGCTCATGATGGGACAGCTGACTTCTCCAAGTGAATCATGAGAGGGAGGCAGAGAACATGAGGGCGAAAGAGAATGGAAGAGACAGAGAAGCCCAAATGGAAGCTGTGGTTTTTTATAATCTAATCTTGGAAATGATGTGCCTTCACTTCTGTCATAATCTGTTGACCACACAGACCAGCCCTGGTTCACTGTAGGAGGGGAGTGTACATGCTTGTGGGTGCCAGGAGGGGGGAGCACCAAGGGAGCCATGTGGGAGACTGGATACTGCACGTTGCTGGAAATATGTTCCCTCAAATTGCATTGATGCACGGGCAGGACACATTTACTTTCAGCACATCCCCCTCATGTGGAGGTACAAGCTGACAGAGATCCACAAGTCAGTGACACCTTTTAAAGAATTATCAGAGGGGCGCCTGGGTGGCTCAGTCAGTTAAGCACCTGACCAAGGCTCAGGTCACGATCTCACAGTTGGTGGGTTCGAGCCCCGCGTCTGGCTCTGTGCTGACAGCTCAGAGCCTGGAGCCTGCTTCGGATTCTGTGCCTCCCTCTCTCTCTGCCCCTCCCCGCTCACACTCTGTGTCTCTTTCAAAAATAAATAAACATTAAAAAAAAAAAAAGAATTGTAAGATATTAAAAAAATGGTAAGATATTCTTGTAAAGTTTTTTTTTTTACATTGTAAGATCTTGTTATAGTTTTACATAATCTCATATTTTTAATGTGTGCATAAAACACTTCAGAACATTTTACAAAGTGTGTAGTTGCTGGTGAACTTCCAGAAAGTGCCCTCCGCAAGCTGTGGTTTGGAAGAAGGAGAAATAAAAGAGAGGGAAGCTGCCGGGTCCCATCGTCTCCCAGAAACTGTTAATTTTTTTCATTGAGTGCCCAGTTTCCATAAGTTAGGTCACACTGCCCCCAACCTCACGTAAGCCGCTGTCATTAAAAGTTCCTTTAACGGATGAAATTTTCATTGGCAAGAAACTTGACCATTACAAAATAGACCAGGCCCTTCGCTGTTTCTGCCAAGTTACAGGTCTGCTATCATTTACTGTTTTTGAGGCGGCATGAAGGAAATGTGCTCCGGACCAGGGTACTGAAAGGGCCCTTCTACGTTGGGTGATTTTAAGGCTTTTATTACAATCTGCGAACTAATTTAATATGTTGTAAATGAATACTCATACGGTTTGTGAGTTCACACGCAGCCCCCCCCCCCCCCGCCCTTGCCATTTATGTGAGATACCTATGACTGATTCATTTTCGTGTCTGTAAAAATCTTTTCAGCCTTTCCAGAAGTACCTCTGGATTCGTTTACATGATGCACTTTCAATCACTGAGAAATTTAATAAATTTTACAGCACCTGCCCTGTTGTGGGTGCTCCGTAAATTGCCACTAGCAAGTGAAATGATGGGGTAATAAGGACAGGACTCTGGTCGTTTATACTAATGACAAGGTTTGCATTGAGACCAAAGTCCCGGCCAAGAGCAGGAGGAGGGAGCACCTGTACAAGGAGTGGGAGGAGGGGCAGTCCTGTAGGGCCAACCACAAGGATTACGCCCGTGCAAATAAACTGCACGTGGGTGGTCCTGTCTCTGCCCCCTCACTTTTAGAGACTTAGAAGGGCTGCCAAAGTACCTATGGAAGGTGTTTGATTTAAAAGGTTTAAAAGGAAACACTCCAGTTATGCCTTCTTGCAGGGACAAGTTTGCAGCTGCATGGAGGGAGAGAAGGGCTCTGTGCATTTCACAGCATTTTGAAAGAAAAAAAAAAATCATGCCAACGGGGCTTTTGAGCAAGAAATTCTTGTAGATTTATGATGCCCGGTGCCTGAACTCCATCTGTGACACCAGGGTTGTGGTTCTGTAAGCTCTTAACCCCGCCACTGATCCGGTCCGCTTCTGGCTGCTCCGGGGCTCGGTGCAGTTCGCTGCAGTTGTTTGGAGACCTCAGAAAAACAAGTTGATTATTTGCAGGTTTCCCAGAATCTCTACTGGATTCTTCACTTTCCCTTTCTCCCAAGGAAACTCTCCAGGATACACAGCACAGCAGGATCCGAACGGCTGCGCTTTCTCTTTGACGTGTCTCTTCAGGGGTGTTGGGGGTTTCACCGGGGTCGGGGGCTCAGGGCCAGCCTGGGTTGTTTCTGCTTATGGACCAGAGGCTGCCTGAGTAGCAAGGAATGAACTAAGCCAAGTCACGCCATTAAGGATAGCTTTTTGTTTTAAAATGTGTGTACGAATGAGAAACTCTATGTTAATAGTTCGTAATAATAAGAGATTGAAAGCAACGTAATTGTCCTTTAAAGGCACTCATGAAATTGTGGTATAGGGGCGCCTGGGTGGCTCAGTCAGTTAAGCGGCTGACTCTTTTTTTTCAACGTTTTTTTTTTTATTTATTTTTGGGACAGAGAGAGACAGAGCATGAACGGGGGAGGGGCAGAGAGAGAGGGAGACACAGAATCGGAAACAGGCTCCAGGCTCCGAGCCATCAGCCCAGAGCCTGACGCGGGGCTCGAACTCACAGACCGCGAGATCGTGACCTGGCTGAAGTCGGACGCTTAACCAACTGCGCCACCCAGGCGCCCCAAGTGGCTGACTCTTGATTTCAGCTCAGATCATGATCTTGCGGTTCATGAGATCGAGCCCCGAATCGGGCTCTGTCAGTGCAGGGCCTGCTTGGGATTTTCTTTTGCTTCCTCCCTCTCTCTCTGCTCCTCCCCTGCTCTCTCTCTCTCTCTCTCTCTCTCTCAAAATTAAATAAATAAACGGTAAAAAAAAAAAAAGTGGTTTACAGTGGAGTACTCTGCAGCTGTAAACAGGATGTGCTAAGCTGGGATGATCTCCAAGATTTGTCAAGTATAAAAAGCAAAGTGCAAAACAGAGCATGTGATTGATGTATTTACTGTACTTAAAGACAAGGAGAGAAGGAGATCTGCCTGTTTGCTTGAATTGTATGACATTTTCTAGAAGGCTTTATCAGAAGCTAATAGCATTGGTTGCCTCTAGGGAGGGAAGCGGGTAGATGGAAGACAGAAGTACGAGGATGTGTTCCTGTGCCTTTTGAATCTTGAACCAAGTAAATAAAACAGACAAACAGCAATACTGAAAGAACGCAACGTTGAAGCAAGGCTTGGCGGGAGTGAGCCTCAGGACAAAAATGAATCCCCGGAGGGCAGAGAACCAAGCTGTAGGTTGCCCCCTTGGTTGAACTATTATGTTCCCACTGCATAGTGCCTGGCACATGGCAAACCTTCAAGAAATATTTGTCCACTGAAAAAAATATGTACCTTGCGGATAACCACCCTTTGTTCTTATTTTCAAAGTATATATTATATACTTAAAAACTAATGCCATTGGGGCACCTGGGTGACTCAGTTGGTTGAGTGACTGGCTCTTGGTTTCAGGTCAGGTTATGATCTCATGGTTCATGAGTTCAAGCCCTGCACTGGGCTCTGTGCTGGCAGTGCGGAGCCCGGTTGGGATTCTCTCTCTCTCTCTCTCTCTCTCTCTCTCTCTGCCCCTCCCATGTTCTCTCGCTGTCTCTCTCAAAATATAATTAAAACAAAGCAAACAAAGAAACCTACTGCCATTCAATATGAACAGTGTCTTGGTCAGAGAGAAAAACGAACACAAAAAGGAATTGAGAATGAAAAGCTCTCTTGTTTGGGAGAAAACGAGTCTGGGTTTGGAGATGTATTTTTCTTGAAGTTTCTCAGCAGTTTTCCCATTCTGTGTAAAGCCCTGTCTTCAGATTTAAATAATTATGTGAATGGGAATTATATGATTAGAGAGTTTTATCAGTAATTGGGTGATCATGGACTTTGTAGTTAAAGACAGGCTGAATCCTGGGGTGCCTGGGTGGCTCAGTCGGTTAAGTGTCTGACTTCAGTTCAGGTTATGATCTCACGGTTCATGGGTTCGAGTCCCGCGTCGGGGTCTCTGCTGACACCTAAGAGCCTGGAACCTGCTTCCGATTCTGTGTCTCCCTCTCTCTCTGCCCCTCCCCCACTCATGCTCATCTCTGTCTCTCAAAAATAAATATTGAAAAAAAATTTTAAAAACACAGGCTGAAACCTGAGTCTGCTTTTCTTTCCATTATATTCAACTCCCCACCTTTCTCCTTATCTCCCTGTGTGGGACATTTCTTTACTCATGAGCAGCAGATCTGGTGAGCCTCCCAACAAAGATGAAACTTTTTAAGGGGGCTTGACTGTGACATATGGGAGGGCTTGACCAAAACCTAGTAGATGCCGTGATTCTGTGATGCAGGGATTGTGTGATGCCTTGGGATGGGCTAGCCCGGATGTGAATGGATGATCTAAATTGCATACTGTGGTGTTTTCACCCAGATTTGCACACTTCAGTTAAAATTCTCAGGAGATGCCACAAAAAGTAAACCAGTGGCTTGTAATGCACCACAGGCCCCTGATTGGTCCCCAGCAGTGAGTTCCAACCACATGGTCACCGTGTAGGGAAAATGAACGACAGGTGATCTCAACGTGGTGTTTCAAGTGCAATGTGACAGACAAGTGGAACGTGTGAAGAGGGGAGCCTCACACCCACTTGAGAAGTGTTTCTCAGTCTAGAGGGAAAAGATAATTAAATTCCAAATCAAGCATGTGTTACTGAGAGAAGAGGTAGGGCAGAAAGGAAATGTCCCTTGTGACCCCTGGTAGGAGCTTTTGTACAAAGTCTGATGTGTGAAGGGAGTTGATAGAATTCTGTGCAGCTGTCTGTGCATGTTGTACAGCCATTTCCATTGAAATGAACGTTTTCTGAGATGCCCAGACCAAAACAAATCAAAAGAGCGATGGCATCAGCTACATAAACATAGATGTATGAAGAATGGATCGTAAAGCATTAAGCAATTAAGGCTTGCATCCAGCTATTTACGTATAAGAAAACCAAAACTGAGATTAAATGGCCATTGTATAGGAGAAGTGGAGAATAGGATATGGAACATTCATTTTCTCTTCGTTGCGTTTAAACCTTTTTTTAAAAGCAAACAGCTGAATGTTACTTACACTCGTCGGTGGGGTCATAAATAGCCCTTGAGATGAGAGTGAATCTTTCTTTTGGGCTTAAGGTTAGGATGATAGAGTTCTCCCCCAAACCGTCATTCCCAACAGATGCACACTTTTATATCCTATCTTTCCTTGCAGTTATGGCCCTAAAGATCTTAAATTTGGTGCTTGTCAACATGCAGATTCCTGCACCCCCCTCCTGGGGACCCTGATTCAGTAAAGTAGGGTTGGAGCCCAGGGTCCATGAATGGCCTTCAGACATGCTGGCAGACTTTGATACAGATGATGTATGAATTACTCTTTCAGAAACTCTGTTCCAGTGTTGTTTCTGTTTTGTTTTGTTTTGTTTTCTCTATAAAAGCTGTGTTTCACTAGACAAGAAATGTTAAAGCTGGGGTCGGAAAACAACAGCCCGTGGGCCAAATCTAGCCCTCTTCCGGTTCTTATAAATGCAGTTTTATTGACACACAGCTGTGCCCATGTGTTTATACATTGTCCATGGCTGCTTTCATGCTCCAATGGCAGAGTTGAATGGCGGGGACAGAGACCACATAGCTTGCAAAAATGAAAATATTTACCATCTGACCCATTACCAAAAAAAATTTGTCCACCGCCGTGTTAAAGGACGAACACGTACCTGGTACGGCGCTCTCGTTTCCCCGAGAACAAGTAAGGCCTTCACCGGCAGACTCTGATACGTCACGAGTCGGGCAGGAATCTGTTTCCATTAGCCACAAAAATTAAGAAGACCCAGAATGGGGGAAGTTCAAAATAGAAGATTAAAGCTGCATAGATCTTGAAAGAGAAGATGTGCCCAGGCCAATAAATGCAATCGGTGATTCATTTCATTCACCGAAGTGTGACTTGGGGTGAGGGACACACCTGGCCCTGTGCTGGGTTTGACTGTTGCCTTGCACTCAAGACTTGCTCTAATCTCACTTTTCCTTGGTAGTAGACAGGTGCATTAACTAATCTAGAGAAAGGGGTAATATACATAGGTCTTCATTTTTCCATTGAGAGAGAACGCTGTCACTGATTCAGTCGGTGGGAAATGGATTTCTTGGCTTTGATAATTAAGCTGGCAAAGCAAATTTGGTTCCAACATTTTAATGAGCGAGTGTGGGTGGCCAACAAATTGCAGGTTCAGACATAAATGTTTCAAACGTGGGTGGCTGGCTTTTAACCCCGGGGCAAATTCTGTGATTGTAAGGAAATTTTAGGCTGGTAGCCAACTCAAAGACTATTTGCCAAATATTAAGAAAAATGCGAACTACCGTAAGCAATGCTCTATTATCTGAGGGCAAGATGATGTTGTTCCCTGAATTTGATTGGGATGATAAATTAACATCATTTGAGTCTATTCCAATTATGTATCCGCGAACATTCATACATGCGAATTTGTGCTTGTGTTTCATAACAGAGGATCATCTCCAAGGAGAGAGAGAAATGAGAAAAGGCAAAGGAGTGGATTTGTTTCTCTTTTCTCATCTCCTGGCGCCTAACTGCTAAGGGATTCAGATCCACATAGCCCCTTATGTCCAGCCCTGGAGCATTAACTGGTAGAATTATATCTATGTTAATACCCTGATTTTGATGGTGTTCTGTGGGGGTGTCTGTTTGGGGGGTGGTAATGAAAATCTGGGCTCTTATGTAATGCAAGATCACTGTTTGGGGGAAAAATTAGTCAGATCTGAGAAATGAAGGGTTAATACTTTCATGGAATTTTCACTTCCATGGAGACACTACATTTGAAGCCGAATCCCCCGCTGGGTTCTCCGAAGGAACCTCACATCGCAAAGATAGGGCAGATTTGGAACCTTTAGAAAGTAATAGATTTCAATTTAGGTTACTTTTCAGCTTGAAAAATAGTCTGAATTTAATCACTGATCCCGTTAGCAGAGATAATAATGAAATGCAAAGCAAGTATGGTTTAAATGTTAAAAGAGACTGTAAAAATACCACTGTGGGTTCTTGATTTACTCTCTCCCATTACTCAGTAGAACAAAATATGATTTGACATAAGGTTCATTGTGTAGTTACCCTGGGGTCAAAAAACTAAGCCCTGTTACCTCATACTTCCATTTGCAAAAGTAATCAAGACTGGGACTTGAATCGGACTGGAAAATCTATTGACTTAAAGATAGAAAGATATTCAGAATCTCTTATTTGCCTGCTGACAACTTACACGGGCTTTGCACATTTTCCAATGGAAGGGTTTCCAGATGGGTAATAATGCATTTTATGCTTTTAGGAAGTTAAAAATTGGAATTGCATCTTTTCCAGATTATTTGTAAAGTCAGTATACGGACATTGAAGAGCATGATTTTGTCTTCGTATTAGTAGTAATTTATGCTTCGGCATCATGAGTGTGACTGTCGACATCAGCAATAGGATCTTCATTGCACTAAATGTAATGTAGCCTGTCTGGAACCTTTCTATGAATGAAAAAGGGAAAACTAGCATCTTCTACTGAAAACGCTCCCGATTGAAAGTAGTCTTGTAATCCATTACTCCTTCCATGAAACTCGACTTCTCATTCCCGACTAGTGTCTTCTACTCCGGGCACCAGCTTAGTCGTCCAAGGTGTGTCACATCTTACCGCATGTGTTCGTCATCCCTCTAGATGGCAAGCCCCAAGCTCCAGTGGGTCGCAAAAGCTTGGCACGTAGTAGGTGCTCAGTAAGCCCTATCTAAAGGTACCGGTATATTAAAATCTCTAATCTTTTTCCTTTAAAAAATGCTTCTTCAGAAATAATTTCACACTTACAGAAAAGTTGCAAGAATGAAACAAAAAATTCTCATACACCTTTTGCCCAAATGAATAGTTAATCATACTTACTTCTCTCTCTCTCTTGCTCTTCCTCTTTCTCACTTTCTCTCTCTCTCCCACTCTGTATGTGTGTGTATGTGTTATCCTCTCTCTGTATGTCATTTAGTTTTCTGAACTATTTGAGAGTCAACTGAAGACACAATGTCCTATTACTCTTTAAAACTTTAATATATATTTCCTAAACAAAGATTTCTCTCCTACATAACCACAGAACACCATCAAAATCAGGGTATTAACATAGATATAATTCTACCAGTTAATGCTCCAGCCCCATTCAAATGTCACTCATCTCAGTAATGTTCTTTACTGGTCCAAGATCTGGTCCAGAATCATGTAGTACATTTAATTGTCATGTCTCTCTGCTCTCTCTTTCTGGAGTAATCTTGTTTTTTCAGTGCCAGTCAATAGCTTTGTAGAACGTCCCTCAATTTGACGTTGTGTGATGTTTCACTGTGGTTAGTTAGATTCCGGTGATGCATTGTGGGGGGTGTGAATAAACACTGGGGAAGTGATACCAAATCTCCAGTGCATCGTATCAGGAGGTACATGGTGCTGACTTGTCTCATCATTGGTGAGAGTGATGAGGAGAACTCATCACTGTTAACTTCTATTACTTTGATAAAGTGGCATTTGTCAGATTTCTACATACAAATTTACGTAACAAGTATTATGTGCTTATGAACTAATAAGTAGTTAATAAATATTTTATGAGGTGGCATTGAAAGCTAAATATTCTGTTGTTCATCAGACTCTCATCCATTAGTTTCAGCATCCATTGATGATTCTTGACAGAATCGATTTTATCAAATGTATTCAGTTAATACCAGATTGTTGCCAAATGGCAACATTCTCATTCTCATTCTTTCTAATTTATTTCATGGCACTCTACTGTGACACAGAAATCTCTCTTTTCTTTATTTTTTGTCTCTCTCTTTCACTATAGAATCATGAAGTCTTATTTGATTCAAGGGACTATAATCTGTTGCCCTCACTACAGTTAACCCTTGAACAACACAGTTTTGAAATGTGCAAGTCCATTTATATGAGATGTTTTTTTTCAGTAAATAGAGCACAGGGGCGCCTGGGTGGGTCAGTCGGTTGAGTGTCTGACTTCGGCTCAGGTCATGATCTCACAATTCGTGGCTTCGAGCCCCGCGTCGGGCTCTGTGCTGACAGCTCAGAGCCTGGAGCCTGTTTCAGATTCTGTGTCTCCCTCTCTCTCTGCCACTCCCCTGTTCACGCTCTGTCTCTGTCTCAAAATAAACAAACATTAAAAAAAATTTTTTTAAAAATCAGTCAATAAATATAGCACAGTAGTGTAAATGTGTTTTCTCTTATGATTTTTTATTTTATTTTTCTCTTTCTTATGATTTTTAAAATAACATTTTTCTCTGGCTAACTTTATTGTAAGAATACAGTTTATAATATTTTAACATACAAAATACGTGTTAATTGCTTATGTTATCTGTAAGGCTTCTGGTCAACAGTAGGCTATTTGTGAAGTTGTGGGGGAGTCAAAACTTATACATGGGTTTTCAGCTGTGCAGGGGGTTGGCGCCTCTAATTCCTGTGTTGTTCAAGGGTCAACCATATTTATTTTGATGCTCAGAGTTTCCCAGATTTGGCTGATGGGGGCACTCCAACAAGTTGGCTCCTATGTCCTTTGGACAGTTCCCATCATTATTTGAGCACTTCCTTATTTCGTGGTCTAAAAAGATGTTTTAGACTCACCTTGTACTTTCCCTGCCATGGAATCAACGTTTCTGTAATGATATCTGGCTCTTTTTAGTTGAGAATCGTATTTAAAATTCAAGATTTGGGTGTTAGACGTTGCTTCTGGAAGGTGATTGTTTCTAGGCCTCAGTGAACAGAACTAGAAAATATGTGACTGTACACACACACACACACACACACACACACATCCCTATACTGATTCTCTATCTGTTACTCATGTATTAAAAATCTTGTGTTTACATTGATACTCTAATTCAAATACAGTATCTTAGGTTTATTTTAGTCAGAAGAATAACGTTCTATCCTTATGTATAACTCCCTCTCTGAGAAGAAACTGACCCCAATTATTTTCAGTATATTTTGTTTAAGCCTTTGAATAACCAATCCTCCCATCCATGGGCTGCCTCCTTGTTTCTTGCCCTACTGGCCTTGACCTCATGTGAGAAAAAACATGCAGTAGTCCTTAACTGGCAACATTCCCAGGAGAGAGAGAGAGAGAGAGAGAGAGAGAGAGAGAGAGAGAGAGAATAGAGTATTTTGCACAGTCTATAAAACCAAGCCTGAGTTCAGTTTCAAGGCAGATTTTTGACATATAGACATTAAGTAATTATGGGCTCTGAGACATTTATGTCGGGAATATGAGTAATTTACCATTGTTCAATGAAATGAACAAAACTGATTCCCTTTCTTTTGGGAGAGGGTTTGTCATTTCTAAGGTAAAACAAAATAGATAAATAAGCCTAAAACATTGACTTTTGCATCAAAAGTAAAACATCTTAAAGAACTTGAGAAGTCGGACTATATATATTATGGGTAGTGGGAAAAAAATTTTTTTAAAAAGCAACTGAAGTTTTCATTGTTTTTATTAATAAGATAATTAAATAACCTTGCCATTTAAAAAAGCTGATGCAGGGGTGCCTGGGTGGCTCAGTCGGTTAGGCGACCGACTTCGGCCCGGGTCATGATCTCACGGTTCGTGAGTTCGAGCCCCGCATCAGGCTCTGTGCTAACAGCTCGGAGCCTGGAGCCTGCTTCGGATTCTGTGTCTCCCTCTCTCTGCACCTCCCCTGCTCATGCTCTGTCTCTCTCTGTCTCTCAAAAAATAAATGTTAAAAAAAAAATTAAAAAAAATTGAAAAGCTGAGGCAGTGTATTCATGGCTCTAACGTGACTTGTGGGTATTTGTATTTGTGTGTGTTGGGGTGGATGGGTGTTATTACATACATGTGCACACGCTAAGAGGGGCGTGAGTCCCCCCACATCTGCCAACCACCACTACAGAGGTGTAGATAATTCCATTTAGTTTTAGAAGAGGAGGCTGTATGGGACCATTCTTTTCGTTGGAAAATGTCGAATGCCATATGAAATGTTGATTTGGGGACTGTTTTTCCTGCATAGCTGCATGCTTTTTCAGACTGTATAAACGTTTATGACAAAATTCAAAAGAATGATTTGGAAAGTTTTTTTTTTTTTTAATCTAAATAAAGCAAACTGTAAAAAAGTGAAGTTTACCAGTGACCATACGAAAATTACCTTAGGAAAGAAATGACCTGTAAATTAATCTGCAGCCCTTTGCTCTGAAAATGATATCTGCAGCTAACATCAGGTATTCTTGAAATCAATAGTAATCTGATTGCCTGCAGAGAACAGTTGGGCTCCTGTGTTTTAAGCTGCAGAGCAATTGTGCACTTTTGTGATAAACATAATTTAGAAGAGGATTATATTTTCTGCCTTAATTTATTAGCTGCTGGTGCTGCCTTATCCTGTTACCTGCATTTCCTTTTCATCGTTTAATGGATAGCACAGAACAGAAAAGTGATATGAAGAGTGGTAGCACTATGCCTTCATTTGGAAGGGTGAGAAAGAAAAGTTTTTTTTAAAAAAAACTGTATCCTCTATTAGGAAGATAGGCCTGTGTTTAGACTTTCAGTTAATACTACTCTCCGATGGATTCTATCTCGCGCCCTGTAGACTGGGATGGGAGGAGTGTTTACATAATTCTGGATTCAGAATCGAGTGACACCCCTGAGACAGCAGGGTGGGACGCCCCAGCCTACCTGCCCTGGCAAAAATTAGACAGTGGCCACAAAGAAAAAGAATCATGGGAGAGCACTGGAGTCCACTTGAGACACTATAGCCACATAGTGGAACACAACACGACACAACACAACACAAAACAACCTTGAGAATGACACGCAAAAAAAGAAAAGGAAGGAGAGCTTCGTTTTGCCTGCATCATTCCCTCCCCTAAGCTGGCATGACTCCTCTCCAAGAAGGAACTCCCCAACAAGAGCCCTCCTTGCTGGAAAGAGAGAACAGGATAAGAAACCAGCTTCCTTTTGAACGCACGTCAGTTTCACCCAGTGGCCCTTGGCTCCTCTGTGGACCACCCATGGTGTTCAGCAAGGACCATGCAGGTGTAGTTGCTGTGGTGACCAGCAGCCCGAGGTGACAAGTCACCGTGTACCCCCGGGATCTGGGGCTACACCTGGTGCCCTGCACCACTAGACCCAGGGCCACAGCACACTCCAGAATGTCCTCAACCCACAGGTAGAGGTCTTTCCTTACCAAAGTCAGTCGCTGAAGTCTGGAAGAGGTGGTTGCTTCTTCATATGTGCAGACACCTACAAAAGGCGGCAGAAGCCTTGGAAGCTCAGGGAAATGCGACTCCATCAAAGGAACACAATAAACTTCTAGTCATTGACCTAAGAAATGGAGATACAGGAATTGCATGACAAAGAATTCAAGATAATTATTCTGAAGATGCTCAGAAAGGCTATAAGATTCCATGAAATGAGGAAAATAATACGAGAGCAAAATGAGAAGTTCAACAAAACTATAGAAAGCATTAAAAAGAATCCAACAGAAATTTTGGATCTGAAGAAGACTGAACTGAAGAATTCAACAGAGAGCTTCAGTAGCAGACTGGAGGAAACAAACGAATCAATGAGTTTGAAGACAAATCATTTGAAATTATCCAGTCAGAGGAGCAAAGAGAGAAAAGGATGAAAAGGAATGGAGCAAGCCTAGGGGGACTTAGGGAAAGCCATTAAGAAAATCAATCTATGTATCATTGCAGTCCCATAAGGAGGAGAGAGGAAGAAAGGGTAGAAACCTCCTTTAAAAAAAAATAATGGCTGCAAACTTCCCAAATCTGGGAAGAGACTTAGACATCCAAGTTCAAGAAGCTAATAGATCACATCAGAATTTCAATTGAAATAATTTTCTTCAAGATACATTATAATAAAACTGTCTAAAATCACAGATGGAGAATTTTCTTTTATCATTAATTTTAAACGTTTTTCTTGTTTTTAAAATATTTATTTATTTTTGAAAGAGAGAGAGAGAGAGCATGTGCACGAAAGCAGGCAGGGGAGAGACAGACAGAGAGACAGAGAGAGAGAGAATCCCAAGTAGCCCAGAACCCATGTCAGCCCAGAACCCATGGGACTCGAACTCTCGAACTGTGAGATTATGACCTGAGCCAAAAATAAGAGTCAGTCATTTAACCAGCTGCGCCACCCAGGTGCCTCAAAGATGGAGAGAGAATTTTAAAAACAGCAGAGAACTTTAGAATTCATTTATACGAAGAAACCCCTGAAGTTTATCAGCCTATTTTTCAGCAGAAACATTGGAGTCAAGAAGAGAGTTGTTGAGATATTCAAAGTGCTGAAAGAAAATGACTGCTAATGAAAATTACTCTACCCTGTTAAGTTGTCCTTCAGCAATGAAGGTGAGACAGACTTTGCCTAACAAATCAAAGCTGAGAGAGTTCATCATCATTAGACATGTCATACAAGAAATGCTAAAAGGAATTCTTCAGGCTGAAACAAAAGGCTAATCAGTAACATGAAAACATGAAAATATAAGACACATCAGTAAAGGTGAGTATATAGTCAGATTCAGAATAATCTAATATTGTACTACGATGGCATGTTAACCACTTAACTCTAGTGTAAAAGTTAAAGGACAAAAGGACTAAAAATAGCTACTGTTACAGGGGTGCCTGGGTGGCTCAGTTAAGCGACCGACTCTTGGTTTTGGCTCAAGTTCAGGATTTCATGGTTTCGTGAGTTCAAGTCCCTCATTGGGCTCATGGAGCCTGCTTGGGATTCTCTCTCTCCCTCTCTCTCTCTCTCCCCCTTCCCTATGCTCTTTTTCTGTCTCTCTCAAAATAAATAAACTTAAAAAAAAGTTATAGTAATATGTTAATGGATGTACAATACAAAAAGATGTAAATCGTGACAGCAAAAAAATATGGAGAGGGTGAGTACAGGGGTAGAGTTTTTTCATGTGATCAAAGTTTTGTCATTAGCTTCAAATAAGCTGTCATATTTATAAGATGCTTCAAGTAAGTTAGTAACTTAAAACAATACAAATTTGTCATCTTAACAATTCTGGAGGCCTGAAGTCCAATGAGGGTCTCCCTGGGCTATGAAAATTAAGACATGAACAAATCTGAATGCACTAGGGGAGAATCCATTTCCTTGAGTTTTCCAGTTTCCAGAAGCCAACTGCATTCCTGAGCTCATGCCCCGCCCCCTTTCTCCATTTCCAAAGTCAGCAAGGTCAGGTTGTCCTTCTCACATTGCATCTCTCTTATCTTGCTTTGGTTGTCACGTCCTCTTCTGTGACTTTCCCTTCTGTCACTCTCTTTGATTACATTGCCCACCCCCCCCCCCCCCAGATCATCCAAATGTCCCCACCTTTACATCGTCAGTTTAAGCACATCTACAAAGTTATGTAAGGTAATGACAGAGTCACAGGTTCTGGGGATTAGAACACGGACCGCACTGAGGGCCATTATTCTGCTTACAAATAAATATCAGTAAGTAAGGGCACTGCTGATCATGACTAAAATGCCCACGATCTTGCTTGTTCTTGCAATGTGATTGATTCATATATAGGACAGACTTTGGGATTTGCTGGCAAATGGACTTTTGGACATTCCAATTATCATCAAAACAGGTTCACTAATTTAATTCTGCTTATGGAATGGAACAAGATTCTGGATACGAAGAAGTATATACGATTTGTTCTTTTATTCTAAGAGAGGAATCTGTGGCCTTTTACTAGAAAGGAAGGAAGGGAGAAAGAAAGAAAAAGAAAGAAAGAAGAAAGAAAGAAAGAAAGAAAGAAAGAAAGAAAGAGAAAGAAAAAGAAAGAAAAAAAAGAAAGAGAAAAATGCCAAAGAAAGAAAGGAAGGAAGGAGGAAGGAAGGGAGAAAGAAAGAAAGAAAGAAAGAAAGAAAGAAAGAAAGAAAGAAAGAAAGAAAGAGAAAAGGCCAAAGAAAGAAAGAAAGAGAAAGAGAAAAGACCAAACTTCAAATGAGGTGATCTCAGCAAAAATATCCATCATGATCCTGGTCACCTTCCCATGTTCTCAATTTTAAAATTATTCTAGTTTGTTTCAAAAAGTATAACTGTGAATTAAAGAGTTTACTCTGTATTCATTAGAAAAAAAATAACCTTAACATGATATTTAGACGAGCATCTATGGTTTTTTAAAACATATGGTAGGGGATTTTTACCCTCAAGCATAGATTTTTAAAAGTGTTCTTGTGTTTTTATGCCTTTTTTGGGAAATGATTGGATAAGGAGAGTGGGAAATTCTTCCTATAACTATCTATTTTCACTTGTCATTTGGGGGCAGGGGAGGGGGAAGCTTTTTCATAGAGGTTGCCAATTGTTTCCATGCCTTTAAAAATGAGTTTGAACCATTCACTTTCTGGATTTGGGGTAATCCAATGGGATTTTGACTTCCGTTAAATTACCTGTTTACTCAGTTTAAGTCTGACAGATTGACGTCTCAAGGACTTTGTTAGTCTGTGATTTTTTATTTTTTTTAAACAAAGAAAACTGTAATTGTGCTGCTCAGAAATTTGATTCTCATTTCGGCACCAGATTTGATGTCAAGAATTGTATATAGGAAGAGCTCAGAAAGAGCAACATCATAAGCTAATGATGCCATTATATTATTGGAAATTAAGCTTTGCAGAGTTAGTTACAGCAATATAATATTTGAGGAATACGTTTAAATAATTGTGTGCCCTTTAGAGGCTTAAGAGGGGCAGGAAAATGTGATACTAAGAGCACAGACTCTAGAACTAGCGCGCATGGACTGAAATCTTGGACTCTGCTACTTGTTAGATATGTGTCCTTGGGCAGGTCACTTTACCCCACTTGTTTCATTATCCTCACCTATAAAATGGAGGAGAAAATGAAACAAAGTTATATACATAAAGCACATGGAGAAATGCCTAATCCATTGTGAGTAAGTAAATGTTTGCTATGATGCTGATTATTATTATTATTATTATTACTAAGATTTAGGGTAAAAGTATTCATTAAGTAATCATTATTAAGCACCTATGAAATATCAACCACTTTTCAAGGCTTCACAAATCACTCTATCAAATTGAGAGTAGAAACAATGTAACATTACAATAACATTTCATAACCAATGGTGCATTGCGGTTAACCTTTTATTAGTAGCTCCGTTTGACTAAGTCAACTAAAACCAGATTTGCCTCTTTCTGAAAAACTAGCAAGCAGATGATATTTATTTAGGAGGGAATACACAGGAGTTACTCAAAATACACGTCACGTACCAGAAACGCAATGCCACCAATCCCTTCAAGTAGGAAGTGCAAAATCCATTCAAGAGTTGCGTCCCTGATCTTGCTGAGTGTACCCAGGGACAAAGTGGTTGTTTCCAGTTAAGCCCTGGGATTGATTTTTTTTTTCCTTGTTAAATTCAAGATCACACACTTTTTTAACAGTGATGGAGGAAATAGACCCCAGCTTCGGCGTTTGTATGTGTACACATCCTTTGCTCCCATGAATGCGTGTTGCCTCGTTCTGCCTCTCCCACTCAGCCATCTGAGCAGACACCTGTGCTGTAATGTCCATCTCTGTGCCCAAATTCCCAGCCTGGAAAGTGCATATATTGTCAGCCACGTCCGGGCATCACAGCGAGCCTGGGAGAGTACTGGAGATAACTCTCCAGTACTAACTGGAGATAAAGTGAGAAAGTCCAGGTGCAAGTATTTTAAAATATGCTCTGTCCTGGTCAATCTGCTTCCAAAATCCGGCTTGAATCCATTCTGTTCCCTCCACCTCTACCTGCCCTTTTTGTAGCCCGTCATTTCCGTGCGGGCCCCGGCACCAGCCTTTCGCTTCTGGTCACTTGTGTTCTCCTTGTCTTCTCTGGTTATTTTTACGCCTTGATTGTTTTAAATTGTGTAGGGCTCATTTTTATGCATAGACCTTCATTTGTAACGCTTTTTCTTACTCTTCCCGCATTCCTCATCCTCCTGATGGTCACTTGTAGCTTTAGTTCCAAAAATGAACCTGCTTTTGCCATACCTATCATTAGGTACTTCTCCACTCGCTTTGGTATGACCTACGGAATATTATTTTGGAAGCTGGTGTATTCTGTTTCTCATCCTTTGTTTGTTTGTTTGTTTGTTTGTTTTCATAATTTCATGGTTGGTGACCTGAAGTGCAGAAACATCCTGGACTTAGTAGCATGGATAAAGACTTGTACGCCATCTCCGAAACATTAAAAAAAAAAACAAAAAACAAAAACCCACCGGACGCTGCACTTAGATGTAAGTAACTGCTGCATAAAGGGCTGTAAGTTCTCAGGCATCTTGGCCATGTGGCTGGATAGCAGAACTCCAAGAGGGAGATCTGTGAGTTTCAAGGTAACTTGACGAACCAGTGCCTCAGGTTCCCTTGATACAGCGACTTAGTGAATTCTTCTGGAGCAGACGTGAGCAGATGCTTTGTGGAATCAAGTAGAAACTGGACCAGCCCATCAACCTCTTTTTGCCAGTTTGCAGCAAGTGGGCCAGGTTTTGTTGGTGCCATGATGTACGTGTGTAAAAATAGTATTTTCCGCCGTCGTCTCATTTTCGCATCTGTGGTTCTACCAATTTAGAGCACAAAGGAGATTTGGCAATTAATACAGGAAGTGATCTACCCAACACGGGCTCAGTCCAATTCTGCCCCTGCAAGGACTGCTGAGCAGCCCCAGCCAGGGTCTTTGCCACATTATTTCAAGTCTATTGAGCACTTCCTTAAAGTGTTGGGTGCCACAGAATATTGAAAATGTGACCCTTGCCCTCGATCATAGAACTGTAGAATACTAGTGCTGGAAGAGGAGTTAAAGGTTTTTCGTCCAGCGGTTCCCAGACTTGTGGATGGGAAATTAGTGAGAACATTATTTGGGAACTGTTGAGTAAGAGCATTAAAAAAATCCTACCTTGAGCATATTCTGCTAAGTGACAAATGGTACATGATTCTACTTGTAAGGGGGACCTAGGGTAGAATTCGTGGAGACCGAAAGGAGAATGTGGAGACGGGCTGGGGACGGGGGAATGGGGAGTTCGTGTTTACTGGGAACCGAGTTTCAGTTTCAGGTAATGCAAAAGTTCTGGAGGTGAATAGTGGAGGCTTGCACAACAATGAGAATGTATTTAATCCTACTGAACTATACACTTAAAAATGACACATTTTATGTTGTGCATATTTTGCTGCAATTAAAAATATCTACTTTCATGACTGTTGCGTAGAAGAAAGGGAATTTTCACATCAAAAAGAAAGGAAGAAAGAGACAGAAGAATGAAAGGAAGCATGGATGGATGGATGGATGGAAGGAAGCAAGGAAAGAAGGAAGGATGGAAGAGAGGGAGAGAAAGGGAAGGAGGGATCTCAAATAAAAGAATATTTGTTTAAAGATATGAAATATAACTTCATAAAAAAAATCAATTCTTTGTCCTTTGTTTTCCCATTTTGTCACAGAATGCATTGGCACTGACTGGCCTGCAACCACATACCTGCGTTTAGAGACTACTATGGGATAGTTCTCTCATTTCACAGATGAAAAAGTTCAGGTGCAGAGAGAAAGTGTCTAACTCTATTATCACAGGGTGTATTTACGACTGAGAGGCATTTCATGGCTCACAAAAGAGAATTTTTTTCTACTACATAATGCCATTATTACAGGAAATTTGCTTTGTAGTTTTAGTGTTGTTTTATTAAGGCTGTATTGCCCTTATTTTCAGAATTTAGATCTTTTATTGAATACCTTCTGTGTGCCAGGTGTTGTGAATATTTTCTATTTTCATTTAGCAAACATTCATATAGTGATGATTGGGAGCAAGGCATTGTTCTAAGTGCCTTACGCATAAAACTCATACAATCCTTACTATAATGCCAAGAGATAGGTACAATTATTATCCCCACTTCAAAAACAGGGAAACTGAGGCCCAGATGGCCTAAGTGCTTTCTCAAAGTCATAGAGCTAGTAAGTGGTGGATTGAAATTTAGTTTTGATGTGTTACAGTTAAACTCGGTGACCTATTCTGGTTATAATACTTATAAATGCATTTGAGACAATGTTAGGTAACTTTAGACCAGACATCGTAAAATGCATTTTTGTTTCACTCAGGGATGTGTCTGTCTAAGGAGGTTATTAGATCCTTATTGAAACCAGCCAAAATTGGACGCCAAGTTTTGGTGTGTGTCCTATTCAGCTCAGACTGCTGTAACAAAGTACCATAGACTGGGTGGCTTAAACAACAGACATTTATTTCTCATAGTTGTAGAGGCTGGAAAGTCTAAGATCAAGGTGTCTGCAGGTTCATTTCCTTGTGAGAGCCTTCTGCCTGGCTTGTAGACAGCCACCTTCTTGCCCTGTGCTCACCTGGCCTTGTCCCAGTGTGTGTGCCTGGACAGAGTGAGGTTTGTCTTCCTCTTTCTGTTTTTTTCGTCTTCCTCTTCTTAAATGCACTAATCCCATCCTGAAGGGCCCACCATGAACTAATGTAGCCCTAACTACCTCCCAGAGGCCCCACTAGCGAATATCATCATAGTGGGAGTATGGGGCTCAACACATCCACGTGGACAGTACACAACATTCAGCCTACACTCACAGTGTACATCATTAATTTTCGGTAGCTCGTAAAAGATCAATAAACTAAATGGGCTGCAGAGGGATGTAATTTACATGTCTTAGTATGAAGCCTTTAGGATCCTCGTCTGGGGCAAATTTAATTTAAAGGTGAAGCTGAGAGAGACCTAAAAGCTCTCAGCACCTGACAGAGTAAAACGACAATGTACGGCATATCCCCAGGCCTGATCCGTTCAGATAGCATGGCGGTGGGAGAGGTGTGAAGGTGAGAGCGTCCAGACCATGGCATGTTGAGCTGACATCACCCTTATGGTGATCTCATGATTTGGAGGAGCACTTTCAGGAGGAAAAGGCAAAGTAATCCTGTACAAGAAAGTGAAAAAAAGAAAACTCAGGTTCAATTGCATCAGCCAAACCCTGTAGAGGGGATGCCTGGTGAAGAAGTGTGGTCAGTTTGTATTTGGAACTCATTGTCGGATGAGTTCTATTTGCTATGGAGGCAAGGAATCAAAGCTTCTGAGCTGCTTATATTCCTTGGGGGTTTTGTTTGTTTGTTTTTCAACTTATAACTAGCAATCAGTGCCAAATCATACTGTCTCTTCTTTGTCATAACTTTCAGGACAAATATGCACTAGGAAATGATGAAACAGAAAAAAAAAAAAAAAAAAAAAGCCTCCTGTAGAGACTTCAGTAACCAGAAAAGAAGGTATAGAAGTTCCTTTATTCAAAGCCATTTGACGGAATCGTTCTTGACCCTTTTGTCCTCCTCAGGAAAAGCACCAGACCTTTGAAGACATTTTGCCCTGATTCATTCAGTTCTACGAGGACGTTACTGGCAGGGTATAACCAGAGAGTTATTTGTGATGATAGGAAGACATCACAAACATGTTTTTAAAACTTGGGGAGCCTACGGAAAGAGAAAAGAAGACTTATTCCTGGTTTTATAGAATGAGAACAAGTAGTAAAAAATTTTTTTTATAAATTTATTCTTAGTGGGTAAAGAATGTGTGTCCAAGATAAAAGGATACCTTGCAGTCAAGAAAATTGAGGCAGAGGACAAATAGGCTATACACGTTCTACCCTTGCTGGAAATGTTTCAACCTTTGTAGCCAGCCGCCCACCTATGTATAACCTTGACAGAGTTGTCCACTGTACGGGTCTCCAGCTCAGAGAAGTAGAGTGATTGAAATTCAACATGCACAGATCCGAATACTATTTTTAAGAAAACATACCTTTAAAACCAGCCATTTCATCAAAAGGCTAAAGGAAAAAACTTTTTTTTTTCCCCAGATCTAAGCACGGTCTTCAGGGGCTGCATATATCTTGATGGTTTAAGAACGAAAGTCTTGGGGCGCCTGGGTGGCTCAGTCGGTTGAGAGACTGACTTCGACTCAGGTCATGATCTCATGGTTTGTGAGTTCGAGCCCCGCGTCGGGCTCTCTGCTGGCAGCTCAGAGCCTGGAGCCTGCTTCTGATTCTGTGTCTCCCTCTCTCTCTGCCCCTGCCTCACTCATGCTCTCTCTCTGTCTCAGAAATAAATAAACATTAAAAAAAATTAAAAAAAAAAGAACAAAAGTCTTTTTCTTATCAAGATGCGCATTCTGTAAAATGGCTGATGTCGAGAGAACCAGTTGCCATGTTGACCTTTTCCTTGTCTTGTTTTTTCTTCAGAAATTGATGCTGTTATTGAAACAGTATGGGCAGGAGTCTGTCTTGAACATGTAATTTTTTCCCCCTATGGTCTCCATGGTTTTATATTGTTTAACAGCTTTTTAAAAAGACCTGAAAAGAATAGCACTGATACACCAAGGAGAAAAAAAAATCACATATCTTTTATAAAATTCACTTCATTTTAACCTTGCACACATTTAAACAAAGAGAAAAAAATGCTCAACGTCAAAGTAATCTTACTTTGACCAACTTAAAAAACAAAAGAAAACACAGTTTATTACCATTTAGTCACTTCTTGGAGGAAAACCCTTATTAGTAGGTAACCTTTAGATTTCTAAGTGAGCATAAACCATTTTGGGAAAGTGTTCTCTTGGCTAAAACAGCATTATTTCCAATAAGCAAGCCACTCATTGATTTAGTCCTTTGTTTATGAAAGAGTTGCTGAGGGCATACTACGAGGTAGGTGCTGTGCTATATGCAGGGATATTTCAGTTAGTAAAACACAGATCCTGCTGTCATGAAATTCATACTCTTTAAAGATGAATTTCATCTGAAGCTTGCTAATAGAAAATGACTGTTCAACATGACGTATCAAAATGCAACACCCAAAGTATACAAATAGAGTCATTCTTTTTTAAATATTTATTTATTTATTTTGAGAGAGAGAGAGAGAGAGAGAGAGAGAGAGAGAGACAGAGAGAGAGAGAATCCCAAGCAGGCTCTGTGCTGTCAGTGGAGAGCCCAGCACGGGACTCGATCTCACAAACTGTGAGATCATGACCTGAACTGAAATCAGGAGTCAGAGGCTCAACCAACTGAGCCACCCAGGAGCCCCGAAATAACCATTCTTTAAGGCAGTGTGTTACTACTGATTCTAAATTTCTTTTCTGGAATGGATGGGAAAAACGTCCCATAGCCTTGTTATTATTATTATTATTATTATTATTAATATAATATTATAATATATAATATTATATATAAATAATATATAAATTATAATTTATATATTATTTATATATAATATTATAAATTATTATATTATTTATATTTATTTATATATTTATATTTATTATTTTTATTTATTATATATTTATATATATATAAATAATATATATAAACATATATAAATATTATATATTATTTATATATAAATATATAAACAAACATATATAAATATTGTATATTATTTATATATAAATATATAAACATATATAAATATTATATATTATATATATTATATATGTAATATATATTATATTTATTATTTATATATATTATAATATAATATTATAAATTGTTATATATAATATTATAAATTATTATATATTATAATTATAAATATATAAAATATATAAAATATATATAATAATAATATATTATTATTATTAATATAATATTATTATATTAAAGAGGAATACAAAAGGTTTTGTCATCCTTGTGAAATACATAGAAGGTGATCAGTGTTCTATTTTCCAGTTGGGAGAAAGGTGACGGCTTCGCAAGTTTTAGCAGAGAGACTGTGTCTTAATCAAGCACATCTCTTGTCCCCAGTCAGCTCTCGTCATGGCTTGCTGAGATTTAACTGATTTATTGGTGAAGCGGTCTTGTCACGAAGGACTCAAATGCCGTCATTTTCTGAATCTCCAATCTGTCATTTGCCACGTTGAAAAATGGGCATCCTGCGTGCACAAAACAAGGCGGCTGGTTCCCTGGCACCCAGAGAGTTTTGGCCAGGCTGCATGCTTAGTTGGGGGCCTTTAGGGTTTTCTAAGAGGATGCCTGGTTGATTCATTTCTGAATCTTAAGCATTGACATTTGTGCAAAAATATGGGAGTGTGTAGGACAGGAAGTTCAGAGCAATCAACTTTCCTTGGAAAATATTTTTCCTTTTCAGTTGCGTGGCTATTTTTAAAGAGGGATGTTAGAAACTTTAGTTTAAAGATGAGTATTTTCCTTTTATGATGACACACAATTATTTTCAGTAAAGACTATAAGAAACCACTGCTTTTGTTGTCTAGCCAATAACTTACTAAAACGAGCGGCGCTGATTTACGGGTCTGCGTTGTGGTGACGAAAATCACAACTTTTGGCAATTTCATGTTTTTCTTTCATTTTAACTATCGCAGTTCGTGTTATTTGGTAGGAAAAAAAAAAGCAGTCCCAAGCACACACAGGGGTGGTATCTGCTTGACAGCATTTCCAATTAATCCCTGCAGTTACATGCACTCTAGTACGTTCTTGCCAAAAGCCAATGCTAATTCAATGTGTATGGAAATTATTTATTCTGAGTCATGAGTTACTTTTCTTAGCTATAGTTGTTATTGGTGCTGTAATGACTTGGCACCATTTCATCATTTTTTTCTGATGTCTGGCTCACGTTAGCCCGTGCTAACCCCCTCTCACAAAAACCCAAGCAAACATCTCATAGGACCTGCTTGGCAGAAGGCAGTGTTTCACACAACTGCCTACTTTCTTTATCGCGATTCACAGTAAAGATGGCCTGTCTTGAGCGGATACAGTGTTCAGGCCTTGCCACGCTCTAGCCGAGTCACCTTGGGCGAATCGCTTAACTTCTCTGAGCACTGGATTCTTGAGACAGGAAAATCTCTAGCTTCCATCTAGCTCTGATGGAATTTAGAGATTTGGAACTCAAGGAACGTATTCTAATTTTTCCTGGGATGAATTTGCAGCTCTCCGAGACTTGTTACCATTTAGGGATGTCACTGGGAACGCTGGGAGACCCTGCCAAAAGATGGGCATTGGGTCCGTTGGGTATCCAGGATGGGAAGTAGTCAGTGTGAGGGGTGCCTAGATGATCCCCTGGGGTGCCAAGAACTTTCCCCCAAGATGGGTGAGAAAGCAGGACTCTTCCCAGGCAAAACAAGGGCTCAGCTTTCTGAACACACTTAGATCCTGGAAAGGGATCACTATGCCATGAAAAAGAGATTAGCAGTTCTCAGCAGCAATGGGGAACTACTGGAATTGGGTTCATTTTCCTCAGCTGATAACTCATGAAGGCATAGATTGGAGGAGAAAAGAGAATTTTAAGTACTTCCATGGATCTTTCAGTAAGATATTCAGCTCTCCAGTGAGACACAAATAGTATAAAAACAGGGAGGGGGACAAAACATAAGAGACTCTTAAATACAGAGAACAAACTGAGGGTTGCTGGAGGGGTTTGGGGTAGGGGGATGGGCTAAATGGGCAAGGGGCGTTAGAGGACACTTGTCGGGATGAGCACTGGGTGTTATTTGTAGGGGCTGAATCAGTGGATTCTACTCCTGAAATCATTATTGCACTATGTGCTAACTAGCTTGGATGTAAATTAAAAAAAAAAAAAAAGATCCATTCTAACTTTCATAAGAATAAGTGTTTGTGAGGTGCCTGGCTGGCTTAGTTGGTGGAGCATGCGACTCTTGATCTCAGGGTTTTAAGTTCGAGTCCCATGTTGGGTGTAGAGATTACTTAAAAATAAAACGTCTTTAAAATATATATGTGTGTGTGTGTGTGTGTGTGTGTGTGTGTGTATATATATATATATATGTATATAAAAGTATCCCTGATATGACTTGTGATTCATGTGAGGATTTTGTGAAGCTTAATAAATACTACCCTTTAGTCCTCTTCTGAATTTTGGACTAATTATGAGCCATTGGAGACAGGCAATTTGAAATCAAAATGGTTTTAGATTTGCATCCAAATGGGCTTGCCAACTCTTCTCTAAATTGAATTTATCCTCCTAAACTTATGGACACCTCTCTCCTCTTTACTGGAACGAAGACTACCCCACTAAGAGACCCTAGGGGCAGAGGATGTCAGAATTGAGGAGATAGGCTACTTTGAAAAGCCAGAAATGTTCTGTTGCTTTTTCCAAAACTCATCCATCAAATAAGTCACTAAAAGGAGGTGGGAGAGACATCAGGCCAGGAATGTTCTCTGGCTGAAGTTCCTTAGCTTGGAATCCCAAGGCGTGGAAAAAGGATACTCCTCCTACAATTAGCATCAAACTCATTGTGACCTTGGGAACTGTGGCGGAAAAATATGAAATAAGTACGTATTCAACAAGAATTTATTAAATGTCTACCAAACACCAAGCACTTTTCAGGGCTCTGAGATATAGGAGAGAATAAGGCATACAATGTCTCTCTCTTTATGGAGCTTACATTCTTCTTAGTGGGGGAAGAGGCAGTAATAATTAGTAAACATATGAATATGATGATTTCAAAGATTCATGAGTACCTTGAAGAAGTTAGAACAGGATAATATGAAGGGTGCCTGGGTGGCTCAGTCGGTTAAGCGTCTGACTCTTAATTTCAGCTCAGGTCATGATCTCACAGTTAATGGGATTGAGCCCCGCACTGGGGTCTACACTGACAGCAAGAAGCCTGCGTAGGATTCTCTCTCTCCCTCTCTCTCTGCCCTTCCCCCCCCCCCACGTGCATATGTTCTCTCTCTTTCTCAAAGGTAAAGAAATAAACTTAAAAAAAAAAAGAATAAAATGATACAGAACTATGGGGATAGGGTGAGGGAAGGGGGAGCTCATGAAATAAGGTGGACAGGCAAGGCACTCTTAGGAGGTGACAGATGAGCTGAGGACTCAGCCATGTGGAGGCCTGGCGGACAAGGGTTAGGATCAGCCAGTTCCAAGACCCTGAGGCAGGCATGGGCTTGGTGGGCTGGAGGAACAGAGTGAGTGTGGGTGGCAGTGCTTGGATGCGAGGTCAGAGAGGAAGGCAGGGGCCAGATCTTCTGGGAGTGTAGGTTTCCTCCTAATGTAATAGACGAATCTGCAGATTCATCTACTGACGGCTGTAACGAAAGCTGTTAGAGTTTTTACGCAGATACATTCGAATCACCTGGCGGACTTGTTAAACTGCAGACCCTGCTTGGGAAGCCTGGGGTGGGGACCGAGCTTTTGGATTTCTAGCTGCTTCCAGGTGATGCCGTGGCTGCTGGTCCATGGACCCGACTTGGAGTATCAAGGGTCTCATCCGTGTTTTAAAAGATCACTTGGGCTGCCCTGTGGAGAATGGAGGATGAATTCCAGAGAAATAGAAGCAGAAGCAGGGAGACCAGCTAGAAGCTATTGTAGTGCATTGGAGGGTATGGACGCTCAGGGTCATGTGACTGAGGCCTGTGACTCCCGAGGTTCCAGTAGGTTCTCCTCGAGCGTACTGTACAGATTTGCGACCCAGTGTTCAATTTCCGTAAGTATTTCAGTAAGGCTCACATTAGTCCCTGCCGTTGTTCATTGAGGGCCTACTATATTCTAGAACAGTGCTTTCCAAGCTGTGCATAGTAAAATACATGGTAATCACCTGGAGATCTTGTAAAGCGGATTCTGGTTGAGTAGGTCTGGGGTGGGGCCTCGGCGTCCGTTTTCCTAACAGGTGAGGTCGATGCTGCTGACCTACCGAGCACACACTGAGCTCTGTCAGTGGTTTTCAAATCGTGCTGCGAGGCTGAGTCACGGGAGACATTAAAAATGACCAGCGTTTGGATCACACTTGAGGTGATTTATCAGAGTCTCTGGGGGGACGAGCCCAGACCTGGGTTTTTAAAGGAGTTCCCCAGGTGGTGCTAATGTATAGTTCAGGCTGAGAGCCTTGGAGCCAGAAGCTGTCACCCAGTTTCCCAGGGAGGTGACCAGGACTGTTGTCCCACTGCACAGAGGAGGTAAAAAGGGGGTAATTAACTTGCCCTAGGTCGCGTGGCCAGGAAGCGATAAAGTGGAGATTTCACCTTCGTTCTTCTAACTCCAAATTTAGTGCTTTTTTTCATAGTACTGTACCATTTCCCTACTTCCCTGGTTGGGGCAAAACTCACTGTGCTAGATATTGAGAGGAACGTTGTATGAAGCAGGTTCCAACCACAAAACAGAAACTCAGGTATTTCAAACAGAGGGCATCTAACACAGGAGACTGGTTACAGTTGGGGTGGGGGGTGGTGCTCAGGGAAGGGACAGTTGCAGATGGGGCACAAGGGAAGGGATGTTCCCAGAGATCAGGAAGCCGCTGCAGCCCTGGGCTGAAAACTGTGAGCTTGCATCCAGAGGCGCCATTTCTGGTCGTCAATGCTGCAACCACTGGGCCTACAGTTCCCTCCAAACCGCAACTCTGTTGGAAAAGGCTTGTCAGTGGGAAAATGGGGTTTGACGCATGCGTTCTGTTGGAAGGCCATTTTTGCTAGAATGCACCTCTTCTATGTGTAAAAGAATGCAATAGATGCTCTGAAAGCTGGACTTTTAAACCACTGGTCTTGTGCTAGTGGTCGCCATTGACAGGAAGCAGATGTGGCTCGCGGGCATTTAGAGTCTGCCCCTCTTCCGCTCTGGGCCCTTCGCCTGCGGAGCCCTAGTGACCGGTCCCCCAGCCCCAGGTATTCACCCTCTATTCATTGTCTTGTCCCTTCTGTGGTTACCCTTTCTCCGCCACGTAGTATGTGTCCTTACTGTACTGAGCTGTGACCACTGGTGTTGATGAGTGAAAATATGGCTTTGTGCTTGACCATGCCTGCCTTCCAAAACCTAATTGAATGTCTTCAATGACAAAGAAGCTTGTGAAGGGAAAAAAAACCCTGTAAAATTATAGTGGCTCTTCTTGATACTTTAATAGATTTTTAAAAATAAAGACTAGTAAGACTTAAAATAGAATAAAATGTCTCTCTCCTAACTTGTGAAGGAAATGTTTTTAAAAAGCAGAGAAAGATGACCTCTTATTAAATGAAGTCAGAAAATTTCTTACGGCACCAGTAATTAATTTGTATCCGTAAAACAAACTCCCATGCCAGCCGTTTGTTTGGCATAATTTCCTTCTCTTATGATTAATGTAATATTTAAAGAGAGAAGAGATTATTGAAATGATTTTTTTTTTCTGCCAGAATTTCATCCCGTCCAAATTTCCATGTGTGAAAAGAAATTGTTCTCTGGAACGAGGGAAAAGAAAGTCCCAATAAATCGAAAGATTTCTTTTGTTGTCGTTTTCTGTTCCACTTTGAATTACTATTTGACAATTACTACTCAAAAGTTTGGAAGGACTTTTCATTTTCTCCCCAGCTGGGCCTTATAATTTGCCCCAGGATGCCTGGTTTTGTTCCCCCTGTGTTTGAACACACAGTGAATCGTTGCTAGCTTCTCCTGTGAAAAGGCAAAAGCGCGCTGTTACATTTCTGGGCAGTTTTGGGGAATTATTTTATTTGGTCGACCTAGAACAAATAATAGTCTCTAAGGAAGAGCAATGGTAGCTTTACATTTGAACTACCACTGTAATGCTATAATAGCAGTAAGCTAATCACAAGTCAATTCGAAATCCAAAGGTCATCACAGATCATTATTTGCAATCGTCCTTAGGATGGTTAAAGTCTGTCATTAGGGCATGGAAAATATCTGTAAAATCGTGAAGATTTGTTTTCAGTATTTTCCAGAAAAAAAAAACACAAGAGAAACCTCAGTTGTGTAGGCAAGAAGGGGCTTGGAAACCATCTTTCCTCACCTGATGGTTTAAGGAAAAGTCAGTCGCATGCACGTATTGTTTGTGATGGTCTTATGCCAACCATGATTTTGTTGACAAGACAGAACTGTTCTCCTCACTGCAAAAACTGTGGTTTCATTTTCTTGGGTTCCAAATGAGGAGACCAAGAAGGAGATCTAGGTCATGATCACTAGGAGGCTGTCCATTTACTCTGTTAAGAACGGTAAGCCTTTCAGGAGGAACCTGAGTGGTATCAGTCCGCTAAAGTGGGAGTAGCCTAAAGGAAGGTTGTGGGGATTTTTTTTCCATCCGCCCATCCCTTCATCTGTGGCTATCCTCACAGAGTGAGAATATTATTTAAACCGTGGACTTTATTTTGCTGAAGTATTTGATATGTTTGAAAAGGGTAAGACTCTCTCCTCGGTAGGCATATGCTTGCACTTAGCCTTAATTCATACCTTGGGAGGCAGCGAACACAGCGTGGCTCTATTCTGTGTATTTTAAGAGGCTTCTTATAACAGGGCTGGTCTGTGGCAATGCTGGTGAGTAGCACTTAGAGAGTTTAAAAACCACTCTGTTGCGGTGATGACATACTCAGTGTGGTTCTAGAAGCTAAATAAAACACAGGAAAAAGATATTAAATGAAATAAAGCACACACCTATGTAATTATTGCCAGAAATGAAATTTTGAAACCCTAAATTTGAGTGTGGTCTAGGCACCTGAAGATTCCTGTGCATAAACAAACATCATTTCCCAGATTAAAATTTCAGGAAAGCAACGTCTATATCAAGTGTCTTATTTAGATAAAATATTTTGAAATTGGTTTGGCTGATCATAGGAGAAACAGGGAGCAGATGTTGAGTGAGACATGTGTCCACAAGAGAAGCATTCCCTTCTGAGTGGCTCATTTTACCATGTAAGATCTCAAAGGCAGTCCATCCCTGCCAATATCAATCGCTTAGTTTCTACTGGGACACTTGGGGCCAACTCAGAAGATACTGATCATTACGGTGGAATGGTTTTGTGATTTAAAATACAGATTTCTTTGGAATCTAAAAGTAAGATTTTCTTTCAAGAGGACTAACTTTTGGGGGTGCCTATGTGGCTCAGTCGGTTAAGCATCCATCTCTGGATTTCGGCTCAGGTCATGATCTCATGGTTCACGAGCATGGAGTCTGCTTGGGATTCTCTCACTCCCTCTCTCTCTCTCTCTCTCTGCCCCTCCCCCACTCGCGTGCATGCCCGGGCTCTCTTGTTCTCTCAAAATAAATAAATATTTAAAAAATCAACGAAAGGACGAAAATTTTAATGACAGTGACCAAGACTATTATGGATTGTGGTTAAAGGACACCCTTTCCCCATGGCTATATTCTAACTCAAGTCTTTGAGTTTTTCGTAGCTCTCTCCAGAGTCTTTAAAGCCTCTGCTACACGAAGTACTCTACTGCAGTAGACCTCCTTTACTAGATGCTTTTACTCAAGTTATCTCATTTTATCTTCGAGATAACTTTCTTGAAGGCATTTTGCAGGAAAGGACACTGAGGCTCTGATTTGTAAAAAGTCCACTTGGCAAGTCGGGGGTCTGTTCCAGATTCCAGACCCAGCTTTGTCTAAAACCATATCCCCTCCCCCAAACGCCTCAGGTAGCCATGACTCAGTATCACATGGGCCTACAGGTTCAAAGACCTTTATGATTTGGCTAGGTTTCCCATTTACGTGGAGCCAACCACACTCCCAGTATAAGCCAGGTATTTATGGTTTATTTTTGTGTTTTGCTGTTTCTTCCATTTTCAGT